>NC_040231.1:32824586-34191895 GCF_001444195.1 Xiphophorus couchianus
GGGCCACTTAGGATGGCCAGCACAGCCACCCCCCACCAGACAGCAACCAGCACAGCCCCAACCCTGAGCCTTGAATGTCTACATCCAACTCTACATCTGGAAGTGGTCCCAGGCACCAGAAATGAGGCTGATTGGACAGATCCCATTCTGGATGCCATTAAACATGCTGATTGCCAAGACCCAACTTGTGTGTGTCATGAAAATGTTATAAGTGAGAGTGTCTAAGCTGTACAGTAAAGTTGGGACCTCATGAGACTTTTGTGATGGGGAACTCTTCCTGCACCCAAGTGATGCACCTGCATCCCAAGGCCCTGCCTCCCTGAGGAGGGAGGCGTCCTGGGATGGCGTGGTGAAGAGTGGGGGGTAAAATGCCTTTCAATGAAGCCAGTTCCACCCACTGACCCCAGTAGGCATGACCGTTCACCAAAACCTACCAAGGGATGAAGTCCCTGGTCCATCCGCCCCAGGGTCCACGGTGGCAGAAAAACTACACCCACGCTAAGATTTTGGAAATCTTGGGTTGGTGCAGGAGTGTAGCACATGTGGGGGTTTGTTGAGAATCTAATATACTTTATGGCATTTGTAACCCAACTTTATTAAACCAAATTTGTTTATTATGGATTTAACCTCTTCATATTCTATAAAATTATCCGTGTTGAACTCATATTGCCTAATAATTTTGTTATTTGGGATAAAGACCATTCCTTCACATATATGTTCCAGACATTCAATTCTTTTATTCCACCAATCTGGGAAATTTATCATGTAATTTTTTAGCATCTCAGTGTTGATCTAGATGGCAGTTTAAGAAACTGTCAGAAAGGAGATCATTTTTATGTTTATAAAGTCTACATGAAGTTTTATGTTTGAGCTACTAAATGTTCTTTTTGGTAACACTTTATTTGATGGGTTGTGAATAAGACAGTCATGACACCATCATAAACATTACATAACACCTGTTAAGTGTTATGTCATACTTACATGTTGTGTGTTATGTTATGACTTACTCATAAACATGAGTAAGTCTTCATGAATATTTATGACTGTTGTCATAAAGTGTCATTTGGTAAATCATGACACTTTTAATACAAAGTTGACATTATTGAAAATGTCTTTGTTATGACAACTTGACATTAACCAAGAAATCATGATCAGACATAAATTTGTTATAAAAGTCTTACTGATTAAACTTTAGATTTAATAACATAAAACAGCTTCTTGTTTGCTATGTACTCTGATAAATCTCTTAGGTATTAATACTAAATGTCACCTTGATGGTATCTTTCATTATTTAAAAAAACAACTGAAAGCCTGGACTTGCAAACTTGAGGAACAGAAAAAAATAATGATAAAACAAGAAACTAAAATTAGAAAACCAACAGATGAGGAAAACTAGCCACTAAAGAGCAGTAGCCAAAACACTTGGGACTAATGGCCTGTGAAGCTAATATTTTTTGTGTCTCTGCTGAACCCTGAAGGAGAGAGGAGGAGGTTGGGTGGGGGGCTCACTTTGTCGTTGTTATGATGTTGAGGGAAGTGGGGGGTGAAGGGGTGTACAGGAGCCAGTCACCTGTAATAGTGAAGCATTACATTGTGGCCATTCCACACTCATTACACCATTTACAATTACTGCTACCTATCACCCAACTCCCTAAGAGGCCACCATTAGCAGCATGACTCAAATGAAGTGGATAATTGTGTCTCTCTGTGGCATATCATGAGTCAAGAGAGTCAGACAAGAGGGGAGGATGGAACAGAGAAGGACCAAAGGTGGGAAAGGGCCAGAAAGAATGGCGAGGCGAAGGCTTGTGTGAAATAAAAAGCAGGAGCTGCATGGTGGTCTGTTTGTGCAACAACACAACCTTCAGCTCTTATGACATTAGACATGTTAAAGCCACACCTATTTCACGGCATCATGGATGTGACAATCATCTGATACTGAAATCATTTCAGACAAACTGCTGACCTGTAGATCAGAAGGAAGTATTTACCCTTTTGTAATGTAAACGTTTTCTGTTTTCGCTTTTATCACACATGCATGCTCAAAATCAAACAATTTCAGACAAAAGACAACCAACATTAATATGATATCTTGCTTTTGAATGAATATTTAATTTATTAAAGGGTCAAAGCTACCCAAGATCAACATGTACTCATATGGTAAAGCAGTGCTGAAGTATTTTCAGCTGTAAGTCACTAAGTCAGTTTTCTTGTTAAGAAAAAGAACTGAATTGTTTTTCACTAGCATTTTCTCCTTCATTTTTCTTTCTCTTATTGGTAGCTAGCTTCATAACGCGACAAACTTTTTATACAATTAGTCCATTGATGGTCAGAATAATTGACAAGTTACTTGATAATCTAAAATCATCACTTATAACTGTTCTAAGTGAAGGAGACACTGTGCAAATTGAAATTACAAAAATAAATTTGCTTAATGCAAATGCTAATTTTGAGAAAACTCTCTTTTCCAATAAAAGGTTTTTGCACTAGGATAAGGTGGTTTTTCAGCCGTATCAAAAAAGAAAAAATTCAGATCACACAAGTCACATGTTCAGCATACAGATGTTACTACTGGCAAAAAACGATGAAGATGTAGATAGGAAGGATGTGCAGCTCCACCAGAACTCTGACAGCATCATAAAAAGTTCATTAAAAGTTATGTATCATTCCAACATCTTGGGAGCGTCATGTGTAGCTGCTCTCAAGTAGGCGGGGCTTGTCACGCCAGTGCCTGAATAAGAAGTTGACGTCTCTTCTCTGATTGGCTGATAAATGCTGAGCTCTAGCGCCATGACTGAATTATGATATTATATCTCATGTAACGGTTTAGACATGTTGCTGCCATGAGTTTTAATGACTTGTCGTGTGAACAAGCTTATTCATGTGTGATTTGAATTTCACTTGTTATTTAATGGAAACTCAGCAGTTGCAAAATCATGTCTTTTAGACATTAGCAGAATATAGACAAGGGTTTGTACACAGTACAGCTACTGATAAACAAAATATAAAGAAAGAGTCAGAATAAAATAAATAATGGTGAAAATGTGCAACCATGAGTGGCACCAAACTTTAATCTCACCTAGGCTTCCAAACAGAGCTAGAGCCGACTATGCTGCTGATGGTCTGCTTAGAGACCATCAATAAGATTGAAATTCTGTTTTTACACTCTGGAAGCCAGTCCTTTTCTTTAGAGACTGGTGTAATTGTGACTGGTGTAATTGTGACTGGTGTAATTGTGTCCAATAAATAAAGTTTCTCCAACAATGCCTTTATTCGTTGGATTGTGAGCTTATCAGAGCCAAATCAATAGAGCTCTTTATTCACAAATGGAATACTTCAAACCTGTATGTATTTAACACAGAGGTGGCCAGCCGACTCCGGTCCTCAAGAGCCAGCGTCCGGCATGCTTTAGATGTTCAGCACCTCTTAATAAAATGAATGATTCATTACTTGGCCTCTGCAGAACTTAATGACAAACCATTAATCCAGCTGTGTTGAAGCAGGGACACATGTTGGACACCAGATCTTAAGAACCAGAGTCAGCCATATAACAAACAGCTGGATAGATCCGTCTCCCTCTGTGCATGCTCTTCCCAGTCAGTAACCTTTTGTTTTATGGTTTGTGTCTTTATGTGTCTTTATTTCAGTGCGTTGCCTCATAACAAAATGCTGCAATCACAAGAAAAGGTAGCACCGTTATAACCAGATGCTGATGATAGAATGTCCCTAAAGAGTAACAGAGGCGGAGCTGCTGCTGCTGCTGGTGCTGCTGCTGGAGGTGGCGAGGAAGCTGCCTCTCCTCTCTGACATGGCTGCACGGTGTAACAGTTAAAGGACCAAAGTTGATAACAATAACAGCTTGCTTATCCTGACGGAGTAATGAGAGTAACAGTCTCCAAAGGGGAGTCTTTCCCACTGAGTGTGTTCGTTCAAAAAGGAACGCTTTGCACAAGGGGGTGGGAAAGAATAATTCATGAATAAGAAAGTGAAACAAAAATAGAGATTCATCTCATGGCATCTCTTGAATGCTAAATATAAGATGGAGGGCAATAATTTTGGAGCAGGCCCAGACAGAGTTGTCAAACTTTGTACAATTACTTTCCTTTCGCTTGTCATGTAGGGCCTGTACGCAAATGAAATATTAATTTTGCATAATAACTTTCAAAGGGGAATTAAGAACAGAGTTAATTATTAATAACATGTGTATTCAAGACATTTCTCTTTTTTGTGACGCACCAAAGACAGTCCTGACAGTTGCCATTCAGAGGAGGAGAATCCCATAATGCCACTCTCTATCAGTAATAACAATCTCTAAACACTGATGTAAAGTCTGCGAAATATCTAACCCACATTTCATGAGTGGAGATTTACAATGCAATACACTTACTTTTGGAATGCTTGACTTTGTTATGAAAAGTCACACATCTTTGAATCAGAAAGAAAATTATTTTTATAAGTGTTTTTGCAACAAACTTTATTTTATTGCAATTCAGTAAATTTGTATGACACTAGTTTACAGCCAATGTCATTTCAAGAGACTTTACATGATCATTACATCCAGTTAGTATATAAGCAATTAATCTGATAACTTTAACATGTTAATATTACATATCACAGATTAATCAAACAACCTATTTTGACCTAAAAGCTTCTCTCCGCCAGAGGGTTCGCTGGTTCAGTGTGTTATGCCTTGACAGACAACAGCGACTTTTGTTGCTGTCTGCAACAAGTCACAGACAGCAACAAAAGTTGAACATTTTCAACTTTCTTGTGTTGCGTCACTGACCCGCTTCTATGTGTAGGAGCTAAAGATTTCTCAAATGACTTCCTTTAAACCTTCCTCAATATGAAAATATTGAAAACTGACTATCTTTAGACATGTTTGGTCTGAGACAATAAAACATTTCCTTAAACATTTTTTGAAAACCTAAATAGACCTGAGTGAAGGTCTATTATATGGGCCATGCGGGCAGATGCCCTGGGCGGCATCAGAAAGGGTTGGGGCACCTGAGAACTGGAAAATAAAAAACAGTTGTCTCCTCAGTTCAACCGAATTAAGTTGTACTTAGCTGAATTGAATACATTGAATTGTCATTAAATACATAATAGGCAATTATCATCAGGGAGCACTAGGAGTTGTTTGGACAAAAACATAAAATATTGAAAGCAAAGATAATGAGCGATAATTTTTATTTTCTTGAGACAACTTTTCCTTATGTATTGTACACTAATTAAGACTTAGAAAGGGTTTGTTCAATAAGTCAATGTGACTATGAGTTCAGACAATGGGTTTGTCATTCTGGCTCATGTCTGAACCAGAGAGGCTTTAGGAGCTGAGAGTGAGCAGGAATGGAGGGAAGGAAAGGAGCGTCTAAGATGAGACAGATCGTTTCAGGGTCGACTTACAGAAATTCACACAGTAAAAAAAAACAAGAGAGGAAAAGTGAGACTACTTCCCATTTTCTCCTCAGATCTTTTAGTTTAATTCAATTGAACCTTTCAATACCTATTTATGACACACAGGAAGCATTCTCCCAATTACATTAAGGGAAGAGGAGACAGATTAAGATGTGGATTCTTTAAAGCCCTTCACCACAAAGGGAGATAAAGTCAGATAAAAAAGGAGTGTGTTTCTTATTGTGTTCTTTCTGGAAGGGAGGAGAGGATTAAGTCGCTTCATATTGCTGCCTGTCTGCGCTCAGGAGGCAAAACACAGGCTAACACATTTAACTAAACTCAGCCTGCTGCCATGTTTCATATCTCCTCATGCTCTCAATATGCTGAAGTTATAGCCAGAAGTTACCAGTTCCTTTTAATCCTTTCATTGGAGCTTTCTGAGCAGTTCAAAATGAAATCTTTCTCTGAAAGGAGAAGAACAGGAGAAAAGAAAAACTCAAATTAGTCATTTTTAATGCGATTGTAATCAGATGTACAGAATCATGACATCATAAAACCAACAGGTCCAGCTGCACATAAAGTAAAATGAAAAACAGCTTTCTGACTGAAACAGACTCCTGAATCCAGATTTAAATAATAAAGGGGAGCAGACTTTGTTCCACATACCATCTTCTTCAGATTAGATTTGATTAGACACAGTAACATTTTATTTCAACATATATCCTTCTAATAATTCCCCTGTTTTGTCTGAGGTTGGTGTTGACTGTCAGTGTCTTGCCCCAGTCTGTCGGGGTAATAACCTTCCCCTCTCTGGCCTTCACACACAGGCTGCCAAGTAAAAAGCTTAGAACACAACACATTTCCTTACTGAGTAGCACCGCATGATGGCTCCCGGCGCTACCTTTGTCTCAGTCGTAGAGATGACTAAAATCGAGCATTGTAATGCGACACCCTTAATTTCATGCAACGTGGCAGGATTATGGATATGAATTGAATGCTCAGCTCTTTTTTGTGTTCCCATTTTCCCAATTAGGATTTTCTGCCTTCGTAATGATGCAAAAGTGTTCTGTTAGTCAAATCAGTAATAGCTATTTATATGAGCAATAATCTCTGAGCTGGCATCAAACTGTCAGAGAAGGAACTGCTTAAAAAAAAAAAGTGAACGGAAAGATGGAGGCTCACTGCTTATCCAGGGACACAACAAGCAAGTGGAAATAAAACAAGTGTTTAAGGCAGGTCTTTTGGTAAATAACTCTTTAACATCATGATCACCACCAGTTATGCTTGGATAAAAATGTTCACATAACCACACTGCTTTTTTTTTTTTTTGCAAGCTGCAGCTCATTCCTCTGTGTCTTGTATTTCAACAGAATAGGGCATGAATGTCTGACAAGTGGGCTATCATCCAAGAGATCATTAAGCACAAGGGTTGAAGTGCCATCTTCAGTGCCATGGCAACAGGGTTGCGAGATGAGATAGAAACAATGCAAGGCAGGAGGCAGGGTTGGCGCTGAACGATTGCCACTGATGAATGGATTTCCCTCTCTCCCCTCAGAGGGCCAGAATGGGAATGGAAGACCATAACGGGGGGACGGCGAGAAAGAGAGAGCGAGAAAGAGGTTGGAGGAGAAAGGCCAAGCTGTTAGGGGCTTCGTAGGTTGCACTAACAGCAGTAACAGTATCTCTTTAAAGCTCTGATTGTTTCCCACTCAAGGGTCTAATTGAACATGTCAAACAGTGCATTTGCATGGGAATGATTGTTTTTCTTTGTTGTCATGCTGAGCCAGCAGTCTCACATCTGTACTGAAGATAGCAGCTCAATACTCACATGGGGCAATGAGAGTGGATATGTTACCCACCACAAACCCAGACCATCAGTACAGTTAGAAATGGGTTTCTTAAATGGAGGCATATCTACAACTATAATAGTTTTCTGGTTGTTGTGTCAGTAGCCCGTTAGTCAGTAGAACATTTGAGCTATTGAACTTTTCGGGGGGTTTTTTATTCTCCATAAACAAACTTTGTAAAATGTGGCATGAGTTTTAACTGCATTGTGTGGGACGACATCATAATAAACCCTGTAGATTAGTGATGAGATGTTACTCAAATATTATTGATTATTAATTCGTTGTTGTTTAATTTCTCTTTGGGATTAATAAATTACTTTTGAATTTGAGTTTGGATTGAAATGTTTGATTAAACAATAGAATACTTTGGGCAGCAAAGTCTGGGTTTCCCCCAGTGTAATACAAGCCTGGCGGGCCACCAGGCTTTACATGTGCACTCACCAGGCTAAGTATTGTGATTATCAGGGAGCAGCAGAGTAACATTGCAAAGGCTGAAATAATACCCCACCTGGAGCCATAAATCCCAGAGGAGGTGAAGAGTCGGCATCATGGAGTAAGAGCAGTGAGGAGGAAGAGAAGAAGGAAGTTCAAACTATTTCTTCCATCAATCACAGTGGGCAATGTGAGATCACTGGCTAACAAGTTGGATGAACTTCAAGCCCTGAGAGGGACTCAACCAGAGTATCAGGAATGCAGTATTGCGTGTTTTACTGAAACATGGTTGCAGGATCATTGTAGTGTAAATGCTGTCAAAGCAGCACAATCATATCCCCGACTCCAACATTTTTCTGCCGGTCTTCCCGACTATATGAGCAGACATTTATGGTGCTTTCAGACCTGATCGTTAGACTCGCTGTGATTGGGGTCCATCTGTTACATTTTCAGCTGCTGTGGTTCAGTTTCTCACTGAACTGTTTCAAATGAACCCAACCTTTTGCAAACCCTGTCCCCCCCTCACCTGTGGTGGCGCTGCACCAAGAATCGCTGAAGAAAACGGCATAAAAACTTCAGAAGAAGACACTGAACAACTGAAATACAAGCAAAAATGAAGTGGCACCAGATTTTAGTGGTTGTAGGATTTCTCTTTTGTCTTTGGTAAAATACCATGAGCCATTTCTCCTGCTAGTGTTTGTGGGTTTTGTTTGGTTGTTTGTACCCAGAATGCCCTGCGCTGTAGTTTGCTTCCTGCTTTTGGAGCGGTCTCTGGTCTGCATGGCGTTCACATATTCATTCAAACTGCATCAGACTTCACTTCAGCCGAAACCAGACCGAGGATTGTAGGTGGACCAGAGTTCACTGTTCAGATTACACATTCACACCTCCCCAATTAAACTGGATTTTTAGACAGACGGACTGGAGTTTGATTGAAGTAGACTAAACATTGCTGGTATGAATGCACTCTTACAGAGAAGTGGGAAAAGCAAAGGAGCTGGATTAGCAGTGCTAATGCGCTGTTTGTTAATCCAGGACACATTACTATGAAGTGTCATCTGGATGGATGGATCTCTTTATTTGTGGCCATTAAAAGCAGGTTTGTGCAGAATAGACCCAATCTATCACACCCATCTTTGCTTTTCACGTTACAGCTGCCGGAAAACTACAAAAGTCACCTGAAAAGCAGCGTTCGGTTTGTACTCCCTCAAAATGCCACCAGGTTACAGCTGTTAAAAATTAAAAGAAATGCATTTTGATTCATGTAATAAGCTCTCCGCCAGTCTCGCTTTGTCTGCCGCTGCCTATCAATCTGAGGTTGTAGGCAAATACGGAAAAGCACCAGCATACAACCACCAACACATAGGCCTACAAAAGCAGCTCAAAGCCAGTTTGGGAAGTTGTCTCTCTCACATGTGCAAATCAATCTGCAGAGAACAATCTGTCAGAAAAATCTTTAGCTTTAAACAAGCTGCTGTGAACGGGATGAGGCCCTTTCTGTGGGGCAGGGCACTGCGGGGACTAACCAATAGCTGTCTTTATGCATCCCAGAGAGTCAATAAGGATTATGAGAGGAAGCTTTTATCTCTTCAAACACAGGGACCAGTCACTCATTTAAATGGATGAACAATTCAGGTATGCTCAATAAATATAAAAAGAATATTCTTTCATAAATACATTCAAATCCCAACTCCATTCAAATTCTAGTACCATATGCTTAATTTAAGATCTAATCTCCTTTTTTCTATTTCCACCAGTTCACTGAAAGCAAATCTTTGTACACATAGTTGTTTAAAAACCCAAAGGATAAACACAGACTACCTATTGTTGATGGCAAAGAACCTTCATCCTCAACTTAAGACCCACAGTTCCTTTGAGTGCTCCTGCTAGATGCCGTATGCAAAGCAGGTGCGCCGAGAAAAACACGCCTAACAAAAGAGACATTATTGCATTTCACAACCTCCCAAAAAGACGAGCTGAATATTAAAGATGACACAACTGTATTTACACATCATTTCATCAGACTTAAAATAACCTCATTTTTTTATCTTGCTCTATCAAATAAAGGGAGGCAATAAAATCTGCCAAGAGAAGAACAAATAAAAGCAAATTTTGACATTTTGCTTTTTGATGCCTTCCATTTATAGGTCAGAGGAAACACCAGCCGACCTCTCATTGTTTCTTAAATGCCATTTTGTAAGGCTGGGAAGCAAGAATTAATTAATGCGTGGGTAGCTGCCACTGTCAAGAGGCAGCACATTAAAATCAATGATTAATAAATTCAAAACACACAACAAACTCAGCTGGGAGATGAAAATAGCATTGTGCGCTCCATAGGAAGCAGCCCCAGAGCACGTCCTCCCGCCGAACCGAGCGTCCACTCAGATGGCTAATAGAAAGTAGCCGTCGCCAGCTGTGTGCCTGTGAATAAAATCTCTTTAATTAAACGAATTACAATGGAAGAGGGAACCAGAAATGTGTGCTGTAGTATTGACAGGAAACCATGCCACACACAAACACACATTATGAAATCCCATAAAGACTTAAAATAACACTGAGCCTTTTGTACTTAGGTTATAAAAAAGGTTCAATTCACACATTCTATGTTTAATCTACAACAGCTCTACGGTTCATGAATATTGTGCACACAGCGTCTGGTTACTTTAGCAATGATGCTAACTTTAAAACCAGACAACAAAATAATATTTTTATTTGTCAGGTTTGTTACACTGCAATAGGTTTGGTTCGGTTATTGCAGTTTTTCTCAACTGGTTTGAGGTGCTTAAAGGAGCTGGAATCCACTCAGCAAAGCAGGAAACACCTCCTGCAAATCTGCTGACCAGGTCAACAAAGGATTTTTTTTTTTATATTGAAAAATATCCAATAAATTCCAACAAATTCATTTTCAAGAAAAGTTGTACATTATACATAAAAAATAAAACCTTTAAAGCCCCAAATGAATGATAATGACTGTATGTAAACTTCTGACTGTAACTGCACCTTACCAGAAATGGCTGAATAAATGAATGACTGATTGACCTTATTCCATAACTCACACAGTTTGGCTTTAATTGAACCAAGTCAACTAAATTGGATCAGACTGTTTGTAATAAAATGAAACATATGTGTCATTTTTTTAGTACTGGGTTAGGTGATTAGGTTACAAACAAAGAAGCTGATAACTCTCTTGGTGTCTTGACTTTAATACAGATTATTATCTCAGAAGTTGAAGCTAACAGCTTGTCTCAGACCAAAGCCAACAAAGGCACCGTTTGCTGGATTCACCACCAGAGGGAGACAAGAACATACTTGAAATAATTTCATTTACCAGATAGTTCCTGTCCAGAGTCTTGAGATCTGAGGGCTGGTGGGCTTGGTGGGGGGTGTAAACCCTCTTGCAGAAGTTGATGCGTAAGTTTCACTCCTGTCCTGTATGCTAATCACTAGTAGCTGCTGCCATGATATCAGAGGATAACTTTGTTCCTCAGAGTTTTTGATAAGCAGAAGTCACACATTGTCAATATCTTCTTCCACAGTTGTAAATAAGCCTGCATCAATAAAATATTTAGGAGTAAGAGAACAGAAACTAAGTCATCTGCTAACATCAAAGTGTCTAATATACACTGGTGCGAGTTGTTTACATGGGATGGTGGCAAGGCCCTGAGGGAGGTCTGTCCTGGTTCTAACTTTGCTTAGCTAGAGCAAACAGCGCTGCTGCCATTTACACACATACAAAGAGGAAACACTGAGAAGCCTGGATCTGTGCGGATGGTTACCAAGACTGCCTGCGTGTTGCTTATGCTCAACATCTAGAACTCGAAACAGGTGGCCTGCATCTGACAGGGCACAAAAACGATGTTTGACGAAGCTGGTTCTATAAAAATGGACATTTAAAGAAACAAGCTTCATTCTTGATTGTAAAAACAAAAAGAAAAAACCCAAACCCTCAGAGATGATAGATGGATGAACTTCGATAATTATGTTAGAAAAAAAAAACATCTAATAATTTGTAAAGAACAAATGAGGTGCAAAAAACCGCTTGGATAAGTGTGCACTCCCCTCAAATACTTTGCTGAAACATCAGGAAGCAGTAATTGGTAGGAGTCTATCAGCATCACTGCTGACAATATTTTCTCACAATGCCTTGCAACGGTTTTCAAAATATGTCAATTTGTGAGATCTCGTCACGATAACCTCACAGATTTAGTTCTAAACTTTGTATAGGCCATTACACAACACAGTGCCCATTATGACAAAAGGTGAATGAATCTAACTGGTGAACGTCAAAGAACCAAACTGAAGTCGACGTCCAAAGTTTTCCACCAGAATCCTGACTGTCAATGAGATGTTTGATACTCTCCATTTCTGTGGTTCTAAACAGTTTACACTCGTTTTATTACGCCTACCGTTTAAAAAAAAAACAATGTCAGCTTACGCTTGTGCTAGAATTGTAAAAAAGCAGTTAGTTTCTTACAGTTGGAGTATGGCCTGTACTTTGGTGGTTCTCCACACTGATCCTCAGCCCTTCATGTTTTAGATGGACCTCTGCTCCAGCACACCTGGTCCAAATGATGCTGTTACCTTCTCAGCATCAAGTCCTGCTGAAAATGGTTAGTGACACTTTAAAGTCAGGCAGCAAAACTATGTAGGACTTTGTGCCATGAGGCCCAGGCTTCAGAAACCCTGATCCAACTGCTGTGACGTCCAGAAATATTTTCAATACAAATAAATAAAAACTAAAATATTGTAGGCAAATAGGTACAGAAAGATTTTGAGAAAACCCCACTGGATTCTAAACTATGACAAACTGACATTTTTGTCAACAAAAACATTTTTCACAAAAAACCTTGAGCTCATTAAAGTTGTGCAATAGTTGTGCTGAACAAACAGCAAATTTTCTTCAGTGGCTTTGATTTGAGTTTCTTAATTTAAAACTAAACTTCTAAATTAAAAAAGAAATTTGAAAAAAATTAGGGGAATTGAAAACAAATGGATGCCACACTTTCCAGATTTCTATCTGTAGACACTTGATAACCCATGCATCCTCACACTAAACTCCAATAAAAATACATTAAAGTTTGTGTTGATAGACAAAATGTAGAGATGTTCAACAAGAATGAAGGACTATGAAAGGCGCCGTCATAACCACTTCACTAACCAAGACTGGACATTTCTGCATATTTATCATAATTGAAGAAGATTTATCACATCAAAGGAGTTATCTAGATTTTTATTATCAGTCAAAAAAAACATTTTTTTTTGCAGAAATTCAAACCTTGTCCTGTCTTTGCCACTGAGGTCAGTTTCAGTTTACAAGGCAAACCAATAATAAAGGCATTTGAGATTCACACAAGTGTTTCATTTTTGTGTTGCCATTTCTGAGAAAAAGCCAACATTTTTACTTACAGAAAAACCTATAGGCCACTTTCATGATTTACTAAGCAAGAAATTTAAGACATATTGGAAAACTACTATAATGTTAAAATTTTTATTAAAAATAAATATCTGGCCATATTTTGTTGGCCAAAATGAACTTAATGTACATTCATGTACTTTAAGAGTACATTAAGTTACTATGAATGAACTATGAATTCTAAAAGCATGACACTGACACCTAGTGGAATCAAGCCGTCTTGTGATTCTAGAACAAACAGGCAGACATCTTTCATATTTAAACAGAATTTCAAAACTTTATAACCTTTTGAAAAAAGTGCCTTTAGAAAAGGCTAATCCATGGATATCATAAAAATCTTAAGAACTTTTAATGTAAAACATGTAGCAGCATTTTAGATATACATATATATGGATATATATGTATATGCATATATATGCATATACATATATACATCCATATATATATATGCATATATAAAACAAAAGAAAAATAGAAATCTGACATTTTGATAGGGAGAAAAAAAAACTGCAAAGTGTGAGGAAAAAAAAAAATTAAATACAATCAATGTTGTAGCTTTTAAAGCCTGGCTGGTTCACTTGTCCTTTGAGGTAGCCAAGCTACTGGTCCCAAAGACACGGCTGCTGGTCACATTTCAGCCGACAACACCAGAGAAGGATACTAAAGAAGAACATGCCATTTCTTGCACACAAACATTTCCCATCATGCAAAGCCCACTTCATAGCAGCACATAGGACCAAATATGACCCTAGAAATAGTTATTGGGCAAATGAGACGAAAAATGGCAAAAATATATATAGTAGAAAAAAACAATTATGCACACACCAATCGCTGTTAAAACACATGCACACAATCAAGTAAAGAATCTGTAAAATGTCACTTCTATATTGTCCCTGCATAGGAAACGAGCATAGGAACCTAACAGATTACCTCACATCGTCCTACTCCCATTTCTGCTTGCAGACTGAAGGAAGGGTTGAGTTGGTGACGTTGCTGCAGGTCAGGGAGCTTCTATCTCATCTTTAACTGAAGCCAGCCTCTCTACAGAAGCACTGAGTACCTCCTGTGTCCTTCTAAACAGCATAGCTTGGCAATCTGTCTGTCGTTCAGTTTCAGGTTGAAGTGTTTTCTACTCTGGAAGGTGTGTCTGGAGGGGAGGCGTGTACATCCGTGGTCTGACTGTGGGTCCCGAAGCCTCGGCTCCGTTCAGCTCGTCGGTTTTTTCACTGCTCAGAGGCGGAGTCAGGACGCCAGAGGGAACGGGACAGCTGCTGGGATCCTTCAGGTCCACACTGTGGTAGGACTGGGCCTTGGCCTGCACACAACCACAACACACTGGAATAAAACACTAATAATAAGATCTCAATCTGTACCCAGCACAGTTTGTGTGTGGAGAAGCTACAGCTGTCAATTGATTAAACAAATGTAATCTGATAAGTCACACTATTGCTGCGATTAATCACTATGTCTAACTTTGTAACTTTGAAATGTAAATATGTATAAAGTTGTTATTCTTATAGAAATGGTGACCTGGCCAAGCCCCTCCTCCTGCTGCACTCCAATTAAAATTAAAGCAAATATTAAAGCTATTTTTTTGTAGGCAATTTATTCTCCCATTTCTCATCAGCATTACTCCACCACACATGTATACAAGTAGCAGCAGACTTGTTCAGGGGACAACTGACAGATAAAAAATGTCCAATTCATTTGTTGACAAAAAAAATCTCTTTCCAAATTATTTTTTAGGCAAAAGGAAAATCATTTTTTGACAAAATATGATTAAGGACATTAATGTAGGAAGGTGATATACTTTATTTTCTAGTTCTTGGGTGCCTCAGCCCCTTCTGATGTCACCCAGGGCAACTGCCCAAACAGCCCATATCAAACACCAACACTGCATGTTCTCAGAAACTGTAATCTGAATTATGTAATATTGATGTGTGAAAATTTTCAGATTATTTGCTTATGTTGACAGACCTAGCAGAAACATAAAATTGTGTAAAGATTTACATCTTCTCTCCCTGGATGCAAATGCAAATAGACATCTGGTTTGTACCAGAATTGAAAATAATAATTACCAGCAATGAAAGAAATGACGAGTGGCTCTGGATGTTGTGCATGTCGTCTGCAGTGATCCCAGTGAAGGTTTTCATTGGTGAGCCACCAGCCTCTCGCAGCACCATGGCAAACGGGACCATCCACCTCACACACTCCTCTAACTCCACCCTCTTGAGAGCTGCATAAAAGGTGAGGAACGAAACTCAATATTATAGCAAAATGAAAATAAGCAAAAATACAATATCTGGAAAACCACATGTCTAGTTGCTCATGTAGATTGGCTTAATTATGTACTTTATACGTAAAGGTACAACTAGAGTCTTAACACAAAATATACAAATAAATATCAATATTTTTGTACTTCTGTTAAATCCCATTTAAGCCAGTGGATCTAAAAACGCTCTGATGCTGCTGACATTTAGAGTTGACCCAAAACATAAATAAACTTAGCAGCTGCTTAAGAAACCCAGACCTTATATTCGACTGCCAACATTTGAATTTAAACCATAGATCCAGAATTAGAACGTTTGTTTATCGAGAATGACAATGTTGTTAAATTTGATTTAATGGTTTCAGATATAAGTTAAAATATTTTAAATTGTTCAATATTTAAATTTAAGATTTTAAGGAGCTGGAAAGTACAAAAAACAATCTTGATACTTAGATTGTTTTGTTACCATAGATACAATCTAAAGCTATGAGTTTCATCTCTGAGTTTGAGCTCCGTTTGTTCACAAATACATCTTAGTAAATTATAATTATCACTGGTTGCTTTTAAGCTCGGCTAATTTAACCCCTCTCTCCCACATTCCACTAAATCTGTATTGAAACGCCCTTAGCGTGGCTGATGTGCTTAGCAGGAAGAGGGGCCCCTAAATCAAATTCTGCTCAGGGCCCCATGCAACCTTGGGCCGGCCCTGCATGACGAGCTAGAGCCGCTACACTTCACATTGAGACAAACAGGGAGATTTAATTTATGTGGCACTACTAGGGAGCAGCTCCATAGAGAGATATGGGGCTCCAGTAGGGAGCATGCTTTCCGGTTAGTAACCTGAGTTTTTAATAAGCTCCACAGCTGATTGTTTTGTTTGTCTGGGCTCATCATGACAGGGTTTTCTGATCTCCGCTCTTGTCGGCCGGCTGACCCTGAAGCGGTTTTTGTGATTGTTGCGGCCTAAAATTACTGATGTTGTGACAACTTTTTCAAAAAGTTGTTTCTAAACCTTGACATTTCTTTAGCTTTATTTTGGGCAAAATATGGTCTTACAAAAAAGTTTAAATTGGTGCACATAACCTTCCTAAAAATGAAAAGATTTTAACAATTTAATATTTAAAGTGCAAATAAAATTTTCAAGGACCTTCTTGAAATAGAACCCTTAATGCAAATAAAATGATTTTTCTATAACAGAACAGTATTTGTGTCACTGCCAAAACATTTGGCCCAAGATAAAGACGCCTTGAAATCCCAACTGAGGATCCACATATTCAGCTAATCAATGACAAACCTCAACATGTTTTTAATTAAACGTCACCTCTCTGCATGTTAGAAAGTCATGTTCTCCTCACCTGAGACATTTTCCACTAGCTCCAGTGAGGAAAAGTGAAACAGTGCAGACGCAGCAAGGATGCCATTGGAAAACTCGAGGCACTTTACATCAAGCATACACAGATCCAGCAACTGAAAGGAAATGAGAGGACATGACGAAGCAGAACTATTACATTTTCAGGCCAAGTAACATAAACAATTATTGCAAACACTTATTAAATATATTTTACAAGGGCTTCTACATTTTTGACCCTCCAAGTGTCAGCTTGTAGTTGATAGCGTTTGGAGAAAATCTGGTATCTTTTGTTTCCAGACACTGATGAAGCCTCAACCTACAGACATCAAAGTCACATAGAAACACACCTGAGCGATCTGTGTGAAGGTCTCCTGAGGATATCTGGGGATCAGCAGCTCCTCAGTGTCCTTCAGGTAGGCCACCTGCATGTAGACGTTGAGCCAGGAGATGGGCGTCTGTGGACTGAGACTCCAGTTCAACTCCTGTGGGTGAAGAGAAGCAACACATTTGAAACATCACTTTCTGCTAGAAAGCTACCTTATATCAAGAGCTGGACGACGTGGCTGCAATATGAATCATGATATAAAGGTTTCATATCAGTCTATAGACAATTTATAGATTAGTTTTTTTGTTTTAAATATCTGAAATGCTGCCAAACTGGTGGTGAGACATTTCCTGTTTTATCCTGTTTTTATTCCAGGCTGTAGTTTATTTTTAAGCAGTTCTGAGGCCTGGTGGCAAAACCTGAAACTGCTGCTGCGCAAGTTACTCAACAGGTTGTTGCTAGATAACCAAAGAGTGAGTGAGTTAGTTGATGCCACCAACTTAGCTTAGCTAGCTGTGGGAGGTTAAGCAGCTAAGGCCTTTCCTCTGCCTACGTCCCCCAGAATGCTGTGCGGTTTTGGATCAGAGTTCAATGAAAATTTTAGAACTCGTCAGATGTATTGTCTATTGATGTTGATTACATGTCTATTCTCAATATATATTGTTATTGATTTATTAGCCAGTCCTACTTATATCTGGGATACACAATAGCACAAATGTAATGTTACTGAAATATCAATGCATGTAAAAATCACAAAGAACTGCTAGCTAACATTAGCCAATTATTAAAGTACCATGTATTCAAAATCTGTACTACAAATATATTTGGTGACTCTTGTTTTTTATGCACCATTACATTTTTAAAGAAGGTAGTAAGATAGTAAAGCCATTATCCACATGATTTCCATGTGGATAATGTTGGTCATGTCTGAAAAACTCCCACTGCAGAAAGATAACACTATTAAGTATCTGATTGTTATTTTACTTTAATGCTTCAGTTTTGATTAATTACAGGGAGAAAAAATCCTACAAATATTAATCATTTAAATCATACTGTGGAATGTAAACCCATATGCTATTTGAACAATAGTGTCAAAATTAGTAAATTATCAGATCCAGGTGAATAGAGCTGAATGATCTGCGACTTTCACAACGCTCCTTCCTCCTTGTTGTGATTCGCTCAAAGTTTGATATATTATTACTCATTTCACAAAGTGAAAATATTGTTCTTCAGATTTGCCACACCAAATGTTGTTTTGATGATTGTGGCTTACACATTATGAAAACCACAAGTTCTGGCAAAGAGATCATCAACCTGTGGTTCTGCTGGGTGTAACGGAAACCAAGGGTGCTTTGACAGCAGCCTTCAGTTCATCTGCATTGTTGGGTCTGGTGTCTCGTCTTCCTCTTGACTCTATAGTGTCTAAGTGGGATCGGATCAGATCGGATCAGGTCAGGTCAGTTTGTCGGTCTCATCAAGAACAGCAACACCATGGTGAGTGAAGCAGTGTTTGGTGCTTTTTGCTAGTGTGAGCAGGTGCCAAATCTTGGTGAAAAATTAAATCAACATGATCAGCATAAGGAAGCATGAAGGGCTTTAAAACTTCCTGGTGGTGTCTGACTGGCCCAGACTGAGACCTGCTGCAGGCTCAGGAAAACTTTGCAGGTGTTTTGAGTCAACTAGCAGAGTAAGGAGTGACACCATGAAGTTTCAATATTTAACTTTTCACAATTTCCAAATCTTCTGAAACATTGATATTTTTATTCATTATCTGTAAGCCATAAATGGCAAAATTATTAGACATTGAGCCTTGAAATTTCACTGTGTATTCAATCTAATATATAAATTTCACTTTTTGAAATGGGTGACAAGAAATACAACTTTTTCCACTTTGTTATTTAGTGGAGAAAAGAAATACCATGTCAAGCATTTTTTTGATTTTTATGGCTCTGGTGGTCTTTGAGAGTGGTCAGACAGGAAGGTAGGTCATGAGAGAGAGAGAAGATGTGTGGCAAAGGTCATCAGGCCGGGATTTGAACCTGTGACGGCTGCATCAAGGACTAAGGACTCCATACATGGGTTGTTTTTTTCCCCTGCGCCATCACCTCACCCCCATGTTAAGCATTTTTAAACATAGCTGGTACGATTGTTCGTACCAACAGCAATCTGCTCAATAAATGCTGTGTTCCAGTTAGCTGATTTGATCTTACAGCCAAGGTAACAGCGTTCCAGTTAACATAGTCGGAGTCGAACAAGTCAGGATTTCAACATGGTGACGCCCAATTAGCCACTGGTTGCACTATCACTTATGAACATTGTTTTAAGACTAAGCATTACTTTCAATAAGCAAACAACACTTTTAACACGTACAACCTAACATTTATCACATGTTAAACCAGCATAAATTAATAGCTACACCTTAAAAGTTCTAACTACAAAAACTTGAAAGGGATTTTACTGATGCAAACTTCTGTGATCTGCCAGAGGAAACTCTGGTGGAGGCCCGTAGCGGCCCTGACATGCAAATCGGTCGTCCGACCTGGGTATAGAGGCGAAAGACTAATTGAACCATCTAGTAGCTGGTTCCCTCCAAAGGAGGATACAGCACGTTTCAATTCACAGAGAGAGAAATTCTCAGTGTTGCTTTTGGAGCAACAGTAGAAGAGAAGAGAACAGCAACAACTTTGGATAGCAAAAACATTTTTAAATGACTGTGTAAATTATAAATCAGTGATCATTTCAGAGTGTATCGTAATGAACTGTATTATAATAACTTCAAAATCAGAGGAAGTTTGTGACATTTGCAGATATTTCACAAAACCAGAGAGAGGCGTTGCAAAGGAGCAGACACCACACAGACACACAGTAGTACCTCGTCTGCTAACAACCTGTTGGCCCCAAAACTGTGGCTGTGTGTTTTCATTTCTTTTTGTTTCCAAACATAAATGAGTTCAAACTAAAATATTACTTTCAATTACAGATTTAAGTCCTCTTAATATAAAGAGGACAACGTAAAGCCCCCAGAGAAGCATCCTGGATCCTGGGAAAGATTCCTGAATGGAAATGTTTATCAAGACAAATTTATTTTAGGGCTAATTACACACATTCAAAGGTTGTACCAATAGATTCATCCACATGTGTATTTTCTAAAGTTTCAGAACTAACCTATGGTGGATCTTTTTCATCCATTTATCTCTGCATCTATTTATCTACAGTTACTTTATGGACCTTCATGTGTGACCTATGAAGCTAATTTCTAAGATGGTCTTTCCTTTTCCAAGGCCTAGAATACAAAGCTAAAGAATACAAGCAACTAAGTCAATAAATACCAACTGTAAATTCTCGCAGTTTAAGAAAAATTGTGAATGCTATTGAATTGTATTCAATTTTTTATCTATGGGAAAGACGTGTTGCTAACTTTACCTGTTGACATGCAGAACATTTTACGGGAGATCTTGGAGTTAAGTGTTGCTTACCTTCATGATGATTATTTCCATATTGAGAATCTCATCTTCTGTGCAGGCTTCGTCTGTAACGTAGGCAAACTGGTGGACTTTTGGTGGATACATCTCCTGGAAAAACAAAAAACATGAGATGAGAACTGCATCAGCAAAAGCCACCATAATGATGGAAAACCCATCAGAGATTAACAGAGTAACAGATCTAACCTCCATTTTGGCAGCAATGAAAAGACACGTAATGCCAATGAGTTGCAGTGTGGATTTGAAGAGGTTCCTCTGTGTGGCCATGAAGCGATCAAAGTAATCCTGAGCGAGGTGATACGTCTCTCTGTGCAGTTTGTACACCTCGCTTACCTAAAATCCATTCAAAAAGAGGAAATAGAAGTTGAAGGGTTTTCTGCAAAGCACTTAGTGAACATACACATTTAAAACTGAAAGAACTTTACAATTTGTTTGCATTAATAAGGACCACTACATAAATCTTAATTAAGCTTTTATCTGCATTTTGTAAACATCTGAGCCAGCTGCCTTAGACATCTGTCACACAATGCTTTCAGCTGCTACATCTAGGGCTGGGTGATAAAACAACCACCATGTCTATTGCAACAGACATGTGATCAATATCAATAGAAAATACATCTGATAGAACGCTGATCAGCAGGCTGCACAGTTGGTAGCACTGTTGCCCGGGGTCTTTCTGCATGTTCTCCCTGTGCATGCGTGAGTTCTCTCTGGGTACTCAAGAGGAATTGCTTAACCAAAATACAGGTATACTTAACAGGAAATAATAGTTATTGATATCAACTGATATGAAATGCTTATGTCACAATGCGATTTTCAGCCATCTTGCCCAGCACTAGGTAGACCTCTAGCTAGGAGTCCTAGGTTTTTGATTTCTCCCCAGACTGGCTGAAACAGTGCCAAAAGAACCAACGACTCTTGATGGCTCTGATGGCTCAAATTAGCATCCATTCTTCAATTGACAATGTGGTCGTTGACCGTCAGGCCAGAAGGTAGGAGTGTGAATAGTCCATGTTGGTGGGGGGTATCTATGATACCAGCAGGAGATCGGATCTCCTGCTGGTAATGCTGGTAGGTAATGCTCTTCAGTCTAGTTTTGAAGCATACATGAAGTGTTTTTGGAGAGATGTGACCTTTTGCAGCTGATGTTGTGCTGCATTATCCAGTCTAAGTCGAAGTCTAAGTCTAAGGAACAATTGTGCAACTGTGAGATGCGTTGAGGCCATTACCAGGGTACTTAAGGGTACTTACAATCCTTCAGGCCATTTGGACAATCTCTAGACTGCATAGGAGTGTTGTCTACGTGGACTACCTTCAGCCTTTCTAGTGCTAGGGTGATGCTACCTTACTGACCTCCATAAGCCAGTCCAAGAGGATGGCCCTCATCATGGGCTCCAGATGCGGATGCTTCTCCAGCATGTGGGTGTCTTTGGAGTAGGTCCTGTCCTTCTTCAGCATGTTGCTCCACACCACATCCTTACTGGCCCAGCTGAGAAATACAGAAGCATTAACTCAAAAGCCACCCACCGGAAGAACTGGAGGAAACAACTGGAAAATAAATGCTGTGAAAGAAAACATGACCTAGACCTGCTTCCTTCAGACGCTAAAAACAAAGTAAAACTGTTAACATATTTTTCTAGGTCAACCATAATCAGCCAGATGTGCTGCCTTTTAATGAAGCATTAAATACAGACTTTGCTTTGTGTACTGAACCCAGCAGCTGTTAGAAACTCCAAGTTTTAGGTTCCCATTTTAAAATACCCCAGCCACCCTGACTTTATTAGGTAGATATAGAAAATAGATGGATGGCTTTTAGAAGCTCTCCCCTGGATGTGCCCAGATGGCACCAGACGGGTCTCCCAAAGCTCAGAAAATCAACCACTTAACAGAACTCACCACAGCATGGGGAGCGGAGTGCAGTGAACCGGTGTTACAAAGATGTTGTGAAAGTTGTAGTGAAAGAGGCCCGCACTGGTCAGGGAGCCCTGCTGCTCCTCCTCCTGAGGGGGAGTGGAGGTCCAGCTGTGAGGACTTCTGCAATCCACCTCAAGACTGCAGCTCACCTGCTAGGAAGACAAGATACAAGCAAAACAACACAATGTGTTCTACAGTTAGGACTGACTTTCCTGAGGGACGATCACAGACAAAAGGAGCTCAGATCAACTGTAGCTGGGCGTTTATCATATCATTTATGATTTATTGCAAACAATTTATGATTTTGTTTCTTATGAGTCTTAAATTATTTTCTATTTTTTCTGTTTGTTCCATGAAAGCATCAATAAAAATTAGTAAATTTTTAAAAAATGGGTCGAGCGCTGTTTTTGTGTGGAAATCAAACATCTTGAAGTCGCTTCCTGCAGAAGCTCATTTCAAATGAAAATGTTTTTCAGGACCATTATAGCCACACTGTTACCTAAACATGAAGTAATAAATAGTTTCATTTTTATCATTATAGCAATACTACCAAAAAAATATTGTGATAAGATATAAATAAGATAATATTAAAACCACAAATGCAATATTTGTTTGTTCTTGCAATACCATTTGCTGCAGTAGAGGCTTACTGCAGCAAATGATCACCTCTGATAGAAATATGGTACAGAAGATGCACAATTATTAATTTGAATTGCCTAGTCAAAGTTCAGATCCACATCAAACTGAAGAAATTCTAAACTTCCAGCTGCATCATTTCTAAAAGATGTTCTCACAGAAGCTGAATAGAAATGCACACGACACTTTTCATATTTTCATTTGTGAGACGAATTTGAAATTCATAAATTGTTTTCTTTCCACTTCACAATTATGTATAACTTATGTTGGTCTGACACAATTCCTAAGCGCACACAAAGAATCATGTGGCAAAATGTAAAACATATTACGTTTGATTAACTTCCTAAAATGATCATTTGTGTGGAATTTTTTTTCCATATTATTCCCAGCTTTTCATTTAAAGACAAACAAACCTTCTCATCTCCAAGTACTGAGCCTGAACTCTGGGCTAACAGTCCTTCCTATCAGGCAAGTTGATGGGAAAAAAAGCTGCCAGTTTAAACTTCCTCTCAGAGCATTTTGAAGGCAGCCAGAAAAATAAACTTGCCTCAGACTTGCAGTGCTTTTTCTTTGTCATCACGTCTACCTCTTCATCCGGGTCTGGCAAAAACTACAAATCCAAGACAAAAAGAATCTATGAACAGAATTCGACCGATGCTCAGATTACACAGCAAATACAGACAACTGTACAAACACTCATGAGAATCAATGACCAATTAGGAGTGGCTTAATCATTTATTTCAACTACAACTTTCAACAACTTTCCAGGGAGAAATAATTATATCTCTGTCTTTAATTTCTTAAACCAAGTTAGGTGGATCACCTCACATAAGCTTTTCTCTGATCCCTACAAGGTGAGAACTGCATATCCCACCACAAATATAGACATATAAACCAAGGAAGACTTGGTTAAATGTCTCTTAGCATACTGGAAATCACATGGTTCTTTTCAGTCATCAAGAAGCTTCTTGCTGAATTCTGAAAATATGTGAGCACTCCTGTCTTAAAGCTCCCTGCTTGCCTAGAACAGATCCAAAGTTCATAAACAGGGTTAAGGTCCGGGCCAATAAAGAAATGTAATGTTGCCCTACTTTATCCATTACCAACCCATCAAAAACCAGTTCTGAGATCTGTTTGAAATCATTGATCTGGTAAGGCATTTAAATGTGTCCCAGTTTGCAGCAACACTAGCAGGGAAAACAAAAAAGTCACACATCATGATTCTTCTACCACCATGACTGTTCCAGTGCTGTTACGCCTCAATTTAACTCCTTCAAATATCAGTTTTCCCTCCAGGAAGTTGAGGTGTGATCACAGTTATTAATGCAAATTCCCTCATTCGCAAATTTTCACCAGTCATCTGAACTTTTTCACTAATCTGACCGATCACCTACATGTTTTCTGCATTTCCTTTTCAGACTAATCACTGCAACACAGCTACATTTCTGCAAATCTCCTGAACCTCCTAATTTAACTTCCTGTTTCACAATGTCACTGAAAGCCGAACCACCAAGATGGAGGCATGTGTGATGCTAAACCTTTTTTTTATTTTTGCAAAAACCATCTTGAAACTTTTTGTAGGATTTGCTTATGCTGTGTAAACCATTTATGTCAACTTGACTCACCAATACGGATTTCTTCTTTTGCACTTTGACATCTCAGGACATGATTTGATTTGAATTAAGTGGAAATCAATACCTTCCACTTAGTGAAAGTACCTTCTTGAATGTCTTCAAGAAGGTACTTCAAAACATTATTTTCACTTGAATAATTGTTCAAATCCTGTCTTTCTTGTAAAGGTTGTGTGCAGCGATTTAAATTTTTTCATAAAACCATGCTATGGCAAAAATAAAGCTTACACAAAACTTGCTACTTTTTGAAAATGGTGCTGCGACATCAGTAATGTTAGGCAGCGACAATCACAACAAAAAAAAATTAACAGCTACATCCTGGAGGGACTGATACATATTTGTCATTGCGGTCAATAGCTCTATATTCATTTTCTCCTGAAGTCATTTGATTTATCCTTGTGGTAAGTTGCACATTTCAGCTGAGCATGAAGGTATCAATTTCACATAAAAAATATTTTCCTGCCACTCTCTCAGTTCATGTTGATGTTAAACTGGTCTTACTGTAGAGTTCATGGCAGGTTTGAGCTTTTGTAATTTTCATAAATTTCCTGGCCATCCCTGATCTGAAATGGGAACACATCCATCCTCGTAGAGTTGTACCAGTCTACAGTTGATCCTGGAATGGCACCCTAAGACTTGCTGAGTCTTCTAAATTTAAATTTCCTCCCTCTTACATCTTGATAGAACTCCCACAGACTCGTTGTTTTTCCATCCAGCTAGTGGCAGCAAACAGAATCCATCACCCAAGAGGAGAGCTGAAGTTAATTGATCAATTATAATAACTTAAACCAAAATTCAAAAGACATTCTTCTAGAATCAGCAACTTAGCATTTCATGTTAACCAATACATTTTAATCTGTATATATGGTCTTTGTATTGATTAGGAATAATCCAAAATGTTTTCAAATGTGTGAATCCATTTCTTTAAAAAATTAAATATTTTTTATGTTGGATCAATATACACAAATCTCCCAGTTAATGAGGTTCATATGCATGGTGTTGAAGAAAACTTCTGAATGAACTGTAGATCTTAAGAATAAACTGAATAGTGATCAAGAACAAGCAGTATCAAAAGCAATAAAACAGAGTAACATCTATTGCTAACTGCCTAAAGGAAGCAGAACCAATGGACATTTGTGAGATCAGTGTGAAAACAAAACTTCATTAAAATAAAGAGTTGGAACTAAAGGTAGACTCCGCATTAAAGACAGACAGGCTCTGAATGCTCCTTACAATAGCAACATCTGCCTTCCTCTTTCTCGTTCGTACTGTATTCTCTTTGGGAGCTTCGACTGCGGCAGACTTCGGTTCCTTCTCTTCCCTGTAAAATAAACACACAAAGAAACGGGACCTTAACTCTCGTGTGTCAACGTAACATCGTGGAGCAAGCCTGCATTAACAGGCTGTTGTGGTCCAAATAAAGTCCTGTGACAACAGGCCACAGATTAGCCGGGTGGCTAAGGCTCTGCAACTTTCTGTCGTCACACTCTGACACACGTTCCGAACTCATTCATAAACTCAATGTCAGACTTACTGTTGTCCCCGCATTATCCTTTAAAAGGCCGCTCAAACGTTCAGAGCAAACCTAAGGCAGAAAACAAGTCAGGTTAGGAGATTTTTTAAAAAGAAAACTACACATTCATAAATCCCCAACCCCCACGCTGAGCTCCCTCCTTCCGACAAAGCCAAACCGAGCCAGGCGCGGGTAAACTGGTACAGTACGCAGAGCTAAGGCTCTGCTAAAACAGGCCCAACAAGCAGATCTGAGCATGGAGTCATTTTGTGACAAACTCCAGATGATACAGTGTTTGTAAAGCTTCACGTCGTCGCCTATTTTAAGATAAACTCCACTTCTTGCACCCCGCTAACTTTGGACAGCTGCTTTTCACATAATGGCCGAACAACCAGTACATGAGCAGACACGCTGGAGAGCTTGTTTAACAAATCGAATAAACAAACAAACAAACAATATTAAGCCTGAAGTTAACAACAGCAGCACCCCGACTTTCTAATGGTTATTAGAAACAGCGTGTATTCCAACTTGTTGCAGTTTGGACAAGTCAGCTGAGTTTTCAGAAGTGTGAGCTAAAGCTGTTTTAACTCGCTGGAGTGATGGTTGCTTTGGAAGCAGCTCACCTCAGGTCTCCGGCCTTGAAGTTCACTCTCCTCACTGTCACTTACTAAATATGAGCGCGTGGCTGCTGCTCGGACTTCTGGCCGCTTTGTTCGGCAGTCTGAGCTGAGCTCGCGCCTTGCACAGAACAGATGAGTCGACGCCGTGACGTCAGTCAGGAGTTCATTTAAATTGGCGCTAAACCTCCACCCCAAGCCGCTCTTTACGTGACTATTTTCACTCTTCTCACCTCCGTGTGGTGCATTTGAAATGCCTGGCCTTTACATCATCCCGATGGTATTTTTAAACGTTGTTAAAAGAAGCAAAAATGAAAGCTTGCAGCGAAGTCAGTTAACAGAAGGCGTGACTGCTGCGGTGACAGCTGCAGGGGCGGTGTTTTCGCAGCAGGAAGTGTCCAGATACCGCGTGGCTTGCTTGTCAGATGTAAACAAACCCCCGGTCTTTTAGATTAACCCAATAAATGTGGACAAAATCGTAAAATATTTGTAATACTTAAGCGTATTTTCTTTCTGTGAATGTCTTACATTGTTGTCACACACGGTCATGCAGATGGCAGCGCCAATTTAACCATAAACTGCCAGAAATACCGACCGAGAGATGTTCGCCGCTCTATTTGTTTTGTCATACGTCACTGACGGCGCCATATTAGAGAGGGTGAATTGTAATAAGCAGAACAGTTACTAGGCTCATTTTTATTTGATTTCATGACCCTTAGCAGTTGGACTTTGGCAATATATTTTATGCAGTCCTCACCAAGTCTCTTCCTAAATTTTACCTGAATATAAACTGCGACAGTTCTGGTTTCTGGAACAGATTGGGCTTTTGAGCATAGTCCACCCCATTTTAGAAGGTTTAAGGTTAAGGCCTTTACAAAAGCTTAGTGTTTTTGCCAGTTTTATATGTCCTTGGTATCAATGTCCTATTGGTGGATCACTTGTGTTCAAATTTCAATCATTTAGCTGTTGATCTGTGTTGCAGGTACCACTGGAAGTGAAGCAGTGCCACAGCTTATCGATGCCACCATTGAAGAATTTTGCAGCAGCAAAACCAATTTTATTATATTTTACTGATAAAGCAAACATTTAGATGTTAATCCAAACAATAAAATCTAGACTTACTTCATCATTTTGACTACATTGATAGTTACTAGTAGTACATTTAAGTCTTTTCAATTGGGCTACTGACATTTTATCAGTAGACAATATTGAAGACAATATAATTATTTGTTTAAGCTTTTATCTCCCTTATGGCTTGGACTATCAAAATTGCATATAAACCGTTCAATAATTATTCATTAATTTCATAATGAGAAATAAATTGGAAACAAATATGGAATAGATTTATTAATTAATTAATTAATAAATCTATTCCATAAAGTGTGTCAAAAATGTATGAAAGATACATCTAACTACAGTATTACACACATAAATGTAAAATTCTTTGATTACAACTTTAAGTAAATATATAATTAAATAATAAAGTACAGTATTCCGGATTTATTTTCTTTTTTCATGGTTTCCATTCTGCAGAGCTTGTGGAAGTGTTAATGCATTATATCACAACATCGGATAA
Organism: Xiphophorus couchianus; assembly: GCF_001444195.1. NCBI lineage: Eukaryota > Metazoa > Chordata > Actinopteri > Cyprinodontiformes > Poeciliidae > Xiphophorus > Xiphophorus couchianus. The sequence continues at coordinate 32,852,990 of NC_040231.1, forward strand.
CCAGGTGTAGGCTCTTTGAACAAATTTATTTCATAACTTTTTTTCAGCCTTTCATTGATTTTTGTCTTTGAACCTTGCTCAGTCACATGCGCCTCATTCCAGTGAAAGGGAAAACTAACTTTGTTTGTCTCTGCAGCCTTGTGGCTCCACACAAACTACAAAATGAAGTTTCAGAGCCTTTTTGGATCCTTAAAATCTGTTGTCATTGGTATGATTCATGTTAAAGCCTTGCCAGGTAGCTTAACATTTTTGTAATCTTTGTTCTCTAATGTTTTACTGTTCACTTTTTTATTGTTCATGGAGCAGGAGCTCCTGCTGCTGAATGATTCTGGAAAGATTTTACATATTTACTCTTAAACTCCCAACAAATTGGCATTGCATATTATGAAGTGTTTTGCAATTATCACATTTTATATTGTGTTGAAGGGATTAGCAAACAATAATAATTCATTTTAAACTGGTCCTTGTTCCTTATTCCAGGAACTCCTCTGGGTTGTTTAAATATGTTGCAGATTGTCAAAGAAGCATGCGGTGAGGCAGAGGTCTACCTTGAAGCAGGCATTGTAAGTTTCTACACATCACATTAGCATAGCTGAAATCTTCCCTTCTAAATGAGAGAGGAACTCATAAATATCTCATCCAGGACGGTTTGATCATTGAAAACATGCACGATGTCCCATACTCGTTCAACGTGGGCCCTGAAGTGTGCGCCTGTATGACTGCGGTCTGCTCTGCTGTCAGACATGTCTGCCCTACTCTGCCCCTTGGAGTCCAGATCCTATCTTCTGCCAACCAGCAAGCATTAGCTGTAGCTTTGGCTTCAGGTTCACCTTTTCATCAGCTAATCAGAAAATTTCCCAGTTCATGCTGGGTGTTTTTACTCTTGAGTTCAGGACGGCATGATTGTTTTTTTTTTTGTTCAAATCAACTCTTCAACCGCTTTGATGTGTGTTTTTCAGGTCTGGATTTCATCAGAGCAGAGGGTTTTGTCTTTTCTCATGTGGCAGACGAGGGTCTTCTGAATGCCTGCGCCGGGGACCTTTTGAGATATCGCAAGCAGATTGGAGCTGATGGGGTTCAGATCTTCACTGACATCAAGAAGAAACACAGGTGAAGTGACCATCTGTTCAGTTAAATCCCTGAACTAACGCCCCCAAAACGCTCACATGTTAGTCAGCAGGCCCATGAGGACACCGGTAAAGCTGCAGTATGTCAGTTTTATAAACAATATGTTTTTTATATATTTGTTGTAATATCAGTACATCATGACAGTATAACATGAGACAGATAATCTTTGAAAAAATCAAGGTTCTCTGCTTTCTTCCTGTGCTCATATTGCTAGCTTTCTAAAATGCACCGCTCTGGGTCAGAAACAACCAATGAGAGCCAGGAGGAGGGTCATAACAATGTTAATCACCTCCTGTATATGCTGCTCACACCCGTCCCCAATTTCTCTGCTATGCTACACCTGCTTCAGCACAGGTGTTCAGGCTAGTTAGCATGGCCAACGATGACAGTAGATAAACAGTTTTCCTGGAATGATAAGTCATTTCTCCATTATTTGTACATCGAGCAACACATACACGAGGATGATTGACAGCACAATGCCCTCCTACTGTCTCTGATTGGTTGTTTTTGACCCAGAGCGGTGCATTTTTACAGATGACAGTAGGAGCATAGGGAACACATAAGATCAAAACATAGTGACCGTTTTAACAAATATGTAAAAAAAAAAATTTGAAAAAAGAACAAATAAAACCTCATTACTTATAAAAGTTACAAATACATAAGGAAACTGGTTAAATTGTAAGTAGGGTTATAAAAGACATACACTCCTTGCAAATGCTTCTAAATGTGAAACAATTGTATTCATTCCCCCCCCCCCTCTTAATTAGATACCCTCCAGTTAAATCCAATGCAATCTACTGCCTTAAGAAGTCACCCAATTAGTTAATAGTGTTGACTTTTTGCTTTAAAATAAATGTTTGCTTTAATAACACACAAGAGGCAGGTCAATGTAACATGCTTCCATCTCACTCTTTGTGAAAGACAACAACAACATGCCACTAAGCATCCTGGGAAGTAGTTCCCACTCCTACCTTTTTCTTCTTTCAGTTTTTTTAAAGTTTTCACTCAAAAACTCGCATTTACTCAACTCTTGGAGACATGACAAAATGAATAAACACTTCACACAACTGAAGTTAATCAGTTAGTCAGAAGTAAAAACTCACTCATTTAAGTTCAAAATGTAAAAATTGTAAGATTTCTTTGACTTAGATAGTAGAAGCAGTGGGTATAAACAACTAAATGTATCTCAAATGTTTGAGACAGACTTACTTTAATTGAGTGTGTTAGAATAAGCATGACCAGTCAAGTTATACACTGATCATTTAATCAAATACAATTTACAGTGTATACTTTACTTACATTAAAACAGCTTGAGTAGGTGTCAGTACAATAATTACTAATCCTAATATCTCATGAGTTGTCTAGTTCTGTGGGTCAGAAGTGAGTCATTGCTGTTTGTTGCTCAGCTTGCTGCCTGTGTGTCTGCAGCTCTCATGCTCTGACAGCTGATGTGACTATAAAGGAGACGGCCCGAGCTGCCGAGTTCTTCCTCTCAGACGGAGTCATCATCACTGGGGCAGCGACCGGAGATCAGGCTGACCCATGTGAGCTCACAGGTACTGGTGCACTTTGGTCAGCTGGAAGCTTCTGCAATGTGAAGTCAGTATGGAGCAGCATCGTTTCACACTCAGTCACTGCCTTGAAAAGAAACGCAGAACAAAACAAATAAGTATGTTTCTACACTGACTGGTCATTTCACTGATTATTTAGATTGAACAAAAAGAAGGCGCATCAGACTGTAACTCGTTTCAGATGCCGTTAGATGATGTGAGCAGCAGAGGGCACTGTTGCAGTGAAGAGTTGATATTTTACCAAGATGGGGAACAATAGTTGACGTTGAAAGTAACAATGCATATTCATTTACTTTGCTTTAATTTATGGCATACACCATGTAAAAGTATTTATCTAATCTAATAGTTGAGTCTTATCTCAAACACACTCTCTGTTTATGGTTTTTAATCATAGTCAGGTAAAATTAAAAAAATATTGATCTAGTTATAGTAATCTGTGTTATGGTGGCATGTTGGAAAAATTTCTGCTTAACATCTAGTCAAGTTTCCCTCATCATGTGTCCAGTGCCTGTGGGAGCAGGGAATTCAGCTTAGAGTAATTTAAACATCAGTACTGACTACCTGTGTATCGTTTTTGTTTGTTTTTTTGCCCAAAGAAAGGAATGTTTTTTGTCCCACTTTTCTATTTTAAAGATTCCCATGAGAGTGTGATGTGGTGTGAGAGTCTTCACCCAGAAACACCACCGGGTCAAATTTTATCACAGTGTCCAACTAATACTGTCAGAACTCAGCCAGACGCTGACCAGTCACATAGCTGAGGGTCTCATGAGTCCTGAAATACAGAACAGGACACACACTAGCTGCTCTTTTCCTCACACCCACACACACACACACACACACACACGATTTGTCTGTGAACTGAGCAGGCTCAGACAGAAAGATGCCGGTCGTGTCGGCGTGGAGTTCAGCCTTCACCCTGTCCAAAGTTCACTTGGCTGATCTGCCCTCACTTATCTCACGTTTCATGAAGGCAGCTCTCCTTCTGCTTCATCACTTTGGAAAACAGGAGCAACTTCAACCTGAGGCAACATCAGTTTCTTTCCCCTGTACTTCAAATAATGTTATTTTTAGCTATCCAGTAAGTGTGTTTTTTCTATTTTTTTCTATAAAAAGTTGGAACTTAATGGTAAATACAATATTTTACAAAATAAGAACTCTTTCATGTAACCTTTTATTCTTGTAGATGAGTATTTAAGTCACCACATTTCAAAATGTGAGAACCTTAAATATACCAGGAAGAGTTCCTGGTGTCATTTTTGTCACTCTTTTTCACTCCCAAACATTTTCTACTCTGCAGGACAGGATGTTTTTTGATCTGTGGAAGTTGATAAGACAAAGGCTGGAAAGTTCTCTAAAACCAAGTGAAACTAGACAGAGGTCACAGTTAATTTATGAATGAATCAAAGCAGAATTCTCCTGCTGTGTTTTGCCTTTGCAGAGGTCTCCCAGTCTGTGAAAATCCCAGTGCTCATCGGTTCTGGAGTGACATACAACAACGTTGAAAACTTCCTGGATGCCCGTGGAATGATCATTGGATCTCATTTTAAACTTGGTGGCCACTGGGCCAATGCAATTGATCCAGATAGAGTCAAGAGGTTCATGGCAAAAATGCATCACCTGCGAAAGCCACAGAGCTAGTTCTCACCATCACTAAGCTGCTGATAAAATAAAGATAACTGCGTTTATTTTAAAGCCTAAAAACAAAAGTGAAAGTGCTTTTCTTTCATTTGAAAATGAAATGATTTTAATAAGCTAAGCTAAATAAACTAATTTGTTTCATGTAGCTTTTGTGACTCTAAACAAAATTTGTTATTCTGGACCAAAGGGAAAACCGGTTGTTTGGGTTGTGGAGGTCGCTGACCTCTCTTCTAGATGTTTATGTGCTTCCTAAGTGGCTGTTGGAAAACTACAAACGGGTTTTCATGTTTTTTCAAAGCATAGACAATCAGATTGGTAAGACAACAATTGTACTGTCATTAATAGACCATCAGATAAAAAATATAAAAACATTTATTAATTTTTATGTTGTTTTTCTTTACATGAATGCTGTACAGGTCAATACACTTAGAAAATGAACACACTATCAAAGAACAAGCCACTGCAATGCATAATAAATCTTAAATGTTTCATTTCTGAACAAACTTTCTACAGATTTCACCTTTTCATGTTTGGAACATTGTCACAAGCTCCAATCGTTAATTATACAAATAACTTTTCAAACACACACATAACACACTTGTCCATAATCAAGACAGTTTCTAAAGATCCATTCCAACTACATGTGTTGAGGCTGAGGTCACTAGTTAATAGACCTGATGGCAGCAGTTCACAGCTCCTTATAGCAAACTCTCATGGCTTCATCTTTGAGGCAGAGGACCTTAAATGTCTTCCTATGTAGTTATGAGGCAAATGCAGAGTGGATTCATGACAGAGAACCTGAGTAATTCAGAGCCATACTGAGCTGATGATTGGAGGTGAGGGCATCTCATGCATCCTGTCTAGGTTGATCCCTGCATGTCAGTAGTTGTAGAGGCGCGGGGAAGGACGCCTTATGTTGCCATATCCTTTGTCCTTTGGTGAGAACTGTGTCTTAGTCATGTTGTGCCTGTGGAGGGCGCTGCGACTCAGCTTCTTTCTCTGGGCCTGGCTCCTGGCTCTCTGCATGGCCTGCAGCTGGAGGCCACATGGCAAAGGATTCCCCCAGGCGGCCAGATGCCAGGAGATGTGCCGCCTCACAGCCAGCGGCCTGAATAAGCACACGATGTTAGAGCATCATGAGTGAAGGTTGGACTGTTATGATGTTTTCCCTGCATTTTGTTAAAACCTGCTGACTTTGAAAGTATGAGACTTCGACATGAACATGTGTAGGAACCCTCGGGTTTGGTTTAAAGATCTCTGATTGATTCATCCATTACCCATCAACAGCCATTGGAGGAAGACTTGGTTCGCACACACTGATTGGCTGAGAGATAAAGCATCCTATCTAAGTGACATAAAGTTACCTAGAGGTTTCCTCTTCATCATCATCTGAGGCTAGCTCCTCCTCCTCCTCTGCTCCCTGCATCCTTATCTGGTAGACAGACATGCTGGGATGCTCTATCAGCAGGTTCTCCAGAGGGTCCGCATCAGGGGCCGGCAGGGGTCCGCTTCCTGTTTCCAGATAAAACAACCTCCCATTATCACTAGGAACCATGACAACCTGAAGTGTAAACTTGTTGTTATTGTTATGAATCATGGTTTTGTCTCTCACCTGGGATGTTAACAATGACCCATTCCTCCTCTTCAAACTCCAGGAGCTCCTCGTTGGCGCCACCTACTGCTTCAGACTCCTCTCCAGCATTCCCAAGCAGATGAGAAAGAATCTTCCCGATCATTCTCTAAGTCTCGTTTACAGCCTGGAACGTAAAACGGAAAGAGCAGTCATGAGAACAAACACATTACAGGTTCAGGTCTCCGTACAGGAAGTTTGTTTGTTAGGAATAAAAACCGCTTATCACCTCATCTATGGAATCTGGGTGTCTGTTGGTGAGAAACAGCGCCCTCCACAGGCTGTTCCTACACACCAGCAGCTCACTCTTTACAGCAGCTGCTCCTATTACACTTTATCAGCTGGCTGGGTGGTTATATCAGTGTAATGTTGGGGAACAGATTCCTTATAGAAGCTCATCAGCTGAGTGCCGACCAAGACGGAATTACCAACTAGAGCGACTAGAGCAAAAATAATCTGCACGCTCTTCTATTTCTAAGGATGAAAGAATCAGTTCATCATTAGGTTATCTGGGCCAGATGAACTCCTAAAATATGTTTTTAAGTAAGCATCTGTACTTGATCCAAATATGGATCAAGCACAGATGCACTTTTTACACACTAATCAACTAAAATGAGCTGAATAAATGAGGGCATCGTGTTAAAGTTTAGGTAACATTTATGTTTGTCAGTCTTAAGTTGAAAATGCAACACTGTGTGTCCAGATTTTGACACTACTTTAAAGAAAACGTTAGAACAATAATCACAACACTGACTGAAATAGCATAAAATCAACATTATTCATAGTGGCCTACAGCAGCATGGATTAATAAACAACTAACTAAAAATAACAGCATGTGCTCCAAGGAAACAAAACAGAAACACTCTTGCCTTGTACACCAAATGCAACCTTGTCCAAAGTCATTTGGACAACCTTCATTTGACATGTTCTTGTTAATTTATGGTTGTTTTGCAGCAGACAGGATGGGATGTCTGCAAAAGTTTCCACAATCAGAGTATGACTTCAAAGTTTAGGTAACTCGGTGTCTGGCCGGAACCATTCGGGTCAGAACATGAAAACTTCTCTTTGTCCCTCAAAGCATAACAAGAAGGTTTAAACAGAACAGGTTCATTTTCTCCTTCACACATTCATGCACCACTTCATCTCTTCCCACCTCCAGTCCTCACCTGTACACAAAATGTTTACAAGTGTAGCGCTGTCAATCATGCACTTGTATATGCTGCTCCTGTGAGCAGCGCGTACAGGAGGTGACTAACATTACAGAGACCCTCCGCCTGGCTCTGATTGGTTGTTTTTGACTGAGCTCTGCAGATGGCAGTAGGACCACAGGGGAAAGGCCGACATTTCTTTTGGCAGTTCTAATAAATATGTAAAATAATCATGCTCTTTGTAAAAGCTACATACCGCAGCTTTACAGCTCAAATCTCTCGTGAATTAATATAATTTACAAGAAAATTATCATAAAATTTACATTACATTTTATTTGTTTGATTTTTTTTCTCATTTTTGTACAGACTATTTGATTCTAATAAAATCTGACAGATTTTCAAATTCTGAACCTCAAATCCAACCTGAAGGACATTCTATTATTTATTAGAATATGGAAAAACACATTAAATTGTCTGTTATTACATCTGGTATGAAACGTTCCCCTTAGAGGTCAAGAACTGACGCAAAGCGGGTACAAGACGTCCAACACCCGAACTTATTGCACAATGCGCACATATTTATATGACGCGCTCCACGTCATCCAGGCAATGATAGTCAAGGCAAGTTTATTTATAAAGCACCAATTATATACAGGACAGTACAAAGAGATTCAGATCAACTGGAGTTTTAGTTTATTAAAATAAATGAATAAATGTGCAAATATGAACCAATGCAATACATCAGTTCCTGTACTTTCTTACTGCCAAAACACTCTGATCAATACTGTACAGCACCAGTTAGTGTGACGGGAAAAAGAGCCACACAAAGAAGAAAGAACGACGAGAAACCTCAGTTATCAGCCGGAAACAGATGTTAAGGTAAAACATCTACTTTCTAGTTCAGAGTAATCAGCCCCTCACCCACCCTCACCTCTGACTCTGAGCTGTAATACAAAGTGTGAGCGATTACAGTCAGTCCGTCGGTAAAGCAAATAAACTTACATCAAAGTTCAAATGTTCACTCACAAACTCTGAGTCATGTCTCCCTCTTACTTGTTTAGAAAGTTGACGTTTCTCCAGCACGGTGATGATGTCGTTGCCTTGTTTTCTTCTGAGTCTTTTGTGATAAAAAAAAAATTGTTTATCTGCGAGGAGTGAGAGAGACGGGGGAGAGGGGGCGGGGGGAGTCGTATTGTGCTGCCTCGTCACCGCGTCTGAGCCAATGAGGAGCGACTGTGCTGTCTCAAATTTGTTCCTCATATAACATGAACTCATGACGGGTTTCCAAAAAATATGGTGAAACACAGAAGAATGTTCATCGTAAAAATGTAAGATTATCTAAAAACTTAAAAAAGCAATAAAAGCTTTTAATAAGGCAGATGCTGGTTATTACGGGGTTCGCATCATTTGCCCCGATACACTAAGGAAAATGGCGGGGGCATTGTTGGCGGTTGGACACTTCAAGCGACGGCGTGCTGATATGGGGCCGACCCATGTTTTCTTTGGCGAACGAAGAAAATATTTAGCTTAACAATTACTGCATCTATAACGAATAGTTGTTGTTGCTGCTGTATGGCTATCTTATCTACGTTTGGTGGAAATATTTGTAAAGTAAATATTTCGTCTTGAATATAGAACGCAGGTAGAAACAAAAACAATCTCCCTTAAAGTGGAACACACTTTGTGAGTACTTAGTTGAATTTTTGACAATTTCGCACCGATCGTTTTCGTGCAGTTGTTCCAATTGACAATTTATAAGTTTGATTTGAGAGTTTCCATTGTTAAACCAATAATTCATAAAAACTCATTTTGACAGCCAACCACTGAAAATAATCTGTCAGAAATTGTTTATGTTTATTCAGTTGTTTGTTTACAGACACGAAGAAAATAAAGGAATTTATGAAATGAGATTTCAAATTCCTAACAGACAAACTGACCTGTTGCTGTTTGTTTCAGTCACATTTCAGCAGGGCCTCCAGGGTACGCCTCAAGTTAAACGGTGGACATAAATTCACTTGTCGGGTTACAAATGGTGCGGACCCACTGTGACGTACAGGAAGTGACAGACCAATCAGGACATCGAAAGATCAACCACAAGTTCTGAGTCGGAGAGGCGGAGCGGGCAGCAGGCAGCACCTTGTGTGGAGACAGAAGCGCTCGCTGTTGGGCTAAGCTAAAGGTAAGAAACCAGCAGCAGAGGAGCAGCAGAGGAGGAGCAGCAGAGGAGCAGCAGAGGAGGAGCAGCAGAGGAGGAGCAGCAGAGGAGGAGCAGCAGAGGAGCAGCAGAGGAGGAGCCTCTTCAGCCGGTTGGTCCCTTTGTTTTAGAGCCGCTCGGACTCAGTTTCAGTCTCGAACACAATGAAACTCTAATGTCGGTGTAAACAGAAAAAAAACTATTATTAGTTCATACATACCGGCATAAAATAAAAATGTTAAAAGATGAAGTGTCATTCTATGCGTTTTTTATGCTTTTTAATTTTAAATACGCGTTAATGTGTCTGTGTTTTTATTATTTTTATATTTAAAGTCAGTGTGTCATGTTAAAATGAAACCAAAAGTTTTTGCAGATTGTTGCTCGGAAAACTGATACCCACCTCTATGTTCCTCTTCTTCGCCTGCTCTTGCTGTGTTTGTTGTTATGACTGAAGTAAAGTAAATGATATTCAGTTTTCATATTTTGTTTCTGCCTAGTTTCAGACCACTGTTCTACCACCGCTGTGCTTCAACGCAGGGATGGCGCCTCGTATGGATGACGTCATGCGCCTGTGCTGTGAAATCTCGGCTCATGACCAGATCAAAGTGGCGGTGAAAAGCTCCGCCAAAGGAGCGGCGGTGGCGGGGGGCACGGCGTTCGTCGGCGGGCTGCTCGGTGGACCCGCGGGGATTGCTGTCGGTAAGGACCAAAACAGAAGAAACAAAACAGGAGTCATCTTTTTAAAAAAAAAAAAAATAATAAAATTCACCCCTTTTGAATAGTATAAAAATAGTATAGCAGGGATTTTTCCTGCCTTGAAGAATCTGGCAGATTTGCTCTAGAAAAATTGTAAAATGGAACATTTTACCTATAAGGCATGATGGGCCTTATCTGGTTCAGACAGCCAACTGGACAGGCCACAAAGGGACAGCGATGATAACATTGCTGCCTGGACAACACACTGCATCAATTTGCCATTAAAACACAACAGTGATAACAAACAACTGAAATCTTTAGAATATGTAAACTTAAACAATTCAAAATTCGTGGGCTTCTTAGAAGTGTGATAAAATGAGTTGGCTGCTGCTAGTGATCCCTTGGCAAGAAGTCATTTATTCAAGTGTACAGAGTATGCTTATTATATGCTAAAAATGTGACTGTGTACTTAAAGTTAATATTTTTCTAAACTATATTTTACATACTTAAAAATAGAATAGAAGCATAAAAGCAATTTTGTTTGTATGGAGATTTCTATATTTGTTTCTGAGCTTGTTCACTTACCTTTGACCTTTTCCTGATGTGGAAGGACCTCAGTTCTCTGCTGGAGACACAATTTGTTTATATTTCATAAGCAAATACAAACTGTTCCCTCTATCATTTTTGACAAAGAAGGACTTCATCCTGGAGAGACTGTTGTTCACATTTCACTTTCATTTTCATTCAGTTAAAAGAGATTGAACTCAAGTATTTACACTAAATAACCAAACAACAGTTGGCCTGGCCAAAAGTGTGCCGAGGTGTTTCTGGCAATTTTAATAGTTTAATTGTTATAATACTATAAGTATACCTGTAAGTTGACTTAGCATATTACTTGTAGCTTATTATTTACATGCTAAGATATACATGTTAATGTACTGAAGTTAACCCACACTGTGTGTACAGTACACTGTGATGTATTAATAAAATTACAAGACAGGATCTTGAGAAACTTTAAAATACTGTACAGTGTATTGCAAATACATATTGAAATGATTAAATATGTGCATTTCAAAACAAAGAACCTCTAGAAATCAAGCTTTTGTAGTTGGAAAGAAAATGAGAGGAAAATGTACCTGGAAAAATGTAAACAAAGAATCCTTCTTTGTCAAAAATGAGAGAGGAAACAGTTTGCATGTGTGGAATGAAATAATTATTCACACTGTTATTACTTTTATTAATCAGTTTATTCATTCATTTATTATATTTGATCATATGTGTTTTACTTACTTAAAGTTGACGTGTTCTTCTGCTCACAGCTTCACCTGCAGCTTCCTTCGCCAACCACATTTCTTCTAAGCCAACTTGAGGTGTTAACTCTGCATTTGTGTGTGTTTCTCCTCAACTCATTTCTTATTAAAAAAAGTATAAAAAGTAACATTCTGTGTGATGTAATCAGAGAGTTTTGTCAGAGTCTTGTCTGGGTTTTGTCTGAATTCTCTCCACCTGCAGTGTGCTCAAACTAAAGCTGTGTTTTTGTTCTGTCCTTGAAGTCTGGTTCCAGGTTAGTTTTTTCCACACTTGAAAATGTAAACAAATTGTTTCTCCAACTTCTCAAAAACAGGTCAAAGGAACGCGAACATCTTCAGAACCAAAACTGCATATCTCAATAGCAACAAAAACACGTTTTGTGGCTTCTGTTCTACATGAGATATGATTAAGTTTAACAGGAGTAATACCTCAAATTAAACATGTAATGGAAAACATCTTTATTGTGCCATATTAAATGTAAACATGGGTCAATTAATCTCTTATTCTGTACTTGGATAAATATACTAAGTGCTAGAATTCTGTAGCAGAAAAAAGTCAAAAGTATACATACAGCTTTTAAGTCTCAACTTAATGGTCTTCATCCATAAAGACTGAAAATAAAAATGATTTAAAACTGTACAAAATATTTCAGTGTTCATCCAAACCCAATCAGAGATGCATACAGGAAATGTGTGACTCAGCGCTGTTATGTCAAAACTTTGTTTTATTTCAATCAACCAAGCAATCAATGAATTTTCTCTATAAAGCATCCTTCATGTTGGAGGCAGCTTCCTGGAAACATAATAAATGGTATTTCTGACCTGGGTTTGAAGCATCCAGTCTGCAGGTGCAAATACCAGAGTTGTGAAGCAAACTGAACCTGGTGGGATGCTCCCTTTTTCTCCCCTCTGTGTAAGAGGGCTGGTGGACATTAAAAATTATGTACTTTCATCTTTTCTTCTCTTTCCTGGACTAGTCAGGGGAGTCATTGCTCATATTCTTTGCCTAATTTCTTAATAAAATAATAATCAAAATGCATTTTGATTTGTTCTTGATTGACTCAGTATTTCACCTTAGGTACGACTTATTTATTTCCTTTACACTGCAAAGAAGGAAGTCACATGACTAGACAAAGGGTTAGCTGCCATGGTTCCAAAGCTAAAATGGATTTTTTTATATACCTATTTTGAAGAACTAAAAACATTAGTGTTTGTTTGCATATTAGTGTTACTAACAGTGTAACCAACCCTCTGTGTGTCTGTGAGGTGCGGCGGTGGGGGGTCTGCTGGGCAGCTGGCTAACCAGCGGTCAGTTCAGGCCTCTGCCTCAGATCCTGATGGAGCTGCCGCCCAATCAGAGGGAGCATCTCTGCCAGGACATCAACAGCATTCTGGGCAGCTTGGACTGGACGGACGCGGCCCAGCTCATCGCCCTGGTGATGGGCAACGTAACCCTGCAGCAGCAGGTCACTGCTGCCTTGATCAACTACGTCTCAAAGGAGCTCAGAGCCGAGGTGCAGTACGGGGACTGAGCTGTGGCTCAACACGGACCTCAGGGATTCCCGGTTCAGATGCTTGTGTTGTCAGGGAGACACTGGGAACAATCATGTGTTCTGTGCAAACTTCATTCCTAATGTTTTACATCTTGTTGATTTAATCCCACACTTTCCCTATTTCAAACTATGCTGCCTTTTGTTTATTTGAAGGGTCAATAAGTTTTTATTATTTCAGTTAAAGGTCACCTTCATTTTTAAAAAGAAAAAGTTAAAATGAATGAACAAATCAGCGAAGTGATCATCGATATCTCAAGCTGGTATCTGAAGAACTAAACAAGAATTCACAGCATTCACTCCAAAGTTGGAAAGTAAAGACTGTCATGATCAAGCTTCTTTAATCTAAATAATAAAATGTTTATGCAGTTTAGGCTCAAATTATTCAAACCACAAGTGAATCTAAGCTTACAGTGATGTCATGAGCCTTCTGGCTGGAAGTCATGTGAATGTTATGGATCGGTCCAGTCAGTCCTGAGCAGAAAGGTTAGGGTGATGGTAAAGAGGCCTTCCAACCTCACAGACCTGGAAGGCATCAGAAATAAATAATGAAATAGAAAAAACATCATGCTTGATTTTTCTATTGATTATTGAGAAGGGTGGAAATTATTTTTGATGTGCCATTTTTGCTGAAACTAAATAAAACTTGTTTTTTTCAAAACTGATGCACATTTTTAAGTTTGATGCCGTTTCATTTCTTCTTGGACATAAACTTATTGGCATAAATCATTTCTTTCCTTTGGACAGATCCGTCTTCATCCACTAGAGGGCAGTAGAATACGAGATATGCATTGAATTTGTTTTCAAAACTTTATTTGGTAAAAACTTCAGATTCACACAATGCAATGACATTTAAACATAAGAGCAAATCCTGACTTTTTTCTAGAAACAGCCCTTTTTGTCAGGCACAAAAGATGGTGACAGAATTCTATTGATAAGGCACAAAATAAAGCTCAAAGTAAAACAGCACTCTTATGAAATTTAATAATCACATAGTTTGGCATTGTTCTGTAGGCCTCAGGTGAACATATGCAACTGTTAGCCAACCTGAAAGTTAAAAAAGAAGTTGCCTCCATGGACTCAGCTGGACTCCTGCTGACATCAATATGGAAATGATTAGTTCTTGTTTTTTACTTTAAATTGAAAATTATTCAGTTGTCAGACAGACTGGTAGGTTTTATTCAACCACACTGATTTGATTGGATTGATTTTAACCCAGTCATCAGGCGTTATCAGAGAAACTCATTTCTCTGATATTTAATCAACATCAGAGATATTCTGACCTCAGAGCTCTGAAAGACACAGTCATGGCCAAAAAACAAAAGAGGTGTTCAGTCAGATGATATTAATGAAAAAGCTAATGTCCTGGAATCCATGACACAAGTTCACATTTGTAGTATTTGTATTAAAGCTCATCAAGCAGAGGAAACATCCATACATTCAGTCTGGAAAACAAACGTTCTGTAGATGTGCAAAACTGGTAGAGGCTGGAATTGCAGCAAAACATAAGTATTGACTCAAGGGAACTGAATACAAATGTACATCACACTTCAGATATTGTTGCATGAAATCCTAACATTAAAGTATTGTGTTTTGGGGGCACATGTAGAACAATCAAGTAGCTATGTTACCTTCAGTTGTTAAAAAAAATACATATCAAATATGACTTAAAGGAAAATTGGCTTCATAATTTAATGCTTTGAAATTGGGCCTCTGTCTCTTTGAAACCTCTGCCTTCAGGAAGTCATCACAACATGGCTGCTCTATTAACCCTTTAATAACAACATTATTACCTCAGTGTTTAACTAAGAAGAAGCTGATATAAGGAGCTCAGGCCGAGCTCCTTATATCAGCTTCTCAGCAGATGCACAGTTGAACCAGGTCCATCCATCCATCCATCCATCCATCTTCTTCCGCTTATCCGAGGTCGGGTCGCGGGGGTAGCAGCTTCAGAAGGGAGGCCCAGACTTCCCTCTCCCCAGCCACTTCTTCCAGCTCCTCCGGGGGAATCCCGAGGCGTTCCCAGGCCAGCCGAGAGACATAGTCCCTCCAGCGTGTCCTGGGTCTTCCCCGGGGCCTCCTCCCGGTGGGACGTGCCCGGAACACCTCACCAGGGAGGCGTCCAGGAGGCATCCTGACCAGATGCCCAAGCCACCTCAACTGGCTCCTCTCGATGTGAAGGAGCAGCGGCTCTACTCTGAGTCCCTCCCGGATGACTGAGCTTCTCACCCTATCTCTAAGGGAGAGCCCAGCCACCCTACGGAGAAAACCTATTTCGGCCGCTTGTATCCGCGATCTCGTTCTTTCGGTCATGACCCAAAGCTCATGACCATAGATGAGGGTGGGAACGTAGATCGACCGGTAAATCGAGAGCTTCGTTTTTTGGCTCAGCTCTCTCTTCACCACGACGGACCGGTACAGCGCCCGCTTGACAGCAGACGCTGCGCCAATCCGCCTGTCAATCTCCCGCTCCCTTCTTCCCCCATTCGTGAACAAGATCCCGAGATACTTAAACTCCTCCACTTGGGGCAGGACACCCCCCCTGACCCGGAGAAGGCACTCTACCCTTTTCCGGCTCAAGACCATGGCCTCGGATTTGGAGGCACTGATCCCCATCCCGGCCGCTTCACACTCGGCTGCGAACCGATCCAGCGAGAGCTGCAGATCACGATCTGATGAAGCCAAAAGGACCACATCGTCTGCGAAAAGCAGAGATGAGATCCTGAGGCCACCAAATCGGATCCCCTCAACACCTTGGCTGCGCCTAGAAATTCTGTCCATAAAAGTGATGAACAGAATCGGTGACAAAGGGCAGCCCTGGCGGAGTCCAACTCTCACCGGAAACGAGCCCGACTTACTGCCGGCAATGCGGACCAGACTCTGACACCGGTCATACAGGGACCTGACAGCCCGTATCAAAGGGCCCGGTACCCCATACTCCCGGAGAACCCCCCACAGGGCTCCCCGAGGGACACGGTCGAACGCCTTCTCCAAGTCCACAAAACACATGTAGACTGGTTGGGCGAACTCCCATGCACCCTCCAGGACCCTGCTGAGGGTGTAGAGCTGGTCCAGTGTTCCACGACCAGGACGAAAACCACACTGCTCTTCCTGAATCCGAGGTTCGACTATCCGACGGACCCTCCTCTCCAGGACCCCTGAATAGACCTTGCCAGGGAGGCTTAAGAGTGTGACCCCTCTATAATTGGAGCACACCCTCCGGTCCCCCTTTTTGAACAGGGGGACCACCACCCCAGTCTGCCAATCCAGGGGAACTGCCCCCGATGTCCATGCGATATTGCAGAGTCGCGTCAACCAACACAACCCTACAACATCCAGAGCCTTAAGGAACTCCGGGCGGATCTCATCCACCCCCGGGGCCTTGCCACCGAGGAGCTTTTTAACCACCTCGGCAACCTCGCCCCCAGAGATTGGAGAGCCCAACCCAGAGTCCCCAGGCTCCGCTTCCTCAGTGGAAGGCATGTTGGTGGGATTGAGGAGGTCTTCGAAGTACTCTGCCCACCGGCCCACAACGTCCCGAGTAGAGGTCAGCAGCACACCATCCCCACTATAAACAGTGTTGGTGCTGCACCGCTTCCCCCCCCCCCCGAGACGCCGGATGGTGGACCAGAATCGCCTCGAAGCCGTGCGGAAGTCTTTCTCCAGTTGAACCAGGTGTTTGCTAATTTTTGCTGGCTAGTTTGAAGGAGCTGAGTAGAGCAGTAGTGGCAGAGGGCTGCTCTGTGAGGTGGAAGCTTGTAAATCGCAGCTCTGAGGAGGAGCTGTACCGCTAGGTCCACCCACACGTTTTGACCTGCTGAATGGTTGCCATGGAGATGAAAGGATTTCTCAAACATGCATGAAAGAATCAAGACAACACTCCAGGTGTGTTTATGGTGAGGGAATAACATTACATGATGTGAAGCTTAAGAAAAGTAAATTTACATAATACTGCCCCTTTAAATAAGGTCTGTGTGGGAATGACAAAATGTAGTGGCAATACACTAAAAGGCCCTCCAGTAACAGACTGGCACTGTGTGTGTGTGTTTACATGTGTGCGTGTGTGTGTGTGTGTGTGTGTGTGGAGGATGTGATCTGGCTCTATCAGAATCAGGTCAGCCTGATCTGCAGTATTATAATGGACCTAATGTTCCACTTGGTGTTCTGTAGAACGAAGAAGAAACTGAAAAATGGGATCAGTGTCAAACTGGATCACGGTGCTTCTGGAAACCTTTAACATAACCAAACCAACATCACTGTAGAAAGTATTTTCTCTCAGTTTACTGACTACAATGCAACTCTGCACATGAAACCTACCCAGAGTTCAAAGCTTCAGCTAATCTCCAAACCAGTGGAGTGAATCACTGAAACCAAAGCCTGAAACACACAACTTGTGAATTAATTTGTAACTCAAGACAACTGGACACCCGCTGCAAGATGTCTGGATCTAATTCATCGGTCATCACCTCACCTGTCACACTTTAGCGATATATTTAGTTCTTCTCATTTAAAATATTCAGAACCTTATGAACTGAACTGTTTATTGTTGGAGGGAGGATCTGCTCGACCCTGATCTAACAATGCGTTGCCATTTTGTACCTCAGTTATCTACTTTAACAATTTGTCTTTATAGTTGAAATATTTTTAATGAATGAAGACGAGAAATAATTATAAAACTGTAATTTGTGACATTCTATTTCTTATAATTGTGAGTTTGTGACCTCTGATCATAACCCTGACCTGGTAGGTATTATTTATTAAAGTCATATAAATATGATGCATGGTTTTTTACAAAATGAGAATCCCGAGTCGGAAACAAGCAAAATTACAAAGGAGCAGCTGGTGTGAGGTGGTAGCAGGGTGCAGCAGGGGCTTATGGGTAACGGGAACACTTTCCTTCCTTAAGCATCACCAACACTTAAACGACGACATGCTGATTAAATTCACAATACATGTGCAAATAAACAGCAAAACTGATCAGACATTATTTGCTTAATAAATCACCAATTTATGAATAGTACGGCATTAAAACTCCAATTCACAGCATAAAACAAACAATGTTCACGTTGGAAACAACAGAATCAGAGTATGTGAAAACGTTTAAGGCTGCAGGTGGAAAAGCAGCAGTGCTTCACGTTACTCAGAGGTCACTGGTTTCCCTGGTTCTCTAACGTTCAGCTGTTTTCAGCACATTTCTTACAGCATCAAGTCAAAACGTGACAGTGAGCCCATCAGGTTTGGCTTCAGGCTTTGGGTTCGTGGATCAGAACCATCACACAACGTCTGGAGGCTGATGTCAAGAGACGTCAGTTAGTCTGACTGCTCTTCTCTAAGGTTAACGTCACTTTCTAATCCAGTCATGAGCAGCGACACGTAAACAGTGCAGCTCTGGGATTCCAGTTTAGCTGACTGGTGAAAAAAAGTGGAGCTAAAAATGAGATATGGCATAAAATTATTAGGGGGGAATTTTCCAGCAGAGCTGCAGTTAGAGTTATTTTTATTAAAAAAGGTGTAAAAATAGGCATTCTTTAAGCAAATAGAAAAACACACAAGCAAACAGTGACTAATAGAGAAATATTTCTAGATGGACATTAAAAAGAAATGCTTTAGGACAAAATAAAAAGAATGTGCAGTGCTTTAAAGGCTGTTCACACCAACAACCAGCTCCAGTGATTCCACTGGAAACTATTATTTCAACATCAGAAAAGGCATAAAGACATCCAACAATGTTGGTTGATTTAAAACACAGTTAGAAAGGTCCAATATACGGCAGTGACATAACTGTTACAGTGTGCTGTTGACGGTCCACCTCTCTAATCAACCTTTCATGACCAGCAGAGTTCCTGTTCTTGGTGTGAGCAAACATTTATAGAATAAAAATAGAGTTGAGGTTTTTTTAAAAGCTGGTTCCATTGAACGTTTAAAGGCAGTCAGGAGAAAACTCTGATAAAACCCGTCAGAACGGACCAACAACCTGAAGCTACTTTGAGTTAGCAGCAGCTTAAACGCCATATCTCTGGTACGCGTGTTGCTACATACGGTGTGTAGAGGTGAAAAGCTCAGACGGCAGACATTAAAATAATCTAGCTGCAGTGTTGCTTGTCTATGTTGTTAAAAAAAAACACGTCAGTATATGTGCAAAACACAAACACTAGCAATTATCTACATCAGGCAAAACACTGACTGCTCAAAACTTCTCAATAGAACCCATCTTCAAAAAAATCTGAATTATCCCTTTAGAAACAGACCATTGTATCGTCTGTGAAGTATTTCTCAAAAGTGACCTGGGAGTTCTCTATTTAGACATAAACATGTTATTTCAATCACAGTCCCTGTAAGATGATTCTAGAAAACAGCTGTGGGTGTTAGGAAACAAAACCCACACATACAAAAAATGTTTTTTTATAAATAAGAGGGATTAATCCTCCTGAGATGACATGTAACAAACAGCTGAAGTGTTGGCGTTCTCTGTGAGCAACTTGTGTAATAAATTTTTTGAAGCCAACAAGTGCAGAATGATTGTGTGAAACACTCCCAGACCAACGACCCGGACTCTCGGTACCGGCGGCTCAGGCTGCCAGTCCAAACCATGAGCCTCATCACAGTGTGAGGACAAACACGACGCAGCTTTAAAGCAATGAGGCATTACTAGAGTTATGTGCATAAAAGACTTTTCCCTCTCACTAGGATATAAAGCATGTAAATAAAATGAAAAAATGTACACTGTACAATACATCTTTTTTTGATTTGAAGTGAGAGTAAGAAAGTGTAAAAATGCAGGCCCTGTGTGGAGGCTAAAACTGTTCAGACAGCAGCTCAACCAGCCGCTGAGATACAGACTCCTTACTGGTCCGCAAGGTGAGGCGGTACATCTGGAAGAAACAGAAATGAATCAGCCAGTTAGCATCTGTATGATGGTCCCAACGGGAATGTTCATTCAGTTCAAATCTGCTGATTTCTGTAGCATCTACTTGCTACAAATGTCATGACAAGGCACTTTATGAGATAATCAGATCCAATTCAATGGACATGATGACACCTGTCAGTCAATCCATCTGCCACTTGATCCCAGCTTCACCCAGCGCATTTAGAGCGCAGGATCAAGTTTATTTAAAAAATCCAAACAGCTTGGAAAAATTGAAAAGATGGAGAAATGGCAGCAGCTGAACACTACGACATGCAACCGCAAGTAAATCTACAGATTTTTGTCATCATTACATTTTATCCTTAAATCAAAGACTAATGCATCACGCTGGGTCCAGAACAATAAATGTGAGCTGTGGCTGCAAATAGGAACAGTTTCTTTTCAAAGCAGTAACTTTTCAGACAGGTGGTACAAATATCCACACACAGCCTGTTACACTGTTATGTGTGGAAGCCGGTCACAGCAGGTCCCACACTGTACTGACAACACATGTGAGTTCAGAGTCATCTTGTCATCCCTTGTACTATTCACATTTTGACATGTTACAACCTCAAACATCAAAGCAATTTAAAGGGATTGTGTGTGACTGACCAACAAGGTAGTGCACAATTATAAAACATGGAATTTTGTTCATTTGTAAACCATGTGTCATTTTCTTTCCAATTCAATTCTGTCACCTTCTGGAAAACAATAAAACACATTGTGCAAAGCACAGCCTTTATTTCAGTGCATGTGTGTGTTTACCTGTGCTTGTGTGTTGGGCTCCAGCCTGAGCAGGCAGCCCACCTGAGTGGTCTTAGTGTGGATGATTCCAGCTCCAACGAAGTTCGCCGGATTAGGATCCACACCGTCCAACAGAGCTACACCGAAACCCAACAGCTGGAGGAGTGAAAGCAACAGGACACAGAGAAGTAAGTTAATAAGATTCATAAAAACACCAAAGGAACAACAGCAACATAAAGCTAAAGTCAGATTACATGTTTATTGAGTCGTGGCTAACACTGAGCTCAGTCACAGATGGTCCTAAATGTCCACACTGACACAAGGGTTCACTGTTTACCTTGGCTTTGGAAACATCTGTGTCCATCTGGTTTTTAGCTTTGAAGATTTTCTGTACCTCTTGTTGAGGACTGATGACACCAAACACACAAAAAAATATCAACTTCGAAATAAAGACAGAGACAGATAGAAAGAACCATCAAGTACAAGAGCTGTTATATGAACCTTTTCCGACATACAACTTTTCACATTAATCTGATGTCAACTGATACTTCTGACTTTAAAGCTAACTAGTTGAAATTACTTTAATTAAAGTAAAGTCAGGCTTACGCTCCAAGCTGCTTCCAGCGCTGGAAGAAGTCTTGGGACGTCATCTCCGTGGGCTGGAAGAACTTATTCAGCATCACAGGGAGTTTGACTGCGATGTTCTGCAGTGTTCCACCATATCTGCACATATAGCATGAAGTTTGCATGTAAGTAGCTCAATAACAGAGTCAAGACATAAAACAACAGACCTGTACCGTCTTACCAACCTGAACTGAATGTTGAGTATAGGAGCATCTGAGAAATCAGACACACACTCGATGTTGAGGATCTGCTGGACCTGAGCTCCAGCCTCAATAAGCGGGTCTACTGGCTTTTCCTGGACATTCAGCTGTAAAGCTGCTGGTCAAGGATTCCACAGATACTCACAGAACAAACAGCAGGAACGAACAGCAGGAATGAACAGCTCAAAGATTCACTAAAACCAAAGAAAAACATTCACCCAGCAGGATTTAACAAAGCAAACCGCTATGTTCCTCCCATTAGATAATCACTGCATCTAACTGAATTAGAGTCATTGTTGTTAAAAACAACAAGACAAACAGCAGGTCCTGTTCCAGCACAGAAACCATCTCAGGAGATTACTGGTCCCTTGGCTGGGCAGCTGTGGAGCAGAGCAGAGGATATGAGGGCCGAGGACGTTGTTACTGCTCACTGATGTGGAGAAACTCAGGAACTGTGTGGAGGTCTTGTTGCCATAGAACACATACATGCGACCTGCAGGGAGACAGAAAGTAAAACATTTCATTCACTCTCCTCCAAACACATTTCAATCTTTCACATAAACTTGTAATCTTAAACAAGAGTTTAACAGAGACATGAACAGTGCAGAGGCTCACCCAGGTTCTGCCGGTACTCAGACTTCAGCCCAATCTGGAGAAGCTGGTTCTCGTAGATAATACCATTGTTTTTGCACACAAACCTGAAATATTAACAATTAGCAAATTGTTAATATTTGTAACAGTGCTCAGTTATTCATATGGTAAGTTGTCTTCTGTCAAAGATAAATCTAATGGTCCATATGGAAGAGCTGGGCATTTATTGTATTGCTTCTCATTTATCATGGTAGATGACTTTGACTTATTGTTGTCACAATAAATTCCAACTAAATAATGATTTAAAGAAAACCAAACTGTCCTAATTGTTAGGATTGTTAATTTAACTATTTTCTTCACTGTACCAATAAATATTAATAAATTTGAAAATATGATTGAAGTGGCAGTATTATGTTTTTCAGTCACATAATACTGCCGACAATCAGGTAACTATGTAACCTTCAGTCGTTATGCTGTACATATCCAATATGACTTAAAAGAAATTTGGCTTTTTAAATTAACGCCTTGAAATTGGGCTTCTGTCTCTTTAAAAACTCCTGCTCTTTCTGAAACTCCACTACAGGAAGTCATCACAACATGGCTCCATTAACACACTGACGATGTTTTCACTAGCAATGCACTGAGAAGTAGCTCTTATAATGAGCCCAGCAGATGTGCAGTTCCACCTGGTGTTCGCTAATTGCTGCTGGCTAGTCTGAAGGAGCTGAGTGAGGGACGTGCGGGAGGACTGCTCTGTGAGGCTGAAGCTTGGAAACTGCAGCTCTGAGGAGAAGCAGCACCTTGGAGGCGGGGCTAGGTCCACCCAGGCGTTTTGCACAGCTGAATGGTTGCCATGGAGATTAAAGGATTTCTCAAACATGCATGAAAGAATCAAGACAACACTGTGGATATGTTTATGCTGAGGGAATTTACATCATGATGTGAAGTTACTAAAGTCCAGTTGACATAATACTGCCCCTTTAAATAAGCCTCCTGTGTGCAGCGTAATGATACAAGTCACTTCTTCATGTGACTGAAGAGGTGTATTACAATTTGGAATGTTTGTCAAAAGAAGTCATTGTATTAGTAGGGCTCTGATTGTTGTGCCATGCATTCACAGTCAATGAGTTACCTAAAAAAAAACTTAATAAATAGTTCTTATTGTCATGTTTAGCCCAGCGATACAGTAAGATAACTCTTCTTCTGCTTTGATCATTAACTAAAACAAGAACACTGATGGTTCACATTGAGTTTTCATTAGATGAGCTGTGGTTAGTGTCACCTGGGAAAGTGTTCGTCTGAGCCCTCTGTGGGTGCAGCGCTGCTGAAGTCAGAGAAGACGTCCACCAGCAGGCTGGCTCCTGAGGACGGGGCTGAGTTCACACTCAGGTCGTCAGTGAAGGTGTGGCTGGGAACCTGCAGGACAAACACCATCTGATCACTGTTCACACACTCTGATAAACATCCTGTAGATTCAGATTTTCTTTTTATGCACAGCTCATCTTGTTGCTTGTACTTGTGACAGTGCAATGACAATAAAGTTGAATTCTATTCTATTCTATTCTATTAATGTTTGTGCTCCCATCAGTTCAGAGGCTGTAGTGATTTGAACATGACTCTGGATCAGTTTGACACAGCTGTAGTTAGGAGCTCACATTTACTGTGCAAATGTCTCTCATAGTGTCCTTCAGCAGACGTTAGAGAGGCTTTTGTAAAACTATTTCAAACCGTTTCCAAATCAGTTTCTGGGGCATCTTTAAAAGTGTTATTTTTTCCAAGATGTTTTAGCTGCATGCAGTCACATT
Organism: Xiphophorus couchianus; assembly: GCF_001444195.1. Taxonomy (NCBI): domain Eukaryota; kingdom Metazoa; phylum Chordata; class Actinopteri; order Cyprinodontiformes; family Poeciliidae; genus Xiphophorus; species Xiphophorus couchianus. The sequence continues at coordinate 32,876,723 of NC_040231.1, forward strand.
CAGTAAATTACAACAGGTGTTCCACTGAGGCTCGTTAGTCAGACCTTTAGGAAAAAACAACCTTCAGGCAGGACTGGACAACAGATCAAAAACAATGCATATCGCAACAGACACATCATTAATATCAATAGATAATACATCTGATAGAATTTTCAATAATTTCACTGAACTCCGATTTAGAACCACACAGCATTCTGGGAGATGTAGGCAGAGGAAAGACTTTAGCTGCTCAGTCTCTCACGGCCAGATAAGAAAGTCCCTCTGTCTCTCTGACTGTGTCTGGTCCTCTTTCCCCTTTTCCAAGACACGTCTCCCTGAATCAATAAAGTATTGTCTATTGTTCTGTTCTATTCTAGTTTTCCACCATAATTTTTTTTCTTTGTACATGTGACCTTACTGTATTTCCAGTTATCAGATTTTTCCATTTTGACGAACCCACACATGCACAGAAAGAACATGCAACTTCATGCATAAAGAGCCCAGGCTGGAATTCAAACCCAGGACCTTCTTGTTGCTAGGCAACAAAGGACAACTGCTCCTCCATGCAGATGGCAGCACTGGGACCAAATGCAAACTGCACTGAAAATGTAAACATGTCATGTACCATGGTTCTGGTGGGGAGCATGGTGGCGCTAGAGGAGGGGTGGGGTCTGTCTGTGGAAATGAGCTCCTCCAACAGAAACTGAGGAGGCTGAGGCACAGAAAAGAAGAGGAGAGGAGCAGAATAACGGGAAGGTAGAGACTGAGAAAACAGAGGAGAACGGTGGAAACCCAGGAGGAGGACAGGACAAAAACCCCATGGATTCAGATGAAGCATCTACATTCTTCTGATTTAGTCATGATGCTACCTTGCTGGCCACTTCGGCATCCTCGGCGTGTTCGGTGCTGCCGTTGACATTCTTTCGGGAATCGTCCATGTCGGGCAGTTTGCTGGAGCCCTTCTTCTTCTTCAGCTTGGCCAGGATGGACGACTCTCTCTCTGGGAACGGAGGCATTTCTTCTAACACGGTGGCCTGGGGGCAGAGAGAAAACCATGCTAAAGCCACAGGAACTGGAAAACAAATGCTCTGCCTGCAACCTGAGGAAACTTTGGAAACTTCATGTTTATTTGGAAACTTAAAAGCTTTTCAGCAAAACTGAGTTCCATTAAATCAAGAATTAAAACCCACCTTTTACAAATGACTTTTGATAAGTAGTAAATGGAACATTGATCTTATGTGTATTTGCTTGATGATTTTGATGATGGCATTTGACAACATGTAATTTTTGTTGCTTGTTTCAGAACTGATGACTGTATGATGTTTTTATGATGTAAAGCACTCTGAACGGCTTTGTTGCTGAGATGCTCTACATACTTAAAGCTGACCTGACTTCATTTTCCTGAAGAGGACTGTGAGCAACAGATGTCCTCACGATGTGCTCAGGTTGTGGCATGCTGACAAACTTCTACCAAAGTTTGGAGTTTGAAACTGAATCAAAAAATATGCATCAATAAAGTCTCAGTATAAGAGTGTTCACATGAATTAAACTAGTTTATTTCAGCTATATTTTAAAAATATGTATTTTTGTCTCTTTTTTATTACTGAATTCAACATGTGAGCCTAATTGTACCAGATAAATGTCACAAGTGGGAAAAGTTATAAAATGATTCGTTGTCTAATTTTTTCAGACATCCGTGATATTTTAACAGGGTTTTGTTCACATTGCAGAGAAACTGAAGTAAATTCACACTATGTTGCTGAAGCCCTAATAAAACAGAGAAACATCCACCCTCACTGTACAATCCTGAGTGTCTGCATTGGACCCAGGCTCTGCTTAAAGCTTCAGGCCCATTCAAAGTCCGGTTAGCTGAATGGTGTGCTGACCAGTATGTCGGTGCTGGCGATGCAGCTGAGCCTCAGGTACTCCACTGCCCTCTGCTGGAGCTCCACGTCGGCGTTGCGAAGCTGGCTGTCTGAGCGGAGGACATCTTGGATTGTGCCTTTCACTTCCGGGAACAAGTTGATGAACTTGATGTACGCAGAGAGCAGCAGGGCCCGGGTCGGCACCGAGCACAGGTGGAACTTGGAGTGAAGCAGGTTGAACTGGACCAGAGGGCTGCAGAGGAACAGGTCATGAAGAGCTGAACCTTCAAAGATTACAAACGTCTGGTCAGAAGCATTGTCAGTTTTCAGCACCTGGAGCGAGGGTCACCAGCAATCAGGTTTCCGAACTCTCCCAGAATGTAACCACCCACTTTCACCAGATTCTCATGGCAGGCTGGAGCCTGGAGGGCCTGCACACATTCACATGGAGAGGAACAACAGCTTCTGTTAGGTAAGAAAAACCACACACTAACCCAAACTGCGTATTCAACTGAAGATCCAATGTTGGTCTAATCAGATCTAATAAAACCTGAATTCAGCAAGCACTCTGTTCTGTTGGACAGCGATTTTTACCTTTATGCAGTTTGTTCACTTCTTAAGTGTTTGGTGCCAATCTACCTTTAAAATGGTGGATTCAATTCATTTTAAGAAGAAATGCACAAATCAGCCAGATGTTGCTGATATAGCTATATGATCGGTGATGAACAGGTAAAATAATAAAAAATCTGATTTTATTTTAATTAATTTGGTTAGTCAGCCCTCAGATGTTTGACTATTTTATTGCTTTACAAATCAATTGTGGTCAGCAAAATTTTGCTTTTTTGTCAAAAAAAAAATCAAAAACTTCTTTAATGTCACAGTGAAAACTATTGTCATCAAAATAATGACAAAAATATTTTACACCCCTACGCTATTAAGTATTAAAACAGTATTAAATAACCTAATGGCATAATCTTTCTTTTATTATAACATTAGAAGTCTTGGTCTGATTTAACTTCAGACCAAGACTTACTTCAGTTTGCAAACTTCTGGTTTGAACTGTACTTATGATAATACATATGACTATTCTAACAATGATGATATTGATTATTATTAATCCACACTTTACTGACATTTTCTTTTGGCTTCAGGCTGAATCCAGAAAGTATTCAAAGTGCTTCACTTTTTCCAAGTTTAGTTATGTTACAGTCTTGTTCCAAATTATACTTAATTAATCTCTTTCCTCAAGCTTTTAGTGGAAATATTGAATCAATAATTCAGATTATATTATTAGACACCTACTATTAAGTAAAACAGGATTTGATAATACCATTTTTAAATAATGTTTATATGTAGATTTTTTTCCCCCTTCATATCTGGGAGCGCCCCCTATGGACCACCCTCCTCTGGAGGACGCATAGAAAAACACAAGTGAAGTGAATGTTATTAGTGACGACATGAATCAGTTCCCACCTCAAACACGGTCTTGGCAGCGTAGCCTTGGACGTCGTCCCGGTTGATGACGATCTGGATGACGCGGTACCACACCTCCTCGCTCACGTAGTCGCCGGCGATGCGGATCAGGTTGAGGATGGTGTCCACGTACCAGGTGTAGTCCACTGCATACTTCTCGGCCAGGATGGCCACCTTCAGCACCTGTGGGTGACAGCGCAGTGGCTAAGGAGAACATCTTACGCCGAGACTCAAAGCTGAGCATGTGTGTGTTGATGACCTACAATCTCCTCTCTGATTGAGTAGTCTGCCGTCTCCAAGTAGCTCAGCATCTCCGCTACAATCTGCTTGGAGTTGCTGCGGTCACACATGGCGTAGAGAAGGTCGACGGCCCGCTGGCGCACGCTCACATCTCTCTCAGTCTGCACAGACACACCAAGCAGAGACTTGAACCGGACGGTATGACTACCACATGACTTTAAGAAAGAAACATGATTGGCCAGTAAATTAAAAGGGGCAGTATTGTGTGTTTTCCAGGCACGTAGTGCTGTTTTATAACACAATTATGTAACCATTTTACCTTCAGTTGTCAAATACGCCTTAAAAAATTTACTTCATAATTTAAAGCCTTGAAATTGGGCCTCTGTCTCTTTAAGAAACTCCTCCTCTTTCTGAAACTCTGCAGGATGTCATAACAACATGGCTCCTCTATTAACCCTTTAACAACACTTTTACCAGTGTTGAACTGAAATGTACTGTAGTTCCTGCAATGAGCTCAGCAAATCCACAGATCCACCAGCTGTTTGCTAATTGCTGCTGGCTAGTCTGAAGGAGCTGAGTGGGGGAGTCGCGGGGGAAAGTCGCTCTGTGAGGCAGAAGCTCAGAAAGTTGGAAACTGCTGCTCTGAAGAGGAGCTGCGCCTTGAAGGTGGCGCTGGTTCACCTGGGTGTATTTCACAGCAGAATGGTTGCCATGGAGATTAAAGGATTTTTCACTCATGAATGAAAGAATAAAGGCAACACTCCATGTATGTTTTTGATGAGGGAACAACAATATAACATAATGTAAAGCTCAAAAAAGTTGAAACACCACCATCTCCAAAACCAACTGCAATAAACAGAACTTTGAAAACTGTTGTGTTCTCTCTTTACTGTCTTTGCAGACAAATCGAAGGTTCTTCCAGTCATTACTGCAGCTGAAGGTCTGAGAATTCAAAAAGTCTCCCAGTATAAATATTGAGGCCTTTTAATTGATGATTCTTTGTCTTCTACTTTCCATATTCAACAGCTGGTGAAGAAACTGAAATTAAAATTGGGACTTTAAATCAGGATCAGATCTTATCTATCTGGTTGATGCTACTTTTATGTCTGTGTTGGACTATGGAGACATTTTACCCATGCATACTTCTCTTATGTCTTTCTTCATTGGATACAGTTCATCATGGAGCCTTAAGATTTCTGACATGTTTTCAAGGTTTTATCCATCATTGCACATTATATAACTGGGTTGGATGAACAGACCTGGCCACTCGACTCCTCCATTATAAGACCACACTAGGACTTCTACATTCATATTTGTTGAGAAACAGAGAAAGTCCACAAGAGAATACTCTCTTCGTTGTGATAACTTTTTTTTACTTTTGGTGCCTAAAGTCAGAACTGAACTTACATCCATGTTCTTGGAACCAGTTGCAGTACTACATGAACTTAAAGGTGATGTTTCACTAAATGTTTTTAAGGTTGTTCTTACTGATTTTGAGAAGAACTCATTTATCTATAAATGTGTTTTTATTGTTTTTCTAAGGTTTTAGCAGCTCTAGTAGTCTTTATTTGACAGTAGTCAGACAGGAAAGCAGGTTGTGAGAGAAAAGGAAGACGTACGGCAAAGGTCATCAGGTCAGGACTGGAACCTGAGGCCTCCATATGTAGGTCACATGCTCTACCCCTTCATTGTTCATAACTCTCTAGACTTAAGTAAATACATTAGAGTTCATTTTCATTCCAAACAGGTTTAAAGACCACAGTATTGATCCACATCGATATAATGGCACTTTATCATTTCAACCACTTCTTATTACTGTCCATTTTAATTATTTATAATGCCCAATAGTCCATGATCTCCAATCATTCAGTAATCGGAATCTTAGTCTCATGTTTCATCCAGATTATTGCAGAGCTTCTAAGTAGAGTTCATTTGGCTTGTTAAATGATTTACTTATTCTGTTAGCTTGATGGATTCATATTGATTCTGTCTCACTGTACAGTAAACAAGGAGTAAATACAGGTATATAAGAAAAAATGTAAATATTGTGAAAATGTTCAGTATTTCAGAAAGTAAATCTCATACATCATGTAGATTCACTGCACATGGAGCCTTTCTTTCTTGTAATTCTGATGATTATGACTTTCAAATAATAGAAAAACAAAATGGAGTGGTATAGAAAATTTGAATATTAGATAAATTAAAAAAACTGAGCTTCTGAAAAGTATATTAATTTCTATGGACTCAATACTCGGTCGTTCTTTTTCTTGCATGAATTACTGCATGAATGCAGCATTGAACATTCCTGCTTTCCATCCCTAACAGGCATGGAGATGTCCACAGTGATGGGGTCGTCACATTTCCTACCAGAGGTCCAGAAACTCACCTTTAGGGCATTGATGACAGTTTCGATGTGCGTCTTCACGGCTTCGTGGGAGAACTCGGAGCTGGCCAGCGTGCACATGCTCTCCAAGGCCAGGTAACGGAGGTTAGTTTCTCTGTGCTGCAGGAACTGGCCCAGCTGGTTGCAGGCTCGTACCAACAGATTGGGTTCACTGAGGGAAAACGCACAACAACAACAGGAAGTACTCAGATCCCCATTCACTGAGTTCACAATCCGACACTAATATACAACATACTAATATACACTTTGCTCTTACTGCAGCAAAGTGCAATACGAGCACTGGGTGAGTCTGATACATTGTAGGGCTTTGGATAGAGCATAATGGAGTGGCGTGGGGTTCTATCTGTCCAGATGTAATACTCTCACTCATCTATAGTTAGACCAGCAACATTTGTACTATATTGTAGCGTCACCGACTTGCAGGATTCAGTAATCAACATGTAGAGACAGCATTGTTAAACATCTCAGTTCTTCCTAGGTAACTGAGCTGGTTAAGAAGCAGAAAGTGACCAACCTGTCATGGTGGATGATGAGGGCAATGGCTTCAAACAGAACAGCGTTTTTTGCATTGGAATGCTGCACCTTCTTGGACTTGGGCGGCTCCTGGGCTTTATTAAGGATGGTCTCCAGACACTCGGTCAGACGACTTCGCAGTGATGTGTCCTCTGCAAAAGCCAGTCGCATTGCTTTCCTCTTAAAGATACACTTAATAGCACACAAGTGATTTCCAATTCCAATATGTCTGACTGCTTTATGTGGGGCTGATTACCACAAGAACTCCAATGGAATGGTAATGTTCTTAGGCAAGTTACCACGCATGCATAGCGACTGTTAGGTTATTTTTAACAAAACGTAAGTTTTATCCCAATAATTCATTGATTTATGGTAGCATACCAGGTGGAGGGTAGCACTGCAGCAAGCGCAGCAGTTTGACAGACAACCACGGCGCAGCAACAAAGTAGTATGTATAGTCCTGCAGGTCGATGGATGCAGAGGTCACAATCTGTGAGACAGGAAGTTGGAGATGGTGAAGTTAGGCCTAAGATGGAGCAGAGCGCCATGAAGGCCATCAGAGCCGTACCCACCCTACTGAGCCTGGCCACAGCCAGGGACACGGACGTCTTAAAGTCGTCTGGACTCTTCTGGGCCAGGGTGGTGATGAGGCTGGTGGCTGCTGTGACTACTCCCTGAGAACAGGAACACACACACACCAACACACTACTTTGTGATACATGTGGAGACTGTTTCTTTACACTTTTACTTTTTCTTACAACGGAAAAAAACTGGACACCTCAAAAAGTATATGTCTTTTAATAACACATTCTAATTTCACAGTAAATATGAATACATCAGTGAATGATGGAGGCAGGGCCACTGTAGAAAAGAAACAAAAATATAGTGGCCACAAAGAAGTACATTTATGCCAACAAAGTCTCTCCAGATGAATTTTACATATTGTCACATTCTTACTATAATGGTATAAGTCATTTAATTCAAAATGGATTTTTATGCCTGATACATTTATGGGAAAGAAAGAGATGGTGATTTTTTTTTTTAACCAAAATCTCTTTGGCACTCAGGCCATTATATTAGAAAGGTGACAATGTTTATGAGAAAAAAGTGGATATTTTCTGATGCTAACAGGAATAACCTTTTAAAAACAAACAGATAATTTTCCATAATTAAAGGCATAAATTTACAACACTAAATCTAAGATGTGGTCAGACATTTGCGACAAAACAACCAAAAGTTCCTTAAAGTTTAATTGGTAAATACTGTAAAGCGTTTTTAGGTGCAAAGGGGATAGTTAGGTTTATGCTTATCTTTAAATATATAATTTAAGTTCAAAGTGCAATATGAAGTAATGCTCTTATTGTGAAGGAGCTAAAGGAAGTAATATCCCAGTTCATCAGCTGCATTGACAAACTGAAACACTCAGACTGGCTCTAGCCAAAAGCTTTGTAATGTCGCTACATTGCAGACCCTTGACTACACAGTTGCTGGTCCAAGACCTCTGACCAGCTTGTAACCAAGGTAACCAGGCAATCAGGATATTCCACAGCCTGCTTACGTTTGGCTGAATGTTAATCGACTTTAGTCATCAGAGAGCAAGTGGCTGACGTAAGGAGAAGTTTTGTTCCAGCATGTTGTGCAGACAGATACACATCTTCATAAAACCTTGTGTCTGGGACAATGTGTGTGTTTCACTTTCAAACCTGTCCAGACTTTTAAATAGCACAGGCCCTAAACACAGCTGGAGTGATGTTCTGATTCTGAAGCAGTAAACTAGCACAGGTCTTACCAGGTGCTGATCATTGAGCAGGTGGACGACCCGTGCTGTCCACTCCCCCATAGGCACCAGGTCAGGAGAAGTCCTGTTGAGCCGCAGCAGACACAGCGCAGCGCTCTGCTTCACGCTGTCCATGGTGTCCCTGGAAACACAAATCATCTCTTCAACATGCCTTCATACTCACACGGAGACAAGCACTGGAAAAGCTTATTTAGTCTGGTACATGATCTCCTCCAACAACTACTAACACCAACGTGGCAACCAACAACCTTCCAGGAAGAAAACCAGGGAGAAGAAGTGTGTCTATGTGTCCTGCTGATTTGTAATCTTAATTTAACATTAAACATATTTAGATGGGATTAAGGTCAAGCGCTCAACACATAGGAAGCAATGTCGCTCACTCTCCATTAATTTCCTATGGAACTTGTGTAGAACTAAAACAATTAATTAGTTTAATCCTGATGAACTGGTCACTGAAATGATCATCAATTAACTTAGTAATCGATTAATCGCTGACTGGCTTATACAGACACAGATGCAACTCTGATAAAAACCCTCTTTGTTTGTAAATATGACGTTTAATCCAAAACTCCTCAAGTTGCAGTTTAAGCTGCACCTGGCTCAAGTTCTCTAAATTGTCAGAACAATTTTTTACTAAAATAACCGTTAGCAGCAGCCCACTGTGATGAAGTAAAAGTCGCTTACCCCTCCAGCCAAGCGACTGGTGAAATTCATGGACATGAAATTTCAACCTTGTACATGTAAACATGAACTCTGGCTAACGACGCAACACAAAAGTTCAAAAATGTCCAACTTTTGTCGCTCTGTCGGGCTCACCAGGTGTCCAGCCCATCTCTCTGTGTGATACACACTGCTACTGTTCTATAACACATGGCATTTTGCATCTAGGTCAAAATGTTGGATTTTGGTTTTTGTCTGATTAGAGCGTCTGCTTCCAAATATGTACCTTATCTAACACATGACTTGAGGCAAACTGCAAACAGGATTTCTACAGGCCTGTGGAGAGCAGGAGAACCGGTGCCTTCACCAGGTTATCAGGCCACCGGAGCGACAGACAGACTGAACAGAGTTAACTGACAAACTACAAGTCTTAGACATCTCCTAAACTTTCTGCCAGAGCTGTCTGCTGTGAGATTTGTCTTTTAGAATGTTGTAACGTTGAATCAGCCAGAAAATTCTTTCTAGCATCAAACCAGAAAAAGCAAGTGTGAAAGACTAGAATATTAATATCAGTTTTTGTGTATGAATGAATCATTTTGTACAAACCCTGCCACCAAGATTCTGGGAATCTCCGAAGCAAAAGCCTCGGCCATCTCTCTGCTCCCTACGTTAGCGATGCAGTGCAGGGCCAGGTTCATGAAGGTCGAGTTGCGGCTGGCGAGGTCGTTCTTGATGGCGTTGTTGATCAGACGGATGAGGTCACTGTTGGAGTTCACCAGCACGGAGATGAACAAGTAACCCTGAAAAAGCAGGAAGTAGCACCAGATGACAGATACCTGAATGAGTCAAAACATTCTGAAAATCCTCTTCGTCTTCGTTTGTCCTGATTGTGGTTCCTAAACCAGCCGGACTTGCCACAGCAGATGGTGGGTTGATGCTGCTCAGTTGTTCAATCAGAGCTGAAACAGCAACAAGCATTCTACTGATGTAGGAAGAAAACATCTTAGGTTCATCTTGAAGGACTTATGCACTGCTGGACCTCTGAAGATGTTCTATGATGTTCTTTAACATTATTAGTGGATGATCTCACTATCACAGCTCTTTTCTAACCATTACACATCAAGTGTTCAATACATGTGAGGATGTGCTGCAGAATCAAATAGATATTTTTTTAAATCAGCACCATGGACTCGGTCCTGGTCCAAGAGCACCGCCAGAGGATGTGCTTCGATTTTGACATGTTATAATGTTTGCTCCAGTCAGACTGAGCTGTGAGGTGAAAACAAACAATTAAAAGAAAGAAATACTTACAATTTGCTTTTCGGTGTATTTGTTGGAGCTAAGCAGGTTGACAGCCTCCATGTGTCCAAAGTCAATATCATGGCCCAGAAGGAAGATGAAGAGCAGTTTGCACACATATTTCTTTTTACTGTAGCCATCCAAAGCCTTGTCTCCTACCATAACAACACAGAAAACATAAACTGATGTAAAGTGCCTTTGAAAAGTTAAATATTTCATTTTTGGAATGATCAATTATTAATTAACAAAGTATGAGAACATCATTATATTTCAAAAACAGCGATACACCCTGGTGGCTCAGGATATCAAAGCTTCAGCCTAAACCTAAGCTAACACAATCTTTTCACAGCAGAGTGAATCCCTTCAGCTTGGAGCAGACTGTTGTACGACTTCCTGTTCCTCAGGGTTAGAGTGTTCCAACTGCTCACTTACCTTTAAATTTGGAACGGATGTTGGCTAGCTCTTTGTTTATCCTTTTCACTTCTGACTCCTTACTTTTACCTGCAAACAAAGAGCTTCAGTCAACCATAAACGTTTTTAAAAAATGAGACAGACTTCTTGTCTGCTCAGAATCTAATCTGAGTAAAATCTCTAGTTATAGATGAAGCATATGTCTGAGGTGGATTATTGCTCATATTGGGTTTAAAAAACACATTGCTTACAAATACTGTTAAAAATCAACCTTAATTTAATTCTTTAACTCTTTAATAATAAAAGTAATGAAAATAACAATAATGAATGTAATAAAAGGTGCAGGGTAGAGCCGCTGTTTGCACTGATGCCTTACAGAAAGAGCCTTCTAGTTTTGATGCCCAGACTGCGGTCTCTCTGCGGTGTAGAGTCTGGATGTGTGTGCTCTCTGGGTACTAATGTTTCCTCCCACTCTTCAAAAACAGGACTGTTAGGTCACTCTAAATTTCTCAGTTTTATGCTTTTGATGAGTCGGTCCAGCTCTGTCTGTCATGGAACGTGATCTAGGTTAAGGGTAGCCATAGTAGACACTGGCTAATCTAACCTGCAAGGACAACTTAAAATATCAGGTTTGAAATCATTTTGTCATTGCTTGGAAACAACAGTGAAATCTTGTTGAACTGCAGAAGTGTGTGACACCAATGTGTGTCTCTCACTCTCATGCAAAAAGTGACAATGCCTCTTAAATAATTAACAACAGATCATGACAGGAAGGCTTCTTAATATTGTTTTTGCACTTAGTAAGGATAATACTGCCATGTCATATTTTCCTAACTCTGAGCAGCAAATCTATTTTACTTTTTTTTTTATCAAAATATTTATTTTTTTCAATGGATACACTTGATAAAAAGTAATTATCTGATTTGGGGCACTTTTATAGTTTGAGGTTTGTAAAAACTAAATACTGAAAGATAAGCAAGACATTTTTTAGTTCTTTTCAGTTGTTTTTTTTTTAAGCCTGTGTGTAAACTCAAGAATTTAACAGCATTGGTGGATTTTTAGTAAAGCAGTGACTCATCTCTGCAACATTTAAATATGTTTACCATATCATTCATAATAATAATTATAAAGTTGTATTTTGCTATAAACACTTTATTGTTAGGCCAGTTCAAAAATTGTTCTATTGGACAGGCCATACTTGCAGCAAATCACCATGGTAACTAATGCGTTTTTGCTGTTGTGAAACCAAATTCAGGAGCAGCTTGGCTTAATTAACTGTTTATGTTTTAGAAAACAGCTCATGATCTGAAGGTCTTTTTTATTCAATCTACCCCCAGGAAGAATTTAGAATTTTGTATTTATTTTGTTACTAGATGTGGATGCAACTTTTAACTACAATTTTTGAATGACAACATCTTTCCAAAAAAAGAAAAAAAAATCAACTATGTTTGTGTTAGACACTACTTGTAAAAGCTCTGACCCGACCCCGGTCAGAGTTTATAATCTCCGTCTTTAAATTGCCCAGTTTTATTTGCTTGTTAAGAATCAGCTCCAGGCAGCGGTTTGGTCCACGCCCTGTTAGCCACTTGGAGCTAACAGCTAACACTGCTGAGTAACGTACAAATACACAGCCTTCTATCTCAACGCGTAGTTTGCTTGTACAAACACTTGTTGAAATGACCTCGAAAAGAAGACACCGAGCTGGCAGTGTCCACCTCAGTTACACTGGCTACTTTACATTAGCTTCATTCCGCAACGGTTCAAAACAAACTTACAGTTCCTGATGTCTGAAATGAACACAGCCAAACCTCGCATTCCATCCCCTTTAGAGACCGCGGGCATTTTGTTCACTCCGTTTTAATGCGAACTATTTCTGCGACTAAGAAGAATACCGCAGTTATGAGGAGCAACTTTGTTAAAGTTGTTGTGCTACACAGTTAGCACTACAAGCCCTGAATAACAGGAACCAGACTGACTGCGGCTGCGTTCCATTTAGCGCAGGCTACACCCCGCAGGGCTTCATTCCATACAAGTAGAATGTGACACTGTAGCTGCTACTATGCTACAAAGAGGCAAATTTGACTGTGAGAATTTCCGGAAGAGCACAGGATACTTGTTTTTAAAATCTTCCTAATAATTTATCATTAAGGTTTAAGCTAGACAAACTTTCTTGTTATAACAATACATAAAACTTGTAACAAGAGTTTCTTGCTTTAGCAAGATGAGATCTAAATCTTGTTAAAACACCAGCGGCTCTTTGCTTAAATGACAAAAAATGCATCAGTAAAAAAGCAACACCTCGCAAGATGCTGGAGTATCACCTAGAAAAAGGGTGTGAAGTTAGAGTCAGAGGGAGTCCCTTCATGTCTCTTTAAGAAATAATAAACTGTCAAAGAAATGTCATATCATCAGCTAAATATAGCCCATCTATGTGTGTTTCAATCTCATTCTAAATCTGTTCTCAGAAGGTCTTGGAGGTTTAGAGAACATGAGTAAACATCAAGCATCGTAAAGACAAAGGCGACAGGTCAGGAAGTTGTGAAGAACTTTGGATCAGAGTTACATCATAATACAATTCTCCAAGTCCTTGGCATCTCATAGAACAGTGTGGAATCCATCATCCAACATGCAAACTATATTCACAACTGACAACCTACCGACATGTTCATCATTCCAAACTAGCAGGCCAGACTCAGAGAGCAGTAAGCAAACAAACAACCAACTTGTTTAATGCAACAGTTGTACTCAGGGTTGTGCTGGAGACAAGCAAGATTGATCTAATTTAGAAAGTGAGAATTTCCAAAATTCTCACATTGAAAACCTTCATAATTTACAGAGGTAAACTGAGTAGAGATCTCATTCAGCTCTCCATCCATTGTACAATTTGTTTATTTTTATTTCAAAAATATGATAAAATCCATCTATCATGTTTCCCTGATCTTCACAACTCAAACCTTTCAGAAGAAGAAGAATTTCAAAACCAAGAGAGAAATGCATTTAGTTTCCAGAACACTTGAAAGGATCAACTGTTGGTAGATCTCTATTGAGCAAGTTTCTCTCTGTGGTCGCTAAATCTTATGCATGGAAAATATTTTATAGTAAAATATTGTTGTGTAGTAAAATCTTGACTACACAACAATAGCAAATATTTGGACGTACCATTTTGATCTTCTAAATTGTGTCAATTAGATATGCCATGAAACACAATAGGTACTTTTTTCCATAAGGCTAATTAACTGCAGCATCTGTTATCCACATGAATGATTTCAACATGACTGAGTGAGGTAGAAAGAGCAAAGCTTAATACAATAAACATATAAAACCAACATGTGGTTACAGAATGACCTGAAGAATTACAGAGACAATACAGGAAAAGAAAGCACAACCACACAAAGGCATGAGCTTTCTAATTGTATCAGCAGAGACTAGATGGAGCACACAGCTTTTAATTAAGCTTCTTTAAATATGTTGCACCGGTCTGATTCCCCACCCAGAGAAACCTGGCAGTTAACTAGCCAGCAGTCCTGCGTCAGTCATTTTCATCCTGGGTTGTTAGTGAGGATCAGATCCGGCTGGAATTGTATTTAGATGTACAAGGTCTCATGGAGAATCTTTTAAACACAGCCAGCTGTCTCAGGCAAATTTTAAAAAATGAGACAGACTTCTTGTCTGCTCAGAATCTAATCTGAGTAAAATCTCTGATTATAGATGAACCATATGTCTGAGGTGGATATGTGCTCATATTGGAATATGTTAGGGAGACAGGACTTTTTTATTTACTCATATTACTCATATATTAATAAAAAGGACCTTATAAAAGTCATTAGTGACATTAGAAATGTATTCCTTCCACTTGTGAAATATTGCAAAAATGAGAAATATCCTGTCAATGAGTGATGCTGAAAAACTTCCATGTATTTGTTACTTCAGGGCTTCACTACTTTCATTCTTTACTACCAGGAAATCCTCAAAATGTATAAATAAATGCCTTCAACTGATCTAAAAACTTGCAGCAAGAGTTTGGTTGAAAATAAAAAGTGAAATCCATTGAGTTGCTGTTCTAGTGAACAGCAGCAGCCCAGCGCCTGGGAAAGCTTTCTGCTTGGACTGGAGCAAGCGGTATGGGTTCAGGGTGGCAGGAAAACCGCTTTGTCAGCATCATCAGATACCGTCTCTTCTTGGGGAATGTACAATTCTTCAAGATTCTCTTTCTGCTGGAGCTCAGTGGAGCTAAGCAGGTCCAGGCTTATCGATGGAATGACCAGTTACACAAATAGTAGACTTTTTATGATGGTCAATTTGTGAAATTCTGTCCTGGGAACTGCAGGAAAGAATTTAATGCTATGCATTCTGGAATTGAGAGTTTTTACTTGTCTCTTTTGTTTTGTATGTTGTTCAGTCATTGTTTTCCTGTGATGGATGGGCCCCACACAATCCAGCCAAACCAATATATACATATATTATACATTAAAGCTCATAAAATACAAACTACCCATCAGGGTTTGAGATGAATGTATGTAAAATGCAGACACCAATCCGATAGTGCCACATAATGAAGGGGGGATGGACTGCCAACTTCAGAAAAGGTTCTAACAATGAGAAGTAACAATAGTGTTTCCTGACAACAGACAGTGTGGTGTCCAGCTGGCCGTTTAATCATGACTTGTTCTAATTTTCTTCCTGTTCAAACTGAACCTCTCTCTCTTTTTCCTGACCCTCCCCACCCTGCAGCTTCATAAATACAGCCCACATTCTGTTTGTTCTGACTGAGCAGCCACTCACCCAGACTGCAGGTGATCCAGAAGGACTCTGGTTTGCCTCTCTGCCTAGTTAAAAGAACTTCACACAGTTTTTCTAAGACGTTATAAAATGTCTACTGATGCAGCGGAAGCAACAAAAGCCAAGATGCCAGATAAACTGGAGCCAACTAAAGGAAAGTCACATGATTCTGACAAGAAGGTCGACAATAAGGCGAGTATCTCAAAATATGAATGTACAGTCTATGTGTTTTGCTTCTTGGAAAAAATTCACACTGAATAAGAAAGTAGAAGTTTATTGTCACTTTGAGTTTATTTTGACCAGGTTTTCTAAATAATTCAGAAATTATAATGTTTTAAGAAAAGCTTTCAATTTAACTTGAGTGAAACCTCAAATGATCTGTTTTGCCAATATTTCCTGTATCATTTTTATCTTAATAAGTCATCTATGAATTTATTATTCAAAGATAATTTTTGCTTAGTTTAGCATCTGATTAAGTGATTTATAGAAACTTAACATATTTTCCACAAAAGCAGAAACCAGATGCCAGAAAATGAACTAGTAATATTAAAGTTTTTTTGGATCTAGTGGCCTTTATTTGAAAGTACTAGGACAGGAAAGTAGGTAATGAGAGACTGAAGACATGCAGCAAAGGTCATCAGGCTGGGATTCGAACCTGTGATGAGGACTAAGGCCTCCTTATGTGGGTTGTGCTTTTCCCCTGCGCCTCCGAAGCAGTCTGAATATTAGGGTATTTTTTAATGATCACTAAAAGTTTAAAATACTGTTGCTTGTTAATCAATCAATAAATCAATCAATCAAGTTTGTTTGTATAGCCTATCTCAGCAACAAGGCAGTTCAAAGAGCTTTACATCATAAAAACACAAAAATCAACAATTGAAACATTACAAGTGCCATCATTACACATCAAGATGTTGGTCAATGTTTCACTTATTATGGTTCTAAAGCAGCTCTGAACAGAAGGGGATTTAGTCTAGATTTAAATGGACTCAGGGTTTTGGCTGTTCTGCAGTTTTCTAGAAGTTTGCTCCAGATTTGTGGTGCATAGAAGCTGAATGCTGATCTCCATGTTTGGTTCTGGTTCTGGATGCAGAGCAGAACCGGAACCAGAAGACCTGACAGGTTCTGGAAGGTTGCTCTGGCAGCAGCAGATCTTTAATGTTTTTTGGTTCTTTATAAACTACCAGCAGTATTTTAAAGTCTACTCCCTGGAGGACTGTAGAACTGGTGATGTGCCTAAGAATTTAATCTAATAATATAATAATTATTATTTATTATTTTTTGGCAATTTGTTTCATAATATTAAGGTTCAATTATAGATGTGCCAATTGTAAAATCTTTTCCCTAATGTGTTGCTTTTCTGTTAATCATAAAAGTTTGGTATTTTATTTGTGATCAGCTGTTGACAGCAAAGTTATTATTGTCATGACAGTTTGACTGTCAACAATTCAAACCTTTGCATAAGAAAATTGTCTACACTGAATATGACAAACTATCTTGATATATTATATTGTTATTACTATAGCATTATTAGCATCAATAGTACCATTATTATTGTTGTTAATACTATTAGCGTTACAATTGGGAATATTGTAAACATATTATATTACTAAAATTCTTATAAATATTAAGAGATCATAACAGTGATGTAGCTGGAGAAGGGATGGATTTTATAAGTTTTTCCTTCAGCCAGCTTCTTTTATCATTTATCATTTATTGCATACCTGTTATAAAACACAACAATGCTCTGGTCATAAAACTAGCATAAAGCTCTTGATTAACATATCTAATGAAACTAGACTAGTTTATATTGAAACATTGTTGAACTAGAATTAAATCTGTAAAGCTGACGACAATCTAAAATGTAATCCCACATCCAAAAACCAAGGTAACACTGAATGGAAGTGATGGACACCAGGACAACCTCATGACTGGACAGCCAAGCAACTCCAGAAACAAAGCAGCAACTATTATATTCACACTGAAGAATGAAGTGGGGGGGCTGATCAGAGCTCTGAAACTTTTCCAGGTATTTTTTAATATGCATGCTTTAAAAGATAAAACTTTTTCTGTCATCTAACAAAATTTGTATTTCAATTCACAGTGTAAAATTATGGAACAAGTTAAATGAGGAGTTAAAACAAAGTTAAAATTTAATACAATTTAAAAGAAAATATAAGGAGGTCATTTTCAAAAGATATAGAAATATGGGTGATCGTTATCACTAATGTGTATATGTAAATTGAGGCTAAAGCATATGAGTGTGTGTGGTTATGGATGTATATATTTAGACATATGTGTGTTTGGTGAGTACATGGCAAAAAGAAAAAAAAACAGATAAAACGGAAAATTAATTAACCTATGTTTTATTTATTTATTATTTAATAATGAGGGTCTATATGAAAACATGGTATGAGTTTATGGAGTATGAGTTCATAAGTTTCTTCCTTCTTCCTACTCCTTTTTGAGCATGTTAAGATTATTGTGGTTCAAAAAAACGTCTTTTGCATTCCTTGTTCATGTCTGTTATTTTATACTGCTATCATGTTCGAAATAAATAAATTAACTAAAATAAAAATGGCTTGATTATCAAGCACAACTTTCCAAGCGCTCTGACCGTGTTGTTGCAGGAAAAACACGTCCATCTGGTTCACATTGAGTCTCGCAAGTCCAAACGGAGAGATTCAGACTTTGAGATCTTCATAAACTGTGATTCAAAGCATGAACAACTGAAGGAGCTGACCGAGCTGCTGAGGACACACACCGACATAGTGGAAATGACTCCGTCTGGAAGCTCTTCTTTACTACATGATGGTAAGACACGTTCAGAATTAATCATGAGCATGTAAGTAACATGCAATAAATTCCCGATTTTCCATCAGGTTTGGAAAGTGTTCCCTGGTTTCCTACAAGGATTTCGGATTTGAATCTGTGCGCCAACAGGGTTTTAATGTACGGCTCTGAATTAGATGCAGATCACCCGGTATGTTTAACCTCTGTGTTGTTTTTTCCTCATTTTCTGTCTGTTGTCTCAACCATGAAAACAGATAAATGGCTGTTTAAAAAAACAAACAAAAAAAAAAGCAAAAAAACAAATTCAGACACAACATTGTTATTATAGGGATTTAAAGACCAAATTTACCGTAAAAGGAGGAAGTATTTTGCTGATTTGGCTATGAACTTCAAACAGTAAGTGACATTTTCTTTTGGTTTCCTGCATCATTGATAGTGAGTAGTTGAATAAAAGAAATAAGAAGCCATATTGCAAAATTTCTGTATATTAAAATGTGTGTTTTTAATCTGTCATGCCTGATTATATGCGACAGTGGTGATCAGATTCCTCGTATCGACTACACGGCAGAGGAGGTGCGGACCTGGGGCGTGGTGTTTCAGGAGCTTAACAAGCTGTATCCCAGCCATGCCTGCAAGGAGTATCTGAAGAATCTTCCTCTGCTGACCAGATACTGTAAATACAGTGAGAACAACATCCCTCAGTTGGAGGATGTGTCACGCTTCCTCATGGGTGAGTGTTAAAGCTGTGCCAGGGCTGCAAAAACAAGGTACCAACATAAATAAAGTGATTTCTTTTACTTTTTTTTTCTCAAAGTGTAAGAGTTAGAGATATATATACACCTCACAGGGCCTGGCTGCATATATGTTTCTTAATTTGAATAGTATTGAAGAATTCATCTTTCTGGCACCCATATAAATATATAAAAATTCCCTTCTCACCCACCGCGGGTGGTTCTTATCCTCTGAGCTCGGGTCCTCTACCAGAGGCCTGGGAGCTTGAGGGTTCTGCGCAGTATCTTGGCTGTGCCAAGGACTGCACATTTCTGGACTGAGATGTCTGATGTTGTTCCTGGGATCTGTTGTATACATATATATATATATATATATAGGTGACTTTTAAAATCAGCTGCATTGACACAACTATTTTTTTAACAATGTTTTCTTGATAATCTTTTGTTATGTATATAACGAAAATATATTTACATAAAGTGAAGAGATAAATAATAAAATAAAATAAAACATATAGAGAAAAAAAGTGGTGGTAGGGAGTCATCACTCAATCAGGGAGCAGAGACCGAAGAGAGTGAAAGAATGTCAACGAAGGGCGCCAGAATTGATCTGAGTTGCCTTTCACTGAATATCTAATCTTCAGTTTTAGAAGAGACATGGTCTCACTGAGCCACTGACTGCTAGAGGGCGCTTTAGTAGATTCCCAGTGAAAAAGCTGCTGCCAGTAAGGAAGTAAATGCTGAAATGTCTAAGTGATTAAGCAGTGAACCGCTTATAGGTAAATGGGAAGTCAAATATGGCGACATGGGGGTTGGGGGGGGGTCATGGTATCAAAATAGTTCTGCCAAAACGAGTAATGAACAAGAGTAAAATGTGTGTTAAATTACAGGAGGGTGCATGATGACATTAGTCATGATTCAGTGACAGAGTTGTGACAGGCGAGTTTTGGGGAAATTAACTCTGAAGAGGACTGAAAGCTCATTCAGTTTAAATGATTTTGTCTGTGATTCAGACAAAGTCACACTGAATTTGTCTGAATATTTTTTAAGTACATTATACCACTAAAAGTAACTACCAAACGTAGTTATCAAATTCCTTGTAAAAGTCATTAAAACACTTCAGCCCTTTATTATCCCATGCCAAAAAGGTTGGATCTGTGAACCCAGCTTGAAACAGATGATTCTTCCATAAAGGAGCTAATGTAGATGCTAAGGTAAATTTAAAGTGCCTCCTAAATTGATACCAAATTTTTAATACAGAGCAAAATACTTGGTTATTTGTAAAGTCAGAGGGGTTGGATGGAAGTGAGAAGAGCATTTAGAGAGGATGAGGAACATGACCGCGTCTCTAGCTTGTCATAGTGACATTTTAACAAATATATAAAAATATATATTTTTATTATTGGTGTCAACTGATTTAAAAATGCCAATTGATTAATGTTAATCAAATTAATCACACTATTGGTGATATTAATCACCATTTATCGTGTGATTTAAACGGTCAGCAGTCATTGATTCCAGGATTAAGGATTCCATTGTGAATTCTCACATTCCAGGAAGTAGCATAATTTTTTTTCTTAATTTTTTCATTGTCTGTATTTTGAGATCATTGCTATTTTTTTGCAATATGGAATACAATTTTTTAGTTTGATTTTGTTTCCTTCCAATGCTAACATTAACATTTTCATTAACTAACAGTATGCTTTATGAACTTGTATAAGCAAGTTCTCTTCTGTTTTTCATGTCCTCCTGTATTTAGTAAGTCTGTTTGTGTTTCTGTATATTTCTGTATTTGTGTGTATTTGTGTGTACGGTGTAAACAGAGCGCTCAGGTTTCAGCATCCGGCCGGTAGCAGGCTACCTCTCTCCAAGAGATTTCCTAGCAGGGCTCGCTTT
This sequence comes from Xiphophorus couchianus, assembly GCF_001444195.1. NCBI lineage: Eukaryota > Metazoa > Chordata > Actinopteri > Cyprinodontiformes > Poeciliidae > Xiphophorus > Xiphophorus couchianus. Next base: position 32,897,561 of record NC_040231.1, read on the forward strand.
CAGGGTGTTCCACTGCACTCAGTATGTCCGTCATGGCTCAGAGCCTTTGTACACACCTGAACCGTGAGTAGACACACACACACACACACACACACACACACACACACACACACACACCCACACACTCAGTGTGTGATGAGATCCTATCTCATCTGTTGTGGTTCAAAATGTTTGTTGGTCCATGGTTCATGCAGGGACACATGCCATGAGGTGTTGGGCCACGTTCCTCTCCTGGCAGAGCCCAGCTTCGCTCAGTTCTCCCAAGAGCTTGGTTTAGCATCACTTGGCGCTTCAGATGAAGACGTGCAGAAACTTGCCACAGTGAGAATACAAACTGTGTTTCCAGCCCATTTCTTGTGACTTTAAGGACTTGTACAGATGTTCTACCCATTTTAGTACAATGTTACATTTGCATGTTCTGTTCTCTGGTGTTGTAGTGTTATTTCTTCACGGTGGAGTTCGGCCTGTGTAAGCAGGATGGAGGCCTGAGAGCCTATGGAGCTGGACTCCTCTCCTCAGCTAGTGAACTCAAGGTGACTTTTAAAATCAGCTGCATCGACACAACTATTTTTTTTAACAATGTTTTCCTGATTAAATGTTCCTAGCAAATATTTCTGTAGAGGTAGTACATGAATCTGTCTGGTCTCAGCATGCTCTGTCTGGGGAGGCCAACATCCGCCCGTTCGATCCCGTGGTAACCTGCAACCAGGAGTGCATGATAACCACATTCCAAGATATTTACTTTGTGGCTGAAAGTTTCGAAGAAGCCAAGAACAAAATGAGGCAAGTAAAGAAAAACAAACATACCTGTAAGGTAGAAGGAAAACACTTTTTTAAAACAAATAAATATATCAGGACCTGTCCAGGGTGACCCCGCCTCTCTCCTGGAACATTAGCTGGAGATAGGCATCCACACCCCTCCAGACCCCACTAGGGACAAGGGTGTTAGAGAATGAATGGATGGATGGATGGATAAATATATCAGAGTGTGCCTTGTGTTTTATATTTAGCAGTAATTACAACTGGAAGTTCTTTTGGGCTTTTTTTATCCGCCTGCTTTGAACTGACATGATGTTAGTGGTGTTGATTTAGGACCCAAATCAAGAAAGGCAGAGGCATGCAGTAAACGAATAATATTTAATTTAATTTAATATTACTGATTACTATTTCTGAAGGCAGTTGGTTGCTCTGACTTTAACTTTGATTTATCAGAGATATCTGTATACGTGTGCGTGCGTGGGGTGTGTAGGCGTGTGTGTGTGTGCGGCCGTGTGTGGGGGTGCGTGTGTGTGTGTAAAAAGGAATCAGGTAAAATATGTCTGTCATTCAGTCATAACTCTCCTTAGAAAACTGTCTCATCTATAAACTCTTTCTGCAGTTTGGCTCAAGGCACCTTATATCTCCATAAACAAAGGTTATCATAGTCATATGATATATTCCAAGCTTAACAAAAAAAAATAACCAGTTAACAAACACAAAGACACCAGTGGTTTACATTCATGTAGTTTTAACTGCAGCTGCAACTTCTTGAGAAATTCCTGGTTCATTTGGTTACAGCTGTCAGAAAATATTTTCTCTTTTCGAAACTAAAGTTTTATTTTCAGTTCCCTCTAGATGATTTGTGTACAAACATACATGAATCACCTGCTTTACCTTCCAGGGTCGCCCCAGAAAAACTCATTCTTACAGTCCTTAACGCCCAAACTGATCCCTACAAAAAAATATACATGTATTCATATTTCTTCACTTAAAAACCCTAAATATTTCAGTCCTGTTTGTTATATTTTGCTAAATGTTTGGAATAATAGTGCTCTCCACTTAAAAAAGTGTAATTTGTCAATGTGTATCTGTTTGGCTTTTATGTAACGTTTAAACTGTGAAGTTGTAATTAGAAGTAATGTGAACGTTTTTGATCTTTATCTAAGCAATTTGTTGTTTTTTGCAAAATCTCCTGGGTGTCAGAAAGATGAATTCTTCAATAATATTCAAATCAAGAAACATATATGCAGTCAGTCCCTGTGAGGTGTGAGGCAAAAGCCTGAATAAAATTATTACATAAGTAAACATATCATCTGAAGTACTGTGCTGATAAAGAGAATCTTATAAACCAGTAATTCAATCACATATCTTAATTTTTCACTGCTGGGCCACACAGACCTGAAGCGGCATGCATAGTGTGAGAGCTGGCGCAGGATTTCTTCTCATCAAATCAACATGAAAAATCACCAATGTTTCATGTGAAATGAGTCCTGATCCAAGACTGATACAGAGGGTCACTATTTGATTACAATTAGGGCTGCACCGCTTGTAGTTTTCTGAGTGATCGCCAATTACCAATCTTTAAAAAGCCTGACCTGCCCGTTACAATTCTTATTTTATAATTATATAACTTTTTATCTGAAATGATGTTAAATATAGCAGGGAGGTTGCTGAGTTAGTATCAGTGGGGTCATTATTGTTAACTGCAGATGTGCAGACATGACCTGGTTGGTAGATCTGTCAGTCAAACCTCTTACAGCAGAGCAATAGAGGATAGTGGCTGATTTTTAGACCTTTGCTGAGGAAGATAAGCTCAGTGGATAAGATTGATTTCACATGAAAGATCACTGATCTACCAAACTTAAGAAAATCAGGGCTGAATTATCAGCTGGCCGCATAATAGGCGCACCGGTAATAACAACATATCTGTTCTTCACACTGATTACACTGTATGAATAATCAGAAGTTTCATTTCGGCATTGAAGAACACATTGGGTGATAAATGTTGATTTTCTAAGAATTGGAAATGGTTGAACTCAGTGCTGCTGAGTGAAGCCATGAGGCAGGGAGAGACCTGGAGCTCAGCCTGGGACTACCTCCAAGCTGCTGCAACTGCAAACAGCTTAAACCACAAGATCAATTAAGAGAGACGCTATAAAGCTCAGCTGACCTCTTTACATCAGAGAGAGTTCTATTGCCTTCTACTGTTGTTCACTAGAACGTTACCACCTCTGGATTTGGCTCAATGAAATGTGCTGCCCGTTTTTTCTCTTTCGTCAAAAGAATAAATGCTTATCTGTAAACACATGTGAGACTTCAGTGAATAAACTTGGCCAACGTAGGAGTTCCTGGTGGGAACATGGGTGTGGATATGCACACTGGGCCTAGAGCAGGGACTGTTCAAAGTGTGCTCACCAGGGAGCGCTTGTTGAGCTGTACTTAAAAACAGCCACCAGAAAATACAGACAACCTGAAACTGGAAAACCTGACAGCTATTATTGAAAGGTGCTTGACTGTGATAAAATTGATGCTTGCAAATTGTAGTCTGTGAACTATAGCTTTGAATGATTAATAAATATTTTATGGCTATCTTTCTCTCTTTAATAGACAGAAAGGTTTGTTGTGTACTAAACCTCAGTGGATGATCTGTTGAGCTGGTTTCTTTAGGCTACCAGCAGTGCAGAAGTTTGTCTGTTGATTAAGAGAAACTCATACAGACTTTTGGATGAAAACTTGTGTGATCAGTTCTTTGGCCTGCACACTTCTGATCAGGTTTACCCATAAAGTCAGCTCTGGCTGTGCTGCTGCCTTGACTGTTGTCTAACCAGCAAAAGCCAAACAGACTGCCATTATAAGAACTGTCTGATCCAGGCATAACATTTCTGAAGTGGCATTTTTATTAGATGCTAGGAATATTTCTGAGATGAGTTTTACAATGGTCAAAAGGCAACCAGGTCTGATTAACTTATTTAAAAAATGATACGGTTCAAATCTTTCATGTTTTCCTTTCTGTTTCAGATGATATCACGTCTTAATCTCTGATCATAAACCGCTGTGCTTTGCTTGCAGGGAGTTTGCCAAAACCCTTAAGCGTCCATTCACAGTGAACTACAACCCCTACACTCAGAGTGTGGACGTTCTGAGGGACACCTCCAACATCAACAACATGGTGAAAGATATCCGGCATGAGCTGGACATTGTTGAAGATGCCTTGCGTCGTCTCGGCAAACTCCAGAGAGACTGAAGAGTCAAAATTGCAAATTAGCAGTCTCCAAACTATTTAAATGTGATTGTTGGTTGTGCTCTGTCTCTTTTTTTGCTTGTGGACATGATGCTGCATATGCTAAAATAATCAATTGATGTTTTATTAAGTTATGATATGAGATGTAAAAGGTGAAAATGTCTGTAGTTTCACATTGAAGAAATTTGACTGTTGCGCTTGTATGCCTTCTGTTCAGCAGAAGGCTTACAAGTCCCACCCTAAGGACAAACAGTTTGAAACAGTGAAGCAGGACTTAAAATCAGTTTGTTGTTATAAAATGTGCTACATTAGAAGTTCAAGTAACAATTTCAAAGTTCAAGTTAAAAATGAATGGGAAAAAGTTGGAAAAAAATCCAGTGGGAAAGTTGTAAACAGGAGGTTTCTAATCCTGAAATCCAAAATGACTGCACTGAAAATATCTGTTTCGCACAAAATACAAACAACCCTACTTTAGTGAACATGTTGCTGCAGTGTTTAAAATAACAAAATAGAAGAAAATTCATTGCTCACCACCTGCATTGCTACTAGTAGAGGATTCCTTGGAATTGGAATTGCAATTAAGTTGGACTTGGTGTCATTCTCAGATTAAAACGCTGACTTGAAGACCGCATAACTTGCACTTGTTCCTAATTGTTCCGACTACAGTTTTATGTAGTCGGTCACTAACTTCTCTCATTTTTGTTGCAGTTTGGAATATGATTAAATAGAGATCACATCCTTCCATTATGGCTTAAGAAGCTGTTATCTTAGCTAAGTTAGCTTAGCTAAGTTTATTTGGTAGCATTAAATATTAAACAGGGACAAAGAAAGTTCAGAACTTTTCTAGAAAGTGTTGGGAAGCTGGGGTTTGGGTTCTGTGTGGATGTTTCGTTCAGATCCTACAGGCGCCCACCAGAGGGAGCCAGAAGGTTTCTGCTCCTTGGATGGTGGACCTGAGGAGCTAATTATTCACACCTGCAAGTCATCTGCTTCATCAACCAGAGCATACGAGGAGCCAGTTGCCGGTTCTCTGGTGCCTGAATGTTAGCTCTACATGGTACTCTATACTGCCCAGTGGTTGTTCTCTCTGTGTTCCCTGAGCTTTTTGGATTTTTGTAACGAACCCTATGATCTCATTTAAAGGTGTTCTCAGCGATGTTCTGGATTCTGCTCCCTGTGCTGTGTTGGTTTCTCCTTGGGTTCTCAAGACTCTCAGAACATCTCTGGTTCAAATCCCATGACTGGCAACGTCCCGCTCCTCTTCCTCCAAGTCTGTGCTGCATGACCTGTCTGCCCTCCAATGGTATTACCATCCAGTAATCTCCACCAGACCGCTCCACGGATCCCCGGCTCCCACTACTGCACAATGCCAGGTCAACACCCATACAAGCACTCGAACCCTGGAACCCAATCACTTAACCCCTCTCTTGGCAGACTCCTCTCCACCAGTAAGAGCTCCAGTCAATAACACGTTTATCATCAGTGATTGTTACTCACCATTCATCTACTGTTTCCAGTGTTCCCATTCACCAGGCTCCCAGACAAATATGCACACTCATTGTTTATTGATTGTTCAATAAATTTGACCTTTTTCAACTGCCTCCTGGGAGTGTTCTGCATGTGGGCCAAAAGCATAGCGAAACCATGACAGAACACTCAGGCTCTCAATCGGACCTAGCAGACACTCTGTCGGGAGGACTCTTTCCGAACGGCACTCCCTCATCCAATCACGTGATGCCGCTCTAAGATATCTCTGTGATCAACAGGATATCACCAATTAACATCTGGATCATTTAGCTCAACTATTGCTGGAAAAATCTCCAACCGGCTCCCACTTGTGCTCCTCCGGTTCTCTCCAACCCCCAGTACGTCAGCTCACCAGCTCCAGATAAATAAACTGTCTTGGTTGGATGAACTGAAAATTCTTAACTCACCTCTGTGGCTATTCATCTAGACAACTGGTTAAGAGAACACAGTTGAGACAAATCTAAAAGAAATCCCACTTCCAGGACTAACTATTCACCTGTCCCTCCAGCTCCTGGTCAGTCTCTCTCTTTCTGATCTTCTGACTATCCTGAACCCATGCAGATCGACAGGACCAGACTAAAACCTTAGGAATGTCAAAAACATTAACTCTAATCAGTGTCTCTATTATGATTCTACAGATATAGCCATCTGCCCTGTTCGGCCTAATCTGTCCACCAGTCGATTCAGGGAGGCTAGCAGACCAATCTCGAAGATTCGTGTCCTTGTCTAAAGACTAATGAACAATCAATGAATAATGAATGCATATCTTTTTGTCATGGCAAAAGCCATGACAAAAAAGTTCAACCATACCTCCTTTTGGGCTCTGTGGTTTTTAGCAGATGGGCTTTTAGCTTTCTCCTTGTTTCAGTAGGAGTTTGTGATTGGTTTACAAGCAGCACAAAATAACTGCTACAGTTTAATTCAGATTCCAAGAAATCCCTTTAATACTGGAACTAATCGCATCACAAAGCTGTTGCACTCTGCATCCTTTTGCTCTTAATTGGACTTCAATGTTGGTCACAATAATTAAAACATTGCTACTTTAGCTTAGCATGCGCTCTGCCAGTAAACACAACACAGCGTTATTACTACAAAAAACCTTTATTAGAAAATACAGCTACATGGACTGAATTAATTTATATTGACGTATATAACGGGTAAAAAGAGGAAATGAAATCTGAATGTCATGCAATTATATTTATTTTGTGTAAAGGAATTAAATGTACAGATTATAGTGCAGTTTATTGTCAAATTATGCTGATTTCTCCATCCGTCCGTCCATCATGCCCAGGTTATTGATGATTGTTCATAAAAACACTGCGCTTAGCTCCATACTTTATTGGTGCATTGCAGCCCCTGGGCAGGGCACTTAACCTCAAGTTGCTTACCTGTCTGCACTTTGGTGTATAAATGTGAGTGGTCAGTATAACTGGAGAGGTGCTATATAAATTTGATCCATTTACCATTTTATATATATGAAATACAAGTATGTATTGTTAGTGCCATATATATAGATATGTATTGTGTACATACTTTCACTGCAGCAACGATTTCTCAACAGCCTTTGGGTTTTTCCCTTAGGAAACAAAGGCTCCCTGTGTTCCTAATGGAAAACAACAGGTTTTCCTTTTAAAACAATTAAATACGCATCAGTTCTGCTGCATGTTTTTCTAAATAATAACCCATGAAGACAGAAGTCTCTGTCACTTAGAAGCTAATCGATCATATTCCCATGTAAAGTCATAGACTCTCACTCATCTCCTTACTTAAGGTAACATGCATATATGTTCCTTTATCTATTTATATTTCGTATGACTAAAACCTGGCAAAGATCAGACATTACTGAAACTTTAGTATTTGTATTTAGTATTTAGTATTTATTTTTATCTGGGTCAGCATGAACAATCTTTTTCTGGCGTCTTAGACAAAACAGATTCATCCAATCCCACTTGTCCAGTTGTGGCTGCCCACTGTCCCACTCACTACTGCCTGCCTTTCTGACATGAGGGATCATGTTAAAACTTGTGGTTCACTTTAGGGATTGAGGGTGATGAATTGTTGTAATTTATTGTTCTATAATTATTACCATAATCTATATTATTACTATAATTATTACTACAGTTTGTCTGCAAACTTTTAAACATTTGTATCTTGACTTTAATCACTAGCTCAGTTGATGCTAGTGGGTCAGTTTTGTTGGGTTATGTACTTTTTAATACTGAAGAACAGAAGGTCTAAATTAATGGTTTGTGTGGTTCTGCTATCGTTTAAATAAGAATGGTAATATTAAACAATGACACATATAATTATCACTCTTATATATATATATATATATATATATATATATATATATATATATATATATATATATACAGTACAGACCAAAAGTTTGGACACACCTTCTAATTCAATGGGTTTTCTTTATTTTCATGACTATTTATAAGGCAAGAAATCCCACTTATTAACCTGACAGGGCAGGTTGACCTATGAAGTGAAAACCATTTCAGGTGACGACCTCTTAAAGCTCATCAAGAAAATGCAGAGTGTGTGCAAAGCAGTAATCACAGCAAAAGGTTGCTACTTTGAAGAAACTAGAATATAAGGGCTATTTTCAGTTGTTTTACATGTTTTTGTTTAGTGCATATTTCCACATGTGTTATTCATAGTTTTGATGCCTTCAGTGTGAATCTACAATGTCAATAGTCATGAAAATAAAGGAAATTCATTGAATTAAAAGGTGTGTCCAAACTTTTGGTCTGTACTGTATATATATATATACATTACAAACTTTGTGCATATTACCTAATTTTTATTATTGTTTTTTATTAATTCCTCTATTTAATCAAGTAAACCCCGTTGAGATCTAGATCTCATTTTCAAGAGGGACCTGAAACAAACTTCACTCCCCGTCGGGAATCGAACCCCAGTCTCCCACGTGACAGGCAGGGATACTCACCACTATACTAACTATACTAACCACTATACATATTCAATAAATATGCAATTTCACCTTGGGGATCAATAAAGTATATTCTATTCTATATAGCGTGGGCGGCTAAAGGTGAACTTACCTCTTTTAGCAATTTATTGTCACACATGCCACTTTTTTTGCATGCTTTTTAAAAATATATATATTAAATATATATTATTGCCATGTAGTATCCAGTTATTTGCATACAAAAAAAGGACACGTAACAATTTTTTTTCTCACATTCTGAAGTTAAATCAGTTTAAACCTCTCCTGGTTTAGGTCAGTTAGGATTGCTGCAATTATTTCTGTTTACTACATGCAACATGAGACAGGTAATAAGAGACAGAAATAATGAGAGAGATCATTTTTTTAAATTCAGAAGTTTACATACATTCCCTCTCTTTGCAAGAATAATGCTTGAGATTTTCTGGGAAGGCTGCCTACGAGATTTAGAAGTGTTTATTATGGGAATATCTGACCATACTTCCGGAAGCATTTTGAGGTCAGACACTGGTGTTGAACTGGAAGGCCAGCCTCACAATCTCTACTCTAATTCATCCCAGAGTGGTGATAAAGTGCTTGGATGGAATCTCTCCATAATGGAATCTCATTCCATGTAGACCTTTTCACTCTGTCCTCAAGTTCATCTTAATGCTATGCATTTTGAAGTTCAGGGGCTTTTTACTCGGCAGACATGTGGATGGCCTCTGTACCAAATATGCTTCAGCATCAGCTGATCCTGTTTTGTGATTTCACAAGACCACTTTGTGCCTGAATTGCTGTCACTCCAGTCTCTTCCACTTTATTTAGCATCCCAGTCAGTTTTTGCATATAGATTTCGAGATCCCTCTCAGTCTGACTCCTTCTGACTCAATTTGTTGCACATAGAACATAGAGTCTATGTGTCTAAGGACTTTTTGGAGTCCTTAGAGGGGGTACTGGAGAGTGCTCCTCCTGGGGACTCCCTTGTTCTGCTGGGGGACTTCAACGCTCACGTGGGCAACGACAGTGAGACCTGGAGGGGCGTGGTTGGGAGGAACGGCCCGCCCGACCTGAACTCGAGCGGTGTTCTGTTGCTGGACTTCTGTGCTCGCCATGGATTGTCCATAACGAACACCATGTTCAAGCATAAGGGTGTCCATATGTGCACTTGGCACCAGGACACCCTAGGCCGCAGTTCGATGATCGACTTTGTCATCGTTTCATCGGATCTGCGGCCGTATGTCTTGGACACTCGGGTGAAGAGAGGTGCGGAGCTGTCCACTGACCACTACCTGGTGGTGAGTTGGCTCCGGTGGTGGGGGCGAAAGCCGGTCAGACCTGGCAGGCCCAAACGTGTTGTGAGGGTCTGCTGGGAACGTCTGGCGGAATCCCCTGTGAGACGGAGCTCTAACTCCCATCTCCGGCAAAACTTCGAACACGTCCCGGGGGAGGTGGGGGACATGGAGTCTGAGTGGACCGTGTTCCGTGCCTCCATTGTCGAGGCGGCCAATCGGAGCTGTGGCCGCAAGGTTGTCGGTGCCTGTCGCGGCGGCAACCCTCGAACCCGTTGGTGGACACCTTCGGTGAGGGATGCCGTCAGGCTGAAGAAGGAGTCCTATCGGGCCTTTTTGGCCTGTGGGACTCCGGAAGCAGCTGATGGGTACCGGCGGGCGAAGCGGCATGCGGCTCGGGCGGTTGCTGAGGCAAAAACTCGGGCGTGGGAGGAGTTTGGAGAGGCCATGGAGAAAGACTTCCGCACGGCTTCGAGGCGATTCTGGTCCGCCATCCGGCGTCTCAGGGGGGGGAAGCGGTGCAGCACAAACACTGTTTATAGTGGGGATGGTGTGCTGCTGACCTCTACTCGGGACGTTGTGGGTCGGTGGGCAGAGTACTTCGAAGACCTCCTCAATCCCACCAACATGCCTTCCACTGAGGAAGCGGAGCCTGGGGACTCTGGGTTGGGCTCTCCAATCTCTGGGGGCGAGGTTGCCGAGGTGGTTAAAAAGCTCCTCGGTGGCAAGGCCCCGGGGGTGGATGAGATCCGCCCGGAGTTCCTTAAGGCTCTGGATGTTGTAGGGTTGTGTTGGTTGACGCGACTCTGCAATATCGCATGGACATCGGGGGCAGTTCCCCTGGATTGGCAGACTGGGGTGGCGGTCCCCCTGTTCAAATAGGGGGACCGGAGGGTGTGCTCCAATTATAGAGGGGTCACACTCTTAAGCCTCCCTGGCAAGGTCTATTCAGGGGTCCTGGAGAGGAGGGTCCGTCGGATAGTCGAACCTCGGATTCAGGAAGAGCAGTGTGGTTTTCGTCCTGGTCGTGGAACACTGGACCAGCTCTACACCCTCGGCAGGGTCCTGGAGGGTGCATGGGAGTTCGCCCAACCAGTCTACATGTGTTTTGTGGACTTGGAGAAGGCGTTCGACCGTGTCCCTCGGGGAGCCCTGTGGGGGGTTCTCCGGGAGTATGGGGTACCGGGCCCTTTGATACGGGCTGTCAGGTCCCTGTATGACCGGTGTCAGAGTCTGGTCCGCATTGCCGGCAGTAAGTCGGGCTCGTTTCCGGTGGGAGTTGGACTCCGACAGGGCTGCCCTTTGTCACCGATTCTGTTCATCACTTTTATGGACAGAATTTCTAGGCGCAGCCAAGGTGTTGAGGGGATCCGATTTGGTGGCCTTAGGATCTCATCTCTGCTTTTCGCAGACGATGTGGTCCTTTTGGCTTCATCGGATCGTGATCTGCAGCTCTCGCTGGAGCGGTTCGCAGCCGAGTGTGAAGCGGCCGGGATGGGGATAAGTGCCTCCAAATCCGAGGCCATGGTCTTGAGCCGGAAAAGGGTAGAGTGCCTTCTCCGGGTCAGGGGGGGTGTCCTGCCCCAAGTGGAGGAGTTTAAGTATCTCGGGATCTTGTTCACGAATGGGGGAAGAAGGGAGCGGGAGATCGACAGGCGGATTGGCGCAGCGTCTGCTGTCAAGCGGGCGCTGTACAGGTCCGTCGTGGTGAAGAGAGAGCTGAGCCAAAAAACGAAGCTCTCAATTTACCGGTCGATCTACGTTCCCACCCTCATCTATGGTCATGAGCTTTGGGTCATGACCGAAAGAACGAGATCGCGGATACAAGCGGCCGAAATGGGTTTTCTCCGTAGGGTGGCTGGGCTCTCCCTTAGAGATAGGGTGAGAAGCTCAGTCATCCGGGAGGGACTCAGAGTAGAGCCGCTGCTCCTTCACATCGAGAGGAGCCAGTTGAGGTGGCTTGGGCATCTGGTCAGGATGCCTCCTGGACGCCTCCCTGGTGAGGTGTTCCGGGCACGTCCCACCGGGAGGAGGCCCCGGGGAAGACCCAGGACACGCTGGAGAGACTATGTCTCTCGGCTGGCCTGGGAACGCCTCGGGATTCCCCCGGAAGAGCTGGAAGAAGTGGCCGGGGAGAGGGAAGTCTGGGCCTCCCTTCTGAAGCTGCTACCCCCGCGACCCGACCTCGGATAAGCGGAGGAAGATGGATGGATGGATGGATGGAGAACATAGAGCTCTCTGCACAGAGAGAGAGGATATCATAAATTGAACAAAACATTTAAACTAGAACTCAAAATGTTAAATGATTTCTCAGATTGGTAAAAGATAGTTTTTCCACCTGAAGCTCCTTTGAAAGTTAAGCAGGCGCAAGTAGTACTATCTCTCACATGTTTAGTAGATATCGGCAACCTAAGTGCAGTACACATCTAGCCATGTGCAAACACTTTTGGCACCTTTGGAACGCCATAGCTAATGTAATCAGAGATTAGGATTGATACAAAACAAATATTGCTCTCTTTAAATGGGCTTCTCTCCGCAGCGTCTCAGCGTCCTTTGCTATGATTGGGGTGGGTGGGACTTTTCCTGCCACAGTAAACGGATTACAGGGAGGCGAGGCCGAGCCTGTGAAGGAGGGAGGAGGGAGGAGGAGCTGGGTGTTGCCTCTCCTCCCTCCACAAGCTCTGGAAGTCAAGTCTGGGGTTCCCAGTTGAGCTCTAGCCCGTTATTTGCCCGCACTTCCACGTTTCTGCTACTCCGCTGCCAGTTACCTGCATTATCGGACCACCATGGGAGTCGAAGGCTGCACCAAATTCATGAAATACCTGCTGTTTTTCTTAAATTTCATCTTCTGGGTAGGTAAAACCTGCTTAACAGACACGTTGTTGCGCAGGGCCGCCGCGTCTGCTTTGCCAGGTTTGTTTAGGCTGCGAGTCCGTTAGAGATCAAAATCGACGCTGGTCCATATTTCAATGTGCCTCTACGGCTCGCCATTTTTTTTCATTCTAAGCTACGCGTTTTTATTTTGCACGTTTATTGATTTATCTGTGTTTCAGTTCTAGGCCAGCGTTGTTTATATAGTGTAAACGCATTCCATTGGTTGGTTTGATGAACCTAACGGGGCATTTTCATCAGGACTGCGGGACAGCTTTAATCAAGCAGGACTGGGATGGGGGAGAATAAGGGGCATGGGGGGCTTCACCCCTGATTTTCTATCAGTTCTAAATTGTCTCCAGTAAATGTCGTCTGTAGATCCGCAGTACGAGCACAAACCCCCATATTTTGTTTCATTTGCTCCCTTGTGAAAGTTTAAAACCTTTTCCGGCCCACTATGTAAGATTTGCAGGTTTTCTGGGGTTTAGATCCTGTTGGTTCTGGAGAAAAGCTTTGTTTGGATTCCATCCTCCACCCAACTTGTGTGTGTGTGTGTGTAGGCGTGTGTGCGCGCGAAGGGGGATGACATGGTGGTTTCCATTTGGTGAGTCAAAACTCTGTGCTGGGTAAATGAATCATGGAAACATCTTTTTTTCACCCGTCTCCTAACTCCCTATGAGTTTGTACTTAAACATCGCCATTTTGAGCTTAGTTTTGAACTTTGCTTCCCCTTTTATTCTCTTAATTGTATTCAATTTCTCAGTCTAAAATTTGGACACCTGATTGTGAAAATAGCTATTGTTAAGAAAATAACCTATTGCACATGAAGTCAATTTCTGGCATTAGGTCAAGACACTTTTTAAGAACACAAAAAATACAAGCAGTTTAGACTTGTTAGTTTTTCAGTTCAGTCAAGCATCTCTCTGTAAACAGTGCAGATAGTGGTGCGGAAAAATTACTGCCTTCATATTTAACCAGGACAAAGTCTTGATATACGTAGAAGGCAACTCAGTTTACAGTAAACACAAATAATAGGATGAGGTTTATTTTTTATGAATTATTTTTACATTACCAACCTATTACATATTTTAGGTGCTATAGTTATAGCCTAGTAAATGGTAAACACATCAAACATATATGACAGGCGGATGAGGGGTTTACCACTTTTCACCTGACATACAGAATTGGGAGCATTACCATCACTTTATGGAGCTTGCCAACTTGGATCAAACAACATTGAGAGCTTCTGAGGTGACTACAGAACATCATCTGTGTCTCGTGAACATTGCTCATTTCTTCAAACAGCAGTCAGCAGCAGAAACTGCCTGTAACACACCCCACAACGTTGCTTTCTCATACTGAATTTTGAAGTACAAGTTCTGTCCAAATCGAATATTTACGTACCAGTACACTATGTTCACACAGCAGGTAAATGAAACCCAAATCAGATTTTTCTCACCCATATCGCTCATATCCAACGTTTTCACGGCAGTCTGAAAGGCCCAATTCCGATCTTTTAACCTCTCAAAAATAAAAACAAATCTGATTGGTGCCACTTCCATATGAATCCGATAGTTATTAAAGCATCTGCAGTCTGTACTGTCATTTTATGTGACTCTTACGTCATTGTTATGATGCATGTGTCATAATTCTGCACCAGTTCTTGTTCTTTCTTTTTATTAGCTTCCTTTGAGTTATGATGCTGTGACGATACTGCCGGCTTCCATCGCTGAATAAACTTTAAAATTGATCCATCAACGACTCCATACACTGTTATGTCTGTAAGAAGTGCGCTGTTGTGTGACATCAACGTTCTTTCTCTGTGCAGGCGGGTTGCTTTAGTGTCGTAAACTATTCACACAGAAATCTGATTGCGGTCGCATTTACATATTAGATCACGAAAAAAACCCTGAAAATTAGCAAAATATTGGAATTGAGCGTCGCCAACTGCTCTGTGAACAAAGCGGAACTGATCTACATATGCAATAAATTGTATCCAAATCGGTCTATTGCTTTACAGTAAATATTTTTTACAATGCACAAGGAGCTAATGAATGCGTGTGAAAGTGTCTTGTGAATTCTAGCCACGGACTAACATGAGATTGTCACCTTTACCTAGACTAAAAACACAACTGTTTTCACCTATCATAACATTAACACAGCTATTGAAAGGAGACATCTGATTTGATCGAATTGGTTTTGAAAACCAGCAACAGTTAATACTGTAACTGTAATTTTTAAATAGAATTATCTACTTGAGACTGATATGTTTCCACCTATCGGTTTTGTTTTCTGCAACTGGAAATATTTCCAAAAGCCAAGTTTCTAAAGAGAGCTCGTTATCTGAAGTTCAAATGCTTGGCGCCTTGCTCCAACACAGAAATATTAATGCTTAATATGATAACTACACACATGAAAACCGGCTTTTGTTGAGATTTGCATAGCCAAATGATGCCTCACACCTTCAGCTACATATATAGAATAGGAATCACATGCAACCCTCCAGTTCAGTGCGGCAGTGCGACAACACCTGATGTACATACAAGTAACAAAGAACTCTGAAAAGTTACAGAAAGAAGTCTGAGTCTGACAACAAACGCTTCTTAGACTTTCCGACGTCATTGGAAAGTCTTTTTCTTTGAAATTCTTCTGACGTAATATGTAAAAAAGGATCATTTTATGCTTAGACGGAACTTAATGTGCATCTGTTGTTCTTTACAAAAAACTGAATTGATAAGAGCGTAAAGTAAAGTGATTTTATAGGGCATGGTGGTGCTTAGTTGGACTGAGGGTTTGTGTGGTCTTGTAGGAGACTTACGGGAACAGCAAACAGGATCCCAACCCCCAGCATGCTCAACATTCTAGATCCCACTTCTGCAGCTGGCAGAAATAGACCGTGGTGGGGGAGTCGGTGGGGAAACATAGGCTCTGCTTTCCGACAATTATAGAAATGTAAAGAAATGACCTTTTTGTTTCCGTTTTCACTGCTCCTCATTCAACAAAGTTTTCTTTCTTGAATTCTCATATGTGAGAACACTAAAAAGTATTTCTCCTTTTTCTGCTACAACGTTTTCGAACACAGTCTTAGTATTCATGGATTCTATGGAAACACACGCCGCCATATCTAGACCACATCTGTCCTGTGGTGTTTTCAGTGTTAAACAACAATTCCCTGCAGCATAAAAGGCGTGGCTGAGGAAGAAGAGGCTCTGGGTAGTGGACTGGCCTGCCTGCAGTTGAGTTGTGTCTCCTCTGGGGAATGTGAGGAGAATGTTTGAAATCACAAACAGACTCGGACAAAAGGAAATCTAAATGATCTGGTATCCCTGAGCATTCAGTGATTATTTAGTGGGAAAATATATTTATTGGAGCTCTTTAGATGCAAACAGAAGGAAAGATTTTTTTTCACACATTTGGAGTTATACATCGCATAAAAACAATACTTTTCCTTTTTATATTTAAAAATACAACTGCAGGGGAATAGCACTGGAGAAAAAAAACATTGTTCATGTGTTTAGATCATTAAACGTAGATTTATGTCTTCCTTTTTAGGTGCAATCAATTTGAACTGGTAAAATGGCCTTAGTGTTAACTGTGCCAATAACTGCAAAAGTATTCTACAGTCAGATCTAATTACAGAATTGTCACCTGTTCAGCTCAGTGTAAGTTCAGAAACCAAATGGCCGTTGGTTCAGTGGACTCAGGCGAGTCTTCAGGATCACATAAATCTTGTCCCAGGATCTCGTAGGCACCCTTGCATCTGTTGGTGTCAAAGGTGCTGAATTATGAAGGCTGAATAAGTTTGATGTGTTTGGAAAATGTATCAGGAAGAAGTTCTAAATATTTGAGTCATAAAGTCGCAAAGTGGTTTATGAAAAGGAATCCATGACCAGGAAGCACATTCATGCTGAAAACTCTTCTTTTTAGATATTTTGGAACGCTTTCATACCGCTGCCAAAGCATGTTTGTTTCATTTATTTTGATCTGGCACATCCTAGCTTTAGTTCGCCATGTTATCCAAACACACCTTTCTTTTCCTGGTTAAAAGTTATTTATTCATTTCTCTCCAGTTTACTGAAAAATAAAACGAACGTGGAGCTACAAGCTCCTAAGTTGCATTTTGCAACTTGGAAAGCAAAAAGTGGCATAAAATATATTCTTGTCACAAGAAGTTCTTCTGTGTGCATATTGGGTTTCTATAAGACTGCCAGCACTTCTTTTATTGTCAGAGACAGTTAACTACATGTTACTCTAGCTTCAATCTCACACTAAAAGTTCACATAAAGCCAGTAAAGCTTTATTTCAGGCTGCCCACCTTTTATATTCAGGACAAGAAAGCGTTTTCTCTGGGATGTCTTAAACAGCAGGTATGGTCATTGTAACCTCAAATGAGAATGACCTTGATGTGATCCCTGCTCTTTCAAATGTTCAACTGGGAGCCAGCATGATGGTTAGAGTTTGGAAATGATCTGATTAGGTTCAGATGGTTCAGAAATGTTGCTTCTGGTTAATGCTAGCATGCCAGCAGATGTTTTCCCACCTGATAATCTGGTAAAACCGGTTAGGTTAGAACATTTGTTACATTTTCAGCTGCTGTGGTCGGCTTTCACACTGCACTGTGTCAGATGAACCAAACCTTTTGAAACAACACAAAAACCTCTGAAGACTCTGAGCTCAACTTCCTTCTTCACAAGGTGTAAATAATAATGGACTGGCGTCAGATTTTGGCAGCTCTAACATTTCACTTTTGTCTTTGGTAAAAGACCACGACCCATTTCTACCCCTACCACTAGATTCATGTGTTTATTTTGGTCATGCTGCACCAGAGTACACTTCAACCGAATCCAGACCGGATTTTGTAGGCGGCTCAGAGTTTGCTTTAATGATCGGCATCAGAGTACGATTACGCATTCACGTCCCCAAATGAACTGGACTTTCTAGGCAGACGGACTGGAGTTTGATTAAAGCGGACTAAACAGGGCTGGTGTGAAGGCACTTTCATTTCCTTAAAAAAATGTTAAGAAAGGAAAACTATGTGCAAAGTAATCTAAGAAAAAACAAATGCCTGAACATTTGCAGGCATTTGAAGAAATGCCTGCAAATGCAATTTATGCAAAAGTTAAGTCTGACTTTTACAAGCTGAACCAGTACTTCTCAAATAGTGTGTAGAGCAAAAGGCAGGAGGACTTCTGAGTGTTAAGAGCTCTGCTTCAGCTTTGATGAAATGGATTGTTTTAAATTTTTATTTTATTTTATGATATATAGATTTTAAAATAAATGTAAATAAATAAATTGTACTTATCCACCAAAAAAAATAATAAATCCAGACCCTGCAAAAATGTCCACCAAAGGAGAGTCTAGCAACAATTTACTGTTAGTTGGGAACAAAGACAGTAATCCCTTACATGCTAGTCCTCAGCTGAAGAGCAGCAGCCTCTTCAGCTGATCCGTTTAGTTTTTTGTGATGTTTCTTTCTAGTAACCATCAGTACGTCTGCTACAGCACATTACAACAAAATAGAGAGAATCACAGCGCTGCGGCTGGCCTTCTGAGAATACATAAACTGTGGTGAAATCCCTTTTTATCTTTGAACAGAGTGATTTTAGAAATCATCTACAACAGCAGTAAGATATTGTGCTGCTTTCTTGTGTTGAAAGTCGTCTATGAGGACCGGAGGAATGAAAGCAAATGCCTCGACTTCCAAAGCGGTCGCTCAAACACACCATTAAAAGATCATGGCCCAGCCCTGAGTCGAACTGTGGTAGCTGTTTCTCTGAGGGGTGTGTGTGTGTGTTGAACTTTCGCAGTAACGCTGTTTATTTGGTTGCTAGGCAGTAACTTGCAGGAGCCCTGGAATGGACCTGACTAACAGAGATGGAGGACAGGGAGGGGATTTCTGTTTTGGTTGAACTCTGTTCTCAGAAGCAGCAGTTGGCTCGCCTAAAAAAAAAAGGAGCGATTCTGCTCTACGCTTTTCTCATCCTTCCAAACAGACTAAACTCATTCTTGTCTGCATCTGTCTTCACTTCACTGGAAAGGGACAGCTGGGAGATGTTCCACAGCTTTTATTTGTTTCACAGATTACAAGGTATCCACAAGTTTTGATGCTGTCTCAGAAGAAATCCTTTAGCCTAAAAAGAATCCAAAGCTTCTATTTTCCTCCAGCATGTAGTTAGAAAGTGTTAACAGTAAAAGCATTATTGATAACTTTCATGTTTGTCTCAATCTCAGTAACCCTCTGGTGTGTCATAATGTTTGTTCTAAGTGTTTCTTCAGTTGTTTTCCTGAAAAAGAAAAGGATAGATTTAATGATTTAGATTTTTTATAAAAATGAGTCTGAAAATCAAGACATCAAAAAATATTTACAGAAAATTCCTCTACATACATTTTCATCAGTTCATTTACTTGTTCTCTTTTTTCTAAACACAAATAGTTGAAATTAAAGCTGCAAAACATATCACTGTTGTCATAGCAGTATTAACATAGCAGAGTCCTACTTGTACAACAATAATTATTGGGTAATTATATAAATAAATTCATGCTTATGTCTTTATGTCTGGTGATTGTTTTGAAGAAGTTCTGGTGATGTCATTTACAAATTAGCTGCAGTAGGGTTTGCAGCTAACAATTAGTTTAGTAAACAATTACAAACCATACATAAAAGCAATTAGTTGTGTTTATATAAAAATAAGTTATTATTACTGTACAGAGGGAGTATGTTTTCCTGTAAAACGGTGTTGTTAAAATGGAATTAATTCCTAATTTCATTACATACATTATGTGAAGCAGAAAGACATGAATATTGTAGTCCTACATATTCTCTAGTTCTGGGGATTTTAAACATTGACATCTACTGACAACCAAAGAAATGCTATGTTAACATAGCATTTCTTTGGTTGTCATTAGTAGATTAATTGATACATTTTTGCAATAACCAAACAATAATTGGTTAGCAAAAGGTGCTCAGTACGAGGTTTAGTTATTTTCAGAATGTGAACCAGGTGAAACTTGGGCAGATCTGGGTAGAACAGATTAACAGGCCTTTCACTGAGTCTGTTTACTCCAGGTAACTACTAATTGATTATTGAATCAGTGGACAGTTATTTCAATCATCTCAGTCCTGGTTTGCATTGGATACTAAAGAAACTCATCAATGGTTTATGGCAAAAATGATAGACATCTTGTTATGTAGGTGGTGTCGTATGGCCAGGAGCTGAAGAGACGTGTAGCTAAACAGAGAACCATGCGTCTAATGCATTGTGCTTTAATGTGGAAGTCAGGGTGGCAGCTGTTGGCCAGGTGCTGCTAATGTTTGACGTGATTAATTCTTTATCTGGAAAGATAATTTGTTTTTGATTTAGTATCAGTCACTTATCTTATTAATGGAATGAACTCTAAACAGTGAGTGGGGGAAACCTGTCTATTGTGGGCAGAGAGCCTTCAGAACAATTATTTCTTTATCATTTTAATTTTCTGCAAAAGAAAGTCATGAATAGGATTCCAATGCACAGATTTTTTTCCCCATTATATAATTAACAAATCAGCATTTCCATAGTGACAGGAGAACACACTTTGCTATGCCATAACATGTGAAGCAGCACAGGAATCTATTGCCTTAGCAAATGTAGTTCAGAAAGAGCTTCCTAAGGAACAGGTACATGAGGCTGGATGCTTCACTGATGCTCAGAGATAAAC
Source organism: Xiphophorus couchianus (assembly GCF_001444195.1). Classification (NCBI taxonomy): domain Eukaryota; kingdom Metazoa; phylum Chordata; class Actinopteri; order Cyprinodontiformes; family Poeciliidae; genus Xiphophorus; species Xiphophorus couchianus. The sequence goes on from NC_040231.1 coordinate 32,917,899, forward strand.
AGAGGCCTGTTGCTCTGTAGTGACCACTGACAGCATGGCACTAAAACGAACAACATTCTGCCAGCAGCATTTTAAAGACAGGAAGCCACTACCTTGTTGCAGAATATTTGATAAAATCAGACATCTGGATTTAAAAACTTTCTTCTTGCTGTTTTCTTTCAAATAAAAGTTTATGTGTTGCTGTCTGAAAGACAAAATTTGAGAGTTCTGGTGCAGTTTTGGTCAAATCCTAACTGTTAGGTTAATGTAGTTTCAATCTTAGCATTCACCCACTCAGCACAGTCGTTGTTACTTTACATTAAAGTGGAGATTCCCATGACACTTTGATGGCTTGTTGCAAAATACAATGTATAACTATCCACATATTTCCTTGTCATTTCCTTTTAATTAGGACACATTGGACATAATATTTTTATTTGACCGTGAAGAACCTTTAAGATGCTTAGGTTTTGTCTGATTGGACTGGGGGGGGGGGGGGTTGACTCAACATCAAGATCTTTGTCTTCGTTTTGTTAAATTCTGTACATTTCAGTAATGTCAAGGTTGTCCAGAAATGTTCCTAACCTGAAGTCCCCTGACTGAATCTTACTAAGATGTTTGTGTTGTATGTTGTAGCTTGCTGGAGGTGTGATCCTGGGCGTGGCCCTTTGGTTGAGACATGACCAAACGATCAGCAACCTGATGTCGCTTGAAGTGGACGGAGCCCATGCCCCCACCTCCTTCTACACATGTATGTATCCCATCTTCATGTCTGACCTGTTCTGTTCCTGTTCCTGTCCTCACAACAGGCCGCGCTCACTAAACACTGCTGTAGGTTTCAGTGCATTGCAGTAGAGATTATAGGAGAGCTTTTGATTCATTAAACTGTACTGACCAGTCCCAGTGTCCAGAAATCCAGGTGTTGAAGAGTATAGTGGCTTACAGACCATGCCTCTATTTATTCTAGAGATGTACTGATGCAATATTGATATCTGTATCAGTCCCAATATTATAAACAATTCTAGATCAGGTATTGGTGACAATATGCCTGATCCATATGGGCAGATCTATTCAGTCTAATTCCATGTTCTGTGCTCTCAGTGACATCATTCTTTATTTTTGTTACATTATATTTAGAATTCCTAATTGCACTTTCTGAACCATTTGAAAGACAGTTTGTTGCATTTTATTTTTATTATTAGTAACCAAATCAGCTGAATGTTTCTTTATTATTAATTATTACATTGGTTGTAATACTGCTTAATGCACTGACTGAACTTAAAGTTGTGTTTTTTTACATGTGTGACTAAATTTATTTTAAGTCACATGTATTTAAGTGTGTCATACTAGTGCAGAGTTATCAAATAAATTTGTGATTCAGTACATTTATATCTGTGTTTTAAAAAAAGAAACATTTTAAGTCAGTTCAAATGTTGAATTGCCTGTATTTCTGTATCGGATTGGTATCAACCAATACTAACCCTCAGATATCAGTATTGGTATCGGAAGTGAAAAAGTGGATTGGTGCTGCCCTAACTTCTCATAGGTTCCTGGGCAGCACCCACAGAATTTGCTACATGAATTAGAGCTGCAGTTGGTGAACTTTTACAAAAAATATGTTCTTCACATATTTGTTAAAGTTGTAGTTGTGTTCTGACAGTATAACAAGAACCAGATAATCAGTGAAAAAATCCAGCCTCCTCCTTGTGGCGCTGCTAAAATCAGTAACTGATATTGCAAATACACTGCTCTGTCAGAAACAACCAATCAGAGCCAGGAGAAGGGTCTTAACACTCTCCATCATGCTCATGTATGGAATAAAAGGACTGAATTTATATAACACCTTTCCAGTCATACCAACCATTTAAAGAGCTTGGGTGAACCACATTCACCCATGTGTGCTCACATTTCTACACTGATAAGATCTGTAGGAAACTTAGTGCCTTACCAAGGGCTACATCAACATATGAGAGAAGAATAGAACCTACAACCTCCTGACTTCAAGATGACTATTCTGCCCACTGAGCAATAAGCATCCAAACCCCAAACAGAAAATGTGTTGAGGCCGAAAGCCTGGAAAGAATGATGGTTTCTCCTGAGTCACTCCGGTTAAAACCCTGGATGTAGGACTGGGGCGTAGTTTGACAGTGTTGAGGAGAATGTTTTCCTGGCCCTCTCTTACCACTCAGTACCAGTTTGTTCTGGTTTCCATGTCCTTGCCTTTTGCATCCCACCACTTAGTGGCTTCAGATTCCAATCTTACTTCCAGCACTGTATTAAAGTAAAATGCATCTTAAGCTAATTTCTCGACCATGAGGCTCAGAGTTTAGTGGCCTCTCTCTCTCACTAGATTTGCCTTCTTAGCTTAAAGTGTGGCCAGGAAGTGGAACTTTAATGCGCCGTGGACAAATGAGACATTGTGAGATGCAATGACACAAACATGAAGCTGATTTTTAAAGGAATGTTTCCAGCATCATGTGGAGCTAAGGCTTCAGAGATCTGATCTGGGTGAGTGTATCTTCCATGGCCTCGCCCACATCATCAGCTACTTGTGACCAGGACTAACAGTGGACCTGCTGAATCTGTTTGGAGTTCAGCTCGCCCAAATTAAGTTAGCCTGCCTGCCATTTCCTCCCATCTCCATCAGCATCTGTGAGTCAGTGCCTAGAGATGAGGAAGAGAAAAGAGATGAAAGTTAGAAAGGAACATTTAGGATGATGGGTTTGTGAAAAGAAGTGTTGCTGTTCAGTCTGCATGTTTGGCTGTTCTTTAAGGTGGCATAGCTGTGGCTGTTTGTAAGAGCCACAGCTATGCCACTTTGTGATTTTCCCTCAGTGATTACATCCTGCCCATTACATAAAGCCTGGAACTCTTTCCTAAGACAAGGAGAAAAAAAGTCATCAGTATAGGAAAAAAAATTCCCACTCTCTTTCTCTTCCACTCCTCCCCTTGCCCCTTTCCCCACCAGCCCCCCTCTTTTCACAGAGTTCCCTTTTCTTTTCACCACCCTATTTCTCTACGCTGTAGCTCCACCCACATCTCCCCGTCTGGTTGTGGTTAGTGTTAAAGTCGCTTTATGTCTCTTCATTTTTCCTTAATCCCTCCCACCTTCTCTTTTTCCTCCATCTGTTTTTCTCCTTTTGTCTCTCAGAACCCCCACACACTGAAAAAACCCTCAACATAAACAAAACATGACGACCCCTCCCCCTGAACTAATAAATATACACATACTTTCATAACTCGTGCTTTGAGTGCTTTCATGAACAGCAGAACTGCACCAAGCAGCGCTTACATAACCAGAAGTTTCTCAACTTGTTAATAACTGGAACTAAGGTTTAAATCTGATTTGGGACATTCCTCAGCATTCATTACCACATTCCTATTTAGTCATTTTCCTGCTAAATTACATGCGTTTCCTCATCAGCTGATAAAAGCACTTTCATACAAGTTGCATAATCCCTTTAGGCTTTGTGTCACAAAGAGTATCTGACACCAGAATTATGTTTGGGATTAAATACATTTTTCTTTGTTTTTAAATCTGACTTTGTACCTAAGATGACCTGATCATAGGTGCCTGAACAATGGAGCAAGTTGAGCAGGAACAACACAGATTTTTAAAGGGGGAGTGCAAACTTCTGTTTTTCTCCACTATTTTTTGAACCAAGGAAATCTGATCAGTCCTGTGATGTTGGGCAGATTTACAAAGTCTTTGTTAATTCTGGTTTTAAACTACCAATCAAAAAATAATTCTTAGACATTTTTTTTCTCCTCCTTCATACCAGAGTAGATTTAATCCAGCTTTCCCCCATTGATTCAGTGGGTTGAGTTAGGTCATCGTGTTGCTGGGCAACCCAGTGGTCCAAGGGTTTACACAGTTATTTTGGTCTACTTTGATATAACTGTCTTTCATTATTCATGTTTTAGGGTGGACACCACACAAAACAAATCACTGAAATCAAGAAATTTGTATGTTCACAAACCAAACAAAGGTTCCATAAATCATAAGTTGAAATTCAAGAAATTTGTGATAGGTGAAGAATAATTCAGTTCAGGTTTGTCTTTAGCTTTCTAGATTTAGAGTTGATCAAAGAGAAAAGAGAAGTATGTTGAAATTCCTGGTCCACCAATTATTGTTTTAAACCATTGTGAAATTGTAGATGATGATGTCAAGCCCTCCACACTTGTGCAAACCTGTAGAGATTTTGTTAGATGTGTAAAACGCCTGAGAACTCAGGGTGTGCCCAGAGAAAGACAAGATGAAATAAAACAAGGCTTGACTAATCAGCTTCATATGGAAAATGTTGATAATTCTGCTGTTGTCAGCCCTGTTGAGTGACAATAGTAGAACTTCAGGATGTTGCCAAAACATGACTCCGTTTGACTCACTTCCGCAGTGACTGAGAAAGTTATTACCACTACCATTGCACAAGTTGAATTAAACTTCCTGTCTTCTCCCAAATTATACAGGTCCTACGAAACCAACATGAGTCAGCAAAACATGTGCAAGGAAGTCCCACAGACACATCCGGTCTGGAGAAAATGTACATTACCGTAGCAGCTTATAGGAATACCAGAAATAGCTATACGACATTTGTCACTGAACTGTTAATGTTTAATATCTGTTTAATATATAATAATGTGGTTTTAATTATTTATTGTCAATCAGGCAGCGCATAATGAGCTGTGTCTCCCTGGTCTGTAGACAAGGTTTTATATGTGGTCTTAAAAAGTCTTAAGCTTAGTGGCTTAGTGATCCCAATTTTTTTCCTTAATAAGTGCTACATACGTCAAGGTCTCCCATAATTGGTCATAAATTAGATGTGTGTTAAACTTGTATTTGTCATGCATTTTTCAGCCTGCTACCTTGTTCTATTATCCACTATTAAGATGTGCTGTGTGTACTGATTGGCCAGTTTCTGCCCACCCTTCTGTTCTGTTGTGATTTAGCAATTTTCCAATAATTATTGGTCAGTTGAATGAAAATCATCTCATACTGTAATTTACATTAAGATCAAGTTTGAAACAGTCTTTGAAAGTGTGAGATTCAGTGTGATTATTTCCCACTGTGACCTTAAATCCCCTGAAATTATGGAACATACTAAACATGCATTATTTGAAATCCAGGAGGCATGTGTGACAGAGGCCAGATCTCAAATGTTCCATCTTTGTTGCTAATTGCTGTAATAACTCACTTACCAAGCCTTCATGCTTGCTTGTAAAATTGCTAAGCTACATCTAAGTTTTCCAGGCAGCAATAACAAGCTAGCTCCAGAGAAGTGGAGTTTCCTTTCTGCCCTAATGTGAAGCATGCATCTTTTCTTTTTTCTTTTTTTTTTTTTTTTGCTTTTTCCAAACATCTGAGGCGATTCTCGTTTGTGAGGCGCTTCTGGTTTAATTTAGTTTTTTTTTTTTTTTATGTAATACCTGACCCTGCTTCACTAAATGACCACAGGCCACTTTTCTGGCCTTACTGTATTGCTACAGTTCTGCTTTGTGCTATTAGCAAAACAACAGTCGATCTGATTCATTCAACACATGGATGAGAGCTGTGCCATGTTTCCTTCTTCAACTTCTCTGTGCTGTAATGACATCTCAAATGACTGCTATAATAAGTGCAGTATCAAGTTGTAGCTACACTTACTCAAACTTTGAGTTCACACTAGGCATGCAAACATTATGCAAACTGAACTGAATAATGTCTTTCTGTTGTAGATGTCCACACCTTTTTCCTACTACTGTACCAAAGATACTAAGGCTCACAGAAAGTATTGGAAGGAGACTGGAAGAAATAAATATTAACTGCAACTTGCAGGAATGAACTCGCTGTCAAACTAATAGATATGATTCTTGGATTGGATAGGCATTTCCTTTCTGACATGTCTGTCTGCTAATGTCCCTAATCTCTGGGACATATTGGAGAATTTATGAGGATTGTTTTCTTTAATGGCAACCGAATAATGTGCATAGCCTACAGTACAATTTGGAAGCTGTGACTATACAACAACTTGCTAATACTCTGGGATGGATCGAAAGACTCTGTCTGCTTACATACCACACGTTTGATATTTCAGGAGAACATTTAACAAGCAAGTTAATAAAGTCTCAGCCAACACAGATGCCTAAAAAAGTCTTTATAAAGAATTGAACCATCCATGAATCATTACCAAAGTGATACTGCACAGAAAACTTGCTAAGTTCTCTGTCTGGGGTGCTAGGGCAGTTATCCAGGGGCCTTCCTTGTTTTTGAGTTGAAAATTTTTAAAATTGATAGGAAATTTCAAAATATCACTTGGTAATTATGTTTTATTAGAAGATACATAGTGTTGCATAAAACAAGTGAAAGAGATTAAGGCCTGACGACTTTAAACATAACATGAAATCCTGATTGAAAGAAGTGGAGATCATATGTAAGGGTGGAGCAGGATGTGGAGGAGTTATGACTCTGAGCCATCAGACAATGTATGACACGGCATTGTTGGAGAAAAGAACTTTCTAAAAACACAGATAGAACCAGTGTACTTGGTGTCCGTCATTATAGTTTTACATAGTTGTGCTGTCTTATTGTTAAGAAGCTATAGCAAAACAGGGAAAAGGAAACTGCTCCGAGGAAAACTTGCATTGTATTTGTGCACAATAGCTGGATGGCTTAGCTGTAACCACTAATACACACTACTCCTACTGTAGCACTAATGCCAAATAAATCTTCTATTGTTCCGTTTTTTAGATTTCTTTGTCAGCTGTACATTGAATTGTCCGTTTGGGACAATTGACCTAAAACCTAAAATTAGCATGAAATAAAACATGTCAGCATTGTCATCATTGGAAACTGCCTTTATCAGTACTCAAGAGAAATTTTGGCGTCAACAGCAACAAAAAAGTTCATCAATTTTATTGTAGAGCAACAATAGATTTGGTGTGGTTATAAATAATATACATTGCTGAGGGCAATTAGAATTTTTCATTCTACCTTTATTTAACAATTTTGTGAAACAGACAATAAAATAAAATAAAAAAAAGTTTGTTAGAGGACTGCAGTCTTATGAACCTTTAGACCAGGTAACAGGCTTTTCAGTCTTTAAACTTACTGTCAATTTAGATCTCAAGTGGAATTTATTTGACAGCATCTATTGTTTCATTTAGTTTTCTCAATGTATGAGAATTTTAATCCACTTTATGTACAGCAACAGAGAGAAATCACCAGTTTTTCCACTCGTAATGCCTGATGAATAGTTGCACCTAAAGAATACAATGGAAGACAATCTGGGGAAAAAAGCATTCAAATGGATGGAATTTTTGATGGCTGAATGCCAAATGAAGGTGGTATTTGCCAAACAGTAAGTGCTGTGTCAATCTGAACGGCCGCAGTATAAAAGATGGACAGAGTACTTGCAAACCTATTGATTTAGAAATCACGTGTACTTGTCCAGCTCAGTGAGTAAAGAGGATGTGGGAGAAAGATAGGACATATACAAAGCATGGCACCAGTTAGTGGTCTGGAATTAAATTATGTCTGAGCTGACAGGCAAGAGTGATAGTGTAGGATAGATGCCATCCTCTCAGCCTGGAACAAGTGTTAGAGGAGTGTTTCCAACATGGCTGAAGAGTTGTTACTGTGGGGCATTAGGAGGCTGTGGACTCTGACAGTCTAAGCATTTAGTCATTGGTAACTTTATCAATAATTAAACCAATCATTGATTAGATTTATAGGGAAACATTTACCATACAGCATTTGGGAAATACAATAACAATCAAATATTTACGTACACTTTATGAAAACACAGATCACTTTTAGTTTTGATCAGGCAGACTATGTGGCAATAAATCTGCACTGTACAAAATCCCAGGAAGTGATGCAATATGCCTTGCCCAATCAAGTAGAAAAATAAACATAAATCAAGTAAATATAAAAAAAATAGTATTAACTGCTAATATGCAGGAATACTCTAAACATGTTCATACCTTAAAATTATGTACTGATTTTTAGTCATAATTTCAAACATCAAACATAATTTTACTTCCTTTCTTGATTTATTTGGTGACTTTCTTCTATTTTTGCCTTTTTCTCTTTTCCTACATTGATAAGTATTCATACTGCCTGAATTTTGCATTATTTTTAAATGACAAACAAATGTCTTTTAAGCACTATAATTGTATGTGATAGATCAACACAAAGTAATCCATAATTATATAGGAAGAAAAATATTTCCTTACTTGCAATATATTTTACAAACTGAAATCTGAAGTGGGTTGGCATACATTTGTAATCTGCCCCTTTTTTGTGCTGTCCTTAAATAAAATCCTGTACAGCCAAGTTAGTTAGTTTCATAAACCATCTAGTAAAGAGACCACTTATATGGAACTTATTCTCAAATATAAATTCAGTTTCTATTTTGTGTGTGTGTGTGTGTGTGTGTGTGTGTGTGTGTGTGTGTGTGTGTGTGTGTGTGAAAAAGCTGCAAAATCCACAAACATTATGTTAGAATCTGTCAACAGGATAACTATTAGTCCAAATATGAGATGTTGGGAAAAGAATGCCATAAGAACTCCTGTTTACAGTTTGCCACAAACCATGTGGCAGCTGATATTTTTTTTCATTTTCTTTTGCCTACTTGATGTTTAAAATTAAACAAGCAGCATTCACTACTCCTGGATTAGCATGTTATGACAGTTCCTTGCATTATGTTGTTAACCTTCAATTCAATTTCATTTTCAATAATTTGTCAATGTTGTGATAACCTAAATACCTTCGGGTGTCAGCCAACATAGGCATATTGCAAGAAGTGCAGATAGTGCACGTGCAATCTGATCAAATGCAATAATGACGATAGTAATAGTTCACCCATTCAAAATGCTTAGATGGACGGAGGGGGAAGAAGGAGTCAATGATGGTCAGCAGTCTTACAGCCTGTTGACCATCCTGGTGGATATGGCCTGTATGTTTGGAACAGGTGAAGTGCTGGTTGGTACTGGCATCTCAGGATTTTGTGTGTTTTGTGTAAATAACGGGATGTGTAGACAAAGATCTCTGGGAGGTTAGCCTCAGTTATTTTACCAGTCATTCTCACCATCCTGTGGATTGCTTACTGTTAAAGATTAGTTCAGCTGAAGAACCACACTAACGGTTTGTAGGTTACCACACTTTGAATAGCAAAGTTGTTAAAGTTAATAATAAATCTTTTAGGAAGTTTGGCTCTCTTTAGCTTCCTTAGATAGAAGGGTCACAGCTGGACCCGCCATAATGGTGATGTAGTTTTATCAATCCAGGTCAAGTCATCTGACAGCTCCAGAAACCCAAAGGTGGAAATTCTTTCTACCACCTAGTTGTTATTGTAGAGTGGTGAATGGATGGACAGGCAAAAATGTCCAATTATGTCATTTGTCTTTTTGTTGTTAAAAAATAAGTTTCTGTGAAACCGATCACCTTGTTTTCTGCAAACCTGATGATGTGATTGGATGAGTGGGAGGCAGAGCAGTTGTGTGTATAGAGTAGTGGACTGAACACACAAGCTTGATGAACCCCTATATTGGTGCATGGTGGTGGAGGTATGCTCTCTTACTTTCACACACTGGGAGTGGTTGGTTAAAGTCTAATTAAAGTTAAAGTCTTATGTCCAGTTATATAGTAGACTGTTTATCCCAGCTCCAATAGGAGTTTGTTTGGTAAGATTGTGTTAAATGCCAAACTAAAGTCAATGAACATAAATAAATGACCCTCATCAGAATATGGATTCTAAATTATTGAATAGGGCTGGGCAGCAAAACGTGGATTTTCAAAATGCTGAATTCAGATTCATGCTACATCTGTAAAATATTTCGGAAGCACAAATCAATTTGTATTGAACTTCATAAATACACCCTTTTTTGTATCATTATTATTATTGCTCAAACAAATTGAGCAAAGGACCATGTTTGGTTAAGGCTAGGAAACCTTTACCCTCAGACCTAGGGTAGCATTATTCTAGAACACAACGTAGTTTTTGTCTGTTTCTCACAGGCAGATAAGGAAATGTTCCATTCCAACAAGTAACAAATGCACCACTGATGAGATGAAGATTCTGTACATTTGACCCAGTAAAGGTTTTGATCTTTTTTTTTTTCCGTATCATTCATTTTGCTGCTGTAGGAGACACCAGCAAGATGGTGTCACTATTTATGAGACCCTTACTTTCATAGATGGTGGGTTTCACAATCTATATGTGACACATTCTTGAAATTCTGCTAATATATTGAGAGAAAAATCTGAGTGCTTTTCAAATGTCATTTTTTACATTTATATATGTATTACATATATAAAACATTTATGTAATACATATATTTATATCAGGAAGTTCTGACTGTCAGCTCAGTGTGGCGCATCACTCAGGAAAACCATTTAAAGGAGAGAGTTACCTCTTAAATACCAAGCAGACACATTTTTTCCATTCTGCTAGTCGTCCATCTAATCTTCCAAGTCAAATAAACTCTGCCCAGATCAGAACAAAGACACAAAAGTCAGTACCAGTAGTTAGATTGCGAGGGGGAAAAAACTGAACTCCAGAGCCAGTTTAATATCCTTATAAACCAATTTGTGTTGCTTTATGGAGAAGGAATAAAAAAGGGAACAACATGGGTGCAAATAAGGAGTATGACTCACTTTTTCCTGCTGAGAGAAAATCCGAGTGCTGCCCCCTGTTGTACGTCAAGTAGTACTGCCTAGATTTAACTTAGCAAACTTGTTTTGTTCAGAGCCATGTTGGAACAGCGTCAATTCACTGTGTTGTTTTTTTATCCGTCTGTCCAGGTGTCCACATTCTGATCGCAGTGGGCACTGTGATGATGGTGGTCGGTTTCCTTGGCTGCTACGGTGCCATTCAGGAGTCCCAGTGTTTATTGGGAACTGTGAGTTGATTTTATCCTGCAGTCAGTAAGTGTTCCAGCCTCATAAAGTGCCTTCTAATTGTTTTCTTTCTCTTTCCTCTCTACTGCAGTTTTTTGTCTGCCTGGTCATCCTGTTCGCCTGTGAAGTTGCTGCTGGGATCTGGGGTTACATGAACAAAGACACTGTAAGTGGAAACAGAAGTGGAGACCAAAGTCATGTGCCATGCAAAAGTATTCACACCCAGACCTTTAGCACATTTCATTACATGAAAACCACAAAATGTTTTATTTTTTTCTTAGGATTTCACATGACAGACTAAAACAAAGTTTAACATTATCGAGTAGGGAGAAGGAAAGTGATTTTTTTTTTTTTATTAATTGTTCACAAAATATATTGGAAAAGTGTATCCTGTATATTTTTAGCCCCTCTTTGTTGTGCTTTGTAGAATACAAAGTAAAATGTGACCCATGGCAGATGGCTGCTAATACTGAGCCAGGTTCTGGTTCTGCTGGAAGTTTCTTCCTGTTAGCAGGAAGTTTTTCCTCCCTTCTGTTGCTACATGCAAGCTCAGTATAAGGTGTTTCTATAAAGTCAGTGACAATACAATCTGCTGGGTTTCCTTAGAACAATTTTTAACTAATGTATGATTGGACTGAAATGACTTTTTTGTAAAGTGCTTTGAGGCGCTACATAAATAAACTGAATAGAGCAGTTAAAACAGCATCTTGTTTGGGAAATGTTTCTACCATCTTTGCACATGTGGATGCTGAAATTCGCCCTTAATTCTCTTCGATTTTACTCAAACGCAGAAAAATTATATGTAGACAGTATCAGAAAAGTTTTAAAATTGAATTAAATTGTAGAATTTGACTGGGCCTCTAATGGTTTGATTTGAACCATTCAGCTGTCCCACTGGAAGACAAACATCCATGGCCATTATCAATCTTCTGCAGCCTCTAGTAGGATTTTTTCTAGGATAGCCCATTATTTGGCTTCATTATTAAGTGAATGGTTTGGCATGAGTCGCTTTTAGAATGGAAACAAAGTAGCTTTAATTTTAGCCAGTTTATTCTCATAATATGCAGATCTAACTCAACATTCAATGGAGCTGCAGAAGAGAAACTGGACTATAATGAGTTAGTTGCCCAAATTATGAAGTAATCAATAAGAAATCCACTTCAGTAATCCAGACCGGGGTTAAAAACTATGGATAGAAAGCGAAAGCAGTCTTACTTACTTGAACATTTATACAGTTTGTAACTCTAGTTGGGACTTGGCTCTTTGCCACCAGAAGAGGACGAAGGTGAGAAGCAGAACTCAGATAGGCCTTTACCTGCATTTGTACTACAAATGTGCGCAAAACTTTGTCAATATTTGGCTAATGTTGAAACAGTTTTAGATCTTTCCACTAACAAATAAAGCTATTTAAAACCACATGTGAATAAGTTTGTTCATACATTAGTTACTAAAAACATGCCAGGCCGTCATCCTCCAACTACTTCCTGTGTTCTTCTTTGTGGTTTGCGCCAGTTGTAACATCCGGTTGTTGATTATGTGACTTTTGTGAAGCAAAAAAATTGTTTTCATAGCAGCTTTGGGAAACAAACAAATTTTGATACGGCCAAAAACCCACCTCATCCCAGCGCCAAGGATGAGGTTGGGAAACTTTTTCCTTGACAAAAAAGTTTTAGAAATTGGCAAATTTATGTTCAAAATCTCAAATTGCGCAATTATTGGACCTGCAGTAGAAAAGCAGTTAGTATGAGGAAGTTTGAGGGAGAACAGCTGGTTTAAAGTAATGAAACTGAAACTTTAAAAGCATCCAAATTTCACATAGTAATAATCCAACAAGGGAAGCCATTCCTGGCTGCTGTATGGCTGGTGAAGACTATGATAGATGAGAACATGGAGTATTTCAGCCCTACATTTAGATTCTGACATGATGCCTTTGCATTGATTGTAGGTAATACCAGAACTTTCACTGCATAACCAGCTGCTGCCTTCTGTTTGTCACTTCTCTTATTCAGGCAGAGCTCCAAACCACCTGCTGCCTGTCATCACCTTTTGGTTCTAATGTGGGTGAAACTGCTGTTATAAAATCTGGTTTCTTTTCCAGGTTTCAGAGGAAATGAAGAACTTCTATGACTCTGTCTATGACATGGCCATGTCAGACACCCTTACTGACCCAAATAAAAAGTCGGCTGTTGGACAGGTGCTCAAGGTCTTCCATGAGACGGTACGACCATTTTAGACTGAAAACTAAAGCAGCAGAAATGAACTGCGTAAAACCGCCTCTTGGAACAAAATCAAGTCAAACTTTGGTGCCTTTTAATTTTGTCATCTGTGTGATGTTTTTATGTTTCAGCTTCAATGCTGCGGTAAGGACAAGGCGACCTCAGTTTTCTCAGTGATAACAAGTAAAGTCGGCTTTCAGGACGTCTGCTCCAGCCAATATGCCTTTGTTGTAAGTGATGTCACCTACGTTAGCATTTTCCTTTTCACTCTCAGGCAGAACCAGGCTTTTGTGTTCATTTTCAAGGCTTCGCTAGACCCTTTTATGTTCATACACCCAGTGTAGAAGCTTATATTAGGCTCATTTTGTAGTTAAGTACAAATTATTAAATGTAATTCCAGCTCTACATGCTAATTCACCAATTTGTAGGTACATTTAGTGGCCATGATTTTTTGGGGGGGTTTTTTACCAGAAACAAACTTTTCTACACCAGTGAATTTAACCTTTTCATGTCAGTTTATCTCTTATTCTAGTGCAGTATTGTGGAAAATTCTAGTGTTAAATAGCCTTTACATAAAATTGACTTTATCAAGCTTTACATTATGTTGTGATGACAACCCCACATTAGAAACATACCCAGAGAGTTGCCTTGATTATACCATGCATGTTTGAGAAATCCTTTAATCTCCATGGCAACCATTGAGCTGTGCCAAACACCTGGGTGAACCTAGCGCTGCTTTCAAGTGGCAGCTCCTCCATGGAGCTGCAGTTTCTAAGCTTCTGACCTTCCACCTGAAAGAGCAATCCTTCCCCATGACTCTCCCACTCAGCTCCTTCAGACTAGCCAGCAGCAATTAGCAAACACCTGAGGGAACTGTGCATCTACTGTGCTCATCATAAAAGCTACGTCTTAGTACAACACTTACTAGAGTTAATAGAACAGCCATGTTGTGACGACTTCCTGAAGGTGGAGTTTTAGAAAGAGCAGGAGTTTTTAAAGAGACAGAGGCACAATTTCAAAGCATTAAATTGAAATCTAATGCGTTGAAATTTCTTTATAGTTGTATTTGATATTTAATATTTTTGTAACTATTGAAGGTAACGTAGTGTTATAAAATGCCTCTATATGCCTGGAAAATACCTAAGACTGCTCCTTTAAAATGTTCACAACCTACATATAATGTTATTTATTAGTAAACTGTTTTCTTATTACACCATTTCTATTAAATGTGGTTCTGATCCTAGTTTGGGTCAATTTACTCCTTTAAAGTATCACTGTTAAACCAAAGAAACTCTGAGCAACCTCCTGCTGGCAGATGTTATTTATTGGAGTCATGAAACCACATTTCCTTTCAGTGGACTATAACCACATTAAGAACATCATCTTAAATCACTGGTCATCAAGTTGGTATGAAATGTCCCGCTGGCGGTTGCAGACTGGAGGCACTGACTCTTCATCTGAATGTGGAGCGGTGGAGGACAGCTTTGGCTAATGTTGGAAAGTAATTAGTAACAAAAAAGCAACCTGTTACTAACTTAATCACTGAAACATGACATCCATCCAACTCATCAGATGATGCCTAACTTTAAAGGTTTTCCTTTAGCTCATTTCACAGCCTGATCTTCATAATATCATGTTGCAGTGATTCCTCTTCTCAGTGAAATGCTGCCTTAAAATCAGAATTGAAATGGGGAAAAAACACGTTTCAGTGTTATTCCAGTTTTTAAGGTAGTGACTAATTCTCAGTTTAAAATAAATATTTTTGGATTATTTAACATGTTGTCAAAATGATCCATGACTTGTTGAATCCCTTGGGCTAATTTGTTGTAATTTCCTATTACCCTTAAAGTTGTTTGTTATATGTAAAAACTTATAATTGCTTCAAAAATTGTGTATCCTTATGATATTTTTCACACATTGAGATTGCCATTTTCTCATCTTTGCAATGCATGCCTGGCTGATGGTCTGGGTGGTAGTGGAACTGAGCCTAAACATGAGAAGTCAAAGCTAGCGCTCTGTCATGGAGGCCCATAAAACGTCTGAATGGACAAATGCTAATTTTAGACAAACATTTGAAATATCCCAAACATAAAAGAAGGAAAATGTGAATCAGTCGTTTCCTTCTACTGGTTTCGAGCAAATCAACCAGGCCACGCCAGACACCATTTTGTCAGACGTATATTCTACACATAGTTATAATAAACAGGAAATAGACGTTGCTAATTAGCTAGGAACACACATCTCAGCGATCCTCTCCTCCCATCCCAGCCTGCAGTGCCTCTCACCAGCCACACAAAGCTGCATTCCTCCCCTCTCAGCTGGAGGTTTGGGCTTTGAAAATTTCTGAGTTCCATACCTCTGGTAAACAGTCATAATTATTGAAAAAAAGAAATTTCAATAAAAAATTAATTAGTGAGTCTGTGCCTTGTAAGACACAGACACACTAGTAGGTGGGAATGTTCACTGTGTTAGAACTTGGTCAACAAATGTGTTTCCATCTTCACATGTAGGCACTAACTATTATTTTGAAAAATTTTTATAACCGTTATTTTGAATTTTGCCGTTTCCACTAACTTTCCCTAATGCATTGCTTCAAAATGCACATATACGACATATGGCTGATGGAAACACGGCTTAAGTTTTTTAACCCACTATTCTCATATAGTTGGGTTAATGATTTGATCCTGATGCTAACCGTAAACAGCTGCAGCTCCTGCAGCTGCGCTCTCTTTGGGGTTGGGATTGCCAAGCAGTGGCAGCACAAACACCAGCATCATCTGATCCTCCTCCTCCTCCGTTTCATCCTCCTCATCTTCATTTCCCGTTTGACATCCATGCGTTGTCTTCTATTCGATGCATTAAAAGAGAAGAGCTCAAAGTTACTCATTACTCAGACATTGCAGTCCTGGGTGGGTGGAGCTGACATCTCGTCTACATGTTCTACTCAGGATCCATTGCAGCATAAACAACACAGTAGTCAAACTTCTAAGATTAAACAGCCCATGATATTTTTACTGTTGTTTTTCCGTCTGAAATAAATGTCTCTCAAAGTTTGAGTAAACCTTTCCAAAATACCTGAGGGTGATCAATGCTTCACAATGTTCAGCCCAATCAAAAGCACTACATATGAAAACGTTGTTTTGTTGGCAAGGCAAATATGTTACTTTATATGTTATTTTTTACTGTAAATAACCTATTTCATCTAAAAAAATGAAGTTAATCAGAAACAAGGTTCTGGGCAAGCTGTGTCTGCTCCTGATGCAGAGCAGGAAGAGAAAAAAAAAGCTTTCTGAAAAACCACATACTGAAAAAAAGAACAGAAATAAAAAGTGCCAACCACAAAACCTGTTATAAGATGAAGTTTGATAATTGAAAACTACCATTTCCTCTTCTTTCATTGTGGTATACACAGCTCTGCAGAGTTCATTTGTTCGCTCCAGTTTTGAGTTAAACATTTTTGTAAAGCTGCTTCTTCTTTTCTTAATAATTATAATGCATCAGTTAATGTGTGACACAGTGAAACAGGAAGTAGACAGGAAGTCACAGAACCAAAATGACTATCATGAGTGAAGCAGAGGACAGAGAGGAGCTTTGCCACAAAACGCAGCAGAGCAGCGCGGTGGCTCTGTGGCTCATTTGAGGCCAGGCTTTGAGGGTTAAAACAGCTCTGAATGTGGTGGAGTGGAGCCACATGAGAAGGGATGTCAAAATAATCGATATCTCGATATAATTGATACGAGTAAAATGCATTATTCGCATCAAAATGAAATTAAAACGGATCCATTCTGGCCCAAGTAGCCGCATTTCCTCTGAGATCAGCCACAGGAGACACTGCCCCTCCCCAAAGATCTGCTGTAATCTGAAAAATATTCTATAAAATTACAACAGACAGACATTGTACAGGGCTGCTGCTGAATACTTCTGAATGTTGCTTACACTGTAAAGCACATGTTTTGCATGCTTCAGATCAGCACCATTTGTTCTATTATAGAAGGATCCTTTATCTCTCCCTCAACAGTAAAAACTATTTGTATCAACAGCAAAGTAACAGGCAAGTAGAAGCCCACAGAGGCATACGAAAGATAAACAGTGAATAAAATAATTGCCCAACTGACTCAAAGGTACATACTTCTATAGAGGCTATTAGAAAACAATAAAAATCTCCTTTATTGAGAAATTCAGCTGCACCAGCTGTAAGCTAAAGGTAAACGGAAGCATGCAGATTAACTCATGAAAAAAATTGTTTTATACAAATAAGAGACTGTACATTAAATAGTGTACAGTTATTATCATTATTTAACATTAACACTTGTCTACTGCTTTACTAAACATGGAAATGACATTTTACATGAAATATTTTCCAGCCTGAATTCTCCCACTGAGTTTATCATGAAATTTAGTAATATTGTAATTATTAATTTTTCCCCTTAACTATAAAGAAAACTTTGCCTTAAAGTAATGTAGCATCTAGTGTTTTTCTTAATATCAAGTTGATTTGACTGTTGTCCCAAATTGAGTGTTAAAAAAAATAATGTACTGTAAGTAAAAGCTTCAGTCTGAGTCCAAAACACAGGACTGGAATTCTAACTGTGTCTTTGTTTTCAGGACTGCCACGGGAAAATCAACGCACTCTTTTCAGAGAAGATTCATCTGGTGGGAATCGCTGCGCTGGTGGTTGCTGTCATAATGGTGAGATCCTGAAGATGTTTCTGCTGAGCTGAGTTATTATGATGTTATTAGTCTTTACATTGATCACTAATTTAACATTCAACTGAAATACAAAACGTAGATGTAGAATTTTTTCATCATCTACATAATTGCACAGGATATTCAGTGTATAATAGAAGTCTGATTCTAATCATATTAAGGTCTAGCATTTTCTTAAAGAAATAAAGCACAGAACCAAAATACATCACTGTGATGGTAGCATATCTCCATGGTAGCATGTCTATTCATACACTACAAAACTAACACACATGTTAATTTGTTTTAAATCCAAGCAACGCAAAGGATGGTTAGACTGACAATCTGGTAGGCTAAGATGTTTCAGATGGAAACATCTTAGCACTCTGCTGGCCAAATAAACAGCCTATTATATCCCCAAAAATTGAATGATTGAGAATTATTCTCTTTCTGTAATTCCTGTATATGACATAACATACAGGAATTAGATCCTAGTAGAATGAACTTTTAACTCTATTATTTGAGGCTCTTACACATAATTTACTGATTTATTATCAACTTGATTGTTGTTTTAATTTCTTTACACTCTGATAACGTCAGTGTTAATTCATTCAGTTGACTATCATTGCTTACACACATGTGCACACACTCACTAATGTCCATTTTTTAACACACAGTACTTTTTCTTTTTCACTAATCTAATGTGCAGTTGCTGTAACGTCTACTGTGATGTAAAGTAAATTAATACTTTGTTTAAAAACAAAAAGAGAGATGCTAAGTCAAGTATGGGTTAATTGTTACCCCATATTACCTTATAATATTCAAGAGAGATATTATAGTTGCATGTTTTTTTTCATATTGTTCAATTATCAAGAGCTATTATTATTCAGGAAGATTATTCTTTTTATTTTAAATATTAAATAAGATTTCATGAAAAAATGTTGAAAAGGGTATCATTTTTTGTCAATTAATTCTAACTTTGATTATCTAACACATAGGCCTGTCGCGATAGACGATAAATCAATTAATTGTACGATAAATTAAAACTATAGACGTCATTTTAATTATCGGCTTTATCGTCTCTTCCAGCCTTTTTCTCTTTCTGTTGATGACACTGAATGAAAAAAGGCTCAACTCCGGTGCTCTCCACTGACCCTTCCTTCCTTATATCCTTAGTGTAAAGCCTAGCGGCCCATTTTCAAAACCTGAGGTCACACATTAGCCGACAGAAATCCTAGATATAACGGTTCGATCGTGTGGTGTCCAACAATGGGCACAAAATAATGGCTACAAGCTCAGTTAACTAATTTTAAAACCAGGCATTAATCAATGCATTACTACAATCTACCTGTAATGCATGTAGCTAGTGTCAGCGTAAAGTCCTGACTGAATGAAAATCATTAGAACTTATTTACGTCACGTTAACGAAGAACAGCTGAAAAGTTACCAGGTTTATCAACTGCGGTAGCAATTTCGCTCCAACTCCTCCTCTTGTCATTTCTATATTCTTTGCACAAAATGTTGAATAAACATTAATGTTGTTTCCACATATCATCTCCAATGTGGACTTCGGGTTGCACCATGTCAGCTGTTTGGGATTCCCCAACGTAATTTCCCCTCAGAAAACACGGAAGGATTGGCTACCTGTCACATTCAACAGGCTGAGTTGTTCCCCCAGTCGGGGAAAACCCCTGATTTAGATCTAGCAGCCACGATGATCTACCATAACACACCACACACTACACACTACAGGACGATCGGTTATGAAATCGCAGGTGACAATCTTAGAACGACCGATGTTCTACGATTGTCTTAAGGGGAAAATCAGGGCAAAAAAAACCTGTAGTGTGAACTATTGCATCAGGTAGTCGATGTGCCCATTTTCTCTATTTAAATCTAATTATTACTGAAGGGCAACATAATATACAGACTTCATAATCTGCACTCTTTTAGTTGAATGTAGTATTTATTTCCACTTTGGCTTTATGTTGTTTAGTTTTTATTTAAGTACATTTTTGTTAATGGAGAATGAGAATTCATTTTATTTTTGTTTTTGGTTGTTTTGTTTATTTTGTTTATCAGTTCCAGTGTTTAGTGTTCTTTTGAAAATAAAGTGTATCTATCTTTGGCAGGAAATCACATGCATTATTACGTCATTTCCATTAAATCAGTGTAAAAAGGTCTTCAAACAGTATTATTGTTTATCGCAATTATTTTTGAGACCATTAATCGCTCAGCAAAATTTGTTATCGTGACAGGCCTACTAACACATTGTAACGTTTTACATTGCCTGTTGAGTTCTTATATCAGATATGTGCCAGGACATTTCCTACTGCTTAGTTTAGAATGATCACCTGGAAAACAGATGAGAGATGATAGTAAACATGTTGGTTTGTTGTCACTGAGCGTGATGTCTCTGTTTCTCCTGGCAGATCTTTGAGATGATCTTCAGCATGGTGTTGTGCTGCGGGATCCGCAACAGCCCCGTGTATTAAAGCAGCTGAGTGGATAGAAGAACCACATCAGTCACAGCCTGTTTTTCTTTTCTTTTTTACATCAAATTATCTCATATAATGCTTGCTGGATTTAGTCAGCTCTTTAAAATGCTGCCCTAAAAAAAAAATAATAATAAAAAATTCATTACACTGTTCCATGTTTTTTTTATTCACAGATGCTGTCATATACAAGCAGCCCTATTCTTTTATAATTTGTAGTGTGGTTTTAAGCAATCATTCATTGGTTCCAATCACCGGTCAAGGTGCTGTAGTTCTTTGGAGTTTTTTTGTTAAAGTTTGTTTTGTGTGTATTGGTTTTTACTTCAGTCCTGCCCTATGAACATGCTCATACATTCTCTGTTTTATGGGTTTATTTGACTGTTTTCTGTATAAACTGTATATAAATATATGTTAACAGTGCTTTATGTCTGCCTGAGCATAGATATGGTATTACACAAGGTGTCTATCCAGTAGTTTCTCTTTACTAACCTCTGCTTGATTGTCTCGCTTTAGACTGTGTGTTACTAACACTACAGCGGTCGGCCTTATCGACAGACGAAGCTCACCCCACATCCATGTTAATATGGTATGTCTGCATGAAACTAGTTCATTTCAAATGCTGTTGGGAACACCAGTCACCAGTGTTGCCTGCAAGTATTTACTAATCTTAGGGGAAAAAAAGTTCTTTCACTTAAACTAAACGTTTAGATCTTTATTTACCCTCATCAGCTGCCGTAGTGAATTTAAAAATGAGTACAACGACAAGACCGAGAAACAACAGAAGTTATGCTTGTAGGTTTATCATAATTCTGACTACATTTGTGGTTTTTGCATATTGGCCATCCGTCTCCATTTACATGGTGACGTCCTCCTCTGACCTCTGACCTCTGAGTGTTGATGTCTGCCATCCATGTACCAACACTTTTTAGTAGAGGTCCAGATGGAGCAGAGGCAGCAGATCTGTTTGGGTTCCAAATTTACTCTACAAGATGCATCTGTTGCTCACACACACACGCCCACACACACACACACGCCCACCAATCAGCACTGCCTGGAAATACTTCACTGCATCTTTCTAACCCCCTATGTAGTCTTAGCCTATATAAACCATGCCTTGTAAACTGAGAAACAGTGGAAGTGTGTAATACACCTTTAATGTATCCTAGTAGAGAAGGTTGTAGAGAACAATGTATGCCTTTTTTCTCTTTGTATCGCGATATCTTTGTCTGGTATGTCAAACAAAGTCTGGTGAGGGGGAGAGAGGTGTTCAGTGGCAGGGTCAGCTTTTCCCCCAGATTATTAAAATAAACTAAAAAGAATAAAGTACAGCATTTATTTGGCTCTTAATGAGGACACACTGCGTTTCTCCAAGTTGATATACTTCCTATTTGACAAAGAACGCTCACTGCCAAAAGTCTGGCCCTCTTTTTGCCCTTATGGACTTTGTTTTGCCCGGATTTAAAGGGATTAAATGTATTTTCCAAGTAAGTCATTTCCTGGTCTGGTCTTTGTTTTGAAGCATGCTGCTCTGTGATATAGAGAGTCTTTATCAGTCTTTAAAAGTGAGTGATACATGAACCTGTAGATAGAATAGAACTCATTTGACAAAAAAAAAAATTAATTATCATGATCACAGATTTAAAAAGTTTTACTGAATTAATGCTTATTTTTTTTAACAAACTGCTTTAAAAACCCATGTGTGTCACCCAACTTGGCCCGGGATTATAATTAACACCACGGTTCAAGCCATGGAGGGGCCAGTTAGTCCATATTAAGATGAGTATTTTTGATGTATTACATGACAGTATGTGATGAGGCAGATAATCTGTGAAAAGATTGATGTCCTCCATGAGCTACTATTGCCATCTGAAGAAATACAGCAAAAACAACCAACCAGAGCCAAGATAAGGGTTTTGACACTGTCAATCAAGCTCATGTACTCGATGCTCAATGTGCTAATAACTTACCGTTACAGGAAAACTGTTTATTCAGTTACCTGTGGTCATGCTAACAAGCATTAGCATTCAGGACAGGTTATGCCAGCTGCAGCATTGCAGAGAGAACAGGGGGCGTGCAAGAGAGGGAAAAGCAGCGCCACACGGATGGTGATTGACAGCACTAAGACCCTCCTGGTTCTGATTGGTTTCTAGTTTCTTGATGTTTTTTTGTTTCTTTTTTTCACTGATTTGTTTTACACCACACTGGTGACGGTTTCAACAAATATGTAAAAAAAAAAAGAGAGAATAAAATTTACATACTGAAGCTTTACGAATCTTTTACTGTGTGACATAATAAAAACTTTGGTTCACCACCGTGCCCAAGGTTTATTCACTTTAATAAATTTCAATTTTAAGTTTTCACTTTTCCTTGTTTTGATATTTGGGAATTTTTTTTTTCCTGCTTATTCGAGAAAAAAGTCTGGTCCTCCAGAGCTGCAGCCTCCGCATTCTCTGCTTCATCACACTTGAATCATTTCATTGGGTCAGCAGGGTTCTGCAGAACTTGACCTGCCCAGGAGGAAATCAGTCACTTGATTCAGGTGTGAACACAAACAGTTTCAAACATTGCCATTAGGGGGTGCAATACACAAAGAATTTATTTTTACAGACGGCAGACAGCGTGTGTGAACACACAGCTTGTGTGTGCATGTTTTTCATTCTGTGTTTGGGTGCTTTTATTTGGGACAGCAGTCTGGTTATCTTTACAAACAGTCAGAGGAGTTTCTCAAACTATGATCATAAAAAGTCATGAAAAAGTCTATAAGCAGACTATGTATAGACTATAAGCAACAAAAAAATGACAGCATGAGTGGCTTTGTCCGGTTTTTCACCATGTGGTTGACAGGAAATGCTAAGATTTCACAAACGGAGCCCTCCTACGTTCAGCAGGAAAACCTCCCTGCATTCCTTAGATGACCAGGAGCTGCAAGACGGATGAGGCTGAGTGAGGGCAGCAGAACAAGTCACAGTTCAGTGAAACACAGTTCAGTAAGAAAATCAAAAGAGGGGAAAAAGTGTTCCATCACAAACAGAAAACTTCTTCCCGTTAGTGTTTTGACCTATGAACCCATGATGAGTTCAGTGTTCAGCCATATCAGTGATGAACAACGAGACATAGAGGAGAGTCTTCTCTGATTCATGTAGACCACATTTAGAGTTTAGGTGACTTAAAGAAAAGGTCAAACCTTCTATCTCCTGACTCTCCTCTACGTTGTCCATCTAATATAATATGTGACTAATATCACAGTCAATACGTGGCTGTTTTGCTACAGCGCAACAGCAGTTGTAGTAAATATGTTTCTTTAACCAGATGATATATTTCCCAGGTCTGAAGTCTGATGATAACTGACGATATAATCTTAAGTGATTTTAGTTTGCACCTCAATCCAGGAGGGCACAGATGTCAAACTCAAGGCCCACGGGCCAAATCTGGTCCACCACAGCTATTTCTGTGGCCCTCTAAGCCTCAAAGGGCCACAGAAATACAACTTCAAGATAACTGCTGTGAACTTAAATATTATTTGATCAGTCAAATTAAATCGGTTTTAATTTGTTTAGGCCTATAGGGCCAAATTACATCAAAATGAAAAGATGTTAAATATTATTAATGAGTACAGATTGAATGCAGAGAAAGCTGTGATATTAACAATTTGTTAATGAATAGTTTTATTAATATATTCTGCCACAACAAGCCGTTTGAGCACCTTCATGATCTTCATTTGGTCCAGAATGAAAACAAGTTTGAGACCCTGCAGTAGGGGAACAGTTTGGAACAGTTTTTAGATCAATATTGGGACAGTTTAGGAAAGTTTGGGATAGTTTTGGGACATTGGTACAGTTTTCGGGTGGTACAGTTTTGGACAGTTTAGGACTGTTTGGGGCAGTTTGAGGACAATTTTAGGACCGTTTTGGACAGTTTTGGACAGTTTTGGACAGTTTTGGAACAGTTCAGGACAGTGTGAAAAAATTTAAGACATTTTTGGAACAGTTTAGGAGAGCTGGGGAAAGTTATTTTATGGAACCTAAAGGTCAAGGATTTGAAGATGATTAGATTGAAATGCTTAGAATGATTCAAACGGCAGTAAAGATAATGAAAAAACCTCTAGAAAATCCTAGAAGTTGCTTTTAAAGGGTCACAGAATGTCAGCCTGCTTGGAAGGAAAGTGTGGATTCCTGTTTTGAACACTGTTTGAAATGTACAATGAGGATCTGTATGCTGCTTTTAGTCCACATCACACCACCAGAGCTCCTGCCTATGTCTCATACATAAACTTTTCCTTTTCTTTTAAAAATGAAGATCAAAACATTCTGTGGAGCTTCAGTGTTGCATCCTGTGTCATGAATGCCTTTGAAGCTGCACACCCTAAAAACATTTTGAGGTAGTCATGTTGCACACATAAACTCAAATCAGAGAAGAACCAGAAGACAAGCAAGCTTTCAATGTTGAAACTCCATTCTTATTTAAATTCATTTCATAAGAAGCATAAAAATGGGCAGAAGACTATTTTTTTCCCATGTAGATTTCTTTATTGTAAGGATTTACATGCTGGAAGATGCTCAGAAACAATCAGAAATACACTGAGTCAAATTAAAATGAAGAGATTGACCATAATCCATGGACATTGTGACAGATATTGGTTCAGTTTCAAACAGGATCCCTGCAGAAAAAGCTGAAAAGCAGCTTTTCAGCTTTTTCTGTTTGAGATGCTACCAATAAGATATCAGACAATGAGCGGATTACACTGATCAAGTTTATGTAAACTTTATAAATATTGTGATATTAAAGGAGTTAAAAGTACTTTGTTCTGTTCCTGTGTGAGTTTCTGAGTCACATGTTTAACCAAGTTCTACCTGAGAACCAGATGATGGACAATTTTGCATAAAATGTTGCATCATTTTATGCAACATTTCTAAACCCCTAAATCCCAAAGTGAAAACTGAAACAGCTTCTGAGGTACATACCACATTGTGAAACTCCTATCACCAAAAACCGCAAGATAATGGTTCCACCATGTGGGGATGAGCTTCTGCCTTTACTGATAGAAACTAAAGTTCATTCTGCTGTTTTCACCATTTGACCCAACTCTGATAGAGTCAGCCCAAGACAGAGTAAACATCCTTTAGGTCACCAACTTTGGATTCACCAGCCAAAAGTTGATTTGTTTGGATTGCCTCAGCGCTCCTCTCTCTCTCTCTCTCTACGTCTCTGTGCTGCAGCTTTATCTTGACACAGAGTTTCTTGCTGTCTGTCTGTGTGATTAACAGTCGACAGTATTGGACCCAGATGCTCTGAATTCCACTCCTCCTTCCTAATGAAAACCGTCCCTGCTCACTCAGCAGTGAAAAGGACAAACACAATGCTGTGCTACATTTTAACTGGTCAATTTAGTTTTTCCCATGCAAATGACTGTTGTTTGTTGAACCTGTGCAGTTGAAAAGATAATCTGTTATCAATAATCTCCAATCCGTATGCATTATTAGAGTGTAAGACTGTCTGTGCTCATCTTCTCAAAGGAGCTAATAATTCCACAGCTGTTTTCACACATGCACTTTACAGTTTTCTACTGATGCGCTTTATAGGAACAACAAAGGAATGCAGAGTCTGTACACTGACCACGAGACCATTGACAGTCCAGCCAATACCTGGCCAAGCACCGAAACTGACAGCCAATCAGAGAGGCCGCTGAAAGATCTGCAGAGATCCAGAGCTCAGGTCGACAGGACAACCGTTCGGTATGAACAACATGTCTGACCTCAGTGGAGGAGAGGCGAGAGGAAAGCTGCTGTTTGCAGTTTGTCGCAGCGCCGATGTGGTCACATGAGAGCGAAGCAGAACTTTTTGGTCCACATTTAGAAACGGGATCTGGAGCTTCCCTTCATCTAACTAACCGTAAAAGATGTTCTGCCAAGTGCTTTAACGCATCACGCCACATGGACACTTCTTTTAATATCATTAGTGCCAGTTGGAGACATGCCATCTTCTTGCAAATCCAAACATTTGTTTACCAGTCATTGGTGCAAATCCCGCCTTTCTCTGTTGGAGGAATTCCTCCACACTCTGTCACTGAGGCCATTCAGGTGGCATCAGTGTTTCCCACTATGCTGCACATCATCTGAATTTCATTTGAAACAAACGCTCAGTTGCTCACTGATCTGCAGCATCTGCTGTCATGTTGCTACAACATTTTGGTCTGCACTGTTATGTTGCCGTTTTTCCAGAAACTTTGCTCGTCTTTTGCCTCACAATAAAAAGTCAAACCACACATCAAAATTTATGTGCAAATATTGAACACAAATCAGAATGTTTTCACGCTCCTGTCATGAGATTTTCAGTGATCCTCTGTTGCTCAAAAATGAATGAAAAACACATTTTTTAATAAAGCCGTTTTTAATTATTATTATTTTTTTGCTTGTGTACAAACCTGCTTTGAGTAAAATCATTTTTTTGTTTTGTTTTTTGCGACTAGATATGCTTCAGGTAGTTGGTGACCTCAGGAGGTTTTCTGGGTTTTTCCTCAGATGTGAGAAGTGTTTCCCCCTACATATTTCTATTGATTTTGCTTTTTTGTGAAAACTATATTTAAATGTTTTCATTCTGGCCTTGTGCAATATTGAGCTGAATGAATATGATGATTATCACAAATAAACTGCACTGAACTGTGATGACCTCATTTATTGAGTCAGTCTAACATGCCACACCCAGGGCTGATTATGGAGAGATCATCTTTAGAGTCAAGACATGACTTAAGGTGAACCTGTCTGGCTACATGAAGTAGGCTACAAATCTCAAAAAGCAAAACATCTGGGACAAAACCAACAGTATGTCAGAAAAAGATATACATCAAATCAAGTCATGTTTACCTGTAGCACATTTCAGCAACAGGGTGATTCAGAGCTTTACACTATAAAAACATAACACAGCAACCTATTATGAAATAAGCAAAAAACAATATATTTTGTAATATTCCATCATCAAAATTATGAAATATACACCAAATATATTTTTCAATGTTCCACTTAATAGGAATCAAAGTAGCTGAGATTTTATATTTTATTTAAAGGAACTCAGTGTTTCAGCTGTTTTGCAGTTTTCTGGAAGTTTGTTTCATATTTGTGGTGCATAGAAGCTGAATGCTGCTTCTACATGTTTGGTTCTGGTTCTGGAACCAAACATGGAGAACCTGTCTCCAAACAGGAGACGGAACCATTCAGAGTTCTGCATGGTTCTCCCCTCTGTGGTGGACGTTTACACCACCCTGCTGCCCTCAGGGAGGCGCTAAAAGGGCATCAAAACAAAAGCAGACTCAAAAACAGTTAACACCCTGAACACTCACATGCACTAATTATGGTTATATAAGTATGTGTGTATATACATCTAGCTGATTAATATTGTAAATAAAGTAAATATCACTTGTCTTCTCTTGCTTTATATTGTACATATTTCATACATTGTTTGTACAGTTGGAGTTGACTTTTAATCTCATTTTACATGAGACAAACAATAAATTCAATTCAGAATAATAGTATCTGTATTGGAAGTGGAAGCAGTGGATCGGTGCAGACAGTTTTCACATTGGACCAGATTGGTTCTGACAACTTTTCCCAATAAATGAAATAGTTTGTATTCACTCAGGTTGTTTTAGTCTGATAGAAAACTGTATTCAATATTCTGAAACATTTAAGTGTGACAAAGAAATTAAAACAAACTGTCCACATACACATATGGGTGTGTGTGTGGTGGGGTGGGATGGGGGGGGGGGGGGGGTCCTGGAGTACGGTCAGTAACTGCAGTGTGTGAACATACATGATCATTCCTGTTTTGTGTCATTGTGCCTGTGATAGGTTGCTGACCTCTGGTGGGTGGAGTTATCATCTCTTTCCCAAAGCTCCCACCCCTCCCCCGCAGCCCTAAGGAGAATTAAAAGGGCACATAAATTACTGAGCAAGAGAAGAAAATTATACATATTCACCACTGAGTTTACAAAGAAGAAGAGGTTGTGACCTCTGGGAGGGAACAGGACTGTAAATGAAACTCTCTCCTCATTACACCCAAACCCTGAGTGTGGGGTTTGTGTGTAAACCTCTTGGCTTTGACTCCCGACTCAGAGACAGGCTGCAGAAATTCCTCCCAGAGGCCTCTCTGCTCCTGACATATTAGCTCTCCTCCAGCGCAGCTTCCCAGACCTCCCCTCCTCCTCTCCTGTCAGCTTTGGGTGAAGTTATTTCCACATTCCTGGACCCTGAAACAATCGGTCAGCGAACAGAAAAAGTGTGCTGATTTCACAATCATCTGCCGCTCTCATTCATCATTATCTGACATGTAAGCAACAAAAAAGAGGAAAAACAGTAGGAAGAAGTTGAGACAATGGAGAACGGCATTCGAATGTCTCCTCATATTTAAGGGAATATGAAAAAGTGCTTCGGAAATGATCATGTACTCATCTTTTCTCATCACTCTGAGGGTTTTGACCTGAAGTCAAGCACTTTT
Organism: Xiphophorus couchianus; assembly: GCF_001444195.1. Lineage (NCBI taxonomy): Eukaryota > Metazoa > Chordata > Actinopteri > Cyprinodontiformes > Poeciliidae > Xiphophorus > Xiphophorus couchianus. The sequence goes on from NC_040231.1 coordinate 32,946,635, forward strand.
TTTAACATGAGTAGAGCTGTGAGCTAAGCTGGTTTGCTAAACCACTCCTGATTTGACACTCCACCCAAGCCTCCTCTCTTGGCTCCAAATGTTGTTTAAAATTGGCCAAGAATCTCTCTGTTTCTTAATTTTCCAACCACTTGCATCACATGCATTAGAGATCATAACGTTATGACTTACAGATGCATTGTGTAACCAGATAGAGCTGAAAATCAAGTGTGAAGCATTAATGGCATTCAGTCACCATTGAGATTAACTGCTGAAATGTGAGACGTCTTCAAAACTACAGAAAACAGTTTTCCATGCAGGAGTCCAGCCTGGCCAAAACAAACCAGCTGGAACCACCATGCTGGTCTCCAAACGGGACGTTATTTATGGTTTACTAGTTAAGGGAAAGAAAAGAGCTGTAACATGAAAACTGGACTTCCCACTTCAGTGGGCCTGGAATGCAACACGATTTGAAGTGAATGTTGAGGGAGATAAAAATGAAGAGTCTGGGTTTTCTCTCCTCTGGATAAGCTGCACATGTTTCGTAAGATCACAATCACCAATAAATCTGGTCCAGTTTTTGGGAGATTAGTGATCGGCTGATACTTACATGTGAAGCCGATCTTATCCACTGATCTTATCCTCTGATCTCATCCTCTGATCTTATCCACTGATCTTATCCACTGATCTTATCCACTGATCTTATCCACTGATCTTATCCACTGATCTTATCTATCTTCAATGGTCTAAAATCCCATCCCTCTTCTGCTCTGCTGTGAGAGAGTTTTGTCTGAGAGGCCGACACCACCAGGTCATGTCTGCACGTACCTTGTCAACCCACCGTTGCCGACTAAGTGACTTTCTTGCTGTATTTAGCAACATTTCAGACAAAAAAGCCAGTATTGATCGGCCAGACAGCTGCAATCTGTGCAAACCTCATTATTTATGTACAATTTGATTTCTTGCTTGTTTATCAGTGACATCAGACATTCAGATGCTTCAAGCCTCACTTCTGGTCATGGGACATGGGTCGTGATAAAAAGGAATGAGATACAAGCTGCTGGTCAGCTTTCTTGAGACGAGGTCAGCGTTCCCATCACCTGACTTCAGATCAGGGTCATTTCTGTCAGACTAAAAGTAACCTGAAAAAATGAACAACCTTTATGTTGTGTTGGATGTTGAAGGTGGACCCAAGAACACTGGGCCGAGGTGTCAAGTGGATTTGGAGGTTTAATAAAACTAAAGAGCAAAAAAGAAAATCATGGGGAATGCAGGGAGCCAGAGTAGAACAAAAAACATAAAAAGAAGCCAGAAACAGAAAACCAGCAAAGAGTGACTGAGAATGAGTAATATGTATACTGGGGAGCTTGATTATGGAACAAGGAACAGATGATAATTAGAAACAAGTTGCAGGTGTGAGGAGGGAGAGACAGAGAATAACTAAGGAAAATAATAAAACTAAAGTCACTAAAGGACTGAGCTAAGGTAAAACTGAGACAAAGCTGATCTAGTCAAAGTACAGAAACTAAGGAACACAGAAATAATGTGGAACTAGAATCAATAAATCAAACCCTCAAACAACTAAAAACAACCCAGGACCTGACAAAGCAGGCATTAAACAAACTTTCCATTAAGGCTACATTTTGGTTTTATTTTATTTCTTTCTATTGGCCCGATGTATTATTTTAATTTTAAATGTCATATTTTCATTAACTCTAAGTGGAAAATCATAGTAATTAACAGAAACAAAGGCTTTCAGGTCCATCTGTGTATAATTATCTACATAATGTGATTCCTTTAGTGAAAATGGTTCTTGAAATAAATGGACATTTCAATAATATTCTTCCTTATTGAAAACCTAAAGCACTGTATGTGCCCTCAGTCCTCGGTCGTGGCTCCTTTTGCCTGACAGCTGTAGCTCACGCTGGATGGTGCAGACAGCCGCAGGGTGCTGAAATGCTTCAATGGCCTTTTCCTTCACAATCCTGTAGCTTGTGCGCCTTTTTCTGCCACACTTTTTCCTTCTACTCAACTTTCAAACGTTTTATTTGTCGAGAATATTGCATTTTACTGTTAAACAATAACACAAGCCATCTGTGTCGGGTTGTCTCTGACAGCAGGTGGATTTGTCCCGGACCTCCTCCCCCGCAGCTCCCGCCTCCAGATGTTGGGGCTGCTGGCTGCTCTGCTCTCCATTTCGGACTCTCCCTCTGACGCTGACGGGACTCGGGACCGTTGGAATATTTACTCCCGCTGCTTTTCTCAACACTCTGCCCGGGTGAGGTTGTTTAGTCCACGTTGTGAGTGGGTATGACCGCTGTGATGGCGGACGGCTGTTTTCTGACCGCGCTGCAACCGAACTCCTCGTGTACCGCCTACGTGCTGCCATCGGACGGGCAGTCCGCGGACCCGCTGGCCAAAGTCCGGAGGGTCCAGGAGCAGGTCCGCATGCGACTGGCCGAGAGGAAGTCATCCTCGCTGCCCAGGCTGAGCAACACACAGTTTGGGCCAGCAACAGGTGAGAGCAGGCTGCTGGAGAAGTTCCCGTCCCAGTGAGGGGAACCGGTCCGTTACTTGTGTAGAACTGGGGTTTGGTGGAACCGGCGTCCATCAGACGCTCTGAAGTCCTTCTAGAAAGGAATGGAGGGATCACTTATTCAAACAATAAAAATGAAAATAAAACTCAGCAAAATACAAGAAAAATCTGGAAAAGTATGGGAGATACAAAACCAAACTTTGTTTTTGTATTGGTTCAGTATAATCTATAATAAGAGTTTTGATTAATTATTGTTTCCATAAATTTCAGTTAATGTTAAAAATATACAGCTGGCATTATCTGAAAAGTTACTTTTATATATATATATATTTTCTCCACTGTTCCACAAGAACAATAAGTATCAGTACATTTGAAAATATGATATAAATCAGTACGTCAGAGGCGAAGCTTGTTTCAGATGGGAATGTTTGTCCAGAGCAGGATTTGAATGCTGTGCCATACAGTCACAGTCAGACAGTTACATGAAAAAAAACATAATAAATACTTTTTCCATCATCACTTTTATTGTTATCACAATAGTATCACAAAATATCTTCCAAGTCAACACCGCCCACTCCTATTCAGAATCCAGCGATAATACAGAAAGTTAAGTAGCACAGTTACTACTAAAAGGAATAGAATAGGGACACACACATATAATATTAATATATGTAACTATCGGATTTGGATCAGAGTTATTCTCTGTTTTCTGGGGGACTGATCCAGTGCTGTGGTTTGTTGGCCGCCGGCCCGTTGTGGTGGGCTACATCTTATCTCCTGACACTGCATTGCAAAATGTTGCTAATCTGCATTCAGCACACACAGGCCAGCGGTAGCTAGGGAATTTTATTTGGTCTAAATTGAAAACAGATTCTATCCAAATGTTGTAGGGAAAAGTCTTGACTGAAACCTTTACAGGCTCCCGCCCTTTGCTTTGTCGCTCTGCTCGGTTTTTTTTCCTGCCACATTGTGTATTCTGCAGTGACTGCTGATCCACACCACTTAAACCACTGAAATGTTCTTAAGCACAGCAGCACAAAATGTTAAGATGGAGACCCAGGAGAAAAGAGAAAGCAAAACGGCATGTCATTTATTTGTATGTTGCAGGAAAAATAAAAATCTTCTGGTTTTCTTATTTTGGGAACAGTTTCAGGTGAACGTAAGACAGAATTAGAGCATTTCTTCAGTTCTACAAAACAGCCAAAGAGGACAAGATTCAGGAGTTGTTGAGTTTTCACTTGAGAAAGTTTCTGCTCAGAGTTTCTCAAGGAGCACTAAACACAAAGAAGAAAACCTAAAGCTGAACTTGTCACCTGGGTTACATGTACTTGGACTTGAAAACTTGGCTTTCATTGGACAATCTGTGTTCCAAGTAACAATACAGTCTTTGTAGAGTCCCAGTAACATCTCAACAAAGAGACTACACAGTGTTGGTTGGAGATTTGATTCAGCCAAGATCAGCCATTTACATGAAACTGATGATGTGGAATCCTGCAGATTCCTCTGTTCAGTTCAGAGTTGAGTGTTTACTGACGTTTAGAAAATACCAAATATGTTCTGAGCTTTGAAATTCCAGTTCTGTTTTCTATGTGACTTTTGTGTAAATGAGACCAAATTTATAAAAATCACATCAGATGACGTTATATATTTGTTGACCTTTGGAACACCAGGGGTTTTATTTCCTGTGTTTGTCCCTTCTTGTGGAAAGTCTAATAATGAGTGCATACATTTCCAAAGATCGACCTTTTTCCATAAATGTTAAAGTTGTTGTGTCCTTGGTAGAGACACTTTGCCTGCTGGTGCCTGACAGCCTCTCTGTCCTCTGTCAGTCTGCCCAGTGCAGCTATGGCTGTGGCACATCAGTGTGTGAGTGTGTGTGGGAGTGACTGGATATAGCATAGAGCGTTTAGGGTCATCCGGACTTGATAAAGCTCTTCACAACTACAGGCCATTTACCGTTGAACCTCACCAGGGTCTTTTCTGAAGAAAACTAGAAATCAGGAAGGACAAAATGTCTCCACACTTTCCTGGGTCTGATAAAGCAGATGTTAACGGAATTGTGTGGATGTTTTTTTTTTTAAACTAAAATTCCTTCCTCTGATCACCAACAGTGACATTTATACGACATGAACTCGCATATCAAAATGAAATGCAGTGCCAGGGGAGAGAAGAACTAATCCCAGCCGAATGTTGTGTTTTCCCCGTTACTTCCTGCCCCCATGTTACCTGTCTGTGCTGTTTGACATTAACTAAGACAAAAGATTATGTTTTATTAAAACTGACAGTGAATAAATTAAATAAATCAATTAGTCAATAAAAAATGGGGCAAAGTTTCATTGAGAATTGAACTGTTAAAGAGGTGGGTTGGAATGACATGGTGAATTCAAAAGAACAAGCCTCTTCTCAAGGCAAAGTTAGGAACTAATCAGCTAGTGGAAAATGTAAATTATAAGTAATTGTCTTTTCTAGACAATCTATTTACAGATAAGAATGTCCTGTACATTTAATCCTGGTCTTGTACAAATAATTCGATTAAAATCAGGACAGCGTGATATTCTGATTATCATGTTCTTACAGCTCCTCATCAGATTAAATAAAAAAAACAGAAAAGAAAAGTAAATATAAAAATATATAATAAGAATCAGTGAATTCATTTATAATTCAGAATTTTTACTTTTTATTTTTATCGAAAATATTTTCATTCTAAATTAGGCTTTGGCTTGTGAACTGTTTGATGAACACAGACTGATTGTTGTTCTTAGTTTAATCTTAAACTAATCTGGAATATTTTAAGCTAATCTGGCCTCATTTCCAAATTCTGCAATTCAAACATCGGTCTTTAAACATACCTATTCATACGTATACGTATGCATAAGAAGGTAGTGATACAGTAATGTCACTGCCCGTAGAACAGTGATATTACTATGTGCCATTCTAAGAGTTATTTCAGGTTTATTCTTACATGTTTTGGTTCTGAGTTATTCAGAACATCTGAAAACTTATCTTAAAAGCTAATTTCTCAAATTCCACAGAATAAACCTGATCTGTGACATCATCACATCATTTTTATTGATTATTGGTTCTATTTTTATTTGTTCAATTATACTGTTTTACTTTTTGTTAGCTTTAATTAAATATTAACGGCTATAAATAACTTCATAGCTTCCATTTTCTGCTAAAATGTAAATAAAAAATGAGAATTTTTTTTTGGTCCAAAAGTGGCATCCTAAAACTTTGTCTTGAAATCATTTTTTGGAGACACCCGGGTCATTTCCTATCAGAATTAGTTCTTGTTTGAATAAAAATATATTTAGATCTAAATCTGCCAGCGGTATGAATAACTTTGGGCTAAATGGTTGCCATGGCATTAAAGCCAACAGAGTAAAGAGCTTGGACGGCAGTAACCCACAGCTACAGTGTAATAAATAATGTAGTTGGAGACATAATCCTATTTCAGCCTCAGCGCTCTGATCCCCAGACGCAGCTGTACCAGGCTGCATGCTGGCTTTGCTGATGGCTGCTTTCCCAGTCCAGACTGGGAGGTTGGGAACGAAAAGGACCATCAAGTCCTGAACAAGTGTACAAACAACAACAAAAAAACTGGGTCATATTTGTCAGTACAAATGTTTTATTTTAACTGTAAACAAAAAATACACCCTGATTCTATCGGAGGCATGGTCTGGTGTACCGCGTTCTGAAATTGTTCTAACTAACCTCAGATGCACAAGGGGCCAGTGCTGCCAACTGCACCACTGTGCAGCCCTGCTATCGAGTATCTTGTTATTTTGCATGAAACAAAAATGAAGTCAAAATGGAAAACAAAGTGCGGTTGATGAAAAATGTCATTAAGTATGTCAGACCATAAAATATTAAAGGGGTGTGCTTCATTCTGACTGTATTTGATCATATTTTGATCCTTCATCTGTTTGCCTTGCAACAATTTGGCAATAAGTTGTTTTGAGCAAGGCTGCTGAAGGAATATCCCATAAGGCATTGGGATATTCTAACCACTTAAGGTGACAGAATACAGGCTGCAGGTCAACTCAGATTCAAATTTCTGTGACTGATAAATAAAGAAATAAGCCAGGATTAAAGTTTTGGCCTTTCGTTGTGTGTGAAACATCCATGTTCCTGTAGGCTAAAACGATTTGGCTGATGAAGCAGCTTCCTTGTCCTTGGATGTCTCCAGAGATCTAGTAGATTGACGGTGTGATGTTCTAGATCTCGAACCCCAGAGCAGCTGAACTCACTGCTCAGGCTTCTACTGCACTTAAAAAAGCAAATATGATTATTTTGGATTGATAATATTGCTGCAGTCTTTACCAGTAATAGTGCATCCTGTCCAGGTTGCCATGGGAATAAACAGTTCTTTCCTGCCCAGAACAATGCTGTCCTAACGGTGATGTTTACAGACCAAAAGGCTGCTGAGACCTTTAAAGGGAGGCAGAAAGATCAATAAAAATCCATATATTTACTGTGGATTTTGGTGGAAGTTTTGTGTTTTAAACTTTTTTTAATTTACATTTCTTTTACATATATGTTAAATCTATCACCATTTTGTGACAGTATAATAATATGAGGCAGATAACTTCCAGCAGCCCCTCCCTGAACTACTAATGCTATCTGAAGAAATGCAAAAGCAACCAATCAGAGCCAGGAGGCGGGTCTTAGTGCTGTCAGTGACTCTTGTGTACGCGCTGTTCAATGTGCTGAGGGTGGAGACACAACTTAACAGTTCCATGAAAACTGTTTGTCTGCCAAAAACGGTGGTCATGGTGACAGCATTCAGCTATCAGGAAGAAGCCAAAGCAGAGCAGAGATCAGCGGGTGGAGGGGTGAGCAGCATGTACACAAGCAGGATTGACAGCAATAAAACCCTCCTCCTGGCTCTGATGGTTGTTTCTGACTAAGAGATGTGTTTCTGTAGTCAGCACTGGAAGCACTGGGACAAGATTTGTTCACAAATTGATTTTTTTCAATCAATCAAAAATATATTTTTCACATATTTTCTATCTTGTGCTATACTGTCACAACATGGTGACAGTTTTAACAAAAATGTTAAAAAAAAAACAACATATTTTAGGTTTGCATGCCTGCATGCTTCCATCAGTAATCAGAATATTTTATGGTTTGGTAAATTCAGTAGAGCATTTCCACCACCAGCTGGACTCTCACTGGACCAATCCACTGCCTAATGTGGGATCACAGAAGTGTGATGACAAATATGATGCTCATGCTTGTTGCTAGCAGTGATGCTTTCCTGTCTCCCAATCAGTGGACTGTGTTGTGTGACACAGTAGCTCCACCCTGAGTAGCTCCACCCTAACCGTACCGTATCGTCTATAGAGACCGACTACTGAACAGGACTCAGAAATGTTGCAGCAATGGTCAGACTTAAACGCTGGAGAGCAAATAAAGAATCTTGACATTAATCTGTGAAACCACAGGTCACTGAGGTCAGGCAGCTCCTTCACTGTGAATTCATCATAATTCACTGCTGACCTAAAGTCATTTTTACTTGTTTTTTAAAGATAAATAATCCTCCAGTAACACCTCAGCAGACAACATCAGTAAAGCATTTTTCTACATGTGTACTATAGGAAAAAAAGGAAAGCAGAGGAATAGACAAAGATGAAGCTCATTCTGCAGTGAGAACGCTACCCTGACTGAACTCTAGTGACCACCTTTGTTTGCTGAACATTCCTTTCTAATCTCCTCTTGACAACATGCTGTCAGGATCTATTTTAGACCTTCGTCTTGTTCCACCAGTAGTCTTCATTCATGCCTTAATTAGAAAACATGACAGGAAGACAGGGAGAATGTAAAATGTTATAGCAGTTATTTGAGTTTTCTTCTCATGCAAAAGAAGATGGTTTTACTTTATTGGTGGTTAAAAAGATTTAGATGTAAAACTCCAAGTTCCTTTAATTCTTAGGTATGAGAAAACCAAACTATTTGGGCCTCCAAATAGTGTGCTAACCCCCTGCGCCACCACAGCACGCCCCACATTTGGAGGCCTTAGACCTGCGGACGTCGCGGATTCGACTCCTGGTCCCGACGACCTTTGCCGCATGTCCACCTTCAAAAATGGTGCCGGCTCAGCTGGCTGCCTGTAGACGCAGCTCCCGTCGTGTGTGTGTTAATCTGTGTATAAAAAAGTCTTGCTGTAACTGCGAAATAATTTCCCTGCTGGGATGAATAAAGTAATTCTTCTTCTTCTTCTTCTTCTTCTTCTATTTGCACAGAACTACACCAGTATGAAACATCTATTATAATATAAACCAACACAGTTTAGAAACTGCGATGTTAGGAAAATCATGAGTGCCACTGGTTTTCAAAGTTCTGCTCTTGACACCATGATGACCTGCTGGTTGGGTTAGACTGAATGAAACAACATTACTTCTTCACACACAAGCTATACAAGTTAAATGATACTCTATATAGACATCTGTATAGGTATAAATATATATAAGAGGTGGTCTCGACATCTAAATTGCTTTAAAAGAGATTTTTAAATAAGAAAAATAAAATTTAAAAAAGAAACCACACACTCAAATAGTTAAAATTAAACACAAGCAAATAAAATGTGAAACAAATTATCAGATGATCATTACTGAGTCATTTCAAGGTCTGCCCTGCTTAACTCTCAGAGCTTTAGTTTGGTGAGCTCCTATCTGTTAAAGTAAGAGTGAGTTTAACTGAAAGTGTCGCCTGAGGCCTTCAGAAAGTAACGAGTTGGGTAAGCACTCAACAAAAGGTGAAATCAGCCATTCTACTGTAAGTTTCCTACAAGTGAAAATATTTCAAAACAGCAACCAACCTGCCCAGGTCTGGACGTTCAAGCTGCTTCAGCTCTAGTGCAGAACACAAGATGCTAAATGAAATTTTTTAAACCTTAGAGGTTCGTATTAGAACCTACAGCTGGTACCTGCCTCTGCTGATGTGGAAGTTCATACCTGTACAATCACAGAGACAAGCACAAGTTTACATGTGAAAGCAGACCAACGTTTGCCAGATAGAAAAGCTGGACTTTGAGATAACGTTATTCGGACAGATGAGTGAAAAGTGGAATGATTTCTAGGCTGGAGCAGATGTTTGGCATAAACCAAACACAGCATTCCAGGAAAAGATCTTCATACTAGCTGTGGACGTGTGAACTCACCATCATAAAATCCACCATGGATTCTACCCGGTATCAGAGGGATCATCTGTACAAAACTGGACCCTGAACATACCAGGACTGGGGCTGAGAATGAGTAAATGAAAGACCTAGAATGGAGTCAGTTCCCTCAGACATCACTCAGGCGAAATGGAGAAATATGACAAACTTTCCTCAGACCAACATAGGCTGGAATCTCTGAAGTCATTACTACCAAAGGTGATAGCACTAGCTAATAGGCCAGGGTAACTTTTTCCTCAAATAGAAAATACATTTATGTTTGCTGTCATTGGCTTAATAAATCAAACATGTTGAATCATATGTATTTGCCTGTAAATAATTCCCTCTACTTCCCAGTTATAATTAGTACAAAACATTAGACATTGGTATAAGTGAGATATTTAATGGGTTGTACTAATTTAGTGTGCATTCGGTGTGAATTCATACTAAACAGGCTGGAATTCCAGTTCGTCTGTCCAGGATGTCCGGTTTGTTTGGGGAGCACAGAAGTGAACTCTGGTCTGGGTTTGGTTGAAGTGAACTGTGGTGTGGTTTGAATGAATGTGAACGCCAAGTGGACTGGAGAACGCACCAAAGTAGAAAGCGAACTAAAACACAGTGAATTCTGCGTAATACAACCAAAACAAATACGCAAGTCTACACCGTGTTCCAAATTATGCAAATTAGATTTAAGTGTCATAAAGATAAAATTTTTTGTTGTGCTATTAAATTTATAGATGGTAATTAATTTCAGAGAGCTGGGTTGATTAGTTTGTCTGGTGAGCTCAATTAAAGGAAATCTACTTAAGAAGGATGTTCCACATTATTAAACAGGCCACAGGTTTCAAGCAATATGGGAAAGAGAAAGAATTTCTCTGCTGATGAAAATCATCAGATAGTGTAGTGCCGTATGACAAGATATGAAAACATTAGATATTTAACGAAAACTGAAGCGAAGCGTTATCGTACTGTGAAGAGATTTATGGCTGATTCAGAACAAAGATGAGTTTGTACAGATAAAGACAAAATGAGGAAGGTTTCTGTTAGACAAATTCATTGGATAGAACAGAATAGAATAGAATTACTTTATTCATCCCAGCAGGGAAATTATTTCGCAGTTACAGCATAGAGACAAGACACAATAACAACTACCACTGAGTAGCAATTGTAGACAAAATAAAAATAAAACTAAAAATTAACATGCTGTCAATATAAAAAGCAGCTTAGAGCAGTCCTTGCAAAGATTCAAAAAATGCAGATACAGTATGTATATGTAAATATATGTACAGCAAGTGTGCCACAGTGCAGTTGTTCAAAATTGGACTGATTAGTGCAGAACAATGATTTAGCTTTTATTGTACAGTGAGGTGGCATGTGGCAGGAAGGATTTCCTGTATCTGTCCCTACGACAGCGGAGCTGGAGCAGCCTATGTGAGAAGGTGCTCCGCTGTCTGTCCACTATGTGGTGGAGAGGGTGCTGTTTATTGTCCATAATAGACAGAACCTTCTTCAGTGTCCTCCTCTCCACCACAGTTTCCAGGGACTCCAGCTTTAGTCCCAGTACAGAGCCAGCTTTCCTTATGATTAAGAGAGATTAAGATTAAGAGAGCAGCTGTTAAAATGCCCTTACAAAGCAGCAAACAGTTATTTGAAGCTGCTGGAACCTCAAGGTGGAGGATCCTCCAGAGGCTTGCGGTGCATGAACCTACTATTGGGCCCCTAACCAGAGCTCACAAGCAGAAACGGTCGCAGTGAGCCCAGCCGTACATGAAGATTCATTTTCAAACAGACTTGTTCACTGATGACTGCTGTGCATCAGATAGTCCAGATGGACGCAGTAGTGGATTAGTGGTGGATGACCACCACGTCCCAACACGACTGTGACGTCAGCAAGGAGGTGGTGGAGTCATTTTCTGGGCCGAAATCATGGGGAGAGAAAGAGAGAGAGAGAGAGAGAGAGCGAGAGAGAGAGAGAGAGAGAGAGAGAGCTGGTTGACCCCTTCAGAGTCCCTGAAGGTGTGAAAATGACCTCAGCAAAGTATATGGACTTTTTGACTGATCACTTTCTTTCATGGTTCAACAAGAAGAGCCGCACCTTCTGTAGCAAAATCATCTTCATACATGACAATGAATGCTGCAAGGAATACCACTGTGTCATTGGCTGCTATGGCCATAAAAGGGGAGAAACTCATGCTGTGGTCACCATCCTCCTCTGACTTCAAACACCTACAACCACTAATCTCTGACGCCACATGTTTACTTTTAGTAAAGAAGTAGTGATGTGTCGATCGCGAACGATCCGGCTCTAAGAGCCGGCTCTTTGAAGTGAACGATTGGAACCGGTTCCACAATGGGAGCCGTTTTAGGATCCTATTTGGGAGCCGGGTTTTTTTCTACAGTATATCTCTGTCTCTCCGCCTCCCTGTCGTTGTGCTTGTGCTCTGCAAGTGCCAGAGCCGATAGTTTTTCCCCACATCGTTTTTTTTTTGTCCTGCGGTGCCTCGCTGTCTCTCCCCCCCTTCTCCCTCTCCTTGCGCGTTTTGCTCTTCTGCCAGTTACGGTGGCCGACTACGGTGGCCGACAGGTGCAAATGCGCAGCAAAAGAGAAAACATGCAAACAAAAAAAAAACACGCGTACAAATTAAATGCGGCAAGCAAAAAGCGAACAAAATGCAGCAAACAAAAAAGAAAACACCCCCGAATGAAATGCAGCAAACAAAAAAAGAAAACACCCCCGAATGAAATGCAGCAAACAAAAAAGAAAACACCCCCGAATGAAATGCAGCAAACAAAAAGTGTTGAAAACGGAAGTGCTCCAGACCACTAGGGGGAGTCAAAGAAAATCGAGACCGAGCCCAGAACGGTATGACTGACACAAAGTCTATCACGCTACCCATAAATTATTCTGTTATTCTATAATATTATAAAAGACGGCGTATCTTTTTATAATATAAGTACGTATAGTATTTATACGTACTAAATATAGTTATATAGTACGTATAACTATATTTCTGAAAAGAAATATAGTTATACGTACCTTTACTTTCTTTCAAATTTCTTTCTCTGAATCTTGCATCTGGTCCCATAGAAATGAATACTATTTTCTTTGACTCCCCCTAGTGGTCTGGAGCACTTCCGTTTTCAACACTTTTTGTTTGCTGCATTTCATTCGTGGGTGTTTTCTTTTTTGTTTGCGTCTCACTTTTTGTTTGCTGCATTTCATTCGGGGGTGTCTTCTTTTTTGTTTGCGTCTCTCTTTTTGTTTGCTGCATTTTATTCGCTTTTTGCTTGCCGCATTTAATTTATGCGCGTGTTTTTTGTTTGTTTGCATGTTTTCTCTTTTGCTGCGCATTTGCACCTGTCGGCCACCGTAGCCAGTGCCAGAGCGGAGAGTTTTTTTCCCTCGGTCGGTCCACTGCCCTCATGTCAAGCGTGTGCTCCACACATCTGACCAATCACACATAGTTTCAATTAATAATGTGGCGGGAAAACACTGAAAAAAAAGTTTATCTCCACTTTTTTTGTGGAAACGGCAGGCAATTGGCCAAGCTGTATAGCGTTCGTCGGCAGGTATTTATGTACAGACACTCACTCAGCGGTCAAGAAGCACAGAAAGAAGGGGAGTCAGTGTGGGAACTGAATAGGTGAAAATAAATGAGTGACAGAAAACGGAGCAAGATTTGGACTCATTTTAATGCTACATCAAGCTCCAGGGCAGAGTGCAGACTGTGCAAAGTCAGCATTTCCTATCGTGCAGGCTCGACAAACAACCTGCACAGGGACATGCGGACATCACACGCATCGGTATTGCTATAGCATTGTTATGCGGCATTTTTACTCATCATAAGTGCTTAACAATGTCAATAATGAAACAAAATATTATAAAATTAGGTTTAAGCTATAAATTAATCAATAATGTCAAAAATATATATGGGGAGCCGTTTGGGAGCCGAAAGAGCCGGCTCTCCACAGTAAGAAGAGCCATTAGAGCCGCATCTCGAAAAGGAGCCGAAAATCCCATCACTATAAAGAAGGAAGTTGCCCTGAGTGTTTTCTTCAGAGGTTTTTGTGCCGTTTCCTTCTGTGGTTCTCGGTGCAGCGCCACCACAGGCGAGGAGGGGAACAGGTTGCTCAACGTGTTGATTTGGTTTGAAAGAATCCGGTGTGAAATTGAACTGCAGCAGCTGGAAATGCTGCAACTGCACATGCTGCAGTTTTGGGTCCCTTTGTCACATTGTTGCAGAAAAAATCCTGATAGATGGAAAAGAGGTGAATGCTGTCCTTAAATGCTTAATAATGACTGACATCCAAAAGCCACACTTCATTATTTAAACATCACAAACAGGATGACAAGCTAGAAGAAAGTTAGATTGTATTTTGTTGAACTTTTCTTAAAAATAGATCTCCAGTTTTCTTTCTCTTTATGTAAAATGATTTGACTGCACTCTCTTGTTGAGTCCCTCAGAACATATGTGTGATTTGTGTCATTAACTTGTTTGTGTTGTTATTCGTATTTCTGCTCATACTGTATTTCTGTGTTGGTGGTATCAGTTAGTTGTGATGTGCCGCAGTGACGTGCGGTCAGGGGAGGCAGGTGAGGCAGTGCCTCACCAGCCATCATGGAAAGAAAGAAAATATATAATCATAAAGTAATTTAAATTGTTATATTCATCCGGTGGTTTGTACTAAAAAATATTTATTTTTCACGTAGCTTCACCAATTTCGATTTTTATTTGTTCAAAATCGCTGAATTTTCTTATTTTCCCATTCAAATGCTTGGAAGCGATGCCGGTGAGGCAGCAGCGAGCTCTGCCTCACCTTGGATTGCGCAACCCCTGGCTCTGCGCTGGCTGCTAAGCGGAGAGAGCATGTTGCTGTACGGCGTCAATAAAATGGTTTAAACAAATTTAATATGTGAACTTATTTCCAATAATTTAGCTTATGTATATAATGTACAGTGCTTTTTGTCACCAACTGTGTTTGTGTAACGTGTTTCGTGTAATGAGCGATTATAAACGGCAGAGAACAGGTTCGAGGTGAGGCAGGCAGTTCTCTTGCCTCATGGCAGGGGGCGCTCAAGATCCCAGACGTTCGTCTTGTTCACTCCTCAACTGCCGAGTAAGTGACAGCGAGCTAGGCTAAACGATTCGGGAAGCAAGTCAAGTGCAGCGATAGATTATAATAGAGATAGTGATTTTTTTTCCTCTCGCTTATCCCGACTTTCGACATGGATGACTACATTACAACACTAAAAAAGTTTTCTCAAGTGGACTTTCAATCGAAGCAGGAGATAATAACCTTTATAAGTAAAGGTAAGACAGTAATAACATTTATTTTGTTTTGTTTTTTAAGGAAATGTGTGTTTTGTGAGCTACAGTTTGTATGTGTAAGGATGCAGAAGTGAAACATAACCTGTGGTGATGTTGATGTTCAGGCATGCAGCCCAGGGCCTCACCCAGCAGTATTTCCTCCCTCCTTCCTTCCAGCTTGCAGTATTTGTATTGTCTGTGTGTGGGGGTGGGCGTGTGGGTGTGTGTGTATGTGTGTGTGTGCCTTGTGGTCTTTCCACAGTTAACTCTCTCCTTTGTGTGGTCCTTCATGTGGTTGCAGTGAGCTGTATGGAAAAGCATTATGCTTTCTGTGTCCAGGGTGACATTAAAATGAGAGCTGAATTGCTCCATGCACTTCTGTTTACATGATGTCATCTTCCACACACACCCATACACACACCGGGTCACGCTGAACATGCTGTCTGTGTGGCACAGCCGGTAACACCAACACGTTGAATCTTAAGAGCTTATACTGGATGCTTCGCCAATCCAAAGATGTTTTGTGTGTAAAGATGACTTATTCAGTTTATTCTTCCATGGACATTCCTGTTATCCTTGGACAGTGAAGTTCAGGCGTGCTGCTGAGTGTCTTGTTGTGAAGTCATGCTCTTGTTCTCCCTCCTGTACCCAGTAGAGCTCTATGGTCATTATTCTTGAGTGAATTGCTCAGCTGGTGTCTGGCTGGGTTATTCAGGTACAAAACACTGGAATGAAATGGTTTATTACCTCCACCTTGTGTAGATCAGTTCACCAGAGCCTTGCTAATGACCTAATTATTCTATTCAGGTGTGGTGCAGCAGAGACACATATAAAAGTTGCAGGGCAATGGCCCTTGAGGGCTGGAGTTTGACACTCCTGGTCTAGTTGAATGATTCCTCTCTGGTTCTTTCTGATCCTCCTCTTGTAGTCTCCCTCATGTTTGCTGTTGTGTTTTGTGTCTTTGCCATTTTCCTGTAGCATCTTCAGTTTTTGTATGTTTTCTTTTTTTCTTTTTCATTTTATTAAATATGCATTCCCTCACCACACCGAATTCCTATGCTTGTCAAAAACATAAGTAACAGTAACAGTGGCAGTTTTGGCCCGGGGCACATCTGCTGGCTACCATGAACATTTCAGGAACAATATCTGTCATTTGCATTCAGATTTTACTTCTGCAGCCTATCTACATGTCTAGTCTGTGTAAATAAAATATTGCTGTGCCATGCGTCTTGTGCTTATATTTCCTTTCAGCTTTAGAAAAGCCTGATGGAGGATTTGGACAGTGGCTAACTTTCTAGGTGTTCCTCCTTAAAAGCTGTGACAGAGCTCCAGATAGTTGCAGTTAACACTGAATGAAACTTAATTAATTGTTCTGTGATAAGAATGTTAAATTATTGCTTCTTTTCCTGATGTCTCACATCTCATATGCGGCACATGTACGCCACTGCTACAAATCCTACAGGAGTGCTACGTTTAAGAATTATTTCATGTTGTTGCAGCGGTACGTACACTCTTTTGAAACAAATACTCCAATTATTTTTGAAATAATAAAATAAACATTTTAGTGTTTAAAAGTCTCTAACAGCAATCCTTTATTGAACTCTTGATCATTTGTAAAAAAGGAAGCATCTGCAGCTGAACAATCCTTCTAACACCAATATGAAAAGCTCAAGTTTTTCTGCTGGACTGAACATCAGTTTTCATTAACTGATTAAAAATGCAGCAAGAGGTGCTGAGTAGGAGATTTTTTTTTCCAGAGAATTTGAACCAGCTGAAGCTAAAACTGCCTCTTGAAGAGTTCTGGGTAGAACTTATCTACAGACAAAGGTGTTCTTTTATCTGAACTGCAAAATGTATATACATTTTTGTTCACTTTTGGCTTAGATACTGCTCTGAGTGTGTTGTTCTTTCAGCAAAAGGACTTTGCTAAAGTCTGTGCTCCAATTAATCAATTATTAAATTATTTCAATAATCGATTTGTTACAATGAATCCGATGAATCGCTTCAACCTTAAATAAATTCGAATAATAATTATTTGGGGTCGCTCCTTAAAGCACCCCAAATTAAAGTTTTACCTTTGCATTGAGTGCCTCTGAAGTATATTAAAATACAATGGCAGAGTAATCGTAATTACATGACTCAAATTATACAATTTAATTACATTATTTCCCGTTACAGCAGATTATTTCCCTTTTCAAAGTACATTGAAAAAAGTGCAAGATCATCAGTCATTTAATTCAGAAATGTAGAAAAAAAGAAGTAAATAATCAGCATCGCTCTGTGGATGTGAGCAGATGGACTCATGTAAATGCAGTTCAGTAGCATCTTGCTTTCTGACAGGATTGGCTGATGGAATCGTTGTAGACAATGCCTCAGTTTTCCTACTGATGTATGATGCTATGTTTTAATGTGACATATTTCAAATAAATAACATGTGTTTTGCTCTTTCCTTTCTGTAGACTACATTCTTCCTGAAGTAAAAAGTCTTCCCCAGGCTCATGGCTTCAGTTCCAGGTCCATGATCGCCACACCCACTCGTCCCATGGCTGTGAGTACGAAGCTTCACATACCAACATGCCACAAACAATAAGTCTACAGGAATATTTATTAATAACAATTCTAAATTATGCATTTAACATGCAACTATTTTAAAATACCTTGAAAGAAATTAAGGTATGAGATTATGTCACACTATGAATACAAACGTGAATGAATTCTTCTGGGATTTAATGTGACACTCCAGCACAAAGTCATGCATAACTGGAAGTAGTTTTTAAGATGCTCTTCATGTCTGTTTGTTCACTAAAATTAAAACTTGATTGTTCGGCTGCAGATGCTTCCTTGGCTACAAATGATCAAGTGTTCACTAAAGGAATGCTGCTATTGAGTATTAGGCAGAAGAAACTTCACTGGAAATAAATTATTTATTTGCATCTTTTAATGTTTTTCTACTGTATTAAAAAGTTTAAATGGCTAAATGAAAAATTTGCGGAATGTTCCTTTGTCCAAATAATCAATTACTAAGAATAAGAATCCAGTCATCTTGTGGTTTATTCAGATGAAACTTTGCAAAACTAACTTGTTGCCATTTTTAAGAGGCTTTTCTCTATCAGCCCTCTCAGACAAATCAAACTTGTTGGGTGTTTTTCTAACAGACGCTCTGAGGTTTAACAGCTGACTGAGTGATGTGAAACAGTCAGCATAGTGATTAGGATTAGGACTGATGTTCAGACTGGAGCTGAATCACACGCAGACATGCGGTCATTCCAGTGCAGTGATGCTGACCAACACAAATCCCTGCAAACCATCAGAAGATAGTACGTTCCCTCAAGCCATAGATTTCCACAGAGTTGTATCTTAACTATTTTCATTTTCTGCACATGCTTTTCCTCCCACACACTTAAAAAAAAAGAACAATGAGCAGGTATTGCGTAGGAGTTTCCTGCTGTTTCCAACAGGGTCAGGAGAAGCATGGAAGCTGCAATCTGCACAGCTGGGAACAAAGACTAAATCTAAACAGGATGCCTGACTACGCCATTAACTGACCCGTCTAACAATACAGATGCCACAGTCAACTTCTTGCTGATCAGCAACCAGTCTGTAATGAAAGCTAACCATGCTGGTGTGTAGTTCACTACTATAAAAACTTGCTGAGTTTTCATCAAAAATATCAATCAATCAAGTTGATTTGTGGAGCAGAAGCAGTTCAAAGTGCTTTACATCATGAAAACACACAACATAAACACATCATGCAGTCAACAATTGTGAAACTAGTAACAGACATTGCATCTTGTTAATTGTTTAAATCATCGATACACATGGAGTATGTTGATCAGTGCTCCATTAATTAATTAATTATGAAATAAAATGAGACATACGGTGCCGTTCAACCCTCAAAGGATTTTCTTTTACATGAAAAACGCTTCTATGGTTCAAAAACAAATAAACAGCTGGGTTTTTATCACCAATTTAAAGGAACTCAGTGATTCAGCAGTTCTGCAGTTTTCTGGAAGTTTGTTACAGTTTTGTGGAGTGTAGAGACTGAATGCTGCTTCTCCATGTTTGGTTCTGGATGCAGACCAAAACCAGAACCAGAAGTCCTGAGAGGTCTGGAAGGTTGATGCAACAACAGCAGATTTATAATTTATTTTGGTTCTAAGCCAGGGGTGGGCAATCCTGGTCCTCGAGGGCCGGTCTCCTGCAACTTTTAGATGTATCTCTACTTCAACACACCTGAGTCAAATAATGAGGTCATTAGCAGGACTCTGGAGAACTTGACTGCACTTAGGAGGTGATTAAACTATTGGATTCAAGTGTGTTGGATCAGGGAGACAGTCAAGAGTTGCAGGACACCGGCCCTCGAGGACCAGGATTGCCCACCCCTGTTCTAAGCTGTTCGGTGATGTCTATTCTCTCAGTGGAAGGACTGTACAACTGGGTGATGTTCTCTATCTTACTGGGTTTAGTCAGAACTCCAGCAGCAGCGTTCTGGATCAGCTGCAGCTGGAGGATTGATGTTTTAGGCAGACCTGAGAAGACACTTTTTCAGGAATCAATGTGAATAACGGTAAACACATGGATGAGTTTCTCTAGATCTTGCTGAGACATCAGTCCATTAATCCTGGAAATGTTCTTCAGGTGATAGAAGGCTGATTTTGTAACTGTATTCATGTGTCTTTGAAGGTTCAGGTCAGAGTTCATCACTACATCCAGGTTTCTGTTATCTAGTTTCCAACTGTAATAACTGAAGCTGTGCATTGAGTCTAGATTGTTCCTCTTTAGGTCCAATTATAATAACTTCAGTTTTATTTCTTTTCTGTTTTAGAAAGTTATGACACATTCACACATTTATCTGCTCAGTGATTGGATGGTTCAGTCACTTGATGACATCATAATATAGAACAGTGTATCTGTGTAGTTTTGATAACAAATCTTATTTCCTGTTCCTGTGAGAAAAGTCTCTTAAGATCTGCTTTTCTCTGACCAACCACCTTGCAGGTGTCTGCAGTGTCGTCTCAGGCCTCTGGGATGTCCAGCAGCTCTCAGGTCAGGCATAAGGAAAGTGCCTCCATCCAGACCAGCTTCCACACCGCTCACATGCAAAGTCGAAGTCATCGCTCCAAGTCCCTGTGCCAGGACGACCACAGAGCGCTACCTATGGCCCGTCCGCTCCACCCAGAGTCTTCCTCTGTGCCCTTCAGCGTTCCTCCACCTGGAAGCTTGAGGCGGTCCCTGAGCGGGGTCCTGGCCCAGGAGAGAGGGCCCTGGCAGGATGAGGAGCTGCCTTACCAGTACACCTATAAAGGTCCGTCTCATCGCATCATCAACAGAATCACCAACAGACAGCAGTACTACCAGCAGCACAGCTCTGCGTTGGGGCCGGAGGCCTGGCTGGGGAACGGCCGGGGCTTCACCAGTGCAGGGGACAGCATGACAGGGCAGTGGCAGCATCATGCCTCCAGGACCAACCACGCCACGGCCCAGTACGCCCAGCTGCACCGGGCCGCCTCGCTGCGCTCTCTGAGGAGCGTCGGCAAGGGAGCAGATATCATGGATGCCGCCTCCATACACAGCAACGATCCTCTGGCAGAGTGAGAACACTTAGTTCATTTTTTATCTGTCTGCTTCTGATTCACGGACAAATGCATCTGTTTATAAAAACTTTCCGCACAAAAGTCTGTCACGTATCAGTCAGAATACTGATCGTATCTGACTGATCAGATGTGATCAGTCAGAACCAGGCCTGGTTCCTGCACAATAACTCTGTCAGACTGAAGTGGCTGAAAAAGGAAACAAAATAGCTCTAAAAAGTCTTAATGATTTGACATGTCCAACACTTGCTCAAAGCACGTCGTCATGACAGCATTTAAATACAAATAAATAAAAATAAACCATAAATGTTGACATGATTTTATATCAACTTTAAGTTCAATCTTACATTCAGTCATGTAGTTTTTCAACACTTTCCCAAGAAGGTTGTTTAGATGATAATAATAAAGACTGAATCTGTGAGGGACAGACAGGGACAGAGGACAGGTCTCCTGTTTGCCTATAGATGTGGAAGAAAATCATTGACTGTAGAGGACATTTAGTACAAAGTGCAAAACATCACAGCCAAGTGAAATATTTACTGTCCCACATTTCTAACCAGATTAACTACATTAGGTCTGCAGAGATCCTCTCTAACTGTCTGAACTGCTGCTGGCTTATTAAAACAGTTTCATATGAAATGAATCTGCATTATTATAGTTTTTTTCTCTTTTGTGTGTGTGTGTGTGTGTGTGTGTGTGTGTGTGTGTGTGTGTGTGTGTGTAGGATGCAGAGCATTGACATGCCCACAGCTGTCAGATATCTTTCCGAATCAAATACTTCTCTGCAAGTTTTGGGAGCTGCTTATATACAACACCAATGTTACCATAGCAACGATGCCAAGAACCAGGTACTTTAAGTTTGATGGTTTGTGGTTATATTTGTTGCCCATTTATGTTTGTCAATGTAACAGGGGCTAACTGGCTATGCAGGCTATATATTCTTGATTTTTATTTGTAAAAACATTTGACAGACATGTAGAAATGTTCTTCCATTTCATTACTTTGTGTTGGTCAAGCCTAATAATGTACGTTAGAGAGTTTAGTTTTAAAATTGTTCAGTGTTCTGATTCTTCTGGAGGTTTCTTAGAAAACATTACAAATGATTTATATTCCAACTAGTTCACACTGAATATATACACAGTTAGCAGAGTGTGGTTCCCTGGGCTAAAGCCCAGTGTGTTCCCTGCACACACAGATTTGTTCCTCATGCAAATAATATTAGACTAGCAGGTAGCTCTAATAATAAGTGGACATGAACTGATAGATGGTCAGACGTCTCTGCATTTTTCCTTAAAAGACACACCCTCACACACACACTGTATGTTTTGTTTTCTTGTTATTCCCAAGAGTCCAGTTTTCCCAAAAACTGCTGCATAAACATTAGATTACTCTGAGAGTGTTATTGTTACTCTGTGGACTTAATCAGAATTAGAACAAAAGGTAAAATATTTTTTTCTCATAGGTTTGTGTACAGGAGGGGATGTCAGTCATTTCCAAACTCAAAGCTTAGTTTTGATAGATTTGATAAAAGCGCAAAGTGTGTAAGAGGTTCTCTGTGTGTCCGAGGTCCGCGCTCTGGGTGGTGTTCCGGCACTGGTGCAGCTTTTCTCCAGTGACCATTTAGAGGTGCAGCGCTACGCTACAGCAGCTACACGTAATCTCATATATGAGAATGCTGACAACAAGGCCGCCTTGATAGAGGCAGGAGGTCTGATGGCTCTGGTCAACGTCCTGAGCCAACACGACGAGGAGCTGTGGAAGACCATTACAGGTAGGAATGTAACGTCCCAACATCGGAGGAAGCTTGTTATGTGAGCAAATATGCACCACAGTATAAGTCTGTGTTAAAAAAAGAAATGTATGTGTGTGTGTGTCACTAGTCATTCCGGTCTTTTCTGTGTTAGGTGTCCTTTGGAATCTGTCCTCCAGAGACAACCTGAAGGACAGGCTGGCTGTGGAAGCGCTGCCACTTCTAACTGAGAAAATTCTGGTTCCACTTTGCAAGAGCATCCCTCTGAACCCGTCTGAGAGAGAGATCTTCAACAATACCACTGGCTGCCTCAGGTGAGAACCGGACCAAGACCCCCGGTTAAACTGGAGCGACATGACAGACAAGCACAAAGTGACTGACAGGAAGCTGGTGATGTTGCAGGTTCAACCGGACAGCAGGAGTCTGAAACACAGAGTCTGCAGCCCAGTGTTAACAACAAAAACTCTGCTAATATTAGCACATATTAATTCCAGAGCAAAATCTCCCCTCCTGTTAATCTCCTAAGTGATAAAAAAAAGTGTTGAGTGAAGATATGAACCAGGATAAAATGAAAATGTACAACAGATTAATCAAATTAATGATACAAAATAATCCACTACTTTATTATCTCTCTGTTAGCTACCTTTGAGCTTTTTTACGATTTTTTTTTTGTCTTTTCGACTTTAAGCTGCATATCTAAACCACGAGATCATCCGGGGCCCAGCAGCCAGCAGGGCGAGTGTCTAATTCCAACTACTGTAGAAATCCAAAATAATTGTTCTGTGTGTGGGGGGTGTGTGTGTGCGTGTGTGTGTGTGTTTTGTCACACTCACCATTTTTAGAGTTGATGGATTTCTTTTAGCTGTTGTGTCAAATAAGAAAAGGAGTGGAAATACCTAAACTACTCTTATGTAAGCTATTATTTTGACTTCTTCATTTACGTCTGCACACTGCCTCAAACATGAAATAAGTCCTTGTTTGCTAATTCTACTGGGAATTTTCACTAGAAATGTTGTTACTTTGAAAATGATAAACCACAAAGATTTGTTAAGGTTTTTTTTTTTTTTTTTACTGGAACAAAAAACATGTTAAAAACTAAATTTCAGTTAATCAATCACATTTTAGTGTGGCATCTCTCCAGATGGCAATGGTAGCTCAGGAGGTGGAGGAGAGCGACGTTTTCACAGATTATCTTCCTCATAACAAACTGTCAAAACATTTTAACAAATATGTAAAAAACATATTCTTTATAAAAGTTACATACTGCAGCTTTAAAGTGTCAGATTTATATAACTTTAAATATTAATCCATTCATAGATGGAATTGCTCTCTGCCTGCATCCTCTGTTTTGCTTTTACAAAGCAGTCACTGAGACAGCGCCACCTTTCTGCAGACAGCTTCCTCAGTGGAGGAGTTTTTAGTCATTTGGCGGTTTTTATAATTATTTAGTAACTAACCGTACAAATGCACATAATTCATCACCATGTCAGATTCATGTTGCCTGCGGATACAAAAAGCAGGTCATGGAAGAGCACTAGTTGAAGCTAAATGTCAATATTACTGTCTGAGCACAGTTCTGCATAAAACCCGCCCACAAACTTCTGACCAAACACAGTCGCCTCTCAGAGCTCTGTACAGAGGGAACAGAACCTCAGCCAGGCTGCAGCCTGCTTCATATATTTGCTGCAAGTCAATAACTTGATGGAATCTGCTGGGTTTCCTTAGACAGAATTTTTTTTAACTACTTTGAATAACTAATTGCGTACACTTTACTGTTTGATAACTAAGATCAATTAGAATGTATGGATGTGATTGAATTATAATGATTGTTTTTTTGTAAAGAGAGGGCTTTTGTTGTGAATTGGCATCATATAAATAAACTGAATGGAATTAAATTTAATATTTGCTGTATTCCCAAAGTGATCAATGTTCATTTTACAAAGCTTGCACACGGTGGAGCTCCTGTCAGGCTCGTTCTTCCCAGGTATCGATAAAAAACCAAAATGAGTCCAAATGTTTGCCGTTTGAATCTCTCTTTGATTTTTGTAATTTCCTCTGATGCAAGTCACCACATTCTGATGTCACTGCGCATTTTAAATCAACAATAGATAATCTCATGTGAATTGATTTTTTTGGCCCACCTCTAGGTATTAGACATACCTTTATGCTTAGAAAATTGAGTCCAGAACTGAGATAAAACAGGTTGAATTTTATAATAACCAGATCATAGTCACCTCTGCAGTGACATGTTTCCTGCCGGGTATAAATGTGTCTGTTTGTGTGTTTACCTCATGTCTGTATGTTTAGGAACTTGAGCTCAGTAAATGAGAGAACGAGACGGAAGATGAGAAGCATGCAGGGTCTGGTGGACTCTCTGGTGTGCTACATTCAGCTGGAGGAAAGCGGAGATGATAAGGTAACCCTGATCTCACTAACACGCTGTAAATAATGCAGTAGTACACACAAAGAGGTCTGATTTCAGAACCACTGGACATCGTTACTGCAGACTGACTAAAATACCAGCAGCTCTGAGCAGATAAAAACCCAACAGACATAGAATGATGGCCTCTGATAGGCCTGATTATTAACAAAGATGGTGTCATTACAGAGGCGGTGGCCATTATTTGAGATTCTACTGGTTTTCACTAACCCAGTGGTAGTAATTCCGCCAGTCTTGGCCAGGTTTTTCTTGCACAAGAGATTTTTAATCTTAATGAAATATTTCTGGCTAATAATAATAATAATACTATGATGTATTAGAATCGGGCCACAGACCAATGAACATAGCCGGGTAAATTATTTCTTACAAGGTCTGTCAGTTACCATGGAACCAGGATGCATGGCTCCTAGCGCCACACATTTTGCATCCTATTAAGGAAATAGAATTAAAAAAATGGAAGACGTGTTAAGATTTAACCTACATTTAAAGGAAAAATTCATGAACCGCTGACAATTTATCTGTTTTCATCATGTGACTTCTAATTCATGGAGAGTGTGTCCTCTTTAGGCATAGGGGGCGCTGCGCTCTCTGTGTCAAAAGTCAGAATCTTATAAACATATTTTCACCTGCATATCACTGAGATTGACTGGTTTGATGGGTTTTTCAGAATAACACAACAGAAAACGTTTGATTGTATTGCACTTTCTTACGCTTGTTTCCCTTTGCAGGGCACACATCCTCCAGGCTGTGTGTTTAGGCTCAGCTCCATCATGACTTTCCCACCTCATTACATTGTGTTCCTCCTACTCTGAGTCAGAGTATGGGGAATGCACTGGTCCTTGTATGCTACTGTGTGGGCTGACCATGACTCTTAATTTGTGTCACTAAGTTGAACCTTAGTCACACCATAAACACACACCTCCAAGTTATTTTTTCATTGATCTTTTGGTTATAACTACGGCAAGCACAAAAGGACAATAAGCATAGAGAGTTTTTGAACCCTGACCCCACCCTGCATGTTTTAGATGTTTCCCTGCTTCAAGCACACATGAGTTCAATTTGTTATAATTATCAGGCTTTTGTTGAACTGCAGTCACCTGAATCAGGCTCTCAAACCAGGAAACATCTGAAACATGCAGTGCAGTGTGCCTCAAGGACCAGGGCTGGGAAACGCTGATATAGAGCAACACCACCCTCATCTGAAAGTGATTGAGAACAAATGGGAAAAAAATAGAGACTCACACATGATAATAATAACCCACCTTTGATGTTGTTCTGCTCTGGAAGGTGAATGACAAAGATCTTGACAAAGAATGTGTTGATATTTTTGCTTATTTTGGGGGCTTTTTTTATTGCAACATATTAGAGTTGTGTGGTTGTTTTTTAGAGTTGATTTAGTGTTTTAAAACTGTGTTGAGCATTTATGTCCTTAGAGTCAATAAAAAAATATTGCTTTGCTTTCATCAAATCAGTGAATTTGACAATAAATAAAATATTTGTCTTGGTCTCTTGGTGCACGTCTCACTGAAGACTTGCTAATGGATCTGATCTGATGTGAAGGGGCCAGAAAAGGGAGTAAAGACCTGCAGCCAAGGAACCAGGAACGAGAGTTGAACTCAGGACGACAGTCTCAGGGTTTCTAGCCTCTGTCTATAGCCACTGCTTCATGTGACTCCTCATAACACAATAAACACGTGTTTATAAACACGTGTTTATTGTTGGTAAATTAGAAGTTATGTGTCATTGTGGTTTTAATTCACAGTGATCCTACTGTAATTTCTGGAGTTTTTCCTATTTTCTCATCCCTTTCAGAAACTAATGGTTCCTGTTTATGGAAAAGCTCTCGGTTATTCCAACACAACTCATATCTGTGGTGTTTTACTTTCCTCATTTCTAAAAGTGGTTCCATATATCAGCTGAAACATCTGATGTCACTTTAAATATCAACTACTGTGTCACTTAGTGCATGTATGTTGCTCTAGAGCCTCTACATATAGATCCTTTAGTCTCAAAAAGCCATGTGTTCCACAGCTTCAAATAAAAAGAAGTTGCGCATAAAATAATTATGCTTTGAAGTCAAAGCATTATATGAACATTACTAAAAATTTAAAAAGCAGTGGTCTAGTCTAAAGTTGAATCTTATGTTTCCTTCCTGTTTAGGGTTTGGAAAACTCCTTGTGTGTGATGAGGAATCTGTCGTACCAGCTGTACGCAGAGCTTCCTCCGTCAGTCTGCCTCCACCTGGAGGGTCCATCCAGAGCTTCAGCCTCCAGAACTGATGAGATGATTGGCTGCTTCACTGTGCAGAGCAAAAAGAACACTGAGGTGAGGTCCTTGTCACCAGATGCTAACACTTCTAAGATTTTTACAGAGGGGCATTTCTTGCCCACTCAGGGTATGAGGACCAGGGCAGAGTGGTTCCAACGGGCCCACTGGCAATCGTGTGCTCTGTGGATGAAGATTGTCCAAAGTGACTTAATGAAGCGTTCTTTACAGCTTCAACACAGGAATCCAATTCCAAGACTGTCACACCCCAAGGACTCTGAGTGGCTGTGGCACCCGAAGGGCGTGGCCCTCTACAAGCAGGTCCTGCAGAACAGTGAAGGCAGCTCAGCTGCAGTGGAAGCTGCTGTTGGAGCCCTGCAGAACATCACATCTGGAGAAGGACGGGTAGGCTCACAATGACAAACAACAATTCTATTCACTTTATGTCTATAGCGCCAATTCACAGCAAATGTCGTCTGTAGGAGCTTTAGAAAAAAATGCCATTTCAATTCAATCACACACAGATTCCGACTGATGCTGGTTGTCAAGCAGCACATTTGGCTCAGCTAATTATTTAAATTAGTTTAATGAGTTTTCTAACTAAGAATGCATCAAGTCATTAGCTGCTATTCCATTAGCTATAAAATTGCGCAAAGTGACATCACAAATATTCAGTAAATTCTCTTAATGGAAACAGCAAATTTGAAAAAAAAAAAAAAAGAAAAGAAATTGCGATAGAATGAGGTGGTTTTTCAGCCATATCCAAAAAAATTTATTTGACAAAAATCTATTGATGCTTTCTTCGCAGTACTTGAGTCACATGATCAATAGCTGGATGCTACTGGTAAAAATGACGAAGAAGATGACAGGAAGTAGTGGGAGGACGACTTATTGTTTTTTCAGATAATCTTCAGCTGGCTCCACCAGAGCTCTCACAGCATCACAATTCATTAATAGTTGTTATTCCAACATGTTGAATCCATAAAATCACTGACTACATTTTCCCAAAATGCCACATATGTAGCTGCTCCCAAGTAGGCGGGGCTTGTCATGCCAACACCTGAAAAAGATGCCAATGTCTCCTCTGATTGGCTGATTGATAAGTTTAAGCACCATGACTGAATTATGAATGTGTCTCATGTAACAGTTTACATCTGTTGCCATGATTTATAATATCTTATTGTGGGAAAAAGTTCAGTCATGTGGTTTTAATTAAATTTCTTGCTTAGTGGAAACTCTGCAGTTGTGAAATTGTGTTTTTTTGACATCAGCTGAATATAGACAAAGATTTACACATTTGTAATGGAAACAACTACTGACTTGCAGCATTCGCTCCTCCTGGACGCAGCAGCAGCAGACAAGTCCTTGACTTTACAGCAGTCCTTCATACCAAGTGTCCAAATAAAGGACATGTGAACATTTATATCCCAAAATAATCTCACTTAAATATTTACTTCTTGAACTGGTTTGATGCTTTTCATATAAAATGTCTTTGGAGGAGAAATGAAGCATAAATGGAGCAGGTTGGAGGAGTGAAGTGTTGTGTGTGTGGATGTGTGTGTGTGTTGTCAGTGGCCAGCGGTGCTGTGCGGCGTGGTGAGTGAGCAGGAGAGGATGGTCCCCATGCTGCTGGATCTGCTGGACAGCAGCAGTGAGATGTTCCTCAGGCCGCTGACCGGACTCCTCAGGAACCTGACCAGGCACGCTGCAGATAAAGGCCACATGGGTGAGGGGCCGGCAATGAGAAATGACACTCCATCAAAAAAGCATCTTTATGTTGCATATCATTTCTCGAAATAAACATAAAACTCCTTGACTGGCTCTTCTGTTGGCAGCTAAGATCATGGTGAGCGCTCTGGTGTCCAGGCTGCCTGCTGACGGCCTGGAGAAGACCCCGTCCAGTGAGGTGGTGGTCAACATGTGCGGGGCCCTGAACCACCTGGTCACCTGCAGTTCTTTAGCTGCCCGTGATATCGCCTACTTCAATGGTCTTCCTAAGCTGATGGGCATAAAAACGTCACATGATAACAGGTAGGACTGACAGCTGCTGCAGATCAAGGTCAAAGGTCAGTTGTAGTTAATTCCTCCAATTCTAACAGGATCTTTCCTCATCGGCTGCGTCTGTTTCCTGTTTATAAGCTGCTGCTCATCGTACGGCCACTGACCCCACAGAGAGCTATCTTAATAGAATTTATCATGTCATTTCTAAATGTTTACTGCTGACGGTCTGACCTGTGTGTCCCCCTCCTCACTGCCTCACTGGGACCCGCCTGCCGTCTCTGTTTAGCTCTGGGAGTCTCCGGGCTGCCAGGGCGGCCTCCACCGTGCTCTGCAACATGTTCCAGTACAACAAGCTGCACAAAGATTACAAACTGGTGAGTCCAACATCAGCCCTGTTTGGGGAGTACAGTGTTGACTCAGCTCAGTTGTGAAAATTACTCCAGTTTGTCCTGTTTCAGCTATAAGCAAAAGCAGAAGGAGTTTAATCTGGTCTACTAAAAAGTTAGTGTCTTGACGGTTTGGGTGGAGTGGCAGCCACAGATTTTCCACCCCGTCATTAAGACACTCATTGGAGGTAGAAAGCACCAATAAAAGTTGCAGTTCTAAGCTGACTCAGTGTAACAGTCCATCAGGTTTAGTTAGTTCACCGCTTTATATTCCTGACTCACTACAGTATAAATTGTTTTTTTTTTCAGTTTTATCACAGTTTTTTCTAGTGTTTTTCTGATCTACTACTGATATAATCTTATCAATTTATCAGTTTTATTTGTATATTTACTTTTTTCAGTCTGAAGTGAAACAAATTTTGGGAAAAATGTTTCTGTGTCTTTTCATCTTAATGTTTGGTTAAAGTGTAATTATGTTTGTTTGTGTATAATTCTATGTTTTTTATTCTTTTTTGATGGAGTGGTTTGGGTGGGAATTAGTTTAATTTAGTCAGTGAAGCACTTTGTTATCAGGCAGATGAGTTTGTGTTTCTCTTGTCTGACATAGTTTTTCTCTGCTGCTGCATTATTGGAGCTGAACTTCAGGCCAAACTGAGCTGATGTGTGTGTGTGTGTGTGTGTGTGTGTGTGTGTGTGTGTGTGTGTGTGTGTGTGTGTGTGGGCGTTGGCCAGTTGCTTCCACCAGATGGTTTTCTGCTTCATGTCTGCTCATATCGGTTTCTCTTGTTTTCTGCTTGACCTCAGCTTCCTATTGGTCCATCTAGTTCCTCCCTTCTCTTGTTGTTAAGGCTTCTGGACACTGCAATGCACTAGCAAACATTTCTGTGGACTATTTGGTTACTAAATGGTTACTTTTGTTCTGGCAAATGTCTGATTGGCTCAAGTTGGAGATCAGGATTGAGCCATCTCAGCTGAAAACAGGACATTCCCCAGTTTTTTTTTTCTAAAATCAGGAGATTTATGAACAAAATACAAATATCCTTCATAATCATCCCTAATTTCAACATTCCTGTTATGATGTCCCAGCAGTATTTGTGTGCTTTAGACTCAGCAGGAGTAGAGAATCCATCTCAGGGTCAGCTGACGGCCAGTAATCAGAGCTTACTGGCAGTCAGTAAGCTCTGATTTTCTCCTGTATAATCAGCCCACCAACAAACTAACACACAATCGCTCCAAACTGAACTTTACACAGCAAACAAAACCTACATGAGCTGAGCTGAATGCTCCCTCATGTGGCTTCTGACTCACATAAACAAAACGATTTAAAGGCTGGATGTAAAATGACTCCATTCCAACCATGATGTGGAATCTGTTGGATAACTGGTGGATTTTCTGGATGGTGAAATAATGTTTTTTTTTTTAGTTTTATCTTCTTTCATTGGTGTTGTTGTTTATATAACAGCCTGAGTGTTCAGCAAACATTTGGTAACAGTAATCTCTGCAACATTTAGGAGGAACTCTGTGGCTCCATCAGATTTATTATTTTAAGCATTTGCTTTATTTCTTTGTGTTCAACAGAGAGGATTTACCCGACAGAACTTCGTCGATACCAGCTTCTAGTCTCTGTTTCCTCCCAGTGTGAATTCTGCAGTGAAGAGAAGGAGGCGAACGGACCGACCAGAACCAAACACAGGAGCTGTTATTCCTCCGTTTGGAACCGTTTGACTGATTTATGCCTGTGTTGTGTTTTTCACAGTAACACGAAGCTGGTTATTTTTAGACTGATTCTGACATGACATATGGTTAACCCCTGACAGAATAGATTCAGACTTAATGTTGTTAAAACATACAGACTGCAGCGATCTGTTAGTGTGTATCAAGTTTCCCTTTTAACTGTTGGTGTTGCACACACACTATAATCCTAATTCTGATTAATCTCATTTCTGAAATGTTTCTTATTGTTGAAGCGACTGAAAGCTTTACACATCGTCACACTTCTCTTTGGAAGCTGAAGTTCTGCTCAAGCTCCCATCAGAGAAGAAGAAACCTGCTAGATGCAGTAGTTTTTAAAAGGTTTATCGAGACTATTTATGAATATTTTGCCCCTTTTTGAGGAGTACATTTTTGTCTTTTTTGAAGTATGATAACAAAAATCTGCAGCTGGATTTGGCATGTATGTAGTTAGATATGTTTAAATTGGATATTTAACATGGAATTGCTCCAGAACTCTGATGACTTGTATGTGTTGAACACTTTATTTAGTGTCTCTCAGTCCATCCTGCACATTCTGTTTTTACCGGTTTGGGTAAAAACACACACCAATACACACCCACACACACATGCTGTTTTTCTACAAAGCAGTTCATGTAGTAATTCTAATATCTGAATTAAGTTGTGAGTTACAGACACAAACGTTCTTATGTAAGAGAAAATGTGCTTAAAGTGTAAAATACAGTAGTTATGTGATTCCAAAGCAAAGCTGTGTAAAACTTCATACTTGCACTGTTTCCTCATAGCAGTGTGGAAAAATGAGGTAAGAGCCAATGAGGTTCCTCCCTTTGGATTCCCGTCTCATAGAAGAATGCTGAGGAGACGTAACATCCTTCAGACCGTCATGTCATTCTCAGTCTCACCTCTGAGGGTCACGGTTTAATTTAGTTTGGGATTTTAGCTCCTGATGTCAGGATAATATAGATAATATAAATGAATAACGTTTTTAATGAAACATATTGAAGTTAACAATCATGGTTAGACCAGTGCTTCTCAAAGGTTTTAATAACAAAATGAAGTTCCACCAAGTTGACAGAAATTCTTAAACACAACGGAACTTGGACTATTTTCAGTTTTTTTGTGTTTTGTCATTACAAACTTAACAAACTACACGATTGGTTCATGGAGTCAGTGTATTTATAGATTCTGTTTTTCCTCATAAGTGGAAGTTTTGAAGTTTTACAGTTAAAAAGTGCATTAACAGAAAAGAGGTTTCTAATTCTGACCTCAAGATCCAACATGGCTGCCTTGTATAAAACCTACTAATATCTGCAGAAAAAAGAAATGTTTATTTGTGTTATGATGCCCCCTTTTGTGAATATGTTACTAAAGTTTGAAAGTACAAATCACATAGAAATGTTAGCTACTAATGATCCTGTTACTCAGCATTTTTAGAAAACTCGTTCCCAAGAAAGCCCTGGGCTCGTTGTTGGTAAGGAAGTCTACAAAGTAACAGTAACTGGCTTTCCATTTGGGTTTTGGACTCTGTGATGGTTGGTGCTTGTTAGCTCTACATTACAGTTCATGTGCTTGCATTTACTACACTTCCTCTGAGTCATGTAGTACTGCCCTGTGGGCTTAGATTACAGGGACAACTGATCAGTTCTGATCAATAGTTACATTACAGACACCAATATTCCAGTAAAAGCTACTACTCCAGAGTAAGAATGAAAAAGTCAATCCACAAGCAGAAAGAAACAGCTGCAGGCTCTGATTTGGAAACATTGAAATGAATCGCTACTGTACATGTAACTGATAGTAAAAACAAGTTTCACTTTAAGTATTCAGTGTTTTTAGGTAGTTCTGTCTAACATTAAATCTGTTGACGCTTCCAACTTCTATGTAACTTTGTCACAATTCAAACTTTTTGTGTTATCACTAATAATACAGCAAAGAAACGCGTGAATGTGTCGCTACCTGTACTATGAGTGAGTGGTTCATTTTTCATACAACTCTGTCTGTGCTGAATAAACAAGCTGAAAAGTAGAATAACACAAAGTGCCTTTAAATAGTTGAATTATTAATCCTGTTTGACATCAACTCACCTGATATGATTGTAGCTGTTTTCTGTCACCTGTTCAGGACGTCAGCTGTTCCTGTTAAACTGGTTTGATCATGTAGCAATTTTCAATGTAATAAAGTTTAGAAACAGTAAAAAAAAAAAAAAAATTTTATCTACATTTGAAATAATTAGAATAATAATTTTAATAAAGTCTGAGGAATTGTTTATGGGCTTTTTACTGCTTTTATCTGTGTTGTTTGAATAGAGGTGGCTTACTAATTTATCTGAGTTTTATTTTTGTTTGAAACCCATTTGACCTGCTTACTCTTAAACCTCTGCACATGCATTTTTTTTGTTTTCAGTACCAGAAACTCCCAGTAAATATGTTTTTTTGTGAATATTAGAAAAAACAACAACAAAAGAATTTCCTTAAAACGGCAGAAACCTGTTCTTCTTTTCAAAAACAAATCAATGCTCTTCCAAGATAATATATAAGGGAATCAAATGGAAAAAGGAGAACAGAGGCTTTATGAGAAGTTTTTAAATCTTAATGCAAGCCTTAGTTGAATTCCTTTCCACTCTCATCATAGCATCAGACTCCTGTTGTCCAGGAGGATCCGCTGACCCTTGGATGATCCACATGATGCTCAGAGACTCACTGACCTCAAGGAGGGACTGAATCATGAGCAGCATTCTGAGGAGACCCCGGCTGCCCACAGCCTTCAGCATCTACAGTAAACTGGAGTAGCTTGATTTGCAACATTTAATTTCCCTTTGATATTTTTTAAGTATCTTTAAATTGAATTGAATTTGAAAAGCAACAATTATTGGAGAGCATGTTTCAGCAGAAACTCTGGAGTTTGATCAATGAGCTACTTATCTGTGCAGAGGCTGTTACTATGGTGATGTATTCAGAATTGGATTCCATTCTCCCTCCGGAACAAAAAACCCCCCAGAGATTTCCTAAACACTGTTACTATTTTTAGAAAACCTGTTTCCAAAAAGCCCTCAGCTCATTGCAGGTGTTTTTCTCCAAAAAGGGGATAATTTATTTTAGAGTGAAGGAAGTGATGCAATATTGATCCAGTTTCTGAATTTCACTGCAGCCTTCTTCCAGCCTAACTACATGGAAATTCCTAGATTTAGTATAAACATCTCCCATTCATTCATTCATCAGTATTTGAATACATCCACATATTGTCATTTATTTGTCAGCTGAAAAAGGAGAGACTATACAGCTAACATGAGAAGAGCCTGAGAGCAGGGCTCAGTTATGTGGAGGACGTGTTTAATTGCTGGACACAGACCAAAGAAGAGATGACTCCTCATTTATCTTCTTGACTGTTTTATTTACTTGCTTGTTTAGACAGAAACCTGCCCTGCGACAGACTGGCGACCTGTCCAGGGTGTACCCCGCCTCTCGCCCGGATCGTAGCTGGAGATGGGCACCAGCAACCCTCCCGACCCCATTAGGGACAAGGGTGAACAGAAAATGGATGGATGGATGGATGGATGGATGGATGGATAGACAGAAACCTTGAAATGAAAATATGCAGCAGTTTGGTTCACTGCACGTCTATCTTAACAACAGTAAGCTTTTATCTGCTTTTTCCTACAATAAGTGCAACAATGAAACTAGTTTAGGAATGAAGAAGCTAAATGTTTCACAGTGCATCACTCAGCAGTAAATGACTGACATTCAATAACACATTTAGTTACATTTCAAAATAAAACCAAACCTGTTGCAACAATATTCTTGAACAAATATCTCACATTATTTTGAGTTACAACAGCAGGCACAGATTATTAAAGAGCATAAATTCATTTTTTTCCATTTCAGCACCTTTCAATGGAAGCAGATCAGAGGTTAGGTAAGGTCACACTTCAGTTGATTTGGGACGTTCAAGTTTCCTGTCTCTGAAAAGAAAGCAGAAAAAAAACATACAGAATAAAATTTAAAACTGGATGAATTGCTTTCATGCATGTGAAATTTTGTATTAATTAGTTTTTTTCTTTATTTAAAACAAAAACTCGATTCACTTAAAAACAACACAGATACCACAAATAAGAAGGAATAGTCATGGCAAATGAATTTGATCAAGTCTGCAGCTTTAGATTTTTGCTGATCGGCGACACTGTGTTACAAGCATATTATAGTCAAGGTATAAATAATTACATTTTCCTATTTTTAAAAGTTTCTAGCATGTGAAACTTTTCAGCTTTGGCTTAATGTTCGTGTTCGTTCTGAACCAAACAAACTGGAGCAGCGCATACAGAAACCCCACCCATCCCATCATCACTCATAAACTAGAACCTCAATACCTGAAAGTCTTTGCTCGAAGCAGAGACTGACCTCCAACCCACAGACAGCTGTCTCCAAGTTCCCTTTGGATTTGGGGTAGATCTCTCCGGATGATGTAAGCCGCAAACATTATGGCTTTTATTCAGGCCATTGAACGCCACCACTCATCAAATGCCATCACTCATAAAAACTTGAATTCAATGACCTGAATAAATGTTGTTATTTTTGGCGTTCAGTCTACAAAAGCATGGTGTTGACAGGATTTGGTCATTTTACAGCATAACCAGCGTATTTTGCATGACTTTTTAACCAGACAGATGGTAAAAATGGTGATTTGTGGCACTAGAGGTTTTTGAAAGAAGAGGTGTGGCTTTTATTCTCGATATGTAGGTTGGTGCAGTATTTTGTGAAAATACGCTCTCATAAAGGAATCATATAAATGCTTTTACAGGCCAACCTGCTCTGCAAGAGCACCTTCCAATTCGTCCAGTTTGAGTGAAAGGTGGCGCCCGAGATCCCCGCAGAAACTCTGAGGTGGACGACCAGGCAGCACAACACACATTGGTGCAGGCTCATCCTCATGCCTCAATTCATTATCTATAAACCTAGCTTAAGAGTAGAAATGTAGAAATGGAAACAGCTCACGACGTGAACTGCCGTTATTTAGTTTGGCTAATAAAATGAATTTGATAACAGTAGGGAAACACTGGTGTCTGTATTATAACAGTACTACTTGTCTGGTAATGTGTCTTGAGAACATATTAATTATGAATCGACACCACAGAAATACACTGAACTGCAGCCAGCAGGTAGAAGTGAATTGCATCACATTTTGATCGCAAAGGTACAACACAGGCTAGAGTGATGTCATGTAATCTGACTTCACTGAGCTTTAGTCAACCACACCAAACTCAAAGTCAAACAATGTGTGTTATAATGCTGGAGCGGAAAAAACTACAATAACAACAACATGGACTTTTCACAAGAGGTGAGTTCAAAAACGTGTTTTAGTGAGTTTTTCCTTTTAAGATGACTTATGTTTATTCCATTTGACTCACCGTAATTCACTCTTGAATCGATCCATTTTATCATTCAAGCGACTATTCTTAACCTTGGCAGGTTTTTCTGGGACGAACCAGGCTGCGATAAACTTGCAGACCACCACTACGTGCTGCGGGCAGAAAACACACGCAAGATAAAATGAGGCAAGACAATCAAATTCAGTTCTTCTACTAGTTTTAGTTTTAAAAAATGTTTGCAATATACCAAACCTCAAAGAGAATGATGAACGCAAAGCGTATAGCCAGGACAAGCCAAAACTGAGAGGTCAGAGAGTAGTCTTGATTCCTGTAGTCTCTGTAACTGTAAACAACAGTTGGACCTGGTTGACCCGTCTATGAAGGAACACTATGTGTGAACACAAACCAGTCATTTAGTTCTCTCACCTGCACTGAGTGACGTTAGCATAATCATTTGTTTTCAGCATATATTCATCTTTGATGTTGGTCTTCATGAAGGCTACAGACAGAGTGTCATTAATGTAGCCTTGCATACAGCTGCAAATAAGAAAAACACCATGAGGACAGAACATAACCCAGCACTAACATGATGTCAGAGCTTTAAGCTGGAGACATGACTGACTGTGTCGAGTCGATGCCTTTGGCACATGGGCCGTAATGGTAATGGTAAACCAGACGAGGAATAAAGTCAGATGAGATGCCAATGACCAAGGCATTAACGATCACAGCAAATACACCAACAACTTCCAACACTTTTGTCCATATTCCTGCAGACAGAAAAATAATTTGCAAACGCAACAGTTACATACAAACTCCTGTTTCTGTGTTGTATCTATTGCACTAAATGGCAGAAAGTGCTCTTTTTGTGGCTCTTTTCTAAAGATAGGCTGTCTGAGTTTAAAGCAACATAAAAGACCATGAAATGCTTGTTTTCCATGACTTACCAATGTCACTGGTCTTCCTGGGAACAAGGCGCCGCTCATAGCGGACCATTTTGATGGCATCCAGGCGAATCTCAATGATGTTATTCAGAAGGGCCAGAAGGGGCGCCAGAGGGAATGCAGCCACAAATGTGGTGGTGAAGCTGAACTGAATCACTGAGGAGCACAGAGAGCAGTGGGCTACATGCAAACAAAGCAGCAACCTCCAGTTCTAAAAGCTGAAAACAAAAACCACGCCACGTCAATTGTGGTTTATTTAGTTTATTCCATGTGTGACATTGAGCAGCAGTTAATGTTATGCTAATTTCTAACTGCATTAAACTGCAGCATGAGAGAAATAAGTGAAAAACCCCCTTGTGGTTCTTTCTCCCCTCATTTTCATTTTTATTTGTAGTTACAGTGACATAAACCTACCCATTTCCAGGAACTCATTAAACAGGCTGAAGGCGTCCGTGTTACCCAGGTGATAGTTTCTCAGCCAGTCTCGTTTTTTGCAAATATCACATGCGTCAACAAGACCCTGTTTATTACGACAAAACTTCCTGTAGCATTTGCCACACTGTCTCTTCAGCCGCCTTGCAGTTTTTTTCCTCAGAAAGCTCATGGCCCAGCTGCAAGAGAATTAGATCCACTATTGGTTCCTGTAGGTCACCTGAATGCAACGTGCAAAGTCAAAACAAAACGTCCCACTTACGGCACAAGGAGCTCCAAGACGTTGTTGAGAGTCTGTTTGAGCAGCATGATCACTGCCATTTGGATAAAGAGGTCTGTTAAACAGCCACTCGGATGGCACTGCAAGACAAACAACACATCAGTGTTTACTCTTTACCGTGTTGTTGCAGTATGACAGCTCTACAGAAACCATGAAGTGATCTCACCTCTTCCAGTCTAAACCCAGCTAGACGCACATAGTTTGTAGGATGGCCGTTTATCCTGACACAAAGCAAGAAAACTTTTATTATACCCACTTGTTGGTAAACTGGAACCATTTGGTTTATTCAAAACATATCACTGTGTTTTAATCAGAATCAAGTCATACAGTCAAGAAATAATTATAACAATATTTGCAGTGTTCTAAAGCATGTAAAGAGAAACTACACAGGGAGTACAAAGCTATGTGTTGTGTTTTGAACTTGCATGGTATTCCAGCTTTTACATACCTGCCCAGGAAAAAAGCCACATAGAAGAGAGAGGAGAAGAGGGTGAAGAACTGAAAGGTAAACATTTTAACTGTGAAGCTTCTCTCTTTGGCAGCGAGTGAGTTCAGCTTCTCTGAGTAATGCAGACAGAAGAAAGCATTCAGAAACAGACGATCTGGTTTAAAACTCAATGAAAGAAATGCTCCATCCTGACCAGGACTCATATGCTCTCACCTAGATCGCATAGTTTTAGGGACACCCATCTGTTCACCTGCACACAAAATTACAGTTCGATTAACATGAGAGATGATAGAATAATACTGTTGTTGAGTATGATCAGGACAATGCACAAGAACAAATAAATGATTTTTTTAAGCTTTCAAAACAAATGTACTCCTGTTTTGTACATTTATTAAGAGACTTTCATGCTTGTTGCCTCCTGTCAATTTTAGAAAGATAAAAACAATGGAAGCATTATAGTTTCAGGGATTTCTTTTTCTGGTTTTATTGATATTAAGTTTAAAGCATCTCAGCTAACCATGAAACATGTACATTCACCAGCCACTTTTTTAAATACACCTGTCCAACTGCTCATTAACATAAATGTTGAATCAGCCAATCAGATGGCTGTAGATCAATGCTTTTAGGGATGTAGACATGGCCAAGATCTGCTGCAGTTCAAACCGAGCACCAGGATGGAGAAGAAAGGAGATTGAAGTGACTTTGAACGTGGTGTGTTTGTTGGTGCCAGACGGGCTGGTCTGAGTAGTTCAGAAACTGCTGCTCTACTGAGATTTTCACGCACAACAATCTGTAGGGATTAAAAAGAACGGCCTGAAAAAGAGTAAATAGTGAGCAGCAGTTCCGTGGGCGCAAATGCCTTGTTGATGCCAGAGGTCAGAGGAGAATGGCCAGACTGATTCGATCTGATAGAACGGCAACAGTAACTCAAATAACCTAAGTGGTATGCAGAAGAGCATCTCTGAATGCACAACACATCAAACCTTGAGGCGAATGGGCTACAGCAGCAGAAGACCAAGCCAGGTGCCATTCTTGTCAGCTAAGGACAGGAAACTGAGGCTACAATTCGCACAGGCTCACCAAAATGGGACAATAGAACATTGGAAAAACGTTGCCTGGTCTGATGAGTCTTGATTTTTGCTGCAACATTCGGATGGTAGGATCAGAATTGGGCGTCAACAACATGTAAACATGGTTCCATCCTGCCTTGTATCAATGGCTCAGGCTGGTGGTGGTGGTGGTTCAGTGGTGTGGGAGATATTTTCCTGGCACATTTTGGGTCTATTAGTACCAACTGAGCAGCGTGTCAATGCTGCAGCTTGCGCCACAGCCTACCCACCATGTCGTACAGCACAAATCATCTCAGACTGGTTTCTTGAACACGACAATGAGTTCACTGAACTCGAATGGCCTCCACAGTCACCAGATCTCAATCCAACAGAGCACCTTTGGGTTGTGGTGGAATGGGAGATTCCCATCCTGGATGTGCAGCTGACAAGTCTGCACTAACTGCGTGATGCTATCATGTCCATATGGACCAGACTCTGAGGAATGTTTCCAGTACCTTGTTGAATCTATGCCACAAAGGATTAAGGTAGTTCTGAAGGTAAAAGGGGTCCAACCCGGTACTAGCAAGGTGTAATAATAAAGTGGTGGGTGAGTGTATGTAACTCAATAGGAAATATTGAAGGCTATTTCCCCACTGATTTTATTAAAAGTGAGTGGGGAATTAATGCTAAAAGACATTAAAAGGGGCCTTCCATGTGTACGCTGCACTACAGTTTAGAGTAGTTTTATATTATTTGTGCTTTTTTGTTTATGCAATTCATTGTTGTGTGAAGTTGCATATTTTAGTCACAAGATGGCAGTGTTAGAAGGCTGAAAAGCTTTTCTCAAGATTTGATAACATTAACTTGCCTCAGGCTCTGTATGTTACTCCAGAAGCAAGTCAGACACAGGAGAAAAACATAAATAATCACCAATCTTAAAATCGCTTTTTGTTTTTTTTCTTTTTTGGTAAAGTACCTTGAAACAACTTATGTTGTGAACTGGTGCTATGTAACGGAACCCCGGTGGACATGGAGGATTTTTTTTCTTTTGCGTTACCTCACAAAACTTCCTGCTATTATATAAGGTCTTCAAAAGGTTTTTTCACATGTTAATATCTCGTTGTGAAATATCTGAAGTCTTACATCTTTTTCTTTAGGATAGAAATGCACCAAAAACCTAAGATATAAATGGAAACTTTCAGTAAGAAGGAAAGAAATAAGAAATACATCCAATCTATATGAGTTATTTTTGAGTTGGCAGGATAATAAGTCATTTTTGGGTCTCTTTTGTGTTGGTATACTCTGAGTGGCTTAAAGGGTCTTTTTCATGTACAGTTCCATCTCAGCTGCACACAAACAGACATAAACATGCAGTGAATAAATACATTTTCAATCAATATTTTGCACCAAACAGTTAATAATACACACCTTTTCACCAAGACTCTTTAAATGTGTATATATTACAAATTTTAAAATGACATTTGTGACTGTACACAAACTAGACCAACAAATATTACAGTATGTATATTGCGAGGCAACGCAAAACTTATTGCAAGGTAACACAAAAGAAAACATGTTCTTCATGTCTCCTAGAGGGCGCCGTACTATATAAATAAACTAAATTGAATCGAATTTTTTCTTGTCCATTTCTTATTGCTGAGTCATGAACACTGACCGAAGTTGAGGCAGGTGAGGCCAGCAGCGCTTTAGTTGTTCTGGGGTTTTCTGTGACCTCCTGGTGAGTCCAGTTCTGGTTAATTTTATAGAATTTTGAGAGGCTGGCCACTCAAGCAAAAGGTTCACCTCTGACCTTTCGTCATCTATTTGTTAATAAAGGCTTTTTACTGTGTTTTTATTGAATCAAAAAGCATTTGAAGTGACTTTGTAACCCTATCCAGACTGATCAAAGTCAATAACTGTTTTTTATCTATTCCTGCATGTTTTTCAGTAAGGACATGATGTGTTATTTTTAAAATCAGAATCTGAGTAAACATACCCGGTTCATGATCTGAATGGTGAAATAGTGCAGCACTGCTCCCAGCAGCATAGCTAACATGCTGGCTTTTTCTTCTAGAAAATCTGACTCGCTTCTCGAAAACCAAGAGGCAGTCATCACTCGAAACACCACAAGAGCGTGGGTAATACCGATGATCACCATCAGCTGCAACACACACACACAAACAATTAATGGAATCACAAACACATGTAGCCTTTTTCCTTCAAACAAGTATAACACTGTATCTCTCAAAACTGCTCTTTGAGTATTGATAATGAATGAAAATAAGGTAATCAAAAAAATATAAATGATTCATCAGTATTAGCATTATTCATGCACATCATTAATGTCTTCTCCCAAAAAAGAGATTTTTATTACAAAGAACTGCAAGTTAGACATGAGTAAGGATGAGTTAAACAGGCATATTTGATTTAAATGAAAGCTTTTCTCACAGTATCCTTTTTCAAGAACTCTGATCTTTGTGGTTTTTCATTTATTCATTCACTTCTGTACCCAGCATGCAGTGGATCTTCCAAATCTCAGTGGTACATGGTTGTCTCCAAAACAATCTTTCTCCAAACATGAATGTTTAGGATGTAATCATCAGACACAAAATCTAGACCAACGTGTGTGTCAGATTATTGTCCACATGTTGCTGCTACAGGAGCTCTCTGTCTCTCTCTCTCTCTTTCGACAGGTAGATCATCAAATCAACTCCGTCATGTCAAACAATCCTGTGTTCTCAGACAAACTTTGTTCATGGTTTATTTATTACTGTCCTTTTCTTCAATCATAATATGCTTTCAGCAAATGTTGTATTATTAATGACTATGATGTAACAACTAATTCAAAATTCAAAGAAATTAAATTCAAAAATACTTTATTGATCCCAAAAGGAAATTAAATATTGAGTTATTTTGTTTTATTGAGGAGTTATTTCTGATATCAGAATAAGTATCACTATCTCAATTGGTATAGTAAAGAAAGCTTTACTGCTTAATTTTACTGTACTAACTTAAATTCCCTTTTCTGAATATCTACAGATCTAACTGTCTTGTGAAGTGCTGTTTGTTATTAGCTGGAGCCACACAAAGAAGGTGACCAGAACTGAAATGAAACCTTCAAACCCAATAGTCACATGTAATGACTGGCTTTAAAGGAATTTACCGTCTTCAGTTAGAACAAAAACAGAAACCTGCGATATTAACATCCATCCATCCATCCATTTTCTGTTCACCCTTGTCCCTAATGGGGTCGGGAGGGTTGCTGGTGCCTATCTCCAGCTACGTTCCGGGCGGGAGGCGGGGTTCACCCTGGACAGGTCGCCAGTCTGTCGCAGGCGACCTGCGACAGACTGGCGCAGGTCGCCAGTCATGTTAAACTTGATATTAACATGTCAAGTTTAAACAGCTAGCTGTACACTTATTTTGATTCATGCTTTGGAACATAAATTGAATAAACAAAATTTGATTTCAAATTGTTGATCTCAACCACTGCTCTGTTTGGTTCTGCAGTTTTCATTTCTGAGGCCACAGAAGTGAACATTTGTGCAACTGTAACAAAGCTCCACCCCAAGAATTCCAGAACAACCAGGACTGGTTTCTGGGAAAAACTTTGAATTCTGACTAATGTGTTGCTCCAGGAGTTGAAAAAGTTTTTATTGGCCAGAAACATCTTGGCTGTCAAGAAAACCCTTCATTAACCATAACATAAAAGAAATTAGCTATTTAGGGTTAAAAAGCAAATAAAGTTATAAAATAGAGCTGTACAGAAAGGAGGTGAAAAACAGCATGCAAAGAATCTAGCCTTTTCCAAAATATTTTATATAAATGTATATTTTTTAATGAATTTGGAAAGCCAGTAATTTAATTTGAAACTAAGCAATCACTTGCTTTTTATTTGATTCCCAAAGGAGAAAATATTTAAATTATTTTTAACTTGCTGTAAAACAGTTGTTAGTGATGCCTTGAATGAGCAGCAAACATGAACAGTAGCTGTGAAACTGAGCTGTCATTGTTCTGTGTCAATTTCCTCCCAGTGACGTTTCAACCTTTAGACACATTTCTGACGCCAACGCCTCCTACACCAGAATC
Organism: Xiphophorus couchianus; assembly: GCF_001444195.1. Lineage (NCBI taxonomy): Eukaryota > Metazoa > Chordata > Actinopteri > Cyprinodontiformes > Poeciliidae > Xiphophorus > Xiphophorus couchianus. The sequence goes on from NC_040231.1 coordinate 32,990,392, forward strand.
ACATGACAGATGCTTTGAGTTTCAGTGCTCTGTGACAACACTGCATGGCAGTGCTGTCATCAGTCCAGGTTATACATTGACACATTGTAAAGACCATTTTCCTAACACATATTACGTTGTGGGAACCCACTGCTCTCTGTGTGGACCGCAGCCTGGAGATGAGAAGTACTGTTTTTGTGGTAGGAGTTAAGTTTAGGACTAAAGTGTGGATTGAGTTTATTTTAGAGCTAGCCTATAGAAAAGATGCATCTATAGATAGAGAAACATGCGTGTGTGTGGGCGTGTGTGTCTGGGTGTGTGTGAGCGTGTGTGCGGGGGTGTGTGGGCGTGTGTGTGGGGGTGTGTCTTACCATGGCTGTAAATAAGATGAGAACCAGAGTGCTTTGAAAGTATGAGTGTTTGAACTCTTTGACCTCACAGTTTATGTCATTGACTATTTCCATGATCAGTTCTTCCTGTTGATACACAGACAAAAACACACACACTTGAAATTTTATAGAACATTTTGGTTTGATTCAAAACAAAAAGAGACTTCCACTGTAAAAACAGGCTCTGTAGAATGCTAATCATTTTTCACACGACTTGAGAACAAGGTTGAGAAGTACCAGAGTTGTTTTTTTAGCCTGGTTTTTTAGCCCCTTTATTCCATGATATGCTTCGTCCAGAGGGTCTGGACTCTCAGCTATTGAGAAATGATTGCTTCCTGAAGCTGTGGACTTCAGTCGTGGACTCTGTTGAAGTTTGAAATGACTGGATCTGATTTTATCCAATCACTAATGTTTGGCCGCAAAATATGCACCAGCTCGACCGTGAAGGAAGCTGGGCTACAACGCTAATCTGAAATTGTGTGGGCTGTAAACGACCAGCCTCCACTGCTAAGAGTAAAGTGCCGAGGCAAACAACATCTTTGCCAGTAGTGACATGTTTTCAACATTCCTCTTGCTCTAACTAATTGCTCAATATATGGAAGTGTGGCAAAAACGGAGTAAACGGCTTGGTTCACCTCAGCCACTGCAATTGCTAAAACTACAGGCAGACTACAATTCTAAAACAATGCAGGAAATTAATTTCTTAGAAATCAACTTAGATTAAGGACAGTCAGAGTATCAGTTGACTCCTGTGTGCTGATTGACTAAGTTGAAATTCTACCAGAAGAATAAAGCTCAATTGGAGAAAGCCCAGACGGAGCACTGAAGGGAGATAAGAATAGAGGGGAACTGCGTAGGGGCCAGTTGATTTTGTAGAATAGAATAGAATAGAATAGACTTTATTGATCTTCCAGGGGAAATTGCTTATATGCTGACAGCTACTCCATCCAAAGTGTTAAATATTGGTAAATACAAATATAACCATGCGCAATATAAAATTTATAAGTGTAATATTGTAAGTGATTTAAATATAACTAAATATAAAATAAATATATACATAAATAAAATAAGAATGCACATTGAAATACATCAATCTATAAGTAAATTAGTCCAGAGAAAACTTAGTATTAAAGGTCAGTCAGAATATCAGTTGACCAGTAAAATCTTGAGGTTAGTTATTCCCAAATTTGACCCAACTGTGATGAAGGACTATTTATTTTGCCTCTGAAGTCACAGCTCAGATCTGTGAATGATTTCATAATTTAGCTGAGTGCGTTCTAGTTGCAAGTTAGAGAACTGCAACTAGTTCTCTCCGTATTATACCTTCAAACACTACAAAGGGACATGTTCATTAAGATACTCTACAGAATTATGTGGGCAGTATCTAAAGGTTTATGTAACAGAAATGTACCACATATTTTACACCAGCAACTTGTAGTATTTTTAATGAGAAACATTCAACTTTGGGAACTCTGACTTCCAAACATAAACAGAACACATCATGAGTTTCCAGTATTAAACACCAGCCAAGATGATGGAATTAAACTGGAGAAACATAGAGCTTGAAGTAAACGAATCAGTGATCTCCATTATGATAGTTATCAAAACCATCATCAGAATAACATAAGAGAATATAATAGAACAAATCTCGGTTCTGTTGTGTTTATGATTTAGGTTTTTTCTATCTGAATGGTGTATTCAGATAGATATCGCTCAGGAAAAAGTCCCGTCAATTATTACCTAAAGACTAATAACAAACACACTAAAGGGCATCATACTGTTTGGACTGATGTTGAAGAAAAGAGAAAAGCTGTACCTCTTCTTCACACCAGTCATAGACCTTCCATTTTGAGGCATATCTGGCTCTGTGTCTCTGCCAAAACTCCAGGAAAGCTGTGGCTGAAACAAAGAAGGAAAGTGTCAAAATCACCCAGAACACCAGCAAAGCAGCAAGAGTGATTAAATCAGAGACTTACCCCAGATTGCCATGAACATAGCAAATGCAACAGTTCCCTCATTGTCAAACAAATGGCTGACCTGTGTAGGGAAGAAGAAGAAAAAAACACACAAACATGACTTTTTTTATTTTTTAACACAAACTGACCAGTATGCTTTAACATTTGCATGTGCAGTTCTGATTAGGTCCACATTATTAAATGATGTAACCAGTTAAGTTCAAACTGGATTTGTTTGGATAGCATCATGATAAACTAAGAACAAGTAAGAAAAATTAAGTTCAACTTCAGTGTACATCAACACTGCTCTGCACTTCCTGTTTGGGTCAGAAGACAAACTATTTCTTGTGCCTCATTAACTAGAACTACATTACTTCTTTTGGGAGGGATGGGAGGGGGACCAGGTTAGTTAGGCCAGTTAGGATTATAAAAATTATTTCAACTTCCAAAATATAATTATAACGATATATTGCTTTTTTACTGTCTTCAAATTCAGCGATTTATTTACTTCTTATTTTGTAGTAAATGTCATGGTTCTGTGATGGTCACTCCAAAGCATCAACTTTACAGTCCTTAAAGTACATTGTAATCAATATGGAGTTATACTAAGAGTCACTAGGATCCAAACTTTAGCTGCCTAGCAAATGTCTTGACATAGAAAGAATGTTATATTACATTCTTTCTTCAATCTCTACTGCAGCGCAACATCCACACATCATGATGCTGCCACCTCCATGCTTCACAGTTTGGATTGTGTTCTTAGCCTTTCATGGTCCATTTGCATATAGCTGCTGTTGGACAGAAATTTTCTAAAAAAATTTGACTTTTCAGGAAATGGAAAAAAACACATTGCTTTATAAGGTCAATTCATTCCACATTTGCCTTTTGGTCGACGTTACATATTTGTTTCGATACTGTCCAGCAGAAATGCACCAGTCATCTCAAAAAACAAAAATTTATGAAAATTAAGACAAATCAAGCAACTCTTTTTCCAATATGTTGCCTATATCCTGATCCTGATTTATAAATCTGTACTCGGCTTGGCTCCAGCATACTTAAGCTCTCTCTTACATAGATCAGTTATTTCCCATTCTTTACGCTCTAATAACATTTTTCTTTTGCATGTTCCACGTGTTTGAACTGAAAAGGGGAAGCAAGCATTCAGTGTGATGCTCCTACAGCCTGGAATCAGCTCCAGTCTGAACTCAAGATGTCAGAACTGATTTTATTGGATTTATTTCGAGCGGTTCTTAAAAACAGGCAACGAGATTCTATTAAACACTGTCACTGCTTTTAAATGTTTTCTATTGTTTTACACTTGTGCATACTGTATGTATTAATTAGTTTTATTTTGTAACCAGATTGCTATGTATTGCAGACTTCTGTCCAGGTCCCTTTTGAAAATGAGATCTAGATCTCAACGGGGTTTACCTGGTTAAATAAAGGAAATAAATATATATATATATATTTTTTGATTTTCCTAAAAAAACAAGACATTGTTATGTCTGAACACATTCACTAATTTATTATTTAGTTCTTCCAAAATGTACTAGTTTCTTTGCTGCCATTTCTTAACTGATGACCAGTAATTTGTCATGCTCACCTTAGCATAAGTGCACGTTTCTGAGAGCTGCCGTGGCTCACACACCCTGTCACAGCTAGGACACATGGTGACATTAGAGTCACACACCTCCTTACTTTGGACAAGCACACACACAAAGATTGAAGCATTAATATAATAAACATTTCTTAAATATTTTTTAGGTAAAGTTTGTTTTAAGTGGAACTGTTCAAAAGCTGCTCTGTGAAATGTATATAGTTTAGAGCAGAAGTGTAATTCTATGCATATACCTGACTTACATTAGAGGGCTGGTGTTGAAAAAGGCCAGACCATAAAGGAAGATGACTGCACCTAGAGCAGCAGCTGGAATCAGCAGTATGGTGTACCAGTTCAACCACAGGTAGTACAGCGCCACCTTCTCCCCAAAGTAACATCTGCATCAACAGAGCAAACATGATCAAGGCACATTGAACTGATCACGTCAGGAAACCATTAGAGGTGTTTTGAGTTAATAAGCTGATTACGGGTTATACACCATGTGTATACAAATATTATTCTTGACTTAGTCTAAAACCAGATGTAGACATCTGAATACAAACAGATCCTATTATATGGCATTTCTAAAGCAAAAATGCAGATTGATTGAACTAAAGATGTTACTTTAGTTGTATTTTACAGTTAATTGGTTAAATGAGTTTTAGTGACTGTAGTGTGCTTTGATATGTGTATCTATGAGCATTCAACAGGACGCTCTTGAACATGAGACCTAATTTCAGCAAGATTTACCTATACAAATAAAAAATAAATAAAACAAAATCTGTTCAATGTTTCTAGACAATAAAATTTAAAATGTAATGTTACATGAATTAATGAACTCTTCATAAGAATGCAAAGAATCTCTTTAAAGATTTTTGTAATTTTTAGATAAAATAAAAATTTAATTTACAATTTAGAGATTTTTATCTATTATCATCTGTTGTTTTAGTAATACCTGCAGCTTAGACTTTTAAAGCATCCAACACCCAATAGAAAGAGTCTGACTGAGTCTCCTAAGGACAGACTTAACTTTCAGTTTTCTGTGGAATAAATATTGTTAAAAGTTTCAAAATAAAGAGCCACAAAAACATATGTAAAGTTCTGAATAGTTTCAGTCACATGGCAGTTGTGAACAAGAGGAAGAAACTGACTTGATTTCATCGAATGGTTGTGGTGTAAAGAGAGCCGACCATCGAGCCCACTTCGCTCGCAGATTCTTCTGCTCCTTTTTCTGAGACATGACATGTAAAAATACATAAATTAAAAACATCAAGAAAGTCCTATTCACTACAGAAACACTACTTCAAAGAAAGAAGGATGAGTAAAATAGTAAGTGGATGAAAGCTGAAGGGTTTGCAGTCACTCCATTTCATCACACACTTGCATTAGTTTTACTAAACCAAATTGGAAAACAAGCAGTTAGTCAAAACTTTGCTCACCTCATGGAGACAGAACGTAGTTTCAAACACACCCTCCATTGTCAGCTTCTCCAGGTTCTCTGAAAATATTAACAATGTGAAACAATGTGAAAAGCTTTCCAATGTGTTGGTACACAAAACTCTGTATTATTAATGTATTACACATACGCATAAACTTCTACATCTCAATCCATTCATCCATGAACATAAAACAGAGGGAAAAAAGTGTAGCCATTTTTAAAGCCACTCACCTTTTGTGCTGATGGATGTGTTATTGAGAATAAAATGTATAATTCGGATTCTGGGCAACACAGAAAAGAAAAGAGCTCAGTACTAACAAAAGCAGGTTCTTTGAGAATTATTAGCAGCAAGGAAACTTTTACACCATTTATACATAAGATAACTTAAAGTCTTTTAAACAAATAAGAAAGACGGGCAATAATAATAAGAAACAAAAAATGTAAAACATACAGCAAAATTTAAGCATTACATAAAGCACAAGAAAAAATATACATGCTTAGGGAGTAACTAAACCCTAAATCAACTATTCCTTGCAGATAAATGTTGTAAGTCCGTAAGTGTGCCATGTTTATAATTTTGTGCAAATTGTGACATTTTCGTGAGAACTTTTTCAATTCTGTAATATTTTGGCCTGAAACAGTCTTAGTGCTGCTCTCTTTGGGTTGAACGGCGGCTACTACAGTTGAATTCCTCTTGGTTATTGCTGTCCAGCTTGGCTGATGTCTACATCACGGCTCCATGTTCAGGTACAAAACAGTCTCCCTCACTGCAGTTAGAATTGCAAATGAATTGCAAACGTGGTGAGCATCAATACTGTTTTTCAGATTTGCACATGAGTGAGTCATTAGCAATATGGAGTGGATTGGGTCTCCTCTGCTCTGACGGCAGGCGGTTTGGTGCAGGATGGGAGTGTGAGGCCGACAGTAAGGCTTTGGTAGGAAGTGGCTCACAGCAGCATTTTTTCTCTCTCAATCAGGACAGTTAATACAGAGAGATTGATGCTTCACCTGTTGTCCCCATAAAAAGTCTCCAACAACAACAAAAAATCACTAGATTTCTCTCTAGTCGCTTTTTTGATTAAAGATTGCTAGGCGCTAAATACAGCAACAAAGTTGATACGTTGGCAAAGGTGTTTTCCTTAGTCCTGACCACACCCTTGTTTATGCCTTTCCGCTCAGTTTCAGCTAACATCTTTAATGTGACACTGTTTTTTGGAAACTCTGGAACTGCAGGATGAAAGTTCAGTCTTTTTGTTTTTAGACTTATAAAATCAAGTCTATCTTGTATGAAATTGTCCAAAGGACAGAGATTGCAAACAACACATTGGATGCAGATGTATCTAGTTTTTTTTTTATTTGTGCAGGTTGGCATATTGTGCATATTGACATTTTTGGTTTTAGTGAGGTAGGACCAGTGTTCTCCAAGCCTCAGTCTGATCTCATGAAGTGCCTTACACCAGTGTTTCCAAAGTTGGTCCTGGAGGGCCAACATCCTGTATGGTCTAGTTCTCTACCTGGTTCAACACATATGGATTAAATGATGACTGAGCAAAAGACCTGATCGGAACATTGACATGTTAAGAACTGAGGAGGAAGTTACAACCGCCAGGCAGAGAACTAGGACATGCAGGATGCCTGCCCTCAAGGATCGACTTTGGGCACACTGCCTTAGACACCAGTCTGTGTTTTAATGGTGATGGTGTAACACTGGCACTCTTGAGCATGTCTGGATGGAACCCTCATTTATTAGGGTTCTGCACAAGCTACAGATGCCTTGAAATGTAAAGGATTCATATTCGCCAAGTAATGAAAAAATACTTGGTACCATGTGATCATCAGACCCAGCTCTGATCATCAGTACATTCTTGACCTTGGGTATTTGAGGTATGACATGATTCCATACTCATTCCGGGAAATGTCTTCAATTCCCGTTCTGTTAAGGATACATTTTCTTTTCTTTATTGGAATGCATGAATGCAATAACTGGATCTTCAGTTATTTTATGTCTCTCAACATTTTGATTGACGACAGTGATCACAGGTTCTTCATCATCTCAACTCCACTGTCACTACTACTACCATTGGCCAGTAAAGTATAAAAACTTTACTTCTTAATTGCAATAATTGACTTTTTTTCCTTACAAAATCTTGAAGTTAAGAACTAAAATATAAGTCAATGTTTTTAGGCGCTAAAAACATTTAGCGCCTAAATGTTTAGGCTCTAAACATTGCTTAAATGCAAGCTAAAATGCTTCCTTAAAGTGGTACATATTGTAGATCTATAGTCAGCGTAATGATATCAATACCTGTCAAAATATTGCCACTGATGAATGACGTCCACTTTAGTGGACAGGTGATCAGTTACAAAGCTGGTTTTTTAAAAATACATCAGTAGTATTAGTCCTTAGGGGTTACTTGATGTCACAATATTTTTTACCTGCAAGAGTTTTCTACAGTAGAAGAGGGAGTGGATATTCCTGAGTTCTATCTGCCATATTGGATTTAACAAAAACTTTCTTGCATATGGGTTGGGTGGCCAGTAGTTGGCAGTGTATTATATGATCCCCTAGTGTCCACTTTAGTGATCTGTGTGCATTTATAGCATAAAACCCCATCTATACACAATAAAATGGCTTGTATATACCTGTCCACAGAAGTGACCGCTATGCATGAAAGAATAAAGTCAACAATCAGTTCCTTTGACTTGGAGGTTTTCAAACAGAGATTGTTGGTGATGTACCAGGAAGACAGTCGCTCCACCTTCACTCTGTATGTGATCTCATCTGCTCTCCTCCAAAGATGAACCCCACCATCATGTTATCATAAGATCTGTAAATATTGGTTATCGACCATTTTCAATGGATTCTTATTTTGGACCATCAAATAGTCAAAAGAAAAAAAAATTATTAAAAAGCAAGAGTCCCAACTTCAAAGGTTTTTTATAGAAATTGATTTAGACAGAAATATGAGAATTTCTTTTTTGCCACGTGTTCAAAAATCTGCTGCTTTCAAAAGAGACTTTTTTTTCTGAGTTGTGTGGCAACCACAGCAGAGCACAAATTAAAGTTCCACTCAACCCACAGCATTGCTCATGTTTCTCAGATGTGAGACATCATTCCTGGAATTTGTCAATTCTTTCTGTTTCCTTAGAACTCTTTCAAATTTAGATTCGGCAAACAGGTAAATCATGTTTTCTGTTTCAGTCGTCTTGGGATGGGTTCAGGAGATAAATTGACCATTTGCCAAAAAAGACATAAGCAGACAAAACAGAAATCTAATGTTATTCCCAGCTATTCCGCAAACACAGCAGATGATGAGGAACAGTCTTTGTAAGAACAAATCATGACAGAGATGTGAGGTTTTCAGTAATATGGTAAAAAAAAAAGCTAAATAGCCAACATTTGCATAGCATTTGATCAAGTTTGAAGATATTTATTCTGAGTAACTTTGTTACTGGGAATTAACAGTTAAGAAATAAACATTGTCTGCTTTGACTTGTAGTTTTTTAGTGACAATTATATCATGCTTAACTATAATCATAGGTGTTTGCTCAAAGCTGACAAAGCCGTTTCCTAGAACTACCAACACAAGTTTTATAAATAGGTGTGTTGTATAAAAGTGGAAGTGTGTGAATGTGTGTTGAACACACCTGTTAGCCTGGGTAATTGAATTCTCATCTTTACACCAGCTGCAGGCGTCAGAGACTTTGATCAGGTACTGATAGTCCTCAAATATCTTGTCGGGAGCACGCAGGCCCAGAAATATTTTGTCTTCATGGTCAATGCTCTGCCAGACAACATAAAAATGCATATTGGTGGATTTTTTTCCCTTCATGGCATCAAGATCAGCATCTTGATGTTCGTATCATAATAAACTCACTGTGACTGCAATGTTTTTCTTTTTTAGCTCTTCCAGAAACTCTTCTTGCTTGTGGAACTTCTGTGTGTGAGGCTCCTGCTTGATGGCCACCAGTAAGAAGTCAAATGTAGTGTGGACAAACTGTTCAAACACAAACCATTACAACCCCCATATACAACACAGAGAAACATGACATCTTCATTTTGAAACACTGATGACAAAGAGAACAGCAAAAACACAGTGTAAAAGCATGTACAGAGAGAAAAATGAAAGAAATATTCAATAATAGTTCAAATAGGAAAATGCTTAATTATAGTCATAGAAAAAATGCATTATGAACAGAGTTCATATGAATATTAAAGCAGGAGTAAGCAACTTAAAAATGTTTTTTTATATATATATTTGTTAAAACTGTTTCCAAATTTGTAATGACAGTATAATATGATACAGATAATCTGAAAATAATGAGCTACTCTGACTTCTCCCTGTGGTCCTTTTGCCATCCTAAGATAGACACCGATAGGTCAGAAACAACCAATCAGAGCCAGAAGGAGGGTCTTAGCGCTGTCAGTCATCCTCATGTACATGCTGCTCTTCATGATCTTTGTAGTTCACTAATGTTTTCTAACAAGGCTAATTTTGGAATGACACACTTGAGAACTGAATTTACTTATTATGTGACTTCTGAAAGAAGTTGGTTGGACTAGATTTTATTGAATGGTACTGAAGTAAAGGGGGCACAATGCAGATTCCATACTTTTTATAATTTTATTTGTGAAAAACTTTCCAAACTGCATCACTTTCAGTCTACTCCCCAATAGTGTGCATTTCTGTACATAAAATAGGACTCAGGTCCTGAGCTGATGCAGAAGAAGCTGTTCTGTCTGCTGGGGCCTGACCTGCTCAGCCAACACCATGAATGAACCCAAAGATCAGAGCACACTCAACGCCTTCCATGTATCAAACAGTAAAGTCAGATCAAAGTCAAGGTTTAGAAAAGCAGCCGGTGAAGACTTTGACACTTCCTATCTAAATGATGATTGTTATCTGCTAGTAAACATGCACACTCGTCCACTGAGTCATTTGGGATCTGTCCAAGTTAATCTGCTTTGGTTTTATTAGAACCAAGCAGAAGAACATTAAACTGGTGTTATGATGTTTGCTGCCAGGACAAACGTTTCACCTCAGTATCAATATCAGGTCCAGTCAGAATTTGTCAGCCAAATGGGAGCTGAGCAGCATAACCATGTTATCCTGCATGCTGACAGCAGATTAAGCTACCTTTGTTAATTAGTGTGGTAATACAGGCTTATCAGTTCAGAACAGCCACAGAGTTCTTTTATGTGAGCATTTATCTTCTGTGTTTGCATGTCGTACATGAGGCTAATCTACAGTTAGCCTGTTAGCTTAGGCAAAGTTCTGCTGAAGTTGAGTCTTACCATAGAAGGAAGAAAAGCCTCATTGCTCTGGTCATCATCCTCTCTCTCCTGCAGCTCCATCTTGTCCTTTAAGAGAGACAAACACCTTCAATTTTTACCTCATCAATAAAACAGCTAATGGAGCTACAGTATATTCTGGCTTTGTTGTGCTACATTAATGGATCATAAAACATAAAAGATACATTTAAATTCTGCTTTTTCCCAGTTTTCTTAATTAAGGCCATTAAATTAATTTAGTTCTCTTCAGTTCCACATGATTGATGGCAGCATTTCTTACAGTTGAGCATAACTCGCATTACAAGTTTGGGGGTTTTAAAATCTTTTGTGAAACTATGGAAAAACATGCACATCATTCAAATGTTAAAAACTACAAAAGACTAAGCTTACAAATGGACAATAACAGTATATTGGCAGATAAAGTTTATGGTGGAATTGGGTTAATTGTGACTCAGTATGTAGAAAAGCCATGTTACAATTAAAAGGTATAGAGTTCAATTCCTGCCATATGTCAATGTGCAGCAGACCAAAGCACTTAACTCTGTGGATTTATTGGTGCATTATTTGTCAGAAACTGTAATGTGCAGGACCCCAAATCTCAGTGTTCCCATTAAGACACACAAACAATAAATACAAAGTTTTCTCAAATCTGGTTTCTAGGAATATTAAATTGAGTTTTCTTGTGGTTGAAATGTATAAAAATATTGTTTGTTTGTTTTGTTTTTTTCAGACATTTGGCTACGTCTGGACTAGGTCTAAAACAGCTAAACAAGGATGTCAGAGCAGATGATGTGCATCAGTTGGTTGGGGTTGGGAAACACACCCTGCCTTGGTTTCCACCATGCAAGTAAACAACAGCATGGAGAACTACTGTATGTTATTCTGGTTGGATGAATCACATTTTCTTATAAGGACATAAGAATGGGTTGATCCATGTAAGTGACCTGGGGGAGCCCAGTAAGAAGTGTTCTGACCTCATGACATTATGTTGACATCATTTTTATAAGGTTTAACCTGTCAAAATAGTGGTGATTATAAAGCACTTTTCTTATGGCTGTGCATCTCTGTTCTTAAAAAAGCATTTTATGTAAAAAAAAAAAAATAAAGACAGATGTTACAAAGGTGCTGATTTCCTCTACACATTTCCTTATCTGCATTATTAAAATGCTTTGGATGAGCATGATATAGGTTTTATTATTTTCTTATGTAGAGGCATTCTGTGCAAAGTACTTATTATTATTAACTGGAATCTTACAAATCAGATGTCGCCATGGGTCAGCAAGACTGTGTGGTTGTGTGACAGAGCTGCAGCAGGGTGCAGGTTCAGGCTTGTCTGAAACCTTCCCTCTGTGCTGACTAACTCCTGCTTTTCACCAGAGGTTTTGTTTTCCACCTGTTCACCGTCACATTGTTTCTACACCTTCACACCGTTCGTAGAGCCGGTATGGCAACAGAAAATGTACGTTTTTATACTGGATAAGTAAGAGTGGACTTTCAACATGGGTGTGACTCTGATCCAGAGCAGATTGTGAAGCCTCTGTCACAGCTGCAGACATCTCAGAATTGAAGCTTATTTTTTCTTTCTTTTTTGATAATTTTTGATAATTCAAAACTAAATCAGTCTGCTTTAGGAAAAAATGAAACAATAACAAGTAATGAGAATCTGAGTGCAACTATTTTTAGCTAAAAAAAATGAAAAATGAAAACTAAAAACTATAAACAAGCTATGTGTCTTCAGCAAAGACACATAAAAAAAGATAATTTCAGAAAGATATCAAACATGCTGTGTTTATAGGACTGAGTGCTGATGGTGATATAATTTTAAAAGCAAAAATTATCTCACAAGTACATCACCATTTTGTCTCTTTAAACAAAAAAACATCTGAAAACATTTCTTTTTTAACTTTACTGGGACAAGAGTATCGATACATTAAAAGCAGGTAATATTACAAGGGCCTCTTGAAATGAACACATAGAGAACAGGACATTTTCCCAAATTCTATATTTGTTAAAATGTTCAAATTGACTTTATGATCTCTGGCTTGATAAAAACATGATTTATTTAAATCCAACAATATAAAACCCACCTAACTTAAACAGGTTGATGTTTCTAAACACTGCAAACTAAGTCCTAGTTAGTTTAAAGAACAGTTGCAGAAAACCCGGACTGTAAATCACCTCGGTTACTTTAACATGAGTTACTTACAGCTCACTCTTTGGACAGGAGGCAGGGGTGTGTGTGCCGTTGAACCAAAAGAAAGGTTGAATCTCATGGGAATCTGTTTACCTCGGTATTCTTGAAGTACATCCTGTAACTTATTTCATTTGAAGCTCAGCAGGTAAAACTATTCTCCAGCATCATCAGCAGCCGTAGTTTCCGTTCCATGAACGTCCTTCCATGACCAACACACATCCCGACAGCGGGGAAAAGAGAAACAGCCTGGAAAGTCTCTAGGATGTTTCTCCCCCTCACTTCCGCATACCTATAGCCAGGTAAGTGCAGCTCCATGAGCGCGTGCGAGGTGTGGAGGTGGGTCGTTCCTTACGTGTAAGAGAGATAAGGTCACGTTCAGCTGAAAACGGAACTGTAGAGGCCGGGATTCAAAACAAATGACCCGAGAGGGATTTTAGGAGTTTCAGAAATAAGTTAGGAACAGTCTTACCTGAATGAAAATAGTAACAAGTGGGTGAACCGGTTCTCTGATTTGGTTTCCTTAACATTTGATTTTGACACATTGTATTGATGTATTGACACATTGTCTGTCGTCACCTTAGTTGACAACAAATAAATAAAGTATGTTTTTCTGAAACCCAGTAATCTCTTTCATTTTTGATTTAATAATTGAGATGCTGGAGTGCCTCACCAGTCCCGAATGTCACTGCTGCTTAGTGGATTGTAAAACTGTACTTACACTGAACTAAATTAAAAGTCTGAAATTGAAAGCTATTTTACTGTTTTTCAACGGTAGCTTTTTTGCTACAGTTTTATTGCTACATAAAAAAAAATACTACAAAAACAAACTCAATCCAATTAAGTCTGTGACGGTTCAGGAAATTGCTAAAGGGCAATTCCGCCGAATTGAGCATCTTTAATCTGTTCTAGTTTAAAAACGTCAACACTTAGACTCTACAAACTAGATTATTCCACACTAAAAGTTGAATATTTGAAATCCAGTTTGTAATTTATTAAATCTTTATTTAACATTAATTATACTTCCAACTAAATGTTTTCTCAGAGTCAGAGAACTTCAGTTTCTCAGTAATGTGTACATATATTAATGCCTGATGTGAGGTTGGATTACAGTAAATTCTACCAAGGCAACACATGCATTGAAAGTCTCTTCAATGCTAGTGCAAGCTTATCCATGGTAATGAACAGCAGAGAAAGTAGGCAATCAGGCGGGTCCCCTGCATGCTAGCCACTAGCATGTTCAAAGTGAGCAGTCTCCTCATAAAATACCAGTGCTGGCCCATCAGTTATCGGTTAAGTTTAACTTGGAGTTTGTTTTTTTTAAATCATAGTATAATTAATAACTATCCAAGTTGGTAATTTTCTATAATCAGAAAAATTACAAGGAAAAGATTTAAAAGGAACTATAAATTAAATAAGAAGCCAGAAAGACAGAACACTACACTGTGTAAATAAGCTTAGGTTCTTTATCACAACACAGCAGGTTACATCCCTTTATTTAGACTAATATAGCTTTATGAATAGTTACAGTATAAAGCAAATATGTCACTTTAAAAGCTCTTTCAGCAAATGTTTACACTGAGGCAGATCCTGGACTGTCAAGAGCAGAATATCCCTCCCTTTTACAGCTTCTGCAATAAATTCAACAAATAAGGAAAAGGGAAGTGATAGGAGTCCTAGTGATATGCAAACATTAGACAGAAACTGATACATTGTGGACCACAGCTGTTATTCTGACACTTAACTCCTCTTCACCCTATAGATGATGTAACTACTTTATTATTGAAACCTTTGTCTGGATTTTTACATGAAAATGTTAACTTTTCTCATAGACATTAAAAAATGAACAGGGACATTAAAACACACAAGTAAGGAAAACCTGAACAAAGTTCCCCTTCTATAGGAGATTCTTTGTAACAGTAGAATCAAAATAAATTACCACAATAAGTTTCTTACACACTATTTTTCTCAACTTTGTTGCCCAGATTGCAGATAGTAAATATTTACCTTCCTTTGTGGATTTTTTTCCCAGCTGCCCTGAAAACTGCAGTGATCAAACCACTTTTGAATAAAATTAATGTAGACTGATCAATAATTACAAGACCAAACCTATTCTGAAAGATCTGGCATAGAATATTTAAAGTTTCTGGAAAAAATGGCTTCTCTTGTGCCGTCCAGTCACCTTTTAGACTACATGAAGCACTGAGACTTTGCTTTAGAATCAGCAGTGATTGGTCTAGAACCTCGTTTTTGGTATCATTCCATCTCAGTGCTGAATTTGAAACAGACTTGTATCTCTAGAAATTAGAATATATTGTTTTTTTTTTGTTTGTTTCAGTCATTTTGTCACTCATTTCAGAAAGCGTTCCATTATTCATACATTAAAATGTTTAAAGGCTTTATTTCTTGTCATTTTGATGAATATAACTCATACATTACAAAAACCCCTAATTGAAAATAATATAACATTACATAACGTTTAAATAAAAAAGGATATTTTAAATAGAAATATCAGGCTGTCAGGCTATATTTGTTCAGTTTGTTGGGCCTGCAACAACCAAATTAGAGACACGTACATCACTCCTTTGTTTTTTTTTAGAAGTACCTGTCATATTCATTAAACTAAAAAAAAAAAAGAATTTCCATGAATCTTGTTTGAGTAAAGAACAACAGGTATTAAACATATTTTGAATTAAGCCCACATTTCTGTAAGAAAACATTTTTGGTCTAACTTTTAAATATGTTTTCATTAGCCATAAACAAAATAAAACACCATTAACAGGAATAAAAGCTGGAAAACAGTCTGTGTATACTTGATCTATCTAATGTGCTTCACCTAGTGATGCATTTACTGAATTAAATGAACTTTTCAATCTTATTGAAAACTCAGTAACACAAAACTGACTCAATCATAACATGTTTCATCATATCAGCCTCAGTGGATGACTGGGGGATGAAGAACTATGACACTGATGCCGCCATCTTCTGCAAGTTTGTCTCCTGATCCATTTTAAAATTCATCTTGTATTCATCCTCACTGATGCTGTACAGCCAGGTATGTCTGTCTTCACACTCACATCTGTATCTCTGCAAGCGTTTTGGTGGAGTATCAGGTGAACATTTAAAAGGCAGGTGATGAGAGCAGCACACCCTGAGTGTGAGGCATCCGTCTGCCCCAGGAGAGGGAGTTCATTAAACAAATGCCTTGTAACACCAGTAATAACCAAACCTGTTTTGCCACTATTGCTGCAGGAAGAATCAGAGAACTCACTTACGACTTTGTAATACTGAGGTAACCTGTCTGAGAAGGACTGTTAGCATAACTTCATCTTGTAAAATTAAGACTCTAGTTTTGAAGTAAAAATGAAGTAGTTCTTGAGTTGCCTAGTTACACTGATGATACGCTGATAACTCTCAGTTAACTGAGCACTGAAGAAGCCTCTCAAACATTTTCACTGGAAGCATTCTGGGCAATCTGCGGGAGAAAAGCTCAAAGATGTGAATGATTTGTAAAACCTTTGAGACAACATGGCTGTAAACTACATCTGGCAGCAGTTCTGGTGTTGATACCTGATTCCTAACATTCCATTTGAGAATTGAGTTGTTGTACACTAAACAGATTTTCTTTTTAAAACACAGCTTGGGGAGTATGGAACTTTTATTCTACTTTGAAAAAAAAACAAAAACAAAAAGAACATTTTTAATCTTTTTTCTAAGTACTAGGACTAGGACAAGGACAGGTCAAATCTGGTATAATTACTCTACACCACTTACAGAAGCTTAAAACAATGACGTTTCTTAACGCTTTACTTCATTTGGAAAAACAAGAAATGAGTATTCTTAGTTTTCCTCTAAATAATGTAAAATCATCTCATGAATCCATCATGCGTGTCCCACCCAAAAAAATGAATGGATGAAATGGAAGTTCTGTTCAGAAGGAGTACTGCTGTCTGACAGGTCAGAAATCATTTAGTATTGCATCCATTCAGAAGTCAGTCTTCTTTTTCTCCAGAATTTCTTCTGTAGTTCTTTGCTGTGGTCTTCCTGAAGGAGGTGAAGTTAACTTTGGACTCACCTAACTTCTTCTCCTCTTCCAGAGCAACAGGTTCACCCATGCTTTTCTCTTTATTTTTCTTTCCTTGTTTTGATTTTTCTGTTGTATCTCTTACCTCCGCTCTTTCTCTGCCTTCATTACCCTCATCCTCATCAGCCAGGTGACTCAGCTGTAACTCCTTCTCCTTTTCCTGCAGATCAGGTGGCAGCTGCACAGCCACCTGCTCTTTTGAGAGCCGCTTTGGTCTGGAGAAGAGCATCCTCTCCTGGACGTCACAGCGAGGATCACTTTTTGCCTCCTGGTGCAGACCAGACAGGAACTGGTGAGCTGCTCTCCTGTTATCTTGATCGCTGCTCTCCGCTACGTCCTCCAGGCTGTAGCGTGTCCATCGCTCGGGGTGCACCAGATAGTCTGGGACTCCTCTCTTCTTCTGTGGTATGGGAGAAGTGGAAGGAGGGTGGCTCGTCTTCCTGCTTTCTGCTGAGTTCCCTTGGTTCCGCGGAGTGACAGAGCGCTTCTCTACACTGTCCAGGCAGTCAAAGATGCTGCGGCTGCGGAATGAGAAGCCTGAACTCGCTCCGCTCAGGCTGAAAGAACTCTGCGCTGCGGGAGCAGAAGGTGAAACAGAGGTCATCACCTCCCCGTCTTCATCGCTGTGATCCAGCTCTGGGTCAAACGGAGCCTCTCTTGGTGCTTCTTCAGGCTCAGATTCATCGCTGGCTGAAAGCTCTAACACATCATCATCATCATCATCATCATCCTTGTGGTCTCTGATGTTTCTGTGATCAGACATCTTCATAACATCACTGAGACCTGACTGAACAAGAAACCTGATGGGGACAGTAGAAAGAGCTAAAACAGTTGATAAATAAAAACAGAAATAAAAACATGTACTGTACTTCTTCATCATTGGTCCATTTTATGTCAACACCAAACTATTATGGGCCAAACATAGAACAAATATTAATTTCTAATCTCTCTAACATAGGTAGTTTCAGAACGTTAATTTTTAAATATAGATTTTTCTTATTAGTCCACAAATTAGTTGTTCTTAAAAGCAGTTTGGTTCTAACATATTTGTGTAAATGAAACGCTAAGAGGCAAAGAGATTAATTAGCAGAACCTACAGGCTATGTTTTTCTCTCAACTCTGAAATGTCAG
This sequence comes from Xiphophorus couchianus, assembly GCF_001444195.1. Classification (NCBI taxonomy): domain Eukaryota; kingdom Metazoa; phylum Chordata; class Actinopteri; order Cyprinodontiformes; family Poeciliidae; genus Xiphophorus; species Xiphophorus couchianus. The sequence goes on from NC_040231.1 coordinate 33,008,449, forward strand.
ATTGTTCCTTACAGTTAATACAGAGTTGGCCCCACACATATCATTGCTACACTGTTTAATAATCACAGAGTCCGTATGCTGGACCAAAATAAACCACCGCCGTGTATACAGCTACAGCTTCAATTCAATGCATTGTGCGGGAAGTACAGCTAGCATACTAATGCTAACACATTTAGCGTCTTATTCCCACTGTGAGTCCCAGGTTTGGACTCACAGAATTCAAACCTTGATTCTTACAAGACTATAAAAATGATTTTTGCAACATTTTACCTGACTGCTGGCTGTAAGATCAGTAGTCAGAGAAGAAGCTAACATTCACAGTCAGTGCGCTACATCAAACCAGGAAGAAAAATTGATCCACCGGAAACACGTGACTTCAGACTTTTGACACCATTGGAGATTAACTTCCGGGTGTATTTTTAATGTTATAAAACATTTTAATAGTGTTATGTTCTTCTTAGTGTAACCAATAAAACTTACATATTTTTCTTTTTTGGGTGTGTGTTCCGTTTTTTTTAAATGGAGAAGAAATATTTATTCATAAGAGAGCTTTGTGCGCATGCTCAGTGTTATGAGTTACGATTGGCTCAGGCTCCGGATTGGCAGAGAGAACGCTGACCGGGATATTTTGAAAGCAGCAGGGTGGATTTTACTGGTAGTCTAGTGTTTGTAAATCAGAAAAGATTTGAACACCTTTAAGAACTGTATTAGACGGGTTTTTAGCGCATCCATGGAGCAGAAAAACCAGGAAACGGCGTGTATAGTCAGTGACATGTCGGACATGGTGGTGGTTGATTTGCACTCTGCCGTTAAAGCTGAAGAAACAGAGGAAGGTCTTCCTGGAGCGGGGCGCAGCCTGTTGGATATAACCCAAGGTCTGTGGAAAGCTGTCACTGTTTCAGACACTGAAGTGGTTAAAATCACTTGGGTACAAGCCTCTGCTGTAAAGATGACTAAAGGAGTGTCAAGCTAATAGCAGCTAAATAGATTCGGTCATGTTATCTGGCATCATGACTGAGTCAACGTAACTTATCGTGTCTTGACGGTTAAATTAGTATTTGTGTGTTTATATGTTTGTATCTTTGAGACTTTAGCTGATTTCTTGGCATTATACTGACTGACTATAAGGACATTAAATTCAACATGCCTCTGTCACAAGATCAAACTGTACTGCTGCTCCCTGTGGCCCTGGTGCTTTATGTTGTACTCAGAATCTGTCTTCAATAAGAATCAGAAAACGGCTGTGTCCACCCGTTTAAAAAAAGTATTAGTGGGTTGTCACAGAGAGCAGATGAATTATTTTTCACACATTGAAAATCCATTGGAGGAAATTGGATTAATAGTAAAACTAGAGAGACTCATAGTGTTGCTTTTGTACCATGTCCTACAGGGAGTTCATTAGGTGTTTTTTTTGTGTGTGTATTTCTGCAGGAAGACAACAACTCACTGATATTCCCATCCTTATTTAAACTCTGTCTACCTTGAAATGGCAGCATTTATTAGCTCCTGGTTATGCTTTCCTCCACATTAAAGGTTAGAGATTACCGTAGATTAGATAGAGCTTTTTTTAATCCCTCATTAAGGTTCTTATGGGGAGTTCAGTTTCCAACAGCAGGAAACTGACATAAAAATACAGCTTTGACAAGAAATGCATGAAAAGTAAAAAGTACAATAAAAATATAGAAAAGGAAGATAAATAAAACAAAGGGAAGATATGAACTAGATTGCTACTGCTAGATTTTGTGCACAGGTTATTGCATGTCATGTGATCTATTGCTCATTCAGTAATGTTGACTGTCAGGTTGTTTCTGTCCTCCTGTACCTCTTCTGCCCCCCCAGATCCCACCCCCATGCCATTTAGTACTAAGGAGTTTCTGAGTCTGTTTGTTCTGGATTTGGGGAGGAGCAAAATGTCCAGGCTGCTCTGGTTGTTTGTGATGACAAGCAGTTCAGCTGACCTCTCCTCTAACACTGTAGGGGATTGTAAAAGTGACTATATTTGAGCTTTTTATAATGTTATTCCTTCATCAAAAACGAACTTGGATTGCCGCTTTTATTCTTTCATGCATGTTTGAGAAATCCTCTAATTTCCCCTGGTAGCCATTTAGAGGTGCCTAATCGTTTGCCCTCACAAGGCACCGCCTGTTTCCACAAAGCTCCTCCATGGAGCTGCAGTCTCCAAGCTCAGTTTCTGCCTCTCAGAGCGCCCACTCCCACATTTCCCCACTCTGCTCCTCCAGACTAGCAGCAGCAGCAATTAGCAAACACATGGTGGAACTGCACATCTTCTGAGCTCATTATATTAGCTACAAAGCTCCTAAGATCAGCTGTAAACATCTCATTTGAGGAGCATTGTTGTAATGATGAGCTGAATGGCAGTGTTGGAAAGAGTAGGAGTTTCTTAAAGAGATAGAGGTCAATTTCAAGCCAGCAAATTGCAAAGTCTAATTTCTTTAAGTCATATTGATATGGGTGGGAAATATAGACTTAGAATCTTATTGCAATATTTTGTGGTAGCATAGTGATGATCATAAAGATTGAAGATGTATCAATACGGATGGTTGATTGATGTTTAGTATGACTTTTGAGAGAAGGGGTAGACTACATATTTTTTTTTCTTCAGACTACACTTCATTCAAAACTTTTGCATGTGTACATGTGACATGCTCATTTTAAGTTGTAAATAAATTAAATAAACAAATTAATAAAATGAAATGAATGTGATTCGCCCTCCACAGCCCTGAGTCTAAACGGGGACAGTGATGACGACAGTGGCACAGATCATTTCAGCAGTGAGAAGTCGGGGACTCAGCTGCAGAGATGTGAGCAGCACGGAGGAGGAAGCTCCGGTCTGCCCGACACCTTCCAGACCGGCGGTCTGCTGTTCTACGAGAGGTTTAAGGCGTATCAGGACTACATGCTGGGTAACTCTGCCACCAACACAGTCTGGCTGCCATGTTTCTGGGAATATTCACATGTTTGTTGGTGTCCAGGAGACTGTAAGCCCTCAGAGGTGAAGGCCTTCACAGCAGACTACCTGGACAAGGCGCTGGAGCCGTGTGACTGGTTGGCTTTGTGGAGCACTGCTGTCTTTGATGTGGTGGTGGAGGTAGGAGCAGCTCGTTTAGATGGCTTCACCTCCATCACATTTGTTGCTAACAGTCATGTTGGTGGGATTCTGTTGGCGAGTTCAGGTGCAAGATCTGGACCTGAATGACCTCAAGGCGTGTGTGAAGCTGGTGCTGCCTCTGCAGTGTGAAACCAGAAGCTGTGAGATCACAGAGGAATCCTTTAATTCTCTGCTGGAGGCGACTCAGCACAAAGTCCCCCTGCTGGAGCTGCAGGTGCTCTACAACGAGTCGGGGGACTTTGACCAGACGGCGCTCACTCTTGAGCACTTGAGGTAGGGTGCTCTGAATTAGACCTGGCTGATATGCTGCAGAACAATACTAAGAGTCTTCTCGTGTCTGCAGGTTTTTCTACAAACACATCTGGAGGCAGTGGGATGAAGAAGATGAGAACGATGACTTTGACTACTTTGTTCGTTGTGTGGAGCCTCGTCTCAGACTGTAAGCAGAACTTGAACTTCTGGAATGTGAAGGTTGATGCTCGAACTGGACAATATGACTAAAAAACATATCGTGATATAAGCATTCCATATCAGTCAAAAAGGATAATTAGTTTTCTGTTTTAAATATCTGAAATATACGACCAAACTGGTGATGTGACCTTTCCTGTTTTAGCCACAGTTTTCAGTTTTATGAGGCATCATAGCAAAACGACAAACTGCTACTGTGTATGTTGATCAACAGGTTGTTGCTAGGTTAGTTAGTTAGTTAGTTAGTTAGTTAGTTAGTTAGTTAGTTAGTTAGTTAGTTAGTTAGTTAGTTAGTTAGTTAGTTAGTTAGTTAGTTAGTTAGTTAGTTAGTTAGTTAGTTAGTTGATGCCACCAACTTTGCTTAGCTGGTCATTCCTAGCCTTTCTTCTGCCCAGAGTGCTGTGTGGTTTTGGATTGGAGTTCAGTGAAATTATGAAAAATTCTATCAGACATATTATCTGTTGATATTGATCACATGTATATATTGTTATTGATTTATTGCCCAGCTCTAGTTGATGCTGATATCTTCTTGCAGCTACTATGACATCCTGGAAGACAGAGTCCCAGCTGGCCTGGTGGCAGAGTACCATTCCCTGCTGCAGAGCTGCTCCCAGTGCTTCCAGCAGTTTTCAGAGCTGCGTGGCGGGCTAAGCGCCGACTCAGACTCAGAGATAGACAATGTGTCCATGGTGGAGGGCCTGAAGCTCTACGACCAGCTGGAAACATTTAAACGCAAACTGCAGATCATTGAAAACCCCCTGTTGAGGTGTGTCCTTCGCTGTCCCTGTCTGTCCCTCTCCCTCTCTCGTTGTACACAACATACCCCTGACCTCCCTCTGCACCTGTCCAGGTATGTGCTGGCCTACAAAGGCAGCTCCAGACGGCAGTGTGTGCAGAGTCGTGGGCTTAGAGCATCCAGTGTGAAGGTGGTTCACGTGGTAACGGCCAGCTGCAACATCATCCAGCTGCAGTCTCTCCTCACTGCACGCCTCCTGCCGCTCAGCTCCTCTGACGACACAGAGATCCAGGTGAGAGCACACACATGCTGCCAGCGCAGCAGGGTCAGCTGCTCTGCCTGAAACACAAGAAGTTTAGGAAGGTTGACCCAGCTCACTTCTGATTGGACCATTTAAATCAACTTCTTCACTCATTCTGCTGTAGATTAGCTGTGGTTGGGATTAGGGCTGCAGCTAACAATTATTCTAGTAGTTGAGGATTTTAATGATTAATCAGATTTAAAAAAAAATTTCATTCTGCAGATTTTTTAATTTAACCACTTAAGTCTTTTTTATACATTAGGAATACAGTAACCCCTTAAATTCACTCGAAAACACTTACCCGCTAGTCAATAGGTCCATGAAGATAATAGTGTCCTTGTGACATGTAAGGAATTTTAAAAGTTGCAGTTAAATAACTAATTTAATTAATTTTAAATAAGACGGAAAACATTTCATTGCCTAAAATGCCATAGCAGCTTTTCTTTCGAGAACACTCGATCATTTGCAGTAAAGGAAGCAACTGCAGCTAAAAATCCTTCTAACATCACCATGAGAAAAGCTCCGTCCTTTCTGCTGGACTGGACATCAGCACAGTGTGGCTGATCTGGTGCGAGTTTTTGGATTAGCAGATTAATAATTATATTGCAAAAGATGTTTAACAGATTTTTTTTTCAGATGCTAAAACTGACACTTAATGATTTCTGGCTTAAGGTTTGAAGAAGATTTGGCTTAATTACAGAGTATCCTCTTTCTTTAGTAAATGGCTTTTTTTAAGAGGATGATTTCTGTAGTCAATTCATCATCACTAGTCTGATTGAATCACTTTAGCCCTTTCTGAGGTCATTATATTGATGAGTTGGTCCCATGGTTTAGCTTTTGAGCAGATCAGCCCACTTTTGAATGTAGAATGCTTTGTTTACAGATTAGTTTTTGGCCAACAGAAAGGCCAAAGCAAAGCCCATATCATCAACCCTCCATCTCTGTGCTAAACAGTTTCTGCTGATATCCTCACACACACACACACACACAAGGGCAGTCTGTCCGCTTTGGGAGGATGAACCGTATGATCTCTGCAGTTCCATAGAGATCCAGTGTCAGCCGTGGATTCCTGTCATCAGGGTGACATGGTCATCATTCTTCCAGGAACTTACAGAGTCAGCAGCTCCATCTTCATACCAGACTCCATCACTGTTGAAGGTAAGAAAACATTGTGTGGATGGAAACACATTTTTTGGACGATTGTACCCTTAAGAGGAAGCAGCTCCATGTTGGTGTGAACACTGATGTTCTGAGAAATGCTGTTAGGAATTCTGAGTATAATGTCAAATAAATAATAAAGCTTGATGTCGCTTAGAATAGAGTAAGACTGGGGGCGTGCTGTGGTGGCGCAGGGGGTTAGCACGCCCCATGTTTGGAGGCCTTAGTCCTCGACGCGGACGTCGCGGGTTCGACTCCTGGTCCCGACGACCTTTACCGCATGTCTTCCCCCCTCTCCTCACCCTCCTTCCTGTCTGCCTACTGTCGAAAAAATACGAGCCACTAGCGCAGCAAAAACTCTTCGGAGGAAAAAAAAAAAAAAAAAAAGAATAGAGTAAGACTGAATAAATCTGTCCTTATGGATTGGGCACATTTTCAACAATACCTGATTTAGAATTTTTCAATATTGGGATTGATATTGATATTGGATTGGTTCATTTCTACTTGGCATATTGTTTTAGAACCCACAGCGTTCTCCCTGACCTGCTGCTGTGTTTGTTGGTCCTCATGTTGCTGTCTGTTCAATAATGTTCTGTTCAATAATAATAAAGCAACACATGTGTGTTTGTTAGACACACCTGGGCGTTTAAAAATTAGAGGTGATTTCTGAAGACAGTTGGTTTCACAGGATATTATTTATTGGCATCAGTGTAAAGGGGTTGGAGGATGTAAATGAACTGTATCTTTCAGTTTCCTTCCACTGTGTTGTTGGAATGTGGCCAAATGTGAAGAGGTTCCAGTGGTTGACAGTAGATGTGTTGGTCAACTTGCTGCAGGAAGACCGCTGCCAGTGTCTCCTGAGACATGTTAAACATTCAGAGGGCTGTTGGGTGTTAACAGATCTCTTGGTTTGTGTACCAGGCTTTGGATACCCTGATGAAGTTGTGATTGAAAACCAACACAAAGGCGACTCATTTGTGGAGTCCACAGGAGCCGATGTCAGAGTGTCCAACATCAAGTTCATCCAGCATGATGCTGTTGAAGGCATTCTGTGTGAGTTGGTCATTTTCAAGCTACTACTCCAGTTTGTTTAAGATTATAGACAATCTTGGAACTTCAGTGCAAAATTTGTCAATACAGTTTTCATGAAAATTGCTACAATGCAAACAATGACCACAATGTGATTGGAACAGAATCTTTGTTTTAGAAGTACAACTAAATTGGTGTCAATGTTTTCTGTAAATCTCTTAATTTATTGTACAGCAGTACAAATTGTTGTTTGAAAACATTCGAATCCAGAAATCCACTTAGCATTCAGAACAGGAATAAACTCCTCACCAGTTTGAAGTCATTTCTGAGGAAACTATTTTCCTCAGCCATTACCTCACAGTACCAGTCTAACCAGTCTACTGAAAGGCAAATACCACACTTTTCCTTTGTTTACAAGTGAAATATGACAGAGCATGTTTCAGTAACTCTTATAAAGTTGATGCTGTTTTATAGCTATAGTGGATGAACAATGAGCTACATAAGTTCAAACAGATGAGTTGCTACTCCAGCAGATGGCCTGATTAATTTACCAGCTAATAGATATTAGCTAATCCACCTAACATTAGCTGGTTACTGTTCCAGTGTAAATGGTAGCACTGAAAATTTAAAATATGTAATATCCTGCCTATCAGTATTGTACTTCAATTAGTCTGATTAGTCTGATCATTTTCTGCAAAACAAACATCAAAACTAAAAAAGTGGATTTTCCATCAGCAGTAATCTGTCGTGTCATTTACCTGGACCCCTGTGTTGTTTAAAGTCCTGAATCTTCTTGTCGATTGATGACCAGGTGTACGTCAAGGCACTCTGAACATGGAGAACTGCGTGCTGCAGTGTGACACTACCGGCGTGATTGTGCAGACATCTGCCCGCTTCACCATGAACATGTGTGACCTGTATGGCTCCAAGGTTTGGGCAGCACACACCGATCACACAGGAAGCCCCTCTGGTCCTGCTTGTCTTTGTTAAACAGATGGCTTCCATGTCACAGACTCTGTCTTTTGCTGTTTGATGATTGGCTGATCTTGATGATGTCAGTCATGTGTCTGTTCAGGGGGCAGGTGTGGAGATTTATCCTGGCAGCATTTCCAGTCTGGTCAGTAATAGCATCCATCACTGTAAGGATGGAGTCCTGATCAAGGTGAGGCGTCACAACTCCCGCCGACTTTCAGCCTAAAAGAAAAAATCTTTCTTATACAAACAAAATCCTGCAACCTGTTGAGATGTGCTGTTAATAGTTTTTGCAGATGGTGTTGACCAAAGTGTGTGGGGGTGTGTGTAAGTGTGTGAGGGCGTGTGTATATGTGTTTACTCATAAATGAATAATTTAAACTAGAACACATTCAGAAAAAACCCCACAAATACCATGGACCTGAGTGAAGTTGCCCCCTCAACTCCTTCAAATCAGACAAAATTGGTGTCAAACGTTTGTGCAGCAAAATTTTTCGTTTATGTTGCTTTGGCTTTGAAGATATTAATGAAAGTTTAACGGTCATCTTGATTTTGTAAAAGTGGGGGCCTGGTTGACCTTTCATGACCTCTGGAAACATTTCTTGATATCTTTAAAATGATAGAGGCACAAGCGAAAATCTTTGCTGCACAAACGTTTGACATCGATTTACCTGGTTTGAAGAAGGGGGGTGGGGGGGCTTCACCGAGGAATTCCATGGTTCTATATTTCTCACATATTCTTTCAGAGATTAGGATTAATCATTTTCCTTCAGCGTTTATTGATAATAGAGCTGCGACTAATGATTATTTTAGTAATTTATTATTCTATCGATTAATAGGATTTTCTTTTTACCATTTAAGCCTTTTATGCAGTATTAGAAATGCATTAAAATATGCAACTAAACAAAATTACTTTTATAAAAAAAAATAATAAAAAAATACATATTTCCTAAAATGCAGCAGCAGCATTCATTTAGTGAACATTTCATTATTTGTAGCAAAGGATGCATCTGCAGCTAAAGCTAAAATCCTTCTAACCTTGCACCTCTAACAAGTGTAAGGTTTATATTTTTATTGATTAACTCATTAATGAATAGCAAAAGGTGCCACTTGAGGAGTCCTGAGTACAACAGTTATTTCAGTTTTAGGTCATGTAACTTTTCTGCATTTTTCCAGAAGGTGGCGCTTTTTCACACGATCTCTTATTTCTGAGGCATTTGGTATTCTACGTTAGACTGATAGGTTTTCTTTCTGTAACACTGAATCTCTGCTTTCTAATATAAATGTTTCTTTTCAAAAGTATGATCCATATAATGTGTGTGTGTGTGTGGACATGCAGGACTTTGCCAATGAGCTAGATGGGATGCCATCCATCACCATGGAAAACAATATCATCCACAACAATGAGGACTACGGTGTGATTCTGGTTAAACCGGGTACTGGAGAGGAGCAGAGGGTCCAGTCCTGTGAGGGTGAAGGTCAGCAGCTCTCATTGTGCTCGATGCTCTGATGGTTGTCTTGGTAGAATCAGTAGTTAGCTCATCTATAGTTCTTCTGTTTGTCCCCAGAAGACCCAGCAGTGCAAAGCGCTGACGACCAGCAGCAGGAGGCTCTTCCAGAGCCATCAGCAGCAAAGTCAGACTCTGGTGCCTCCCAGCTGGAGTCAGCGGGAACCAACAGCAGCGACGGTGATGCTGCTGCTGCCGCCGGCAGGAAGTGGCAGTTCGGTCGTCAGCTGAGTAGAAGCAAGGAAGTGTCCTGCAGCCGAGCGGTCCAGGATCTGATGGAGCACCAGATCTTTGTTTCTGTTCAGGGGAATCAGTTCAAATGGAATAGAAAGGGCGACTTTGGAATCTTTTTCTACTGACTTTCACTCTGGCTGATTAATTCTAGGAAGTTCATCTGCTTTTTAGTTCTCATTCCCATTTATTGGCGTTACTGTCTTGATTACAGATTTGAAAAGATCACTGGCAAAATGTTTTCTAGGAGGTGTTGCATTCTGTTTGTAACACTACAATGTGTTCTCAGTACTAATCTAGTTTGACTTTGCACAAATCTTTTTATCTAAATTATTCCTTTCAGGCTCCTCACTGCTTTTATCTGCTGATAAAGCGTTATGGATTATTATATTCAAATCAACTTGTCATGTTGATGGTAGTTATGGTGTTTTGACCTTTAATAAAAAAAATCTTTCTAGAAATGGAACTTTTTGTGGTAAGGATCTCCGTTCTGACGACTTCTGAAACTTTTATGGTGAAAGTGATTTTTATAATTTGGGAAGTTTCAGAATTCAGAGTGACAAAAAAACAGGTTATTGGATGAAGAGCTGATTTACACTGAAGATTTATCCTTATATGTGTCGAAACTAATTCTTTAAAAAAAAAGCATATTGAAGAATGTCGCGAAAGAAAAAGCTCTTAGAATATTTTTTGTTTTAAAGTTCAAAACTATTCACATTGTTTGAACATATACACACTTTAACACCATAAGCTCACAAAGGTCAGTGTATTTTATTGGGATTTTATGTTCAGTTTAAGTAAATAATACAATAGAATGATGCTGGAAGCTGAGAAAGAGAGAATGAACACTTTGGCTTGAATGTTCGGTTTCCTGTCCATTCTGAGCAACAGCATCTCTAAAGCATAATGCTGCCATCACTATTTTATTTATATTTTTACAGTGGTGCGGGCTTCACAATGATGTACAGAGTAATGATTGGCATGTGGGCCAGAAGAATATTTAGGACTGAAGAGCATGTCAAATATTTTCTGAGTAAAATAAACCTTGATTATAGAAATTTCACTTTGAAAGGCGAACATATTTTCCAGCTTACATATACCTTCCTCTCACGCTTTGAGGTCAGACTCTTTGGAGGATGAGTAAAATGTCTGACTTAAAAAATATGTGATCAACTGACTTTTTCTCTTATGGTTCTATGTCACAGAACAACACAGGACATACAACCACACATCTCTCTAAAGGAGAATTTAGAGAGATCAAGCTGTCATGTTTTTGTTGGTTTGTACCCAAAGAGATCCCACACACAGGAAGAACATGCAGAAACACCCCAGGCTGGGATTTGAACCCAGGACCTTCTTGCTTCAAGGCAACAGTGCTACCAACTGCACCACTGTGCAGCCTGAGATGGAGTTTACATTAAGAAATATCAGATGTAGTTGATGTTCATTTCATGGAGCTGTCATAAATATTCTCACTATTCATGTAAAAAAAGAAAATGTAACAGAATTGCAAAAGTTTTCTATTATAGAACTGAAAAATAGAATTAGGTTTTGGTTACACAAATTTAGACCAATACATGAAAAAATATATATTTTTAGACAAAGAAGAAAGACAAGATTACAGGCAGCAAATAGTTAGCTGAAACTATTATTAAAAAAAAACCTGAAATTGGTTTTCAAAATATTTTTCATACACGTTGACATGCAGCTTTACTGAGATTCACAATCATGATAAAAACATGTTTTCATGCTCCAATCAGAGCATGAGACGGTCTGTTCTGCTGGACAGAACAAGCAATTTAAAAGCAAAGTAAAATGTATTTGATTATGCTAAACATTACTTAAGCTGAAATTATATGCATTAAGTAATTTGTACATTTTAAGATAAAATCACTTCAAGTGTGTGTAATGCAGGTATAGTACAGGGTTACAGCAGCATTAGCAAAGACACGTCTTCACTGTCACAGAACAATTTATCTTTATGATAAAGTTTGGGTTTTAGTCTCATATATTTTTATAGCACCAGTATTTAAACCCAAAACTACCACACAAACCCATGTATTAAACACAGTACATAACATCAACCAGGACCTCTTGGTCAGGTGGATCAAGTATTTCTGTTGCTGTTTAATTTAAACATAAATGCAGCTTGGAGCAAAAGCACCTAAAGTTGCAGTTTCTAAAGTTTTCCAAATTTCTTAAATTCCAAGATTTCTTTGTCCATAACAATGTAGAATCTGTGCTTTATATTGTAGTTTAATGTTGGAAACTCAAACAGTAATCTATAATCCAAAATTTAAAAAAAAAAGAATCAAAGATATGATCAAATATAATGTGCAATTCATCTTAAAGAAAAGCGTCTCTCCTGATGCAGTGGGAAGGATGGACGTCTGGCACAGATCCTCTCCGCGCCACAACTAAGAACCCAATTTGACTTGAAGATATCCATTGAACCAGCTGCTGTGGAGGTGATGTCTTCTCCCTCGTCCCCCCGTCAGCGGGGGGCTTCAGAGCAGAGGAGCTATCCAATCAGCACGAGGGTTAACCCTTCAGGCATCGGCTGGTTTTGCTGTAAAAATACAACAAAATTAACAAACTTGATGTTACCACAACAAATCTGTACTCCAAACTGAACTAACTGAAGGAATTGAAAGACATTGATGTTTAATTTGCAGCATCTCTTCGGTCCATAACAGAAGCAGAGTTTACATCACCTCTGTTAAAGCAGGATTCACGGTAACAGGATCGGTAAATTGGTGGTCTCAGAGTTAGTGGGCAGTTGTCGCCATGACGACCGGTGTCTTTATGCATGCACTGGACCACTCGTGACTGTACACCCTTTCCACACGTGGATGAGCACTGAAATAGCCAGAGTCATCCATTATGTTACGTTCATTTTATGGTTCTCTGTTGTTGAAATGAGAAGCTTACATAGAACAAATTAAAATTAGATGTTGCTTCAACATTTCTACACAACATTCTTTTCTCATGATGCATCTGTTTTATGAAATGCAACAGCCCCATAACACGATGCAGCCACCCCGTGCATTTCAGTTCAGATGTTCTCAGGCTTACTTGCGCTCCCGGATTTCCTCAGTTCCACTTTAGTTCTATCAAACAAAACATGTCTCCAAATATGAAGGTCTCTGTGGACATTTACAAACTTCATTCTGTCTTTCATGTGCTTCATTTGCAGTAATGGCCTCCTGCTCTCTGGCCTTTCAGCCGTGTCGCTGCAGAACATGTTTCTCTGTGGATAACGTCTCTGTCTCACCGGCTTCAGCAGCATCTTCACAAGATCTGGGGTCAGTTATGAATCCCACACCAAAGCAGGTTCATCACTGGGACACAGACTTCTACTCCTTCCTGAACGCTACAATGGCTGGACTTTCCCATCACGACTAGAACTGAACAGGTGAACTCCACACCTGTGAGCAGCTGGATGACCACGGCATGTTTAAATGTTTACTGCACCATAGAGATCTAACAGCCATAAAAACAAAGTGGTTCAGAGTAATAGTGATGCAAGTTCAGACATTTAACTTGGAAAATCTGCTTAAGAAAATCTAAGGCAAAGCAAGGAATAAAGATTGGTTTTAAGTTGCCAGGATTCAACAAGGATACCACAGATCTTTGTTGATAAAAAGGCCAAATGTTGCTCATGAGAAGTGATTAATACCAGTGTTTACTGATCCAGTTGCTTATCATTATCTCAATGTTAACCATACACTAAATATGTTTACTAACATTCATACCTTGGACCAGTCTCCAAACCTCCATTCAAAGCATTCTACGTCTTCCTCACAGGGTTCTTGTTGACTGGGCTTGGAATCAGGCTCACATCCTCCGTCTGGGCTTCTACACCGCACTGTCCGCGTGCGAAAACCCCGACCGCAGGCTGATGAACACTGGAAAATGGCAAGGAAAATATTATCAAAGCATAAAGAACATGCACCATTTTTATATTCATGAAGTTCCAACAACAATATACTAAACTCTGTGACACTGGACCAGCATTCAGCCTTCAGGAGGCGTTTCTACTCAGAGACAAAGTGACCTTCCTCTAATAGGTTCACAGTTAGTCTGCTCAGGCCTTCCAAATCCACCCTGGACGGCTATGAACTGTTTAAACATAGATTATTTAGCATTTTTTAACAAATAATGAACTTAGCACATTAAACCTACTGTAACAATCTAGTGTAAATTCTGCACTAAGTAGCACCAAAGAGTTCCTCATTTCCCACCGTAGAGTGTTGGACTACCTGTGACCAGTCTGAGGCCTCCCATTCTGGAAGGCAGAAGTTGCCCTCACAGTCCTGTTGCCCCACAGGTTTGCCCCCGTGGCAGTCCCGGTCCTTGGTGTGGATGAATGAGCCGTTTAGTGAGGGGTAAACACAAGACACTTGTCTCTGCTGGAGACCATTACCACAGGAGACGGAGCAGGGCCCCCACTCACCTGCCACCCACCTGTGGAGAATATCTCAGCTTTTATTCTTCACATTTTGAGTAACTCAGTCTATAACACATGTGATGTAACTTCACATCAAATTCTATCTCAGGTTTTCTATGCAATCTCACTAATCTTGTAAATGCAGGAAAACACCAGTGACTAACAGGCTCAGTTTAAAACTGAATGATGTTCCTGTTGTTGACTGAACAAGGCAACTCTAAGCAAACTGGTTTTCATCTTTGGTTTAAAGAAACTCAGTGTTTTCTACAAGTTTGCTCCAGATTAGAGGAGCAGAAAAACTGAATTCAACTCAATTTATTTCTATAGCATCACTTCACCACAAACACAGTCTCAACTCAAGGCACTTAAAAAAAATGTAATTTATTCAGACATACATTCAGTTAATCCTATTTATCATCAAGCGCAGTTTATTGTTTATTGTTTCTATGGAAACCCAGCTGTCAGAAGTCAGTCAACCACTGACTTCTAATAATTTCATTAATAATAAATTATTAATTATAATTATTAATAATTGCATCAAATGACAATATTGATTTTCCATACAGTTGAAAAGATAAGTAAATGTAGAAAACAGAATCACTTCCAAATGTAAATATCTCTACTGTAAATGTTTGGCTGCAGATGTTTAAAACTTAGTCCAGGGTTTGCACAAAGTTAATCCTGGAGGGCCGGCATCCTGCATGTTTCAGTTCTCTATCTGGTGGTAGAAACAACCTCCTCAGCATGTCAGTGTTCTTCTTAGGGCTTCTAACGAGCCATCATTTGATCAGGTGGCTAAACCAGGGAGAGAACTAAAACATCCAGGACCCACTTTGAGCACCACTGATCTAGAATGTCTTGATGTGCATGTGTGTGTGTTTGTGTGTGGGAGGCTGACCTGTACTGGCAGGGCAGACTGTTGCAGCGCTGCACCTTGGCCTGGGGCCGGGTCTCAGGCTGACAGTAGTTATTACTGACAACCTCCATGCTGTTATTGACTGTCCTCATACAGGAGACCGCTGTGCTCCTCTCACCTGCATGAAACACAACCATGGGTCAGACTCCACTGGTTCTGTAGTCTACAAAGTACCAGAGAAGGTGTGTCTGGCCCAAAACGTTAATACTGAGTATAGGATTGAATCACTAACAAATTATGACAAACAAAATGGAATACTGAAAAACAACTGTAGACTATTTGACTTATTAAAAAAACAACAAAAAAAAACCAAATGGCTATGGATAACAATGATATCCCCACTCAGCACAGCATCTGATTCCTGATGTCAGGTCTGAAGATGATAACCAGACCCAGACAAACCCTCCACTTAAGCAAAGAGACATTAACAAAACTACAGATGTGTCCAAGCCTCACTTCAAGTTAGACAAAGGATAATGTGATTTCAGGATCTTCATTGTATGACGACGAAGGGAGTATATGTGAGAAAAAAGAAAAGTGAGAGAGCGAGACAGAGTGAGGAAAACTGGGAGAACAGATATGAACAAGCAGTTTGGTTTCAGCTCCTTGTTTGAACTCTGCTTTGGATGCAGTCACTGCAAACATGACTGTAGGAAAGCTGCAGTGTGAAACTTTTATTAAAAAAATGTTTTTTTACATATTTGTTACAATTATCATTATGTTGTGACAGACAGATAATTTATGGGGGAAAAAATGAGTTCCTCTGTCTTCTCCCAGTGTTCCCAGTACAACCAGTCAGAGCCAGGATGCGGGTCTTAGCGCTGTCAATCACTCTCATGTTCACCATCTGCCCCTTGTTTTCTTCTACAGCTGGTTTGCCACAACATAACCTGCCACAAATGCTGAGGCTAGTTAGCATAGCCATCTAAGACAGTGAATAAACCTTCCTGGAACAGTAAGTTGTTTCTCCTCCATTGGCACAGTGAGCAGCATTGCCTGACAGCTCTAAGCCCCGCCTCCTGGCTCTGATTGGTTGTTTTTGGTCAGCATTTCTTCAGACAGCAATAGTAGCTCAGGGAGGAGGAGGAGCTCGAGCTTTTCACTGATTATCTGTCTCATATTATACAGTCACAACATGCTTAGTTTTAACATATATGTAAAAAAAAAAACATTTCTGTAAAGGTTATATACATAATGCAGCAAAAAACAATAATAATCACACAGACCAACCTTTCAGAGGGAAGCAATTTTCAATCAATTATTTAACTGATCTATTTCAGCCCAGAAACTTTGCTGAGGACCTGATCTACAAAGATTCAAATAAGGAATACTAAATTGCATAAGCAAAAAAAAAAAAAGAAAAAAATACCAAAGAAAACGTGCGTATTGCAACTGTGAAAGAACCTGAAGAGGAATGAATATGTTGGCATGGCGGTGTGAATAGTGTTGAACTCTTACCTCCCCCACACTGAACTGAACAGTTCTGCCAGGTACTGTGAGCCCAGACATAGAGGTACTCTGGTTCTGTCTGTTTCTCAGTGCTCCGGTCCTGGCTCGTGTTCACAGGTATGGTGTACTCATAGTGGATCCCATAGCTCTGATCGTGAAAGAGCAGGACCTACGATCACAACGAAAGTAACTGAAGAAAGCTCAGCAAGCCTTAAAGGGCCAGTGACATTTATTCTCCTCACATTGTCCTTTGCTGTTAACCTTGGAGCCTATTTCACTCATGGATATGATTTTTTATCTTTATAATACTGATTTATCTCCTGTCAATTTATTTCAGCCAACTGTTGATCAATAGTAAGATACATCCATTGATCATCTATACCCACCTATCCCTAGGAAAAACAACTGTACACACCCATACCTAATGCTCAGCTCACCTACATGACTCTCTCTATCAGTCATGTTTTTTGACTGAGGGAGGGAGAACCCACTCTTACCCACCTTTAAACTTAGGTTTCATATTTAGTGACAGAGTATTGATTCCACAAATCTTTGACTAAATATAACACTGAGTACATTTTTGTCTCTAAGCATATGTAACCCACCCGCTCACCGGCCCACCTTACCATTAGGTGTAAGGGAGTTTTAGTCGGCCCTTTGGCAGAAATCTTCTCCCACAGTCCTCTTCTAACATATCGCACCATGGTCCCAGCCAGCTCAAAGTCTCCTGGAAGTTCAATCTTCCAGTCGCTGTTGATGGATCTCTTGCTGGAGTCCTTAAGAGCTATAGGAAAATTACAGATTGAGTTTTCTGAAAAACATATATTTCACATTTACACACAAAGAAATCTGTATTTGTCATTCGTTCCATCCATAAGACAAGGGAAAAGATATTTTACCTATCTGTTTAAGTACAGATTTACAAGATGTATTTGTGGTGAGTGAACCAAGACATGATTACCCAGAAAGCTCTGTAAAGGTTTGTCCTCCATGACTTTGATCCTCCACGCTCCTGCGGGAATCACCACAGCCTCAACGTAGCCTGACAGAAACACACAAGCAAAAGGAGAAAAATAAATTAACTCAAGTGAACTATTATGTAGTTTAAACACAAATATTGATTTGTTAAAATAGTTTTGTGAAAGGAAGAAAATGGTCATCTCTTTACACTTTTGCCACATGCTGCTCAGTATAAGGGACTGCTGCAAAGTCTGAAGCTGCATTTCCATTAACCATAAAATTGTGCAAATTGAAATTACAAAAATAAATTTGCTTCATGGAAACGCACCAATTAAAAAAAATCATGTTTTTTGCTAAAAGGCTTTTGTGGTAGTGTGAGATGGTTTTTCAGCCATATCAAAATAGATGTCAGGTGTGTGAAATGCAATTTGTCAAAATGAGAGCTGGCTTTTTAAATTAAAAAAAAGGTCAAAGATGGAAAGTATTGTGTGAAGTTGACCCTGCTCTAAACGCATGATAGAAGTCTGATACTGAAACTGACACACCTACCCATTCCCTTGGTATAGTTGAAGTCTCCTTTCACAATTTTACAGGAGTCCCCATGTCCATTGCAAACACCACATGCATCTTCCTTTGCTGAGGAGCCGATGATGCCGTCACAGCCAATTTTCTGTTCATAGGGGGTAAAACCCAACAGTCAAAAAGGAGAAGTTAGAGGCTCCACTAGTTCATGTGTGAATAACCAAAAGACAACGTGTTTGCGGCTAAACAGTATTCACACAGTCCTCGCAAAGAATTAACAGTTGTCATATTTTAGGGTTAATTTAAGACATAATTACATAAGTTAGCATTATCTCTGTTTTTCCAAGCCCTCCTCTCCCCCAACATGTTTTGGGCTCTGACCCGACTGGGTTTAGTTTTAGTCACATCTGTTAGTTCAAGACCTAAACGTTCCACTGAACACTGCCACTAAAAGTCAGTTTATTCCTGGTACAGGTGGTTATGACTGAGTGAGTGCAGCTTCAGGGAAGATAGTGAAATCTCCAGTAGAACAGTTCTAGTGCCTAATTGTTGTATTTAGTTAAATTACTGGTTTGTAATTTAGCTAAAAATCTGTTTGTGATCTCACTTATCATCACAGAAAGTTTAACTTGTGGCTTCAAGTAGTGTGGGTTGAACATGCACATACAATGACACTGGATAATTACTCCAACCGTTTGAAACTCTGGCACATTATTCATCATGGGATAAGAGAATACATTGGATATCTTACCCATGTCCTCATCAGCAGCACAAACTAGAGCCGTCATGTTGATGCATACCTTACAGCTCCCTTTAATGCAGAGATCTGACTCATAAGGTCCACAGGAAGTGCCATCAATAACTTTGTCAGCCATCAGGGCCGGGACATCATGACCCACTGGGCTGCAGAACAACATACATGGCTTATCTGCTCATCCACACACACAGACACACACAGCTCGATTTTAGCAGGAGAAATGAAAGATGAACATACAAATAATAATGTTAAACTCCATTACTGTGAACAGCTATAAAAAGATAACTACAGTAGATGAAAACTGAAAAGTCTCTGTTATGCTACATATTCTTGTTTTGTTTTTTTGGTCTAAGCTTAAACTTCAGTAGATCAGGACTTTATAAAAAAAGATTTAAATACATTCTTAAAACCTCTGACAGAAAACGCCTTAAACGATAAACCCTTTCTTCCCACAGCGCACAGTATCCATGATTTGGCAGATCACCTGATGAGGTGAGACGTGTTTGTTTGTTTGTTTGTTTGTGTGTTTGTTTCTCACCATCATTAATGAATGCAGTCAGCAGTCTGCCCTTTCTTTTACTGGCATGTTGATCATAGGAAAGACACTGCAGGTCTCTGAAACTCGGGGCCCCTTTGGGGCACGGCTGACCTTGACACGCCTTGTGCTCCACACTGGCTTCTGGACAGTGCCGTCCATCTGGACCGGGCCTAGAGACAGAAGAAGTCAAAGTTATCAGTTATAGTTAGTTGCTGTCTCCATCCTTTTAATCTCCAGCTGTATGGGTTTTTTTAATACTGGGAATAACACCAGGTTTTAGTTTGTTTGTCTCTTGTCAGTTGGTGACTGCAATATGATGTATAGAAGTGCACACAGAAACATACGGCGGGTTGTCACACTTCCTCTGTCTGAACTGGACCCCAGTACCACAGGTCCGACTGCACATGCTCCACTGGCTCCAGGGACCCCAGTCTCCATCCACATGTTGGGGGATGGGAGCCTTACTGACACATTGTCCCCCTCTGCACCACTATAAAGGAAACATTCATATTTCACAACCGTACTGAAGTCAGAAATCTGAGAACATTGCACATCCTCTGAGAAAAGGTTCTGTGTTTGAAAAAAAAAAAGAAATGGTGAGAGGAACATTTTGTTGATTTCTGAGGATCTTACCTTGTCTGTTCCACACTCTGTTCCTTCCAGAGGGGGATCGAGTTTTGTCTTACATGAAGGATCTCCATCTACTAAACACCACAGGCCAGCACACATAAGATGCTGGAAAACCATCAGAGACAGAGGAGACAGCGGGGATGTTGTGTTAGAGCCAGCGGAGTCACAAATTGGCAGACATTGCTTCTGATTCATTTTTATTTCATTCTCAATGTCAATTTTTAAATATTATATGTTTTCCAGGCGCATAGTGACATTTTATAAAACAATGAAGTAACTACCTTCAGTTGTTATGAAAATGCTACATATATCGAAAATGACTTAAAAGACAATGAATATGATGCCTTAAGATTGGACCTCTGTCTCTTTAAGAAGCTCCTCTTTCCAACACTCTGCCTTCAACATTTCATTATGCCATATACAACCGTTCAGCAGACTGTTTGCTAATTGCTGCTGCAGGGTGGAGGTGGGAGATCGGCTGGGGAGTGAAGCTCCAAGGCGGAGCTATGAGCGTAGGCGGGGCTTTGTGAGAGCAAACGCTAAGGCACCCTGAATGGTTGCCGCGGGAGATTCAAGGATTCCTCTGGCATTCTTGAATGAATCAAAACAACACTGCATGAATGTGTTTGATAAGGGAATAATGTGATAATGTGATATATAAAGCTCAAAAAGTCCATTTGAACCTAAACCTAATCTGGGTCACACAAAACTGGGGCGGGGGAGTGGCTGGTTCTTGCTGCAAGGCATTAGTGTTACTAAGAGGCCACCACACAGATCCCCCCCTCACACACATATTTTTATTGCTAAATGTCAACTGACATACAGTTGCGAATGATGGAAGAATCAGTTGCATGTTGTACCTTCATGTCAGGGCAGGACGTGGAATTGATTCCGAACAGGATCTGGCATTGCTCGTCCGGACTGTAGTGCATCCCTGGAAGCTTGGAAGACAAGCGCATCCTGTAGCGGCTCCTAGGGTCTGTGTAGTGTAAGCACATGCTGGCTCCAGATCTGTTTCAGTGAAAACAATACTCATATGAGGGACGGAGTCCAAAATATGTTTGCAAATCTATCCTTGTTTTATTTTGAGTGGTGGTTGTGAGTGGTTCACTAGTCTGTAAGGTCCTGAAGCAAACAATCACTAGTGAGAGACACTTTCTGACCTGAGGAAGTTCTGCAGGTCACTGCGGCTGCAGGAGGACCATGACAGGTTGTTTGGGTTTCTGCCTTTCACCCATTCACCAGACATGATATGGGAGTGGCTGGTGCAGTTAGCATGGTCGTCATCATGGCTCATCCCCATGCTGAGGGAAATCATCAATGCATCACCATGTGGTTAAAGAGGAACAATCCCAAATACCTGAAATTCTCTTTCTATGAGATAGATCTTTAATACAATATACGCCCGACTTACCTTTCTGTCTATTTACTTCAGACTAAATTTTTACCATTCATATGACCCCCAGTGTTATTCAGTTTTCTTTTTTTTTTTTTCTGTTTTTATCCAGTTTGCCTTTTTCTTAAAAGTCCAGCAGTCTTCTTTCTAATTTCCCTCTAATTGAATTTATTCACTGTGACACTTCAGAATGTGTCGCCATCACTTTAACAGATGTGGGCTTTGCAATGAAACCAGCTTTTGTGTCTGTATGTAAAACATACATTTGAACCACATAACAAAATAACTTTGACTTTCTCCTAAACCCCACAGAGGCAGTGAGACCAGGCTCAGTTTTTCTATTTTGATGTTTTTCTTCATAAATAATGACCTTGTGGAAAATCTTGTGGGTTCTCCGTTCATACATTACTTTCAGTTTATTTTTAAAATAACCTGGAAGGAGATCTACTTTTTTACTGACTGGGTGACCTTGTAAAATATTGAAATGTTTGTAAAATATAGCTAACGAACGTCATGATTCGTCTTGTAACACATGAAAAAAATGTGTGAAACTCCATGTTAAACTGAAAGCTGTTTCCCTGAACGGCCTTTCCTTCTGATGTCTCCATGCAGAAACACACTTCACACAGATTATATACTATCACACATTGATTTCAACTTTGGGATGTAATCACAAACTCTGTAAAACATGTCGTGTTCAGAAAGAGACATTGAAAAGGTATTTTATTCTTTACTTCCAACATACTGAGCTCATATGTTTCTCCTGAGGTTCATCTTTTATTACGCCACAGCAGTATCACATTTTGTCAGCAATGCTACAAACAAATAACAAAGAGACTTTTCATTGGGAAAGCATGACATGAATCTGAGCACCACCTACTTGTGACCGAGCTCATGAGCAATGGTGAAGGCCAGATTTAGTCCATTGTCCTCTGCTAATACACACTTCCTCTTTGCACTACAAGCACCACCCAGGTAAGCCATACCTGAAACACAAAGGAATTATCCAGTGTGAAAGCATCTTAGTCAACACGTTGCAGGGTCATAATGTCGGATCATTTATTATAAACATTTTTATTTAGCGGATCGCAAAATGATCAACCATAGACAGAATGCAAATGATTACACCACATTCTGGAAAACTGTCCTTACTTTGTGAGATAGTTAGGACACCCTATGAGAGTCTGTGTATTTTTCTGACATGTATGGGTTTATAAGTATTTAACATTGATTCGTACAATATCGACAAATTCAAGAAATATAAATAACAAAAACAGAAGAAAGTATCTTTTAAATTTTTCGGAAAAATTTACACAAAAAAATATGAATATTTGAATTTGGAGTGGGGATGCCGGCCGCTGCTGCTGCCTCCTCTGGGTGGAGGCTTCATGGTGAATCTCTGCAGCAGCAGAACCAGCAGAGGAGCTTCAGCCACACAATAATAATAACCACACACAGAATGAGTTTATTGTGTGTGTTTCATTTTATTTAATCTTTGTGCTCAATTTTAGTTTAGACACTGAATATACAGTACTTAGTGACTATGTGATTAATATTTCTCTTGCAAATTGTTCTTAGTGAACAAGAAAAGAGACATAACTTTGCTTCAGTGCATTTTATTTACTGGAAATGGCGTTGGAATTTTCGTTATTTTAAGAATCCCATATGAGAATTGACCTTGAGAGAAGAGGAGGTAAAACATACTTACCGACTGTATCACAGGGTTCATCTTTATGAACACAGAAATCAGTCCTGAGAGACCAAACAAAGAAATTACAACACTGAGTTATTAAAAACAACGAGGCAGGATTTCAGACAAAGTAAACAAGGATTTGTGAAAAGTTGTAAATTGCTTTATACTAATAGTGTTGATAAATGTCAGTACTCAACTTCTGCTAGAGGAACAAGATCATCAAAATGCCCTTTAAAAATGCCTGAATATTTTTAGCTGAGCTGTTGTGCAATTTTAATTAAACAGAAATCATATTTTAAATAAATTGATAAAATGACATCCTGCTTTTCTTCTAAATAACCTTTTTGCCCTACATTATAAGTCACCAGCACAGAAAACCAGTTTCTTCCATCAGTTTATCTAACATCTTTCAATCAGTGTCTCACATGTTGCTGGCTCAACAGACGGTTGCAAAAAATAAAATAAAATCATGTTTTGAGAACATTTGTAAATTGTACTATGATTAATTTAGTGTTACTGTTGATTATCAAATTGAAATTCACTTGATAAAGTCCCATCACTATTTTTCATACTTCCTGTATCAACACTAGTTACAGCCATCAGCCATTACCAGAATCAACAACATCAGCAAGTTTTTGAAAAGCTGCAGTTTCAAAACCACAGACGTTTTCCATGATTCCTAGAGCTTGATCATTTAAACAAGTTTCCAGTGTGCTGCCCCTCCACCATGTTGCTGAGCACTGGCAGTCAGCTGGCTGAAAAGGAGCTACCACTCTTCTCTCCCACATGAAGATTTTTTTATTATTATTACAATCAAAGCCATCCATTGCATAAGAACTAAAGGATGAATCCTTATCCCTTTTAGCACTGACTGAAAAACAACAGCTGGGATGTTCAAACCATCTGGAGGTTTGATCTTCAGTTTGTGAGAATCTACCAGATGTGTTGAACAAATGAAAACATTGTGTCTGTCTCTGTTTCTGGCTGCTGCATCAAGATTTAATACAACAGAAAGGAGACTTCTAATATGTAATAGTGTCAGGATTTGGATTCAATTTAGTGAAGTAAGATCTATCTTTTGGAGTAGGTGCAGACTGCATACCTGGTGATCAGAACAGCCGTGTCGTACTGTCCACCTGTAATGTGGTTGGTACCGAGGTACCGAGGGACTGAGAACTCCTGATGCTGCCATTGACAGAAGCTCTCCAGAGACCTCTGTCCATGGTGGCTTATCTTTAGTTTTTCCTGATGACATGACAGGTACAGTGATGCAATCTTATTTATTCCTGACATAGTCATAGTATATAGCTTCAAAGAAAAACAGAAAACTGGAAGCAATAAAATTAGAAGCTAAAATTATTATTAGCACTTACCCCCTTGTAGTGTTTTTCTACAAATGTCCACAACCATGATCACACACCAAAGTACTACGGATGTTAAAATTATAAAAGGAGATGAAAGTGAAACTTACCGGTCTGATGTGAAGCAAAACCAGTTTATTGACTCTTATGTTGACTGTAACTCCCAGACTCTTGTGCTGGAACATGTTGTCAACCTGATCACAGTGAGGGAGAAAGCTGAATGGTTTACTTCTTTAGCAGCTGTGCTGTAAGGTTGAACATGTTTGAACATTATTTGATGTCATTTCCATCATCAGGAAAGCTGATTTTCTAGTAGGAGGATAAACCACTTTTCTCAGTTTATAGTAAAAATCATTGTGCTTTCTGTCTAACCTGATCTTAAATATGTATTGGATCAACCTTTTGACTGAAATGTCATAACTTTCCTTTAAATATTCTGATTTGACTCAAAGTCCTTCCTGGAATTCTCACCATATTCATGATAGTAAGCAGGAATCTTTGTGCCACTTCAGCACCGTGGTACTGCACCATGTTGAGGTCTGCCACTACCACGGTCTCCAAAGTGTATGTTTTGTGTAAGTTCATGGTGTTCCTCTTGGTGCGACCTTCTTCACCCAGTTTCGGTTTCTTCTTCTTTTTCTGCCCTGCAACAAGCAGGGAGAAAAACAAAGATTAGACACAATATCTGAGACAAAAACTTCTCACCAAAACATCTGAAGCACTGAATCTGGGATATGTTTTCAATCAATGACAAACTTTTAGGTTGCAATCATGTTGAGATTTCTTCAGATGCAGACAACCCTGTCCTGATTCTTGGCCATCCTCATGTGTATGGACCTTATTTATGGAATGGTTTACAGTCACGTGGAACATCAGGCATTTTTCTACAAGCATTCATCACTATGTGGGGAGCATAAAATTGTTGAAAATGTTTTGGTATGCTGAAGAATCTAGAGTTCCTTTCACTGGAAGTAAGGAGCCGAGCCCAAGTTATGAAGTCAGCCTGACACCATGATTCCCTCTGGGCCAAACGTCACATTTAGCAAAATGCATTCAGGCAGCTGCCTTGGAAAATCCAGACCTGTCCATTGGAAAACTTGATGGAGAAGCTTGACTCCCTAACCCAGATCAAATGTCCCAGCAGCTTTTAGTCTCAGTGGTGGCATGCTTTACACCACGCCGATGCTTTCTATTGAACTTGGTGATGCAAGGCTTGGATGCAGATGGAAACCATGGAAACCAGCTTCATAAGCTGGTTTCAGCTTATGAGCCATGAAGCTGGTTCCAGCTTCTGTGGCCTACACTGTTCTGTAGGCCACAGACTGTAAAAACACAAAATCTTACCAAGTATTTTTGGTCTAATTTCTAACGCAAATTTCTTAGTAAACTTCAAGTAAGACAAACTAACGTACAAGTAACTTTTTAGCAAGACAAAGGCTTGTTTTAAGTAAACAATTTCTTACTATTAATGAAAATGTACTTGTTCCATTGGCAGATTATTTCACTTATAACAAGACATTTTTCCCATGTTAAAAGTTAATTTATTTGTCAATGTAACTAGTACTTTTCCATCAATTATTTACTTAAAACAAGTCTCTGCAACACCAGATCTGAACCTAATGAAAGTGAGGTGACACTCATTGTTCCTTAGCTACTCTGTTCAGTTTAGACCATTTGTTTTACGGTTTGGAAAAGTTATTCTGATGTGATATTGGTTTGTTCATTCTTTTCCTCCCCAGTCTTCTGAGAGGAATTGGGGTGAAGGAGGAGGAAATAAGGAAAAAATGGAATGCTAATATAGCTGTATAGATCAATATAACAAACTGAATAAATAATTGTATAAGACTATAGCACCTTTTGTGAACAGACGAGATGCACATTCTTCATGTTGTTCTTTAATAAAAATCTGAATGGGTAAAAAACAATCCTCTGCATCTTCCTGAAAAGTTATTTTTAATTTAGTTTGTCTTATTTGAAGTTTACTGAGATATTTGCACTAGAAATTAGAATAAAAATACTTGGTAAAATTTTGTCTTTTTGAAGTGCATTTTGGAGGTCTGCAGCCACTAATTCTGTAAAATGTCATTAACCTCTAACCTCACATCTACTTAAGCCATGAGTGATTTTATGTGGACTCCTATTAACTGGCTGAGTTAATACAACCAACAGTTGACTGAGAAACTTTTAGTTGTTATGAAATTTCACAACTGGACCTGTTGCCAAGGTAGGCTCATGTCAACGCACCATTCAATGAGATGGAAAGTTTGGAGGAGACAGTTGGCATGCCTTGGGACTGTATTTTATACATCTGTGGATGTATAAAAAAAATAATGATTTGAATGAGTAAGCAAGCACTTTTGGTGATCTGCTGTATGTTGAAAATCAGATCAAGCATATCATAATCCAAAAAGCTCTCCATTTGGGATTCTTCTTGTTAGTAATCATTATAAAGACAGAAGGCAGACATTTTTAAAGAAAACATGTTTTCTTTAAACATTCAAAGCTAAAAAGAAAATACAGACTGTGTCTCATAGTCCTGCTGTTTTTCCATTAATATACAGCTCTATAACGGCTCAAGAAAAATACAAATGAAAATAATTCACTTCCTGAGTGTTATAGACTTTTAAGTTGATTTCTATTTGTATTCTAACAGGACAACATTTTTTTTGTTGTTGTTGCAAAAATGCTATAAAGATTATCGCTGTTGCTGTTAAGTAACAGACAAGAACATACCAGCCGGCATCATGGAGCTGTAAGAGAGAGACAGGAGGAGAAAGAAATGAAAACGGAGCGATGAGAGAAGGAGGACAAGCAGGAGAGTAGAGCAGGAGCCAGTAAAACAGTGCCAGGTGAATGTGCAGTGTGTGGGACTGGGTTAGCACGGCGCCTTTCAGGATTTCATTAACCTCTTAAAGTCAAAGGTGTGTGGTCCAAACCTTTGCTTTGTGACATCTGAAAACAATCTAAAGCAGATAGGCTCAAACTCCAGTCCTGAGGTTTGGTGACCTTTAAACGTTTCTCTGCTTCAACAAACCTGGCTCCAGTATGTACTCATTAGCAGAGCTCTCAATAGAGCCTGATTGCATGCTAGTGAGGCAGTTTTTCCATTTATTTCCAGTATGCATGACAATGGTCATGCCTAAAAGTTGCAGGATTCTGGCTCTCCAGGGATGCAGCTGATCTAAAAAATTATTAATGTCCCTTCCTGATGTAATAGGATGATGTATTCCCAATATTTGATTAGATTTTTATAAACTGCTTATTTGATACATTTTTGACTGGTTGTTGGTGGCTATGGAGTCAGATGAAATGCTTGTGTGAACCCAGCTCCTGGGCTGAACGTCTGCCCCAGTCGGCTCCTGCAGCGTCTGGGTGTCTCTTACCTTCTGCAGTCCCACAGTGGATGGGCTGGCCGGCACACTGACCAGGGGAGCTCTTCGGTGAGCACCGGTGTCGGACCAGCTGGTGCTTAATTCCGGAGAAAGACTGCGATGGATCATATTCACCCACAGGCTGGATGAACAGGCTGTCCTCCCCAATCTGAATTAGCCCAGTCTGTGCAGAAACATGCATCAAGTGAAAGGTCTGCAATGAGGAGATGCTTCTGAGGAAAAATGCCCTGGAGCTGTCGGTGCACCTTCTTGTTTCTGTCCTTTAATGTAGCAATATTTGAAAATATTTTTTTTTTTCAAAGAAAGTGGAGTAGTTGTTAGCACATTTGCCTCACAGTAAGGAGGTCCTGGATTCAGATCCCAGTGAGGTTCTCCTCTGGGTACTCCAGCTTCCTCCCACCATCACAACACATGCATGTTAGTCTAAATGCCCCCTGGGTGTCAGAATATGCTGGTCTGGTCCTGTGATGCCCTGATGGAGTGGACACTTGTCCACTCCATCAGGCCTCTCAGCGACCCAACAAGGGTTAACTGTACAGTTTGCTAAACGGGTAGGGGGAAAAAATGACACATATTCATAGTTTGTGCACTTAGAACTCAACAAAGCTGTAAGTTGAGCTTTAAGATGCAAAATGAAGAAAAAAAAGAAACAGGAGCAAGAAACGGGCTGGGTGTTTAGCATTTACACTCTAATGGGTTTCTCATCAGCTGATTAAAAGTTTAAGATTATTACCAATGGGAAAAAAAAATACAAACCAGAGCTAAAACATTTTTAGTGGGACCTCCATGTCATTGAAAGGGATTTTGAAAATTAAAACTTTCTTTCATCTAACAAATTTCCCATCCTTCTTCCTCCTGTACAAAATTTGTAGCTCGCAAAAAGCAGACATGATTCTGATTCAACCAGAACGCTTCTCCACAACACATTGACTGCAACTAGAAATTATGTCCATAAATGTTATATTGCAAAAATGACTGTTTTTCCATCTCATCAGGAATAAATTGTTGCAGAAAGCCTCGCTCGTACATTTCAATAATTCTGCTATGCTCATAGATAGAAAGTCTTTCTACATCTGCCATCAGGGGGTCGTCATGACAATGTGAATGACTAACACAAAATGACCTGAGACAGATTTCTGGATTGATTTGACCTTTTTAAGGATATATTCTTAAACTTTTAATCAGCTGATGAACGCTGAGTTTTTCAATAATTTGCTTATCCAGTCTCTGGTTCGTTTGAGTGAGAGATTACATACAAACCCACACATGTCTGCTGTGACATCCAATCCAACAAACACCTGATTTCCAGTGAAGGCTGGAAATCCACAATTTAATTAAAATAATCAATCTAGATATGACCGAACCAGCAGCTTTTCTGTTTTGACTCCATCGTTGTTAAATGAAGACATTGAGGAGTTCTCTGTGTGGCCCTGCTCACTTTAGGTTAGATTTATGACAAGTTAATCCTACAATTCTCCAAACCCAGAGTTTTAGATTCATAGTTAGACTTTTTATGAAATGAGACAGACAATCTTAAAAGATAGTAAAACTTAGCTGGGATGCTCCAAACGTTAATATTTCATCCAGAGGAAACATGTTGGTCAAATAATAGATTACTTTAAACCCAAACCTGACAGAGGTATTAAAAATTGGATGTTCAACTACATGCATATAGAAAGAAACATATACTCATTACAGGTTAGCCTGTAACCACATCATCTGATTTAAGATTGAATTCATTGATTAATTTGAACATCATGACACCTTATCAGCTATCTGAAAACAAAAGATAGATTTACCAAACCGCCACAGGTGCTTAGTGATGCCAGAGAGTCTGTATGGTTGATGATAAAGCCAGAGTAAAAACAAAGCTGCTTCATGGACAGATGTCTGACTACTACACTTTGGTTCCTGAGCCTCTCCTCTATTACAAAATCTCTTGAAAGAATTTTGCGCTCTCGTCTTAAATTAAGATACAGACTCCTTCCAAAAGCCGACAGCGACACAATAATGTTCTCTGCCTCAGAATGTTCTTTACTCGAGAAATCCAAGGGCCACTGATGATGGTGCTGCAGCCTGTAGGCAGGATCCTCAGACAGATGCGTCTCCTGGCTGGACAGCAGCCTGGGAATCACCTCAGCTGTTTCCACATCAGTTTGAGCTGTGGGCAGAAATAACGTCCAGTTAAACATTGCAGCTACATGTAGGCCAGCTGGAAGCTTTGCCTCAGGATGCCCAGCTGAGGATTATCTCAGATAGGCATTCTGTAACAAGTAGACATTAAATTCATATTTAGCATTTAAATACATAAAAGTCTTCTCCTTTTCTCTTCACTTTAACCCTCCACACCCTCACCTGCCTCATGCTTTGGTTTTTCAACTGTCCTCTTTTGATCAGGTTCTAAATGACCTTCCAGCCATTTGCAGCAAACAGTGATATGTGACAAATTCAATAATGAAAAAAAAAAACCGTATATATATATATATATATATATATATATATATAAACCCTTTCTTAAAAAACAGAATGTGGTGCTGTCAAAGTTAATGTGTTAATTGCATGTAAAGTCAAATTCCTTTTAAAGTGGTAAATTTCTTTTGTGTAATTAACGTTCTTTATATGAGTCCTAGTTTTCTTTGTTACATTTTATGCATTATTCTTTGTTTCCTTTCTGAAGTCTGTCTTTGTCAATTTTACTCCATGACAGGAAAAGCTCTATTATCTTGTGTGAGAATATATGTACAGGAGTTCTTCTGGCAATTATTTTTTTTACAGAATTTTGATAATATTTTTCATATTCAGTGATCTTTCACACTCAGCAGCAGAGCAATACTCACAGTATTTTTGGCCCACTGGGTGACAGAGTCTCCAGCAATGTGAAGAGGTCAAATGAATCTAAGATGATCTGCAACACGACCGTCAGTTAAATCAGTGGTCCTCAACCACCGGGACCAATTGGTACCGGGCCGCGCAAGAAATAATGAACTACTTCCGGATCTTTTATTTTGAAAATCCTAAACCGGATTTTACTGGTTACTCTTGCGCCTCAAAATTGAGCCAACTTGCAGCAGAATGAGTAACAAAACAACATCGGAGTACTGGCGCGCACCCCCTTCCAACAACAGCATCGGACTTGATAGTTAGGACGTGCCCCCCCACGCCCCCCCCCTGCTCCGCAGCAAATTATGTCCAAACTTTTGACAGGTTATGTACAATGGCTTCCGTTTACACAAACATCTGACTTTTCTGTTTCATTTTTAAAATGTGCTTAATTTATTGAGCCGAGAAAATAAAAAAAACAACTGTCCGACAAGTTTTTTTTTTAATGTTTTTAATATAGAAGACGATGTTGTGCTGCATGGCAAAAATAAAAAAAAAGTGTTGGTTCTTCCCCCTTCATATTCATACCATAATCTAGGGGACAGAGCCCCCTGAGTCTTCAAGCCTATTGACGTCCCTGCCTGACAGGGGGGGAAAGCTAGCTCGGATCCCAATGACGTTCTGGCCGCCGGCATCTTCAGAAATTTGTACAGCCTAAATACACACACGCACGCGCACACACCGGTGTGTGGCTGAAAGGTCCGAGCGCGAATAAGAGCGATTTGTTCAGCCATACACACCAAAACGGTCCGGGCCGACGGTAGAGAGCTCTGTGTGTTCTCAAACAAAAAACCGGTGCTTCGCAAAAAAAAAATCTTCAGCTCGATGTTTCCAGTAAAACTAAAGACTTCTGCAAAGTGTAGCTTTTTGTTAGACTGCTGATCAGATCAGCGTTTGGACAAACGGGACAACCGAGAGAAAATCACTTTGTTTTACAGCAGATTGACTTTTTCACACATAAAAAAAAAAAACGGGTCAAAACTTACCCGTCAGTCCGATGCAGAGCAGACAGAGGAGCAGAGGGGGGACATGGCTGTAGCGCATGATAACAACTCACAAAACGGGACTGATAGGTTTTTACTGTCCGGCTTTACTAACCGCTCACCGTAACCATCCAACGGGATAAGTTTTCCTGCGCTGAGGAAAACGGTTTAGTAAGCAGACTGGACCCGCCTCCAGCCAGGGAGCAGCCCCGGTGCTGCCTCCTCTCCAAACACTGCTCACTTTAAACCTACAGTGGGTGTGAAAAATAAATGTGCTAAACTGGCCTAAGTTAAATCTCAGCATACCTGATGCTGGAGTAATCATCAGTAATCTGAAGCTGGCTAATGATTGTTTAAAGGGGCAGTGTTATGTGTTTTCCAGGCACCTGGAAACGTTACCTTCAGTTGTTGTAACAACGCTATATTATAAAATATGAAAGAAATTTGACTTTGTAGTTTAATGCCTTGACATTGGGCCTCTAAAGCTCCTGCTATTTCTGAAAGTCCACCTTCAGGAAGTCATTACAACATGGCTCCTCTATTAAGCCTTTAACAACGTTTTTACAAGCATTTAACTGAGAAGTAGTATATACAGGTGTCTGCTAATTGCTGCTGGCTAGTCTGAAGGAGCGGAGTGGGGGCTTCCAGGGTGGGGCTGCTCTGTGAGGATGAAGCCTGGAAACTGCAGCTCTGAGGACGAGCTGTCTTCAACCCATTCTCACTCCCAACTCGTCATATATTGACGCATGCTACGGTCCGTCCTCGGTCACATGTTGACGCGCACGGTACCCCTTTCGCGTCAATGTGACGCGAGGGGTTTTATACTATGCCTTACCGTAATTTTTGCCCTAAACCTAACCAAGTCGTTGGGTTTTGAAGGTTCGGCAGCGGTTACGAGAACCCTTCGCATCAAAAATCCACGTAAAACATGTGACCTTCCCAAATCGTCAACATGTGACGCTGAAGGACCCTGCCCAAGTCTACCCTTCGCGTCAATATGTGACGCATGGTCAGAAATCGTCTCATATCGTCAATATATGACGAGTCGGGAGGAATGTGTTGGTGTCTTAAAGGCCGCACTCACTCCACCCAGGCATTTTACACAGCTGAATGGTTGCCATGGAGATTAAAAGATTTCTCAAACATGCATGAAAAAAATCAAGGCAACACTCTGGGTATGTTTATGATGGGGGAATGACATTATAACATGATGTAAAGCTCCAAAAAGTTGATTTTACATAATACTGTCCCATTAAGTGGAACCTGCTGCTGGGAACAACTAGTTCCAGTCACTCCAGTTTGACGCTCTGAAGCAGACAGAAATTCTAGACTGCTGGCTTCTGTTAACAGTCTTCCAGACTGTTGTCTTTTTCATTGCTGGCCTTATGAGCTTTCTTCTCCTTCTTCCTTTATTTCTGTTTCTTGCCCTCCTCCTGCAGCCGCTCCGCTGACCCTAATTGGGATGTTTTTTCTTTGTATTTTTTTCAATTCTAAAAAAAAAATGATGTTCTTTTTGTCCCCTGAAACTTGTCATTCATGCTTTTTTTCTTTAATGGTGTTTGAAAATACTTTTACTAGATACTTATTCTTTTTGGCCATATGGTGGCACTGTTGTCATTTCTATAAGAAACTGTGATTATACAGTATTTCTTAGTTTGACATCAAACTAAAGTGATGAAGCAAAACTGTGAAATAATGTACACAGTTAATTATTCTGAGTGTGATTGGTTATTCTTGTGTTTCAACCATGTTATAGTTCCACATAAAATGAGGAAAAAAGCCAGTAAAAGATTTAGCCTGCAGTATGTCAATATCATAAAGGCTGCTTAAAATATTGTCTGATGATTTGTCATTTTAAAAATGAATTATTTTTAGTAGTTTATTTTCTTGTTTCACTTTAAAAAAACAGTATGATAGATGAGACTGCGATGGACTGGTGACCTGTCCAGGGTGACCCCGCCTCTCGCCCGTTGACCTCTGCAGATAGGCACCAGCACCCCTCACCACACCACTAGGGACAAGCGTGTCAGATGATGGATGAATGGATGACAGAGAGACAACCACAGCTGTTACTTCACATGAACCACCGAAACAACCCATTATACAGGCACCTTTTGATTGTAGGTTTTAAAATGTAATTATTTCATTTTTAAACAGTTATTGTAAAATGTGACCATTTCTACTGAATGCAGTCTTTCTATACATCCTGGGTATTTTGCTCTTTGCCATTTTGTACATTTGCAGTTTTGGTGGTTTCATATCTAATTTTATGTGCTGACAATCCAGAATCCACTGACTTAACCAGGGTTCAGAACCACAGTCAGTAGAAATGAGATATAAAGTCTTCATGAGAGCATAGTGTTAAATTCTTGAACATATTTGACACCTAGAAAAACAAACTGATGCACAATGATGAAGCACATGTGTACTAAACAGAATTAGGATGGGACATAAACAGGCAAACTGACCTGCTCCACATTAGTATCAGCATCACAAAACTCATGGAAATGTTCCAGTTATATTGCAGGTCAGCTGGTTATGTATTCATGAGTTATGAAACTTAACCCAAATAAAAACAAACAGAACACAAGGGGAAAAAGTCTCTGTTTCCCACATTGCTCATTATACCACTTGAGAAGTAAGGGTTTTTTATTTTACTTCAGTATCTGTAAAAATAACAAACATACAATCAATTGTGATTTGTTTTTCCATCAGCTCTACTCTTTTTGTCACATCTCCATGTTTACTGGTTACACTGAGCCAGCTCATGACATAGTCTTGATAAGCAGGTCTTCTCTGGCGGAGACAAACCGAAGCATCCGTTCTTCTCACTGGCTGCATCTCTTGACAGTCCATTGAAGGGCTTGTGTTGTTGAACATCTCCATCCTCTGTTAGGCTGCTCTCTTGTTCTTCCTCCTCCTCATTGTCACTTCTCTCATCTCTTGTTAGCTTTGACACAGAAAAGTTTAAGGAAAAAAATAATTAAACTTTCAAAGTTAGGAATACTGTTCCTCAAGGTGTGAGACCAACGGCTAAAGTTAAATAAGGGAAACGGTTTACCTGAAGAAAACATGGCCTCAGATTTACTGAAGGGAAGTACAACGATTCTATGGGTATGTTTTTTTGCTTAAACAAATAGGGAAAACCTACACTTATAATGAACTTATGATATACCATGGGAGGTATATCAGAAGGTCTGTCATTTCCAGTGCCAGTGCAATGGTCAATGGACAGTGGCAGAGGACATTTTTACCTTCGCTTCTAGATGAAACCCTGCAGTATTGTTCTTCTGTTACACAACCTGTATATGATGTAGCTTTTGTCCAAATCCTTTAGGTTTGAGGTGCTGTGCAGTAGGCTTTGATAACTGTTGACCATATGGAGTCCAAAGCTGCATTTATGCACTTCTGTGTTCCATCAACCATATCAACACAGATAACTTTTGAGTTGACGCAATCCACTAACACATACACAGTCTCACAGAAACTGTGAACAACAACTTACTGTGCCAAACAGAAACTTCCTGATCATGCGGAAGATGAGGTAGGCCCAAAATATGTGGAGGAAGAGAAGAACCACAAGCATCACATTGAAGAAGTAGTAGCCAAAAAAGGCTGGGTAGTGATGAACCGGGTAGACCCAGGTACAGTGGATCAACCTGAAGAACAACAACTACTGGTGTGAGTGTTTCCCCCCAGTGTGAACAGTTAGAAAACAGAATACATGAATCGGATCAGCATTAATCACTTATTCATCCTGTACTATTATTCACTTCTTAACATTCTTATGATATTTTTGGCGAGTCTGAAAGGTCTATACGGCCGCTCTCAGCATTTTATTCATCTAGTTTTGGTTTGACGTGTTTTTGTATGGGCCTTTGAGTTGTGTTGTTATGTTTGTGTATAAAGAATAAAATACTTTAATTTGAAAAGAAGTAAACTTTTAAACATATAAAGCATAAAATAATACCAATCACCATATACATTCTGCACATGAACATATATTTTGATTTGAACAAATCAAATTGATTTGCTCAAATCACAAAATCAGAAATATCTATTATTCTACGTAATCATGCAAACATGTGGCTGTGCATCATGTTTTGTAGTTGTACATCGGAACACTTGGAAAAGCTTACCAAAACGGAAAGATGATCAGTCGTGTTACCATAAACACAATGGCAAACGCAACAAAAAGACCATGGCTGGTTTTCTCCCATTTTGCATAGTTGAATAATTTGGCAGACTGAAAAAAAATTTAAAAAACAAACAAACATGAGTTTTTAAGCAATTAATACCAATACATGTCTCATGTATTAATGAACAGCAATGAACTATTCATTGCCTAGAGCAGTCTCTCTCAAACTATGGTTCCAGACCACTGGTGGTCTGCGGCCGCCCCTTAGTGGTTACTGCGTGCTACTGCACGTAAACGACCGTTTCCTTGCCGTGACGTGAGCTCAACGTGTGACACTACAGCTAGCTTACCATAGGATTGTGTTAAAATCCTAAAAACTGACTTAAAACCATTTTGCAGTTTCAAACATTTTGATTGTTCAAAACATACGATTTTGAACATCTTATGTTCAAAGTCTTATGTTAAAGATGTTCTTATTTTGAACATCTTCAACATTTTATTGCTTCAACATAAAAGCAATGGAATGCTTGTATAGGTGTTGAATATAAAATGTTGATCATGTTGTTCTTATGATTTTGTTCAACATAAGAACAAAATTGTCCACAAAATTAAGCACATTTTGTGCTATGAGTAAAGTATCTTTATAATTCACTTCCTAAAAAATATAAAAGAATGAACTGCTGACAAAAAACGTCACAAATTGTTGACTTTTTCCCTTTTAGTATAATTAATTCAGAAGTATTTACTTCACATTTCTATAATTACAATAATAAACCTTTACTGTGTGAAAGAAAATTGACAGTTATAAAAAGTGTAATACTGTTGATCATCTTTTTGAACTGCATAACAAAAAAACACATGATAAAAAAAATAAACTAAATTGAGTTGATTTGATAAATTGTTTCGTCATGCAAAATAGATTTTAGATTTCAAATTCAAGTAAGCTGCTTTATTGTGGGGCTTTTGTTAGGGCGGATCATTTTTGACTGTAGGACAAGGGGAGTAAACAGAATGCTAAGATCTTGCAATGGTTATGAGACTAATATTTCCATTTCAGGTTGCATCATATTTTAAGTTTTATCGGGGGGCAGTTTCAGGTTAGGTGGTCCTTGACTGTTAAATAGATTAAGTGGTCCTTGACCTGAAAAAGTTTGAGAAACACTGATCTAAAGGAACCAATATTGAAAGACTGGCATGCAATACTGACATCATGAGACGGTGAGCATGGTGTTATGTGCTTCTTCCTCTGATACATTCATTTTGTGTGGTAGTTTTTAATTAGTTTCTCATTTTGGCAGGTATATAATTTGAAAATTCTGATTCCTTCTTTCTGTTTTGGTGCCGTTTTCCTAAAGCCTCTTTCAGACCATCTTTTGGTCCTGTAACCTAGTAAATTCACCTTCATTTGCCAAGTATATGCACACAAACAAGGGATTTAATTTCAGTTTGGTCTGAATGTACAAACATGTAAATCTATATATATCAATTTTGTAAGACACACAAATAATTATTTTTTTTTCAAACAATTAAGAGAAGGAGGTCAAATTGGTGTAACTGTTTGATCTCCAGCTATGAAGAATTGAAACTACAAAAGGCTGGTTTGGGAACTATTCATCCCACAATGCACTGCATAAACCCACTTTAGCTTGAGCTACCAAAACAGGGAGGGGTTTCAGGAAGGAAACTCTGTGATGTCATGAAAGCTTAGATCAGGGTCCAAGACAAACTAGATCCCTCGACAGCAAAGACACATAGGATTCTGTTAGTGAATCCAGGACCTATGCCTAAGTAAACTGGTACTGTGCAAAGATTTCAAAGTGTATTAATACAGCATGTTATGACTAAAATCTCTGGCTTAACTATAATTGTGTCCGAACTTCTGATTCATATTTCTCACTGACCTCCAGTAAAATATCAGAAGCATCATGGACCAGCATGACCAGGGTTCCTACTCGGATGAAATTTGCACACCAGGAAAATGACAGAAGGACCAGAGTGGCCAAATGATGGATGATCTGCTCCTTGAAGTCCTGAATTGCAAACAACAAAATGATATCCTTCATTTAACACAAAAATACACAGAGGAAAGGATATCAACCAATAATAGAAATAAATATTCTCAGCAGAGTGCAGAGAACATTTTTAATTTTCGGCCTACGGAAGCTTTCGTTTCAGCCAGTACAGTATTTTCATGTCTAAATTTCTAACTTTCAGAAAAATTTTAACTTTCAGTATTTAACATGAAATTACACATAATTTACATAGAACTCTGAAACTGAGAAACATAATTGACGTTTTGATCTTTCAGGTGCATGACTCGCCTTTCTCTTGACATCAAAAGCAACGCTGCAGAGAAGACAGCCATAAAAGCTCATCTCCAGGATGTAATACCAGTACTGAGAATCCAGCATGGACTGTGGACAGACATGGACAAAATGAAACAACAGGACACACTTATACGTACAAAAGAACTATTCCTTATAACTGTGCTCTCCATTTCAACTCCATTCAGTATAACATCTCATCTCCAAGGGGTGGGGCTCGGAGGGAGTTGCCTGTCTGCAGCAGACAGTGTGTGAGAGGTCACCATCAGAAGGAAACACAGAGACACAGAACAACTAACAGACACTCATACTAAGAGGCCATTTAACCTAACAGTCATGTTTGTAGAAGAAGTGAGAGAACCCAGAGAGAACCTGTTCCATGGATGGTTAGAACATATAAACGACATGCAGAAAGAGCACAGGCTGGGACTCAAACCTGCAACCTTGCTGCTGCTACCAACGTTTTATAAATTGGTCACCATATATGAAAGAATTACAGGTGCTAACATAACATCAATCTGGGTTATATTTTTGCTTAATTAAATTGTTGTAAATTGTAATGTAAATGTCAAAGTTTTGGTTGTTATCTGTAAAGAAAAATATAATTAAATAAACAAACCTGCTTTGGATAACCTGTCCATACTTGTCTAGAGTCATACAGCCACTCTTTCTGTAAAATATCGACACAAAGAAAATCATAATTGGTCAGTTAATGAAAATCTAATTGGCAGAAGCTACTGAAACTGAGATATCTTTTAAAAGGGCAGTATTGTGTATTTTGCAGCCACATAGTGCAAGACTGAAACTGTTACCTTCAGTTGTTATAAAAATGCTGAATTTAGCAAAGATGACTAAAAAGAAATTTTACTGTGTAATTTAACACTTTGAAATTGGGCCACTGTCTCTTTAAAAACTCTGCCTTCAGAAAGTTACCACATTTCTCATCTGTTAACTCTTTACCAACATTTTAACCAGCTGAGAAGTAATTTGTATGATGAGCTCAGCAGATGTGCAGTTCCACCAGGTGTTTGCTAATTGCTGCTGGCTAGTCTGAAGGAGCTGAGTGAGGGAGAAGCGGGAAGGTCTGTTCTGTAAAGGCGGAAGCTCAAAATCTTGGAAGCTGCTCGCTTCAAAGGTGGCATTGGGGCCAAACGGGCGTTTTGCACAACTGAGTTGTTGCCATGGAGATTAAAGTATTTATGCATGCATTACAGAGTCAAAGCAACACTCTAGGTATGTTTATGATGAAAGGTATCAGGGTTGCTCAAAAGTCATTTTACATAATACTGCCCCTTTAATGCGTTTCATACTTACATCATAAAGTGCTGCGATTCCTCCTATAAATGCTGACAGGTAAAAGACAAACCTCCAACTGCAGCAGCAGAAGAAACATTGCATGCACACAAATTACATAGCACATTTATGAGTATTTAATGAAATAATATCATCACAAACACAACTGCACACTTACACAATCAAAGATGACACCTCAGCCGTGAGGTAACTCCCATGTGGCTATTTGAACTCTGTTTTCTTGCTAATCGGCTTAGACAGAACAATGAACTGTTGAAGTGACTCAAATGTGTGCATCTCATGTATTTGAGAAGTTCATTTATTTAAGAATCAGACAGCAAAGTGTTTCTATTAAATAAATCCAGGTGGTATGGGATGAAGAACATTAATTTCTCTTCATTTTGGTGATTATTTCAAAACCCAAGATACATTTACTAATTAGAATATTCCATCAGAACAACAAAAAGTATTCTTTTAATTGCAGAGTTCTGAAAAGTAGGGCCATGTATTGTTGTACAGAGTCTGCACTCAGTGCTCGGTCTGGGCTCCTTCTGCTAAATCAATGCAATGTGGATGGAATCTTCCTGAGGTTCTGCTGAGGAGTTCATGAAGGCCAAGTAGTTTTGCTCGTGACCTTCAGCTTGCTGCATTGTTGTTTCTGGTGTCCCTCATCTTCCTCTTGTCCTGGTCGACTGCTGCGCTCACACACTGAATCAGCAGATTACATTTCCCCTCTTCCTCCAAACCCTGGGAGCTTGATTTCAAACTGAACTAACATCTGAGACGCGCCACGAGAAATCCAGGAACAAGTCTCCAGAGCAGAAACACAGAGAAATAATAATAAACACAGATTTCTGAGAAAATAATGATTTTCATAAAGTTTTGTGGTTGAATAGTACATCATACATTTTTTCAGTAACTTACAGTTTAGGTTGTTGCAGCAGATTTTATTGTATTAAATCTCCACACAACATCCAATTTCAGCTTATAGACTCAATTTGCATTATTTAATCAAAAGTGCTCAGTCTGTGCGATTCTCAAAAAGGAAAAAGTGCAAATAATGTGGACCTTATGAAATTATCAGTTAAGTTTAAAGTTTAGACAACCTTTAGACCAGGCAATATACTGTAGTTTGTTCTAAACATTGATGAAATATTATAAATATAAATTCTAGCTCCATGTGGCGTTTATTTTATGGCCATCAACTTATTGGAATCACATATTGGGCATGTCACAATGTTAGCTTTATTTAGTCACTAACATTTATTTATATTTATTTAGCTGACTAATATTACCTGGCCTCTCTGAATTTCTTTAGGACTCCAGGATGGTCCTGCCTCCGTCTTCTTCTGAACCAGCGTTCAATTTGCCTGACAGGCAAACTGCTTTTCTTAGACAGCCCATTAATATCAGCCTGGAATTAAACACACACAAGCTGAATAAATATGTTTAAAGGTAACATGTTCTCAATCATTTCTGTGTTAACATCTTGTATTCGGGAATCTGAAATATCTCAAAAATAGTTTAGTTTGACTCTACCGGAGTCTGGACCCATTTTAAGGGATTTTCTGTGACACAATTGATCTTATTCACAAATGTGTATTTGCATAGCTGCACCACAGCTCTTAAAAAAGCTCCAGCCTGTGGAGGCCCAGGGGCCTTAAGAACCCGGCTATAGGAAAGCTGTTGTACTGTAAACCTTCAGTGTTTTGAACAAAGCAACAAGGTTTCATTAGGACACCAGTTGCCAGACTGGTCTTCTTCCAGTTCAAAGTAAGGAATTCAGTCACCAACCCCACAGCCACAATGTTTATAGGCAAAACAATGACATGAGAGGGACTGCATCTCCATAGACAACGCCGGATCTATTCCAAGCAACCAGTAGGCATGAGGTGGGTGTTCCTGTGAATGACTCAATCATTCACAAGTAGCATTGTAAGCTAACCTAATTTGTAAGAGGAAACTGGAGTACCCAAAAAAAAAAAAAAAACATGATGATCCCAAGGACATCATGCAAACTCACCAAGCCTTTCATCCTCACAGAGTTAGTCAAAATGAATTTTCATGTTAAAGTTTTGTTGGTCTTAAACATTAACAAACTTGCTGTTCTTCTCTTTTAAACATAACTCTTTCTTTTACTGGTTGGTACATTTTTAATTTACTGTTTTACCTGAAGTGGATTTCTACTATGAGTGCTGTAGTAGTTCTCCAGGATGGGGTTGTGTTCTACTTTCAGATGGACTCGATGTCTGATTCCTGCAGAGACTGCGAGTGGTGTTGCTATCCACCTGCATCACATGAAATACACATTCAGAAGGAGCAGTGTCAGTGGAGAAGGATGTCAGCGTGGAGAAGGATGTAGAAATACTCCTGGTTCAGAGTTTCAGTTTTTAACTGTGTCTCTCCTGAGAGAAACGGAGCGATTGCTGTTATTATTTTCATGTACTTGATTTCCTTTCCATTGAAAATACTTTCCGGATCTGGATGTATTTCTGTTGTGTTGTTTCTGTCATATGAAGCCTGAGCCAATGGCGTCAGATGGCTTTTGTTAAAAGGAGACATTTCTTTTCACCGTCCCGACATGCTTGATCAGTAGAGTGACTGCTTCAGAGACAATAACTTAGCATAATTAGTTTTCTTTAGATAGGCAATTTTCCCATTGATTGGCATTGTAATTAAACTAGGTGGGTTGTATGGTAAAATACTTTTTAGAAACTTGACTACAATAAGTTGAAGTGTGTGATCATAACATGACAAAGTGTAAAAAGATAAATAGGAATGAATTTCTTGGCAAAGTGCTGTACTGTACTTTATTTACACATGCATGCTTATTTTCTAAGAACCTACAGTAAGTTCTGAGATTTTAGCCCTGATCAACATTCAGCAGAGCCTCGATGGATGACAAAACAAAACGCACCTCACTGCTTTCACTGGAGGAATGCAAATCATTTGTTTTTGTTTACCCAGACATTTGAATCTCGTAGACAGTTGTTTTCCAGCCATTCACAGTAAAACTGATTGCTGCCAGATTTTATAAGGCCAACCCTGATTGGCTACAGCACCCAATAAGGCCCAAAATAAAACATGGAAAACTACATGCGCCATTAAATCAAAACTAAATATAAACAACCAACAAAGTCATTCAAAGCAGACAAACATCTATAAACCATCTGCACAGTGTTGGAGATTCACTTTAAGTAATTTACACAATTCACTGAATTGTTTGCACAATGTAAAATAATTTACACAATTTATTTTAAACAATTTACAATCTGTTACACTTTGCTTTAGTAAATAGCTTAACTATTTTTTTAAAGTCCAACACCAAATCCTCAAGAACACCAAGATAGTGTCTGTTCTTTACTCAAGGTGGGAAAAACAAGGACAAAGTTCTTTTTGGCCACTGTACAAGAACTTAAGTACATTATCTCTTTGGAAGTTTATATCCCTCCCACTCTACCACATCTCATACCCACATTTTATATTTATCAGAAACCACACAAGAAAAAAGTTCTGCCCACATAATATGTCAGAAACAGTTGAATGAAAAGAATGATTCCGTTCTGTTATTGCAAACTTTGTTCTTAAGACAGTGTATTGTTAATAAATGCATAGAGTCCTTTTGTTAGTCTTTTAAACTACATTTAATACTTGTTCATTATTTGTAGAAAAAATGCATACTATACGTAACACATATTGTAACTGCATGTGAACTCTTACCTTTCAAACAGGTATCTGACCAGTAAAAAGCTGAAGGCGTAGGGGACTGTGACATAGAGATGGGAGGCTTTGGCATAGACCCGACCCTCCTTGTCTTCCAAGTCGGCCCAGGACAGCTCAGCTGGCAGCCACAGTTTGTCCCACCAGAACCACTGGTACAGAGTGTCCAACATCTCCTTTCTAAGCAGGCAAAGCAAACAGGGTGCGAAGATGAGACAACAAACAAAAGAACAGTTTCATTAGAAAATGTTATCAGTTGTATCCAAGTAATGTACACACTATCTCACTCCTGAGGTGAACTTAGACTCTGCTACTAAGCTAATGTGGCGTTTTAGGAAGGAAACCTGGAGAAAACACACGTGCACAGGGTCCAGTCATTTCTTATTGTGTTTTATTTATTCCTGTGGTCTAAGTGGAATAGTAAAAATAAATTTCCAGAGAGAACCTCCACCAAGCAGTATGCATTTAAAGATGTGACAATTTCCCTGTTCAAACAGCCATATTTCCTAAACAAATATTGACCTATTCATCGCTCTCTTGGTTTTAAAATCCACGCCTTTTTAACAATCGTCCCTCCCTGTCAGACTCATTCACCCACAGAGAGAGAGAGAGCAGGCGGGCAAAATAAACAAGGCAAATGCTGACAAAGCCCGAGTTGAAAGTAA
Organism: Xiphophorus couchianus; assembly: GCF_001444195.1. NCBI lineage: Eukaryota > Metazoa > Chordata > Actinopteri > Cyprinodontiformes > Poeciliidae > Xiphophorus > Xiphophorus couchianus. The sequence goes on from NC_040231.1 coordinate 33,052,049, forward strand.
CTTGAAACAGGTGCAGATGATAAGGGTGAGCTGATGCTAACCTGGTACCACTCAGGGGTGTCAAACTCCAGTCCTCGAGGGCTGCAGTCCTGCAGTTTTTAGATGAGCCACAGGTACAAAACACTGGAATGAAATGACTTAATTACCTCCTGCTTGTGTAGATCAGTTCTCCCAGCCTTGCTAATGACCTAATTATTCTATTCAGGTGTGGTGCAGCAGAGGCACATCTAAAAGTTGCAGGACTGCAGCCCTCGATGACTGGAGTTTGAGACCACTGATAGGATCCCAACAAAAATATCAGGAATGTCAGTTTTCCCTTGCTGCTGTTTTTTGATTAACACTCAGTGTAGCATGTTCATGGATAATAATTAAACTTCCTGCATTTTCTTCATCAATGTCAACAGGATTTCCAACACTAAGACATTATTACTACAACAAAGAAATAATCAACTCAACGTATCAGGAAGTAGGGATTATTTCTGTAGGTTGCTGGTTTGTCTCTATCATTGTGTCCTTGGGCAAGACGCTTCACCTGCTGATGGTGGTCAGAGGGCTTGGTGGCGCTGAATCAGTGGCAATGTGAATATCAGCCATTGGCCATAATTTATTAGTTTTTCTGTTAAGTCTAGTTAACCATAAACCTCTGTGTTTTATTTTTTCTTAAAAATGTCAAATGTTGATGGATTAAGAGCCTACTGATTTTTTTCCAAGTTATGGTTTATGAGCTGCTCCAATTCTTGGAGCTTCCTGGCCTCCTGGTCACCACGCTAATCTTTTGCTCCCTTCACAGAAAGATACAAGTCCAAAACAGTAATATTACTTTGAGCAAGAGAAAACACATTGGTGAAGCAACCTTCAACCTAAATCTGCCAGGAGTGTGAAGGAATTTGGACTTAAAATGTCAGGTTTGAAGGCAACAGATTGCACTGGAGTTCATTTGGGGTACCGGAATAAAGGGGGCTAAACATAAATGCAGACCACACCCTTCAGATTTTCCTGTCTTAGAGGTGATAATAATAATTAATAATAAATAAATAAGAATAATAAACTTTACTTAAATAACAGACAGTGCACTGCTCAAACGTAAATGTCAGAATCCAATGTGCTGTACCATGTTATAGCATAAGCTAATTCTCACCTTGGCACCTTTTAAATATGGGGTGGAACCTTGGCAGGTTACAAATAGAAATATAGTACAATAATGCAACAAAGTTGAACACAACAGCTTATGTTCTCACCACACACGCCCACATATATAAAAACACACACACACACTCATAAATATATAAATTACTGCAATGTTAATGGAGACCAGAGCCAGGCAACCCATATTACTGACTTTCCTTTGAGCTGACAAACAAAGCTGAGCACACAGTGAGGGAGTGTGTCACCGCGCCGGCTGATTCATAACAAACCACTGATCCTGAAACTGAACAGGAAGAAGCTGAAGCTTGCTTCATGCCATTCATTTGTGACTCCTTTTATTTTTCACTTGGTTCAAACTGTAGTTCATGCACAATTGAAGCATAAGATATTTTTGTTCTATAATAGTATTATTGTGTATTTCTGTTTAAACCACACCTGTTATGAATGAAGCCAAAAATAATGAAGCGCAATAATTCCACTGTATCACAGCCGATATTATCTCCAGTGAATCAGGAGGAACTTCTGTCAGGAGTGATTTCAGCTCTGAGCTCACAGGACTAACCCAGACATCGACATCCTGTTCGTCTCAAACAAAAAGGTTTTATTTATCCAAAGTGACTAATGACAGGCTTTTTACAGCATTAGGACAAACGTCACAAACCTTTGGGACAGATAAATGACCCTTCAGGGCTCAATGTTTCTACGCCCAGAGCTACACATACTTAAAAAGTGAAAAAAAGCCAAAACAGTGAGTGACGGTCAGATTAAATATCACATATCAAGGTCAAAGTAAAACAGACTTACCTATCCACTGACTGCCATCAAACACAGAAGGTAAGGGCAGTTGTTTCCACTCCAGGTGGCTGTCTGTGTTTGCTGTGAGAAATGAAGGCTGGCAGGACAGCCCTTTATACCACCCCTCCCCAACACACACACGCACACACACACACGCACGCAGATTCCCAGCAACTAGTCTCTGTATAAGTTTTTTTAGTAACGCCCAGCACAGCTACAATTACCTGCGAAGGTCTTTTTCTCCCCTCCAGGAAGTAAAGGCAGGCTGACAAACAGCATCAGGTGTTTTACTGCCCTGAGGAGATCTTAATGTTCCTTTACCAAGTTTCTGATATCGCACAAAATAACAGGTTCCCTCAGAGGAGAGCCATGTAAAGAAAAGAAGCAAATAAGATCTGAATTAAATTAGATTTTACTTTAGATACAGACATTTACAGGATTGTATTATTAGATTTTTTATTTCTAAAATGACACAAATTGATAGGCAGTTTGCTAATTGTGCTCATAATGTTGAATAGCCCAGAACCGAGGCAGGACCCTCCAGACATGGCCGTTAAAGCATCTTGCATTCAGACAAAGCTCTTTTTTTCCAGTTTCTCTAACTTTATCTACACTTTGTTCAGACATGTTCTTATGCAAAACACCTTAAAAAAGGATGTTGTGCTTACAAAGGTGTTCAGATAGTAAATGTACTTTAACATTCAAGACATGCATATGTTTCTTTAATCAGTCTATTTTGTGCATCAGTCACTGAGATACAACTATTGTTTTCTATTTTCACTCCATTAAAAACAAACCTTGGGGATTTTCTTATTAAAATCCATTAAAGACATTGATATTAAGCTTACAGAGGTTTTCAGACAGAAGTAAACTGGAACATTCAGCCAGGCATCCGTTTCTTAAACCTGTCCATTTTGTGCTTCTCTCTGTAACATAAAGTTCTTTATCCCCCAACTTTTTCTAACTCGATTTAAATACAGACATGTTGTTGTTCAAAGCAACTAAAAACAATGTATTTGAGCTTACAACAGTGATCAAAGACACATTAAGCTAGGCATCCTTTTTTTAAAGAGCCCATTTTATACATTTCTCCCTGAGTTAAAGCTCTTTTTTCCTCAGTTTGTTCTAAATCTTAGTAGGCATGTTCTTGTTAAAAAATGCCCAGAATAACTCTATTTGAGCCGACAGAGGCAGTTAGACAGCAAATAACCTGGAACATTCAAGCTAGGTACATTATTATTTTGTGTATTTCTCACTGAGATAAGGTAATATTATTTATTTAGCACATTATCAGCAGCAAGGCAATACAAAGTGCTTTACATAAATTAAAAAGGAAATACAAATAAAATAACCAACTAAAGCAAAAAGCAAAAGACGAAAAAAAATCTAATAATGTTGATCCAAAGTATATAAAATAGATACTCCTATTCAGGGTTGCTAGATAAGTATTAATAAGTATCCTCTGGTCTAATTCATTTTCTGGGTTGGAAGAATAGGGTTTCTGGGTTTCTAGACAAGCGTAAGTAAGTAAGTGTCCTCTGGACTTTCTAAGTATGCTCAAATTTGTAAAAGTAAATGTTCCTGTTCTGGAAGTAGCTTTTTCTTGATTCTATGTTCGTTCTAATTCCTCTTCTGGGTTGCTAGATAACTATAAGTAAGTATTCTATGGACTTTCTAAGTATGTTCTATATTTGTAAAAGTAAGGAGTACTCCACAGTTTCTAAGTAATAAGATTTTTTTTTCTGGATTCTAATTTCATTTTAATTCTTTTTCTGGGTTACAATAGAAGACTCTCTGCATAATAACCTAAGAAAGTTATTCAAAATGTATGGTATTGGTCCAAATAGTGTACACTCAACAATTTCTAAAATTAATATATTAGAGTAATCTAAAAAGTAAAGTATTGGTCTAAATAGTGAGTCTCTGGATTCTAAGTTTGTACTAATTCTTTTTCTGGGTTAAATGGTTAGTACTCCACAGTTTCTAACAAATAATGAATAAACTAGACAGACAGACAAGGGCAAGGACCGACACATCTAGGGAAGATAGCACAAGTAGCAACATTCAAGACCTGGCCAGCAAAGGCAGGCAGTGACCTCAGGGTAATGTATCTGTAAACAATGAGAAGAGTCTGCGGTTGGACCATGGATTTCGTACAGCCTGCTCTCCCATGTGAAAACAGTTTCTGAGAGAGGTGGTATTATCTCAGAACACGTCCTTGAGTCCTGCCATACGGTCATTTGGAAGGAGGGAGGAGATAGGAAGGAGAGACTTGTTTACATAAACTCAAGGAGATTTAAGATAGCCAGCCAGTCAACGAAGACTGGCAGACACAGGGAGACAGATTCAGAATAAACAAATTGTCTGTAGAACAGGCAGACTTAAAATTTTTAGCAGTCCCAAAGTCTCAACCGGTACATTTCCAACCATCCAAATTAGCGTGGTTGTTCCCATCGGGCCGAAAACTAACAACTTCTCCGAGATCGATTCCATCCCGCTAGTGAGTTTTAGCGTCCAAAGTTTGTCTGCGAAAGAATCGCATCCAACTCTCGCCTCTGTCTCACAGCATCAGTCTGAGATTTTTGGCTCAGTCCGTCACAAATTTGTCGATATGCCAGGCATCGGCGAGCTCCAAACAGCAGAAACCCTGTTATGAGTCCAAATAAATCCAGGTACATACAGAGCGATGAATCTCGCTGTGTATGTCCAGTCAGGACCCTGTTCCAACCTTTCCAAACAAGCCTTACTTGTTCAGTGTTTTTCTAAATGTGCCATTATTTTTGTTCAGTAAAACATGAGCTGGATTCTGCTGTGTGTGTCAATCTGCCTTACATTTAGATCAGATTGTTTCTACGTTCTCATGCCTGTAATAAAATGACTTCAGTCTTATACAGTGCTTTGTGAGACGCTTTACATGAAATCAGTCATTTTCCATTCACACACTGATAGCAGGAAGTTACTGGATGGTAGACACAGCTGCAGCCCATCGTTGTAACCCTGCAGTGACAGGGTGGTCCTCTCTTTCACATGACTCTCAAATTAAAATCATAGAAGTGACACGCCTCAAGTTAAAAACATCTTACTCTGGAAGGCTAATGAAGTTTTCAAAAATAGTTTATTTTTCATTCAAACAGCTTATGAAAGTGGTGACCTCTGATAACAGTTCTCTACTTGTGCTAGAAGCTTGAGGAGCGATGAAGGGTTGTACGGGAAGAGTTGTTTAGTCTGCAGCCTCGTCACCACCTGTCTGAGTTCTGACAGGCAGGAGACGACTCTGTCCAACACGTCACATGTCTCTTCCTCCAACACGGCTGCTGCAGTTGGACACACTTTCTCACTTTGTATCATTGATAAACTGGGTTTGGTTTTCAGATTGGAACTCCTGTCAGTCGTCAGTGCAGCTGTGGTTTCAGACTGTTTGTTCCCATCAGGGGTTTCTTCACTGGACTCGTCAGAACTGTCATACTCTACAAGCCGAAGCCCAGAGCCCGAACTGGAGCCTTCCAGTGGTGGGACAGAACCTCCAGGCTGCAGGCCTTCACCACGCTCACACCCATGAGCATCAGCAAGACGCTTCACATTTCTGTGTCCGCACGCCGCAGCAAAGCCTCGCCAGTCTCCTCTGAGGTACTTCAGGTAGCGAACGAAATATTCCAGGAAGCAGGTTTCCGAGGAGATGAGGAAGTCGAGGAGGATGCTGTGGTCAAAGGAGAGGCTCTGCAGCAGCAGCACAAAGTGGCAGTGAGGGTTGCATCCAGATGCACAGGCTGCCTCCAGCACTGAATAACTGTCCCAGCCTGAACACCGTCTGGAAGACATGAGTCCCCGTGGTAGTTAGTCCTCCCTGCCTGAAGGAGCGCTCACGTGTAAAGAATCAGCACTTTCTTTACAGTTTTTCTGTTAAAGATGGGCAACTTTAACATTTTTCAATTGCAACTAAGCCCAAAATTATTCATACCCCTGGCAGTGAATGGAAGTATTTTTTTTAAGGCAGACAGCTACAGATTAGGGTGATGGTACAGAGGCCTTCCAAAGACTTGGACTTCATCAAAGAAATATGGATGTCATTTTTGGATTCAGTGGTTGTAAATAGTCCTAATCCAATTCAAAACTTCCAAAAAAATATTTTTTATAGCCCAGTGTTAAGAACATACATTTTGACAAGCCTTTGTTTAAATAAACTAAATCTATAAGTTACTCTTTTACATTTGTAGGTATAAAAAATACATTGTTTCTCTGAGTTCTGAGGGATGCCCAACTCATTTCCTGTCAGAAACAAACTTCTTGATTGAGTGGAAATAGTTGGAAATCTAACTCGACCAGGACTGTGAATAATTCTGGACTTCAATCTGCATCATGTAGTCAGAAAGCAATTAAATAAAGTAAATGACACACTCAGCTAATATCTGTTTTACCTGTAGCTGAGGAATATGGACAGAGATGCACTGGATGCCTCCATTAGGTCATCATCCTGTTCTCCAAACAGCAGGCTGAGCCAGCTGCAAGAGTGACTGACTTCAGTCTGAGAGACGTCCAGCCTCCTCAACCAGGACCACAGACTCTGTAGATATGAGTCAACCTCTGAGGTTCTGTCCACACCTGCATGGGGCACAGAAATACCATTATGCTTCCCAAAGTGTACACATGATTTTAGACTCCAGTTGTTATATCGCTGAAATTCAGCAAGATCTGGAGAAGTACAGATCAGACTTTTCCTGACCAAAACTGATTTATGGTTTTCTTAAAAAGGTCTGAACTTCCAATTCCAACATTTTATTCTAAGGCCTGTACCAAATTAAAAAACAAAAAATCTGCAGTAGGTTCTGAGTTACAGTCTTTAAATGCAAAAGGAATCAAAGGGATTAAAAGATTATCCTCAATTGAAAGCATAACTTAAACTCAATTAAAAATACTTTATTAATCCCAGAGGGAAATTAAATGTAATAAAAAAAGAGCTCCTCCTCCTCCTGGTGTTCCTACTGCCATCTGCAGGAATACACCACTCAATCAGAAACAACCAATCAGAGTCAGGAGGAGGGTCTTAGTGCTGTGAATTATGCTTATGTACACGCTGCTCACACCCTCCTCTTGCTCTCAGCTACACTAAAACGTATTGCTGACATCAGTGTTCAGCACAGCCACCAATGACGGAGAAGCAGTTTTTCTGGAACAGTAAGTTGTTTCTTCACCATTGTCATATAGCAGCAAGTACATGATGTTGATTGACACTGCTAAAACCCTCCTCCAGGCTCTGATTGGTTGTTTCTGCAGATGGCAGTAGGAGCACAGGGAGGAGATCAATCTTTTCGCTGATTATCTGTCTCGTGACATAGTGAGAATTTTATCAAATATGTAAAAAACAAACAAAACAGGTTTATAAAAGTTACAAGCTGCAGCTTTAACCAAGCATGCATGTATTTGGAGGGTGAGCAAAGGGAATCCATGCATGCACCTGGAGAACATACGAGCACCATGCAGAACTTAGCTGTAGTCCAGCAGTGCTAAGATCACCACTGTCCAGACCCACAACATGAAGTCACAAAGCTGAACTCTGACCTGCAGCAGCAGCTGTCTGGAGGTGAAGCTCTATAGACTTGAGAAGAACTAGACTGACTGCCCTCAGCATGGTGCCGTCCGGTTTCAGGCCTTCCTTTTCTCGCCCTCCGAAGAACACGGCCCGTTCCACCTGCAGGCTCTGCAGCCAGTCGGCAGCCACTGCCTGTAAGACGCACTGAGTCAGCACACAGCGGTCAGCACGCAAATCTCTGTGCTCCCGTACAGACAGAGCCGCTCCCTCCAGGGACCAGTCCTCTCCTAGCTTCTGAAGCAGAACTCTCTTGAGCAGAAGCAGGATTCGCTTTTTCACAAAGTAGTCAGAGCAGCAGCTGACGGTCAGCAGGAGCGCTGCAGACTGGACTGCAGGTATCCTCTGGCTTCTCAGGCTGAGCCCAGCTCCACAAACCAAACCCGATGCAGTCAGAACCTCCAGCAGGTCCAACAGCAGGCAGAACGTCGTCCTCCATGAGCCGCCGAAGCCAACCTCCGTCCTCTCTTCAGGAAGCAGCTTAGAACACAAAGCAGTCAGGCTGCAGTCAAACGCCGCCAAGACCTCTGCAGGGAGCACTGATGGAGGAACAGACAGACGTTAGACGCAAAAACAGAGACTCAGTGGTTAGCAGAGGGGTGAACAACGTGCAGCACAGAATAAATACTGCAGGACTCATTCTGAGATATCCACAAGGGAACCAAGTGATCCTGAAGACTGAAGCAGGATGTATAGAAACCAACAGGAAGTACCTTGATTTGACTGTTTGAGGAGCTTTTTGATGACTTCAGTGAGAGACCAAAGGCAGGCGTCAAGTTCAGGACCAGGAGGAGAGCTGCTGAAAGCCTGCACACACTGCTTCTGCCAAACAGCACTCACTGCACCCTGGAGAGGTCACATATAGGGGGTTTTATGAAAAAAATAAATAAATCACCGCTGAGCAGAGTGTACCAGTATTAGCTGTTTATGTAGCTGGATCACAAACCAGGCTGGAGGTTTAGGAGAAGAAACAGCAGCAGGATACAAAGTGGAGGAATCAATTTATTGAAAACTTCATTAAACTCAATTCAATCTAAATTAAATATACTTTATTTATCCCAGAGGAAAATCAAAAGCTGTGATGAAGAACTGTGGGAGATAATGCAGCTCAGCAGTCCGGCCACATTCAGAGACAGAACATCTCTGTGTGAGTCACAGCCATATTTTAAAAAAAAAAAACAAAACCAAAACAAATAAAAGATTTATGCACAAATTTAACAGGTGGTCTTTAATAACTGGCCAGCAGATGAAGTCTGAATGCAGCTCTCATTTCTTTTTCTGTGTTTCAAGGCTCTGCTTACACAAAATGAAAATACGTCATTTTCCCCACAGTCTTAAGATTTTTATAATCTGAACTATATTTGACTTTAAAATTAACAGATTAAAATATGTAATGGTCTTTGAGTCCAGACAATATGGCAGTTTTAGTCTTTAAACTGTATTATGAACTTGTTAGATTATTATTATTATTATGCTCCACAGACCAGCAGAAGAGTATGACAGCATTGAGGCGCTGTAGTTAGACAAATGAGTACATTTCCACTAAAAGGAAAAGAAAATTTTAGTTTAATCTCAGACAATTTTTTTTTTAAATTGAAATTTTTTCAAAGGTCAAAATTTCTGACATCAATCTAAAAACTTCTGAGTATTTTGGGGAGAAATGTACTCCTTTATACATTGGCCCATTTACAGCGAGGTGGTACATTCAGAAGTCTGTTACAATGTTCCACCAGAACATAGATTGTTTCATTATTTGACAAGAATCAGCTCAGCACTGCAGGAGTCCTGAAGGTAAGAATGTTCTGGAAAGGTCGTTTCCTTTTTTGAACTACTCACTGATGTGCTGATGAGGTAGAGAACACACACAGATGCAGACTTTGCAGCCAGATGTGAGATCACCTGATCCTCAGACTGGAAGTGGAGCACCTGAGGAGCAAAGCGGGTTCTTCATGATGACGTCTCCTCGTGTTTGTCTGTGGTTTCAGCCAGCAGGTTACTTACAAGCTGAGACATGAGGTCCATGCGGTCAAACAGCAGGCTGAGGATGTCCCTCCAGGGGCCCCGGACAGCTCCGTGCAGGCTGTGAGCGGAAACCCCGCAGCAGATCTTCCTCAGCAGAGTCAGACTGAAGACGATCAGTTCCCACGCGGCTTCAGCGCCTTCCTGCGTGTCCCTTTCGGGCACCTGTCCACAAACGCCAGAAAAGAGCAGCCTCGCAACCTCAGCACCGCTGAGTTTAGGACATGCTCCTCCGAGAAGAGCCCGGTAGCAGTGAGACAGCTCTCTGATGGAGGACGGCCCGGGACTCTGCGGGACATCCATCCTTCAGCTCAGAGAAAAATGGGATCATAGCTACATCTGATCAAGTCCATTTAGTTTCTCTTTTCCCTCACTGATGGGTTTCTTCTTCTTCTTGTTGTTGTTGTTTGTTCTTCTTTGATGTTTATTGGCGGTTGGCAAACAACGAAATTGTTGCACTACCGCCACCGGCTGGTAGTAATCAGCTGTGTTCATTTGAGATAACGAAATATTATAACTAACTTTTTTGAGTTATTTCTAAATAGATCAACTAAATCTAGTAGAGCTTAAATTGTATTTAAATTTGAATCAAGTATTGTATTTCTCCTTAGTAGTTTTGATATTGTTTCATCACAGTATTCAAACTTCCCCCTGCAATGTTTCCCCAAAATAAAGAGTGCCATTCAGCCTGGTACTTAGCCCAAATCTTTCTTCCATTGCTTTTGCCTTTTCTCATTCATTTCCTGTTTTATTAAAACCAACAATTCCACGTGGTTCCAGTGGCCCCCTTTGCATTAGTGTTGTTGTTGTTGTTATCCCAAAAGAAGCATTTTTTTAAAAATTGCGGTTCGCAAACAACTGGATGAATTACAGCCACCTTGAGAATTTTAATATGGGTCAGAATCTATTTTCTACAGCTGTAATCTTTAAAACACAATTAAATACACCTGACAATCCCCTCCCCCATTAGACTCACTTGCCTCCAAAAATTCCTTAATTATTTTTGAAATAATTCCCCTCATTTTCTCTTCTTGTTTAGACTCTACTAATAAATTTCTCATGTATTTATTTGGTAGGAAAACATTCTGTGCTGTTTCTTGTTGTCTACATTAATCACAATCACTTTTATCATGTTTATTGGAGATTTTAGCTATAGCTTCTGTTCAGCACAGAACGACCAAATCTAATTTTATCACTTTTCCTAAACTCTTCCACTCTCTTTTGAATATTACAACAGCGAACCTTGATTTCTTCATCCTCTTGATCTTGCCATTTTTCTTTACATACAGCTTAACTATATTTTTAACTTCTCTTTTGCTCATTTTTACATTCATATCAACACTTTTTGCAGGATTTTAGCACGTTTTTCAGCTAACTTGTGTCCTTTTATTCAATGATGTGCAGGGAACCATAACTGAGCCATACAGCACTTACTGTATCTTCATCATGAACACTGATTGAATTATTCAATGCCCAGTCTAGATCCTACATTATTGATAATGTATTCCTGCATCAAGAAGTAATTTTCATGTTCAAGTTATAGTTTCTCATTCTTCATTCCAAACAATTCCACTAAAATTTATGTGTCAAAGGAAAGTTTGCGTGCAACAGTTTAAAATGGTGCATCTTTGAATCAGAGTAAAGAGTAATTATCTTATCATTGGAAAGTTGTATACATTCCACCTTCCTTTCTCTCCACATGCAGATGTACTGTATGTGTGTGAGGATTTAAGCATCTATAATGTCAACAGGACCAACTTCTGGCTGCATTCAAACGCAATCAGCAAAGTATTTTACTTTAAAAATGTCAGCATTGCCGCCTGTGCTTCTGAGGACAAGCATATGAGGAAAAACAAGAGGGAGAAACATTTTCCAGTGCAAATATATGGAGGATTTTTCCAACTATGCAACACAGACAAAAAAATAACACTAAGAGAATTCAATCCTCCACCTAACTCTGTCTGCTGTCAATGCTCTTTAAAGCTCTGTTTAAATGCTTAGAGAAGGATGACCATCATATTGGTCATGATGGAAGACCATCAAGGCTCCATTATGACTTGATGGAACAAAATATGCTTTGATCTTCCTCCTTCTCTTTCTGGTCCTGCTCTGCATCCATGAAGCCTCCTTTTCAACGCCTCTGGGACTTAGGGTTGTAGTTTTGGTTATTTGAGGGTTTTTTTTTTTTTATGGTAACCAGTTGCTCCCAGTTGTAAAAAAAACCAACCCCAAAACAATACCTTATTGCCACAGTAACATATCATAATTGTCCAAAAGTAAAAAAAAAAAAAAGTGAGAGCAAAACTCCTTCGAGCTGCAGAGCATCGAGAACCAGAAGAATAATTGTTCAAATGTGCAATGATTCAACCACGAACATGACAAAACAAAATAATTTTTCCTTATATTGTTCTGATTTCTATCTTATTTGTTGCATTGGGAGCATTTTACCTTTTCCAAACCACTTCCCTGTAAGGATAACTTTTTATATCCCGTCACCTTTTGTTCATTTTGTTCAAATTGAGCTGCATGTGCTCTTATTGTGAAGATGAGGAAGAAGAAGACGGAAGTTTGGTTGTTTTTCCCGGTGAGGTCACACTGTTGTCACAGAGACTTAGTAGTTGAAGCGATTTTGACAGCAAAATGAACTTTGACGGAACTTCCAGGTGTTGTTGGTGAAGTTTTCCTGAACCCTGAGCTGAGCTGTTTGCTGTGGAATCTGAGCGGAAGGGAGCAGAAATATGGAGCTTTGACAACTCCAGTCTTCCCTGGAGCTGATTGATTGGCTAAACGGCTGCTTAGCGTCTGCACAGTAAGTCTTTGTTTTATCGAAGCAGCGGTACCATTTTGGCTGTAAATGTTCAGTATTAACTTTATTATCGACAAATCCACTGCACTGTTGCGTATTAGTCCCTGGCTCGGTTCCTGAAGGCATAGACAAGCTAACGAGCTAACGCTGGGGAGTTAGTTAGCCTGCTGGCTAACTAGCATCAGCTAGCAGCCTGGTAAAAATAACATCCCTAAATTGGGCTTTTGTTCGAGGAGTTTGGGAAATATTACTTCTCTAAAGTTCAGACTGAATATTCTTTACATTAGCTGGCTTTTCATGCTACAATTATGTACAGTTTAATGTTAATTCTTTTTAAAAACATTGCTACTTTGTTCTCATTGTTAATTTCCCAGTCTGCTTCATTAACCATTTAAGTTGCTAAACATTTGTTGTTCCAAAGATGAGCTACACCGTTTTAAACTGAAAAACAAATAATCAGTTTAAACAGAAGATTTAGTTTGAAATGAAACTGTTCTGCTTCATTTTTTATTCCAAAGGCGTATTTGATCATTTACAACATGTGAACACTCCTTAATTTATCTGTATATTTGTCCTTCATAATTCACTCTATTTTTATTTATGTATTTATTTTTGTTTCAGTCTTGTTTGTTATTAGTACCCTGCATGATGAGTATTCATCATGTGCTGTGCAGTCTTTTCACATTGCAGCCTGTTCAACTCAAAGTCACAAGTTTTAAAGGTTAAAACGCTACACTAGAGAATATATGGAAGATGATTAGGGCCACTGGAAATGAAAAATATATTCTAACCTTTTTTCTTGGCAGAATTGAGTTTAATTCTGGCTCTAATCCTAGAAACAGGGCATCTCTTCAAGAAGGCGGTTTCTTTTACATCGTCCAATGTGAAGTCAACAGACCAATAAAATGCACTTATGTCTCGCCTGCTTGCAAGATATTTAAGACATTCAGCATGTTATTTTAATTTTAAAGGAATGCTAGGAAGACAGAAAAAACCCCAAATGTAACAGTACCATGGAATAAATTATGCTCTGCATTATTACGGTTGTGAGAATAAAATAAAAAATATTGTGGAGAACAGAAGTGAGTCTGTGGGTGTGTAACATTCAGGGCAGCTCAATTATGAAGAAAATAAAGTCACAATTAGAACTAGCATAGTTACTCTTAAGTTTGGAAACACACTACTAACTGGTGTTAATTCTAATTATTAAAATAAAGAATTTTTAATTCTACTTTTGTACAATGTGGCTTTTCATTTTTACATAATGTCTAACCATATACAACCCCAAATTGTCAGCTTTAGATTGATATTTAATCAATCTAAACGGAAACAGAGGAAAAAGTGTTTTGGTATCTTTGATACCGATGGCTGGTCACACCGTCCTGTTAGCTGAAGTGACCAGTTCGGTCTTCATTCATTCAATTTAAAGGTTGGAAAACCTTTTGTGTTGAAGTTCTACTCTGGAGTTTCTTCTATTTTGTTTATCGAGAGAGATTTAGTGTGGTTAAGATTAATAATAACTTTTTTCATTGAAATAGCTTTTGGATCGTTTGGCATACAAATCAGAATGGAAGCAAAAATTTGGTAGCACAGCTCTAGAAGCTTGCACCTTTTTGTGGATTTATCCTGGAAAATGTGTTAGAAAAGCCAGTGAGTTTTACTTAGTCATGTTGTTCTACATATAAAAATAAATTTGAACACTCCCAGTGCTAACGTGAAGAAATTCGAGATTAGAAGAAGAGGTGAAATAAGATTTGCTCTTCATGTTGTGATTTATCTGTCTTGATTTTGCAGCAAAACATCTGCAGGTGCAGCAGCAATATGACTAAGAGAAGCCCATCTCTTCAGCTGGTTAAAAGGTACATTTTGATTTTAATCATGTTAAGTAAACCCTGAGAAATATGAGATGAAATTCATTAAGCCTGTTTTAAAAATTAACATTAACTTGATTCATTCTCTATTCCTTAGAAACAGTTTGTTATATTGTCTTCTGTAATGGAAACTGAGATATTGTCGCTTTTCTAAAATAATGGTCAAAAAATGACATTAAGCCAATTATTTTAGGGATATAATAATATTGTGTATATACATACAGATTTGACCATAATGTAAAGTTACTCTATGCAATGGATTAAACTGAACTCGAAATTTATTGTAAGGTCAATGCCGTTGAAAATTTGAATGGATTTAGCAAATGGTGATTATTATTATTATTATTATTATTATTATTATTATTATTATTATGACATTTTAAAAAACTAAAAAGTAATAAAAAAGACTATGGGGAAATACTTTTTCAATGAAATAAAAAATCAATTAATAATACTTATCTTGTAGCAAAATATAATGTTGTCATAATTCATATCATCTAAGTATCTTCAAAGGGTTGTTGTGGATGGTGATGGGGTAGGAAGTCAGTGTAAGATTAGTTTTACATTTAGGACCTACCTGTTCTCAAAAATGAAACCAAAATGGAAAGCAGTTGATGAAAAACTAAGTACACTATTGATACTTTTGAATTAAAAGTGAAAGTAGCTTCCAGTCGCTGCTACTTCAATGCATACCTCAGAATCAGCGTGTGTGAGCAACTCAGTAAAAGTTAGACAGTCTACTTCTCTGGTCAGTCCAGGTGTTTAACTCAGTAAGGGAGGCAAGACATCATGTATCTTAGAGAATATTTTGTTCCTATAAGTCAGTCTGGCCATTTCCAAGCTTTATGAAATTCATTATTTGATAGCAAGAAAGTTGGTTGACAAGTCTAAAACAACCCAGACAAATATCCATCCAGCACTATGTCACAGATCTGCCAACAGCTACAAAAAGCAGGTGGTCGAGGTGCGTCTTACTGAGGAACATTAAAAAGTTCAAATGTCTCTTAGCAAGACAAAAACCTCAAGTCCAGATAATAACCCCATTCCCTTTGAGAACCACAATGCATTTCTTAGTTTTTCCAAAGTGAACAGATAAAAATTCCTGTTGTAAAATGTGACAGGATGCTGAACCATCACTGCAGAGGGAACCCTGACCTCCATGAGGAGCTGCAGATCCAGGCTGCAGTGGCAGCGGGGGACATATGCACCGTCAGGAGGATGCTGGAGCAGGGCTACTCACCTAAGATACGGGACGCCAACGGATGGACGCTGCTGCACTTCTCTGCTGCCAAAGGAAAGGAGCGATGCGTCCGAGTCTTTCTGGAACATGGAGGTTAGAAGCTGACGCTTTTGTTTTTATTAGTTTTTGTTATCTTGATCAGTCCCAGAGCAGCTCCTTGAAATTTTAATAGAAACATGAATTTTATATTTATCCTGAAAGGAAACTGACTTCTCCACTTGAGCCTGTTTGTTAAAATGAAACAAATGGTTTAAATCGCCAGAGAAAATGCAACCATTCACTAACATCATCATTCCAGACACACAAATCACTGCAGGTCTACACACATGAATAATTGAGAGACGGGGATGATGAAAAGTCATTAGAATGCCTAGAGATAAGTAGTCCGTATAGACTGTGTACCTACTGGATTCCAGGCGGCTGCAACCCTCAGCAGTCAGGAGCTGGAAGAATGAAGGCGAATATCTATTAGAATATGTATTATGTAAATCATTTTTCTGCTTGTTGTGAAATACAAAAATATCATGAACAATACTAAACATCCTGAACTGTAGTTTAGATGTTTAATCTAAGATAAAATTATATTCTTGGTGGTAGAGCTCAGGTTTCTGTGGTGTGTTTCAAAAAGCCTACAATACAACCTCATCTATAAAGGAGAATACACGAAATAAAGTCATGTTAGTCTACTTATTATAGTCTAAATGGAAGAAGAGGTAGTTCACCTTGGTGAGGAAAGACAGTAAGATGCAGAAGTTAATTAGACTAACTAATTCACACATGGCCCCAAACTGCTCTGCTCCTATCAATCACACATCCCAGAAGAACTGGCTTGACTCACCCTGCAGTAACAACAAATGACAAAATGGAGCTGAAAGATGTTAAACAACATCTAAAAAGACTAGAAGTTACACTTCCATTGACCTCCTCTGCTGACACTGCTAAACTACAGGTGGACTAAAATTCTAAAACAACGCAGAAAATCAACATCATTGTTCACTACTTCACCTTCTGTTTGCTGGTTGGCCTGGTAGAAATTCTACTGGAGGAAACAAAGTTAATGGGAGAAAGTCCAGACTGTCTATGAAGTGAGATTTGAATTAAGCGGCATTGCTTAGGAAACTATGGCCAGGCAACCTCGGAGGGTGAGCTGGCAACAAGAAGCCTCTGGTGTTAGCCCCAAAATACTTAGTTAATAGAAATAATGGAAGTGTATATTCTAACATGTTTGATATCTGTTACTGAAAATAATTAGCAATGGAGTGCTAGAAAATCCTCTTTCTTTCACCTCACAGCTAAAAGCAGGTAATGATGCAGTTCATTTGTTTCCATTCTGCTTTGTACAGCGGACCCCACAGTGAAGGACTTCATTGGTGGCTTCACAGCCCTTCACTATGCAGCCATGCATGGCAGGGCTCGCATTGCCCGACTGATGCTGGAGTCCGAGTATCGCGGTGACATCATCAATGCTAAAAGCAACGATGGCTGGACACCGCTCCACGTGGCAGCCCATTACGGCCGTGACTCGTTCGTACGCCTCCTGCTGGAGTTCAGGGCCGAGGTGGATCCACTTAGTGACAAAGGCACCACGCCGCTGCAGCTGGCCATCATCCGCGAGCGCTCCAGCTGCGTACGGATCCTGCTGGACCACAGCGCCAACATCGATATTCAGAACGGTTTCCTGTTGCGCTACGCCGTCATCAAAGGAAACCATTCCTACTGCCGTATGTTCCTGCAGAGGGGGGCAGACACAAACCTTGGTCGCCTTGAAGATGGACAGACCCCCCTGCATCTGTCAGCCCTTAGGGACGATGCGCTGTGTGCTCAGATGCTCTACACATACGGGGCTAACACCAACACCAGGAACTACGAAGGCCAGACCCCCGTAGCTGTGTCTGTTAGCATGTCTGGAATTAGCCGGCCTTGTCTGGATTTCCTGCAGGAGGTCACCAGTAAGTGTCACACTAACACTCCAACACTTGGCATCTATATAGGAAACTCAAATGGTTGGATAGAGTCTCACAGCTGCACTGAAGAGATGCTGGAAGCAGTGGTTTAGTGATCCAGTTCACCCAGTACTGTTCAGCCCTGCTCTTAAGTATTTGCAAACAAATTAACCAACAAATTATATTGAATAATATAAGTCAATATAATTTAATTATGTTAAATTAAATAATATTGAATATAATTATAAAATATTATATAATTAGAGTATTATAGTATATAATATAATATTTAATTATATTCAATAATATTAGATTATAATTATATAATTATCATTAATATAACTGATATAATTATAATTCTATTAATAATTTAATATTATTAATATAATTTGTTGGTTTGAAAAACCTTTGGGTTTTACCATCATGTTTTTTCTGACTGGAAGTTATTTTAACATTTTGGAGTCCTGACCTGACTTTTGTAGAGAATCTGTGGAGGGATCTACAGATTAGGGTGATGGCAGTGAGACCTTCCAACCTCAAATACTTGGAGCTCATCACCAAAGATAAGTAGTTAAGACACCAGAGGAAAAGTGCAAAAAGCTGGTCAGCAATTATAAGAAGAGTTTGTTTGTCAATCGGTTATGCCAATAAAGATATGTCTTGTTGACAAAGAATTTTTAATTAATTTGAAATTGAGACTTCATATGCATCAACATTTACATTTTACTCAAACTAAGGGAAAAAAAGATCAGGAGAATCATGGACTCCATGGACGTATTAACATGTTTTTCTCCCTTTTAAAAATAAGATGGAAGAGCAAAAGTACCTATAAATTAAATTTTGGTATGTAAGGATTTAAGTTTATAATGTGAATTTTATGAGCAGTTAGTATATTACCTACACTAAACAACTCTGAACATCTGTGTTTTAGATGAGCACAGATTTGTAAAATTAATTTCTAAGGCTGAAGTGAACAGCCAATCAGAGCCCAAGATCAGGAAGTCTGATTGTGTGTAGTAGCCGTCAGTAGGACAGAAACAACCGCTACACAACAGGATGAGTTTATGGATAGGTCTGTATGATTATAGAAATAATCAAACCTTGATCATTTTTGTTTAATTTTATAATCTGTTATTAAAATGATTCAATGTGGTTAGAAGAACAAAGTTTTTAGAGAACAGTCAGAAACCTTGAATCCACCTTGAAATTTCCCTCACACCTTCTCATTAATTATTCCTGTAAAATTTAGCAAAATATAATAGAAAATGAACCCAAATAAATTTAGCAATGTCTCTAGAACAAATGAACCATAAACAAATGGAAAAAAACATTGGAATATAAAAAACTAATTACAAGACATTTGATTAATACTTGTTGGAACTGATTCCCTCCTTGTAGTATAACTAGTGAAAGACTCTTCACATTTCTCTAAACTTCTAGTTGCATTCAATAATATAGTTATTTTCTGTATGTAGATTTTCTCTGGTTGTGTTGCTGGATGGTGTAATGTTTTTGTATAATTTGAAGCTGAAGATTAATATTGAATAATTAATTGCACAGCCTGATTAAGTACATATGGTCAGAGAAACTCTTTAAAGGAAACACTTGGTTTGTGTAAACATCCATAAAATAGTGTTTACCTAAATAACATTTGTTTTTGAATACTAATATTTTAGAGATGCTAAAACTTGGGTTCAGCCTTTGATGCTTGTCTTTTGCTGGCATTTCGTAATAATGCAGGTAAAATCCGTCTTCAGATCATCCATACTGTCCATTTTTAGTGTAAAAAAAACTACGGAGGTTTTCAGTGGCAGTGGAGGGAGACGTTTGAAAAAGCATTGAGGGACTTTCTGTTCCAGAGCATCAGATCACCTGCAGCATTATGATTGAGACCTAACAATGCCTGCATTCCTCTGCTGCTGCCTCAACTTTGATATCAAAGGTAACAAAAAGCTGTGTGCTGTTTGAGACTGGACCGGTCTTTTGAGGGACTCTGGACGTTCAGCTGGATCATATATCTACAGGCTTACTGATTACACCTCAGCTTCTGACATGAAAGGGACCATGCACCATCCAGTGACAGGCGCTCTGTTCTCCTCAGCCACTGCACATGCCAGCCTCTCTCCCATGTTGGCTTTTTTGTCCAGAAAAAAACTTGTACTGTATATTTACATTTATTTATACAGTTAAACTCATAATTATTCATACATGTGAAAGATCAACCAAGAATTCTGTCTGATTGGACATAAGACACACAATTCTCAAAAGATAATAAAACTATGGAAGTTGATACTCGTTTTACATTTTATTAGAAACTGGCATGTCACCTAAATTTATAACCTTCTCAATGGTCAGTCAAAAAGTATATGAAGCAATTAAAACCTTCATATGATTGCGGGTCAGCTTTGTGTTTCCTCTGGTATTTTGATGTATTTTTAGTGATGAGCTTCAGGTGTGAGGGTGGGAGGCCTCCTTACCATCACCCTAATCTTTAGCTTCTTTACAGATTCTGTTAGACTGAAATCAGGACAGGTTGAGCCACTTCAAAACGTGTCATGAAGAGGCATTTCATGACATGTTTTGTCATAAAGGTTGCCTGCTCAGAAGACAACTTGTGGGTAAAATGAAAACTTTTAAGCTGAAATCTACCATGGGTATGAACAATTTTGAGCTCAACTGTATATATAGATTTTCTGTGTCTATTTTTGAAGTATGATATAGTTTTCTATAGTGGCATCTGACATTTAAACTGCCATTTGCTACATAGTTGAATCCACTGGCAGGTCTCCCAGATGGACCAGCATCAGTCTACTATGTTTACATTTATCAGAGCTGCTTGATTTTAGGAAATAATTTGATGGCGTCTTTACGTTCATTAAGTACTGAACTAATTAGGTAGTATTTCAAATGTAAATGGGTTTTGAACGAGATGTTTCTGACGTTCCCTGAAACACCTCTTCCCACTCTGGAACCTGTTTCCAGAGTGCCACCAGAAGGTGGTGGTGCAGGTCACGTTGCTCAGAAATAACAGTGGCGCTCTGTAGAAACACCCACCAAAAAGAAAAAGACCTACAGACAGACATCTAAGCAGTCCCTCCTACAGGCACGTCTGATATCCAGGACTACATCAAATATCTGTGAAAATGAGTGAAAACTACTGGAAATTTCTGCAGATTAGTCAAACTGTGTGTTTTGGGGAGGGGAGTGGAGGGCTCACAGTGTGAAACATTACAAGCTTAACAATTGTTTCCATTTATGTGTTTAAGTAACTAACTCTAACAAGTTCACTTTTTGCGCCAGTGCAGCCTTGAGCTCTTTGGTAATTGTTTCTTTTCCATTTTCAGGGCAACCTCGGAGTCTCCAGGACCTGTGTCGAATAAAAATCCGTCACTGTATTGGCCTTCAAAGTTTGAAATTCTTGGAGGATCTTCCAATTGCAAAAGTTATGAAAGACTATTTAAAACATAAGTTTGACAGTTTGTGAAGGAGCATGGGACAAGCAGACAGACGGTGACTGGCTCTCTGTCAGACTATGCAAGCATTATGATTCTGCTCTAGAAGAAGGATCCTCTGCTTTGTTCTGTACGTTCTGAAGTTTTAGTCCTATCAGATTTTCTTTCTTTATCAATGCTCTATTAAGCCTTATTTAAACTTCTTGCAGTTGCTGACAATTTTTAGTAGGCACTTTTTTTTTTTAGGAGACTGAAACTTACTTGACTGCATATGGCATTATTCCCATAGTAATAACATTTACCTTTTATACATATGTTATCCCATTGGTGAGAGTTTTGAAAAATTAAAGCATGGGCATGTGGATTTTGTATAATTTTTTTTTTTTTTAAATAAAAATATGGAAGGTAGCTTTTTGTATTCAACTAAGACATTGACAGAAGATAACCAGTCAGAATGGCCAAAACTCTGAACTGGAACCAGTATTGACACGGTGCAGCAGGAGTCAAATCTGAAACCTGCTTAGAGTGTGTGGAGGACTCTGCAGCAGGAGCAGCAGCTTCATATCCACCACAAAAGGCTACAAGGCTATATAGTAATTATCAATTAAAGGTGTGAATGATTCTGACAGTAATTTTTACAATCCAAAGCATTTAAATGCTTGCAGTTTAAATCGGTACCACCGCATCTTTTCTGGCAGATTTGTGGGGTGTTTTTTGTTTTGTTTTTATCACCCTGAATCTCAGTTAGAGGAAACCGTGTAGTCTAAAGTTTCCTCAGGATTTAGATCCTTTTTTTTTTTGTGTGTGGTTATGCGTGGAGGTAAGTCGTGATTATATTTTACCTCTAGTAGATAACTCCCTTTATGACTTCCATATGGATTAGGAGAATTAAGTTTGGCTCAAAATATCTGGTTGGGGTTTTAAGTGAAAACTAACTTATTTTTTGGACAGTTACTCTGGACACACAGACTTCACAAATAACTTTTGTGTCTATTTTTCTTTAAGTGCTTCACATCAGAAGCCTGTTGTTCCAGACCTTTCATGGTCTGTGGTAAATAACCATACTCCTGCAGACATGACTGGTTTAAGCAGATCTTATAAACTCTGTTTACTTGTTTTAAAACAGCAGCGGTCATCTTCAGTCCAGATCCTATTCTGACCAGCTGTCAGCTGAACACCCATCCAGACAGAAAAGGTAAAAGAAATTATTTTTAGATAGTATACCATTTATAACCACTGCAAAACAATTCAAAGTCTGCCTTTTAGAGTTCAGTTGAGGTCATTTTGAGCTGAAACATTTATGACTGGATGTGAGGATGTTTTTTTAAAAAATATTTTCTTATGCTTAAAAAATGTACTTCATTTTTATTTTTGAGGTGAGTTCAAACAGAAATGTGGATATTACATTGAAACGTTTGCAGTAAAACAGAATAACAAACTGAACCCTGATGGCTGATCAATGTGGAGATATTGATCCACTCGTTTGGTTTCCGAATTCCTCTGAGGTGTCATTAGTGGCAGATTAAGTGGAATTTGAAAAGCTCTGAATGTATTCAATGTATTCGCATATTTAGCTGAAGACACTTCATCTACCTTTTTTATGAACTACAATACAAATCAGTTTTATTTTCAGACATTGGTGAAAGAGTGTAATGTGTTAATTTTTTTATTTTTTAAACTTACGATATGACGGCTCCAGTGAACCTGCTATGTCCATTTCTGTGCCATGGTGGAAGCACTGTGGAGCCTTCACCGTTACTCTCTAAAGCAGTCGTGTTTTCAGGAAAACTGGCCTTCACAGCTACTGTCAGTGTAAATATGTTATGGCCCATTTATGTAAAATCTGTTCAAGCAATAATCTGGTGTTCCCGACATTTACATTTTGGAAAGTCTTGTAACTTCTTTGGTGTGAATTAAGTATTTTATGTGTGTGAGTTCATTAAAGTTTCACTTTGAATATGTCGTCTGTAATATGTATATTTTTTTTGCCTGTGAAGTGTAAAAAAGCATACACCCTCTTTTGCAGTAGCTTATTAAGCAATTAAAAAATAACTCTGGGTGTGTTTTCTATCTTTGCCGTCATGATGCCTACATTTCTGATATTTTCATGTTCTGTATTGCATGATGTTCTAGGTTTTACATGAGGCTGTATCTCTGTTGTTTCTGATAAAACTTCTTATAGAGATGACCAGCAGTACTGTATGATGTGACTTTAATTACATTTTTCAGATGCAGATACGGCCTTCTTCACATGTCAATAAATGTTTTTTACTTTTCTTTGCAAGTAAAAGAAATGACAATATCACCAAAAAGTAAATTTAAGTTGTTCGGTTAGTGAAGCTTGTATAACTCCATTGCTAATAGTAACGTGCAAGTTAAGTGACGTTTATTATAGCACATTTCAGCAACAAGGCAAGCAAAGTGCTTTACACTAAACATAAAACATAATAGTAGCCAATTATGAAACAAGCAATAAATATTACATTACAAAATCATCAAGCAAATGCACATTAAATATGTTGATCAATGTTCCATTTACTGGTAATCAAAGGTAACTCTAAACAGCTGGGTTTATATGCTGGTTTTAAAAGGTTTTATTTCGGCTATTTTGCAGTTTTCTAGAAGCTTGTTCCAGATTTGTGGTGCATAGAAGCTGAATGCTGCTTCTCCGTGTTTGGTTCTTGTTCTGGGGATGCAGAGCAGAACCAGCATAGATATTAAATAGGAGGGACCCCAGGACTGAACGTTGAGGTTCCCCACATGTGATGAGACATTATATATAAAGTCTCTGTTCTTTGATAAGATTTAAACCATTCAACTGCTGTACCAGAGAGACCAACCCAGTTCTCTTTAGAAACATGTCCTGGTTCACAGTGTCAAATACTGTGCTGAGGTCCAACAGAACCAGCACTATTAGGTGTCACACCAGGTAGAGAAAGACACTGGACCTGCTAAATGCTAATGCCAAATACAGACAACCTCCACTCTGTCCCCCTGCCTGGCCACTTTGATCACAGCCTCTTACAACTGCCTCCTGAATACACACCCAGAGTGTGTGAGCCTCCAGTGAGAGTCTACAGGACTACTTCTAGATCACAGACTGGGAACCATGGAGATGACAATGACAGACTGACTCACTGCTGATTACATTAACTTGTGTGTCTAGAACACTATACCTTTAAACTCTATCCCAGTTTAAAGAACTCATAGTTCCATGTTTTTTCCAAAAAAGCACTTTGTTCACATTAGTGGTTGGTAAAGTAACTAGAATCATATGTTCCAGTTATAAACATGTGTTATTCTGTGCTGCAAAATGAGACCAGGATAAAGTGGTTGAGCTGAATGTTAGAGAAACACTGATTACAACAACCAGAAAGAGCTTCTTTGTTCATTTTTCTACAACCTGACTGTCTTGGTGTTCATAACAGAGGGGTTTGTTTTCTATGTCCCCTTCCTTTATATCCCGCTGCATTTAAAGTACAGACAGTGTGTTTTGAAAATAAAACAGGGAAAAAAGAAAGTGATTCTTTGTTTAATCAAAATTCAACTCAAGGCAGCTGAATGTCACACCGCTGACCCTGGTCAATGTCTCCTGGTCTCAGTGAAAACATAAAGAGTCCCTTGAGAAAGGTGAATGGAAACGAGCCAGCAGCTTCCTTGGAATGCCATCTCATTTCCTGGAGGACAAACGTGTTTCATTTAACTCAAATTAATAATATACAGGCCTGAGAAGTGAAGTACAGCACAGTAACCATGGTGAGCCTGGAGATGAGCAACAATATGACTAAGGTGAATATTATGGAATATTATGTCACCCATCAACACAAAGTTAAAGGAAAATATGAAGCATTATTATTAGAAAAGTTATGAAAAAAGTCATAATTCTTGGAGTGGCTATGTGTTTTCTCTGTATTTTCAGTGCAGCAGTTTACTTTACTTTAATGTGGCCGCATTCTTCAAACTGAACTAATATTTATGGCAACTCAGATGGTGAAGAGAAATCACTCCAATACCAATCATAAACTTTTTTTTTTCCAAAACCAACAAACCTGTCCTCTTCTCCCCACTGAGGTAAACAACCTGCTCTGCTGAAGATCATTAATGTCCTTCAGCTTTGTTTAATAAGCCTTGAAAACATCTCAACTTCTTGTTTTTTGTTTCCTGCCAGACAGTCTTTAATAAGGTTAACAAGCTTGTTAAGCAACAATTAGCAAGACAAGTGTGTTAGAGTAGTGCTATTAGCAGTGGAGCACAGGCCTCGTATAACAAGACCAAACTAACAGAGTCAGTCTGATAATGCTGGTGAGAAAAAGATCATCAGAGCCACTCTTGGACGGACATGCTCACGCACACAGAGCACAAGTATTTCTTCTCTTGGTACATTTCTGAGAAAAGTGGCCAAATTATTGTAATAGATAATCCAAAGGCATCAAGAACTATCTGGAGTGGAGATGTGGGACAGAGAAACCTCACCATGTAATCCAACCAATAATTTGTTTCCATGTCACTGAACTTGTTTTCACTGTAATCATCTGGCTGAGTGTCATGTCACGGAGAGGGACCTGGTTTAAACGAAAAGATGAATAAATCGATAACAGAGAGAAGCAGCTTTGTGACCTGATCTCTTGCTCACAATAAATGATTTTGCACTTAATCATCATTCGTCCTGTCCATTTTCAATTGACTACCAAAAGGGAAAATAAAGTGATTAGTTTTTTTCGTTTCTGAATTGGATATGAAGAAAAGACTAACTTTCTTCTGAAAGGAAAGAAAACACACACACATGCGCACACACACACACGTACAGAAACACCAAGACAATTTCAAGTGGCTAATCCTCAAGTCCTCCTGGGCTTTCAGATTCAAATGGGCCGAGTAAGCAGCTATTTAAAGGTCATGTGAAGCAGCAATGTCCCAAATGTGGATCCAGTTAGAAAGACAGACACTTTAGTTTCCTTTTCCGTTCTCGTCTTTGTTCGCATTGAGAGTTCTTGGTGCTCTATTTCTTCCTCTCTTTTACTGAAATGTAATTGCTGTTATCACCAGTCAGATTAAATGGTTTTGTCATGAAGAGACCACTCAGGCTTTTCTGATGGAATTCACATAAGAGAAATGTTTTATTTCTGTAACCGACTTGTTGAGGCTAAGACATAGAACAACAGTTCTCATTTCTGCAACTTTAGCCAATGGAAATGCATTCATTTTGATTTGAAGAAAACAAAATGAAGACATTTTGCTTCTCATGGTGAAATAGTTTAGTCCCAGTAAGTTTATTTATTTATTGTTCTTGTGGTTTTCTGTGGGAGGAGAAGAAGGGAGACTGTCAGAGGAATGGTGATCAATATAGTGGACAAAGTTAGGAAGTTGTTATGGTCTTACGGTTGCTGAGGCAGGTCAGTATCCTGGAGGAGGTAAGAATCACAACTCAGCTGTGATTATCAGATGTTTCAGTTTATGGAAGGATGTTCTTTTCTGTTTTTAAATGATAAATGGTGAAAGGTTGATCACTTGGAGGGAGGACAGGTGGATGAGCAGCTCCTAGGAGAAGCAACCAGGAAGGAGGAAACGGAGCAGTGTGAGCTCCAAGCAGACGACTGGAGGAAGAACTAACCATCTGGCATCACTGCTGGAGTCCTCTCCTTTTGAAGCTCCCTCTGCCAGTCACATCCTGGAGAAACGAAGACAACAAACAGCCTGACAGTCACAATGTCAGGCTGTTGTGATAAAGATGAAAGAATGTTCACATGTTGGCCAGTCAAGACTCAGACCCAAATCTAACTGAGAATCTGAGGCAGAACTTCATGTTGACTCAAACTCTATCCAGTCGGACTGAGTCTGAGTTTTTGAGTCATGCCATCAAAGACATAAACCTGTAACTGCTGTCAAAAGTGACGCTTCAGAGTATCGGCTTGGTGTGTGTGCGTGTGTATTTGTTTCTGTTACATAGAGAGGACCACTTTCCCCATTTTAACCAAGGGAGGTTATTTGTGAAGCGAGTGGAGCTGGCCTCCTGGTCCTCACTGTTTTTGCTCTTTACCTATGCTCTACCATTTAGAATTAGAGTGAGTTAATTTGGTTAACGTTAGGCCTAGGGTAGGAATTGAGGTTATAATGTGACAAAAGAAGGTTAAAAAAATCTGGGCAAATGAATACTTTTGTAAGATACTTACTGCAAACTGCATGGTGCATGTCCAGAAGAAAGAATCAGTTACTTTAATGTTGCTTCAAATTTTGAAACACATTGTTCATAGTTTCCTTCTATTCTGTTTGTTTTTCTCTGAACCACATTTTTGCTAAACAGCAGGATCCAATATTCTGCCTGACTTTGTTGTTTTGTTCGTTGGGGTTCATTCTGTAACAAGTGGAGGAGAAACGTGTTCTCATCAGGACCTGAAAGGAGGCTTTGTCTCCCTCTGAACACCTGGACAGGTTTATCTTAGTGGTTCCCTCCCTCTGCTCCTCTCACACTGCCTCCGTCTGTCCATCTTTTTCAATCTGAACCACTTCCTCCACCCCCATGCAGATCTCCCTAAACTTTAACTGCAAACAAGCACTTTAATGTACAACTCTATGATTCCTATGGTGCTTAACTGGTTCTATACTTTCTGCTTTACTTCATCGCAGTTGAGTAAATAAATGACACTTTTGTAGGTTCTCATGGCCTTTATAGAACAGTACATGGACAGGAAACAGGAGGAGAAGACATGCAGCGAAGGCCAGAGACTGAGAACGGACCCCGGGTTGAGAACCACAGCCTGAGCACATGGTGCCACTCAGTGCCACACTAAACATATTTAATATACACTGCTCAAAAAAATAAAGGGAACACTTAAACAGGTGTTTAACACTTAAAGTGTTCCCTTTATTTTTTTGAGCAGTATATTTCACTTTTTTCTGAGTTTTACCTTTCAGAGAAAACCATGGACAATAGTATTTACAAAAGTTGTAAATAGCTAGCTTAAAAACCGACCCACTTCCTCCCTCTGGCTGTATGGATCAAATTGCCGACTTTGCCTGAATCACGAAACATTTTTTATATCACTGTCATAAACAGTGTTTCCCCTTCAATGGGAAAGAGCAGCATTACAAACTGGTTTCCTACTAATCCTTTGTAGACCAGATGGGAACCAGTGTTTTCCATACATTCAGCCATGATGGTGAAGGCATTTCTCCATGGTTACTAATGGTTAGATGGACCTTCTCCATAATGCAATATTTGAAATCATCTTTCTAGTCATATTTACTTATAAAGTACATGAACCTTAATCGTTTTACCTATATAAACATTAATCTTGCCTTGTAAAAAGTTTACAAATTACAAATTGTAATTACAAATTGCAATTACACCAAGGGCTGACAGTCATTATGACTGTCGACTGCTATCCATCGCCACTGTATCTTTTGGTTTTGGTTGTTTTGATGTCCATCGTGGCGGAGTGGGCGGAGCTCTGAACAGCATGAGGTCACGTGCAAAAGGTCAACACAGGCTAGCTGAATATGGTGGTTCTGAGACAGCTCATGTGATTTGAGCTGTCTTGACTTGACTTTATTGACTTGACTTAAAGTCAAGTCAAGTTTATTTGAATGACACATTTGCTGAAATTTGCTATGCAAAACATGATGTATGCTTTATATCATAAAAACATCACACAGTAAGCAATTGTGAAACAAGCAAGAAACATTACATTTTGTCAAATGCAATCATCCAAATAATAAATGCACATCAAATATGTCAATCAATCTTCCATTTACTACTAATCAAAGGTGACTCCAAACAGGATTTTAGCCTTTACAGAAACTCAGTGTTTCAGCTGTTTGGCAGTTTTTTTCTTTTTTCTTGGAAGTTTGTTCCAGATGCACCACAAATGTAGATGGATTGAAGGGTTGATGGATTGATGGATTGATGGGTTGATGGGTTGATGGGTTGATGGGGCGTTATGAAGCGTTTCAACACATTGCTGAACTGATACTGTGTTGATGCTGTGTCACTGAATACTGACATCTGCTGGACCTTAAAAATCCCTACAAGCAATATAGTTGACACTATCAACTGACACTGATTTGATGACTTACTCTATACACTTACAATTTAAGTCATTGTATTTTATATTGTATCATTTCATGTCTTCATTTAAATGTAAAATATTTTTAGATACAGTCAATAAATAATGTGAACATGTATCATAACGTGATATGATACACATCACGGGTGAACCTGATGTGAATGAGGATGCTTGTGGACTAAACTTATTTTTTATTCTTTTATAAATTTTTATTTTAAAAAGTTATGTTTTTTCAATGTTTTGAAATTAAGTTTTGACACAGCTGTAGAAACACTCGCTCACACGGCACAGATGAGGCTGAAGTGCAAAGAAATTGTAAGGACTACAATTTCTTAACTATATTATTTCTATTTAGCAATATTATTCCACAAATTCATAATGTCTCATCAGTTTGTATGACTTCTCAAACTGAATAAAAGGAAAACATATGATCTAAATTGCTTAAAAATTTCATTTCAGAGACTAAAATACATATTTTTTTAATGTAAATTTAGTATGTATTAATTATTTCAAGTATCATAATAATAAAAATAATTAAGCAATTTTACTTGCTTTTGTGTTTAGCGAGCATAATGCATTGGTTTCATTGCTTTAAAAAAAGAAAACTACTAGAGGGCATTCTTTCTTTTTGCCATTAATCGTTTGGATATAATTATTTCATTCGCTCCTCCATACATGAGTCTAAGGTTTTGCTCACCCATATTCTCACACACAAACCTGAATTTATTTCTCTGTCCTTTCTCCCCTGTCTTTTTTTTTTTTTAGCTTGTCCAATCAGTTAAGTCCATTTGTGTGCATCATTATGGAGTTGCTGAGGTGAAAAATGGGCTTTCAAAACCTTGTTGTTCTAATTAAACACCGACAAAAAGGAAAGGCGATGAAGAGGAAACAATGGCCGACTGTATGTGAGTGCAAGTATTTGCTAGCCTTTGTTCACCCTGATGGGTTCCTGCAGAGCCAGGTGCAAAATGAAGCAGAGTTCTGGAAAACACTGCTACTTTTGCTTTGTTGTTAATTACTGCAGATTGAGTTAATTTCACATTTTAAACCATAATGGATTTTTCTCTCAGTATTCTCTGATTTGACAAGGAAACAGTCAGCAGTGAATTTCTTGATCTAGGCTTCTGAATCAGAAATGAAGGCCCACCATCGCAGTTTCACTCTCAGATCAAAAAGACAAAAATAGATTCCAAAAATAATGTTTTACCTTATTGTTTGAAGTGACCATATATAACTCTGCCTAGTTGTTGTCAGTGTAGAGAAGTATCAGAGTAACTGGAAAGAGCTGCTGTGTTTCGGTTTAGATTGTCTTCATTTCTTCATATGGTTTATACCAGGGGCCCTCAACTCTAAGCCTCAAGGGCTAGAGGGCCAGTGTCCTACAACCTTTAGGTGTGTCCCTTCCTGGTCCAACACAGCTGAATCAAATGGCTGATTTTCCTCCTCAGTGAGCAGTCCAATTCTCCAGAGTTCTGCTCATGACACAAGTGTTTTAACTGAGGTGCATTGAAGCAGAGACACATTTAAAACCTGCAGGACTCCGACCCAAAAGGCCTGGACTGAAGGATCCCTGGTTCATACCGATGCATCAGAACGTAGATATTTAAGGAAAACATTGCAAAACTGGGGCAACAGTGGTGATGGTAAGGAGTTTGTTCTGCTTTTTCACACTACTGTATGTAAGTCCATAATTTAACCAGTATTGTTGTAGTTCAGGTTTTATTTGAGTTATGAACAAAAATAACAGAAGAGGCCTGGCTCTACCCCAGACTTTGCAGGAACAAGGTTCCTGCTTGATTTGCAGGGGCGGAGTTGAGCTGCCAGGAGCTCGTCTGTGAGGAGGGGGGACACTTTAAAGGCAGTGAACTGGAGAACGAGCAGCCAGACTCCAGCCTGCACCGCACTGGGACCTAAGCATGGCACAGAGGGGGACAACAAGGAACGGAGTGGCAGACAAGATCCCAGCTTCAGATCTACCTCAGCCTGCCAAAATCCAGCGAGTCATTTACACCAAGGTACGCAGCTGCACACACACACATTTAAGCCTGGAAAGAAAGCGTCTCAAGCACATGTGGCTTCTCCACAGATCTTCATCAACAATGAGTGGCACATGTCCGTTAGTGGAAGGACGTTCCCAACTCTGAACCCGGCAACTGGGGATACAATCTGTGAGGTCCAAGAAGCAGACAAAGTAAGAACTCTGAAGAATCACTGAGAAGCATAAAATTATCCAATTCAAAAACACCCCTGGCAGATTTAGATTTAAAATTGTTTTAATTCAATCAGGAAGTTGGTTTATCATAGAAAATGAGGCAGACATCACTGAAAAGATTATAAAACCATCTAAAGTCAAGTGAAGTTTATTTGTATAGCACATTTCAGAAACAAGGTAGTTTAAAGTGCTTTGTATTATAAAAAATGTCATACAGTAACCAATTGTGAAACAAGCAATAAACATGCTTTGTAAAATGCAATCACAAAAATAATCAAATACCCATCAAATATGTTGATCAATGTTTCACTTTCTACAAATCAAAAGCAACTCTAAAGCACTGATTTAAAGCACTGATTTGTTTCTGTTGTTTTGCAATTTTCTGAAAGTTTGTTTCAGATTAGAGGAGGGGGGAGGTGGGGAGGTGCTTGTATTTGTTTTAGCGTCAGGACCATTTTAAAAACACATGCTACATTGTGTGTACTGACTGTTACTTATGGGGCCCAAAAGAAGAGGTGCTGTTTTTGGGTTACAGGTTAGGTTTAGAACTAAAGTGTGAAGTGAATTTTAGTTGGTTAGATTATGAGCATCTATGGTTAAAGTCACAACTCTGATACTAAAACCTTCTGAAAAACTGAGGAACAGCTTGCAACCTAAGTGGATCCTGACTGATGTGGTATTCCTCCCGGCCCTCTCGGGTGCAGGAGGATGTTGATAAGGCGGTTGCAGCAGCCAAAGCGGCCATGCAGCTGGACTCTGCTTGGCGGAAGATGGAGCCCCCCCGCAGGGGGAGGTTGCTGCACAAACTAGCGAACCTGGTGGAGAGGGACCGTAAACTGCTGGCGGTAAAACACCATCACAAAGTGACAGTAGACAAAAATATGTGGGGCATGCATGATCTTTTAATGTAAGCCCTGTAAACATCTTGTTTAAGTACCATTAAGCTACCATTTCAGGAGTGGTGGTTTCAGTACTTTCATTACAGTACAATGAATGTACTAATGTACTAGGACGATACTAATGTACAGTATATGTATCCTCCTTCAAAACTCCTGTTCTTACTATTTTATTCAATCTCTCCCTATGAAACTCATATGTCAACAATTCATCAGTACATACTGAATTGTGGAATGGGATTGAGGAGGATATATATATATATATATATATATATATAGTATATATACTGTATATATATATAATGCTCCACTTGTGAAAATAAATCTGTTGGGCTTCTCCTTTGCAACCAGATGACAGTTCTGAGTATCACACTGCCTGTCAGAACATGGGATTTAAAAAGCACTATAAAGTAGTGATTACTGTTTAGAAAAATCTTACAATAAAATTAAATGTAATAAGTGCAACTGCATCTTTTCTTCATTCCTCAGACCTTGGAGTCACTGGACACAGGGAAGCCATTTCTCCAAGCTTTCTTCACTGATCTGGAAGGTAGCATCAAAACGCTGCATTACTACGGAGGCTGGGCTGATAAGATTCATGGCAAAAGTTTGCCTGTGGGTGAGTGTGTGTGGAATCTTTCCTCTAGTTGTCAGCTTGTAGTTCCAAAGCTTTAAAGAAAAAAACAATATCAATTTGTCCAAACAAACAAACTGTACAAACAAATCCCCACACAGGGCAGCAGTGGATAAGTAGGGAGGATAATCTTCCTGCAATTGGTAAATCGATGGGTTTGATTCCAGTTTCCCTCCCTGCCAAGTCAGTGCCTTGTTCCCTACCAGTCTGTGTATGAATGTATTTGGGTGCTTAGAGAGGTCAAAATGAATAGAAACCCACAATATAATGTAAGCTCAGTCAATGCATTATTCTTTATAGTCTAAGTAAGCCTTCCATCACTGTAGATGATGGGACATGCAGTCCAACACAGCTGAGGAAAACAAATGGGATGAATGGCTTAATGAGAACTAACACAGTAACCAGAAATCTAATTGATCACTTTAGATAACCCAATTCAAGAATGAGTCAAAGTAGAAAGCCTGCATGTGGCTGTGAAACTTATTACCATAGTAGCAGAAAAACTGGAAGTAAATGTACTATAAGTAAACATTTGTGTACTACAAATGTTTACCCAACTTACTGCTGGGTAAACAGCTTTAACATTTGTACTACAAATGCTTAAAACATTTGTAACACTGACTTGGTTTCAGAGACTTTATGGACGACGATATCTGACTTCTATATGTAGAGAACTATAGATCACAGCATGCTGATGACAACCACTACAGCTTAAATGTGAAATATGATTTTGGTCAAGCACAAGAGCAGAGGTATTCATGAAATGTCAATAACTTTTTTTTTATTTTACAGATGAAACCTTTGTGTGTTTAACCAGACATGAACCTATTGGCATTTGTGGAGCCATTATTCCAGTAAGTATTTGAAGAAAAAGGTCAGAACATAGTCATTAGATGTCAGAAACAACGAGTCATGGTGTGTTTTAAAGTGAACCCGATTGCGGCAGAAGAGAGACATTAAGTTCAGTTGTAGAATTAATGAAGAAAAAATAAAGAGAGTACACCAAAGAAATCAAAAACAATAGAATTCACAGGGGACTAGGAAATGAATCCAATATAAAAGAATAACTAAACTAAAGAAACTACAGAGACAAAGAATAACTGAAAACAAGAAATAAACTAAACTCACTAGTTTATTTCTAAACTAGTGAGTCATTTAGAAAGTGGAAATGGAAACAAGGCAGAACTAGTAGAAAAAAAGAAGGAACATGAAAAAACAACAAAAACCAAACAACCCCAGATCCTAACAGTTTGATGGACAATTCATAGAGAGTTTTATGTTATGGAACCTCAAAATTTAGGAACATGTTTGGGATGATATTACCAACACAGAAGAAACAGGTTCATCCAAAGTTATTCACACTGGCAGATTTAATTTTAAAACTAATTCCATTTGACCAAGAAGTTTGTTTTAATGAGAAATTATACACAGTCCATTTCTAGATAAAGATAAAGGAGTATAAGGTTATATAAAAATAAAATATTCTAGTTTTATTCAGTTTTATTTTATTTTTTTCCCAAAAAATGAACATAATGAAAATAATTTGTGCCATTTTCAATAATTAATTGAAAGATCTTCATTGGCAGTACTGCATTCTAAACTTGTGATTTGCATGTCTCCAATGGTATTTTGATCTTTTTAACTTTGGTGATGAGTCCAAGTCTTTGTGGTTAAAGGGCCTCTATACCATCAGAGAATGAAATGTAGCTACTAGGATAGTGCAGAAGATCAATTTACAACCAACCAGCTAGAAAATTATGGATGGAATGAAAATCAGAATAGACAGAACATTGAAGGTGGTGAAAGAATGAATCAAAATCACCACAGAGCAATAAACATGACAAATGGATTCATTTAGAAAATGTTTTTAAAAAATTGTCATTACCAGTCAAAACAACAAATGTATTTCAGAGTTCAACACATGTTCCATTTTCTTATACATGGCTCAATTTATGGATTAATTTAACTTATGTTCATGATTTTGGGTTTGTGAATCACTTCAGTTATTACAGCATCTGGTAAGAATTTCATGTCCATAAGTGCATTAAACACAGAGAACATTGTGTTTACACGTTGACATGTCTGCTACATAGTATTTTCACTGCTGTAAATTCTCTCACTGTCTTTTATTTTGTTTTTTGGTCTCCACTAGTGGAACTTCCCTCTGCTGATGCTCATGTGGAAGTTAGCACCGGCCCTGAGTTGTGGAAACACTGTGGTCATCAAACCGGCAGAGCAGACCCCACTCACTGCGCTGCACATTGGATCACTGATCAAAGAGGTCTGATTCCGGGCGTGCCGTGGTGGCGTAGTGGTTAGCGTGACCCGTATATGGAGGCCTTCAGTCCTCGATGCGGCCGTCGCGGGTTCGACTCCCAGACCCGACAGTATTTGCCGCATGTCTTCCCCCCTCTCCTCCCCATTTCCTGTCAGCCCACTGTCATATAAGGGACACTAGAGCCCACAAAAGACCCCCTGGAGGGGTACAAAAAAAAAAAAAGAGGTCTGATTCCAAAACTGAGAGAATATTATCTTCTGTTTGAACAAAAATGTTTAAGGAAAATAATAGTTGGTGCCCAGATTCTCATGGAAAATGCCTTCAGCTTTATTAGGTTTCTTTCATAGCCAAAGAGAGCACCTTGCTCTCACCTCACGGCTTCTGGAGAGGTCCTGTGGAATTCTTAAGTGTTCTTGACCTGAAATTATTGATGTGCTTGAAACATTAAGACAAGACCATATTTACTGAATGACTTCTTAAACAGAATTTTTAAAATCTTTTATTCCTAACATATTGTTCTGGTCAGACATTTACATACAGACATGGACAGAAACAAACCTGGCCCAAGGTTGTCTGGGGCCTTAAGCAGAATATGATACTGGTTCCTTCAGGACGGTCAGACATTGATTAGAAGTTGAGTCTCTTTCACTGGAAATATTGTGAAAATACATTAAACAGAAAATAAAGATAGAACCCTAATTAACTTGATCAGACAGCTTATCGGCAAAAAAAAGTTGATTTGGGAGTGAGTTTTACTTTGAACTTCTTAGTTGGACTCTTCTGAGATTTGAACCCAAGACCTCTCACATCCTAAGAGAGAATCATACCCATAGACCAATGAGCCTCCCTCTCATTGGTCTATGGGTGTGAGAGTAACTGTGTAAGTGTGTGGGAGTAGGACAAACTTTCATCTAGCCTACTAGTCTAAGAGTTCCTCCTACTGCCTGGGTTCAAATCCCAGTCGAGCCCCGCTGAATCCTTCTGAGCCATGCACACAGATTGAATCCATAAAACCTTTTTAACCACAATAGAATAGAATAGAATATACTTTGTAATCTTACACATACAGAAACTCAGTTTTTAAAGGAAAATCCTTTTCGCATCAACCACAATTAGCCATTGTTTGCTTTCTGGTCCAAGACCATTTTTACCTCATCTCTCCCTGGCTTGAATATTCTGAATGTGAGATGAAGATTAAAATCTTTTAGTAGTGTGTCTGGTTTGGGCAGATAGGTTCTGGTGTCTTACATTAGCATGCTCTCTGGATCTCCATTTCAGGCAGGCTTCCCTGCTGGAGTGGTGAACATCGTTCCAGGGTTTGGATCCACAGCCGGAGCAGCGATTGCCAGCCATGAAGGCATCGATAAAGTGGCCTTCACCGGCTCCACAGAGGTCTGTGACTGCATGGCAAAATGTTTCTGCTGCACACAGTTATTACGCTCTTGTGAATTTAATGAACTGATCAAAACTGAAAAATGGGACGTCCCTTTGTACTAATCTCCCTTGTATTAGAACTTTATAGACCCAGAGCTCACAGCTACAGGCAAGTCTCCACCAGCTTTACTCATTTAAAGACTTGAGATTTAGCCAATTACTCTGCACAAAAATTCACGTTTAGTGAACTTGCCTGGGCAGTCTCTATTAAAATACATTTTCAATTCGTCACAGATTTTCACTTATATTTAGTTCATGGATTAGACCCTAAACACAGAACTAATCTGTGTTTAGGGTTGTTGTTCTTCTGGAAGTTGAACCGCCACCTCAGTCTTTTATTGCCTCTAACAGATTTTTTCCACAATTGTTCCTCAATTAAGCATCATACATTTTTCCACGCACTTTTACCTGCTTCTTTGTTCTGCTGAAGGAAAGCATCCCCACAACATGATGCTGCCACCGCCAATAGCAGCATCATGGTGGTTGCCTGTGTATGCTAATAGGTTTTGGTCTCACCTGACTCCAGGGTCTTCTTTCATATGACCACTGTGTCCAGGCTTGTGGTAAAATGAAGACAGACTACTTTTCTTCTTTTATGGTTTTCTTTGCCACTTA
Source organism: Xiphophorus couchianus (assembly GCF_001444195.1). Taxonomy (NCBI): domain Eukaryota; kingdom Metazoa; phylum Chordata; class Actinopteri; order Cyprinodontiformes; family Poeciliidae; genus Xiphophorus; species Xiphophorus couchianus. Next base: position 33,089,037 of record NC_040231.1, read on the forward strand.
TGGATAACCAGATTTGAACATCTTTTGAATACAACTGACTACACTGGATACTGTTTAGCTGTTTCCAAATCTAGGGGGGACATACAATATGCACACCACACCTTTTAAAGTGTTTTATCGATAAAACACTTTTAAAAAACATCTATAATTTTCCTCCAATCCATACAGTTATGCATTACTTTGACTTTACAGCCGAATACCAAAGAACTACAAGAGGTATGAATACTTTTGCATTGCAGTGATCTGCATCAGTTGATATGAAACATTCTACAGTAATTGAATGTTGTTTTTTCATCTTTATTACATAAAAAATGGTTCTTGCACATGGATTCACATATTTCTACCTATATATGTGTTTATAATCTGAAGGCAGTTTTACCATTTTCTTCCAGGTGGGCCAACTGATCAAAGAGGCTGCAGCCAAAAGTAATCTGAAGAGAGTCACTTTGGAGCTGGGAGGGAAGAACCCTTGTATTGTGTTTGCTGACTGTGACTGTAAGTAAAATGATCCTTGCTTTTTATGCTGCTTGTCATGCCCTAAGGTATGCATGCGTGTGTGTGGGGGGTGTGTGGGTGTGTGTGTGTGCTCGTGGGGGTGTGCAGGCGTGTGTGTGTGGGCTTATGCATGTGTGTGTGTATACTTAAACCATTAGGGATCATTTCTGGCATAGTTACTAACCTTCTGAAGATCGCTGGCCCTTCCTTGCTGGACGTTGTTGCCACCAGGTTATTAGCTTCAGTGGGTAATTACTTTTTCACATATAGCCAAGATGATTTGTATATTTTTTTTCGTTTTAAATGAAATAATCATTTTAAAATTACACTTGTATTTTCTCAGAACATCTGTGTCTAATTTAAACTTTTGTCTTTGACTTCAAATTAGCAGAGGGGTCTTAGACTTTATGAAATAACTGCCTGACAGCTCTGAGATGAACATATTTTGATTTCTGGAAGAGTTTTTGTTTTTGTAGAACCATGCAGATCACTGAACGACTGAACTCTGACCTAGAGATGGTGCCATTTCTTCTTAAATTTGCATTTGTTTCTGTCTGCGTCTGTGTGTGTGTGTGTGTGTGGTGTGCGTGTGTGTGGGGGTGTGTGTGTGCAGTGCAGCTGGCTGTGGAGGAAATTCAAAAAGGAGCTTTTTACAACCAAGGCCAGTGCTGCACAGCTGCATCACGTGTCTTTGTGCAGGACAGGATTTATGAGGAGTTTGTGCGCCGTAGCATAGAAAATGCCAAGAAGATTGTCATAGGAGACCCACTGGACCCCCAGACGACACACGGACCACAGGTGTCAGAGCTTCAGATTTTAAAGTATCATTAAAAAAATTATGAAAACACATTTATGAATTGGAACTGTAAAATACATGACTGACTTTCACCGCGTGACAACTAAGATTGAATGAGCATCCATCCATCCATCCATCCATCCATCCATTCATTTCTACCTTTCTGTTCATCTTTTAAACTCTCCACCTGGTCAGTCCTACATATTTATTTTTATATTGTTAAATATATGTATATTATTAAATCGGGAATTTTGTGTAATCACTTGCAAATACAAAATAAAAAACATTTTTATTCATTCATTGTTTGTTTACCTTCCCTATTACTAGATAGACCAACAACAGTTTGAAAAAATAATTGACCTGATAGAAAGTGGGAAAAAAGAAGGAGCCAAACTGGAATACGGAGGAGGAGCTGTGGGAGAAAAAAGTCTCTTTATTCAACCCACCATCTTCTCCGATGTCAAAGACAGCATGAGGATCGCCAAGGAAGAGGTAACAGCACGATCCTCTGTGTCATGGAGGAAAATGGGAAAAGAAAAAGCCACATGAGACATGCTGTAATAAAACACCCAGAAGAGAAAAGCAGGCTGATTATCTGATAGTTTGCAGTGAAACAAGCCAAACTACCTAAGACACAAACATTTGAGTGACAGAGTGTCAGCCATCCCAGGTCTAGTGGTACCCGAAAAATTGTCAAAATGTCGACCTTATAAAAAAAATCCCATTTAGCATTGTACAATGCAGTTTTTTTTTCTCTTCATTTATAAAGCTTCATTTATATATTTGTGCTTTCAGATCTTTGGGCCTGTGCTCTGTATATTCAGCTTTAAGAGCAAACAGGAAGTCATAGAGAGGGCCAACAACTCTCAGTATGGCCTGGTGTCTGCTGTGTTCACAACAAGTATGGACAGAGCTCTGTCTGTGTCTGGAGCCCTGGAGACTGGAACTGTCTGGTAACCTTTTCTTCTAGTGGACAATTACAAGCTTCTGAATTTCTATGTATTAACTGAGGCACAGTTTTGAACAAAAGACTCAAAAGGTTTCATTGAATGCAGTTAGATATTCACTCAGTTTTCCCTGAAGATGTTTCAACACCTATCCAGGAGTCTTTTTCAGTTCTGGAGGAAACTTCACCAAGTTATGAAAAACCAGACGATCAACATCTGCTTCCATGAGAGCTGCAAACTGAAAAACATGTTCTGTCACATCACCCTCTCAAAAAATAATTAAGTCAGGAGTTACAATGTTTTTTTTTGTTTTTTTTAAAATAAAGTTGCTAATCTTCAGCTCACTGATAAACTGATTGTAGGTCGCTATCTTTGTTATGGCCAGTGGCTTGTAGATTTGAAGTATGCAGTGTAATGTGAACCAAATAATAGGCAGAAGTTAAAGAGTGAAGATACTCCTCATTTGCATAATAAGAGAGGGATTATTTTGGTGAAGTAAAAATAGGGGACAGAAAAATTTAAAAATACCACATGGTAGTGAAATTACTTGTGAAAAAAAATGAAAGGGGAAATTAAAGAGACTATTCTTTGCAACCATGTCACCATTCATGCGAGGCGCCATGTCAGACATCAAAAGTGAACAAAGGAAGTATTGAAAGGAATCTCAGATTGATTTTCCATGTTGTCTTTGCCAGTACAGCCATGGCTTCTACTTGTTCAGATTGATTGAATTTGTCTGTGATAGTAGCACACCTAGCTGGTCTCTTAAACGGTGGCATTTACAAAAGTTGGAAACATCTAACTTAGAGACTGACCCATACCTTCTTCTTTGTTGATTTCATCAGATCGCTGACTTTGCCTGAATTCACATGATTCTTTGCATGATTTGCTATGTAGTTATGTGTTTCCTGTTACACTGCATACAAAAGTCTAGAAACCTACTAGTTTTTTCATATGTTGTAGGCTACATGATGGTGGGGCATCTTCTCCATGGTTGCTAATGATTTGTTGCGCACCTTCTCCATAATGCAACATTTGGTTGCATTTTACTAATGCAACCAAATGCATGATGTGGCAGAATGTGTGTTTCAGTGAACTTTAATCTTACTTTGTAAAACAGTATTTTCTGCAAATCCACGAATACACAGAGAATTGCCCTTCAGCTATTCCTTAGTATTGACAGCTACTATCCATCTCCATCTCATTAAAAGGTTTACAATAAAATAAGTTTAGTTTGCATCCTTGTCTGTTTGTCCAGCTGACCACACAACACCATGTGACCATTTTTACAGTGAAATCCACTTATTAAAAGCATTGTTAGGTTACCAACTGTATGGTTTTCGATAAGCTTTACAGGAAGTGATGCCTGTTTTGAGTCAAACACTATCTGAAGATTATGACGCCATGTGCAAAGGGTCAATAAAAAAAGGAAAATTTTGTTTTTAAACAGTAAATTTATATTATGTGGTTAAATATATAATTAGTTGGAACTTAACTGAAAAATTCGAAGTTCAATAAACTTTAAAAAGTTATCCTTAGGTATCCTTTTTTAAATTAATTGGTGAATTTTATTTATTGGGCCATGTATTTATTTCTGCTTCTATTTTCCATTCTGTAAATTTCAGTTCTCTGGTCTGTTGCAGCTTTTGTGTAACACAACGAAATATTGAAATACTACTACTACTAATAATATCAATTATTATTATTATTATTATAAAATCATTGAGGCTTATCCTTCTCTGTCTGTCTCAAGGATAAACTGCTATAACGCCATGCATGTCCAGACTCCGTTTGGAGGATACAAGATGTCAGGAAATGGAAGAGAGCTGTAAGAAACATCAGCCTTTCATCATGTTTTATTTGCTTTGTTTGTCCCGCGCCGCCTGAACATCTTTCTCTGTTCTGTCTGACCTCTCCAGAGGGGAATACGCCCTTGCAGAGTACTCTGAGGTAAAAACTGTAACCTTCAAGATGAATGACTCCATGTGAGCGGAGCTGGGAAGGTCCATGCCCCCCTGCACTGTCCTGATCCTTATGTCATCCTGTTTTAAAACTATAGAACATCAGAATGCTTGATTTAGATAGTTAAATCTCCAGGTTGTGAACACTAATAGAAAATATTTGGGTTAGAAATTCTATGCCTTCAGAAAGCATTAATCTCTTTTAGCATTTTTTCACATTTTTACACTTTGTATAATTTAATTAACATATATTAACATGTTTGTAGACAATGGCAAAAATGATTTATTCACAATGAGAATTTTAAAGCTGAAGATTAAATAAAGTGTGTACAGGAGATATTATGTTTATCTCCTGAATTTCCTGAAAGTTTTTCAGAACATTTTACTGTTGTGGATCAATTTTCTACATGATTGCAGCATGCTGCCACCGCCAGGCTTTGCTGGGGAGATGCTATTGAGAGAGTGAAACTCTATTTAGTGTAAACTCTTGAAGTGAGTAAATGTAACAGCGCATCTGTGCACAGGGACACGAAGTGCAAAAAAAAAAAAAAAAAACAGTTGGCATTCACTAAGATAAAGATACGTTAATAAGAAATGATTAATTAATGTAATTAATGTTGAGTGTAAGAAAAGTATGGAAGTTAGATTTCTGACACCAGTTACTCAGAAACTGGTCTCTGGTCTCTTCTCTTCCAGTGTGTGTGTGAATGCCAGGATCAGCAGAAACGGGATTATCCAGCAGTCACAGCTGTTAATGAAATAAACTGTGTTTCAATGTAAACTGACCAGGATAAAATAATTCACTATTTGTTATAACTCACTAAAATTGTTTGTGATAATCACTGTAAACAATGAAATAGGGTTTATCTATTTATTTAACAAGACATTTATTGATTAAAAGTGCTGGTTTATTATTATTATGTCTCATTTTGAAGATGTCTCCGGGTCTGCTGGTTGTAACTGTGGGCGTGGTGTTATTTTAGGAATGAATAGCGGAACTACATGTTGTTTTGAAGCCCAACTGCTCCTCCGTACGCATGTGTAATAGCGGCGTGTGTCCGGGTTGGAGAGTTCGGATCGGAGATTTAGGAAGTGGACTGGAAGTTCAGAGCCGGGCCAGGAAAGGTCCAGGTTACCGCCTGACGCTGCGCAGCACTGCGGGGATAATGCTGTCCTGTCGGGAGGAAAGCTGGACGTGTCAGCCTGGAGGTAAGCCGGGTGTTTCTGACTGAGGAAATGCGCTGTGGTCTGGGACAGCAGCCAAGAAGAGGTGGCTGCTGGGTCTTCGCCGAGAGTTCCAGACTCTGAGGCTGGATTTAGTTGACGCGTCATGGAAATACTTAAAGATTTATACAAAATAGAAGCAAATAACAGATCCAAACTTCCGGAATTACTGACCCAGAAACTTAATTATTCAGATTTCCTTCAGTATTCGAGACAACTATCTTGATAAGATGGCGCAGTAACCATTTGTAGAGCTGGAAAGTGTCGCAGTTAATTTGCGCATCAACACGAACGCGTCGGGCAGACACCCACTCCTGTAAATACATCAGTGAAGTGGAAAAATCTTTTTAAACCTGTAGTAACGGAGCAGTGGAATTACTCTCTGTCTGTTTGTAGTTTGGAGCTCTTTTTAAACATTCAAAATGTGATGCAAAGTATTTACGTGACTCTGCTATTAATTGGTGCCGATATTTACTGTGCTGTAGTAATAGTCTGGTCTCAATACAGAACGAAAAGGTACAATTAACCCCATAGTCCGGATCAGGTGGAACATACACGAGTGAGCTGTAACATAGTAGTCTACTGACAATATCTTCCCAATGAAACATTTTTTATTAAACTCTTAAAGCTGCAGTGCGTAACTTTTATTAAAAAATATGTTCTTTACACATTTGTTAAACCTGTCACTATGCCCTGACAGAATGGTATATGAGACAGATACTCTGTGAAAAAATGTACCTCTTTCTTCTCCCAGTGTTCCTATTGCCACCTGCAGAAATAGCTCCGGGTCAGAAACCATCAATCAGAGCCAAGAGGAGGCTCTTAGCGCTGTTAATCATGCTGCTCACCCTCGGCTATTAAGAAACTAGTGCTTGCTGGAGGCGTAGACTCTGTTGAAGTTTTGAACGATTGGATCTGATTTTACCCAGTCGCTAATGTTTAGCCGAAACATAAATAATGCACCAGCTCAATGAAGCTTACCGGAAATTGTGTGTATTGTAAACAACCCAGTGGGAAGTAGAGCCACAACAGCTTTGCCTGTTGCCTCTTATGCTCTAAAACAGCCCAGAAAATTGGCGACGTCATTCATAACTTTTCCTTCTGTTTGCTCATTGGCCCAGTTGGAATTCAGCTGGAGAAATCCCAGACGGAGCACACATGGGAGATGAGAATTGAGTGGAATTACAGAGGAAATGCTTTGATAGCCACCAGGTTTAATAGTTCACAACACTAAATGTGCCTCAATATGCATTAAGACGCTTAATCACTAGTGCAGAAGCTGACAGACTGTGAATCTACAGTCTTCCTTATTTCTGCTCTTGGCAGTACAACCAATCAGCTAATAGGGCTCCTGGATTGGCTGCGTTGCAAACAGCAGCCAGTAGCATGTCAGGTTGAACTTCCCAAGATGCATTTTGTTTTGAATATTTTTTATATGTTCTACAAAAATATCTGCAACTAGATACAGTTTTGGCGAATAATTTGAAGTGGCATTTCGCAGAAAAATATTTTTATTGTTAAATCTGCAGATGCTGATCTGCGAATAGGTGGGGGTCCTCTGTACACTCTTTGATGAAGAACTTTGTAGAAGCTGTAGCAGAAATATTTTTAAAGTCGTCAATTGTCTTTAAAAGTCTCTCACATCCTGGTAAGAATCAGTTTATAGCTGTTCTCCAAGCTGACCACCATTCACACATTTGCTTGAGTTTGTTGAACTCTGCTGGTATCCGTTTCTAAACAGCTGTCTTAAGATCAAACCAATTATTTCAGTCAGGTTGCAATTTTGGCTTTAACTAGGCCACATTCTTCTGTTTTTCAGTCAATTTGATGTAGATCAACCGCTGTGTTTGCTGTGTCACTATTCTGCTCCAAAGCTCTATCTATCAGAATGGTTGCCACCCTGCAGTTACTACACAGTTACCAAACACTCTCAGCCCATTATTATACAGTTTGAACATTATTTATTATTACTGAACTTAAATTGCTTGCTATGTTTTTCTGATTATAAATAAATGTTTTACAGATCAGAACTTCAGCTGAAGTCTGGTCCAGAGACTTGTACTACCAGGAACTGGTAGAGTCTTACCCCAGAGACCAGCAGGTGTAACTGCAATGAAATGCTTTGACATGAAATACTAAGAATATACTGTACACAGATGGTTGTGGTTGCAACATGACAAAATGTGAAAAGTTGTTGTTTTTTTTCAGAGCAACTGTTTGCATCTTAAGCAGAAGCTGCTAAAGTTTGTTCCTGTTGACTGTTGCATGTCAGGAACTATCAAGTACTTATAAATAAATTAAAAAATATAAAGATTGTTTATATTAAAACAAGAGACAGTTGAGTTCATCTCCACATTCATGTAACTTCACTTTCAACAATGAAAACGTGTTTCATAAATATCAATATGAAATTTTCCTCAGCTTCAGGTTGTCTTTGTAAAGTACTTGTGTCCAGGTACTCCTCCCTCATTCAATTAAATTCAAAAATCTATATTAATCACAGAGGGAAATTAGACGTTGTTGTAACTTATATAAGTTTCTTCAAAGAGACACTTTGGAGGCATCACCTGTAGCTGTCAGTATTACAGCAAATCTCAAGAAGCCTCTGACTGAAGACATTCAGGTTTTCTAACACAGTCTCATGTAGAGGGTGGTCAGGGTTGTCCATATATATGTTGATTTTTATCTAAAATCCTTCTTTGCATCATAATCTACAAAGTCGTCCCCAGTCGTTCTGATCTGAACGACTGATCTGAACGTCAACACAACACACATCACACCAACACACACCAGAACAGAACCAGAACAGAACTAGTCTTCTCTATCAGGTTGTTAAGCCTTTTTATGTCTCTGGTTCTGATTCTGCTGCTCCAACAGATGACAGCAGAATAGACAAAACTCTCTACAACAGACTGATAGAAGATCTGCAGCATCTTGCTGCAAACCTTGAAGGGTCTTAGCTTTCTCAAGTAGCACAGTCTGTTCTGTCCTTACTTGTAGACAGCATCACTATTGAGTCTCCAGTCCAGTCAGTTCTCCAGATAAACTCTAATATTATTCTCAACAACCTCCTTTTCCTCTCCCATGATGTAAATAGGGTTTGGCCTAACCCTCTTTCTGTTGACATCTGTTGTCTTTTGCTCTGCATCAGTCTGTCTCTTCATGCTGCTTTCTTCATGCAGGTCTCTGAAGGACCTGAGCTCTAATTGTGGTTAGCTTTACCACTGACTCCAGTAGGAATGTCCTACTGGTCTGTTGGCGTTTCCCGAGAAACTGGAGGGCCTCCCAGCAACATGGAGCAAAGAAACAGTGAGTCATTTTCCATCTTTTCATTATTCTCACAAAGTTCTTACACTTGGCTACAGGATGAAAACCATAGACCTAGCTTTAATACCGCGGCACCAGATTAATGAGGGACAGCGAGAAAACAAGGACCTCTAAACTGAAACGTGTCTGTGTGTGGAGCGACTGTAGAGCTGCTCAAATTTAGCATAAACAGAAGTGAAACCATCAGAGTGAGAATCCTGAACTGTTGCAGAGTGCCTGTTTCATGGCTTACACTGCGCTCACTGAGCTCTGACAGACCCTCTGGTTCTAACTGATCGGAGATCAGGCCGTTTCAAGTATTTGCATATAAGTTACAACTCTTTAAGTAATTATTAAAATGTGCATTATAGTAATGTTGTCATTTACACTGTGTTCATCCTAACCTTGGTGCACCAGGTGACCAGGACAAATCCATTGGTTGTGTAAACAGGCAATACATCTGATTTTAATTGGAAAAGTTTAAATTTGAGTTTATTTTACTAGAATGGGACAATTCATATTAAGGAACACACAATTTAGCAAAATTCTCACTTCCATCCGCAGTCCCATAAAACAAAACACACAAATAACATTATTATAGTGTCTTGAGAATAGAGAAAAATAGAATACAAGAATACAACAAATAAAAAACAATTTAAGGATAAGATACCAATTTTACGATACTACATCAAAGTTCTAGCATGCTTTAAGTATCTACAAGACAATTTCTGTGATAAAAAAACAAAATGAAGCCGAAAGCTTCTAAATGGGGCCAAAAGTAGAATGATCACAGTGCTGATTTTTGACCTCTTTAACTTGCTGTTTAAAGGAGAATAAATGGAGCTATAGCTAATGGAGAAAGACAACATGTTACTTTGACTTTCCTCAGGATTTGCTGCTTTAGAGACATTAACTCAATCCCAACAAATATTCTGCAAGAACAGAGAATTTTCTTTTCTCTGCCATACCTGCAAAACGGAAATCTAACCCATTCTGCACCTGAACTCTTGTCATTATGAAATGAGTCAACCAGAAATAATTATTTTTTGCTCTTGCCACCTTGAATTAAAGAACAAACTTCTCAGTTCTTGCAGAGTATGTTCAGGCCTTTGTAGCCCTTTCTATTCTTCTCTGCTGACATTCATCTCTTAAGGTGTGGTCTTAGAGACACAACCTGCATCTCTGTATAAACCCTTCATTATACACCCTCTCATATAGCAACTAAGGTTCTTCTGGCTTGTATGCTAACAGGTTGCAGGATACCTGAGGGCAACAACTTGATTTCACTGATCACAAATTATGTCAAACTACCAAATTTGGAACAGCACACTGCGGCCATTTTAGTTTCAAACAAATAAGAACAGTAAGCCTGTGTAGTGAACGAGTAGTTCAAGTCAAATCAACTCAACAGCAATTAAAAATGGCAACAACAAACACAGATCACTGAGGATTCTGTTTCAGAGACGAGTGTTATTATTCTCTAATGGTGTTATTACTTAGTGTGCTTTGGGGGAAACATCTGTGCGTCTGATCAGCTGATTTTGTTTGTGATCAGCTGATTTAGGTTTGTTTTTTGCATTGATGAATCAATATTTTTACCTACACCTAATATACCTAAGGTATATTTTCTATCAAAATGGCTATTGTAGATGTCTACTTGGATTGTTTTCAGACATCAAAAACTTTGAAGTTAATAAAGTCTAATTGTGCTCAAGTAATTGCTGCACTGTCAGCTAAAACAACACACACAATATGACCTCATCTGTGTGTGTAGGTTGTATGACCCTGGAGGTCGTTGTGAGTGGGTTGCATTGCTTTCTGGTTCTGAGTTGCTTATGAAAGCTTGAATGCATCTGGTCCACCATAACCTTTGTATTTATTTCCTTTGTAAACCTGTGGTGGAGTTCTCACATACAGACACCATTTTACCATCAATGTTGTGTTGTCAAGTGGGACACTCCCACAGATCTATTAGCAGTAGTGGGTTGATCAGAGAAGTTGAGTGGAGTAGGGGGAGGGGAGCATTTTAATCTTTAGCATCAACGTCTCTTCCAGCTTTCCCATGAAGAGAAGAACGATGCCACATTGGAAGTGTGAGCCTCTAATGTGAGTCAAATGGTTTCACTCCCTCAGGGTTTCTCAAATAGCATCAGCACAGCAGTTTGACTTCACATCTTTCTGTATTAGTCATTTAAGAGCCACTGTTGTTAAATTTGATCCACTTGCTCAAATAGAGCCAATAGAAATAAAAGAATATACAGATGTGCTCTAAGGACTTCCAACACACTCAGCAAACTCATTTGTACAAATTTTGTTTCATTTAAGCAATCCAGTATTGAAGAATGTGAACTACAAGACAAAGTGCTGCATCTTCCTTGTCTTTATTTCACCAATAATATTGTATTTGTTGGGGATATCGGGCTCATGCATGATACCCCCACATTCTTCACACATTCACATCACATTCTTCTACAAAAAGCCCTCCTCTTCTGTTCTCAATCAGCTGGTTATCAAAACAGATGATAGAATGAGCTGTGACAACTAATCATAAGTTGTTGTAGTTTATTTTATTGTTCTAAGTCTTAAAACAGTTTCCAAGTTTAATTTTTCAACTCAGTTTCTAGCATTTTATCAAAACACTTTATCTGTGTGGTTCTCAAAAGAAAAAAATTCAGGAGTAATTCAGATACGCTTATCCCTATGGGGTCACCAGGGCTCCTGGTGCCTATGTCCAGTAGTCAGCGGGTGAGAGGCGAGGTCACTCTGGTCACCAGTCCATCGCAGGCAGTAACTATCGATTGGAATGTGTGTGTGATTGAAATGTTTTTTTTTTTTAATGTTCCTTGGTCATTCAGTCAAGTTTATTTCAATTCACATTTCAGCAACAAGGCAGTTGAAAGTTCATTACATAATAAAAACAGAAAAATACAAAGTCATAAAAAACACCATACAGTCAACAATTGAGAAAACCAGTAACAAGCTTTAGATTTTGATAAATGCCAACATCAAAATTATTGTTACACATCAAATAAGTTGGTCAGTGTTTTATTTGTTATGGTTCAAAAGCAACTCTAATTAGCTGGGGTTTAAATCTTGATTTAAAGGAACTCAGTGTTCAACTGTTTTGAAGTGTTCTGTATCCAGCATTCTGGAAAAATGCTGGATACAGTGATCACTGAAACAGTGAAGACACTGTTACAGTGATCAATGCGACTAAAGATAAACACATGGATGAGTTTCTATAGATCTTGCTGGGACATTAGTCCTTTAATCCTGGAAATGTTCTTCAGTTGACAGGGGGCCAACTTTGTAACTGGCACTGAAGGTTCAGGTCAAAGTCCATCACCACACCCAGGGTTTGTACCTGATTGCATGCATTACATTTCTAGCTGTACAGTTTCTAGATGTAATAACTGAAGCTGTGTACCGATTCTTTGGGTGAAAGAATTGCTTCAGTTTTGTTTTTTTTCAGCTGGAGAAAGTTATGGCACATCTACACATATATCTACATCCGTTCAGTAATTGGATGTTTTGGAGTCACCTGGTGACATTGTACTGTAGAACTGTGTGTCATCTGTGTAGTTATGAAAGCTAATCTTCACTTCCTGAGCTAGTGGGAGCTTATAGATATTTCAGAAGTGAACCTTGGGGTACCCCACATGTGACTTCTGTCCGTGTTGATGAAAAGTTACCTACTGAAACAAAGAAATCCCTGTTCCTTATCTAAGACATTGAGACATTTGTTGTGAATTGGCTCTATATAAATAAACTGAATTGAATAGAAGTTAACATCAAAAACCTTTGAAAAAAAAACCCTTCTCTGTAAAATGTTTGGGGAGAAAAAAGCCCATTTTGTGTCAATCACGGTCATATAAAATGGTAAATGGCATTTGTGTAGTAACTAATCAAGTCTGAGGACTTCAAAGCATCTTACTCTCATTCAGTCATTCACTAATATACAGTGTTGTATAAAGTACTGAAATCTCAGAGTCAAGTAAAAGTACAAGTACCTCTCCAAAATATGACTTTGGTAAAAGTCGAAGTCACTGACTGAAATGTTACTTGAGTTAAAGTCTTAAAGTATCTGAAACTTCTTGTACTTAAGTATGGAAATTACTGTAAAAATGGATGTACTCAAGTAATGTAATGAAAAGTACAAGTAAAAAGTAAAACAAAGCAAATGCAGTTTGAATGACATTTTTTATATTTTGGTAAACTTGTCAAATACACTTAAAATAATGTACACAACCAAGTGCAGGCAAAATTAAACCTGCTAATAGATATACCTGCAGGCATCATTTAGTTAAGAAAATTAGGTGCTTTTCCTATAGCACAAGGTTAACTTAACCTGCTTTACAACTGAACCAGCTTCTTAGTAAACCCTCCAGGACAGAAAATACAAAGTTTTTGTAAGCCTTAAGTTTTCCCTTCAAGTAAGGTCAGTGCTGAAAATGAGAAAAATAAATAGTACAGAAAATGCGGCCAACATGAAGAAAAAGAGCTGTTACGATTACTCTACTTCACAAATCAGTGAACCAGTCAATCCTACAGTCAGTAGGTGGTGCACACAACTGGTTATTATGCAAAAGAAAAAAAGAATTGGGAGGGAAATGCAGCTTATTGGCATCTGTAAACCTGGTTTTGAACTTGCATGCCTTTCCTATATTCGTTAAATTTAGTCTAAATTGCTATCGCTATGGCTTCTGTCCCCCTTGAACAGAGGAGTCTAGGTAGCCTGATACAGTCAACATTAGGCCTAAGCTAAATACACCATGTATGGAACTGAAACAATGCCAAACAAAGTTCATTTATGCTCAACGTTTCACAATACAGTAGTGTCTAGTGACCAAGCTATAGTTACTGAAACAGGAGGATTATAACCATTTCATAAGACGTTACCTCGATGTGTTTCTTCAAGTTGGACGGGGAGTTTTTGTAAGACAGAATTTCCACATCTTCGGGCAGGAATAACATAAACTGCATGCGGTACGACGAATCTTTAACACCCACGAAAGAGTATATTGTGTTTAAATAAGGCCATGGGCTCTTATCACCAGCTGGTGGTTCCCCTGGAGCCGTGTCCGACGTAGTTGCAGTCGTTGTGGTCTCCGTCTCCTCCTCCATGTGGCTGCTACTGATTGCGAGACTTGCTTTGTGTTTAATGGGAGAAGCGAAACAGGTGTATCCTATTGGAGGTGATGAACAAGCCCAGGCAAGTAGGCTACGGACTTTGTTCGGTAGCCTGCTTGCTACTTGCTAATCAGTAGGTGGGATCAAAACACTTGCGTTTCTCTCTCTCGCTTTTTTGTAACGAGTAACTAAACCACACATTGAAAATGTATCGGAGTAAAAGTACGCAATTAAGTTCGGAAATATAGTGAAGTAAAAGTGAAAGTCATCAAAAATTTTCATACTCCAGGAAAGTATGAAGTACTCCAAGATATACTTAAGTAAAGTAGTGAAGTATTTTTACTTCGTTACTATACAACACTGCTAATATATAACACATATTCACACACTGATGGTGGTGAGGCACATTATAGCCAAGGCTGCCCTGAGGCAGTCTGATAGAAGTGAGGGTGCTGTTCTATTGGTGTCACCCTTTTGGCACCACTAGTAGGCAAAGCTGGTGAAGCGCTCAAGGACCCAACGGCGAATTGACTCAGAGCGGGGTTTACACCAGCAACCCACTGGTTACAGGACAAACCTCAACCTCCTTTGTTGTCCCATACACAGTGGCTTTACTTTGGAAATCATTTGGTAAAAACCTTTAGACTGAAAAGGTTTTCTGAGTGAACATTGTTTTCGGTGATCCTAATCCTCTTTACACATTCCAGTAAACTGTTTCTGAGCTGAGGTCTGGAGATTGGTCAGAGCTGAAGAGACCTTCGTCATCTCACAGCTACATCAGCAGAGGAAGAGTTCTGTACCTTCCACAAAATGCAATGAAGCCTTTTTGAGATTATGCATTTCATATATTGTTTGATTTCGTTTAGTTCTGAATGTGAACAATACTTTAATGTGTAGTTTCTACTGAGTGTAAGACCAACATCATACAGTTCCAGGTTTATAGATTATTTGATCTAGTTTTTAACTCCTCTTTGTTTTGTTTTGTTTTTTCAGGCAGGGAGGAGGAAATGGGAGCCAAGGCTTCTCTGGTGGAGGCCACTGGTCCCAACTCCAGGACGGCTCCTCCTTCAACCCTGGAGAACATCAAGGCAGCATATGAAGGCGGGGATAAGGAGACTGCCAGGGAGCTGATTCAGCAGGCCTGTTGTGTGGAGTGTTCCGGGGGGATCCATCCTGATGGAGTGAGTCATTACCATTACAAAGTTAAGAGTGTGTGGAGGGCTTCATATAAAACATTGTTGTTGAAGTCCTAACTCTTCTATGATCTAAATAGCATTGATAGCATGGTGTGCTTAAACAAATTTGTTGTTCCATGTCTTGGGGATTGTTTTTTGTTTGTTTGTTTTGTTTCTCTTTTTCACAGGTAATAAGAAATCTGGAAACAATAGGAAAGAATATTGATTTTCCCATGTTTTGCCCTTTAGATGTATCTGATCATTTCAAGCCTATCAGATCTGAAAGGTGAAAAAGTAGGTAGGTTTGGTAGTGACTGCAGGCATAAATGTACTCAGAAAAAATTTAAGTTCTTGTCAGGTTTGCCCTTTAATGGAAAATGTCTAAGAGGTCTTGCTTATGGTGCTGCTAACACCTTCCACGGCGAGCCCAACAGAGAGCAGGAAGCTCTCACACAAGTGAGCTTTTCTTCCTTACTTGTGACTGAGAAAATCAAATGATTGACAAGCAAGATAGAAGTGCTAACAAAGACAAATAGTGAATATAAAAACTTCAACACAATCACTTCGCAATGACTCTGAATTTGGTTTTAAATCTAGAACAGTGTTTCCCAACCCTGGTCCTCAAGGCACACTGTCCAACATGTTTAGAGGTTTCCCTCTACCTGATTCAACAGATTGCAGTTCAACAAACACCTGTTAATCAGTCATCAATTGAAATCAGCTAGACTGAAGCAAGGAAATACCTAAAACATGCAGGGCAGTGTGCCTTGAGGACCAGGGTTGGGAAACACTGATCTGGAGCATGCAGTCAGTGTGTAGAGCAGAGAACGAGGAAGTGCAGGGCTTCTTGGCAGCAGGCGCTGTAATGGTGGGCGTGTTGGTGTAAAGAGGTGTCTCTGTTACAGTGGAAATGCTAATATCTGTTATTTTGGTAGTTGAGGGTGACACTACTCAGCTCAGTTGTTGGCAGGAAGCAAACACAACATGATCTACAATTGAAAGGTTACTCACAAACCTATGAACTGTAAAGAGGGAATAGGAGCGTTTCCGTTGTCTGAGCTTTTTTCCTGTAGGAAGCGATGTGTCTGACTAGATGAAACAGCTTCAGAATCCATGTGTGACTCTGTCTAAAGATGCTAATCTAACACTGTTTTTGCTAAAGCCACGAAATTAACATGAAATGTACTCTTTATGTGGCCCTTTTTGTTTCCAATAATTTTGGCAAACTGCTGTCAGCCTGTGATATTGAGGTGACATAAGTGCACTATGCAGCAACACTACATTGGAAATGCAGAATTTTAAAAATTGTTTTAGTACAGGTGGCTTTTATTGACAATCACCAGACAGAAAGTGGGGAGAGAAAGGGGGAAAACACGCAGTAAACATATGAGGTATTTCTACATGGTACCTGCAGATTTCAGCACGTTAAACTTAAGAACACTTTAGTGTCACTTTGAATGAAATTTAAGACAGTAAGATGGCTGCAGGATCCTGGTGTATTACAATGAAGCATAGAAAAAACTGTGAAATTTCTGAGGTCTGTTTGTGACACTTGACAACAGCTTTGTGTTTTTCTTACTGCACACTCTACAGCCTTAACCCACACAGTGCTAAGATTGAAGGTCAACTTCTGACCTCATATGGTCAGCAACAATAAATGCTGTCAAGGCAACTGGCAATAAATTTGCACTTACACATGATAAATGCAGCAAAATTCATAAATAAAAACTATAAATATTGGGGATGGTTGTTGCATCGTGCTACATTACAATCAAGGAAGAAAAAGCGGTGAAATTTCTGCAGTTTGTTTGTGGGTTGCGGCAGCAGCTTTGTGTTTTTCACTCAACACATGGCCCTCTACAGCCTTAACCCACATAGGGCCAGGGTTAAATGTGTTTTTGGCAGAGAATGTGCCTGACCTCATATGTGTTTACAAGAGAAGTGAACTTGTGGCGACAATAAATGTTGTCTAGCCGAGTGACGATAAATTTGCCAGTCGTAATAGAGGTAAAAAAGCTAGCTAGCTTGCAAAGGTATATTAGCAGCTAGTCACCGGTAGCCTCAACCAACTCGAGTCACTGAACACAGGGGAGATGCCTGCACACCACTCAAACCTTTGCCTGATAGAAAAGCCTCACATGATTAAACAAAATTTAAGAGCAGTAATTAACATATTTAAAGCCAACTTACATTTTTCAAGTGATTTTAAGACATTTTAAGGCCTTAATTTTAGATCCGTGAATTTAAGACTTTTTAAGGTTGTGTGGACACCTTGTTAATATCTCTATATGAGGAACTCACATTCTACTGCTGCAACACACATTACACTGTTTTTTTTTTACAGTTATTATACAGTTGTTGATAAGGAAATTCAGCTCAGGCCATTTACTTCATAGTAATAAAGGTTTACCTTCTGCTGAACCAGATAACTTTTTTCTAAAGTTTTAATATTATGATTCAGTGAACCTGACCTAGTGGAGGTGTTTCCCAGCCTAGCAGTCTAGCTTCTTTATATAAAGACACCACTGAAAATCTGCTTGTCATTATTATTGTTTGATGTAGACAGTTTTTCCACTTTTTAAAAAGTTCAAGTGAAGCCCTCTACCCAAATATTACATGGACCAAATCAGACGTTTAATATGTTTATGTTATGATTCTATATCAAAACATATATTTAATTAATAAAGTGCTCATATTTCAATGTACTGTACTTTAGCACAATGAATAAATAAATAAGAATATTAAAAATTACCTACTTTGGTGTGAAATGGGAAA
This sequence comes from Xiphophorus couchianus, assembly GCF_001444195.1. Lineage (NCBI taxonomy): Eukaryota > Metazoa > Chordata > Actinopteri > Cyprinodontiformes > Poeciliidae > Xiphophorus > Xiphophorus couchianus. The sequence continues at coordinate 33,106,846 of NC_040231.1, forward strand.
TTTTCTGAATTTTATTAGTGATGTTATTGAAACTGTAAAATATTTCTATAAATACCCATTGGGCAAACTGGGATGTTGTATGGGATATGCAGAACTAAAGGTGAGAAGTTTCTGCATTGTCAGGGTGTTCCTGTTGGCTGTCTTTCAGGTCCGCCTCCTGTCTGTGGCCACTCAGCACTGTGATCTAGTGAGTGTGTGTTACCTTCTGGAGGAAGCCCGTATCACTGTGCCCCAGGAGCTGTCGCTGTCCAATCCAGCCGTCCTGGCAGCACATGGCGGCTACACCAACCTGCTCAAGGAACTGCTGGATTCAATACCTGGTACGGAGAAGAAACAGTTCAACAATCATCACATATTTTATATTTTACTCCTCTCATTTTGAATGGCAAAATTCAGCTAATGTTACCCATATGTTGGTGTATCCAAAACTGCATGGGTGTAAGCAAATGAAATGGATTTGACCATGAAGTCCTCTCATGCGTTTGATCGATCTGTTGTGATTTGCTGCCATTTGTACAGGACTGAGGACAGTACCAAAAAATATACTCAAGTAAGAGTAATTACTTAAAAAATGTAGCTATCCAAGAATTACTCAAGTGAGAAAGTATTCTGTGAAAACACTACTTAAGTACTGAGTAACTGATTATAATAATATTTTACAATAATGTCATTAGACGGACAAACAGTAGATAATGTACATTATTGATGGGAATTTTGGCTCCCAAACAGTTCTTAATTTATTACCATCTGCAGCTCCATATATTAACATAACCTGACAAATAGGAATGTTTTTGATGATGCATGGTGTTTATTGCATATTCATCTGACCACCAAATGGCGCAACAGACTTAATGGATAGAAAATAACATTAGAACAACAAAGCTTGTGTATAAACAAGAGGTCTCACTCTGACATAAACTGCTGGTGTGTGTCTGTGTCCGATACGAAACATGTTTGTTCTTCATTCAGTATCCACTCTAGTATCCAGCTACTTGTATGTTTATGTAGCTGTAAAGCCCATCTGAGGTCCACGTTTGGTATTCACATTAACATTGTGTATAGCTGTGCTTCTTTGCACAAAAATCAATGTATGTAAATATAATTATTTGTGATATTTTTATGTATTTATTGTTACTGACTTTGTTTGACGTATTGTTCTGTATTGCTGGAGCCTCATCCACTCTTCTAAGACAAATTTCTGCCATGGGAGACAAATAAATGATCTCATCTTTTCTCATCTCATCTTAACTTTACTAAAGTAACAGTAGACATACTTTATAATAATGTTACTCATATAAAAGTAAAAAGTACAGTGCAGTGGAACTACTCCTAAAAGTATGGTTTTGTTTCCAAAAAGATACTCTAGTAAATGTAACTAGTCACTATCCTCCTATGCCTTTGTGTAGTACATGTGTATTGAAATGCAAGGTGTAGAGTACAGAATTCTATAGCACAAGGACAAGTATGCTACTTTGGATTAGAAGTGGGGACTTATTGTGTTAATTATCATTTTACACTATAAATTTTCTATCATAAGAGGTTTGATTTATCATTGTCATTATAAGTTCAAGTTAATGGTGTAAAAAAAATGCCCCCCAAAAAAGCTTTGTCAAGATTGTTAGTTTTCTCATTTGCTCTAATATTTGTTCAATGTTCATTGAATACCAACAAATTTTAAAATCTGATTAGATACAGTTATTGTGTAGTTTAGTGATACAAATCACACTTTGTTATGTGACTGGTGTGGTAAAGACTGGTGTGTCATGCAGTCACAGCCAGACAGTTACTTAAAAAAGAAGTTATAGATAGTTCTTATCGTCATTTTTACCACTAAATATAGTGATTTAACGCTAAGTCCATATTGCCCATTCCTGCTCTGAAGCATGATGTCTACTTTCATTTTGTAGGACAGTGTAGTTTAAAGCGATAACACAGACTGCTCTCTAAAATTGCCAGGATATGTGTAACTGCAGGAATTTTGATGAACATGTTCTGATTTGAAGAAACATTTTAAACCAGTAAATCGCCTGCAGAGAACTAATCTGTACCAAAAAGTATAACACCCCTAAATGAAAGTTTTAGTGCAAATTTTACACCTTTATTCCTCCAGCAGGTGTATAAAGCCTGGAAAGGCCTGTTTTCTCTGCTCTAAATTCAGCTGTGTGGTGGATCGTATTTGAGCTGTGTAGTCCAACTTTATGCTTAAAGTTAATATTAGAATGATCAGCTGAAACCTCCACACCAGCTGGCAGCTTCTTGGTTCAGATTGTGATTACAAAGCCCAACGTAGAGAACAGATATAATTGGTCAGCTTTACTGTCATTCTTAGGAGACTAAATCTCCTGAAGCGTTTACATTACAGGGCCTGCTGTAAAACCCCACAAGGCATACCAATCTCTGAGCTAATGTAGCTCTTTTTCTGCCTAGAAACAGAGCTGAATGAGTTTTGGTTGGATGAAAATTTGCTGTGTTGCCGACATAACTGAGTTAACAGTTATGTTGTTTTTTTAAATATGTATATAAGTGATTAGTAACTATAATATTTCTTGTTGTCCACCAATTAGGTGTGAGTCTGAAGAGAGATCTGGTGAACTGCCTGCTGGCCACAGCCTGTCAGCAGGGTCATCTGGATGTGGTGCGTCTGCTGGTCCACAGCTACGATGCAGATGTGAAGGACTTTGCGATCCACAGCAATGAGTTCGCTGTCCTCTGTGGACTGCCGCTGTATGCAGCTGCACAAGCCAGTAAGAAGACAGAACTATTCCAGGACACATTCTGCTCTGATAGCAAAACATGAAGAGAGTGATTTTCAGTTCCTGCTTTGTTTTGTGCGTAATTACATTTGACATCCCACTCAGTTCAAAAAGCATCCTACTGCTTCAGCTATGGCATTAAGACACCAACAGATGTTCATTTTTCCAGCTGACCCTGGTTGTGCTTTATCTGTATGCTTTCTGAAAATAGTATGTAAGAAAAACTGGAGAGTTAATAATAATGATAATAATACAGCAAACTTTTTAGGAGACTCAAAGATGCTTTACAAGGAAAGGAAAACATAGACAATATGAACAGCTTCAAATTGAGATTGTTGTTGTGGGGCCTAGGCCAGTTTGAACAGCTGGGATTTTATAGTCATTTTACAGATAGTTTGATACTTTAACATTAGCTTAGAGTAAAATTAATATTTATTTTAGTTCAAATCCCTTTAAGTTTACCCTTCAGCTCACTCTTCAAATAGTTTAATTTACCAGACCTGCAATGTAAGAGAAAAACCAACGGTAACAACTTAGTCACTATGGCACAGTTTATACCAGCTTCATAGCCTGCGGAACTGTGAACATTCAGAACCACAATGAGGCATAAGGTATGTCTGTACAAATGTTTCAAAAGAGTTCAGGGAAAAGATTCCCTGAAGTTTTCCCTGAAAAGTTTAGCTCTGGCTTTTCTTGTAGATAGGATAAACTGAATGTTTTGTGTTTTAGGTAATGAGGAGATCGCTCACTTCCTGCTAGAAAATGGTGCTGAATTTTCATCCTACACCCTGATGGACTATCCAGATTTCAGCAAACTCCTCCTGAGACAGAAACTTGACAAAACATCTGGTGCAAATGGAGTGGAGGTCTGAGTCTTAACTAGTACATGTGAAAATAACGTTAGTTTAAATGTATAATCTAGGTTTTTAGATAATCACACCTTCCCATAGGCAGTGTTTCAGAATGAATGAATGGCTAATAAATGAAGGGTGTCCATGTAAAGAGTAGATTCACCTAAAGTCATTTTAATGCCTATTTAGATTATGGGTTAGCATTATTCAAATATTCTGAAAACACTTCTGATTTCATTTTGTACCTAAGAAAATCATCACAGCTTTATTTATCGGCCCAAAGCTTCCATTACAATCTTGCAAATTCCAATTAAATTCAAAAATACTTTATTTATCCCTAAGGGAAATGAAATGTCATAACTCATCTCATCCAAGTATCTTCAAAGAGTTGTTGTGGATGGTGATGCTGTGGGCAGAGAGGATCACCTGTAGCAGTCAGTCTTGCAAGTGAATCTGAAGAGCCTCTGACTGAAGACTGTTGCTGTAGAACAGTCTCATGTCTGTCATGACATGCTAACAGTTCAGTATCCAGGCAGCAGAGACTCTGTTTCACAGTAACTAGAGTTCAGATCGGGCCTAAAAAATCCCAACCGGGCCTGATCCCATTGACACTGTGTCCAGCCTGATTCAGAACGACTCATTAATTCTAGTTAGAGGCTTGAGCCCAAAGTAACCCTGATATCAGAGAGAAAAGCAGCATGTTTGCTGCAGTCCATGAAGCCAACGCAGGTGTTGTTGTCAACTACCAGTTTAAAATACTTCCAGATCTTTGACTTTGCCCTCTGCAGGGTTAGCAGTGGAATTTTTTGTGTTATTAGCTTTTGTTTAACACCTTCCAGCTCCATTATGGCGCTTCTAGCTGGAGGTATCAAGTGGAAATCACCTGGGATGTGTGATTGATAGGAGCAGAGCAGTTCTGAGTCACATGTACATTAGTTGTGCACTTGTTAGAGTCTATTAAATGTCTATACCTTATTTCTTTCTTGCATCATCAGGGTAAACTATGTACTCCTCTATTTAGACTATATTAAGTAGACGAACACAACTTTATATTGTACATTCTCATTTAGAATGTAGATATGTGCAGTGTAGGCTTATTAAAAATGCACCACAGAACCCTGAGCCCAACTGACCATCTCTTTAAATGTCTGTATGGTGAGAGATGAGCATAAAGACGTTGGAGTTGGGGATATGATCCTTTCTTACTTTTGGTGGATGGAAGAGATGGTTTGAACTTCCTCCTTCTCTCTCTTCATGAAACTTCTTTTTTCAGCTCCTCTGGGATTTGGGGTTGTAGTTAAGGATTTATTTGAGCTTTTGTGGTGCTAATTAGCTGCCCCAGTTGTAAAAACATATCTTGTTGCCATAGTTACACATCATATCAACTGTTTAAAAGTGGCATGCAACCCTTCATTTAAAAACAATAAAATAAAGTTATGAACCAAAGTCTAGAAAAAAACAATCAGAACTAACACAACAGAGCTGCACCAACATCAGATTAATGTTAGCAGGACATTTTTTATGGCAAGCAGTTCTAAGATGTCTTATCATTGGCCATATCTCTGAAATCATTCTTTGTGGGGCTGAGTATGTCTGTCTGTTGGTGTCTGCAGAGTGTCCGTGTGTACTGGAGCGGCCTGCAGTTACCATATTTGGATCTGGACTGGTTCATGGACGTCTGCTCCCAAATCACCCACCTGGACCTGTCGTCCAACAGCCTGGGTACTCTGCCCTCGGTGGTCCCCTGGGGCCTCATCCATCTCAGAACTCTGGATCTGTCTAACAACGCTCTTAAAGAGCTGCCGTTTGCTCAGAACTCCCAGGATGTCATCTGCTCCAGGTATGGGACCAGATACGTCAAGACAGACAGAAATGTGTAGTTTAAAGGTTTACCTTTGTCTTTCTGTTATTTAGTTAATTAGTAGACCAGACATCAAGTTGTTTTATTTGAGCAAATAAGAACATTTCTCACGAGATTGTTGATATTTGGTTTTGCCGTAACGCAAAGATTAGAAGCTACTTTTCTATAGAACTGAAAGTATCAAAACAGTTTTTAAATTCAACAGGATAAATATTTTATATCAATATCTTATTGATATAAAACTTATTTTTTTCTATGGTTCAGATTACAGATGGTGAATATTTCTCAGAACCAGCTGAAGAGTTTACCAACTGGACTTCTCCATCTGGTCCACCTGCAGAAACTTTGTGTTGCTGATAACCAGCTCAGCACACTGTTTGACATCCCTGACAGTATGTTCCATATCTGATTATGTGGCACACTTTGATGGCTCAATGCATATTATGAATGTTGCCATGTCTAAAACTGCAGTAGGTAACTTTTATAATCAATATATTTTTTACATGTTTCTTTATACTGTCACTATGTCATGATGGCATAAAAGGAGACAAATAATCTGTGGAAAAACAAGTTCCTCTGTCTCCTTACATATTTAATATTGATAAAAACTACTATTTCCACTGGCATATTATTTCAGTTACAACATGTTAAAGAAATAAATAAGTCTTACGTGAGATGAAACACTGAGTCAGTCAATTAAGAATTAATCAAAATGCATTTTGATTATTATTTTATTAAGAAATTAGGCAAAGAATATGAGCAATGACTCCCCTGACTAGTCCAGGAAAGAGAAGAAAAGATGAAAGTACATAATTTTTAATGTCCACCAGCCCTCTTACACAGAGGGGAGAAAAAGGGAGCATCCCACCAGGTTCAGTTTGCTTCACAACTCTGGTATTTGCACCTGCAGACTGGATGCTTCAAACCCAGGTCAGAAATACCATTTATTATGTTTCCAGGAAGCTGCCTCCAACATGAAGGATGCTTTATAGAGAAAATCCATTGATTGCTTGGTTGATTGAAATAAAACCAAATTTTGTCATAACAAACGATACATTTTTCCAATGTTAGAAGTGAAATAATCTGCCAGTGGAACCAGTATGTTTTCATCAATATTAAGAAATTATTGGCATAAAACAAGATCCTATATTTTGCTGAAAAACTGGTATGTTTGTTTTTTAAATTAAAATGTCATGTTAATATTTTCTGAGAGCAGCTTTACTAGAACCTGGGCTTACAGGCATAGAGAATTTAAAGGAAATAACAAGAAAGATAAAGTTTATCCAAATACTTTGCATTTATCATGAAGCAATTCATATTCTACTGGCCACATAATGTTTCCCCCCAGCTTTTAATATTTTTGAAGAAAAACAAACTGCTTCATTTTGTTTTGACAATTTTGATTTTCTTTCAACTAGTGAACTACAGAAATCACAACCCAAACTCGCCAACCATAACACCATTCAGTAAATTAGTCAAGTATCATTCAGCTATACTGTATGTCAGCAATACATTACAATTTACAAATAATATTACTCTTTAATTTAGTTTAGTTTTCTTCCCGTATTTGATTAAATCTTGTTTTTGCTCTTCCAGCTGTGAACTGGATCGGTCTGCGTAAGCTGGAGGGACTGGATGTGTCTGGTAACTGTCTAACCAGCCTGCTCACTTCAGTCATGCACTGTTTAAAGTCCCTGCGCTGCCTTGATGTGAGCAGAAACAAACTGAGTGCTTTCCCTGACCCCTGGGCCTGCCCACTGGTAAGAAGTCATGCTGCTTAAGAACAACTGTCTGATTCATTCTATTAAGAGTTTGGATAAACATTAATTATTACTGGTTGTGGTTTTTCGTGATATATTATCATGACTAAAAGGAAAATGTCAAAGGGTCTGACTCTTGGAGCATCTATTATAAGCTTAAATCTTTATCCACGTTGCTGAAGGTTTAGTGCTTAAACCAGATGACATTTAATTCCATTTTAGGAGACTGACTGTTAACATTATTATTATTACATTTTGAAGAGTATGTGTGCAGTTTTTATAATTAGACATGCCAATATTGTGTAGGGCTGCAACTAATGATCATTTTAGCAATTAGTTATTCTATCCATTATTCTGACAATAAATCGGATTTTAAAAATTTCATTCTGCAGATTTTTCATTTCAACACTTACGCCTCTACAGTATTAGAGGCGCCTCTACATATACATACAAATATATGAATAAATTCCTTTTTTAAAAATAAAATTTTATAGCCTGAAATGCAATGACAGCATTCCTTTAGTGAATGCAAGATCATTTGTAGCAATGTATGTATAGTTCTGCAGTTCTTCTAACATTAACAGCAAAAGGTGCTGAATAGGTGTTTTTTTTACTACAGAATCTGAACCAAGTGAAAATGAAACTGTCCCACTTGACAGGTTTTAGGCAATAAAATATTATTTTTTTAAGGTTTTATTGGCTTTAGTGGCTTTTATTTGATAGTGAATTGACAAGAAAGTGGGTAATGAGAGAAGTAGGAAGCCATGCAGCAAAGGTCACCAGGAATGGAATCGAACCTGCGACAGCCGTGTTGAGGACTAAGGCCTCCATATGAGGGTTGTGCTTAACCCCTGTGCCACTACAGCATCCTTGATGTGCAGAATGTGCCAAGTTTTTATTCGATAAAAATTAATTATCAGAATCATTGGTAAAATCAAAATCAACTTATAATTGTAAATTTTATGGATTGAAACAATTCATTTGACTTTGGTTTCCATCGCTCACGCTGTAATCGAAGTACAGTCACAGACAGAAAAACTACAATACACAGTTTTTCTGTTATGGTAATAGTAACAGCCTGTCCACTTATCTGACCCTTTCATGTAGAATCAATGCAAAGCTTCGTCCAATCGGATTGAGAATCTTCCAAACACCATATCCATCTTCTGGAGGACTCAGCTGCAGGAGGTGGACTTCTCTGACAACTGCCTCAAAGAGCTTCCTTCCTACATCTTTGAACTGGAGGTATGGACCATCATGTGGATTATTACTAGACATTTCTGTGCGTTTAAGATTAATTACAAATCTAAAGCGAATTTTCTATGACAAACATGACTGCGTATATTCTCAGTCATCTGAGTCATGACTACTGCAACCTGAACAACCAGAGCGTCTATCTACCCACATTAAAATGAGACTTTATCATTTCAGTTCTATTAATCCTAAAAGGACATGAAATGTTGTAAATCATATTTTCCAAGTGACTTCAAAGAGTTGCTGTGGATGCTGATGAGAGTGGACCAAGAGGATCTCACGTAGCAGTCTGTATCACAGCGGAACAGGAGAAGGTTCTGACAGAAAGTCTTCAGTTGCTATGTGACAGTCTGATGAAGAGGATGTTACTGGTTCTTTGTAATATTCTTCATAAATTTTATTTCCCTGGTTTATGCTGAATGTCTGTAAGAAGCAACTTCATGAGAGAAACTGATCCTCATGGGACCTGAAGCACAATCTGATTGTGGTACAGTGTGTTCCTGTTAATTACTGAAAAATTAGGAGCTAGGCAATTCCTTTATTTTATTTAAATATCACTGAATTGTGACAAATTTTCTTGATACTTGTTTTGATATCAGATGAGACTGTGTGGGCTAGTATTCTGACCTGCCTCTTACTGTCTGTACATTCCTATTCAGATCCACATTCACCTAGAAATGATTTAAAAATGACTCAAATCATAAATCGGCTACAACCAATAATTTTATAGCTCGTTATGGCTCATGGAACGGTCAGATGGCGGGGGAACCGTGGAGGTGCAGGGAGGAAGGGGGCTTGTCCTGTCACACCGTCAGATGGCTTCCTTTCTTTTATCCACCTTACTTTACACATTATTCTTTATTTAACAAAAAGGAATGAAAAAAATGTTAAATAAAACAACAAATAAACTCTTTTGAGTCCGATGTTTTGGGTTGACTTACTGGCCTTACTACCAAATAGGTGGATCTTCAACTTTGATATGCTATATAAAATCTTAGTTTGTTGTTGCTTCCTTTACCTTAAATACACTACAGAACATGAGGTGGTTTCAGTTTGTTTGCATTCAGAAACTTTATGTGTAGCAGGAACTCTGTCAGCATCAATGTTCTAATGCAGGGGTGCCCAAAGTGGGTCCTGGAGGGCCGGCATCCTGCATATTTCAGTTCTCTCCCTGGTAGCAACAACCTTTTCAACTTGTCAATGTTCTTCTTAGGCCTTCTGATGAGCCATCATTGGATCCAGGTGCATTAAACCAGGGAGAGAACTAAAACATGCAAGATGCCGGCCGTTGAGGACCCACTTTGGGCACCCCTGTCCTAATGCCTCCTGCCTCCATCTGCTCTTCCCTTCAGGCCATCGTCTCATTAAAGCTGTGTGGGAATCTGATTGAAATGCTCCCTTCTGCTAATAAATGGAAGTGCTCGAAGCTCAAGACTCTGGATCTGTCCAGGAACCAGCTGGGCAGGTCGGTCCACACGCTCACCTGGAAACACTTCCTGGTTCACAGGCAGGCAGCTAAAATTAGTCTGGCGGGAATAACTGTGGATGTCAGCTGATGTGAAACCAAAACGCAATGCCTCTGTGGTTTTGTTTTGCTCCATCTGGATAGTAAGGCTATATAAAATTTTATATTGTGATGGGTTTAGTTATAATAATGACACTTTTAAAAAAACATTTTCTTCAGCCATCCTTTTAGTACGTACACAAGCCCAATCCAGCTGCTAGGTTTATTGTGCAGCTTCGAGAAGAAGGGGGGACATGTGGCAAAGGAACTGAGGACGAGACCTGAAATCTGAACTTCCGCCTCCGCCCGCTCTGTCACCACGCCACACAACACCACATCTACATTATTTTTTTAATTGACAAAATAGAGCTGTTTTCTTGTATTTCTTTCTCTTTTTTTCCTCCCCAGACACTTTCTAGCCACCATTTCCTGGTAACCTGGGCTGTTTCGCAGCCTCTTCTATAACCATTGAAAGGCCTCGGAAGCTTTTCAGTGATTCAGTGGTTCACAACAAATGTTACTATGAGTTATTGAATTTCTGCAACGGGTCATTATAACACCTAAAAACAGACAAGTTCCACTTTTATATGGAACAAGAGTGATCACTTCTTCTTTGCACCGTGTCATTTTCCATTCCATGGAGTTCTTGGTTAACTCAGCGCCGACAGTGATTGTTCTAAAGGTTCTGTGTGGTTTTGTTTACAGGCAATTGTGCTCATCTAGGCAAACTTGTGATTTTATGTTATTTTTATTCAGCCTTCATTCTAACTTTACTATCATCAAAAGATGTGAGATGTAAATAAAATCTACTATAACATTGACATAACATAATATTTAACATGCTAAATGTCTGAGATAAAGCTCAAAATCATTATTTTTACAAACATATTATCCATTAAAAAATGTTATATGATGTCCAGAATAATTATAATTGCAGTTCTTTATAAAATAAAGGCGATTGAATGCTAAAAATTTCCTCTGGGGAAAAAAATACAATTTAATTCAAAACTATTTTATTTATCTGAATGGAAATTAAATGTTGTAAATCTTATGAGGCAAATATCAAAGTATGGTTGTGGATGATGAGACTGGTGTTAGGAAGGATGTCCAATAGCAGTCAGTCTTGCAACTAATCTGAAGAGACCTCTCACTGAAGGCTGTTGCTGTACCTTAGTCTCATGACCTTCATGCTATGCTAACAGCTCAACATCTAGACAGCAGATGATATTCCACAGTATCATCTCCTGGCTCATACCATCAGTTGTTGTCAGCTTTTCTAATCCATCAGTTTTGCTTTTGTTCCTCCTCTTTTAGTTCCTGTCTGGCTGTATGGTTAGAGAGCATTAGTCTGGATATGATTCTTTCCTATTACAATAGATGGAATAGATGACTTAAGCTTCCTCTTTCTCTTTGCTCTCTGGTTTTGCTCTGGATCCATAAAGTTTTGTTTCCACTCCTCTGGAGTTTGGAGTCATAGTTCAGATATTATCTCAGCTTTCGAAATGCTACTGAGCTGCTACCAGTTGTAAAAATAGCACCTTGTTGCCACAGTTATGCACCATAACAACTGTCCAAAAGTAAGAGCAAAAATCCTTCCAGCTGCTCAGCATCCAGAACCAGAGGGAATAATTTTCCAAATATGCAATGATTTAACCAGAAACATGACAAACAAAAGTCTGGAAAACCAATCAGAAGCAACGTAACAGAGCTGCTCCAACCTGCTGCCACAATGTGGGTGCCACTCTGGAACATTACTGACTTTTAAAAATATTCCTCAACCTAATTTCTGACTTATACATGCTATTTGACATTATTGTTAAATGTGAACATGTCTGTCTTTTTTTTTGCTGATTATCATTTACCTTGTTACATTGGGTGAAAAATCTGTCATCTTTTGAGTCAGCTGAGCTGATATTTTGAGTTAAGAGACATGCGTAGTGTGAATAATTAGGATGTTCCTAACTGTATGCAATGCTGCTGAAGTTGAAGTGTACTTCTGACTTCATTGCAAATTCTGTCTTTTAGAACCGAAGAGGGGCCCAAATCCAGGAGACTAGCTTTCCTGACAACATGGAACAGAAGAGATCCAGACCCAGGTAACGGTCGCTCAGTCAGTCAGTTTCATAAGTCTGCAAATATCTTAAAGTCACTGTGTGTTACAAACAGCACTGGTCTTTGAGAATCATTTTAAGCATTTTATCCTGGTTTTAATCTATGTAAATATGGCTGGATTTGGTCTTAAATGTCTGCATAGTTACTAAAATTGCAGAACTAGAGAAAGACTTTCTTGGCAGCAACATTTTATAGCAAAACTGCCCTCGAAAAAGTTTTGAAAATGAAATAGACACACAAAATATGTTTGGTGTGCATTTCTTTTGTCCAAGCAAAAGGTGCCAAAATATCCCCCAGATGTTTCCTTTCAATTTTCATATACATTTTTATTTAGTTTATCAAAATTTGCCTCTCAAATTACAATGTAATCTGCATATGTTGTAAACATCCCTTTGAAATAAACATACAAATTTATGTGTGAGGTATTTTTCTTTATTTAGGAAAGCAGCCTGAAAGGAGATGTTATTAAAATTTAAGGTCAAATTTGTCTATTATGAAGTTACTCAATCTTCTCTTCAGGCATCTGTGATCACACACCTGCTATTGTCCACTTTTTGTGTCTGTAAAGATAATTTACTCAAAAGCTTTTGAATGCCACCCTGTGCTGTAAACACTTACAGTCTCATTATAAGATGTTTCACTCCAACATATTTATCCATTCATATGCAGCAGAGATGTGTATTGTCCAGTGTGTCTGAGCTGTGAGCTTTAACTTTTTGTGTTCTCTGTTCCACAGTGTGTCCCATTGAGTTCCCCAGTGTTCTGCGAGATTCCCTGGAAGTGTTGATCCTGAATGATAACCAACTGGAGTGTGTTCCTCAGTCACTGTGTGCTCTACACAACCTTACTGAGCTGTATCTCTCTAAGTGAGTCTCTCTGTGTGTCTTGTGCATCTGTCACAGTGAAAGTCATATTTAGGATTAAAAATAAATGCAGTAATTTCCTTTAGTAAAGGATCGGTATTATGTATTTTCCAGGCACATAGTGAAATCTTATAGCACAATCAAGTAACTATGTCACCTTCAGTTATAAAAAGGATGTGTATATCAAATATAATATATATGAATATGTGAATTTGACTTCACGTCATAGCTGCATCTGACGCCTTAAAATAGGCTTCCAGCTCTTCAATAAGCTCCTATCCTTTCCAACACTCTGCCTTCAGCACGTCATCTCAACATTGGTTTATAGTTATGTTGTGTTTTAACTGCTCTTATGAGCATTATAGTTTGTATTATGAGCTCAGCAGAAGCACAGGCCCACCAGGTGCTTACTAATTGTTGCTGCTGCTAGTCTGAAGGAGCTGAGTGGAGCAGACATTCTGCTCTGTGAGGCAGAATCTCACTTTGGAAACTGCAGCTCCAAGGTAGAGCTTTGGGTTAATAGGCATCGCTTTGTATGAACACGCATTTGACACCCATGAATGGTTGCCACGGGAGATTCAAAGATTCCTCAAACTTGCTTGGAAGAATCATAGTAACACACCAGGTATGTTTTTTGTGAGAGAATAACATTATAAGATCAGATAAAGCTAAAAAAAAATTGATTGTGTGTAATACCCACCCTTTAACTAAGATTGGTCTTATTTAATATATTCTTCTAAAAAGAAGACACTCATCCAAGCTTGGACATCCAGACAGTGTGATCGCTGTGAATTCCCCTTGCTGTGACTCTCTGATTGATGTTACGTTTCCTGCTGATAGTAATCCTGGAATCCGAGAACTACCAGCAGAACTGGGACAACTTTCCAACCTGTGGCAGCTGGACATTGAAAACCTCAACATCAACAATATTCCACAGGCAGTAAAAGATGAAGGTACTACTTCACCACAAAAACACTCTGATTCTTCTCACAGATAGATCTAACTGATCAGGTTTTAACTGATTGTCTGACTGTGTAGTTGTGTGACTGAAAAACTATAACTTCCATTTTTAAGGAATGTTTTATAAAAACAGAATATCTTACTGCCAGCTCAGTCTTGAGTGGTCAGCTGTGCATCCTCTTAGATTGCTGGTTCTATCATTTTTTTCCAGCTGTTGTTGACAATCTCCTCCTAATGTATGCACTAATGACTCTATTTAGCTCTTGATATTGATATTGGGTCATTTTAGACACAGTACACACAGTGGCAATGTGATCCTGTGAACAATATCATAAAGTACTGATGAATCCAATAAAACATGGTAAGCACTTGTGCTACAGATTCAGGAATAAAATATGTGTGGTGTGTTGGGAAACAGGCACCAACTCCGTCCTGGCATTCCTCCGGGCACAGCTTCGAAAAGCAGAGCCCTGCAGACTGCTGAAGATGCTGGTGGTCGGTCCGCCCAGGCAGGGGAAGTCGGCTCTGGTGGAGGCTCTACTGACGGGCAAGGCGTCTCCCTTCACCCCCTCAGAATGCAGTATCTCCACCTTCAGCTGGGAGCTGGAAAAACCCAATGCAGGCAAAAATAATGTGAGGAAAATGCAGAGAACCCATAACATGTGCTTACTGTCAACTCAGCATGCACACAGACTCAAAGCTGGAACATTTCTCCATGCGTCCATCACAGAAGGAGTCAGTCGTGTTCCATGTGTGGGATATTGGTGGTCCGGCCAGCATGACCACAGTCAACCAGTGTTTCTTCACTGATAAGTCCCTGTACGTGGTTATCTGGAACTTGGCTCTGGGAGAGGAGGCTGTGGCCAACCTGCAGACATGGCTTCTCAACATAGAGGTGACTTTTCTCTTTCACACTTTTATATATACACACACAGGCACACACACGTTTTTATTTCTCCCTATATTGGCCCTTTTCATTGCCTTTCATTCATTTTTCATTCAATTACTATAGTGTAACCTTGACCTTTACCCTAACCCTAACCATTACCAGTATATACCTAATCCTAAACCAAACATAAACTCCACTCACACTTTAGTCCTAAACCTGACCCATAACCCTAAAACAGCACCTCTTCCTATGTGACCCAGACTTTGAGCCCTATAAGGTGCAGCCAGTCTCCACAACATTGTATTTGTTGCAAAAATGTGCTTTACAATTTAATACAAGGACACACACATATACACACACAAAAGTTTGTAATTTTACCCCCATTTGCACTTTGTATTAACTTCTGTTGATATTAGCAACTGCATTTATGCAAGCCCCAAACTCTTACGTTACTCATTACCATTATACTCATAATCCTAACCTTAACCAAAACTTAAATCACACCATCCCTCCAAATCTAACCTTCACCTTAAAAAGGGCTTCCCCTGCATTAGAACTGCACTTTAAAAAAATGTCTCTAACACAGCGTTTCTATGTCTTAACTTTCTTCTACATGTATAATAACTTCCAGTGTTTTGTGTCCTCTAGGCACGAGCGCCCAACTCTTCTGTGGTAGTTGTAGGAACCCATTTGGACCTCATTGATACTAAGTTCCGCACAGAGAGGCTGGCAACACTGCGAGCTTATGTTCTTGCACTGTGCCGATCGCCGTCTGGATCGCGGGCCGCTGGTTACCCCGATGTCACCGTCAAACAGCTGCAGTAAGACGCAGTTTGTCTGTAATCACAATTATTAATAGCTGCATAAGCCTAACATTGATGAAATCCTTGGGGCACAACACTGTTGAGTCACATTTCAAAAGGAAAGTCTGATTTTCATTGGTTAATTTCTAAGAAATTTTTATTCATTTTTACTTTAATCAGTTTTATGTTATGTCAGTGAGAATTGTGGGCTTTTTGGTCAGTAACAGAGGGATGCCAACAGTTCTGTCCAGTGCCTACAAGTTAAGAAATGCTTCCTGATAAAAGTTGTAGCAGTTCTTACATGAAAACCTTTTGACACCCAAACACAACCAAGCACACACCGTCCCCCTGTTCATTAGGTGTTTACATGTGTTTATGTGTCCTTTGACTAGACCTTGAACATGTAGTTGTTGTCTACCAATCATGTCTGGTGGTGAATGGATGTGGTAGCCTGAGAGTGTGGATGAGGGAATGTGACAAGAAGTCTGAAAGTACTTTGAGAAGTTAGAATGAATAAAAACACGTTTTCACTTCCTTATTGACAGGTTTCATAAGTAAACAACAGAACTGTGTTTCTGGACACAGAAGTTTCTGTTTTCTTTTTTCTTGCGTTGCCTCCCAGACAATTTTGATCAAATTAAAAGATGACTGTAACTTGTAAATATGCCAGATGTTTGAATGACTATGTTGCTGTTCTTTGTCTACATCATAAATATACCTACAGTACAGAATATTTTATGTTGGCTTGGCATTATTTCCCAGCTGCCAGAAGCGAGTTTCTCTGTAATCTACCAGAGGAATTTGCGATTCGTCAGACATCCAAAGTGTTTCCAGAACATGAATGAAACCTGCTGCACTCATCTGTTTGTGTTTCTCCTGGCGCTCAGTGAGGTGTCGTGTAAGACTCTGGAGGGTTTCGATGGACTGAAGATGCTGCTCTACAATGTGGCTCTCTCTATGAAGGACAGCAGCAGCAGCAGCAGCTCAGGCTGTGGGAGCAAGCTGCTGGCCAGACTGGTGAGTTCTACTCTGATCTGATCATCTAATATGTGGACTCCCCGTTAACTGGGTTTATTCCTTATGATCGCCTCTCCCACACAAACACGTTCTGTGTGCGTGTGGATGTTTTGCTTGATAATCTGAAAATCAAAGTCATGTTCTCTGATTGGTCCTATTTTCTGCTGCTCATCTGGAGATTTTTTAGGCTCTTGCTCATCCTAACTTTGCTTTAAACTGTGTCCCATGTTCTTCTGATGATGTTTGCTACGTATGTGTATGTAAACCTGTGGTTTCAACTGTATTTTTGGCTCACCAAATAACCAAAGATCATGTTGTTTATTTGAAATGGAAAAGTGCTGCATTTTTTACTTTTGTTTTTCTGTATGTTGTCTGTCAGATTCCCAGGAGCTATTTGATCCTACAGGAGGCAGTGATAGCAGAGAAGAAGAAGAGACATGCTGAAGGAGAGGTCCAGTACCTGACTGAAGCTCAGTTACTCAGCATCATTGAACAGAACCCAGAGAGTGACATCAGAGATTATGAGGACCTGCAAACTGGTACGCAGACTGGAATGGAAACCCATTTCATGTTCTAACACTTTAATAATGGCTCAACTCATAAATGTTTTCAGGAGACCAGAGTATTTATCCCAATTTACAGGGAAAAGACCTGGCTATGACTCTCTGCCTTTCTCTTCTTTGGACTTCATCTAGCCATCAGTTTCCTGATTGAAACTGGAACCTTGCTGCACTTCCCTGACACCAGCCATGGCCTGTGTACTCTGTACTTCCTGTGTCCTGTGTGGCTGTCAGACTGCTTAGAGAGGATTGTACATCTGAACTCTTGTCGTCCTGTCCCCAGGAATGGAGTGATCAAAGTGGAAGACCTCAGGGTGAGCCTTCAGTGTTCGCTGTTGTGTTTAATGGTGATTTGAAGCTTCTGCAGACTCTCCTGCTGTGATCTGTGCTGTGCAGAAGCTGCTGGCTGGAACAGGATTCACCCAGGAGACAGAGGAGCAGTACTTCCAGTTTCTGGCAAAGTTTGAGATAGCTCTGCCTGTTGCCAATGACAGGTAAAACTGAGCAAATTTATTGGAAAAATAATTTTGATCATATATTTTACATGACAATATAAAAAGTAGTAATGGGACTTTTATTCCAGAGTTTGCAATTTTTTTCATCACATTTTAATCAAAAACTAAACATAACCAAAATAAGCAACATTTTCAATTCCTTTTTGCTGCTAAATTATTTAATAAACAGACACATGAAGTCAATAACAGATATTTATAGTTTAATATGTTATTCAGGTTCTTCAACCATCAGGTTGATGCAAAGTTTTTTTCTACCCATTCATCTTTCCAGAGTTTCAGGAACCCCTGATTGTTCATGGAACGTCTGTAGAAATGTGAGCTGTAGATGCTGACATTACCACCGGTGAAGTCTGTGCTACTACATGTTTAGCATTAAGATAATATTTTAGGCTTGAATAACTTTGCTGATAGGCTAACTACTTTTAGCGCAACTTGCACACAACGGGTTTTGTCCAACGTTTCATCAAATTGTTTTTTTAAGCAAAAAATTAATGCCAAGTGTTCCCAGAGAAACGGCCTCGTCGTCCATCAATGTTATTTGCTGATGTCACTTGAGCATCAGATTTAGAATAGAATAGAATAGAATAGAATTACTTGGGTATCAGAAGCACAACACAAAGGTTCTGGCTTGGGACAATTCAGATTAATAGTGTTAAAAAAACATTTAATGCATTAAAATTCATCCATCCATTTATTTACACCCTTATCCCATTGGGTCGGGAGTGGTGCTCCAGTTGTCCTCATTAAAATTGATGTAATGAATTTCTTGAAATTAACGCATTAAAGTCCCAAACCTAATTAAAAATGTTTTTATTTTATATCCATATAGTTAAATTCGCTGTTTGATAATCATATATCCAAATGTAGGTGAATAACACAGGCTGCTGTAGGGTGTCCTAATTTTTCCCCCTGACTGTCCTTCATGTAAACAGTTACCATCAACAGCTCAGCAGCTACACACACATCCAAGAGGATTCATTTCCACTTACATGTCATCTTAATCAGTTCACATTAATTCAATGCAGCCACAGCAATCAGACTAAAGTTTACCTGTAGTTACATATAGTTCAGTTTGATGCAGTTATGTTGTATTTTCAGGTTCAGTCAGTAAATTCTGTAATCTGCGTATTCCAGTCCTCCATCCTGAGCAGCAGAGAGGAACAGCTCAATTTAAACAGGAAGTAAACATCAATCTGATCCATCTGCCTCGACTGAACCAAACAATAACAATAGTTTAAAAGTTGGAGTCAGCATCCAATATTCTTACCATTATAAACTGAATCATCTGGAAGAAGAGCGGCACCTGATAATGAAGTGAATAAATCTAAGTTTTCCTGTTCATCTTTATTCTTGTTGTGTCTCCTCCTCTAGATATTTGCTGCCACATCTCCTTCCTCCAAAGCCAGCCATGGACATCCACAGCTTCCACCGGCACACCAACAACACGCTGCAGCGTCTCTTTAAGATGAGCTTCGTTCCCGTTGGCTTCTGGGAGCGCTTCATTGCCAGGATGCTCATCAGCCTCACAGAGATGGACCTTCAGGTGAATGCTCAGTAACCACCATGTCACTGTAGAGACTTCTTCATGATTGACGTATATTGTGCTGTTCCTACAGTCGTTTGATTCAGCCAAAAACAGGAGCCTGAACCGCAGGAGTTCCCTGATCTACAGCTTCGCTGGCAGCCAGCAGAGGAACCGTTGCAGCACCTTCAGGGTCCGACGCAGCCAGACTATCTACTGGAAGGAGGGGCTTCTGGTCACTTTTGATGGAGGTTACCTCAGGTCAGAATGGGGGATGCATGAACACTGACATTTACTGAGGAATGAGAGAGCACAGCTGGGCAGAAGGACAAAGTTGTTCATCAGAGTTCAGAAAGAGATGTTAACATTTGTCAAAAGAATTTTGTGGCAAAAGAAGAAATTTTTCACTAATCTCATTAAACAACTGTTTCCTCAATCCACGTAGTGACCTTTAACCTCATCCTCAGCCAAAACCTAGAACTTCTTAAAGATGTGCGCATCATGAGAGCATCAGCTGTCAATCATCAGCTGTTTACAGTCAAGTGGAAAACTTACAACACTGGATGAAAGCATGTGGATATATGGATATTTAATAATAATTCAACAAAACTGAGATTCAAGTAATAAGACTTTATTTAAACTTAAACCGTTTCACACTTAATGTAAAACAGCATCTTATAGAATACATTACCTGAGTCACACATTTATTTCCACTGAAAAACGATCCACAAGTGTCTGATGAGAACATTAGCCAGCACTGTGAAAGAGGTTTGTCCTGTTTAGAACCATTTAGCCTGCTGTGCTCCTGTCTGTTGGACTGAAGGCAGACTGCTAGAGCTGTCTGTCGGGTTTTTATTGATTTGGTATTTGGTATAGAACCAATTCTCATTTTCAACAAAAATAACCTGCTCTGGAAACATCAAAACATGAGACAGGATCTCATACAGCAGAAAAGAATATCATAAAATGCACAAACAAACAAAAAAAAATACAGCCATGTATTTGGTATATTTGGAGTCCAATCCCAGATGTTGTTCTCAGTGGGATTCTGTGGACTAACTGGAAAACTGCAAACAGCTCACAGCTGAAAGTGACGAGTGGGGCAAACTTTCCTCAAAGAATATCAGAGTCTTTCTGCTATTTACAAGAGGACAGGGTGTCCTAACTTTTTATATGTTAGAATACAGATTATTTTTGTTTGTTTGAGTAAAGCAAAGTAATATTTATGCTTAATTTAAACCACTTTCTTATTCCAGCTGTAAATTACAAGCTTAGTCATTGATATGTTAATATTATTTGTTAGAGGACTAAATATAAAATAAGGTGTTCTTATTTTTCAGCATATTCTATTGGACTAATATAAATAAAATAAAAAAACCCACACCAAAAAACAGCACTTTCAGCTACTCTGCTGGAGCTTATTGAAAATGTATTAAAAAGACTGATTGAATTTCTAAGACTTTTTCTGACGGAGGCCATGTGTTCATGTTTGCAGTGTGGAGTCATCGGATGTTAACTGGAAGAAGATGAAGAGTGGAGGCATAAAGATCCTCTGTCAGTCAGACATCAGAGACTTCTCTGCCATGGCCTTCATCACTGACCACGTCAACTCTCTGATGGAACAGTGGTTTCCTGGTCAGCGCTCCTTTCCTCTCATATTTGTAGTTGAAGAGGAGGACAACTTCTTTTCACTTTAGGATGCTGTCCTGCTCTTATTTAAAATTTACACAGAAAGAAAATTAATGCTGCTTACACATGTGATGTTTCGTAATGAAACACTTCTTGCTCTCAGATTTAATGCTTCTCACACTGAACCGTTCTGCTTCTGTCTGAGAACCATGAGTGAAATGTCCAGTGATTGGCTCACTCTCTGGTCTTCCCTCTATGTTGATTTTCACTGAACTGTAGTGTTGATCCCAGCCTGTGTGTACTCCAGCCAGTGCTGCAGGTTTGTAGATGCCACTGACTAGTAGGATTCACCCAAACCTGGTGTGAAGGACTGCCTGGCAGCAATCCATTACATGCAAGACCTTGTTCTGTTTTTACATATTTTTTTAGCTTTCTTGATGCTAATCAGCTCCTTCCATTAGTAAAAGCCTTACCTTGTTGCCACAGTTACACAATATAGTGACTCTCTGAAAGTAAAAAAGTAAGAGCAAACATCCTCCCAGCTGCTCAGCATCCATAACCAAAGGCAATAACTGACCAAACAGAAACAAATCAGAAACAACGTAACAGAACTGCTCCAACATGCTGCCACCAGGAGGGGCGCTGCTCCTGGTTGTTTAGCTTAGTGTTGCTTTTGCATCCATTAAAACAAGTAAATATCACTTTGTCTTCCTGTCCCTGCTCTAGCTTTGACAGGCACCCAGAGTGATGGGAGTCTCCTCATTGAGCAGTATGTGCCCTGCTCCCTGTGTGCCCCGAGGGACCAGCAGCAGGAGCAGGCAGAGGACAGCAGAAGAGGAGAAGCAGAGGTTCATTACTTCAACATAGAGGACTGTGTGCTGGCAGCTGTGGAACAGGAACACATCATCTGTCCTCAGCATCCAGAGCAGCCGATCCCTCTGCAGGAGCTGGTCCCAGAACTGTTCATGACTGACTTTCCGGCACGGTAAACCGCTCTCATTAAACAACGCCTTACACTGCAGACTTGTGGACTGTTGATCCCACGTAGAGGGAAGTCACTAAATACAGAATCAGGACTTTAAATGAGTTAAAAATAAACACTGTTATTAGGAACATTAAATGATTTTATGGATTTTCAGTGGAAGATAGGTATAGGTAATAACTTGTATTCCTTCTGTTCTCCTGATGCTTTTTACAGGCTGGTAGTAGATTAACACTTTTGATATTTGTCTACTTTAAACAGCACAATACTGACTGAGTAATTATGGCCTCATCCATAACATAAACATCATCCCTGACTGTCGCAACCTGAATCATGTCAAAGTTTAGTTGCAACTAAAGGTACCATTAATGTTGGCTTGATGAACATCATGACTCACAGCTCAGCCAGGTGTTAATGGGAAAAAGGGAAATGTCTGGTTCTGCAGTCACTGCAGCATGTTGTGAAAGCATGCACATCAGGTCTGCAGCTAAGCATTACTTAGTAAGTCATGATTCTGACAATCAATAAGTTGGATTTAAAAAAAATTTAAAAAAAATACATTGCATACATAAAATGCTAATAAACAAATACTTCAATTTCTTTCTTACATAAGAAAATAAATATTTTATTGCCTAAAATATAATGACAGCATTTCTTTAGTAAACACTTTGTAGCAAAGGAAGCATCTGCTGCTTAAACATCCTTCTAAAATCAACCATAGAAGCTCAGGTGTTTCTGGACTGAACATCAGTACAGAGCAGGGCTGACATGTTGAGTAGTTCTTGGATCCACCAGTTATTAACTAGACCACAAAAGGTGCTTTATAGGATTTTTTTAAGCCAAAATTGACACTTGAACATTTCTAGTTAGATCATATTTACAAAGTTGTTTTTTTTAAATAAAAAACATATGGGTTCTTTTGTAAAAATTTGGCTTAATTACTGCCCTGTGTGTGTGATTCTTTCAGTAACAATTGTTTTAAGTCTTAGCAGTTAATCAATTATTAAATTGATTGATAATTATTTCAATAATTGATCCATCATGATTAATCCGATTAATCATATCACCCTTAATGCAGAGTCCTGTAATCTGCCCAGATGGATATGTACTATGGACATAACACAGTTGTGTGTAAAGGAGGGTTTCTGGTTCTATTTGTGCAACAGGTGGTCACTTGCACATTATGCGTAATATTATAATACAGAACTAAACACTGAAAAGGAATTTCCCAAGCGATGTCTACAGCTTAGGCATGAAGCTTAATAACTGGCATACTTACGTGTGTGTGTGTGCGTGTGTGTGTGTGTGTTAGGCTGTTTCTGGAGAAGGCTCAGCTGGAGCTGTGTGAGGTGGAACAGAACATCCTCGGTCAGGGTGGCAGTGGGACCATCATCTACAGAGCCAGATACAGAGACCAGCCGGTTGCTGTGAAGCTCTTCCACTTTAAGAGATGTCGACAGCTGTCAGCCACCAGCGATAGAGGTGCAATAGCTTTCTATATATGTGATTGCTTTGTTTATGAAAGAAACCATCGGTTTAGAGAATAATTTTACATGAAAATGGCAAATTTACATGATTAACCCATGATTTAATCCCACCGGCAACAATTGTTGCCGCCAGACATTTTTTCTAACTTCTAGAAGCTCTAAAATAATTGTTTTGACTTTTGGCAGCTAATTGAAGTTTTAAAATAAAATAATATTGTGTCTCTCTAAGCAATATCAATTTCATGTATCTAGTGTGAAAGGTCACATGACCAGACCTCTTTACTTCCTGCCTGTGACGCTGGAGGTAAATGTCAGTCACAAACCTCTACAAGAGAAAGTCAGTAAAATACTTTAATAAACAAATATAAATAAAATATTTTGAACATATGTTCTTTCAAATATCTTCTACTGATACATGAAGAAAATTGTATCCCTTCATCCATATTTTGATCATGAGAAGAGTGAATGTAGGCATGGCAACAATTGTTGCCGCTAGCATAATACATAGACAGCACTATGCTAGGTGTCCATAGCTTTGTTGTTTATTCTAAATGCCCTGCTGTTCCCACACAGCTTAAAACCATCAGATATTTTAGGTCTTCCAGACCTGAAGGAACCTCAAAGTGATGTCTTCTACATCACTGTCATTCCCACAGTTGAATCCCTCCCCTATTCTAAACGGCAATCCTATCCACAACATGTGGCCTATGCACTGAATGACCACTACAAGATGACGCCACACCTGAATCTGGTTTAGGACAGGGTCAAGGTCTAGTTCTTGGTCTGGTAGAACGTCACTCGGCACAAAGAGACAATGACATCTGCAGCATGTAGCACTGAATCTTTATGTGTCTAAAATATTTCTGAACACTCTTGTAACCATTTTTTGTTATAAGTTATGCATGTTATGATTTTTCTTTTTTTTTTATATGCTTAAATAGGCCAGATTTGTGTAATTCAGACTATGCAGCATTTGTTGCTGAGTATAAAACCTACATTTTCACTAACATCACCAACATAAAATGTAATAATTCATAAATATCATGTGTTAGGGAGGTCCAAGGATTGAAATGCATGCACTTATTTTGCAGGAAAAAATTTGGGATTAAACGGGTTAATGTAAACTTAGCTGTAGAGGCCATAGAGCTAGTAGAGCAGCCCCAGGTTTATTCGTGTTGATTACTTTAGAGATGTTCCAAATCTTCATATAAAACCCAACAAATGTTCAGTTACAAATATGTTGTTTTATTTTAATACAGTAATGTATTTGACCTCCTTCACATGAATGAGTAGAAATAACAGTCAATACAGAATCCAATTATATACACAAAGCACTTAAAGTATTTTTCTTTTCAGATTTTTTCTGTTCCTGCTGTTTTCATCAAACATAATGTTTAGATTACCCAACAAATTTTTATATCAGAGATTTACAACATCAAACAATTCATTTTTTAAACGACATATCATGCAAAGTCCACCTTTTCAGCCCTTAAATAATTTTTTTGTGTACTTTGACTGTTCTCCTGGTGCTGCATGGATATTTTTATACTCATTTTGGGTTACAGTTTTCATGTTGTTCATTTTCCTCTATTCACTATAATGTTTTTCTTGTTTATAACATCACCACATTTGCTGTGGAACTACTAAGCAAGGTTATGATTTTATTGTAATCAGTTTTGTAAATCTGCCATTTTATTTTCTCACACCAATTTTATAATCCAAGTTTAGTTATGCCAAAGTTGCAAGTTAACAAGTCAAAATGTTTGGATCTAGCATGGATTAACACACAGGATTCTTCAGATCGCCCCCCGGTATCAGAGCCTCAAAGTGTCTGGTTAGATTTGATTTATGTATCCACTCTAGCTTTGAGAGGCACCCAGAATGATTGGAGTCTCCTCATTGAACAGTATGTGTTCTGCTCCCTTTGTGCCCTGAGGGAGGAAAATCCATTTGCACAGATCACTTAAGCACGATTGCTTCAGCAACTTCTGCCAGTATCAAGATAAATTTTCCAAAATATTTCGTCTGAATGAGGCCTCAGTGGCCTTAGTTTAGGTCAGAGTTTATTCAGTTAAATTCAAAAAGTACTTTTTTTTATCCCAAAGAAAAACTAAATGTTGTCATAAATCAAATCTTCCAAGTAGCTGGTGATGATGACGCTGTGAGCAGAAAGGGTCTGCAGTAGCAGTCAGTTGAATCTGAAGATGCCTCTGACTGAAGGCTGTTGGTGTATGACAACCTGTCATGACATGCTAACTGCTGAAATATATTTCTGCAAAGATGTGGGTAAAGGAAGTCTAAGTTGAGTCTAACAATGAGAGTTAACCATTATAGTTTTCACTTTTTTATATAGTGGAAATATGGATAAAACGTGTTAGCTGCTGCTGCTGCTATCTTTTATAATATTCCGTAGTTTATTAAAACCATGACTGTAATAAGCTTTTGTTTGGCTCTCAGACACCATGGTGAAGCACCTGCAGTTTGTCAACGCGTGTCGCAGCTTCTCTGAGTTCCGTCAGGAGGCCAGCATGTTGCATTCTCTGCAGCATCCCTGCATCGTGGCTCTGGTGGGCATCAGCATTCATCCCCTGTGCTTCGCGCTGCAGCTAGCACCTCTGGGCAGCCTCAACACGGTGCTGGAGGAGAGGCACAAAGGCAAACACTCCTACAACCGTCTGTCTGCTCATTTCCTCCGAATGCCTCCAACATTTTCTCACTTGAACACTTTGTGTCTCTTGCCTAGGCTCAGAGTACATGCCTCTTGGTCACATGCTAACCTTTAAGGTAGCGTATCAGGTTGCAGCAGGACTGGCCTACCTCCACAGAAAGAACATCATCTTTTGTGACCTGAAGTCGGACAACATCCTGGTGTGGTCCCTGGAGGTGTGTATGCGGCTTCCTGCACCATCTGGAGGCCTGAGGGCTGCTGCTCATTAAACTGTGCTGCTCCAGGTTCAGGATCACATCAACGTTAAGCTGTCTGATTATGGAATCTCTCGGCAATCCTTCCATGAGGGGGCGCTGGGAGTGGAGGGAACCCCAGGATACCAGGCTCCCGAGGTCCGACCGGGCATTGTGTACGACGAGAAGGTATCGAGCTTCTCTTTATTACTTCACTCTGCAAATACTGTGGTTTTGATCTTTACAGCTCATAATGTAGTTATGCCAAGGTGCTGGTCTTGTTGTTCTGTAGTGCTTGAATGAACAAATCGTTGAGACTTTCAGTCTCTATAGCCTGTAGAAACAAACTGCAATGAAATTCTGTTAAAGATGCTTTATTAAACATGAATTATAGACAGGGGGGGCAAACATGCACCACACACTGTTCAGATTTTTATTTGCATGAAAATAATTTTAAAAGATGGAATCAAGCATCATTTCACAGATATGGAAAACATTATGTTGGTCTATCACAAGAAATCCCTGAACAACACATAATGATATTCACATATTTTTCATACCTGTGGCAGGTATGAACGTTTAGCAAAATGTTTCTTCTGATTATTGTTTTGGAGCCCAGACTTAAAGCTCATGCAGAATCTGTGGAGGGAGCTAAACATTAGGGTGATGGTAAGGAGGCATTTCAACCTGGAGCTCATCATCAAAGATTAATGAATGAATTTGGATAAACCAATAATATTTTATCTGCTGATTATTGATAAATCTGCATTGTATTGTTTAATAAAAGTAAATGAACAAGGGTAAAATATGTGTTCTTCTTTTTGGTTGAATGGAATGGTTATTTTAAATCTGAATCTGCCAGAAGTTTGGATCATTTTTGGGTGGAGTTGTGATATTATGTTCCTAGAGCAGCTGCAGTTGTTCCTGTGTTTGGACATTTCCAGCTTAGGGCCCACTGTAACGCTGCTGAATGCTTTCTGCCCTCCTCCGTCCATCCAGGTGGACATGTTCTCCTATGGAATGGTTCTGTATGAGCTGCTGTCTGGGCGGAGGCCGGCTCTGGGGAACCACCAGCTCCAGATAGCCAAGAAGCTCTCCAGAGGCGTCCGGCCAGTGCTGGGCAGCCTGGAGCAGGTCCAGTTCTACAGCCTCCACACCCTGATGACTGAGTGCTGGGACACCAAGCCTGAGAAGGTGAGTCCATCAGCAAAATGCTGAAGCTTTTTGTCTTGTTGTCTTCATGGATCCTGTGATGTCACATCATATTACTGACATGTCATTTCATGGACACAACAGGCTGTTTATATAATAATACCAAGGTTGGGTTTCATATCTTAACAGTTTCTGAATTTGTTATGTAATGCTGCAGTTTGTAACTTTGATTAAAAAATAATGTGTTTTATACATATTTGTTAAAACTGTCACTATGGTGTGGTGGTTTGATATGAGAAAATCTATTTTAAAAAATCAAGCAAATTTAGCTCCTACTGCCATCTGCAGAAATACACCGCTCAGTCAGAAACAACCAATCAGAGCCAGGAGGCGGGTCTTAGCGCTGTCAATCTTCCTCATATACACACTGCTCACATCCTCCCCCTTGGTTCTCCACAACTGGAGCTTCCCACAGATGCTAAGGCTAGATAGCATGGTCAGTGATGATGGCAGATAAGCGGTTTTCCTGGAATGGTAAATTGTTTCTCTGCCATTAGCACATTGAGCAGCAAGTACATGAGGTTGATTGACAACACTAAGCCCCTCCTCCTGGCTCTGATTGGTTGCTTTGGACTGAGCATCTGGCAGCAGGACCACAGGGAGAAAGCAGAGGAACCTCATTTATTCACAGATCATCTATCTCAGACTGTCACAACATAGTGACATTTTTAGCAAATTTTACATGTTTAAACATGTAAAATATATTTTTTTTTTTTCAGAAAAGTTACCTATTGCAGCTTTAAGGAGCATGCAATGTTTTATTGGTTTATTTTAAAGTATCACTTTTATTTTTATCCCCATTTTCTGGCTTTTGACTTTTGCATCATACAAAGCAGACTCTCTGTTACAGATTTTCTTCTCACACTTTGTCGCTTCAGTTTTATGTGTTGAACTCTCAGCCCCACTTACCCTGAAACACAAAATCCAACTCTAGCCCACAGCAGACTTGGTAGACCATAACAGAGTGGGACCCCTCTGGTTGTCTGTCGGATCAAGAGACTAGAGAGGAGCTGACCATGATCAGGACCGGCCGTCCTGAAGAACTTTATTTACCGTTTTTCTTCAAAATATAAGATGTCGCTATTAAGGCATTTACTCTCCAGCACTAAACTGCGGTGTAATTATGTAAACTAAAATATATACATGTGGTGCATGCAAAAATGAGGAAGTAAAGCATGAAGAGCTCCAAAATGTGCAATACTTCTGAGGAACTAACACTTAATGTCACTCCCTGCTAATTAGGAGCTGCTTTTATTTTTAACTGAAAAACTATAAAAGTTATTAATCATGAGAACTGTAATTTTTAGTAAGCATAGAGCCACATACTGTATATATGTAGTCAGTTTTTCCTAGGGGAGCATCTTGAGAACTTCAGTGTACCAACCCTCTACTTTAGGACAGTTCCTAGAAGTCCAGTATTTGAGAATCATTTTTCTTGAACATATCGAAGGATTTCAAACAGCTTAACGTTGTCGTTGTTTCTTTCGTCTACTGTAGCTGTGAGAATGCATGAATGAGCTTGGGTGTAAAACAAAACCGTTTGGTCCATGTGTGGACTGTATCAGAGATGTAAAGTACAGTAATTGTGCAAACTATTTTGAAAACAGAGGTTCCTGGAAATATCTCATATTTCTAATTTATTTTGTAAAGCATTCATGGGTGTTCTGAAAAGACCAACAGATAAAATGCATAAATTAATATGTTCAACCATATTGCATGTGTGTGTTTAGAGGCCAGTGGCACTGTGGTGTGTGAGACAGATGGAGGAGCCCAGTTTCCCCTGCCTCAAGTATCTGTTGTCCTGTGACAGCCAGTCGCAGCTCTTCCTGTCCCAGCTGCAGGGATGCGGCGCTGTCTTCTGGCACGGAGACAACGAGGACAGGTTTGTCTCTGTTTAGATGTCTCCTCTTCACTGCTCTGGAAATCAAATGTTCAGTCTGTGCTTTTAATCAGGCAAGGCATTAAATCGTTAAAGGAAAGCATCGTGATGCCAAACTCTCAAAAATATTGGCATTGTACTGAGACTGCTAACCTGACAACAATGTTATCATGAAATGACTGTTATTTTAATTTAATCCTTAGATTTTAAATACTGACCCAACAGTGAGCATGTCATAGCTGAAGCCAAACACACTCATTACATTTTATTCCCTCATTTAACAGGTAGAGACAGCAACATGATGAGATTTACCAAGAAATTCATCTTTCTATCGACTACAATGAAAAGTGTGTCCATGTACATATGTGTTCAAAGGTTTTGGCTGCAGAATAAACTTTTTTGGCTTCTAGTAGGGGTTCACGGATTGGTCAGCACATTTCTGTAGTTTTGGGAGATCAGAGATCAGCTGATACTTCGATGAGAAACCGATCTTATCTTCCTCCAAAAAGCTCTGACAGTCAGCCGCTGTCCCCTCCTGCTCTGCCTTATACAGGGCCGCCTGACAGAAACGCCCTCCAGGTCACGTCTGAACGTATGTGGCTAACAAAAGTCCTCTCAATTGCTAATTTAGCAATTTTGTTGCTTTTTTATTAGCAACTTTTCAGACCTCTCTAGCAACTTTTTTATTTTCAAAATAGCAACTAGCGACAAATCTAACAACGTCTTTCTGTGTTATTGGAGAGCAATGTTCTAAACTTTTCTTTATGTTACAGAGCACCACCTCACACACAGTTAAATGAGTTTGTATTGTTTCACAGGTGTTGCTCAGGTTTGACAGCATCTGCAGGTCAGGCTTTTAAAGTTTGGCAAGCCAGAAGATTTTTAATACAATTTACACTGAAGAACATTCAAAAAGCTTAACATACATGAAATTCCTGTACAGAGGGAACATTTCCCATAATGACTGGTTTTCATCAGAACTTTTTTGTTGTCTCTATAATTCAAATCCTGACTGATGATATTCTTTGTGGAAAAACTTTTTTTCTTGGCTGCTATTGAGAATTTAAAATGTTCAATGAAAGCAGCTTTATGCCCACATGCAGGTGGTGTTAATTATAAGTATGGACTCCTGCAGGGTTTCTCTGCTTTAACCTCTCCCTCTCACCCCTCCCACTCCTGTAATTTTGTAAAGATTGTATCACCATTTGCTGCCCAATCAACTCATGTCTGCTTCTGCACCTTATGTTGTTCACATCAGGAACTTTTAAACCACAATGTGTTGACATTGACTGTTTTTTATTTGTGTTGCCCACTCTACAGCTTGAACCTTTTAGTCTCTTTGTTTAAAGAAATGAGTCCAAAGAAAAGTTCAGATAAAGATGTTGGCAAGTTTTTAATTGATAACTTTACAACAAAGTCTGACTGGTTAGAAAAAGAAGGAAAAAAATCAGTTTGAAATGTACACATTTCTTTTTCTGTTTTATTTGCTATTTTAGATTGCTGGGCTCTCTTGGGTTGTTTTTTTTTACAGATCTCCTCTATGGAAGACACTTTCATCATTTGGTTTTGTAAATGAAGACAAATCAATTGGAAAGGGAAAAGCCAGTCAGTCTGATTCTTTAGAGGTAGCAGCCCCAAGCTATGCTGCACATTCTATAACATACCTTTTCATATCCTAAAGACACACCCTTCTGGCTATAGCTAATGGCATCCATTAGTGCAGTCTTTACTAGTAGTTAAGACTTTATTTAGAGATAGAGCTGTATCCTGGCTCTTTCTTGGACTCTCATCGTCGTCCATTGTCCCATCACTATCATCATCCTGGATAAAGAAAGGAGTAAAAACTAGATTGTTGTCTACTATCTGTGACCTAAAGTAGGTTCATTCTGAGCTGCTGGAGCTCCACAGAGTGATCAGTGGTTCATCACTACAGACTCGATGACTTGGCAAGTCTTTATTTTGGGGCAGAAAACTTTTTCGGTCTCTCTTTTTTATTTTTTTCTGCGAAGAGTTTTTGCGGCGCTAGTGGCTCGTATTTTTTCTACAGTAGGCAGACAGGAAGGAGGGTGAGGAGAGGGGGGAAGACATGCGGTAAAGGTCGTCGGGACCAGGAGTCGAACCCGCGACGTCTGCATCGAGGACTAAGGCCTCCAAACGTGGGGCGTGCTAACCCCCTGCGCCACCACAGCACGCCCCTTCGGTCTCTCAATAAGCTGCACTGTTTGGCTAGCTCTAGGAGTGTGTGTGCACCAAAACACACAGCTGGTCCCAACGTATAGAATGGACCAAACTCTGGATTATATTTGGTGCTTCTGATTGTTTGGTCTTCCATTCTTGATGGTTTCCCATGCATTGTGCAGAAACTACAGTGTGGTGAATGTAGAGAAGGGCCAGGTGGAAGTAAAGAGGATGTGTTGTCCTGGCAACAGGATCAGCTGCCAGATGAAAATGCCAAATTCTCTATGGATATCTACTGAGGTATGAACAATAATAACACTAATATTTATTTTTGGAGTATAATCAGTGAAGGGTTTCAGATAATCACTCTTTCTGTGATTATCTGAAAGGAGCAGGAGGTGTTTGTCTACAGCCTGAAGGACATGTGTCCCCTCAGTCAGCCTCAGAAACGCCTGTCCTGTCCAGCTGTGGTCACCTGTCTGTTCCACGTTCCAGCTGCAGAGCAGGTCAGTTCCAATGGCAGCAGACACAAACACACACAAACATGCAAATACACACAAACACATGCAAATACACAGATCATCTGTGTTCCTCTTAGCTGGCTCAAACCAACACGTTGGCCAAATGGCCCATAATAAGCAACCCTGGAGCCACAAGTGGGTCTTTGGACTCAGATGACCTTGGCTAAAAATGATAAAGAACCAGTTTCTGACATATTTTATATATAGATATAAAAAAAATGACAGTTTAAGTAGTTCTTCAGTTGCATTTGGTTTTCCTGGAAATCTTTCTAAGAACAAGTTTTCTTGTTTTTGGAAACAGACGAGGTTTTTTCTCCACAAATATCAAAATACCATGGAAGAAAATATATCTATCCTACTTTTGCAAAAAAAAAACCAAATAAACAAAAATTATGTTTTTCTTTCTTTCTGACATTAATGAGTTAGAGCTCCAAAGGACAGGAAGGAGAGCTTTGCTGCTAAACTAAACGTTTACCCCTGAATGCCTTACCCCTTAATAGTGGGTTAACATAAACCCGCTATTTATGAACAATGAGTTGGTTACACTTTACTGCTGACTTTGGATCAGAATGTAACCAAAGTGAAGCAATCTGTTGTTCATCATGAGTGCTTGAGGTTGAATGTTGTGTGCACTATGCTATATGTTCCTGTCTGACATAAATTAAAAAAATATTTCTACTGGAGATTGAAGTGAATGCTCTAAATACCCAACTGATCAGAATACCTCAGCCCCTCCCACCTTCCTTAAAGGGTCAGAGTAATGTCACACACCCACCCACACACACACACACACCACCACCTCCTTCTCATGCCTTTATGGGTTTGGATTCTGGTTTGGCCCAGGCTCATTCATCTGACACAACAGATGTGAAACCAAACAGCAAAGTTCCTGATCCCGATTTACTTTTTTAGACTATTCAATGAGACTTTTAAAACCTTATTATGACGTAAGAATAAGAAACGTATTGCTTTAAAATTGCGAACAGATCTGCTTTTTCCCATTGCTAAATATTCACCAAAGCAACCTGCACTCTTCCAAACTCTAATATGGCGGTCTGCCTAATTATCCTGAATGTGTGCTGGCTATGCAGAGCAGTATTCACCTCCTTGGATGTTTTACCCTTTTGTTGCCGTAAAAAAAACCAGCAAACCTTTAATGTTAAATAGAAACTTGATGATCCAGATTTAACTCTACTTGGTTTTGCTGGGACTTACTTAAATTCTCTCCGACAACAATCGATTTCTGCCCGTTGTTTACGCTCAGCAACATTTTTCCCTTGCATGTTCCACGTGTTCATACAGAAAAAGGGAAGCAATCATTCAGTTCTGTGACTCCTACAGTATGGAACCAGCTCCTGTCTGAACTAGAAATGTTGGATCTTATTCCATTGGAATTTTTTTGACGGTTCTTAAAAACGCTCAACGTGATTCTATTAATTAGTGTCATTGCTTTTAAACTGTTTTGCAATTTGTTTCAAACTCATGCATTTGTTTTAAGTTTATCTTACTTTTGTGTAACCAGGTTGTTGTGTCTTGCTGGTTAAATAAATAAAGGAAAGGGAAGGAAAGAAGCTGATTTCTGCAAAATAATGAGAATTAAATCAAAATATTTAACATACACTATGTGATTCCATAAATATCTACACCTTTAAGTTGACTGACTTATTTCAACAAGACGGTCAAAAACAAAACAAGAAGATAACAAAGGAATAGCAAATTTAAAAATGACATACTTCCCTAAAGGTACTAGACAATGTGCATGAATACATTCCCTAAGATGGTCAACAGAGATGTTTTCCTTCTCTACCCAGAGCCTGGCCAAGGTGTTTGCTGGGATGTCTGATGGTTTGGTGGCTGTCTACACCTTGGTGGACGACCTTCCTCTGGACGGAGAGATGTACCTGTGTTCACACACCTTAAACAAGACCGTGTTTGGCCTGAAGGACTCTGACCCGAGGCAGAGGCCCTACCCGGTCCGGAGCATGGCTCTGCTCAGCAGCGGCTCTCAGGTGACCATGAAGCCACATTTTCAGATCCCAGAGCTCATCATATAGTTTGTGTTTTCCACTCCTGGAGTTAAAGTGTTAGTTTGTTGTGTGTGTTTTCCAGCTCTGGTTCTCTAACGGACCGGGCCTGCTGGTCATTGACACCAGCAGTCTCCAGGCAGTGCGAAGGCTGGAACCGTACAAGGCTCCATCGTCCGTAGTGAGCATGACCACCAGCTTCAGTCTGTGTGGAGAGGAAGCCGTGTGGACGCTGGACGACCACAGCAACACGCTCAAGCTGTACTACGCCGCCTCATATGAGCTGTGTGCCACCTACTGGTAGGTGTTTGTCAACCCATGTTCCATTTACAATACAGAGGCAGAAACCAGTGGTCAACAAAATGTCCTTTTAAGCTACATTAATCTAAGCAGACGGTCAGCTTTTGATGGTCATTTCTTGCTGAAATAGACTATTGGAATTTACTTTGGAGTTCTGTTTTTTGTGAAATCAGACTGTGTTGCGTTTTTAATTTTTCATTTACAATAATGGGTTGCCACTGAAAGAGAAATATTGTAAGCATGCAGCCCATCCGTAATCATCTGAAATTGTGCTAAAATGAAATATAATTACATAAAATAACCTCTTCAGAAATTCTAAGTAATTTTAAATGAGTTAAGGTTGGAATGGCTCACATGTCAATAAATCACAGGATTCTGTACTGATACATTTACTGCCAGATAAGCCCAGAAACTACATGCTAGAGCTGTGTCCATAGGAAAATCTGGGTCCATTTCGATATGCAACATTGATAATGCTGATAACCGATATTTATTAATATTATAGACATGATAGATATTACACTACCATTTCAACATCTTCAAAAGAAAAACAACCACACCGCTGACTTCACCACCACTTCCCTTCTTCAGTTAAACTCCCACAATCCTGTGCTGCATCATTGTCACATGACCAAACGTTACATGACCAACCTCCTCCAGAAACCAACAGCAACAAGATGGAAATAAATATCGGTTGTTAATATTGGCCCATTTTTATCAGATTGATAATGATAAGTTAAAAAATGACTAATTTCAGACTAATACTGATGTTGGTGTCGATATATCATGGAACGCCTGCTACTATTGAAAATGAGTATCATTGTCCGCTTCTTGAATTGACATTTACCAGAAGAGTAAAACTGTGTTAAAAATGTTTGTCTTCGTTGTGGTAATTCTCTGTGGAACTACTGATTAGTTGAAGTTATGAATGTAACAAAGTTCTGCTCTCCTTTGGATTGAAAAATCCATTTAAAGACAGTTAACATGTTTAAAGTTAAAAACTGTCTGCTGAATTATACAGGAAATGACAGTGGAAACATGTTCCACTGTCAGATTTATTCTCCAGTGGAAGTGTGGAGCCTCAGGTTTAGCAGGGGAATTATTGATCAGGAATGTAGCACTCATCTGTATGTTGAAACATAATAGAGTTTTGTTTTGATAGCTTTTTTTTTTCCCCCAATTTGAGCTGTGGGGACAGAAACCCTTTACGGGACGTGTTCGCCGTGCAGCGTCCTGCTGGGATGGCCGCGGCGGCAGGTGATGACATCAACACTACGGACCAGAACGGGAAGCTGGAATGGAGTAACGGAGATGTGACGCTGATTTTTAGTGAGGAGGCGGGCACACAAATCATCCAGCACCAGGATTCTGTGACAGACTACTGCTCCCTGTCGTCTCCCTGCTCTCTGGAACCGCCACAGTCAAACTGTCTGAGCGCCACAGACTGCAGCTCACTGAGGAGTAGAAGCTGTTCGCCGTTGGCCCTGAATCTGCAGGCCCAACAGGAACCCAGAACTACTAACCTGTACTCTGCTGAGGAAATAAACCCTGCAGTCCCTGAACTGCAGGCCTTTAATCTGCTGCCAGTGAATGGGACAGTGTGGATCCCCAGGTAAGAACGGTTCACCCACCTGGAGGCCTTGTGATGCGTCTGATCCAGCTGAGAGGAAAACTGTTTCTATGGCCTTCACTTTTCTAAACGTTAAATACAAAATTAAACAACGCATAGCATGGATCTTTCCACTATTAATTACACTGCAAAAAAACGAAACCTTGCCAATTATTTTTGTTCTAGTTTCTAGTGCAAATATCTTAGTAAACTTCAAATAAGACAAACTAACTTACAAGTAACTTTTCAGCAAGATATAGAGGCTTGTTGTAAGTAAATAATTTATGAAAAAGTACTAGTTCCATTGGCAGATTAATTCACTTATAATAAGGTGTTATAAGTATAATAATAATTTTAATAATAATTTGCCAATGGAACAAGTAGTTCTTCAAAATAGAGAAAAAATTGTCTTTGGTTTCTTCCTGTCTTGCTAGTGACTGTCTGCTGCAGGGAGACAGTTGGTGCTTCAATGAAAGAAGCAGAAAATTTCAACATTCAACTTTGGAAAGAAACTGAATTGTTCTGCAATCTTTGTAGAAACTGATGCTGAATGTGTGTGTTTGACAGGCGTGGAGGTGATTTGATAATCATTGAAATCCAGTCCTGTGGAAATCAACTCAGGGGACGTGTCTCTGCTGTCCTCAGTCCACCAGGACTGTCCTCTCTGGGGTAAGTTATTCAGCTATTGTCCCTTCCTGCAGGTATCAGGGTGTTCTGGTATGTCAGTTCCATCACTGTGGACTCAAACTCTTCAGCAGTAACCAGGCCTGGTGAACGGCCAGCACCTCAGAGTCCTCTGGACCTGCAGGGTGGTGTGTGTTAGTTAATAGAAGGTTTCTTTATATGAATGTTCAATAGCGGCTGTGAGACATCCAACCCCCCCTCCTCCTAACACCCACACCCTCAGACCATGGGAACCCCAGGGAGGATCACTGCAGAGGGGGGGGTCTGGGGGGGGCAGCAGGCTGCAGCAAAAAAAACTTTCAAAAGTTCACACAACATGCTGCATGGGACTAAAAGTTCTGAAATGAACTGAGCTTCAGTTCTAATGGGTGTAATTTCAGCTCTATTATGGAAATTCTTATAGTTTCTAAACATGTAATTAAATTCATTTTTTGATGCTATGTGATTCAAAATGCAGATCTGCTCCTAAACTAACTGGAGCTGCAAAAAGAAGGAGCGGAGATTATCCTGAAATAACAAAGAAAAAAAAAGTGAAAATAAATTTCTAGGAAAAGTCAAACATTCAGAGATTTCAGCATGTTCCTTCAGTGCTGGTACCAACCCACACACACACACACACACACACACACACACACACACACAGGTGTTTACAGATGCACTCTTTGCTGAGCTGTGGTTGCCACTAAATACATCTGGTGTTAATCAGTTGCATGGCTGTTCTATGTTGTAAATCTGTTGGGCTTCTCTTTGGCTCAACAATACACATAAAAAAGCAGAAAGGAACTTTTCTGTATTAAAGCTGTAGTATGTAACTTTTTGAACAATATGTTTTCTATGTATTTGTTTAAACTGTCACTATATATCATGGCAGATAATCTGTGAAAAAATCAAACTCCTCTACCTCCTTACTGTGGTCCTACTGTCATCT
This sequence comes from Xiphophorus couchianus, assembly GCF_001444195.1. NCBI lineage: Eukaryota > Metazoa > Chordata > Actinopteri > Cyprinodontiformes > Poeciliidae > Xiphophorus > Xiphophorus couchianus. The sequence goes on from NC_040231.1 coordinate 33,144,404, forward strand.
GCAGTACAACCAATAAGAGCCAGGAGGAGGGGCTAAATGGTGTCAGTCATGCTTATGAATGTGCTGCTCACACCCTGTCCCTTGCTCTCTGCTAGTTCCCCACAGCAGACCTCAGGCTAGTTAGCTTAGCCACCAATGATGGCGGATAAACAGTTTTCCACCATCATAATGATTTCTTTTTTTTTTGCCATTTGCACATCATCACACTTATATAAGCTGAGGTGGAAACATTTATTTTTTCCACCTTATATCTTATATTCTTCAGATATAAGAATCTGCCTAAAACCAATGTTTCATGTAGCGCCTGCAACACTACTCTGTAATTAAAAGCAGTGTTTCCTGATGTAAAGTTTAGATTAAAATGATGTTCATAAGAGCTGCTACAGACATTGTTTATTTGCGTCGTCATGTTGAACTGCGATTTCTTAACTAGAACGCTGTTACATCGGGTCTGACACCAAAGCCAGATAACTGGAATGATGAATGATTCCCTCTGCCAGCACTCTGACCTGTTTGTAACTGCAGGCAGCCTGGACTTTACTGTCTGACATGACAGAGACCAGGACTGTAGTAAAGGTCTAGTTCTGCTCGTCTTCATACAGAACACAGGTTGTGTTCAGTGGCCCAGGCTAGCCTGGTTCTGCTGTAGTAAAGCTCTGAGTCTTTACAGTGAAGAAGGATCAGAAGTTCATTGAAGTGAATCCCTCAGAGGAGCAGGTTAATGACGCTCCTCAGTCTGGAAGGAGCTAATCCAGACTGCCTTCTCTCTTCCTCAGGTTGCACTTTGCTCAGTTGAGTTTCAGAAGACAGATCAGTCCTGATATTCTTCTCTGCTCATCTTTTAGTGCCTTTAAACCCAGAGAAGCACAAGATCTTCATCCTGTACAAGCACTTGGCTACCACACGCTATAAATCTAGTGCACTGATGGCTTTTAAATGAGCTGCTTGTGAATTTCTAGGAAAGGCAAATGACAAACAGACACGTTCCACCGGCTCCTCACCCCTCTCTCTTCTGCCCCCACCCCAGGACCCTGGAGGAGGCAGCGCTGGTGGCTAAGGACACGGTTGTGTGTGGCTTCCAGCAGAAGGAAAACATGGAGTGGTGCCTGGTAGTCTGGAGGGCCTGGGGCCACCAGGAGCTGGACGTTTTCTACCAGTCCTGGGAGGAGCTGTACCGCTCTGAGAGCAGCAGCAGGAGGAGGAGGTAGCTGCTCAGCATGGGGTGCTGAGCGGGACGGACACCGTACCCCCCTCCCTCCATATAACTGAAAAAAGACTTTGAACATTTCTGTCTGTCATTACAGAACAGTTATCGTTTTGTTATTTTAAGCTAGTCAGATGAATTACTAAAATTATTTCTTTTTGCTAAATGTCAGAATAATGAGAAATATCATTTGTTGCATTCAGATGGTTACATACAGCATCATCACTACTCCTTTAACAATTTGGGAAACAATTGATGGCTTCAGAAGCTTCCTGTTCATATCTGATGTGGATTATTATAAAGTCGAACTCTCTGCCTCCATGTGAGGCATCATGGGAGAATCAGAAAACATGAGCCAAGATCCAGGAAGACGTGGTGAGCCTTCCTAATTCCTGACGGAGTCGTGAAGGGAATGGAGGGAACGTCCACCATGACAGCAGACAGGCAGTAGGCCCTGCAGTCTCAGCCCAGCGCGCTGAGGTTCATGGCGAGGCGCCGACTCCTCCAGAGTCACATGAATGAATCTGAGCTCTAATAAAGAAGCTAATTTTCAGTTTTGACCTTAACTGATTAAAATGTTTAATTCTGTTTTAATCAAGTCCATATAATTCTACAGTACTATAGCAAGAAAAGTACAAAGTAATTTCATATGAGGTCAAATTAGATTTTTTAAGATTTAAATCTTTGGCTTTTTTTTAATTAAAATTGAAGATCATATTGTCATGAAATGCGGGTGTAGAGGTGGTGAGGCAGACGCAGCAGACTCAGGATATGATGAGAAATGGTGTTTTAATAAAGTAAATCCAGAAACAACACAGTCCAAAACAGTCCCAAAGCCGGGCAGCACGGCCGAGCTGAAGCCAGGGCTCGACGCCGGTAGGAACCGGTAAACGAGGGACGAAAAATAGACTGGGTACACAGGGACGGAACGACAAGGACCCAACAAAGAACAGACACACAGGTGGAGTTAAATACACAGGGGGTAATCAAGGAACGAGAAACACCTGGGAGTAATCGAGGGGAGAACAGGACAACACGGAGACACAGAAAACTCTAAATAAACACACAGAAAACACAGAACATGACGCATATATGATCTAATCATCAGTTTGCATAACCTCCACAAACATCTGTAACTCTGCTGTAAAATGTTTTTCTTCATTTCTAAAAATCTGACAGCTTTAACAGAGATGACGACCAGTACTATTCCCACTAAGTTATTATATTTATTCCTGATTTATTTTCTTTTCAATGTGCAGAAGAAGACAGCTGTTGCCCTCTGTCTGTGGGGCTCCACACTGCCCCCTATTGGTGAGGCTGTGGTCTGGGCCAGACTTTAGAACGGACTGACAGGGGCAGCAGCTCAGGGCCAAAAATATTTCTTTTCTACTTTTCTTTAACAAATGCATGTTTAACAAACATTATATTTTATATAACACTCCATTATATATAGTATATAATATTTAATTATCTTGAAATTCTGAGGTTCTAGTAGATTTCTTTGGGAACAACATGGAGCTCCTGGCTGGGGGACATATTAAACCCACCATGCATCAGTTTGTACCCACTGATATATGAAACTATTTATTAATATACTGTAATTTTGCCATCCATCTCCAAATCTGCCGTTAGCCCATCGGCCTACTGGTACTCTCTGTCTCACCGTCACTGAATCAGAACCAAAGCAAAAGACCTGCTGACTGTGTGAAGTCTAACTTTCCCAGTGAAACATGTTCTGTCCAGACATGGAGTTAAAGGTCACTCAGGGAGGAAGAAGCCATGACTCTTAAAGAGACAGTAAAGGCAGATTACAGTCTGCACATGCACACAGGAACAGAGACCTGAACGTCTGGAGGTCTGCCCTGACGACACTAAAATACAACCATGGATCAGCAAAATGAAAGGGACGATACCTGAACACCCTCCTGACTGTGATACATGGCAGCATCATGCTGTGTGGGTGATTTTCTGCAGGAGGGACTGGTGGACATTGTGGGACAGCGTCCTCTGGTCCCTCAGCAGAGCAGCTGCCATGTTTCAGTGAGCGTCATGCAGCCTGATGTGACAGCGAGGCGAACTGATCCAGACCTGAGGCACATCCTACCCGACACTCTGACAGCTCAAGAAAATCTCATTATTTTGACATTTAGCAAATGTAGATATATTTGGTAAACAAGAAATGTTTCATCTGATTCCATATCTGACGGTGCAGAATAAAAATGTGTGTGTGTGTTTTAATGTGTGTATGTGACCTGACCCAAAGCACACTAGAGGCCCTGGAGCAGACCCCGGTCCGCCTCCAGCTGCTCAGCTCCCTCTGTTTACTCCTCACATATTTCTGTCCACTAGAATCTGTCCAAACTGAGACAGTGGAGCTTCACAGGAACATTCCGGTTCAAACACAGACTGAGCTCTGTCCTGCTGGTGGGTGGATCCCTCTGACGCTGGGAACAGGATCCAGGATCCTCTTTGGACCTGAGTGCTGCCAGATGCAGACTCATCTGGACCTGAGGCCGAGGACAGGAGCTGCTCTGTAAACACATCTGGAGGCCGACTGCAGCTCACTCCCAGATATTACGCAGAAATAAACAACGAGATGCAGCAACAGAAAAACAAGCTGTGAGACGCTGCAGCATCTCCAAACATCCTGACACTCATACAGCTTGAATTATTCACCAAAGGAGCCAGGAGTTATTCATTTACTAGAACTGTATAATGTAAAATATGCAGATGCTCAAAACTAAAAAAAGCAAGAAGTTCCTAAAGGGACGGTTCAGGCTTCTCTTGAATTTGTTTAAAATGGATTTCTGTCTTAGAAAAGTCAGAACTAATATTCATGGAATTCATTCAGTTTTGTGATGCATCACTTTCTGAAGCAGGAGACTGCAGTGTGTTGAAGTGACTCCATGTAGAACTCATTGCTAGACGGAATAACATCAGGGTCACATTATGTCTGTGACTTTTACTTTGTTTTAGTTCCTAAAACATACTCCAGCCCATTGGTTAGCACGGTTGCTAAGCAACAAAAAGGTAATTGGTTCACATCCTGGCCTATGGACTTTCTTCATATGGCTATTAATTGGCCCCTAAAATTGCTCCTGTGTGTGTGTGTGTGTGTGTGTGTGTGTGTGTGTGTGTGTGTGTGTGTGTGTGTAAGCTTCTGGTTTCAGCTGCTCTGTGTCATAGTAGTCTTTTCCAGGTTGTCAGAATGTGTGAATATATTTTCCACTGAACATCAGTGAAGAAGTGTTGGTGTTTTCTGCTCAGGGACACTGCTCCTGTGTTTGACTTCTTATTAAAGGCATTTTAAGATAAGAGGAAGTAAGAGGTGTGTGACATCATATCTATTTACTTCCTGTTTGCTTTGTTTCCTGGGAGGTAAAACTTTTAGAATAGCTAGAACTGATGAGATGGGTGAGTTGTTGTCTCTAACCTTTGGATCAGGAGAGTCAGATTTCTACCACTTTAATCAGCTCTGATTTATATAAAAATATTATGGCACCAAATGATATTTTATCTCTAAGCTGCCATCAGCCTCACATTGAACAGTTTTGCTGAGATTCAGTCCAAAGTTTATTTGGATGATTTATTTTTGCGGTCTTTTCAAAACTAATATAAAAAATAATTGAATTATGGCCAAATATGAAACTTTATATGAAACTGTTTCTTTCATATATAGAAGGTGAACTCTGCTGCACTGCAACACCCCGATAAAAACGTTGCAACTTTTCATTTACCTGAAATTTCAGCTGGAACTTTTAAAGAGGGTTTTGCAGAGGGACAAAACAAAACAAAGGAGGGAGCAAATCTTTAAATTAGTATATTTGTTTTTCTTTTCTTTGCCACAAAACAGTTACAATCTATGTGGATCATTATTGTTAAGATTAAGAAACACATAGCTGATCCTGCTCATGTTAAGGCTCTCAGACTTTATGAAATATTTGTCAGTGTTAATAACTTCCTCTAAATCTAAATTTAGAGATGAGATGGTAGAGATGATCTACCTGGCAAAATAAAAGGCCCCTGACTGAGGTTTAGCTACTAGTGTAAATGCTCTGATTCATCCTGAGTTCATGAAAACTAACTCTGAGCTTCTGCTTTGTTGTTTCCTACATGAAGCCACAAAAGAAGCGACTGCAGCTGATACTTCTTCACTCCTCTGGATCACTGCTGTTGTGTTTAGTTTTTTTTTTTTGCTTGTTTGTTTGTTTCTGCTCTGTCTTCTCTAACCTACTGCTGGTACTGATCCAGGTTCTGGTTCTGCTGGAGGTCTCTTCCTGTTAAAGGGGAGCTTTTCCTCTCCACTGTTGCTACATGCACACTCTGAATGAGACATTGCTGTACAGTCAACGACAATGTAAGCAATTGTCACTTTATGCTCATTTAGGAGTGGAGGCTGCAAGTCAATGACTATAGAAAACGTTTTAAACTAATTTGATTAATAATCTGAACTTGGAGGATTAATACCTGGGATCAGTGGGAACAGAGGTACGGTCTGATGTTCCTGACTTCTAATAAAGAGAGTTTCTGTCTCTGCCGCCCCTCAGTCCTCTGGGTTCACAGTGGAAACATGTCCAGTTAATATTCTGGGAAGATGAGTTCCAGGAAGACAAAATGTTCCAGTCCAAATGTACCTGAACTCTTTTTAGCTGAAAGCTTCAAACCAACATTTGGTCATTTCAACAAAGACACATTTCATTAATCCACATCTTTCATGGATGAATCATCTTTTAGCAGAATAGAACCTCCATCTGATGTCCATAACAATCTCCAGCTATTATCACTGGGTTAGAGGGAAATACCTGGGACAGGTCACCAGTCTTCCCCCCCCACACACACACACACACAATTTCTCTGTAGGACAGAGATCACGGCTTTGTGATGGCCATACCAGAACGTTGACCTGTTGACCTGTAGTTTGAACTGTCTGGTTGACGTCTTTAGATGTTGCTTCAATATTTTACACATAATGTTCTTTCCTCATGACGCCATATATTTAATAAAGTGGACCAGTTCCTCAAGCAGCAAAACAATCCCACAGCATGACACTACCACCCCCATACTTCACATTCACTTCCACATTCTCATCACCTCGTCTGCTGACCAACATCACTGTTGGACAAAGTTGTTCCTTGTTCGGTTTAACAGCTGTAGCAAATCTTAGGATTTTCTCAGATAAGAGAATAATACTGTATTAATGGCTACTTTAAAAAACATGTGGGTTTATTCATGATTTTTTTGAACAGTACAGAACAGATTGTGCTGCCTGTCAGGATGTGGCGGTGGGAACATCTGAATGTGTTTGAGCCACAGAGAGAGGAAAACATTTCATCAGAGCCTCTCAGTGTTCTTCTCTTTGGACGCCATCATGCTCAGCAGGCTCTGCATCTGTTCTGCAGACCACAGAGATGCACAACTGAATATCAGTTTTCAAATCCATAAGCTGATAAATTCACTCAGATTGCCTGGAGAGGATCACTGATACAGTCTGAGTGAATTGAAGACTTGTGAGACTCAGCATGAAGAACCTGACCTGATGGTAACTGAACCCCCAGACGAAGCTCAGCTCTGCAAATCGGCTGTTCAGCAGCTGAATGTGGTTCTACAACAATATAATGCAGATGTATTCAGCCGGAACCTACTGCCAGTAAAACAACCACATGATCTCTGTGTCCCTGTTTGAGGGTCACAGAAGTGGAGTTCCTGCAGAGCAGAAAACCTCTCTGATCCCTGCTGGTGAGGAACAATGTCTCTCTGCCTCAGCTTGAAGCTCCGCCGGCCTTTTCTCCTTCAGCTGTGTGGATGTTACGCATCCAGCCACCTGATTTATGCTCTTCTGTAACGGGTCACAGGAGGACTGCTTTATCTCTTTAGTACATTTGGCTTCCATATTCAGGAAGCAATTCTCTGCAGTGTCAGGGCCTGAGCTTTAAAAAGCAGCAGTGAATCTACCAGAACAGACATTTACATACTGAAGGTGTTCTGCTGATTTAAATGCACATTTCTAATCAGGCTGGTCTGAATCCTAGCAGCAGCTGTGTTGGTAGCATCAGTGTGTTGGTCCTGTTACCTGAAGAGCCTCAGCTAGGTTCAGCTGCCATCAGACAGACTGCTGAATGCTGTCATGCTGCCTGTTCCTCTTTTTTTTTTAAAGAGAACTACAAGAGTCCTGTGGTCAGTTTCTGTTCCTGAGTTTGTCTTTGAGACCATCAGCGACAAGGTTAAACTACCCATCACTCCACTTTTATTTCCCCCTTTTGTTATCACTGCACAGACCAGGAATAACTCAGTTGATAAAGTTTTTAAAGTCATATAGATTCTACACTGTCATCATTAAAGGTGGAGCCACATTGGAAAAGCTGTCAAGCTTAATTCACTCAGTAAAAAACATTAACTAGGTGAATTTCGATAAAATTCGGTTTATTTTTATAGCACCAATTCTCAACAGGTCATCTCAGTTGATCCTAGTTATCTGAGGATGCTGCCATCAGCTAAATATTTTTCTCTCTCCTGCTATCAACTTTTTACTTTCATAAATACAGAAACTAATCCCACATGTTCATCTGTTTTTGCTCTTTCTTCTCAACCCTCCAGTCAGTCTTGGCAGAGGACTGCTGGTTTGTACTGATCCAGGTTCTGGTTCTGCAGGAGGTTTCTCCCTGTTAAAGGGGCGTTTTTCCTCTCCTCTGTCGCCCCCTGCTGATCAGGAGGAATGAATGCTAATTATATTCGATTTACTTTATTTAATGTTATGAAATGCTACTAAAACTACTGAATACCTTTTGAAAGACATTGTTAGCACACAGTCACAGAGGTGTGAAAAGTTTAGTTTCAGTTTAAAGGTGGAATCCCCTCTATGCTGAGAGGAAGTCGTCTCGTTTTCTTTATTTAAACTTACTTCAGGCTGATGCCATCTTGTCCAAATAATTTTCAGCTGTGCTTAAAGGTTTTCAAAGCCAGGGAGACTTTCTAACATTTTAGCATATTCAAAGAAAATTGAACAATAACATTGAACATGATCTGACATAAGTTTTACCTGATAACTTACACAAAGGCTGCAACATGGGGTTAAAATGTCTGCTAACTCTAACCATCCATCAGACTTTAATGAAGAAGAGGGAAATTAGGGATCCTGTTGAAAGCAAGGGCGTGTTCAAGTTCAGGGTCTGCATCCTTCGGAGGCTGCCTTTGATCACTGCGATGCAACGAAGGCTTTCTAAATTACAAGGCTCCTCCAAACGCGGTTCACAGCTACTTCCTTCATTTCCCTGGATTCGAAGGAGGGGTCTGGTGTACCTTTCACAGAGATACAGTGGAAGAGGAGACAGTTTTAAATATTACTATATTGGAATGTGATGGAAAGGAAATTAAAGGCTTGAAGTGGTTTTTGTTGCTTCCTTTTAGAGGTCATTAAAGGACGTGGCCCATGGCAACAGGCTCTTTGAAGGACACAGCACTGAATTTGGACGCAAATAAGAAATAAAGATCCAAAATTCCAACCACATCTATCAGAATCAAGTATCTTCACTTGATACAGAACTCCATGAAAAACAGTTTTTTTTTTAAAGCTGTACAGTAAGGAGGAACATGAAGAAAAGTGAGGTTGATGTTGGAGCCAGCAGAAGAAAGGCGCCTGCTTGGACAACACCAACCAGCAGAGAGAAGCCAGAAACCTGGTGAGAGCAAAATTAAACTTTAAGGGTCAAAGTCAAACTTTAAGGGTCAACTAGGCCATTGATGGGAGGCGCTGTGCTGTTACCATACAGCTCAGAGCCGGAAGCAGACAGACGAGGTGAAAACGTTCAGCTAGTGGAGGCTGTTTGTCAGGAAGAGTTAGAAGCGTCAGAATCGAGAAATAAATTCTTGACCCACACAAGACTTCAGGGGACAATACTATGATTTAAGAACACGAGTATGTCAGTTTTAGTTTGGGTCATGATTTACAATAAATGGCTTTACCCAACTATTAATCATGAGACACTCTAGTGTTTGTATCGATTTTTTGAGCAGTGCTGTATAAAGCTGAGCTGGATGTTGTCCTGCTCCATCTCGCCCTCCTTCCAGCCCCGGGTGGCTGGATGAGGCTGGTGGAAATCCCAACATTGCTGCTCTCTTTCTGTAGAGGAAAGAAGTCGCTCTGGACCAGCCCTCCCTTAAGCCACGGCCAGACATGATTTACATTTTCATTAAGGGCACAAGGAAACAAATGCTTGGGAGTATCTGCATCTAGACCTTGTTGTGAAATAATTCCAGACTAATAATGATGGAGGAGCCCAGGAATGTCCCCAAGGCTGGATTCCTCAGCAGGAGCTGCAGGGACTGCAGCTGGATCATTGTGGGCATGGTTTTCCCACACTACCAGCTTCATTAGGCATTCATGGAGCAATGAGTCTGATGACAGAGTCATGAAAACCTGGGAGACAAGATCAAACAGGACTTATTTCCGATTGCAACACTAGAAAAACTGCAGACACACCCACATCACTGAGCCACAACACTTTATTCAACAAAGTCATTTAGAAAAAGGAACAGCAACATGTGACTTAAGATGGCCGACAAGAGGGCTGCTCCCATTTTATTACGCTGCTACGACGACCTGAGCGGCTTCAGTCTGTTAGAAAGGCCTGAAACACACGGCCTTTACACCATCACACACCTGAAGGACGCCACCCACACACACACACACTCTTCTCTCTCTCGCACACACACAGAACAAGGGGAACATCTAAAGCAGACTGCAGATCTATCTTTGGTGAGAAGTTTAAAAATAGGTTTGCAAAAAAAGAAGAAACAAAGGGCTATGTCATGACTACTGATGCGGTTATACAATCTTTTCAATACACATTGTTCAAAAATCAGAAGGTAGAAAATAGAGCCTGCAAATTCAATAAATTAGAAAACAAAGTGAATTGCAGATATCAAATCCAGCAGTAGAGTTTTAAAAAATCATAAAAAACTGAAATATATATATAAAAAAGGAAAAAATGGTAACAGTGTAACAACATCTAACCAAAAAAAAACAAGGTAAAAAAGACACTGGAAGTCTAACAGAACAGCTCTGATTGGACGTTTGGCTGGGATCATGTTCAGGCTCGGCCTTGTGTAAACATTCCCAATCAGGAGGGGAATTCTGCTCCGAGTACTCTTGGTTGGTAAAGTACACACACCAGACAAACACAATGCGTTACAAGCATGACTGTGTACTTCTTGAGGTACACACAACCAACTGCTGCGTCCTCAGCACTGATGGAACCTGTCAGTGGAGAAGAGCCTCAGGTTCTGGTTAGCACCCACCAACGTTCCTCCTATGATCAACAACATGAGTCCAGGCTGCCTACGTGAAAAACAGTCAAACAACGCCGGACGGAAAGTCTTTCACTGTAGTAAAAATAAATAGATGAAAAGTGAGTTATAAAGCGGAAGTGAACGGCCATGGTGTGTTTTCATCATGCTGTCCTGACCGAGGCGTTGCTGCTGGCCAGCCTCCTGAAGCCGTGGTCGTTCTTCTCCAGCCAGAGTTCAGACAGCTGTTGGGTGGAGCCGTACGACGAGGCCTTGGAGCCCAGGCACATCTTGTACTGCTTCGCCTCCAGGTTGGGGTCACATATGACCGGGTGGTGGACGTGCACGATCCCCGTGTCCATACTTCTGAACAGCTTGATCCCCGACTGGACAAATTTATTATAAAGGTCGACGTCCTCTAGCCCCCACCCCTGTATGGAGGTGTCGAAGCCCCCGGCTTGGACCAAGTCCCCCTTATAGACGCAGACGATCCCAAAGCCGTAGGTCCTCCATAGCCCCGTCTTGGAGGTGAAGACGTAGTGGTTGTTACTGGGGACCTTCCCAGAGTACACCACTTTGGGGTCATACTGGCTGAAGATGATGGGAAAGTAGGCCTGCTCCCCCAAGGCGGTGTTGGTCCGGCAGCGCTTCAGGAAGTCGCTGGAGAAGAGCAGATCTACGTCACAGTAGAAGAGCAAGGAATCGTTGGAGAAATGCAGGGAGCCCACTTCCAGAGCCAGAGCCCTGGAGAAGGAGCCGGCGACGGGCTTTATCTCCATGTCAGCTCTGGGGTACTTCAGGTGGTACTCCCTCATCAGCTCCACCTGCTTGACCCGCTCGGTGTTATTGTCCGTGCTGAACAGCAGAATCAGCAGCTTTACATTCAGGTTGGGGATCAAGCAAACTTTCTCAAAGTTAGCCATGAAGCGCACAAAGATGTCGTAGCGGCCCGACAACGGCACCAGGATGTTAACTTTGCTTTCTTTGGGCTCCCTCTGGTCCTGTCCTGAACTAGTGAGCTTGAAAGGCACCAGCATTTTCAGAGAGTTGGACAGGAAGGACAGGGAGTCAGACTCCTGGTTGATGTGGCTAGCGAGAGCCCTGGCATCCATCTCGTCCTCTTCCCTGAACTGGATCTGGCTGAAGGTCTGCTGAAGGTAAGCATGTCTCCTCACGGGAACCGTCATGGTCTTCCCTTTGTGCTTCTTGTACAGCAAAAGCAGATCCAGCACATATTCCGCCCCGTACAGCGGGTTGACCCGTCGGTAGCCATACTGGATTTCTTTGAAATCGATGACCCGACCTCGCGTTTTGGCGTTGGCATTGATCATCTCCATCACCTGCATGATGATGTCGTCCAGAGCCTGCCTCTGAGAGGAGTCCATCCCACGGCGAGGTGGCTGACTGTCCGAGGAGGAGAACAGGTACTTTCCCGTCAGGAACTCCCATTCTAGGACTTCCTCTCGTTGATGGGGATGAAAGCGCATGAAGGATGGAGGAATGCCCAGCTGGAGGTCCTCTCGGCTGGGCTCGGCTGCTCCATAGCGCCCCATCTGGACAATCTCTCGGTGCAATTGAATGGTTCTGTGGCGCAGGTCTGCGATCTTGCGGCTGAGCAGGTAGCTGTGCAGGCGGTACTGGTAGGGCGGGTTCTTGTTGGGGTGCAGAGTGATGGCTCGATGGATCTTGCTGTTGTGGAGATCTCGTATGTAGCCTTTCTTATTTGGTTCATAGTTCTCATAGAAGAGTTGCTGCATCTGTAAAGACAGGAGACAGTTTGCTGTCAGAACACTTCAGGTTCAAATTCAGGTCACATTGCATCCATCTGTCCACATAAGACCACTGAACATGAGGAGATAGAGAACCAATTTTCTCCTTACTGTCTCCAGACCAGTACTCATGTCTGCATTATTCAGACATGAATAATGCAGCTGGCAGTGGAACATGAAAAATGAACCTAAGGAAACCAGGGCAAGTACAAACACACACTGGAAATACACTTCAATAGGAGAACCTGCTGGTGTTTAGTCCCAACACCAGCAAGGACTAAAGCGTTGAAAACAGATTTAACTGCTTAAATAAGGGGTGTCAATACTTTTGGAATTTTGCACCAAATCCAGATCCAAAATGTATCAACAAAACCTATTCAACCGTGAAATAGCTGCCTCTTCATTAAATAAATTCTTCTTTTCATGTTGATTACTCCTCCAGGATTTCATGATTGTTTTTGTGAATTTTTGCAACCAAAATCTACATTTTAAAGGAATTTTGTAATATTTGCGCTGGTAGGACTTTGTTACATTTGTTGAATTGATCACAGAATGTAACTTAACAAGACAGGCCGAGGCAGCAGTGCAGTAGAAGTGAGAAACACTGCAGGTGAGAGTTCGCATCACTCAAACCCAATGTTTCTGACCATTTTTGGGGAAAATTTGCAATAAACTGAAAATTATTAATTTGTGTGGAAAAAAATGCAAGGATCTGATGTTGAAACCAGACCATTGGTGCTCCAGCTGTGTGTGGTTTCTTGCAGTGAGCTGACAAATGTGCAGGTGACAGTAGAAGCTGCACTCTAAACGCCATCGTCAACAAGTCAGAGATGATGGATGGTTACAGACGGCCACAGCAGCAGATTGGCCAATCACAGCCTCCGCAGAGAGAAGCTCTCCTCTAGACATGTTGCCATGGTTGCATGAAAGCTCCAAGCAGCTTCCAGCTGTGGTCCAGGCTGAGGTCACAGCCGTGACCTTGTCCAGGGACAACACTGTAGACTCACAGACTAGGCACAAGCTCCATGTTGCCAATGTTTGCATGAAATTTTTACAATGCCATGTTTTTCCTGATAAATCTGAGTTGATAGTGATGCTGGATGAAAGCCCAGACGGCACCCAGCAGGGTCATCAGCTGGCAGCCAGCTGGTCACAACCCCCCATAGCTTTAGTCATAAGGCTGACTCTTCACTGCTGCAGTCATTAGTTTCATTTCTTCACACTCATTAATCTCCCGTCATTTCTTCCTACCAACGAGCTTTCCTAATCTGAGGAAAAACTGTTCCAGGAAGCTGAAGGTTGAACTTTTTATTCCAGATATTAAAGAGAAATGCCTTAAAGGCTTAGCTTGTTTATTTTATGTGGGCTTGTGTGGAGTAGATGATAGTAGAAAATATCTTATATATATATATATATATGTACACATATATATATATATATAGAAGCCAGCAGACTCAACACGACCTAAGCAGACACGGCTAGTGCAAAAACAAAGACACTTCAGTGAGGAAACAGAAATAAAGCCTCAGGTCATTCAGTGTGAGTCGTTTATAATGTTTGAAGATTTCTGTTTATTAGGCCAATGTTGAGGAGAAATAGGCTTCTGAGCAGCGGGTGCTAACACCTCTCCACCCCCCAAATGAAAATTCCTCCCAGGTTCCCCGGACTGAGAAAGCTCTTTACGTCACTGCTTTGGTTTAATTCAGATGCACTGGAGGGTTTTCAAGCACAAACCTCCTGATTGGGGTCATGGAACCCTAATCAGATTTAAGGGTGCCTTCACACCAGACCTGTTTGGTCCGCTTTAATCCAACTCTAGTTGGTTTGGGGAGATGTGAATGTGAAATCAAACTCTGATGTGGACCAAAAAAGTGACTCTGGTCCACCAACAAACCTTGGTGTGGGTTCGACACCTTGGTGTGCACTAGAGAAGTGAACTCTAGTGCGGTTTGAATGCACATGTCAACACTGAAACCACTCCAAAAGTAGAAAGTGGACAATTCTGCAGGGCATTCTGGGTAAATACAACCAAAACAAACACACAAGCCTGGCACTAGTGGGAGAAATGGCTTTGGGACTTTTATCAAAGACAAAAAAGAAATCCTCCAACCGCTAAAATCTGACGCCACTTCACTGTTTACGTCTCATGAAAAAGGAAGTTGTGTTCAGTGTTTCCTTCAGTAGTTCTTGGTGTAGCACCACTACAGGTGAGGAGTGGCACATTTTGCTCAAAGTGTGCAAAATGTTTTTTTTATTGCGAAAAAAAACCCACAGCAGCTGGAAATGGACCAAATGATGAAGCTTTGGTCCCAGTGGAACTGAGGGGTCCACTATATTGTGGGAAAACGCCAATTCTGTGTTCTAGGTGTGAGTTGAATAATATTTTGGTGCTAAAAGTAAAAATAAACTAACTCTGGGGTTGCAGCTCCACCAGCTGGGTCAGAGGCCTCACACACTCTATGGCGGGGTTTAATCTGCAGGACAAAAAGCACCCCCACCCCCCAGCCCCCACCCCAAACACCCCTCCACCATCCAAACCTAATTGGAGACTGGCCGTCTAGTAAACGCTGGTGATGTGTCCAAATTCATTTTCCGCTCCAGGAAAAGTTTCTCCCAGCAGGACAGCTCCACAGTGGGACTGGGATTGATCCGCTTGGCGGGCAGCAGGACAGCATGTGACTAGAGCTAATTCAGACAGACACCCTGTGACTGTGACACCCAGCGGACCAACAGGACAGATGGGATCTTTGATTGCCTTATAAAAGGCTTATAGGGTCAAATGATTCATAACACATAGATGCATCATTTCATTCCACAAAAGCAGCAGCTCATCTACATCCACAGCTGCAGAAAACAGGAAGTAGATAAGTTTGCTGATGAGAAATAGATGTGCATACTGACCACTCTGAGCACCTCACACCAGAACCACACATACACACACAGAGCAGTAGACAACCTGGGTAAAGTGCCTTGCCCAGGGGCACATGGACATGTGGCAGGAGAGATCTGGACTCAAACCCCCAACCTGGATTGAAAAACAACTTTTCCCACTGAGCTCAACTGTGGCAGCTTCCACAGTTGCCACCTATCAACAGTTACTATGTCAACACAGCAAAAAACACAGGTGGGCATTTTTCCACATAATCTATTATTTATTATAAAATTTATTACAAAATTTTATCTTATTGTGATAAAAATTTGATTAATGACACTGAATAAAAAAACTAAACAGTATTTTCGGAAAAGTTGGTTTTACTATTTTCTCCACTGTTCCACAAGAGCACCAATAAATATCAATAAACTTTAAAATATGAATAAATGAAGTCTCTATATGCAGTTTAGTGATATAAATCTTTAAATAAGAGGCGTCCTGAAGAAGCCTGTTTCAAACGGGAACGCTTCTCCAGGGAACAATTTGTGTTTGTGGCGACATGAATGCTGTGCCATACAGTCACAGCCTGACAGTTACCTGAAAATGTAGTAATAAATTATTTTTTTAATTCTAATTTTTATTATTGCAATAGCATCACAAAATATCGCAATACAATTCCAAGTGCATATCTGCAGCTTTTAGAGGCTGCAGGTGTCAACAGCTCAGAGAGAAAAGCTGAACAAGTTCAAATGATAAAAGATGTTTTTATAGAAAGAATGAGACTAAATCCAGGCGATGCTGGATGTGGAGGAGCTACGGCTGCCACACAGGTTCACATCAGCATCAGCAGTGTCATGTGAAGAGGTCAGAAATGAAAAGGCATTAAGTGTTTGAACATTTTCTTATATTTTACTTTTAGTAAGCTGAAAAAAACAAGTAAAAAAGCAGTTGGTGAATGTTCCTCAAAGGACAAACTGAGGAAGCAAAGTTTCACGTCCTCAGGAAGAAATATTCCACAGGTCCCAACATGTTCCTGTCAGGCATGTAGCAATAAATCAATTCATCACACGACAAATTTAAACAACCTCAATCATTTCTATTTATGAGTTATTGTGTTTCTTTCTCTCTTTCTACTAAGCACTGGATGATAAAAGTCTTCAATCTGGTGCTTTGGTCTCAATCAGTTCTTTTGTTAAAGGACAATTTTGTTAACAGAGACTTCACTACATAATTCATTTTATTTGTTGTTTTGTTTATGTATTTAGGATATTTAGCATATATTCCAGTTCCAGTTAAATGTTCATTAGAATTTAAAGTTTATTGATCTTTGAGAATGCGTTGTTGCATTGTTATGTCTTTGTCATTATATTACTTGAAAATTGTCTCAAAATGACAATATTATCATTCATAGCAATAACTTCTGGGACAATTTATCATCCAGCAAAATGTGTTATTGTGGGAAAACAGCTTGTTATAGTGGGTTCAGCAGGAGAGATCTGCCTGGTACCTTTACAAACCAGAGACCAATGGAGGACAGGTTTGGCCCATTAATGATTTACTGGGATTCAGATTTTGACCAACTCCAGGTAGAACAGAGAAGAAGACAGGAAGTTAGAAACGTGCTCTCTGATCAGAACCATCTAACTCAACAAACCAGTCCTAGAAAGACAGATTATAGCTCAGTTTGCTATGAACTAAGCAAACATAATGCTTTGCTTAGTTCATAGTTTATTCAAAACAAATCTGAACTCAATGAAAAACACAACAGTGGGCTTCTGAGGTGGCGCAGGGGTTAAGCACAACCCACATATGGAGGCCTTAGTCCTCTACACGGCTGTCGCAGGTTCGATTCCCGACCTGACAACCTTTGCTACATGTCTTCCCCCTTCTCTCATTTTCCTGTCAATTCCCTTTCAAATAAAGGCTACTAGAGCCAATAAAACCTTTTAAAGAAAAACACACCAGTAAAGTAACAGAATCGTGTTTGTCATAGTTCCCGTCATAGCTGAAACCTAAACCATAGAGGAAGAAGCTCTCCATTCATCTGTTTCATCCCACAATAAAAGGCTCATTATCTTGATTTATGTCATTATTACTCAGTGTTGCACTGGATATCTTATTACCCCAGGATTAATAAAAGCAGGCTCTTTGGGTTTGTGTGTTGTGTAAATATTAAAATAGTCTTGATGGCAGAAAAGAGCCTTTGTTCCTTAAAGCCACCTGGTTTTATCTGCTCATGTTCCCACGGAGAAATGGGAGATAAGCTCCATTAATGGACTCAAGAACCAAAGAGAGCAACGCCTGCAAGAATAAAAGCCTCTCTCACATTACCACCCAAAACTCTGGCAAAGTCTGCAGGACTGAGATCAGGCTGGGCAGAGCAGAGGCCTCACTGCTGCAGCATGCATAGAGATGGGCAATAAATCAACAATAACAGACATCATAATCTGATAGAATTTTCAATAATTTTACTGATCTCCAATCCAGAACCACAAAGCCTCTTGGGGGATGTAGCCAGAGGAAAGACTGTAGCTGGTCAGCCTCTCACAGCTAGCCAAAAAGAGTAGATGGCATCAACTAACTCACTCTCTCTTTGGTTACCTAGCAACAACCTGACTGTTACCGTTGAATAACTTGTGCAGCAGCAGTTAAAGGTTTTGATGCTGTGGCTCAAAATTGCTTAAAAAAAAAAAAAAGAACAGCGTGTAGTGAAAGGAGAAAATGAAAACAGCAGCTGGAGAGGAAACTGAGGATGAAACAGGAAATGCCCTGTCACAAGTTTGGCAGAATTTTGGATATTTAAAAGAAAAAAAAAACTTCTTATTGATATTGACTGATATGAAACCCCTTATATTGTGATATCGTCCAAAATAATGAAGTACCATGTCAGAGCATGTTCTTTCATTATCCAATTAAAATATTCCAGAAAAATGTTAAAAAAAAAAAAAAAGGGGGAAACCTCAAGTTTGTGAATTAGTCAAGCCTGGTGCAACTGCTGCGTAACTGCAGCAACAGCAGCTGCAGCAGCAGTTTGCACCAGGTTTGTGGAGCTGCTGCAGCCAAGAGAGCAACCAGATAGTGAGAGTTGCCAAGGGAGGTAAATACATGGTGTAGCAACATTTGGTGACAACTCTTTCCACACATGTACACAAAGATCAATGAGTCAAAGCCTACAATCTGGAGCCGAGGCCCCGCCCAGCATTACCCCTCCACTGCAAAGAAATAATTAAAAATCAGCTCTTTCTGAGGTCCACTCTTTCATTTCAGCATGCAGTTACAGAGCTGGAGCCAGAGTGTGTGTAAACAGGTGCAGGGTGTGTGAAGCAGGTAAAACACAGCCTCCAGCCCTCACAACCTCACTGGTATGTAGAAGCCTGGTTCAGATCTTACCGATCCGACTGTTCCAGAACCCGCCGATGGTGGAGACGGTGGAGGTTTATCAATTGGTTCAATTCCCGCTCTGTCCGCCTCTGACATAGTGTCCTTGGGCAAGACACTCCACCCATGTTGCCTGCTGGTGGTGGTTGGTGCATGACAGCCCCACCTCTGTCAGACTGCTGTTGTTGTAATGCCAAAAAGTCGGCTTCATAAAACGTTTCAATATAAAAACAGATCTTAAGAAATATCAGACAAAAATCTACAATTGATGTCATCCAGAACATGTTTCTGTGAAACATGGTTTCTGGTGTCCAGATGATGATCTGTTAACATGACATGAAGGTCATGTTTGTCATACAGCAACAGACTTTAGTCAGAGGCTTCTTCAGATTAGCTGCAAGACTGACTGCTACCAGAGACCCTTCCTGACTGCAATGATTCTTTAAGATTCTTAGATGATATGATATGGCATTGAATTTCCCTTTTTACATTTTACTGTGAACATTTCACAACATTATCACCCTCACTTCTTTATTCCAAAACACAGCAAACAGTAGCGTTCCACTGGAGAAAAACTGATTTTCTTATTAAACGTTAGTCAGGCATCCACATGTCTCCATCAGGGGCTTGATTTTGCAGTGGTAGCCCCCAGGCTCTGGTACGCACTCGGCCCTCTGCTGTGGATCCGGGGCCTCCACGCTCTTCAACAAACTGGTTTTATTTAAAATATGTGTTTTATTGATGGGTGGTCTAGTGTTTTGCTCTGGTTGAGAAGAATGTTGTAGTACTCCTTCAGAAAGGGTCAGTAGGTGTAAACCTGTTCTTCACTCAGCTTGAGCCGAGTTCAGGAAAATGATCCCTGCTATAATTGTATTGATCCAACAGCAACATTTTATCTGCCTGTCTGTCAGGGAGGACACACCGATGAGACTCGTCTGTTCAGTGTGTGAGTGTGTTGAAGGATGCAGAGAGGTGTGTTTAGCGAGGCCTTTGCTTTATAAGGCCATGAGACCAGCAGGTTTGCTCTGTGTTGTTCTTGCTTATCAGACCAGCTAATAATAGCAATACAAGTGGACCACTTCACCATGTAAGCTAGTTTTCCACTAACCACCCAGTAAGCCTGCCAGCTTTAATTAATTAAAGCTTACTGTAGCTTAATTAAAGCTTAATTGCATTTATTATGCAATTAATTTATAATTGCATAATAAATTAAAATAAGGTTGACAATTTCCATTTGGACAGCATTTGTTAAACAGATGCTCCCCTTTTAAGCCATAGCATGTAACTTTTATATAAAAAAATGTTTTTACATATTTGTTAAAACTGCCACCATGCTGAGACAGTTTGTTATGAGACAGACACTTGTTTCATTATTATTATTAACTCCTGCCTTACCTTTCTAAGCTGAATGATGAATATTTTATTAAACACAATTTTGGTTTCAGAGACTTCATAATCCATCTTAATTAATGTTGTTTTGTTGATACATTTTGGACATTTAAATTGTTTTCTGGTCTCTGTTAAATGGTCTTTAGAAGGTAATGCTTTTTTTTATCTTTGAGATAGTGTACTTACATTAATATGGCATTATTATTATTATGTTAGCTGAAAATGGTCTCAAAATGACAATATTATTGCAATAATTTCTGGGACAATTGATCATCTAGCAAAATGTATTATCACGACAAGCCTAAGAGGCATTGACAAGTTTTGTGCCTCTGATTTATTAAATCTCAAACCATTTCTGCAGCTATCAGCTTTTTGTTGGTGCAGCACGCAAACTGAATGCTGAACCTCAGAGCTGGTGCATGTAGTAATCAGTTCCACGCCTAAAGCAGCAGCAGCAGCAGCAGCCTGCCAGAGGACATGTTGGGTGTGGGACTCTAATTACAACCCTGTCCCCGTTTGATCCCACCGACCTCACATCCACCCAGGCCCCAGGTTAGTACAGCTCCAGCTGTGTGCTGGGGTTAAAGCTACTGCTCCAGATGTGACCTGCAGCTGGCCTGGGGAATTATCTGCAGCCTCCTTCCAGCAGCCATGTGACAGCCACCGATTGGAAAGAAATATCTTCTAACCCCAAAAAGATGAAAGATCCCATCGTCTTGTTTGGTGGAGAGCTGGAGCACAGCTGCTTCTGCAAACATCTTCATCTGATCAAACTGTTCCTGTCATGGCTGGTTTAGGTGGAGGGGGGACGGTGTTGATGGACAGCAGATAGCATCTAAACTGGGGGAGGGGATAGATGATGCCAGTTGAAGGTCCCATCCAGCAAAGTTCTGGAAGTCGTCCTCCAGAACCAAAGCCATCTACTGAGTCTTCTGGTTCTGACAGGCTTTAAAGGAACCCTGGGCGGAGCTTTACGTCAGGGCCTAGTGACGGGCAGCAGGTGTCCTGAAGTTCAACTAGGCTGGAGTGGGGGGAGAGGCAGAGGGTGCTAACTGGATTTACACAGCTTTGTACTATCTTGACGGCGCCGTCCAGAAAGAGAGTCCAATACCAACACACACACAAACCCACATGGTACCGCAGAAAACGTCAGCTGCTTCCCTCTGTCTAATGCAGCTGGAACTGCTGGGTGAACAACACTCCTTCTGTTCTCCATCAGTCTATAAACTTTGTGTTATGGTTTGTGCCCAGAATAAACCCAGCAGGACCAAACAACCTTAGTGATGGAAAACCACATTCAGACAGTCAGGATGTGATTACTGGCTAACAATTCAATTCAAGAATACTTTATTGATCCAAAGGGAATTTGAACGTTGTTGTAACTCATATCATCCAAAGTTCTTCAAAGAGTTGTTGTGGATGATGATGGCTGTGAGCAGAAAGGACCTCCAGTAACAGTCTGAGTTACAGCAGATCTGAAGCAGCCACTGACTGAAGCCACTGTTGTATCAGTGTGAGGAAGCAGAAGCTCAGGGTCGTCTGCAATCTTCTTGATTTGATAAAGTATCCTTGTTTGCGCATAAATGAATCCTTCCAGGAAGTTGCAATGCTGCAATCACAACTACTCATGCAAATTCACTCATAATTCGCAAATTTTGCATAGACTTACAATTTTCACCAATCATCGCAACTGTTCTGCAAATCTGACTAATCACCTGAATGCTTTATATATTTCATTCGTTCAACACTGAACTTTGACCAGTCACAAGCTCCTTCTTATTTAACTTTGTGTTTTATGAAAGATAAAAGCTTGTGACACTACACTCTTCCATTTGTCTTTTTTCCCCCCCAGTGTAAACAGTTCACGTTAACTTGAATGACCAATATGGAATTCTTCCTTTGCACTTTGACAACTCCTCTGGACATGATTCTATTTGCATTGAGGCTGCCATTTCAACAAGGTACTAAAATGTTATTTGGATTTTAAATACTAACGATGTTAAAATCCTGTCTATATTGGGAAGGTTCTGTGCAGCAATTCCAACTTTTTTGTAAGATCATGCTATGGCAGCAACAACAACAAAAAAAGATGTAAAGAATTTGCGACTTTGACCACATTGCTCTGAAAAAGCTGCAATTATCACAAAAAACATCATCACCTCCTGGAGGGACTGACTGGCCGATTACTCAAATCTAATGTTTCAAAGGTAAGACGGAGCTGGAGGAGCCTGTTCAGAAACAAACTGTCCTGAGGTCAACAAGGCATTTGCATAACCTTTTATGTGGTGTATGTAAAGTACTTGAATTGACTTGTTGTGCTACACAAATAAACCTTCCCTGCCTTTTATTGCCAAGCAGAACTTCAACAGTTTACACACAATGCAGAAAACAGATTCTACTGGATGGTGTAGATACGAACACAGAAATCACACCAAGCTGAGACCAAAGTCTACAGAGACCACCTCCAAATGCTCTCCGTAACACTCCACAGTTCTTCCTATAGAAAAGTTTGTTTTATGGGATGCGGTAGAGTAGAGAAACTTTCAAAACATACTCTCAAATTCTTTTGGTATTCTGTTCTTTTGCTTGAAATAGGCCCCAGAATCCCACTAATGATTTGATTAAACTGTGTTTTCTACTTCTTTAGAACCCAGAAGTTGGTACTCCTGCCCTGGACATATCTGACCAATAAACAGACTGAACATTGTCACACGGTGTGTAGTGAGAGGTTTTTATTTCGCTTGGAGTTTTCTCTCGGTAAAGAGAACACAAACCAACAGAAAAAAATACGGGTTAATTGATTTAAACCTCAGTGAGCAAACAGTTCTCCAAAACTGCATCCCAGAACCTTCAGAAAGCAGCAGCTAATACTCAATCACCCATTAAACAAAGTTTGTCCTGGTGAGGCAGCCGTAGTGGGTCAACAAAGTTTTATATGTAATAAGGAGGTGGATGAGGAACAACGAGCTGAGAGTTAATGGAGGTCAAGGTTTAACACTAAAAGCAAGAAAGGTTGACTGAAAAAACTTTAACCTTTCCTGATTGGATGGAAGCCTATATGTTTTCAATTAGTTACTGATGCAAATCTATATTCATATAAGTATGAATACACTTAAAAACCACGAAATATTTCAGTGTAATTCCCAGCAACTGGCAACATGGCTATTTCCTGTAAGGTCTGATGAAATTACAGTGGAGGAACCTCAAACAGACAACAGTTCAGCTGAAATAATCAGGCAACTATTGGCAACTATTTATTATTGAGTATCATTATTAGCATTAATAACCCTACTAATGACAACATATAGTTTGATCTGTTAGTGTTTGCACAATCTGAAGTGAAAAACAGTGATTCCCTTGTTAAGAGCCCAATTCTGTTGGGAAGCCATGAATCCTACAATACCTCGACATGTACCACCCACCTAAACATTGCTGCAGACAAAGCACATCTCACTATGGCAACCACACTCTCCAACAGCCGTCGTCTCTCTCACCAGGACAATGTACTCTGCCACTCTGTGAAACTTGCTAAGTAACAGCACAAAGACAGCAATAAGGCCCCCCACAGCCTGCAGGCTGGACAGATTCTGGACAGAATCTGTAGGAAATGCTAGAACAAGCTTCCCGACATAAACCCAACCCATCCTGGTGCAGCAAGTCAAGTCCTGCATGGTCCTAAATCTCAGCAGGTGCTTCTAATGTTCAGGGTAATCAAAACTCTTTCTACTGCCACTACGGATCCTACAGCAGACTCCATGCTAGCAAACAGCAAAGTCTCAGAGCTCCAACATACTTTATCGGAAGCTGAACAGTCAAGACCCAGTCATGTGGTTGCCAGACATTTGTATTCACCCACACCTTTCATAGGATGGAGCATCCCTCCCACCTCAGTACACATCACGCCACTGCCCACCGGGGTTCTCCCTCCCTGCATCCTCAGTTTTGCATTTATGAGACAGTTCCAGAGCTAAGGCCACACTTTTCAGCAGAAAGCCTCCTCTGTGAACCGCAACGTACAATTTCCATCCAGGGGCTTTAAACCAAGTGCCATTGTTAAAATCACCAATATACATCAAATATGTTGATCAGTTACATGGAATCAAAAGCAACTCTAAACAGCTGGGTTTTAGTCTTGATTTAAAGGAACTCAGTGTTTCAGTAGTTTTGCAGTTTTCTGGAAGTTTGCCCCAGATTTGTTGTGTATAGAAACTGAATGCTGCTTCTCCATGTTTGGTTCTGGTTCTGGTTCACTCACATGTTTCATACCAATCAGGGATGTGGATTGTGTGTAATGGTTGTCCAGTATTTGCTGCGACTGTAACACAGAATAGGAGTGTCATCTTCCTAAGGGACTATCTATCTATCTATCAATCAATCGACCCTACTGTGATCGGCCCACCAGTGGCTATCTACTGTCGATCGATAGATTTGATATTGAGAATATCCAATATATTTTAAATATATTTTGCATACCACTCTGTGCCAATATGAAGGGTGAGTCTCCAGTTCTGACCTGGCCTTGCAGGCTAATTCCCCCTGAGCCAATCAGATTGGATCGTGAGAAGGAGGAAGTGCCTCAGTGTTATTGACACGTTTCCTCCACAGAGGTTGACTCGTTGACTTTTTCCAGAGTACAGAATGTTTTTGAAGTTCAGCTTATGGCTGATGACTTCACAGGAAGAGATCTCACACTGTAAACAATTTACTTGGTGTCTGCATTTTTGTGATTCAGTGACTGCTATGTCTCCTCTAGCCTCTGCTCAGCAACATGAGCCCAACACGACGGTGGAACCTGCTAAGGCTCTCTAACAAAGGCTGCTTTCTACAGCCCAAATCCACACTCAGAACCCTCTACCACACACAAAGGATTCCTTCTTCATCCTGTTCATCCTGCGCGTTCAGCTTCTCGCTCATATTTAAGAAGTGAGGACACACAAAGACCAAGGAGTGTTTCTGGACATACAGGATCATTATGCTTCTGTCACTCAACTCTATTATGGGCATTTATACAGAAAACTCAAAGACAGCTGTGAAGCCCCTCATAACTGTCCCTTAAAGATGAAAACACTGAATGAATCAAAAATTAACCCAAACTAATTGTAATATTTGCTGCAGTTTTTGTGAGACATAAAGAATATTATACATTTAGCTTCAGAACAATATTCAGATGTAAATGATAAAAAACAGTATTCTTTATAAATTGATAATATGAAAGGCTTTGTATGTTTTGCATTTTTCTCGCAGCTGATTTTGTGTAGAAGTATGTCAGTAGGTGGCCATCAACAAAATCTCAAGCTTATTTAGCCATTTGAGCAACTGTTTCAGAGCAAGCTCCACATGAACCATCAGAAGGTCCTTGCTTTCCTTCTAAGCAGGGAGCTTTAGGTGTGGAAGAGGAAACAGAGGAACTGTTTGTCAGGAGGCTGATCCAGAGAAAATCATGTTTCCCCGTTCTGCATTCCTTGGTGTGTTTATCACAGAGAAAAGCACAGAGTGGGCAGCAACACATATTCAGGTCATGAGACAAGATGATTCAAGATATTTAGGTCATAATAATAATATAAAATAAATAAATGTTTTAATTCAGATCATCTTCAAAGAGTTATTGTGGACGGTGATGCTGTGGGCAGGAAGGGTTTCTACTGGCAGTCGGTCTTGTAATAAATCTTGTGACTGAAGCCTCTTCCTGTATGACAGTCTTATGATGGTCATGACATGCTAACTTATCAATTTCTGGGCAGCAGAGATGATATCCCTGAGGACACACTGTTGGTGTCCTGGGTGACACCAAATGTCTCTCTAGGTTAACAGAGCAACCAAAAGATTTAGAGTCCTATAAACCTCTGTCTGTCTGTATAGTAAAAAGACCGAGCAGAGAGATGTTGGAGTAGAAGCTATGACCCTTGATCATCATGATGGGTGGAAGAGTTGATTGGAACTTGCTCTTTGTGCTCAAAAGTCTACAAAAATTAGAAATCAGAAGCAATACAACTGGATTTTAAAGATGCTGTAAACAATACAATCTTATACTTCAAGGTATTTTAGATTTAGAACCTTGAAACACCCCTTTACTTTAGCACCAAGAGGAAGCTCCAGTGCATATGAATGTTTCATTGTGTCCCAGTGGATAAAAATCATTAAAATCAATTTCTTACTTAAGCCAACATTTCCTTGTTACCAACTGCCCCAGTCTACTGTTTAATGCTTTTTTTAAGTCCAGTGGAGTGAATCAGTTTTCCTACCAATTCTTATTAATCAACTCCACCTGCTTAAAACAACTTAAGAGCTACTTTTTATTGTCCTACAAAATTAAAGCCTGTGCATAAATTCAGGGACACATTTTTAGACGACTCAGTTTCATGTTTAGGGCTTCTGACAGTTGAGTTTTTTTTCTACCAACAGTCATGGTGACAGAGCAACTGGACAGGCTTTTGCAACACAGACTTCCTTTACCTAGAAATAATACCCACACAGGGCGGTGCAGATTCTTGATAAAAATGAAAACATTTGTGACTGACCAGGAAAATCCTCTTCTGCACCATTAAATATAACAATTAATACAATGGACTAAACAACACTTAACTCTAAACATTAACCACACCATGACTTCTCCTTTCTCCTGCTGCATGAGGCCTGCATCAGCGTCGCAGCCAGGTCACACACTGTGCTGCACACATGACACGTGATGAAAACAAACTATGAGCAATGAGCATGTACTCTGTGTGCCTTTACCTCCACTCCTTTCTTGTATTACATTTATTCACAAATTAAATATATTTTTAAATCTAATAAAAATGTCTGTTGCAGTGCATAATTAGCAATCAAAGTTGTAAAAAACAAACAGTTCTCACCAACAGACCATATTGTTCAAGGTAAAGAGCCATTCAAAACAATGGGATCATTTGTGAACGTCACGTACGTTTTTTTTTAGCAGATTGTTTCACCAAAGGCCTTTTATAAAGTAACTCATGTTTTAACTGCATCTTGGTTGGATTACTGGACTCTGTATGTTGAACTCAATAAATCCTCAGTTCAGAGGAATGAAAGCTGTTCAAAGTGCTGCTCCACACCTTCTGACTAATGAGCTGGACTGAGAAGTAGGTCTTTATATTGGGATTTCAAAAATTGACTACCAGAACAGAATGATAATGAGAAAAGGTTTAAATGTATGAAGATTCCATCTGCATATGAATAATGTACAGTCCCTCACTCAGATGCATCCATGTCTCTTAAGTGTAAGAGCTTCAGCTGAAATAGATTCCATTTTATGGAAGACTGGAGCCAAGTAGGTTTTATTTTAGTCTACTTCCAGGAACCTCAATCCAACATTACAGCATATGAAATTCTGTCCATGAAAAAATAAATGGCATAGATTTTGTGTGCAGTTATTAAGCCCCACAAAGTGAGGAAACTAGTTATGTAATCTCTATTAGCCAAGGGCAGCTATGAGATTCTGATGGTATGAAACCTTTACACTTCACTTTCTAGATGTAAACCACATTTACAACACGTGTGTAATGAAACGACCATAACAGCATTCTTTGCATTTCATGCCACTAATAATACCAATGAGTTTAGTGTGGAAGGTCCTGGTGAGTGTGGTTGGATACCAGCCTCAAACCTCTTAAAGGTCAAGTGTCCACAGTAAATCAACCACCAACCCCCCATTATGTACCAGAGTCACATCATACAAGTGAATCCACTGAGATCATTGGCTATGTGAGCTTTCAGAACATGAAGCTGTGGTTGTAGAACCAAACAGGCATAGAGCAGAGCTCTGTCTAGTTTCTTATACAGACTGGATGTCCTAATGTATTCAGAGCTTTAAATACAAGTAAAGTTGTTGAGTTGCAACGTCAGCAAGTGACTGACTGCATCCGAATTCTGCTGATCATCATATCCCAGATCATAAGGGCACTGGATGATGATGATGATGATTTTAGAACAGCACCCCTCCTGGTGACAGCATGTTGAAGCGGCTCTGTTTTGTTGGTTCTGATTGGTTCTTTTTTCTAAACTTTTATTCAGAATTTCTTGCTTGAATCATTGCTATTAGGACCTTTTGCTGTTACTCTTTTACTTTCGGCCAGTTGTTATGATACATAACCATGGCAACAAGGTATTGTTTTTACCACCGGGAGCAGCTCAAATCTTACCTGAACTATGACCCCAAATCCCAGGAGGTCAAATGGGGGCTTTGTGGATACAGAAAAGCCTGTACCCTCTTCCATTTATCGGAACGATCAAGGATCATTTCCCAGACTCTCTCTCCCGCTTTCTAACCATACAATCAGACAGATATTTACAGAGCAGCAGCAAAAGCAAAAGACATGGATTAGCTGAGCAACAATATTATATCCAGGACATAATATTGTGGAACATCATCTCTGCTGCCAAGATAATGATCATGGCATGACAGTCATTAGACATGAGATCCTTCCTGACTACATCATCACCATCCACAATGACTCTGAACATATTTGGATGATGTGAGTTATGACATTTAATTTTCCTTTAGGATCAATAAAGTACACCTGAATAGGATTGCTGTTTGGTGTACTAGATATTTCCCTTATAAGAGCAGCTGTAGATGTGATGGGAAACAAATGCCTGAGGATTCCTCCAACATGAGAACATGTAGTCTTACATAAAAGTAGTTGGGTTAAGATGTTCAACTGGACTGAACCACTGAATTCTGCACCATATCAGAGTTTCAATCCACCAGAATGAACAAATTATTTAGCAGACATAAGAAGTGTTCAAATAAATCAATGACGGCTCCTCAGGGCTTCATCTATAAAGAGGAAACACATGGTGACAACCTGTATGGTCACTGTAAGACTCTTAGAAACTAATCTCCTTTAATTGGATAGTGAAGGCTTAGAATCGGTGCTGTGACTGATTGTGATGAGCATCATTGTAGTGCACAGTAAATGGCGCTGCCTGAGGACCTCACTACTTTTCTTATCCCACATACAAATCATGGACAAACAGTCTGGTATGACTACATTACTGAATAGAAACACATTGTACACCTTTGGCAAGAAGATTCAGTTCAGTTTAATCATATACAATATATAAATCATCATTTTATGAAAACGGCTCAATTCAATCCAGACCCAGAATGCTGTGCATTTCTGGATCGAAGTTCAGTGAAATGATCAACATTTCATTTTCTCTTTTTCTCTCTCTCTTTCTACCAAAACCAGATGACAAAAGTCTTCAGTCTGGTGCTCTGGTCTCATCTAGCCTTTTTTTTTCAGGATAATTGTTCCCAGAGATTAATTTTTCATTTTATTTGTTGTTTCTGTTTTATTTATTTTGGATATTTAAAATGACTTCCAATTCCAGTGTTAAATGTTGGTTGGAATTTAAAGTTTCTTGATCTTTGAGATTGTGTTCGTACATTATTATACTATTACCATTATATTAGTTGAAAATATTGTAATTTATTGCATTAACTTCTGGGATAATTTATTGCTCAGTAAAATTTGCCACTGTAACAGGCCTACTGGGAGTTAATGACAGGGAAAACACACAGGCTCAGCATGACTCCACATGGTACACTCTGGGTCGTCCACATATTTGTTTCTAGATTCAAACAAACATGGAGGCAGACTAGAGGCAGCAGAAGTTTGACATGCAAGTCATCCTATTTCTGCTGCTGCCTCACACAGACACCCCTGAGCAGCACAAACCCTGACTGCTGACGTCAGAGACAGGTTAGCAGGAGTAATCCTTTGGTCAGACGGGTTTCTAAAGACTGGGCTCAGGTACCGTAATTCTTCATGTTAGACCCTGAAAGGTTATGGTTCATCAAATGTTCTCTTCGTGTCTCCTTACACTACATAGCTGCTAATAGCTGCTAACACATTTCCTACCACTATTACTAAATGTAAGCTAGCAGCAGGTCCAGGAGGCCCTGCCCGGTCTGCTGAACACCAAGTCATTCCTCTGACCCTTTATTGCACATCAACTGAAACCAACGACACTTCCAGTCACTGCTATACCTGTGGTTACCCTCCAGCAAATCAAATGGTGAAGTCAAAGCGTTTTTAGCTGTAAAAAGAATCCAGAAACACTCCGTGTCGCCCCAGCCAGCTGAGTTAAACAGCTGCTCTGAAGCAGTCTGGTTTGTGGCAGGTTCCACAAGGAGCAGCACACAGCACACTGGTCCGTTTCAAACCAGTATTCAGAATCACACTTCTAATAAAATAGACCATTCAACAGAATTATTCAAAAAGCAGTTTCTCAGTGGTGGACTGCTCAGAATCAGAGGACCTAAAAGAGAATGCAAATGAAGCAGAGAGCGGTTGCCAGGCGCAGGAAAGCTTAGAGAGCTCTGAAAGGCCCGGCTGCTCTGGCTGCTCCAGCTACTCTGCACGCCACTGAGGAGACTTCAGGATTAGGATGTTGACTCAGCAATGCAGCCTTGTGATTCCCATTAACCGAGTTAGAGCTGCAGATTGGAGCTGGCACTCTTTCAGTGATCCTTAAAATAAAAGGCTATTGTTAACCCTCCCTTACCCTCCACCCCTCTGGATATTAAAGTGCAAAGAGTGTGGAGGCCACATTAAAGCACTGTTAATGTCATGTGTGCCATGATCATAGAGAGCCAATAAAAATGATAGGTAATAGAATAAAGTTTGATTCATTTATGATCTATACCACTGACGGGGAAGCCAGCTGACTGTGATGGTCTACAGTTCTCCAGTGAACGATCACTGA
This sequence comes from Xiphophorus couchianus, assembly GCF_001444195.1. NCBI lineage: Eukaryota > Metazoa > Chordata > Actinopteri > Cyprinodontiformes > Poeciliidae > Xiphophorus > Xiphophorus couchianus. The sequence continues at coordinate 33,175,026 of NC_040231.1, forward strand.
CACCCTCAACAAGGAGGATGAGCAACAGAGGTCACTGATAAAACAAGATAGTTCTGGTTATAGACTGGTGTATCCAAGCATTTTAAAAGAGAAGCTTTGTCAAAGGATCCCAGACCAAGTTCAGATACTCTACAGTAGATGGAAAAGCTCGTCAGTAAGCCCACATTGTGTAGGAAAAAACATTTCTTGTTATAAATTCTATTTATATCTAAAGGTGTTTTAACACCTGACAGTTTGGTAAACTTGGTTCGATTGGGGTAAAAGTATTTTCCAGCTGCTGTGGTTCTCTTTCACATTGCACCAAGTCAAATCAACCAAACCTTTTGAGCAACCTGTTCCGCCTTTTGCCTGTGGTGGCGCTGCAACAAGAACCACTGAAAGAAACAACCACTGAAGAAGACACTGAACACAACTTTCTTCACAAAACCAATTGTAGTGACGTCAGCTCGTAGCGGTTGTAGAATTTCGCTTTTATCTTTGGTAAAAGACCATGATCCATTTTTCCTGCTATCATTACACTTGTGTGTTTCTTTTTGGTTATATTTACCCAGAATGCCCTGCACTCAAGTCTGATTTCTGTTTTTAGAGCGGTGTCTGGTCTGCTTTCATTCACACTGCATTTGAACCAAACCAGAGTTCACTTCAACCAAACCCAGACTGGAGTTTGTAGGTGAACCTGAGTTAGCTTTTATGATCGGCATCAGAGTTTGACTTACATTCACTCCTTCCCAAACCGGACTTTCTAGACCGTTTGATTAAAGCGGACCATATACAGTAGGACTGGTGTGAAGGCACCCTACATGAACAGAAATAAAATCTTGACATATACAGCCCTGTGTCCTGGATCTGTTTAGTATACAAACTTCATAAGTTTGTGTACTTATGAAGTTTGTATCTAACTCTGATCCTCCCACACCAATGGGAGGAAATGATGCTAAATTCTAAAACCTTCTATCTCAATAATTCAGACCTTTAATAACTCATATTCTGATATTTGATCGTAGATGCCATCTACGTGGGTACTTTTTCAGTGATATCCCAAAGTATTGAGATGTGCATGTATCAGTTGCTGCTCCAAGCCCTCAGGTCTCTCTGCTGAATCATCCCAGACAGAGTCGGGAGGCAAACCAACATTTCCTTTTCCAGTTCAAGTCAAGAAGGAGGAAAAAATGAGCATTCTGCACATTCTGTATCTAAGTGACCTGCTAGCAGAGACACAAGCTGTCTGTTCTTCATGCTGCAGAGCTATAATTCCCACTAATTCACCACTCTCGCCTCCACGTTCTGTTTATTTTTGAACTGTGAGCAGAAACATTCATTGGCGAGCCGTTTCACAGCCGTAAAGTGACAGGACACGGGTTTTGGACGTGGTTGCCACAGGATGTCTGAAAATAGCCGAGGCTGACCACATACTGAGCTCTCTGAAAGGCCTCTACAACCTCCACTGCTGCTCAACCTTCAGGCTTTGGTCTTCCTGGAAAGTCTGGGGTGGATTCAGCGGCCATGGCAGCATGTTTTCCCAGCCGCAGCGAAGTAGCACAGCTGTTCTCCGACAATCGCAGAAACTGTCACCAGTTGGGATTTTAGGGGAGCAAACACACACCGGCCTTCAACATCTTGGGTGGAAACAGTTCCTGCACCGTATGCTGAAATCCCTGAAGTCATTTCCACACATGAACACTGGAGACGATGAGGAGGGTGTGCTGATGATCTGCTGCGGAGGCTTCAGTCACTGATTCCCAGACAATAAGCTTCATAGCTGGAGATTTCCTGATAGGAATGAGCTCTCCCAGCAGGAATGTGGAGAGAGACGTCGGTCTAACCCTGATCCTCCCACACCAATGGGAGGAAATGATGCTAAACTCTAAAACCTTCTATCTCAATAATTTAGACCTTTAATAACTCATATCCTGATATTTGATCATAGATACCATCTAAATGACGTGCTGAAGGCAGAGCAGAGTGAGGATATAATTCATATACAAAAAACAAGCATGGAACTTCTAGTCAATTAATTTGATTAATTGTGATTGATTGATTGTTGAAATAATTGTCAACTAATTTATTAATCGCCAACTATAGTATGCTAACTCAAAAAAAGGTAATTTGCTGAAAGATCAACACATCGAGGCAATTAAGCCAAAACTGTACAAAAATATTTACAAATATGTATCTGTAAATATGTTCTACCCAGAATTCAAATGGCTTTTTTAGTATCATCTGGTTCAGATTCTGTAAAAGAAAGTTTTACTGAGCACCTATTGCTATTTATTCCATTATTAAATGGAATACCAAGGTAGTCACCAGATCATCCCTGCTCTGTACTGATGTTCAGTCCAGCAGAAAGGCCTGAGTTTTTCATGTTGGTGTTAGAAGGATTGTTCAGCTGCAGATGCTTTGCTACAAATGATAAAGAGTTCACTAAAGAAATGCTGTTAGTGACTTCTAGGAAGTAAATATTTATTTGCATTTTTAAATGTATTTCTAACACTCTATAATAAAGAATCTGCTACATTTTTTTACCCAATTAATCTTCAGAATAATTGTTTACTAAAATGATCGTTAGCTGCAGCCCTAGTAGTGTATGCTAAAAACCTGTAGAAATTAAACTGCATCTTCCCTTCATTATATTTGTAACAACAAACCTAAGAAAATCTCACTTAGACAAGCATGTGAAAACCACAGAGATGAGAGGAGCTCCTCTCTTCCTGCCAGCAAAGTCTCTCTCTACAGCTACACTTTTCAGCATAGGCTTCAGATTCACTGCTACACTGACTGGTACTGGAACCTCGTCCCCATGGCATCACCATTCAGAAGTCTTTGAAGATACATGTATGATATGGATTGTGACATTTAATTTCTCTTTTGAGGTAACTAGAGCTAACAGTCTCATCTGCAGCCCACTCCTCTGATACACGACAGTAATTATTTACAAAGTGCCTGGGTGCTTAACCAAGGAGAAAAAGTTAGTCAGGATTTTTAGACTCAGTTCATGAGAAAATTCATCATCAATATGAGAAATGAAAGCTGAGACTTTGGTCTCCCACGGAGACAGAGGCGAGGAGAGCAAGGGATGGCATCAGCAGGATGAACCCAGAGATAAGAGCGTGTCGAGGCATCACTCATCAGTGTGTCCGCCATGTCGGTGGCTATGCCAACTAGCCTGCCTGTGTTGTTGTAAAACAGCTGCAGCTTATCAGAGAGAAAGGTGGAGGACATGAGGAGCGCTAAGCCCCACCTCCTGCCTCTGATTAGTTGTTTCTGAGCGAGCGGTGTATTTCTGCAGACTGCAATAGGAGAACTGGGAGAAGGCAGAGGAACTGGATTTTTATCACAAATTATTTGTTTTATGAAATGAGAGCAAAAATATGTATTTTTTACATATTTTAACAAATATGTAAAAAAATAAAATAAAATAAACATTTTTAAAACATATTATGTATAAAAGAGGCTTCCTGCAGCTTTAGCCCAGAAGTGTGAGTGAAAGGTTTTGATTGGTTCCCAGCAGAGCGTCCCCAGCCTCTGGTGTGAACTTCCTCTCTGGATGCTCGGGTGATGTTCAGCAGGGAGTCAAGTTTCCACAACAATTTCTGATGTCAGGCAGATGACGTGTGCTGAGCCTCAACTGAGTACTTATGGCAGAGCTCCAAGACCCTGTGTTGTAATGTCAGCATTATCTCCATGGAAACAAAATGGTAAATACTGTTAATGACGTGAAAGCAGCAGGGGCTAAGCAGTGGTGCTGCAGCGTGGCAGAAACTGAGTTTTTCCTGGAGAGCAGTCATCACTCACACACTGCAGCTCTGTTCCCCAGTCATTAGCTCATGTGTCAGGCCATTAATAGTTTTTGCAAACTAAACTACTTCACTGGAAATGAACAACTGTAAATATTAGCTTAGAAGATAAGGATGGAGAGAGTGAACAGTGAGGGATGAGCAGTTGAGTTAAAAGGTCCAACATCCGAGATACAAAACCTCCAGATCCTCCAGGACAGAGTTACAGCCCTAGGAAGAAGTATTCACCTCCTTCACTTTTTCTATCATCACTCCTAAATGTTTGAGATCAATTCAGTTTTAATTTCAGACAAAGAGAAGCCAGGTTACGTCTTAAAATGATGATTTTATTCAAGTAAAAAAAGGTCTCCAAACCAACCTAGGTCTATAAGAAAGATGAACAATTATATTAATAATCCATTATTCTGATGATTACTCAGATAAAATATGGACACATTCAGAAGATTTTTTATTTAACCACTTACATCTATTTCTGCAACATTAGAAATGTATTAAAAGATGCAAATAAACAAATAATTTAATCCCATTTTTAACTAACAAAATTAACATTTTTGCCTGAAACTCAGTAAAGAATTCCTTTCGTTGAACACTTGATCATTAGTAGCAAAGGATGAATCTGCAGCTACACAATTCTAACATCATCATGTGAAAAGCTCAAACCTTTCAGTACAGAGTAGGGCTGAGCTGGACTAACAGAAGAACCGTCCAAAAGCAAAAGATGAGTAACAGGAGAAAAGGCTCTATAAAAAAACCCTACTGGAAGTAAGGGAAGTAAAAGTATTCCTACCTCATAGGACCAAACACACTGGACTTTGGCGAACCTCCTCACACACCGGCCCACCTCCACATCCTCATGGGTGGTGTACATCTCCTGCAAGCATTCACGGATGTGTGGCACCATCCTCCTCAAAACCTCACGGCTCATGATGACACCCGGACCTCCCATGCAGAAGTTCTCTCCAGGTTCTAGAGCCAGCTTTCCGAGCTCATCCCGGGCTCCCATCCCGGTCTGGCCCAGGAAGATGGCCTCACTGCTGTTGAGGCTCCGCAGAAAGCTCTCCAGCCGCTCGCTCTTGATGTACACGTCGTCGTCGGCCCTCATGAACCACTCGTACTTGTCCAGGTAGTGGTCGTGCATGTACTTTAGCATCATAAAGGACTTCTTCTGAGGTGGGTAGGAATCGTCCACATTCCTCAAAGCCACAATCGGGATGGGGATAGAAGTGTCAGAGCCCTCGCTGGAGAAGAACTCCACCCTACCTGGGATGGTCTGGGCCCAAGTTCTGGAAACAATGACAAACACAGACACAAAGTGAGACAGAGCTCAGAGAGCAAGAGCTAACATTAAGATGTTTGGCTTCATGTGGGGGTGACATAGTCTACAGCTGAAACTAGAAGTTTACACATAACAAATGAAGGTTATATGTAAACTTCAATGGTTACCTAGAACCTTCAAGTTCAGTTGCATAGCACATTTCAGCAACAAGGCAATTTAAATTCCTTTACGTCATAAAAACATCATAAAGTCTTCATCATAAAAGACCAGACCAGGCAGGTCTGGAAGGTTGATACAACAGCAGATCTTTATTGTATTGTGGTGATAAACCGTTCTGTGATTTATAAACTAACCGTATTTTAAAATCTATTCTCTCAGTGAAGGACTTGTAGAACTGGGTGATGTTTTCCATCTTTCTGGTTTTAGTGTTTTTTTAGACAGACATATGAAGACATTGTTTCAGTAATCAATGTGACTAAAGATAAACACATGGATGAGTTTCTCTAGAGCTTGCTGGGACATTAGTCCTTTAATCCTAGAAATGTTCTTCAGGTGATAGAAGGCCGATTTTGTAACAATATTTATGTGGCTCTAAATGTTCAGGTCAGATTTCAGGCCTGATCTCTAGTTTCAACTACAAGCTAGTTTAAAGTAGTTTCAACTGTGGAAACTAGTTGAACTCTACTCTGCGATGACTCTGGATCGTCCCTCTGTATGTTCCACAAAAAAACACATCCTCCTTTTTTCTCACCATCTGAAGTTCAATCACTCCAAACTCCTTCTGTTTCAGTTAGAATGGAATAAACAGAGGTTTTTCAAAGGGTGGGCAAAAATGAGCAGGACGAGCCTCTGAAGGCCAGAGCTGGAGACCCCTATTCTAAAGTCTTGCCTCTCCAGGAGAGAAAGAGTTCATCTACAGGCTCATGCTATCCACATTTCACCAGCAGGTTCATTCAGTTCTCATTCAGTTGAGATGTGGTGACCGACTGTCCTCCTTTTTATCAAACTTTAATTAGCCTATTAATTCTTTATCAAGCAGCCAGGTGCTGCAGGCATTCACATATCAGATAGAGTTCAGAAGCTGGAATCAGGAACTGCTTTTGTTCCTGTGAGACAAACTGTAGCTCACACTCTTCACTTTCTATAACTCTGGTTTGTCCACAGCAGTAGATCAGTCTAGTTCTGGTGACTCTGCAGCAAAGAAAACTCACATCCATCTGAATGGCAGAGACCAAACTCCCACCAGCAACACAAAGGAGACCAACAAAGACGACTCATCCTCATTCACATTTTACCAATGAGGGCTTCCATGGTCCTCCAACAACCTCACTGCATTAAATATGCAAACTGAACAATGACTGGGAATTCAGTTCACTTCTAATAAACACATGTAACAAACAATAAACATGGTCATAACAGATGTACAGTGGTGTATGTTTCATTACACACACACTACAAACCATTAGAGGTTTAAGTAAAAGCTTCATCTCTGGACCTGAGTAGGGCTGAAAAAATGTATCTCGATAAGTCAGTTATTGAAAAAAATCATCAACTAATTTAGTATTTAGTAAATCGATTAATCATCAACTGGTGCACACAGACTCAATAAAGGGGCATTTGCTAAAAGAACAGCAGTAATTAATCCAAAACTGTACAAAATATACTTTTTGTATTTAAGTTGAAAAATATGTTTCACCCAGAGCAGAACACTTCAAGTTGGAGTTTCAGCTTCACTTGGTTCACATTCTGCTAAAAAAAGCACATTTTGCTATCCAATTATTAATCTGTTAATCCAAAAAACACTCAGCAGATCAGCCACACTATACTGATGTTCAGTCCAGCAGCAAGGACTGATGTTGAAGTTAGAAGGATGTTTTTAGCTGAAGGTGCTCCCTACAAATGATCAGATGTTCACTAAAGGAATGCTGTTGCTGCTTTTTAGGAAAAAAAAGGTTTGCTCCATTTAAAAAGGGTCTAAATTTGTCTATTTGCATCTTTTAATGTATTTATAACAGTGTATTGAAAAGTCTTAAGTGGTTAAATGAAAAAGCTGCAGAATGTGCCAATTTTTTAAAATCTGATTTATTGATTGATCACCAGATAAATCAACAGAATAATTTAATATCATTTAGTTACAGACCTGGTTCTAAGCTCATTGTTGCTTTCTTGTCAACTCCCAGCCTTCCTATAAATATCATCCCATTTTTAGGAAGAATTTCCAACTCAGATCTTAAAAATTCCAACATTCGAGTTTAAATGGAGCCCGGCATGTGAGCTGGTAGAGAGAGTGAGTCGATGTGTTCTGGGCCATAATGCTTTGTGCAAGAAGACATTGGAAAAACAGTTAAGGTCTTAAGGGGCCACTATTATGCAAAAAAATCACTTTTTGCATGTTTCTGTACTTCCATTTTGGTATCTCCTGCTTCTAGAAACAGTCCAAGAGCAGAAAAAAATAAAAATTAAATAAACACCCCATAGACGGGAATAAGTCCTGCTGTTGTTTCCAAAACAGCCAGTTTCAAAAACCTCTAAACTGTTGTGTCACAAATTGTTACCTAGCAGGAGTCTTATCAAAACTACCAACAGAACATGACACAATTTACCAAAAGACTTGGTGATGGAAGTACATATTGATGTGTTGTGTGTTTTGTATTGTTGTTCAGCATGAACATTATTTGTCAGTTAGCATAAGCTAACATTGTTTTTCAAATGTTGAGAGAAGTGCTTGTCCTCTAACCTCGCAAAAGTATATTCATATAGGTTGTAATTGTGGGAAAAACAAAGTTTTTTGTGCTGAATTTTTGAGCTTTTGGGCCTGAGGCGATGACGTAAACGCTGAGTTGGGAGGGCGTGGCCAGCAGCAGCTCATTTGCATAATCGTGAGGTAGTGCTAAACCAGCGCATTCTCAATATCTGAGAATAATTCTGTGTATTGAATGTAATGAACATGTTTTCTACAGTCCACTGATCTATTCCAGCTTGTTCAAGGAAGCATAACAGTGGACCTTTAACAACCAAACATTATTAATAACCCATGAATGATTTGAAATGTTCTGCAAGCCAGCAAATGGTGGATCCATTTTATTATTACCCATCTTATTTAATCATCCCCTCCTCTGTTCAGCCATCTGTGCACCTCTGTTTCAAAAAGCTAAATATTTCATCTCGACAATAAAACTAGTTTTTAGCAAATAAAAAGCACCACTTGCTTTTGAGGATGTTGCAGAGAATTCTGTCAGCTGAGATCATCAAGTCCTTCACATTCTTTTCTACAGTGATGCTGTGGAGTTTATCAGCTGCTTTATTCTAGTACAACCCAGCAACACTAACTGACAATCAGCCACTGATAACTGAGTTGAAATTGCACAAGAAACCATATGCAAATTATGCAACAGCAAAAATGCTGTTGAGTTTATGTTGCAATATGACATGAAATCATCAGAAATATAAGTTCCTTCTGCACATTGTGTCAAATGCCTGTAGTTCCATAGAATCAGGAGTTTGAGTTAACAGATACAAAACAATCCCATCTAATTTACTTTATGTAAAAAGAGGAATAAAAATGATTAAGAAAACAGAGCATTGTGTTCCAGTAACAACTCGTGAAATCAGCTGGAAGGCTTCAGGATTAGTAGTTTCTTGGATGACCAATTAAACAACAGAAAATGATCCATATTGAGAATTGATTAAAGTATAATTCAGTATAATTCAGAGTTCTTATTTAATTTGGTTAAAATCAAAATATATAAGCATCTATTTTAGATTACACATTTGAACGTCCAACTCCAGACAGGAGGAGTCAGTGCCTCAGCAGTCATGAACCTTGCTAGAGATGGAGACTCCACCAGTTGAGTGATCTCAAACTGCTTTCCTGGAGAACCAGAATACAACTTTTAGACTGTCTCTTGTTCAACACACTGGAATTAAATGGTAAAACTGCCTCACCAGCACGATGTCAGGAGCTACAGAGCTCTGCTAATGAGCTGATATTGGAGCCAGGTGTGAGCAGACAGAACTCCAGATACCGACCCTGAAGAACTGGAGTGTGAGACCACTGCTCTACAAATTGTGAAAAAGAAAAATAATAATAATTTTGATTTTCTTTATTCTGTCAGTGTTTAGATTCTGGTGAGAAATTGCTGGTTTAACAACTTTTGAGTTTGATTTCAATGCTTGGATTTATTCTTTTTTATGACAAATGACCAAAATAAATAACTAAAATATAGCGAACATGATGGTGCTTTAAGTGGTGTGTTTAACCAGAGGGGGTCCACTAAGTCTAATGGTTTGGGGTCCCTACAACCTAGGGTCGCTCCTGTTTGGAAAAAGTGTAAATATTCCATGTAAGCTTAAGAATAAGAATGACCAGCATGTGAACCATCGTCATCCTCTGTTTAAGCCTGTCAGCCAGCCAGAGTGCTGGCTCATCAGCCCTCTCCGTACCTGTGTGCTGCCACGGCCCGGCTGTTCAGGTACTTCTGAGCCGTCATCACACCCACGAATAGGAAACTCTTGGAGCTGGAATCCGGCTTCACGGTCGTGGGGGAGCCGTCCGCCTGCGGTGCCCACAGGACTCCTCCGTGTTCGTTCCTGAGCCCCGCGTGGAGCCCGCAGGCGGCGGTATTGACTTTGCGCTTCTGCCCGGCTCTTTTCAGCTCGGTCGCCTTGGGTAAGATGAGCCTGGAAGCCAGCGTGAAGCCGACCACCAGTCCCAGCAGAACACTAAACCATGCTCTTCGGCTTCGACCTGCCATTCCCCCAAAAACTTAACCAGCTCGTCGGAAAATGCTGTCTGGTTCTAAAACAGCGGTTCTCGAAGAAAAATGTCTAGGAAATAAAACCCAGGCAGTAAAAGACGGCAGCTAAAAGCGGCTCGGTGGGGTTCCAGTGGCTCACACACACAGTCTAGGAGCAGAAAAGCGCTTTTCTTCCAGATGCCCACGTAGCATCGCAGCAGACTCCTCGAAGCCGCTACCTGAAGCTCCGAGCCCCGCCGCTGCCCTGCCCGCCCCGACCAGCCAGCAGCCCTCCACCGTCCACCGCAGGGGAATCACCGCCGAGCGACGCAGGTAGCGGCTTGCATTGCAGCTCAGAGCAGCGGATCCTGTCTGGTTTGTCCCCCGCACGGTAGCTGGAATGTCTGACAATCCAGATCGCTGATCGCGAAGGATTTAACACTGGTTTGACCCAAGTGCGTTTCCGTAGAAATGTTCCGACGCAGCGTACCACGTTTTACCGGAAATCCCTTCTTAACCACCGGAGTTATGTGCAGTACATCTAATGTGGGGTTTTAACTGTGTCGATGATTATTAAAATGTGAGCAGAACCCCACAGGATTGCTTAAATCTGTGGTTAATGTGCTGCGGGTTCCAACTAAGACCGAAAACTACCGCTTTAATATTTAGTGCCAACCCTTTTATTAAAATGTGATTGGTAGGTTAAAATTTATATATCTATTTTTATTTTTACGTCGTCGTTTAAGTCGGGACATAAAACAAAAGAATAAAGAGTAGCATAGCTTATCTCGTGCGCCACCTAGCGGCTAAATTTGTGAATCACGCTTTGGTTTTGCATTGAGGGAACTAAAACAATCTTGTTTCGCGTCTTCTGTATTTTTAGATAATAGTCCATGTCTCAATGATGACACGGAATAAAAATGTAAATATTTCAGATGTTTTTCATTATTTAACTTCTTATTTAAGTTCTTAACTTCTACCGGTTTTTGTGGAAACTAACATTTGCATCAAATCCTGACTGTGACCCATTCCTCCTTCTGATTTTCCTTCTGCTTCTTAAAAACTCACCACAAGTTTTAAATGTGGTTCAAACTGGGGCCACAGCTCCAAACCTCAATATTAAATTTTAACCATATTTTATATTCATAATATGAAACAGACAAACACTTCAAGCACATTTGCTCATTTCATCATAATCGGTCTTCTGGTTAAAGTAATGGGTAATTTTTTCTTTAAGAGTTTCATCTGTGCTGATGTGACACAAAAGAAGTTTGGGTCAAAAAAAGACAAAGTGTTTTTGTTCTACATAAACTAAACCCCTTTAGTCAATAAAGTTCTTTGTAATAAAAAGTTCAAAAGCATCTGATTTTTTGGGGGGGGGTTGCTGTATTTTACCAAATTTGTCACTGCCAACATGCAGGGGGAAAGTGGTGCATTCTTTTATACATGACTTTGACTGGGCCATTCTAAAGAAGGAAAGGAATACAAATACACAACTTAACATCAGAGTTCAAAATAAATACAATTCCCCATGTTAGTTAAGATAAAGATGAACAGTTTACCGGCTGGTCAAACTGTCTTCAATCAATGGAGTTGGACAAAGATTTCTTATACTTTAATTTGTTTAGAATCACACAGTCAGACAGAATGTAAATAATATCTACTAGATACAACTGCTGCTATGATTTTTTCTCAAATCTTCCAGAAATACACAACAACCATGAAAAAGCACCCTGACTGGGACAGATCAGCCAGACCTTCTGGTTCGAGACCATTTCAAGGAACGGCTTCATGTCAAGCTTCCAATGACACCAAGAGCTGAGTCCATGATCTGCTGTCATCTTAGCAAAAGAGCTACTGAGGAAAGGAAAAGTCTAGTACACCCATTAAAATGCACTTTTATAATGTTCCTTCTGAAATAATTAAAGCTGCAGTATGTAACTTTTACAAAATAATGTTTTAATATTTGTTGAAACTGTCACTATTTCATGACAGTATGATATGAGACAGATGAAAAAAGGAGCTATTCTGATCTCCCAGTGCAAACTAGAAACAACCAATCAGAGCCAGGAACAATATTCGTGCTGTCAATCACAATTTTGTGTGGAACTACCCACCCTCCTTTTCCCCTCGCTTTCTGTTATGCTGCAGCTAGCATAGCATGTTGTAAATGCTCATGCTAGTTAGCATGGTCACAGATGACGGCAGATAAAGGGTTTTCCTGTAACAGTTAAGTTGTTTCTCCGCCAAAAGAACATTTAGCAGCAAGAACATGAAGGATGACTGACAGCACTGAGACCCTCCTTGGTTGTCTTTAGTTTGGAGTGATGCATTTCTTCAGATGGTAATAATAGCTCAGGGAGGAGATGAAGGAGATCTAGCTTTACACAATCTGTCACAAACTACACAATACTAAGATAGTTTTAGCAAATTTGTAAAAACATATTTTTTATAAAAGTTATATACTGCAGCTGTAAAGCTTATGTACTATGTTAAAAATTTGGACCCAAAGGAAGAAGGAATTGTGATAATTGGAACATTTTTACTGCAAGACAAAAATATTATTTGTATTTTTGATCGTGCAGTGAAATCATGTTGATGGTTATGTTTCTCAACAGTCTCTAGTGTGATTTTCTAAATGGGTGTACCAACTTCTCCAGTACTGATGTTTAAGCAGTGATCTGAAAGCAGGAGCTCTGTTTCATTGCCAGCTTGGTCCCAGCACTCAGGGTGCAGGTTAGTCTGGAGGCGGTCAGAGCACCTCCACCCTTTAACCTCATCCACCCGCTGAGGGCCCCCTCCTCCCTGGCCTCCAGGTGCAGGAGCCTCCTTGTCCCATCAGGGGATTGTAGTCTGAAACACAGAGACAAAAAAAATTTATTCTGAGTTTATTTTACAGATACAGAAGAGTGAAATGTGTATTTTTATCTATCAAGTAGAACCAACGTTCACTTCACTTCAGCTGCAGCTTCTGTCTCTACACACTTAGTGCTTCTAGAGACTCGGCACCAAAGTCTAGCTACTCAATCGGGTTCAGGCGTGGATTCTGGACTGGGTTCAGATGGACCGTCACGTCTCAATATGTCTGAGCTCTGGGAGACGTTAAAGCTTATTGTTATTGTTGTTAATAATAACAATCTTTATTGTCATTATTGCATGGTTCTATAATGACAATAAAGATTGTTATTGTTAGGATGTTTCTGTAGAACCTAACCCAGCTTTAAACCGAACCAGAACCTCCTCCCTGACCTGCTGCTGGGCTCCTTGGTCTCCATGGTGATGGCTGTTCTCTAAGGAACCTCTGAGGTCAGAGAACCAAAACATCTGGATTCATACTGAGATTAAATTTAATGGTTTACTATTAGCTGCCTTCTGACTGCATTTAATTGAGCTAACTTGTTTTGAGGGTATTTGAGTAAAGGGGGCACACTTTTAAACTATGATTTGTTAATTAATTTTATTACCATGGATCATTTTCCTTCCTGCTTGGGAAGAAACTGGCTCACACACACAAATACACACACAAACACAAAATACTGTAGCAATGCAATCCTTGGCAGTTTAAACATCATTTGCTTACATATTCTAAACCTAATAATCCATGCTGTGGTGTTGTTGCAGCACACACAGCCTGATGGTGAATCCTGCAGGCGGTGAGGTTCTTACCGTTGGAGCGCAGCGGCTTCTTATCCGTCTTTGGTTTGACCCCAGCTGCTGCTGCACTCGCCTCCTCTGTGTTCTGCAGGAATCAGACACACAGTGAAACCACAGCGACATGAATGCAGCTGGTTCTATTCCAGCATTTACTGCTCACTTGTTCTCTCACAGCAGAAAGCAGGGTTCCTGACCTCAATCGTTAGCCTAATATTCTGTCCTGAGAGGAGACAAGGTCAGCTCACCTCAGATAGCTTGTGTCCTTTGGAGCTCTTCCCCTGCTTCATGCTCTCCCATTCCTCGATCTTCTGTCTTCTCTTCTCTTCTTCTTGCTGTTGATAAAAAACTGTGAGTAAAAGTCTACCCCGGTTCAGGTGGCCCACCATGCAGCCCCCACTACACCTCTCTCTGCTTCTCCTTAAAGGCAGCAGCTTTGGCGTCCAGCTCCGCCTGCATCCTCCGCCGAGCTGCCTCCATGGCCTCCTGTCTCTTTGTTACTAGAGATACATCTTCAGGAATAAAAAAAGGAAAATCATGTTTGCGACAAATTCACTTTATATTTTTCACTGACAAGCCAGATAAAGAGCTGGAGTCACAGCAATGTTGTACTTCCCCCAGCCCCTCCAGCTGTTGCTTTGCACTGATGGCCAGCTGGCTGAAAGTTGGCCAAATTTAGCTTTAAAAAGTATTTTTAGTAGAGAGAAATTGAAGTAACCTTGAGTGAAATTCAAAGGAGTAGCAGCTAACATTAGCTTTTTATACTTTCATAATTCCATAAAGAGCAAAACAGCTAAGGGAGGAATATCTTGTACAACAGCTGCTTAAAGGAAACTATGGCTGACATTAAACAGACATAGTTTCTGTCTTTGTGCATTAAAACCAAAGCAACTATACAGAATTGTTCCAACATGCTGCCGTTCTACAGGTCCAATTACATCAGCTACAGGAAGAAAATGAAACTCCTCATTTCCGTCTCAACAAAATCAGGACAGCATCTGACAATAACATGCTGGTCCTCCCTCAACATTTATGCTGCATGGAACCAAAATATCACCAAATATTTGGCATACAGAGCATGGATACATGCTAAATGAGCTAATATCTGTTGGAGTTCTTCGCAATATTAATATAAAATGCGGTTTTATTGTGAAAATGTTAAGAATTAGAATGTACTTTATTTATCCATGGGAAAATAACTTATTTGTTGATAAGCTACTCCCATCCAAAGTGGGATGGGAGTAGCAATCCCACTTTGGATGGGATTGATTAAATCAAGATATATTTGTGTTTGTATCAAAAATACAAGTGTGAATCTTGTTCTGTGCATTTGTAACTATTGCTTTGTGCACAAAGTATCCTGTGCAGGTGTGAATTTTCAAATACCCCTTTGTTTGTATATTAGCAAACAAAAGCATAGCAATTAGTGACATAATTACATAGTAATTACTGAGGTTGATCACCGTGACTTACAGCCAGAATGGCTCCGTTATTATTATTTTTTGTTGTTAAATTCTAAGAAATTGGAAGAAGAAATGCTGTTAGAAAAGTGGCTCCACTTGAACGTTGTTACGGTGCTGATGCTGACCTTGCAGGTTGTGTGGGACGGAGTCCTGACGGCTCTGGCCGGTCCTCCTCTTCCTCAGATGCTGGATGAGCAGCAGCACTGTGACGGTGACAGCCAGCAGGTACCACCCGTACAGGGACAGGAACTCCCCTACTGCCGGGGGGACATGGAGGAAGTGCTTCAACTATGCCGTGTGCTTCCCAACAACAATCCACTCAACTTATTAGTGTCTGATTTCCTGACGTGTGTTTCAAGTAGAAAGACTCAACACTGTTAAACAGCCCTTCTTAGCCGCTTTCATACTTTACACGTCATGAAGTCGAGACCGGAAGTGTTGTTGCTAGTTACCTGTGAAGCTCAGCTGACTCAGATCCTGGTTCTTCAGAGGAACCTGACGGGGAGAGTTGTCATCGTCGACGTCTAATATTTCCACATCATCATCCATTTTACCCACCGGTACACACACACACACACACACACACACACACACACACACGCACCCCACCGTGTTCTTAAAGACACAAATCACACAGTGAGTCTGTTTTAAGCTTCCTGCTGCGGCGGCGCAAACTTCCTTATATCAGCTCCATTTTAGCGGAATCCCAACTAACTGACACAAAACCAAAAACTAGCTACTCTTAATCCAGGACATTCACGATGACGTGTTTATCTTCGCAGCAATCTCTTCTTCATTTGGAGAGTTACTTCTTTACCGGCGCCGCCTCCTGGCGCGGAGGCTCAATGATGACGCTTGGTTTAAATTGAAAACAGAGACTGCTTGGTATGGAGCTAAAACAGTCTCATTATTCACAAATGCACCGGACGCGATTTATAAATACACATAACGATTCACACCTGCACAGGATACTTTGTTTGTGCACAAAGCAATAGTTACAAATGCACAGAACAAGATTCACACTTGTATTTTTGATACAAACACAAATATATCTTGATTTAATCAATATTTATTATATCCACTAGCAATTTCACAGATCCCCCTGATATAATTCATACTATAACAAAAATAGCTAGTTTCTGTAATGTTCTAAGAATCAGATACAATGAAACCCAGTTCTGGTAGATTTTCTTTATTCGTCTTTATAAGTTTATCAAACTCTTCAAATGATACCACAAACCAGTTTCAATTTAGCAAAGAAATATGATTTTTAAAATCAAAGTGGACAATTTTTAATCCTATTTTGTCAGAAGGAACAAATGCTGTTGAGCTGAAATTACAAAATGGAAGTGGAAGGTTTCCCGTGTTCTGGCTTCATAGAACCTGCCTGCTCAACACAATCTGACTGATTGGACAGTGTAGGTGTTGAGTTGCTCCACAAGATGGCAGTAGTGCAAACTGTAGCGTGCAGGAATAGATTTTAACAGGTTCAGTTCATGTCAAGTTTGCTTATAGTTGTATAGTATAATCTGTTTTACATGATAACTCCAGCTGATGCTGTCAGGCCAAGCAAACACTCCAAGTATATATTTCAGTAAGATGGAGGCTAAATCAGTCTTTAACTCTATTATTCATAGAATATGACTCATATGTACAATTAATACATATGCTTTAAAATGTTTTATGTGAGAGAAAGGTTGGATATAATCTATAGTCAGATTTTCTTTCAAAAGAAGGAACCTCTGGAGCAGAGCTTCTGTGATTTTTCACTATCTGCTCTGTTCTCTAGATCTTCAGAGTACAGATGTTATTTACCTTTTTTAATTTCTTCTAAATAGTCAGTTGTTTTTTTTGTACACATGCAAAATGCAAATTCTGCACATTTTTAATAACTCACTCAGCTGCACATTTCTGTTGATGTATGAATGCTGTTTATGTTTTTCTTCTCTCCATCCTAACAAAATGCCAGAGTCACTTCAGCTGACACCTGCTACTAATGTGGAGGAGCAGCAGCTCTACTTTGACTCCCTCCCAGATGACAGAGCTTCTGACTTTGGCACCCGACACTTTTGGCCCCTCCTACAAGTGGAGAGCCCATGGGAAGGGGACCCATGTTTCCTCTTTGAGCTGAGCCCGGCCGAGCCCCGTGAATATAAGCCCAGACACCATCTTAAGCAGAGCTCCACTGACCCCCTCTAGCTCCGCCCCTGAATATAGACACACCTCAGACCAGTAGGTGGCGGTAATAGCGCTTTAGGACTGTTTGCCAACCCCCACTTACTTACCTCCGAAGAAGACAATAAAAACACGAAGAAGAAATCTTTGTTCTGGCGGCAGTGTGTGACACGTTTTGATTAGTTTGGTGAAGAAAACTCGTTCCGCCTAAAGCCTGGTTCTGTTGTCGACATGGTGAAGTTATCTGCGGAGCTCATAGAGCAGGCTGCTCAGTACACCAACCCGGTGAGAGACCGAGAGTTGGACCTACGAGGTAAGTCTGAGCGCCTCCCTCACGGCGGCATCAGGCCTCGTTGCTTTTGACTTCATTCAGTCGGAGAACACCAGGGTAGGAAGTAGCTGTGTCTGCGGACTGCAGTACCAGGCTTTGTAAGGCGTTCAGAACCGCTGCTTCACTTGTTTCCTTTTTAATTCTGCTGGCTGACCCGGAGAAGCTAGGCTGCTAACTGCTAGCATGGTAGGAAGTTAGTCAAGCTACAAGCTGGAGACTTTCTGGAGTTTCCAAAACTGCTCTGAATGCTAATTGAAAAAGCAGCTGAGGACCCGGCGTGTTTGCATAGAAACTATTCAAATATTTAACTTGAACCTTTCCTGTATTTTACCCTAAAGGTTATAAGATCCCGGTTCTGGAGAACCTGGGAGCGACTCTGGACCAGTTTGATACCATTGATTTCTCTGATAATGAAGTGAGGAAACTGGACGGCTTCCCTTTGCTCAAAAGACTTAAAACGTTGCTGATGAACAACAACAGAATCTGGTAAGATGTCAGATCGAAGTGATCAGATGCTGATTGGAAGAAACTGGATCCTGCCTGGTCAGTGTTAGACCCGACAGGTGGTGCCAGTGATCCGAGGCTGTGGTCAAGGTTTCCAGCCAAAACGCAATGAAAATCCCGACCAAAAAAAAGTTCAAATCTCATATGACTAGATGGGTTTTATTTATTGTTGTGTTTTAATTCTGGATATTTAAAACGTCTTCCAGTTCCAGTGATAAATGTTCTTTACAAAGTTAAAGTTTCCTGTTTTTTGACAGGGTGCATTATTATGTCATCATCTATGAATTACTTGAAAATAGTCTCAAAAAACATTATTGTCATCATAATAATTAGTGAGACAACTTGCTGTCCAGTGTAAGTTGCTATTGTGACAGGCCTCCATCATGTGAGGTGTTAATGTGGCTGTTGTCTCTCATGTTGCTGCTGTTCCTCCAGTCGGATCGGGGAGAACCTGGAGCAGTCTCTGCCAGATCTCAGAGAGCTGGTGCTCACCAACAACAGCATCCAGGAGCTGGTGAGTAACGTTACCATGGAGCCCCAGTTCCTGCTGTTTGGAATACATGAAGGGTATAAAATCAGAGCAAACACGAGAGACTGTTGAATTAATATTATGACCAGAACTAGGGCTGCAGTTTCTAGCCGATCACAGATTATGATCTTTAAAGGCCTAACCTGCTGGTTCCATTTCTAGCTGATACCGACTGTTTTTTTTTTCTTCTTTGTCTGAAATGTTTCTGAGTTAGCAACAGTGGGATCACTATTGTTAATTGCAAATATTGCAGACATGACCTGGAGGGTCTGGCTGTCAGTCAAACCTCTCACAGCAGAACAATAGAGGACAGTGGCTGATTTTTAGAACTTTGCTGAGAAAGATAAAATCAGTGGATAAGATCAGCTTCACATGTAAGTGTCAGCCGATCACCGATCTCCCAAAATTAGGAAAGGATATCAAGGCCTATTTACTGGTGCATCAGAACAGACAGATGAGACCTCAGTAGATCAGCAGCTTATCAGGCTAAATTGGAGGATCAAAGGTCGTTGCTGTTTGGGTCATTTGCAGCGTAGGGAGTTCAGCTGGGAGGGAGCAGAGGACAGACTCACAGATCCTTGGATCCAAGGATCACTTTGGATTCTGTACTCAGGAAATTAAAACATCCTGAAAAAATACAGTATTTTCCTATCCGTCATTCCAGAAAATGAAACTCATATTATACATAATCATAACATACAAAGTGAAATATTTCAAGCCTTTGTTATTTTCAGAACTGAACTGCTGCTCAGTGGTCCAGGACTGATTTAAACCGAGCCCTTCAATTCTAATCAGTTACTGAACCTTCAGGTCTGATCTCCTGAGTTGTAACGTTCCTGAAAGATCATTCAGGAACATCACAGTTTGAGCTCATCAATACATTATCGTTGTCGGATTGTTCTGGTTTCTTTTCTTCCAGCATTATGGAAGCGTCAAGTTAAAAAGTCGATGCTTATTTTGTTTCCATCCTGCCTTCAAAGGCCACATTCAGGCAGCTATTAGGAAAAGCTGCTTGGACTCAGAGCTGGTCAGGTAGCTGTATGAGATTGAAGTCAGAGTGGCCTTTACCCTTCTCCTTACTGTTTAGAAGTACAGCCTGTTAAAAGTCTGATCTGATGCTGCTCACACATCTGGGCAAGTTGGGGCCTAATTTAAGTAAAGTTAAAACTTGTCCATATTCATCTCTATCAGAACTTAGATCTCTTTCTGCTCTCTTTTCGTCTCAGGGAGACTTGGATCCGCTGGCCACGGTGAAGACGTTAACCCTCCTCAGGTAAAGCTCTCATACACATGTTCAGCTCTAATGGGGCTGAGTGTTGGACCCCTCTTGGTCATCACCTCCAGACATGCAGCACTGTCCTCTCTGCTTGCAGCTTGTTGAAGAATCCTGTGACAAACAAGAAGCACTACAGGCTTTACGTCATCAACAAAATCCCACAGATCCGTGTGCTCGATTTTCAGAAAGTGAAGCTCAAGGTAAAGTCTGGCAAACCCACAATATAGCTTGTATGTTAATAAAGATGAACATGTTCCTCTGACTGTGTTGTTCCAGGAACGACAGGAGGCAGAGAAAATGTTCCGAGGCAAACGAGGCGTTCAGCTCGCCAAGGACATGGGCAGGCGAACAAAAACGTGAGTCTGCGTCGACAGCAACGTCTCAGGATCCCTGATGAACTGCTTCCTTTCAGCAAACCTGAACTACCATTATACATTTAAATACATGTATTGAAGAGGACAGCAGTTGATTTCGTTCCAGTCTCACAGATGAGGAGAAAGTTGTCTAAATGAGCCGTGTCCCTTCCAGGTTTACTCCTGGGGTTGTTCAGCCAGAGAAGAGAAGGACGGGGCCGTCTCAAGCTGATGTGGAGGCCATCAAGGTCAGTTTGTCAAGTGGGATCTCTGACCCCTTCCAGTCACACAAAGATAATGTTTTTCTCACTTTTCCCCTTCATCCTTTTATAAATGGACTGATAAGGACTACATTATCTATCAGTAATGACTATCTAGACTGACAGACTATGGGTCATTATCTAGCTATAGTAGGCCCCATTTGGAGCACTGCAGACATATCTGTAATCAGGGTCATAGTTTGTGTTCACTTTTTAAAAAATATACTGCAACTGTACAGCCAGCATGAGATTCTGATTCATTTGAGACGAACACAGGTTGTGCTTTGGCTTCCTTTCAATGTGTTATTAATAATCTGCATCGACTCCAGCCCAGATTGTAATGACATTTCAACAGTAGTTTTATCAGATCCCAGTGCAGCATCAGACACAATTGATCATGACAGTTTAATGTCCTCATTAGAAAATTGGGTTGGTATTTCTAGCATAGTGCTCAGCTACCTTCCAACGTGAATGAAATTATCTGTGGAGTTTCCCAAGGATCCATCCTCATCCTTTCCTCTTCAACATGTACAAGCTTCATTGAAATTCTGTGCAATAATAAGACAGAGTATCACAAGTATGGTGATGACACACAATTGTACTTTAGACTTTCACCAGCACATTAAAGTCTGGTGTAAATACTCACTAAATAAAGTGAACAGATTAAAACAGTTTAATGTGTCAAAATGTTCTTCAGCTAAAAAAAGATTCATCTGAAGCTTTAGTCTTTGAACCAAACAAGCATCGACCAAAAACCAGCCCCCTCCTATCTGTTGGTTTAAAAAGCTTTGACAGAAAAAGACAGAAATTAGATGTATGACCACCTAAAACATATTTCCAAAATTAGATGACTCGTGTTCCAACAGGACTCTGAAAAATGAGTTCATACTTTTGGTTTTAGCAGACTCAATAATTGCAGCACAGAAGGATCAGCATTTCAGTCCAGTTTTGAGGTCTTCACACTTTCTGCCTATTGCTCACAGAATAGAGTTTTAAAATCTGTTAACAAACCACTTAGTAGTAAAAGCCCAGACTACAGTCCTGATCTTCATCTGCTATGAAGACAATAACATGATTTGAATTAAACCTACTCTGCATTCCAAGAGCCAAACCAAAACATGCTGATCATCGCCCTGGATCCACTTGCAAATACTGCAATACTGACTCTGCCAGGAACTGTCAGTTGGATGGTGCTGAGGTTGTGTAAATGTGTGTTTCAGAATGCCATCTCCAACGCTACGTCGCTGGCAGAGGTGGAGAGGTTGAAAGGCATGCTGCAGGCCGGACAGATCCCAGGACGAGATCTCAGACAAGGTGGGTTCCAACCTGCTGCTGTCCTGTGTGCTTCTACTGACAGGCCGGGTCAGGAGGATGTGTGGAGGTTCTGGAGAGGCAGGATTGTTCCCTGCACTGTGACTGAAAGGTCAATTTGAGCAAATAATCTGCTTCCAAAGACAACAAACCAAGTCTGTCCTGGTTTAGTAGCTTTGGTCTCCAGGACTCTTTCCCTCAAACAACATGGAATTATTTTTTCTTTTCAAAATGAGGTTTTGTTGCTTAACACACCGCTGAAGTCTTAGAAGGAGTTAACGGTCTGATGAGTAAACCTGCTAGGAAAGGTTTTCTTCTGTTTTTTTTTACATTAAGGTTTCCATTTACTGCCAAATTATTCCAAATATGATATAATATAAAGAACTCAGCTGTTTACACAACCCATCAATGACAGAATGTGGAGCTGCATTCTGATGTCAATGGACTAAAGACCTGAAGTTTCACATTTCTCCATCACAATGAACCCAACGAGGTCTCAACATCACAGCAGTTTGACATAAAGTCTGTTAGTGATGATGAGACAGAAACTCATGTCTCTTCATTTGTTGAACCAGATCCCAGTGGGATGGAGGAGGAAGAAGAAGAGGAAGACTATAATGGTGCAGAGGCGCATATGGAGGAAGGTTATGGAGACAGCATAAACAACGGGGACCAAGCAGAGGATGAAGACATGGAGGATGAGCCGCATGAAAACGGCTCCTGAACCTGCTAGATTTATTTTTTTTTCTTTCTCAGATTTCTGGTGTCGCACTGCAGTGTGCTGTTTTCATTTTGTATATTGACTCATTAAAGAGATTTCTTCTACTCTCTGTGATCACATTCTTTTGTCAAATAAAATCTCACTTTGTGTTTTTTTCTGCAACCTTTGCTGCATTCTGTCGCATTTCTGCGACATCAGAACTTTTCAAGTAGTTGAGGTCCAGCCTCCTGACAGGAGGGTTCAGAAGCTGATGCAGAGCAGCTGAGTGGTTTGGCTACCAGGCAGAGCTCCAGTTGGTTCAGACAGTGGAGGAATAGATCATAGGGCTTGGTTTTTATATATTTTGTTTATTCTTTTTTTTTCTAAAATACAGTGTGAAAGTAATCAAACCCTATGAACTTTTTCACTTTACCACCACAAGCTGTGCTTGATTTGTACACGATTGATCAGTATGAAGTGGCATTCTGAATCAGGAGTAAAGTACTGAAGTTTGTGCTTATTTGTATATTTCTTTGCATTTAATTTATTTGACTGGGATAGTTCACATTAATCAACTTTGTCACAATTTTTGGCAGTGTAAATATGCAGGAATTAGAACAATGTAATAAGACAAGTAAACACAAAACAAAACACCTCACTAAACAATTCACAGGACAGAACATGTAGTTGTTTTATAAAGAGCAGAAACATTAAAAGATTTACACCAGAAAATAAACAGAAACATTATAAAATGTTTCTGTTTATAAAATGTTTCCCTCCACTATGAGCAGCTGAAGACAGGAATGAGATTCACTGGTTAACTGTCGACCAATGCTTGAGTTTCTGTAGCTTCCATTTCCTCTGATGCTGCTAGGCTGTTCCCTGAATGTGAGGCTCTGATAGACGCCACCTTCTGGCTTCAGAAGGGTTTAGCACCCATTTCTATTCCTCAGTACTTCAGAACCACGTGTTTGTACTCCAAGTATTTTGAGTTATTTGTTTACCAGCTTTACGCACTCTTTAGATCAAAATGACTGAAACTCAATCGGGTTAGACGAAAAGCATCTGAAAACAGAAATCTTCAAGTCCTACTAGAGATGCTCAACTGGATTTACAAATGGACTTTGACTGGACCATCTTCTCTGATCTGACCCATCCTGAGGCTGAATGTACAGGGCTGTGGTCCTCCTGGAGGGTGAGCCTTCATCATCTCATCTTGTGCTTCTTCTAGTCTTCCATCACTGCTGAAGGAAAGCATTCCTGCAGCACCATGCTGCCACCACCATGATAGTGGGGATGTTCAGTATGATCAGTGAGATGTAAAGTGTTTTCAGCCAAAAAGTTTCACTTTGGTCCACAAAGCTTGTTTGAACAAAAATTACACAATTGAATATGTCATTATTATCATGACCGGTCAAAATGACAGACAACAAAAGAGTCTAGTTCAATCCCTTGTACCATCCACAGTAACATGTCCTGATGACACAGTCATTTGTTTGCAACTCTGCTAATCCACCTCATTTGCTTTTGCTGTTCCTCTTTAAATCTCCATCTGATCAAAACTCCTTTTTCTGGATATTTGAAAATCGCAAGCAGTGGAACAGAATGGTTGTCAGAATTTTATGGTGTTTCCAGAATGTGAGATCACATTAAAATCATAAACAAACTGTCAAAGTGTCTCCAACAAGTTTCTTTTAGTAAAGGGAATGTTGTTCAAATGCCAACCGTCCAAAGTATGAGACTTTCGTGCAGGAATCTGTTTCTGTGTCCGATTCTCTCAGCTTGGTTTGAGGAGGTTCTTGACATCAAGCTGAATCCCATCAGTCAAGCATTTCCCCTGGACACCTGCTGCGTCTTTACTCAGTGGCTCCAGCCACATCCTGCTCTCAGTTGATCTCCTAACCCTCAGTATTTGCCCAAGACTTTAGAGATAAAGCTCTCAAAGAAACAGCAGGGCACTGCTAAGAAACCAAACACAACATGGCGCTGAACAGAACACAGTACCTTTGGGCAAGGCGGTACCACACAGCAAACATCCCCAAGTCAGATCTTTCATAATCACTAAAGGGTGGAGAGAAAAGGGATCCATGAAATCCCTGTTAAACAAGGATGTTTACAATTCAGATTTAATCCAGTCTGATATGTTAGGAAAAGTTTTGTGATCTACGTCTCTCAGAAAGAAATAGAAAGAGAAAAAGTCCTTAATAAAGTGCCTATATTATTAATATTTATTGAAATGAGGAGAATTAGAGGCTCTAAAACAGTCCAAAGCCATCTCCTAACTGCTCATCTCAAAGATTAGTTAATGTTGGAGCTTTTCCCTCAGCAGAAGAATGACTCTGCTGTGTGGAGACAGTAAGTTATGAGGTACAGCTGTAAAACATTAACGTTGATGCTTTATTTATATCATTTATATGAAACCCCAAAGGAGAGAAAAGGATGTGACCTGACAGCTTAATGCATGATATGATATATTCAAGACTGATGATGCAGATAGGAGTACAGAACCTTTCTAATGGATCGAAACGGCCACAGACACATTGAATGCACCTAATGTACTTTGTAAAATCAGCTAGAAAGCATATTCAAAAATAATTACTCTTAAATGAGAACTTCTAGGGCTAAGTCCAACTCCACCATGCATTAAAAGAGAGAAGTCAAAATGTTAGAAACAATATAAGTCAAATATTACATATTGATACATGTAATCCCTACAGGTTAACAAGGGTAGGTGATTAAATGTGCGCCACAGGATGAATATCCTGCACTGAGGGAGCTGAGTCACTCACTGATGCAGGCTCCCATAGGCCAAGTTGAGTTTCCAACATGACAAGTGTAGACCATGATACAATATCTGGGAAATTCTAGCAAATAACTTAAAACTATTATCTGTACCTGGTTATACCTGCAGGGTTCCAGAGGTCATCGGGTAAGAGTCAGTGTTCACCGTGGAGAGGTTAAAGGTTAGAGAAGGTCCACAGAAGGTCAGCCATGCAGACACACACTCATACTCTGCAGGTATATCTCTGGACTGGAAGCCAGAGTACCCAGAGAGGACCATCAGAGAGAACAAGCAATGGAGCAGTGCAAACACTGATGAAAGCTTGCATCCCACCATAGTTTCTGAATCAAGGAATAGGTTCAAAACAGAAGTAATCATTGTTCCCTCACAATGGTTGAACATGGATTAATGACATAAGCAGAAGGAAAGGTACACCATGTCCATGTCAGCAGTCCACCACAGACAACATGGACAATGTTGATGTTACTGCTGAAATATTGTGCATCCTATTTATTCCTTAATTTCTACGCACTTATGAGGAAAACAAATTTATGTCAGATCATAGACCTAAAAGACAGAAGCTGTGCAGTATCTTTGATTTTGTTTCATTCCCCGTGTTTTTGAAAATTTAACTGTCCAAGCGCTTAGATATGGTGAATTTTATTTTGGTAACAAAACAAAACAAACAAACAAAAACAGGCCCAGACAGCATCAGTTCTGGTTTCTTAACTTTTTATTTTATTTTATTTTTTATTAAAGGTAAAGATCATCAGCTGTTACTCAGGGTGTAGAAGGAGCTGGGAGCAGAAACATGCTTCCTGAGTAAACAGTTTGTAATCTTGTGTGTGTCCAGCTCCACCTTTGCTGGAATATTATAAAAGGACTTGTTCTCCCTATGAGTTCTGTCATTGAGTCAACCCGTAGGACCGACATGGGCTCCCAACAGCTGCAGCCGACGTCATGGCTCGTCTTCCTGACTCTGCTGGTCGGCTGTCTGTCTCAGACTGGTAACACATTTCACAGCTTCACTAACTAACAGCTCAATTAATTCTACAGAAAAATGCTTTGGGTGTATGAAGTTAAATGTTTTATCCTGAGAATTTTCTTCTACTTTTAGTACTTTTGTGTCTAATTTGCATGTTTTTATAGAAAGGAAAAATATTTTAAACTGAAAAATGGAAATTAAAGTCTTGTCAAACTGATTTGGAGACCTCACAGATACCCAGGTTTCATTTACTGAGCTCTGATGATGAAGCATAAATATCTGATATTCAAAATATATAATAATGTGCTCAACTAGTCAGTTATAATTTCTTGTTTTCACCACAGTAACGATCGTCCCTTCTCTTCAAACACTGGATCTGACTTCAGGTAACCATGCAATGACCAACAGTTTGGGGTTCGACCACTGCTACCAGTATTTATCAACTTGTTTGTTCATTTTTTTCTTGCTAACATTCTCATTCTACAGCCAACATGTCTCACCTTGACCGAGTCTGCACAACTTGGGGAAACTATCACTTCAAGACCTTCGATGGGCATTTCTTCCAGTTGGCCTCCACCTGTAACCATGTGCTGGTCTCCCACTGCGGGGGAAGCTATGAGAGCTTCATCATCCAGATGAGGCGGGGTCTGGTCGACAGCATCAGCAGCATCGCCATGAAGCTGGATGGCTCAGTGGTGGAGCTCTCCAACAGCTCCGTCATCTTCAACGGCCAGATGTGAGTTCAGCCCAAATCTGGTCTCTGGTTCATGTGGTGTTTGCCACAGGTTGAATCGCTGCAGGAATAGTTACAGCTACGGTTAAGTTGCAACTGCATATTTACATTCATTGCTGTTCATCGTTCTCGTTGTTTGATATATATATTAAGACTTTAATCATAAACTTGTGTCAAAGTTATTAAACAGCTTAGCTTTTCAGATCCGAGTTTAAGGTTTAGTTTAAGCCAGAGGTGTTTTTTTCTTGAATGGAAAATGTTTGGTACAACACAAAGTAATTTTAATTTTAATATCATTAAATTCAGGCCACAAACATCCAGCTCATCTTTACTCAACAGACTCTAAACACTGAGTCATCAAACTTCGACTAAAAACCTAAACTCCTTTCTTTTTTTTGTAAGGAAAATGTTTGAGAAAATTTCAACGACTTTATGTTTATATCCCCAAAATGAAATTTTTACAATAAAATAATTTTGAAAAAATATGGCCCCTAAATGCTTTCAACTCGGTGATTTTGGCCTACAGCAAAAAACAGTTTGGACACCTCTGGTTTAAGCCAATAGAGAACTAAGTTAACTTAGAGCTGGAATATCTGACATGAAATCCAGATTTTTTTTCTCTAAGCCAGCTCTTTGCACATTGCCTCTATGTTTGCTTCTGTCCTACAGCCTCACTGCTCACATATGCCTCATACCAACACCTCTGATCTACCGATGGCATTACTGTTGTTAATTTGATTTTTGTTTTTAAGTTTAGAAGGTGAAAAAATTCTCAGCCAGTTAAAAATGCAGGATCCCTTTGAAACAAAGATGGAGAAAGTAACAGAGTTGTTTTCAGATGCTCACTTTCTGTCTGCTGCACCTGCACAGTAACGGTTCTCCAATTAAAAGATCTTGAAGTCACAATTGAAGAGTTTACTGAACATGTTTGCTGACTGATGTTGCTTATGCCTAATGTTGAATTATTTTGCCTCAGAATGTTTCCTCAGTTTTTAGCCTCTGCTCTGTGGCTCATCCCGGATCATATGTGTTTGCTGCAGGGTGTCTCTGCCACTTGTTGCCTTCGGAGTGACAATCAAAAGGACCACATCCAGCATCTTTGTTGAAGCCAGTCTTGGGATCAAGGCTACTTGGAACCTGGATGACTCCTTAGATGTATGAAGGACACAAACAGACTAAGCACATCATGAAGTTTTTCCAAGCAAAAGTTATTCAATCTTTTACAATTAACACAAATGTCTCAGATGTAAAAAAACCAAAACAGTTAATTCCTTTATGTGACTACATTTCACACAAAAAGTCAGAAAACTTGTGTTTGGGGGGTTACTTCTTTGAAAGCCTGTCCCACATTTGGAATGAAAATGTGTTTTCTGGCTGAGCAGCAGTGACTCGTTTTATCAGGCTGGAGGTGAGGACTCCAGGTAGGCCTGTCTGTCCTCAATGTTCCCAGATTCCAGAGGTAGCCTCTGATAAACCCAGCCATGTGGAGGACATGTCTGAGGACAGAGTTTACTCCCTAAGAATGGAGATATGGAATTACCTCCAACACTGCCAGAGAGGCAATTACTACATGAGAGCAATCCACGTAAATGATTCAGACCTAAACTCACAAACTGATTTTCTCTATAGTTACGGTAAAATTGACAGGCTTTTCAATGGTGTAAAATTATAGTTTCAACAAATAAAAACAAATTTATTTCTTCACTTTTTGTACTAAATGTAATTATGTTGGAGCATTTTTAGCTCTGCCTGTTGTTATGAAACTAAATATCTGCATTATATAGTAAACCTTTGCTAGGAAGACTGTTGACAGTAAACTCTGATATATTCATCCATGAACATGTGTTAGTGCTCACACATCACACATGACTTCATCTCTTTATGTGTCGTATCTTTACAGATCGAGCTGGATAGCAAATATCAGAACCAGACCTGTGGACTGTGTGGAAACTTTGATGGGATAGCTAATGATTTTATGAAAGATGGTAAGGTCATTTAAAATAATATTGCAATTAATTTAGCTTCTACATGCTATGAGAAACTCTGTACTTTCCCCAATGACAGACTTTAGGATTGAGAACACAGAACCAGATTTCAAAAGAACCAACTTTAAGCTTTTCTTGGTTGTGGGCTGAAGTCTCTGGGGAAAATGTTAATGTTTTCTGCAGCTCTGAGTTTATTTTTGATGGAATTTAATTTGTCTGTAAAATAATGTGCTTCAGTATCTCTATGCTTTATAAAAGATTATTATGAGAAAATACTGTAAACCCTCTGTTGTTCATTCAGTCAGTTATTTAAGAAATCTGGATAAATATCTCAGTTTCAGAAAGACATGGAAACTATATCTATTTATGTTTTTTCTTACTTTGTTGGATTCATTTACTTATTGATACACACTAAGTTTGGATTGTCTTTGCTAAATATTCTACAATCACATCTGATGTGAGAGTAGTTGCTGGTTTGTGACAGGATGGTTACTGTGTGACTGACTGTAGGGGCTGTGATGTCTGTGGTGGACTTGGCTGAGACTTACAAGGTAAACGGGCCCACTGAGACTTGTGTGGAACCCGACCTCAGCCCGACCCGGAGCTGTGGGGACAAGGTAATGATCCAGATCATCATCAGTGACATATTAATATCAGAACAGACCCCCATCAGACCCCCACACTGGGCTGTGACACTGAAGTTAATGTCTGATTTAGAGTTTCCAGTTCTTCTGCTGCATGAATGAAACAATTTACATTCAGCCCCTAATTGACCAGAAGCCTCTGTGAACTGAGCTGGCCACAGACTGAAAGTGTTTGTAATTTTTACCCCCAGCTGCTTTGTGAGGAGACCTTCACTAGCGATCCGTTCAGCAGCTGCCAGAACCTCCTGGATGTGGAATCGTTTACCAAGGCGTGCATGGCAGACATGTGTAACTCAGAAGAGAACACCACAGAGTCCATCTTGTGCAAAACCATCTCAGAGTTCTCCAGACAGTGCGTCCATGCAGGTGGAAGCCCCCAGCCTTGGAGGAACGAAACCTTCTGCTGTAAGCCCAACACACGCAGTCTGAAGATTAGAGTCCTGCTTTGCTATTTTGTTTTAAGATTAGCTTCTTGGAGTTGATACCACAAAAGGAAACAAACTGTCTTCACAGACAAGCGATGCCCATACAACATGGAGTTTCTGGAATGTAGCCGGCTATGTCAGGACTCCTGCTCCAACCCACAGGCCAGTCAGACCTGTGACAGCCACTGCCACGATGGCTGCAGCTGCCCTGCAGGTAAACACACACTCATGTTCTAATACAAGCATCCAGTTATTTACTGTTCAGGCATATTAATTATCATCTCTCCTGTCTTCAGGAATGGTGTTTGATGACATTGGTAACACAGGATGTGTCACAGCTGATCAGTGCCCATGTCTCCATGGCAACCAGATCTACCAGTCAGGAGAGTCCTACTCATTCAACTGTAGATCCTGGTAAGCTGGGAACATGCGTCACTCTACCAGGTCCATATATGGAAAGAAAGTCTGAGTTAGTCAGTAGCATGTTCCGTATGTGACAGGGACATATTTTGAATAATTAATTCATTTGAAATGCATTTTATGCTTATGCTAATGTTGTCAAGGTCGGTTAAAAAGTATGTAGCTGTCATAACTTAAAATTAAATATTTACTTTCATAGTGAGTATCTATTTGCCAAACAAAACGTTTGACTTTTAAAATAATTTTCAAACAAAATATTTATTTTCCAAACAAAATATTTAACTGGCCCTAAAAGTTTAGCTATCTATCTAAATAGATAGCTATTTTTTGTTTTTGGGCATGTGCACTGACTGATGGCACCTTTTGAATTTCGTTGTTCTTGTGACAATGACAATAAAGATTTATCTCATCTTATCTTATCTTATCTTATCTTATCTTATCTTATCTTATCTTATCTTATCTTATCTTATTTAGTTAGCAACGAATATTTAGATTGCTAGCTAGATATTTACCATGTAAATAAATAGCTAAATTAGATGAAGTGGATTATCAAAATGAAAGACAGGCTTTGCGGATCCCATAGTTAACCATAGCAAAATCAGTACTATTTTTAACACTAACACCATTCAAGCCAATTAACTAAATTTTGAGTATGAATTTAACAGTGTTTGTGAGAGAGGCCACTGGACGTGTACGGAGGAAAACTGCTCGGGAACCTGTTCGGTGGAGGGAGGAGCTCATGTTACCACCTTTGACGGGAAAATGTACACCTTCCACGGAGACTGCTCCTACATTCTGGCTAAAGTAAAGAGCTTTATACCTCTGTATACTTAGACAATGCTTAGATTCATTTTGTAATGAACATATTTAGTGCTTAACTACACAGATGTAACATCGGTATCAAGGCATGCTGGTTCACCGAAAGACACATAAAAAACAAATGAAGGATAACAAACCAGCTTATGTTGTCTCAACTATAGTTTTAAAACTTAATGTGAGTAATGGGGCTGCCCAGAGGCCCAGCTGTACTGTTGCCTTGCAGCAAGAAGGTCCTGGGTTCAAATCCTACCTGACTATCAGTATTGCTTGTTTCCCAATGACAAAACTGCTGCCAGTAGGCACCAGCGCCTCTGCCACCCTGCAAGGATAAGCAGACAAAGCCAACGCCTGGATGGATACCCATAAGGCTCCTGTGTGTCTAATTGTTTTTTTCTGTAACTGGAGGAAAATACAGACAACAGCAGCCATCTTTCAGCCAGCTAAGCAACAGTGTGCAGCAGTGTGTGTTGCCCTCTGTGCTATTTGCAGTCAGAAACAATAACCTTTTAAACTCACTATATATCTTGATACTGGTCACCAGTCAGTCCTCACACCAATATGGGTGTGTTCTAACTGGGATTGCTATTTGTGCTGACAGGTTTTGTGTCACTGTGTTGCAGCAGAGTGATGGCTCCCTCTACACTGTGTTGGTGGACCTGGTCAAATGTGGTCTGACAGACAGCAGGACGTGTCTCAGAGCCGTTACTCTGGCCCTGGGCAGTAATGCCGTGGTAAGCTTCAGACACCGACACATTAACTCCCCGGGTTATATTTCTAACGTTTTTCATAACATGTAGGCACAATGCAAAGACTTTCAGATCATTGGATTGTGCCCACAAGCATCTCGTAACTTGTAAGAACTAGTTCTAACATTGTCACTTTAAAGTTAAAATACATGAATATATAAATATTAATATCACAGATTTTTGAGAAAACTAACAGAAAGTAATAGCTGAAGCTAAACAAAAAGATCTGGAACAACATACAGTATATATCTATATCAGCTGTCAAATGACAGGGAGACAGAATCTCTTCTGAGAGTGGTACATCTAGCAATGTGAATTATTTTAACTGATAATTCTCTTGATTAATATTGGACTTTTATATTATGGCACACTAGTTTGAAAGACAATAAATATCTAGGATTTTATTCAGAATACTAATTAATGTATGTTTAACATAATCTAAAATGTCTTTCCACTAAATACCAGGTCATCAAAATTCAAGCATCTGGGCAAGTCTATGTCAACAATATTCTTTCTCAGCTTCCATTGTTTACATGTAAGTGAATATTATTATTACTGTCCATCTAACACACCTACACATGATGTCCATATAGATCTACATTTTATTCTGCTCAGGGTTGTAGGGTTGCAGCCTTTTTAAGCTGACATTCAGTGTGCAGCAGCATGGACTAAAACATATAACATCTATGATCAGTTTTTGAAGGTAATTAGTGAAAGAAAATGGAGGAAAATCAGAGAACTCAGACACAACAACAGAGAAAGATTGAGACAGAGACCCACAGGCTGTTAGAAGACAGTTTATCACCACAACACACCATAGAAATGTTAATGAACTGTGATAAACATGTTGATGAAATGAAACTTGTAGGACATGTTGCTTCAATACTGACAGCTCACTGAGTACTATGTGTTCTGCTCTCTGCAGCTGAGCTGAGTGCCTTTTGGCCATCCTCCTTTTATGTTGTAATCAGCACCAAAGTGGGAATCCAAGTGATGGTCCAGCTCTCTCCTGTGATGCAAGTCTTTGTTTCAGCTGATGTGTCACTCAAAGGAGCCACCTCCGGTACATCTCCATGTGTTTAACTGGATGTGAACATGCATCTTTCAGGTTACCAAAAGCTCATCTCTGACCCACAATGCTCCACAGGATTATGTGGGAACTTCAACAACATAATGAGTGATGACTTCCTGGTGATTAGTGGACTTGTGGAGGGAACTGCTGCAGCATTTGCCAACACATGGAAGACCAGAGTCAGCTGTCCTGACATCGTGCCATTCTTTGGAGATCCTTGCAGCCAGGACATTAGCAGAGGTACAGATGATTTCCTGCACACAATGTTATGTTGAATGTTTTTAAAGACAACCCACATTCAGAGAGGTAGGCAGCAGGTGTTGTTTGAATATTTAATTAAAAAAATTATAAACCAGTAAACTTACAAATATACAAAATTCCAGAACCGAACAAAAATAGACCATAGCAAACGCCAGCCTGGAGGCACGAGAAGAATGTAGCACTGGAGAGATTACAGGGAATAAAAGGAGGAACCAGCGAGGAGTAACTGAGAAAGAGGTGCTTAAGTACTGGGAGCTTGAATGCTGGAACAAAGGAACTGGGCTGATAGCTAATGGGTTCCAGCCAGGTGTGAATGGCAAGAACAGGGGGCAGACTGAGGAGAGAGAGAGAGAAAGTTTCACAGAGGGCAAACTAAACATTATAAAACTAGAGTAACTAAAAACAACTAGACACAAGAAATAAACATTACTAGAAACACTGTGAAAGGACTGAATTAAAGAAAAAATGAAACAAGACTGAACAAAATAATAAATGCAAAATAATGAAACTAGAATCAAATCAAACTACAAAACAATCTAACAACCCAGGATCCTAACACACAATGTGTCATCACAGCTTACCACAGACCCTGCAGGATGTTGGGTTATGCTTTTGTGATTGTTGTGGCCTAAAATTATTACTTTTGCAGCACCGTTTTCAAAAAGTTACAGTCAATGTTTAATCTTAAATTTTGCCATAACATGATTTTATAAAAAAGCTGAATTTGTTGAACATAACTTTCCCAATAAAGACAGAATTTTAACAGTTAATATTTAAAGTGCAAACAACATTTTCAAGTACCTTCTTGAAATAGCAGCCTTAATGCAAATAGAATCATGCCCTGAGGAGTTGCCAAACTGCAAAAGAAGAATTTCATATTGATCATTCAAATTAACTCAGACTGTTTACACAGCATAAGCAAATCCTATAGAATATTTCAAAATGTTTTTTGCAGAAAAGCAAGAAACATGCTTTCATCTTGCAGGTTCAGCGTTCAAGAAACACAAAGCTAAGTTAGAAAAAGGCAAAGGTAATACGTCAAAAATCATTAAATGAAACCTTGGCCAATAATTTTAAGATGATAAGTAAGTAAGTAATTTTATGTACGGTATATCACCATTCAAAGATCAAAATCACAAAGTGCAGATTAAACAGATTACACAGATAAAACAGGATGCCAAAATAAAATACCAAATTAATCAGAAGAAAAGGTTTTCTGGACAAAATCAAGTTTTCACATTGGTACCATCAGCGGCAGCTTGAGTGTGAGCCTTAGTCCTAAAATCTCAGAAACATGTCTATGTATAAAGTGACATCAGCCTGGGTTCCTTTCATCAGAGAAACACTATTTATTTTTCAAGATACACCTTTTATTATGACTTCTTTTATATTTGTGTGTTTCAGAGAACTATGCACAGTACTGGTGTTCCAAATTGACTGATCCGCTGGGAGTGTTTGCCCCTTGCCACTCTGTTGTCAGCCCCAGCTCATACAAAGACGTAGGTTTGCAAACATGAAGCACTGAGTGCATATAAAACTCTTCTACTGTCATAGCCTTCTCCATGTCCGCTTTGTGTTTGAGCAGAACTGCATGTACGATGGCTGTAACTGTGAAAAAAGTGAAGACTGCATGTGTGCTGCAGTCTCCTCATATGTCTACGCCTGCTCAGCGGCAGGAGTCCACATCAGCGGCTGGAGGGAAACCATCTGCGGTGAGCAAAAATCAGTGAACCTGTTTTCACTGTTCAGAAACACTCCGATCTGCTGGGTAGATCGGAGTGTCTGATGAACCTTTTCGCATTTTTTCAACAGGAAAATTTATCGAATCATGTCCATCAGAAACAGTTTATGAGTACAACATGACCTCCTGTGGTCGGACGTGTCGTTCCCTCAGCCAGGCTGATTACTCCTGCCAGGTCAGCTTCGTCTCTGTGGACGGCTGCGGCTGTGCTGAGGGAACCTACATGAATGAAGGGGGACAGTGTGTGTCCAGTGCGAACTGCCCCTGCTACGATAAGGACACCTTTATTCCTGCTGGACAGACCATCATCAAAGATGGAGTAACATGGTAACGACTCATAGATGCTCATTGGGGATTTTCATATTCACATAAATATGAACTTTTTTATCACCAAAGAATATTTACTTTAAACATAAATTGTAAACAAATCCCCTAATCTTGCCCCTGATACCAGTCCAAGTCCTTTAAGTCCAAGTAGATTAAGTTTACTACGTTGTCATGTTAAGCAAACGTAAATAAATTTAATTTGACTAACTTTATTTGACTACATGTAACAAATTAAAATGTCTTTTAAAGTTGGGGCTCCATTTTCTTCTGTTCAGTAAACTGACATGGCAAGTAGGGCAAAAACATGGAGTTTAATGCAGTCAGCTTGTAAAAGATGCCTTGCCAAAGCTGTTGTTTGGGATCAGATCACTAGATCCCCACATGCCTCACATGATTCATATTGATTCTGTTTGTCTCGTCCACAGTGTCTGCAGACATGGGGCCCTCAGCTGCTCAGGAGGAGCCAGACTACAAAGTAGGTTCCTACACATCACATCTATCTGTGGGAGGGTAATTATATACTGTGGTGTTTATAATGATAGGTATTTTCCTTTCGAACCTAAATAAAAGAAAGAACCACAGACAACGTATATGAATTTTACATGGAGCTTTTGTAAAAGGAGAACGCTCTGCCAACTCTTCCTCCGAACAATTCGCAGAGCATTCTGATCGGCTGTCACATGAGCTCCTGTTTTTATTGTCAAAGAAGAACAGGCAAGGGGGCAGTCAGGAAAAACAACAGAGGTCGTAAAGCTTCTAACCCAAACATCTAACAACCCAGTTCCAGATGTGATATCTGATCAAAGGTCTGAGCCCGGTTCAAATCTCGGTCAGTACTGTCAATAAAACAAAATACGACTGCTCACAGGTAGTTACTAAATTAGGAGGTGTTCTTGCAAAAGGATTTAAGGTCTGAGAAACTTAGTTTTATCTATTTCTCGTAAAGTTGAACAGACAGTAGTGACCTCCATACACACATACAGAAGAGAACACTTTAAACAGAAAATCACAATGATCTATAGGCTGAATGTGAACTCAAGTAAGAATAAAATGATAATACCAAAAAATCTCTAACATATACTATTAACACCTAATTACAATCTATAATGAGGTTTGTAAATACTGCAATATTTCATTCTTCAGCAAAGGATGTCTTAGTCCATAATCTATAGTTTTAACATAATCTGCACTCAATTTCAATCTTCAGGCTCCACATCATGCGTCCCCCCCATGATTTATTTTGATTGCTCCACTGCTCAGCCTGGCACCACTGGGGCTGAGTGTCAGAAGAGCTGCAGCACGGTGGACATGCCTTGTGTAAGCACATCAAAGTATTTCAGTTCAAAAAAGCATTTTGTTGTAAATCCACTTTCCTTGTTCAGCCTAACGTCTCTTCACTCTTGCCGGGAGCAGATCAGTACAGGCTGTACATCTGGATGTGTGTGCCCAGAAGACCTGCTGTCAGACGGAGCAGGAGGCTGCATCAATGAGACAAGCTGTCCATGTGTCCACAATGGACACATCTACCAGCCAGGACAGACTCTCACAGTGGACTGTAACACCTGGTATTTATGAGGCATTTATGACCTTTGACCTTAAAAACTGTAGCACAGACATTAACTCTTTCAAGCCAATTCTTTCCCTTCCAGCTCTCCCATCTGACTTAGATATGATCAGGTATTCATATATTTCTTTGATTTATTTCTGATGTTTGTATGTCACCACAGCTCATGCAGTGGACGAACGTTCACTTGTACCAGCAATGTTTGCAATGCAGTGTGTGGGATCTATGGAGATGGTCATTATATTACATTTGATGATAAAAGGTTTGACTTCAGTGGAGAATGCGAATACACACTCCTACAGGTAAGGAGGCTACTGGACAAATCAACAAATTAAAATCCTTAAATGTGATGTACAAACCTGTCACTAATACACACTGGCCCAATAACTAATAAACGCCCCTGCACAGTCACCTTTTAGACATTGAGGAGTTGAAATCAATCTTTCTCTAGCAATAGAAATGATTTCTGGAACCTGTTAGTGGAGAAAACTATCAGCTGTATCAGTAATTGACTTTTTTTTAAAATTATAAGAAGGGAACACAAAGGAAATCCTATGACAGTTTTACTATGTTCTCACTCAGGATTATTGCAGCCCTGGTCAGGGAAACGGAAGCTTCAGTATTATCACTGAGAATGTTCCATGCGGAACCACTGGGACCACCTGCTCCAAGACCATTAAGATCTATCTGGAGGTATACACACCACACTAATTCCATCTACACATGTTATCTAGTTGTTAATATCTTCCAACTGCTGGACAAAGAGTTGAGATTCTGACAGCATGACAACCTGCAGCAAAAATACCACCTCCGCATCTTAACATAGTCCTAATCTTTCATCAAAAAACACAGTTTATTTGTAAAGTTTTTAGCATGTTATGTATTAGTATGCAGGGAGTTGGGAAAAACATATAACCTGCCAATCTTTGACATGTGGAACAAACTATATACAAGGAGAAATAGAAAGTTTCACATAAAGTCTGTGCAGTGTTTAACATTTTTTGTGGTTTTTGTTTGCTTTGTAATCTTGATGTGTACAGGATAATGAATTCCATCTTAAGGATGACAGTTTCCAGGTGATAAAAGGAAACATCAATGTTCTCCCTGCTTCTGTACAAAAAATGGGTATTTACCTGGTGGTGACCGTCCAACCAGGGCTGGTAGTCATGTGGGACCAGAAGACCAGCCTTTTCATTTCTCTCAGTCCACAGTTCCAGGTAAAACATTAAGTGTGTGTGTGTTGTGATTAACTAAATCTCAGTTTGGTTCTTTAGGTCTTATTTTAGACGACCGTAAGCTGACCGAATAAAAGAACACACTATCAAAATACTTACACATGAACACAAATCCTTGTATCATTTTGTTTGATATTTAGACCAACTCTGATCAATGCTGGATATTTTTACTAAGCTGGTAATGTGATGATAAGATCAAATCATATCAAGTTTGTGACTGCTCTGTTTTTTTCATCCCAGGGGGAAGTGTGTGGCCTTTGTGGGAACTACGATGGCAACAGTAAAAATGATTTTACCACACGCTCTCAAGAGACTGTGACAGATGTTTTAGAGTTTGGGAACAGCTGGAAAGTGTCATCTAGTTGCTCTAACGCCCAGCTTCTCAGTGATCCCTGTGCCTCCAACCGCTACCGGGCAGCCTGGTCTCAGAAGCAGTGCAGCATCATAACCAGCGCCACCTTCCACAGCTGTCATGCAAAAGTAACATGCACACAGCACAGCTACACCTAAATGGATCCATGTGTACATAAATTTAAAACTGTAAATGCTCCACTCCTTGGGAGATTACATAGTTTTTTCTTCTTCTCTTCATCTTTATCATTACATGCACATATTGCCTCTTTCTTTGCCTGGTGATCCAACTACTGTTTATTTATCTATCTAAAACATCTTGTTTTAGAAAAAAAATTACAAATCACTGTTAGGTGAAATTTCACTCAGTCAGGTTTATTTTATACCATGCTTAAGAATATAAAGCACTCATAAATAGCATAGAGTAAAAGCTCTGAGTAAGGCTCACAGTAGAGTCTGTCAGAGTCCACATGTTTGTCTTGTACCGAGGATAAGGGGTCCTGAACAGTGGAGAGACAGTCTGGCTTATAACCTTCGGTGTACATCTTAACTTTACCACATGATTAAATTTTCCACTACAAGCCTAACAAATTTTATTTTAGAATGTTTTAAAAATGGAAAAAACTTGATGGGAGAATATTTGTAGTTTTTCTGCAAAGTCTTCTATTTATTGGGCTCTTTTGAACTTCTTTCAAAATATGTAACAGTAGAGCTTACATGAGTATAATTAAAATGAGAAAGACACCATGTTTGATGTAACTGCTTTGTGTTTCAGGTCGATCCTGGCCCATACTATGATTCTTGTGTAAGAGACTCCTGTGCTTGTGACACTGGAGGTGACTGTGAGTGTTTCTGCACTGCTGTGGCTGCCTATGCCAAAGCTTGCAGCACAGCTGGAGCCTGCATCAGATGGAGAACTCCAAAGTTGTGCCGTAAGTTTGACCATCACAACTGCTGTCATGGGGATGGATCTATTCGATGATGTAACAAAATCAAAAATTGGATTTTGTTTCATTTCAAGTTAATTTCAGCTTTATAAAGCACCAGTTTAAAGCTTTTGTAGTCTCAAAACACACACAAACAAATCACATGTAAATCAAATTAAATACATATTTCAATATAACTGACTTTTTAAGTACCAGTGAAATTATTCCAATTTGAATGAAGTAAGCCTTTAGTCAGTGTAACAGGGAGTTTCCAGTTATATCATGTGAAACTTAATTTTATAATAAAAAAACTATAAAATGTCCATATTTTTTGTCTACTAGCTATTTTCTGTGAC
The DNA here is from genome assembly GCF_001444195.1 of Xiphophorus couchianus. Taxonomy (NCBI): domain Eukaryota; kingdom Metazoa; phylum Chordata; class Actinopteri; order Cyprinodontiformes; family Poeciliidae; genus Xiphophorus; species Xiphophorus couchianus. The sequence goes on from NC_040231.1 coordinate 33,214,757, forward strand.
TATTATAACTCCCCTGGTGGATGTGAATGGCATTACAAGCCTTGTGGAGCTGACTGCATGAAGACATGCAGGAATCCCTCAGGAAACTGTACCAAACTCATCACTCACATGGAAGGTAAACATTTGTTCAGCATGATAGTTAAATGACTTGTAACTTTACTTACATCACATTTTGTTAAACAGTATTTCAAATAAGACAAAGTATTTTGAAGGTAAGCTAAGGAAAGTTGGATTACTGTTACTAAATAATATTCATACCACAACCTAATTTTCCTACAATATTATGTACAGTAATCAAATCATTACGAGTGAAAAATTAAGATGCAAGGAAGCTAATGTTTAGTAAAAGTGACTTGTTTTTCCGCATTACAGGAGGCATGTTATGTTTTCACTGAGTGAGTCGTAAAAACATCATGTTGGAAAAGTCAACTCCTCACTTTACACCCTTAGTGAACATTTAATTCCCCATTAATTAACATATTTATTCTTGTATTACATAGGTTGCTATCCACAGTGTTCTCAAACCAAGCCTTTCTTTGATGAAGACACAATGAAATGTGTAAACTGGGACCAATGTGGATGCTATGATGACAAAGGCATTCATTATAGCACAGGCGAGAAGGTTCCATCCAACAGCTGTTACACTTGGTATGTCTCATATAACATTGATCATCGTATTAGCATAACTGGTCCAGTAAACACTAATAAATTGGTGATGATGTGTATGCTATCTGATTCATACATGCATTGTCATACTATATAAGGTTGTATAACTAGACGTTGTGGGTTTGTGTGGTCTTTATTTTGGGCTATGTTCAATTTGGGGCCTCACACAATAGTGTGAATCTTAGTTAAGGATTTGTAGTTTGCTCCAACTGTAATTTAGCATTTATTTTTGTTATTACTTGGACCACTCCTTCTTGAATTGTCTTCTCTGCTCAATCTAACATTTGTTATTTGGGGTTGTTATTTTTTTGCCTATGACAAAAGCTAAGGCAAAAAAGGTATGCAACTTCTATAAAAAAGTATTTATTTATTTACTTATTTATTTTTTACATATTTGTTAAACGTTCACTTTTTTGTGGCAGTTTGACAGAAAAAAATGAGCTCTTCTGTCTTCTCCAAGTGCTATCAGTAATTTTTGAGGAATAAATTGCACATTCAGAAACACCCAATAACAGCCAGGAGGAAGTTCTTAGTCTTATTTAGCAACAGTAACCCAGCCTTAGTCTGGGACTCCCTACTTAGGCTGCTACCCCCACGACATGAGTCCAGATAAGCGGAAGAAGAAGAAGATGGATGGATGGATGGATGGATGAAAGAAGGAAGAAAGGAAGGAAGGATGTTCTTTGTACTGCCAATCAGGCTTGTGTGTTCACAGCTTAGACAATAGCATTGTTCCAAGAGTAGAGCCTCTCATGAATGAGAGGCTCTACAGCGATGATGGCAGATGAACAACTCATGAGCAATTTTCCTGTAACAGTAAGATGTTTCTCTGCCATTAGTAGATTAACAGAAGTTGTTGAATCCACAACTGGAGTACAAGGAATCATGTCAACATTAGTACAAAGAGTTTGAATGTGCGAATACCTTCCTCCTGGCTCTGATAGGTTGTTTCTCACAGATAGTGGTGCAATTCTGCACATTGCAATAGTTGCTAAAGGAGGAAGTGGAGGAGTGTGATTTCTTTTCACTTCTATCATACCACATAGTGACAGTTTCACCAAAAATGTGAAAAAGATATTAAAGATATTTAAAGATAAAAGTTACATATTTGCAGTTACATGTGCAACTTTTATTTGTGTCACAGAGAGATGTATTTTAGAGAAATTTTGAAAATTAAAATACATGAGGAAACATTCTGCTTTTTAACCAGTTAATTAAAAAATAGTGGGATTAACACAGTGTTCTATTTTTCAAAGCTCCTGTACATTATCTGGGATAATATGCATCTACAGTGTTGATTGTGAGTATATGTTGTAATTTATGGAAATCAGGATATATCTAATAAATGTAAATACTAAAATTATTATTTTGTTTAAATTAACAATGTCATATATCTACCTACAGCATGTACATGCACAATTAATGGAAAAACTTACAACTATGGTGCCACTATATATAACACTTCGGATGGTCTGGGAAACTGCATTACAGCTGAATGTGGCGCTAATGGAACTATATCTAGAAGCATGTACATATGTATGGATACTACAACCGCTGGGCCTACAACAACTGCATTTAAATTTAGCACAGGTTTGAGACTGACTATAATTACTAGAAAATTATATGATACTGTTTGACTTTGAAAAGTTTGCCATAAATGTTTTATTACATGTTGGTCTTATTTTTTAAGCTTTAAGATCTACGTCGACAATAAACATCACATCAAGAACAGAAGGAACAACAACTAAATTAAAGGATGAAACCAACCCACAAATAACATATACCACAACAACAATAATGACAGCTAGTCAAGAAACAACACTTGTTACATCTACTCCCTCTGTTGTTACCAAAACCACAACACCTTCCAGAACCACGGGAGCAATTACAACAAAAGCTTCTGAAGCATCTACAACCCAAGGTCCCTCAACGAATGTAGGTACAAGAAAGCCCGTTGAAGCAACCTCTGGTCAATTAACATTCTCCACCACAGCAACTTTTGAAACCACAACTTCAGCAGCAGAGGCAACAAGCAGAAGGAGTGAAACTTCAACCATGTCATCAAAGCCATCTCTTCATACAACCACTACAGAAGGCCCTATAACATCTACAATCAGAGCCACAACTGAAACTGTCGTAACTACGTTCTCAGAAACAACAACAGTAAAGATTGGAACAACAAACCCCTCGAAAGTTGGCACAACAGGCCCTGTGACTGGCTCCATAACAGAAGTTGTTGAATCCACAACTATAGTACCAGGAATCATGTCAACAAGCCAAGAAACATCACTTGTTACATCTACGCCCTCAGTTGTTACCAAAACCACAACACCACCTTCCAAAACCACTGGAGCAATTACAACAAAAGCTTCTGAAGCATCTACAACCCAAGGTCCCTCAACGAATGTAGGTACAAGAAAGCCCATTGAAGTAACTTATGGTCAATTAACATTCTCCACAACAGCAATTTTTGAAACCACAACTTCATTGCCAGAGGCAACAAGCAGAAGGAGTGAAACTACAATCGTATCATCAAAGCCATCTCTTCATACAACCACTACAGAAGGCCCTATCACATCTACAAAAAGAGCCACAACTGAATCTGTTGAAACTACGTTCTCAGAAACAACAACAGTAAAGATTGGAACAACAAACCCCTCGAAAGTTGGCACAACAGGCCCCGTGACTGGCTCCATAACAGAAGTTGTTGAATCCACAACTATAGTACCAGGAATCATGTCAACAAGCCAAGAAACATCACTTGTTACATCTACTCCCTCTGTTGTTACCAAAACCACAACACCACCTTCCAGAACCACTGGAGCAATTACAACAAAAGCTTCTGAAGCATCTACAACCCAAGGTCCCTCAACGAATGTAGGTACAAGAAAGCCCATTGAAGTAACTTCTGGTCAATTAACATTCTCCACCACAGCAATTTTTGAAACCACAACTTCAGTGCCAGAGGCAACAAGCAGAAGGAGTGAAACTACAATCGTATCATCAAAGCCATCTCTTCATACAACCACTACAGAAGGCCCTATCACATCGACAATCAGAGCCACAACTGAAACTGCCGTAACTACGTTCTCAGAAACAACAACAGTAAAGATTGGAACAACAAACCCCTCGAAAGTTGGCACAACAGGCCCTGTGACTGGCTCCATAACAGAAGTTGTTGAATCCACAACTATAGTACCAGGAATCATGTCAACAAGCCAAGAAACATCACTTGTTACATCTACTCCCTCTGTTGTTACCAAAACCACAACACCACCTTCCAGAACCACTGGAGCAATTACAACAAAAGCTTCTGAAGCATCTACAACCCAAGGTCCCTCAACGAATGTAGGTACAAGAAAGCCCATTGAAGTAACTTCTGGTCAATTAACATTCTCCACCACAGCAATTTTTGAAACCACAACTTCAGTGCCAGAGGCAACAAGCAGAAGGAGTGAAACTACAATCGTATCATCAAAGCCATCTCTTCATACAACCACTACAGAAGGCCCTATCACATCTACAAACAGAGCCACAACTGAATCTGTCGAAACTACGTTCTCAGAAACAACAACAGTAAAGATTGGAACAACAAACCCCTCGAAAGTTGGCACAACAGGCCCCGTGACTGGCTCCATAACAGAAGTTGTTGAATCCACAACTATAGTACCAGGAATCATGTCAACAAGCCAAGAAACATCACTTCTTACATCTACTCCCTCTGTTGTTACCAAAACAACAACACCACCTTCCAGAACCATTGGAGCAATTACAACAAAAGCTTCTGAAGCATCTACAACCCAAGGCCCCTCAACGAATGTAGGTACAAGAAAGCCCATTGAAGTAACTTCTGGTCAATTAACATTCTCCACCACAGCAATTTTTGAAACCACAACTTCAGTGCCAGAGGCAACAAGCAGAAGGAGTGAAACTACAATCGTATCATCAAAGCCATCTCTTCATACAACCACTATAGAAGGCCCTATCACATCTACAATCAGAGCCACAACTGAAACTGCCGTAACTACGTTCTCAGAAACAACAACAGTAAAGATTGGAACAACAAACCCCTCGAAAGTTGGCACAACAGGCCCTGTGACTGGCTCCATAACAGAAGTTGTTGAATCCACAACTATAGTACCAGGAATCATGTCAACAAGCCAAGAAACATCACTTGTTACATCTACTCCCTCTGTTGTTACCAAAACCACAACACCACCTTCCAGAACCACTGGAGCAATTACAACAAAAGCTTCTGAAGCATCTACAACCCAAGGTCCCTCAACGAATGTAGGTACAAGAAAGCCCATTGAAGTAACTTCTGGTCGATTAACATTCTCCACCACAGCAATTTTTGAAACCACAACTTCAGTGCCAGAGGCAACAAGCAGAAGGAGTGAAACTTCAACCGTATCATCAAAGCCATCTCTTCATACAACCACTACAGAAGGCCCTATCACATCGACAATCAGAGCCACAACTGAAACTGCCGTAACTACGTTCTCAGAAAGAACAACAGTAAAGATTGGAACAACAAACCCCTCGAAAGTTGGCACAACAGGCCCTGTGACTGGCTCCATAACAGAAGTTGTTGAATCCACAACTATAGTACCAGGAATCATGTCAACAAGCCAAGAAACATCACTTGTTACATCTACTCCCTCTGTTGTTACCAAAACCACAACAACACCTTCCAGAACCACTGGAGCAATTACAACAAAAGCTTCTGAAGCATCTACAACCCAAGGTCCCTCAACGAATGTAGGTACAAGAAAGCCCATTGAAGTAACTTCTGGTCAATTAACATTCTCCACCACAGCAATTTTTGAAACCACAACTTCAGTGCCAGAGGCAACAAGCAGAAGGAGTGAAACTACAATCGTATCATCAAAGCCATCTCTTCATACAACCACTAGAGAAGGCCCTATCACATCTACAAACAGAGCCACAACTGAATCTGTCGAAACTACGTTCTCCGAAACAACAACAGTAAAGATTGGAACAACAAACCCCTCGAAAGTTGGCACAACAGGCCCCGTGACTGGCTCCATAACAGAAGTTGTTGAATCCACAACTATAGTACCAGGAATCATGTCAACAAGCCAAGAAACATCACTTCTTACATCTACTCCCTCTGTTGTTACCAAAACAACAACACCACCTACCAGAACCACTGGAGCAATTACAACAAAAGCTTCTGAAGCATCTACAACCCAAGGTCCCTCAACGAATGTAGGTACAAGAAAGCCCATTGAAGTAACTTCTGGTCAATTAACATTCTCCACCACAGCAATTTTTGAAACCACAACTTCAGTGCCAGAGGCAACAAGCAGAAGGAGTGAAACTACAATCGTATCATCAAAGCCATCTCTTCATACAACCACTACAGAAGGCCCTATCACATCTACAAACAGAGCCACAACTGAATCTGTCGAAACTACGTTCTCCGAAACAACAACAGTAAAGATTGGAACAACAAACCCCTCGAAAGTTGGCACAACAGGCCCCGTGACTGGCTCCATAACAGAAGTTGTTGAATCCACAACTATAGTACCAGGAATCATGTCAACAAGCCAAGAAACATCACTTCTTACATCTACTCCCTCTGTTGTTACCAAAACAACAACACCACCTACCAGAACCACTGGAGCAATTACAACAAAAGCTTCTGAAGCATCTACAACCCAAGGTCCCTCAACGAATGTAGGTACAAGAAAGCCCATTGAAGTAACTTCTGGTCAATTAACATTCTCCACCACAGCAATTTTTGAAACCACAACTTCAGTGCCAGAGGCAACAAGCAGAAGGAGTGAAACTACAATCGTATCATCAAAGCCATCTCTTCATACAACCACTATAGAAGGCCCTATCACATCTACAATCAGAGCCACAACTGAAACTGCCGTAACTACGTTCTCAGAAACAACAACAGTAAAGATTGGAACAACAAACCCCTCGAAAGTTGGCACAACAGGCCCCGTGACTGGCTCCATAACAGAAGTTGTTGAATCCACAACTATAGTACCAGGAATCATGTCAACAAGTCAAGAAACATCACTTGTTACATCTACTCCCTCTGTTGTTACCAAAACCACAACACCACCTTCCAGAACCACTGGAGCAATTACAACAAAAGCTTCTGAAGCATCTACAACCCAAGGTCCCTCAACGAATGTAGGTACAAGAAAGCCCATTGAAGTAACTTCTGGTCGATTAACATTCTCCACCACAGCAATTTTTGAAACCACAACTTCAGTGCCAGAGGCAACAAGCAGAAGGAGTGAAACTTCAACCGTATCATCAAAGCCATCTCTTCATACAACCACTACAGAAGGCCCTATCACATCTACAAACAGAGCCACAACTAAATCTGTCAAAACTACGTTCTCAGAAACAACAACAGTAAAGATTGGAACAACAAACCCCTCGAAAGTTGGCACAACAGGCCCCGTGACTGGCTCCATAACAGAAGTTGTTGAATCCACAACTATAGTACCAGAAATCATGTCAACAAGCCAAGAAACATCACTTGTTACATCTACTCCCTCTGTTGTTACCAAAACAACAACAACACCTACCAGAACCACTGGAGAAATTACAACAAAAGCTTCTGAAGCATCTACAACCCAAGGTCCCTCAACGAATGTAGGTACAAGAAAGCCCATTGAAGTAACTTCTGGTCAATTAACATTCTCCACCACAGCAATTTTTGAAACCACAACTTCAGTGCCAGAGGCAACAAGCAGAAGGAGTGAAACTACAATCGTATCATCAAAGCCATCTCTTCATACAACCACTACAGAAGGCCCTATCACATCTACAAACAGAGCCACAACTGAATCTGTCGAAACTACGTTCTCCGAAACAACAACAGTAAAGATTGGAACAACAAACCCCTCGAAAGTTGGCACAACAGGCCCCGTGACTGGCTCCATAACAGAAGTTGTTGAATCCACAACTATAGTACCAGGAATCATGTCAACAAGCCAAGAAACATCACTTGTTACATCTACTCCCTCTGTTGTTACCAAAACAACAACACCACCTACCAGAACCACTGGAGCAATTACAACAAAAGCTTCTGAAGCATCTACAACCCAAGGTCCCTCAACGAATGTAGGTACAAGAAAGCCCATTGAAGTAACTTCTGGTCAATTAACATTCTCCACCACAGCAATTTTTGAAACCACAACTTCAGTGCCAGAGGCAACAAGCAGAAGGAGTGAAACTACAATCGTATCATCAAAGCCATCTCTTCATACAACCACTATAGAAGGCCCTATCACATCTACAATCAGAGCCACAACTGAAACTGCCGTAACTACGTTCTCAGAAACAACAACAGTAAAGATTGGAACAACAAACCCCTCGAAAGTTGGCACAACAGGCCCCGTGACTGGCTCCATAACAGAAGTTGTTGAATCCACAACTATAGTACCAGGAATCATGTCAACAAGTCAAGAAACATCACTTGTTACATCTACTCCCTCTGTTGTTACCAAAACCACAACACCACCTTCCAGAACCACTGGAGCAATTACAACAAAAGCTTCTGAAGCATCTACAACCCAAGGTCCCTCAACGAATGTAGGTACAAGAAAGCCCATTGAAGTAACTTCTGGTCGATTAACATTCTCCACCACAGCAATTTTTGAAACCACAACTTCAGTGCCAGAGGCAACAAGCAGAAGGAGTGAAACTTCAACCGTATCATCAAAGCCATCTCTTCATACAACCACTACAGAAGGCCCTATCATATCTACAAACAGAGCCACAACTGAATCTGTCGAAACTACGTTCTCAGAAACAACAACAGTAAAGATTGGAACAACAAACCCCTCGAAAGTTGGCACAACAGGCCCCGTGACTGGTTCCATAACAGAAGTTGTTGAATCCACAACTATAGTACCAGAAATCATGTCAACAAGCCAAGAAACATCACTTGTTACATCTACTCCCTCTGTTGTTACCAAAACAACAACACCACCTACCAGAACCACTGGAGCAATTACAACAAAAGCTTCTGAAGCATCTACAACCCAAGGTCCCTCAACGAATGTAGGTACAAGAAAGCCCATTGAAGTAACTTATGGTCAATTAACATTCTCCACCACAGCAATTTTTGAAACCACAACTTCAGTGCCAGAGGCAACAAGCAGAAGGAGTGAAACTACAACCGTATCATCAAAGCCATCTCTTCATACAACCACTATAGAAGGCCCTATCACATCTACAATCAGAGCCACAACTGAAACTGCCGTAACTACGTTCTCAGAAACAACAACAGTAAAGATTGGAACAACAAACCCCTCAAAAGTTGGCACAACAGGCCCCGTGACTGGCTCCATAACAGAAGTTGTTGAATCCACAACTATAGTACCAGAAATCATGTCAACAAGCCAAGAAACATCACTTGTTACATCTACTCCCTCTGTTGTTACCAAAACCACAACACCACCTTCCAGAACCACTGGAGCAATTACAACAAAAGCTTCTGAAGCATCTACAACCCAAGGTCCCTCAACGAATGTAGGTACAAGAAAGCCCATTGAAGTAACTTCTGGTCAATTAACATTCTCCACCACAGCAATTTTTGAAACCACAACTTCAGTGCCAGAGGCAACAAGCAGAAGGAGTGAAACTACAATCGTATCATCAAAGCCATCTCTTCATACAACCACTGCAGAAGGCCCTATCACATCTACAAACAGAGCCACAACTGAATCTGTCGAAACTACGTTCTCAGAAACAACAACAGTAAAGATTGGAACAACAAACCCCTCGAAAGTTGGCACAACAGGCCCCGTGACTGGCTCCATAACAGAAGTTGTTGAATCCACAACTATAGTACCAGGAATCATGTCAACAAGCCAAGAAACATCACTTGTTACATCTACTCCCTCTGTTGTTACCAAAACCACAACACCACCTTCCAGAACCACTGGAGCAATTACAACAAAAGCCTCTGAAGCATCAACAACCCAAGGTCCCTCAACGAATGTAGGTACAAGAAAGCCCATTGAAGTAACTTCTGGTCAATTAACATTCTCCACCACAGCCATTTTTGAAACCACAACTTCAGTGCCAGAGGCAACAAGCAGAAGGAGTGAAACTACAATCGTATCATCAAAGCCATCTCTTCATACAACCACTACAGAAGGCCCTATCACATCTACAATCAGAGCCACAACTGAAACTGTTGTAACTACGTTCTCAGAAACAACAACAGTAAAGATTGGAACAACAAACCCCTCGAAAGTTGGCACAACAGGCCCCGTGACTGGCTCAATAACAGAAGTTGTTGAATCCACAACTATAGTACCAGGAATCATGTCAACAAGCCAAGAAACATCACTTGTTACATCTACTCCCTCTGTTGTTACCAAAACCACAACACCACCTTCCAGAACCACTGGAGCAATTACAACAAAAGCTTCTGAAGCATCTACAACCCAAGGTCCCTCAACGAATGTAGGTACAAGAAAGCCCATTGAAGTAACTTCTGGTCAATTAACATTCTCCACCACAGCAATTTTTGAAACCACAACTTCAGTGCCAGAGGCAACAAGCAGAAGGAGTGAAACTTCAACTGTATCATCAAAGCCATCTCTTCATACAACCACTACAGAAGGCCCTATCACATCTACAAACAGAGCCACAACTAAATCTGTCGAAACTACGTTCTCAGAAACAACAACAGTAAAGATTGGAACAACAAACCCCTCGAAAGTTGGCACAACAGGCCCCGTGACTGGCTCCATAACAGAAGTTGTTGAATCCACAACTATAGTACCAGAAATCATGTCAACAAGCCAAGAAAATTCACTTGTTACATCTACTCCCTCTGTTGTTACCAAAACCACAACACCACCTTCCAGAACCACTGGAGCAATTACAACAAAAGCTTCTGAAGCATCTACAACCCAAGGTCCCTCAACGAATGTAGGTACAAGAAAGCCCATTGAAGTAACTTCTGGTCAATTAACATTCTCCACCACAGCAATTTTTGAAACCACAACTTCAGTGCCAGAGGCAACAAGCAGAAGGAGTGAAACTACAATCGTATCATCAAAGCCATCTCTTCATACAACCACTACAGAAGGCCCTATCACATCTACAATCAGAGCCACAACTGAAACTGCCGTAACTACGTTCTCAGAAACAACAACAGTAAAGATTGGAACAACAAACCCCTCGAAAGTTGGCACAACAGGCCCTGTGACTGGCTCCATAACAGAAGTTGTTGAATCCACAACTATAGTACCAGGAATCATGTCAACAAGCCAAGAAACATCACTTGTTACATCTACTCCCTCTGTTGTTACCAAAACCACAACACCACCTTCCAGAACCACTGGAGCAATTACAACAAAAGCTTCTGAAGCATCTACAACCCAAGGTCCCTCAACGAATGTAGGTACAAGAAAGCCCATTGAAGTAACTTCTGGTCAATTAACATTCTCCACCACAGCAATTTTTGAAACCACAACTTCAGTGCCAGAGGCAGCAAGCAGAAGGAGTGAAACTACAATCGTATCATCAAAGCCATCTCTTCATACAACCACTACAGAAGGCCCTATCCCATCTACAAACAGAGCCACAACTGAATCTGTCGAAACTACGTTCTCAGAAACAACAACAGTAAAGATTGGAACAACAAACCCCTCGAAAGTTGGCACAACAGGCCCCGTGACTGGCTCCATAACAGAAGTTGTTGAATCCACAACTATAGTACCAGGAATCATGTCAACAAGCCAAGAAACATCACTTGTTACATCTACTCCCTCTGTTGTTACCAAAACAACAACACCACCTACCAGAACCACTGGAGCAATTACAACAAAAGCTTCTGAAGCATCTACAACCCAAGGTCCCTCAACGAATGTAGGTACAAGAAAGCCCATTGAAGTAACTTCTGGTCAATTAACATTCTCCACCACAGCAATTTTTGAAACCACAACTTCAGTGCCAGAGGCAACAAGCAGAAGGAGTGAAACTACAATCGTATCATCAAAGCCATCTCTTCATACAACCACTACAGAAGGCCCTATCACATCTACAATCAGAGCCACAACTGAAACTGCCGTAACTACGTTCTCCGAAACAACAACAGTAAAGATTGGAACAACAAACCCCTCGAAAGTTGGCACAACAGGCCCTGTGACTGGCTCCATAACAGAAGTTGTTGAATCCACAACTATAGTACCAGGAATCATGTCAACAAGCCAAGAAACATCACTTGTTACATCTACTCCCTCTGTTGTTACCAAAACCACAACACCACCTTCCAGAACCACTGGAGCAATTACAACAAAAGCTTCTGAAGCATCTACAACCCAAGGTCCCTCAACGAATGTAGGTACAAGAAAGCCCATTGAAGTAACTTCTGGTCGATTAACATTCTCCACCACAGCAATTTTTGAAACCACAACTTCAGTGCCAGAGGCAACAAGCAGAAGGAGTGAAACTACAATAGTATCATCAAAGCCATCTCTTCATACAACCACTACAGAAGGCCCTATCATATCTACAAACAGAGCCACAACTGAATCTGTCGAAACTACGTTCTCAGAAACAACAACAGTAAAGATTGGAACAACAAACCCCTCGAAAGTTGGCACAACAGGCCCCGTGACTGGCTCCATAACAGAAGTTGTTGAATCCACAACTATAGTACCAGAAATCATGTCAACAAGCCAAGAAACATCACTTGTTACATCTACTCCCTCTGTTGTTACCAAAACAACAACACCACCTACCAGAACCACTGGAGCAATTACAACAAAAGCTTCTGAAGCATCTACAACCCAAGGTCCCTCAACGAATGTAGGTACAAGAAAGCCCATTGAAGTAACTTCTGGTCAATTAACATTCTCCACCACAGCAATTTTTGAAACCACAACTTCAGTGCCAGAGGCAACAAGCAGAAGGAGTGAAACTACAATCGTATCATCAAAGCCATCTCTTCATACAACCACTACAGAAGGCCCTATCACATCTACAAACAGAGCCACAACTGAATCTGTCGAAACTACGTTCTCAGAAACAACAACAGTAAAGATTGGAACAACAAACCCCTCGAAAGTTGGCACAACAGGCCCCGTGACTGGCTCCATAACAGAAGTTGTTGAATCCACAACTATAGTACCAGGAATCATGTCAACAAGCCAAGAAACATCACTTGTTACATCTACTCCCTCTGTTGTTACCAAAACAACAACACCACCTACCAGAACCACTGGAGCAATTACAACAAAAGCTTCTGAAGCATCTACAACCCAAGGTCCCTCAACGAATGTAGGTACAAGAAAGCCAGTGGAAGTAACCTCTGGTCAATTAACATTCTCCACCACAGCAATTTTTGAAGACACAACTTCAGTGCCAGAGGCAACAAGCAGAAGGAGTGAAACTTCAACCGTACCATCAAAGCCATCTCTTCATACAACCACTACAGAAGGCCCTATAACATCTACAATCAGAGCCACAACTGAAACTGTTACACGGTCTGAAACAACCTTTGCTGTTATAACCGGACAGTTACACACATCAAGCATACTTACAAACCCATCCATAAAAAACACAACAGCCTTAACCACTGAAAGCCCAGTTGGTGCTACAACTGTCATTGCACCCATTACACAGACACTCCCAGGAACTGCAACAGTTTATCCACCTTCATCAACTGGAGCAACTTTTCCTTCATCTTCACAATTTACCACAGCTTTATGTGTGTGTAATGTTAACGGAACATCTCATCATTCAGGTATGTTCTTTTACATCTTAATGTTTATTTTTAATTATTTTCATAGTATTTTAAACATAAAGCATTTTCAGATATGTGTGAATAATGTAATTAATATGAATAATCCTTTATAAATTAACAGTTTCAGACATGAAATTACAAATCCCTCATAAAATTGCAAAATTTCATAGATAATACAAGTAGACACACACTACTGGAAGGCACATTCTATTGCAGTAATAACACTATAAGCTTGACTCCTCAAGAATGTAAACAAACCATTGAGCTTTGGTTTTTTTTTCTTCTGTTTTCAAAATATATCTTATGTATACATGTACAACTATCATTTGTTTTTTTATCTGCTACATAAACAATTTGGTCCTCAGTGACTTTTTCATTACAGAATTCCAAACAAACTTGTCAGATTTATCAGAATATTGTTTTTCAAATTAAGGACTGATTGACTGTTGACCATCCTGCCGTTTACAGATGACTTTTGAGAACTTCATATAAGGCCAAAACTTCATACTCTGTACATCTTTTAGACTGATGGGACTATTTTTGTTTCAATTAAGCAATGCATTTCTAAATTCTGAATAATACAGCTAAATCTTTAAAGGTTGTAATATTTATCTTAATCTAATACATCTTCAGTATTCACATTTTTGATCCTTATTTCATTACTACCCTTGCATTTAAAATGTAATGAATGCATTTTTTATTTAATGTTCTAAACTTTGCTTTATAATCTTTTATTCACAGGAGACTTGTTATACAATGTTACTGATGGCCTTGGGTGGTGTTACAGTGCATATTGCAATGCATCCTGTAAGGTTGAAACACAATCCAGCCCATGTCCAACCACATCAATATCTAGCACTACTGCACATTCTTCTACTTCATTACTGAGCTCAACCACAAAGGCCCCAACTTCAAGCTCTGGACCCATGACCACAGTAACAACATTAGCATCTACAGCTACTCTAGAGTGCTCTGATGTGTATCCAGCAAGACAGGTAAGATATGTCGTCAGCTAAGGTATGCAATTCATCTATAATTGGTTTCAACAAAGATAGATTTTTTTGGAACAGTCAGAACTTACAGCACAAAGTACGACCAAAGATATCCAGATCCTGATCCACTGAGGGAATATTTTAATGCACAAATAATTTATGCATTAAAAAGATATAGTTTATCCGCTAAACGAAAAACAAATTGACTACTGTTTAAAAACGTTAACTTTTCACTATTGATTAGATTTCATTACTAGCTAAAACAAATTCAGTAAGCTTTCTTTACTCTTTAATATTGCTTTTTGTAATTATTTGTCAAGATATATACATTTCATGAGTCAATTCTGAGGTATAATGAACCCTCGTTGTAACGCGGTTCACCTTTCAGGGCCTCGCTGCTTCGCGGATTTTTTTGTGCAGTTTCTTTTCACAGTGCATTGTGTTCTGCGTCCTGATTGGCTAAACAGTCTCTTCGCTTCTTCTCTACCTGTGTGCCAATAACGTTACGGTATTTAAATATACGTAATACAGCTTGGCAAATTTTGGCAAATATTTTTGCCCAGAAGAAAAAAAAGCGTCAACAACTACCGATAACTATGTTCTTCTCTCGAAAAAACACACCTGCACCACAGTCTTCAGAAGAAAAAGACACTAGAGAGCTGAGTGAGGCCGCAGCGTCACAGTCAGAGGAACAGTGAAATACGCGAGTCAACATTTGTCCTACTGTACTTTGTATTGATGACTGAAATGATTATTTTACTGTAGTTATTTGTAAGAAAGTGTTCTATTTGTTAAAAAAAAACAGGCCTGAAAACAGGTTTTGTTCTTTGGTTTTAATGTAGAGTATTTAATTATGCTGTATAATAATTATGAAAAATGAAGGTAACTACTTCACGGATTTTGCCTATCATGGGTTCTTTTTGGAACGCAACCCCTGCGAAAAACAAGGGTTCACCGTATACTTTTCATCATATTGGATTACGATGACAAATGTTCTGACTTGATTTATGCAAAGTAATTGGTATTTCCAGTTCCAGACAACACTGGAGTTTGCAAGAACAAAGCCCTTCAGTGATAAATGATAACTCACTGCTGTATTTGACTTATTGATTTTTTTTCCTATTAGAATGGAGAGTCCTGGAATACTAGCAATTGCACCACAGCTACTTGCATCGAAGGCAAGGTAACGGTCACAGCTACAGTCTGTCCAAATGTAACCCTCCCCATCTGTACCAATGGGAGGAAACCTGTCAAGATCTATGAACAAAATGGATGTTGCTTCCACTATGAATGTGAATGTAAGTTTAAAATTGAATCGTTCCATAATAATTTGTCTGCTTACAAGAAACTATGTGGTCCTTTATATCTTTGCATTTAGTGTTCCATTTGAACCAGATGACATACCTTTGTAGCCTTATTTTAGCATTTCATATATTCTTATTAGTTGATAAGATTTCACAAAAATATGATGTAATGTTTTTTTAATTCTTGAAATGTTCTCTTTCTCTTCCTGAAGGTGTATGTAATGTCTGGAGTGGATCCAACTACATGACATTTGATGGACAAATGTATAATTTTCAACAGAATTGCTCTTATTACTTAGTTAAGGAGATTATTTCAAAACATAACTTAACAATTACTAGAAGCAATAACTGTGATCCTTCAGACAGCACATTCTGCCCTCTGGCTCTAAGTGTCACATATCAATCAGTAAAGGCAGTTTTGACTCAAGTGAAAACTTCAGGAACACCAACCAATGTGGTAAGGAGCAGTCTAACTGGAACAATTTCAGTTTGTGATATTTTTTGTACAGATAAGATGTAATAAATATTCTGCATGATATGATGTAATTGACACTTGTTTCGACTTCACAACCTTCCTTAACTTGATATTTTTGTTGTTTTTGGGGTCCTACAGGTGTATGTGAATCAGAAACGTGTCTATCCAGCATATGGCAATTCTGTTATGCTGCTTTATGGCACAGACATGGAGATCACAGCAGTG
This sequence comes from Xiphophorus couchianus, assembly GCF_001444195.1. Lineage (NCBI taxonomy): Eukaryota > Metazoa > Chordata > Actinopteri > Cyprinodontiformes > Poeciliidae > Xiphophorus > Xiphophorus couchianus. The sequence continues at coordinate 33,231,182 of NC_040231.1, forward strand.
ATACAGGATATCAACACAAGAATAGTCTATAGAGGCTCCTCCTTCAGTATTGACCTTCCTTATTCTCTGTTTGGGGGAAACACTGAGGGACAATGTGGTGAGTTATCAGAGAGCTTGTTATCAGTCATGTTTATTGATGATAATTTGGACATATGAAACAAAAGACAATAGATTACATGGGAAAATGATCTCACTTGGAAAGTTAGGGATGCATTTACATTTATACTTTTTTAGGATGACAGTATCTGAGAATGATCCAAAGGTCAGTAAATGTAGCAAGACCCAAATCAGACATGACTTCATTTTGATTCCAACCCAAATCAAGTAGGTAGAAAAGTTTTAAACAGCCTTTGTTTAAGGTTTTCATGCATGCTAGGTAGATGTACGTATATATTCTTTCACATTAATCAAGGACACATTGGCAGGGTTAGATGCCAGCCTTCAAGTGTTGGTGCACACAGTAACACACAGATAAACACACGAGGTTCTACTGGTAGAAAACTGCCTTTATATTATATCTGAGATTGCTGAGCATGATTTCTCTTAGTTTCTTGTACCATGGAAAAGTGCATCAAATGTTGAGCTCAATCAAAGCAGAAGCCATCTCCTGCTGCTCTGCCTGAAATTGGTTTGTTTTGTGTAAAATAGACAGTTCCTGCCTATTTCTTTTCTGTACATTTTCTGTTTTAGAATGAATATCAACTGGTTAGATGGTCTTTATTTACTGAGAGGTTTAAGAATATTTCAGACTTACTTACTGTAGATATTGAAATGGATTTAATGGATATTTTCCTGCTATAATGATAAATAAAAGGAAACATATTTGTTCCATATGTTAAGGATGGAATATTTATGCCCCTTCCACAGGATGAAAGAAACAAGTCAACATGTTGTCTGAGCTGCTTGTGAATTTCCAGAGAATATCCAGAGAATGACTTCTTTGAGTTTTCTAGCTCTGCCGCTAACTGCTTCCTCTGTTGGTAGGTACCTGTGACAACTCGCAGGCCAATGACTGCCGTTCTCCAAATGGCCAGATAGAAAGCTGCTCAGAATCTGCAGGACTCTGGACTCTCCCCGGGACCAGTTGTGTCTCCCCAAGCCTTCCTTCTGTTACTGCAACTGCACAACCGCTAACATCTTCATCACAGCACCCAAATCCAACAACACAACCAACCTGCAAACCTGCCATCTGTGAGCTACTTATGAGCAGGTCAGGAAAAACTCAAAACATGTCATTAATTTTTTTATAAATCTGTCTTTATGTTTATTATATTTCAAGTGATATTTGCAGAAACTTGAGATTAATTCCAGTCATTTTTTCTGCATCTCCTAGCTTCACATGAATGGCACTAAGACTTAACAGACAGAAAGAGGGGAGCTGTTTTGATTCTTTCATGCATGTTTGAGAAATAACTTAATTTGACCTGTGTCTTACAGAAACATGTCAAATTACAAACATGTCAAATTTATTTATATGTTTGATACTTACAGTGTTTTATAATAACTGAAGGTAACATAGTTACTTGATTGTGATATAAAATGGAGCTTTGTGCCTGGAAAATACATAATGCCGCCTCTTTAAAGGTCATGCAACACTTGGTCTAAGACGGTGGGTTAAATTGAGCTGTCAGTTTTTTTCTTATTCTGTCTGCACATATTGAATTGCAGTTTTTTGAATTTGTGTCTGCAACTTTTTTAGCCATTTTCTGCTGTTCTAATATGCAACTATGGTCTTTGTAGTTTATTCACCCCGTGCCACTCATTCATATCCCCTGCACCATTTGTGAGCTCTTGCACCTATGAAATTTGTAATGGTGGTAATGACACGTGCTCCAGCCTGGAGGCGTATGCTGCTGAGTGTTCCAATGCAGGAGTCTGCATTGACTGGAGGAGTGACACCAACGGACTGTGTGGTGAGACATTTAGTCAGTATCACATATTTCATTTTTTGGAGATCTGGAATATATTAAAATTAACATGATTATATGTTATAGAGCACAGATGTCCAAACAACAAAGTGTACATGGCATGTGGCCCCTCAGTAGAGCCCACATGCAATGACAGGTACAGTAAACATTTTCTCACTCTGCTGCATTTGTATTATTTGTTGCAGATTGCTTATTGTTCTTTGTAGATGGTAAAATTCAGAGATAAGTAAACTTACTTGTTGCACAACAGCTACAAATGTCAGCATGTCCAATACAGAATTTCATTTTGCATCAGAAAGTAGTGCATAACTGTGAAGTGAAAGAAAATGTCAATCTTGCTTTTGGAATTTAATGGAATTTAAGTTTGGACTTTGACTGGACCATCCAAAAACTTGACCATGCTTTGATCTAATCATTTAGCAATGTCTCTTTTCAGTCAGTGATGAATTGAACAGAGCTTTATGAGATGCATTGTTTTACAACAGAGGTGTCCAAATTTTTTGTCACATAGAAAAAAAATCGTCGTACTTGCAAGCCCAAAAAAAAAAACTAAGCTAAAAAGTCAATTTTTTTTCTTTCTTTGTAGGAAGGTGATGTTATTCTCTACAGATCCAAAACTTAAAAAGGATTTTACACGTTTGCTATATAGAAAGAAAGGCATCTAATTTCCAATTTCCTTTATCTCAGTTTAATATATTGATTCTCTAATGTAAAAACAGGACTTGGGTCACTTTCTTTCAAATCGCTTGCTCCATTTAGTTTAATAAATTAGATAAAAGCTGATTTGGGTGCAGCAAAGTTTGCTTTTTTGGTTAAAGTATGTAGATAAATGTGGTTCTACTTATAAATGTTTGATTGTAAAAATACAGTAACACTTTATTTGCCGGGTTGTGAATAAGACTGTCATGACGTCGTCATAAACATGACATAACACCTGTCATGAACATGAGTAAGTCTTCATGAATATTTATGACTGTTGTCATAAAGTGTCATTCGGTAAATCATGACACTTTTAATACAAAGTTGACATTATTGAAAATGTCTTCGTTATGACAACTTGACATTAACCAAGAAATCATGATCTGACATAAATTTGTTATAAAAGTCTTACTGATTAAACTTTAAAAATGATGTAGCTTTATGTTCCATCCATCCATCCATTTTCTGTTCACCCTTGTCCCTAATGGGGTCGGGAGGGTTGCTGGTGCCCATCTCCAGCTACGTTCCGGGCGAGAGGCGGGGTTCACCCTGGACAGGTCGCCAGTCTGTCACAGGGCAGTAGCTTTATGTTATTAAAGCTAAAGTTTAATGAGTAATACTTTTATAACAAATAAAATAAAATAAACTGTTACTAAATAGTAACACTCTGTGTGTTGTACTCAACATTTTCTATTGTAAGAAAATTTTGTCTGTGATTATTTTCTTACAAAATGTGAAAAAGTTCAAAGGGTGTGAAGGGGGAAGATTAAGTAACAGGCTAACCTTCACTCTACCTCCAGATCAGTTATTAAAAATGAAAAATGTAATCAGACCTCGGCAGTAATCCACCTTTCCATCAATCCCATCAGATACAACAGGAAGTTTCAGGCAGATGTGACATCATCTGCCAACTACACCCAGGAAGGCTGCTTCTGTCCTCAGGGCACCACGTTGTTCAACACAGTTTATGACACATGTGTCGCCTCCTGCGGTAAGATGATTGAGAAAAACAGCTTGGAGTGAGTCTTCAGAGAATTTTAGGTTCAGTCTGACTGAGCAGTCTTAGTGTTTTCATGGGAGATTCTTTTTTTATCACCTGTTTCTCATAAAGTTCAGGAAGTTACACATAAATTAACACAGCTTTTAAAACACTTGTTTATATGACTTTCTGCCTTATGATGTTATAAAGGACTTTGTTTTTATGCTTTTTTTTCTGCACAAGGTTTTTATGAAGCACTTTGAACTGCCTTGCTGCTGACATGTGCTCTATAAAGAAACTTGATTGATTGATTGATTGATTGATTGATTGATTGATTGATTGATTGATTGATTGATTCCCTACCAGTTGAAATGCTGGTAAAATCTGTAGAAAATAGAGCTGAGAACACATTTTGTTCAAGTTACTGAAATATTTCAGAGTTCTGAAGAAATGAGCCAGTCAGTGGAGCTCAGTCAGATATATTCACCAGTTATTTTACTGGATTCCTCAGAACTGGGATGGTGGTGCCCTGCCCTCACACTCAATAAAGCAACAAATTATTTGTCAATCATAAATACTCTCTGTTCCCCTTCCTGTGCTTTGATTGCAGACTGTGTTGGACCAGATGGAAAACCCAAACAGGTGAAAACTGCGCCCAGCAAATATCTACATGTGCTCTGTTAAATCATAACCTGCGGGTCTAAACTGGCTCATGTGTCCCCACCAGCCAGGGGAAACATGGACCAGTGAGTGCAGCAGCTGTGAGTGTGACCAGGACTCCATGAGTGTCCGCTGTGAGCCGGTGACCTGTCCTGAGGTCCAGAAGCCCAACTGCAGTGAGCCCGGCCAGCAGCTGACCAACACAAGCCAAGGCTGCTGCACAACACAGACCTGTGGTCAGTTATGTTACATGATGTCATGTAAACACATCACTGTTAGCTGAACCTGGTAACCGATAAATAAGGCTGTAAGCTTAAACTTCCATTAATAAAAAAATATTGTCTATAATCAAATCAATGATCAACTAAAACATAGTAAGTTAATACTTAGTTAACTCCAAAATTGTCAAGATTTAGGTTCAATTTAATCATTTTGTTTTTACTGATACATTTTTTTTCTGACTGGATGTGATATTAATATTTTGCAACAGCACGGCCAGAGTCCAGATGTAAACAGGGAGTCTGTGAAGAGATGAGGATGATATGAAGACCTGACTCATGTCAGTGTCCTCTTATCAGGAGTTTAAATTGCTAAATAACCTAATCTCTTTTCACTGTGTATCCGTTGTGACCTCAGTGATAAACTCTGATAATGATCCTGATGTTTTTTATGTTTTTGAGTTTGGTGCTGCTGTGAGCAGCTGATTGGTTGTCATTGTGAGCTCAGACTTCCTGGACACAAGGTCCATCAATAAGAGCAAACAATAAGAATCAAAACTTCAGAACTCCTGGTTTGATTCTTGTTGTTTGTGATGAGAAAATTTAATGCAGTTTTACAGCAACATGTGTTGCCATTGCCTCCAACAGAATGCAACCTGAACCTGTGTGCTGGTCCTGTGACCTGCCCTCTGGGCTTCCAGCTTCACGTGTCCAACAGGACCTGCTGCCCGTCCTACGAGTGTGGTGAGTGACTCCAGTCTGGACCAGTTACTGCATCAGTTCTGGATGCCAGGAGAGGATTTACCTCCTGAGTTAAAACACAACAAAAAGGTCCAACATGATGAAAGACGTGACGAAGCAGGCAGCCCCGTTCTCCCTACAGTCTAACTACCTCCTGCTATTCTTAATTCCTTTATTAATGACAGTGAAATCTGTAGTATATCTTCTATGTTTGATTGATTTAAATCATTTTACGACCTGCTAACGATCTGATTCTTCACATGTTAAACCACAGAACTGATGCAACTAATTCCTGTTGACGAAAGTAATTAAACAGCTCAGGATTTTCATAAACCGTAGATTAAATACTTATATGAAGAACTTTGTTTAACATCAATGTATGAATTCATGTAATCGTTTTAAGTACAGATTTCTGTTCACTTGAAATAGAGCTGGATCATTTATTTTACATAATAACCATATTAAAACCCAACTTGTCTCTTTTCTCTCTCTGTAGTTCCTAAAGGTGTGTGTGTCTATGACATGACTGAGTTCAAGGTGAGGAAACTAATCTTATTGAATGATTATATCCAACTGTTCAGTTTGCTATCAAAGGATTTATTTTCCCTATTAAAAACTGACACTTTCTGTTCTGTTCATAACCATAAAAAAACTTTTCTTTTATTTCATCTTTACCACAAAAGAATGATGTACGGTGTCTCAGTCATGCCCACATCCACTCCTGCTGGCCTGTTTGGTTAGTTCATTTAGGATCCACATTGAGCCTCAGCAATGCTCTTCTTACAGTGGTCCCACAGCACTTCATTAAATCACTAAAACAATTATTAGGAATTAAATAAACACAAAATTAAAAGACACGGAAGACAAAAAAGGTGCCTCACTTCTCAGCCTGGTGACATGGTCACAAGTAAAACGTTTTAATCTGAACTTCCAATTGAGATGATTTGAATCCTAAGGTTGTTTTAAGTCAATAATTTTTGAAAATAGATAAAGTAGGTTTTAGATTTTTTTTTTTTACTTAAAACCGGAAAAATTCCTTGTTATTAGAGAAAAAATCAGCCAGTGAAACTATTTTATCTATATTCAAACATTATTGATGTTTATTTATCTAAAACGTTACTTCTAAGTTATTTGTGTCTTATTTCATGTGTATTACACATTTGCACTAGAAACTAGATGGAAACACTTTGTAAAATTTAGTGTTTTTGCTGTAGCATCCAGTATCTTTTTACATTTTTTGAAGTATTCCTGTCAGACTGTTCAAGCTCAGTCGCTGTAGATGCAAATCTCTGGAAGAGCTTCTGTAGAGTTTAACGTCCGAGGAAAGTAACTAAAGCTGTGTGGCTTTACAGCCTGGTGCCAAGATACCAACACCTCAGACAGTAACAGAAGCTCCACTGGAGGAGGTGTCATTTGCCGCAGTGCCATCCGGGACAGGAGGAGATGTACAGGAGGAGTCTTTCATTCCTGCAGCCTGCCAGGAGTGTTACTGCGGCCCCGACACACACCCCACCACCAAACTCAACGTCATCACATGCAGACCTGTTGTCTGCCACACAAACTGCTCTGAAGTAAGAGAATTCACCCAACATCACTCAGGATGCTGCTGCACACATTATTACTGTGGATCTGGTACCGATCAAACTCCTACAGGTTACCATGGAGATATTCATTCTGTCTGTCTGTCTGTCTGTCTGCAGGGGTTTGAGTATCAGCCTGCAGCAGGTCAGTGCTGTGGTTCATGTGTACAGAAAAGATGCATTCTCACCACTTCTGGGAACAACACAGTCCAGATCATTGAGGTCAGTCAACATACTGTGTTTAAGTTGTGAAATTAAGAAATGACATATTAATCACAGCAGTATGAAGCTATGTAGCCTTTAGCAGTATGGAGCAGATCTTTCATTCCTGACCTTACTGTACATACTGTGTGTGTTTTAAACATATTCAGGCCTGCTGCCTTTAGCTGACTGCTCTTCATTTCTGCTCAGGTCAACAACACATTTGTGCCACCTGGTGATAAGTGTGTGCAATACACATGTGAGGAGATTAACGGACAGATTGTGATGAAGGAAACAAGGACCAGTTGTCCTCCCTTCAACCCGCTGGACTGTGAACCTGTGAGTTCCTCAAATGTAGACAAGCTCTCATGTTTGATCTCATTTGAAACTACGGGAAGATGGTGGCAAAGGAAGAAAAAGACAAAAAACTTATTCAACAAAAAAAAACTTGGACTAATGGATTCTTTGCTGTGGACACAAAAAGACATACACAACATCTCACACTGTTTGGGACACTGATGCTGTATTTATTTACATAACTTTCAGTTAGCAGTTAGCATTGCTTTATGGGGTGAAGCCACTAAGGTCTGTGTGAGAGAATCATCACCTTTCCTTCTACTAGTAAAACCTGAGAAAATGTGAATATTAGGTGATACTTCAATATTTCTAGTCAGTCATCCCAGAAAATGAAACAGTCATTTTACAGAGATTCATAGTACATAAAGTATTTCAAGCTTTTACTTTTTGCATTTTTTATGGATGACAGGTAAAACAAAATCTGTTTCATAAAATCAAAATATCACATTAGATCAAACAAAAGCAGATGTTTTAAGCATAAATGTCAGGCTTCTGAAAAGTCTGTACATTTCTATGCACTCAATACTTGATTGTTCCTCTGCATGAATTACTGCTTCAATGCAGCGTGACATGGAGGCCATCAATCTGTAGCACTGTGTAGGTAATGGAGGCTCAGCATCTTCCTAGCAAACTGAGCAATATGATAAACCAGCAACACCTTTCATAACTGACCCAAACTGACCGACTCAATGGAGGAGTTAAACTTCCAGAACCTTCTAATCACTTTATGGTAATACTGCAGATCTCACAGGTCAGATATTTTAACATAAACCAACTCAGTGGGCTGCAGAATAGTGAAGTGGAAGTGAAGGGATTTTAATGTGTAAAATAAAAAAGTCTTGCATGCATTCATGTTCAGCTTCTTGAGCCCTTAAAACATAAATCATGGAGTCACCACAAAGCATGGTGATGTTTGTATTATGCAGTAGTGTTAATCCTTTTTCAAAAGACTGAGAACTAGCTGAACTCCACCCCCCTTCCATAAAGCTCTGCTGCTCTCTGCTAACCCTCCTTGTTGTCCTGCAGGGAACTGAGACGACCGACGCCTCCGGCTGCTGCACAACCTGTAAGATTCCACATCCTGCATGGAGGGATGAGCTGCAGCACAGAACACACAGCACAGAACATGGAATACACAGCACAGAACACGGAATACACAGCACAGAACACAGAATACACAGCACAGAACACAGAATACACAGCACAGAACACGGAACACAGAACACAGAACACACAGCACAGAACACAGAATTCACAACACACAACACAGCCTTGTGTTGCACCCGGGTGTATGACTAGCTGTGGTGTGTTCCAGGTCGGCTCCAGAATGTCTGCCAGGTGGAGAGTCAGCAGATCATAGTTGAGGTGAACCACTGTGTCAGTGCTGTGCCGGTCAATGTTACATCATGTGTGGGACACTGCAGGAGCTCATCTATGTAAGAATGTTTGACAATATTTCTGGAGTTCCTAATCTTACACTGATACATAGAAAATGTTAGGCATGAAAACAGAGAAATATTTTGTAAATACCTTAAAGAAAATGAGAATAACTGCAGCTAGTTTGCGACTCCGATCTATGAATGGAAAGATTTTACATTGCATCTTGCAGAACCTGGATAACCAGACTTAACTGTTGAGTTTGCATTTTATTTGCATGTCTAAATAAATTTCTCATTTGTCAGCAAACTGAAATACTCTATAAGAACCCCTGTTATGTCACAATTTGTGAAAAATCTTTTTACTGAACATCTATTCGCATTCAAATGCTAAATTTAGTCTAAAGAATCAGTTTGGGCAAAGAGGAGCCGTTTTAAATGGAGAACAGGTAGAAACCATGCTGCCATTGTCTGTGTGGATTTCTGCAGGTACTCAGCTGCAGCCAACTCCATGATGCACCAGTGTGAGTGTTGCCATGAGGCCACAACCAGCATGAAGCAGGTGGAGCTGACCTGCGCTGACGGCTCCACGCTGCAGCACAGCTACAGCCAGGTGGAAAGCTGCCGCTGCAGGACGGAGACATGCTCAGCGGGCGCCACAACCAGAGCCCAGCGCCGCAGGAGGCGCTGACCTGCTCCTCAATCACACCAGGGAACAACTTTTTCAAACTTTATAGCATAATATGCTCTTCTACAGAGTCTGTTAGAATTAAACTATGTCTGTATTTCTCACTGATAAGAAATAAAATATGTCTGCAAAATGATGTTTTGTATGCAGAACCTTTGTGGCTCATTTGGAACATTACTGAATGAAAACACAGTGAGGATTGGACGGGGGGAGAGGGAGGGGGTCACTACAGGTTGATGTAGCTGAACAATCTAAATAAAATGTGTCAACCTGAAATTCAGCACATTGATTTATGCAGTTATAATGAAACAAATAGATTTTTAAAATAGTTTTATTAAAGTGAGAAGCTGTTGCTGTAGGCAGATGACTGTTCATATAATCATAATGATTTTAAATAGAATTAGATGGTTTCCTTATTAGCATCAGCAGGATGTTGTTCCTTACATAAAACAGACAGATTACATTTACACAAATCATATTACAGATGAAACATTAAAACATTTTACAAAACTTTTAAACAGACACAGACCAGTATAAGACAGGGAGATAATTTAGATATATTTAACATAATAAAAATTTATAGCTTCATTTAAAGTGTAGTTTCCTTTTTCTAATACACTAAGATACTCATAGTAATCAGATGCAACTACATTCAGAAATGCACAACTGCACACAGATATTTAAATGATAAATTATTTTATAATAGATTTCCAGTTGCTTCTTAAACCTGTAAGCAGTGATTTGTGGTGATGAGTTTGTTCATGTTTTAGTTTAGACCACTTCCTTTTTGGCAGAGTGAAACAATCCCACCATGTTGAGGAATCAGGAGTATTTTTGCTAAAAGTTAGTTCTTGGTAAAACATAAATGGTGTATGTGGTGTATATTATACTGTAATAATATTATTTGGAAAATGCAGTTTAAGGAAGCCAAGGAACCAAACATGCAGGTTCTGGATGGTGGGATGGAGCTGGAGTACAGGGTCCAGCTGGGATTCAAACCCAGAACCTTCCACTGGGTTCTACCATCACATCACCGAGCAGCCAGCCACATTCAGCTGATTATGAAATAACTAGTAACCATGTTACATCTCCAGTCAGTTACACTGAGCCTGTTCTGTTCGTCTTTCATTACCTGAGAATTCAGTTTTGAAACTAAACTAGTTATGAGACTTACTTAAACTTTGACTAGTTCCCCATTTCTCAGATCAGTAAACTCAGTGGCTTCTTTCAAAGGTCAGCTAAAAATGATTTAAATCTGCTTTTACTTAAATTTGTTTTGTGTATTTGTTATTTTGTTTGTTGAAGCACTTTGTAATTTTTATTTTGAAAGGTCCTATAAATTAAAAAGTTTTACTTTGATCCTGCAAGGAAAATTAATCTCTACTTGTACAAAATGAAGATGTTCCATAACCTGCAGAATCTCATCTCAAAAAGTCAGAACTATACCTTTAAAAACCTGGAGATTGTTTTTTTAACAGGTGCTGTGTGTAGCTACTAGTATTCATGTATCTTTGTGTCCGTTGTGTGTGTTGTGTGTGTGTGTCGGTCCTGTCAGACTGTGTTCAGTTCTAGATGAAACCGATGAAGATAAAACTAATGACTGTTTCAACTTGAAGTGAACAAAGAAAAACTTCAAAGTATTTTGGCCTCAGAAGCTTTATTGGCAAGCTAATCATGGAACAAAGCAACATCGTCACGCTGCACTTCAGACACTAAGGTTCATTAACAAGCCACTGCACAGAAACTTTTAGATTTTATATCAAAATAACTTTAAAATACTTTTCTTAGTGTTTTATAGATACATCTAAGACAGTTGGGTAATATTTCATAATTTCCTTATGGATCATTTACCCAAATTTTGTATTGTATAGATTTTATATAATTTATAGATTTCTCATATAGCTAACATTTTTTGTCTAAAGGTGAAGGAAGAGCTGTACAACACAGACACAAACACTATTCAGCTAAAAATGCCAAAACAAACGGTAGATTGACTCGATCAGTGCAAATCAAACCCTGAAGTCAGCAAACCTTCAACAACTCAAACCAAACATCTACACACTCCACCGCCGAGTCCAACCTGTACACACCTGGCTGCTCCTATCAATGCAGCAACAGTGTGTGCAGTGTGTATCTACACACATTCTGCTAGGCTAATTGAACTGAGAGGAAACGGACCTCTGAGTAGCAGCTGGTGGATCAATCTCAGGGTTAAAGTTCTTTGGGAGAACTGTGTGTACATGTGGAAAGCTGCAGTAGTCTCTGTGGGCGATAGTTGATTGGTCATGGCCTCCCTGCTGCATCGTGCACGTTTCTGTTGGAATGTCTGCTGCCCGCTGCGCCCTGCTGCTGCTGCTGCAGCTACAGCTCCTCGGTCATCTGCAGGAGGGAGTTGATGGCGGCGTCCTTGTTGCCCTGCTGCGCCTCCAGCACCGTGCGGACCACCTCCTTGTCCAGGTTGGGGAACATGTCCTGAAGAGCCTGCAGGTCCTCCTCGCTGCACGCCGGGCCCTGGCCCCCCATAGCCGGCATGCTGCTTGGTACGGCCATGGGGACCACACCCTGGTTATAGACTCCTGGCACCCCTTAGGATACCAGACAGGCAGTGAGACAGCAGCCATTGTGTGTAGGCGTGTGTGTATGTGTGAGTGTGTGTGTCTTACCTGCAATAGGCACATAGCCTACTCCTTCCTGGTAGACAGAGGGCATTAGAACAACAGGCTGGGTCATCATTGCTGCTGGTAGGGACTGCAATAAAGAGACATTTACCATTAGAACGGTTGCTATGGAAACTTGTGATACTCATTGTAGTGAACTTGTTCAGCTTTCTCACTCAGACTAAGTTCCATTATGTGGAAATAATGCAAGGCTGGTCTTTAGGTAGCAGCTTCTATTATGTCTATGCACCACCAGAGGAAGGAGTTCTGACTTTATCACAGCAGAAAAACACAAACATCTGGAGTATCTAGAGTGACGCGTCACTGCTGGACGTTTTCCTCAACATGTTAGCACCGAGTGTAGAATTAGAAAATACCTAGCACTATAGAAATGTGATCAATATCAATAAAAAATATGTTACAGAACTCCAATCCAGATCCACACGGCATTCTGGAAGATGTACGCAAAGGAAAGGGTCACTTTTTTTTTCTTCCTAGGAACAACCTGAATCTGCTGCACAGCAGATTCACCGCCCCTGGAGTCCCTGGAGCCCCTGAGTAACAGTGTTTACTGTTACTGGCGTTAAACAACACTTAAAGCCTGGTGGTCTACCAGGCTTATAACACGGGAACCTGCAGTTACCTCAACTAGAACTTTTATTTAAGTCCCACCACTAATACTGACAATGCTGTTGACTCAGTTTATCTGAGATCTTACAGAAACATTCATAGTCTAGAAATATGATTTGGCCAAAGATCTGAGCTGAAACATTCTGACTGTAACCATGGGAGCAGCAACTGCAGCAACAGCAATTCATAAAACTGTCTAAAATCTAAACACTTTACCATGAAATAGCAATACTGTCACAAAGTTTCCTGGAGTTCTAGTTAGTTAACCAATAGTATTGTTAGAGTAAATCTGTAGAACAGCAGGTTTGTGTTTTATTCATCACTCAGTGAGTTTTATAACAGACATGGAAATTATTCAGAATATCAACCAAGCCTTCAGACTTCTGACCATTACAATTTCCTAAAATCTGAATCCTAGTCAGAAGAAACAACAGTTAGTGTGTTAGCCAACTATGCCTCCATCTCTAGTACACACCCCCACACACGCCGACACACACACACCTGTCACTGCTGCTGACTAGTTTAGATTTCGTTTCAATTCCTGGAGAAGTTGGAAATAAAACTGTTAGCGTGGTTCACCTGTAAAACTAACATCTTTATTTCATCATGTTGGATTAGAAAATGTGTGTCAGTTGTTAGACGGGGTGTGTGTGTGTGTGTGTGATTGCACTCACAGCAAATGACATGACCAGGTTAATCATGCCCTCCTTGTCGTCTCCCTGCCTCCCACTGAGGCTGAACCACTCGTCCACCACGTTTCCGTCCCTCAGGCCCTCAGGAATGGTGACATGTGTCCAGGCAATCCTGTCATCCATGGAGAACGCTCTCTGCACGCACACACACACACACGCACACACACACACACACACACCCACACACACACACATCAACTCAGACCACTTCAGCCAATTTAGGATCATTTCACTAGAATACACAGCTCCCATTTCAAATATTTATTCATATTTTCGGATACAGACATTAAATAAATTCTGAAAACATAAACTTGAATTGTTTTATTTATTTAAACTAAATTTATTTGTTCAGATGGTTGAACTGCAGTTCAGTCCATCAGCAGTGTCCATCTACAAGTTGCAGTTTCATTTCAGTGTACTTTAAGGTTTAGTTTTTTGTTGGGTATTTTCCAAAGCTCCTCACCTCATCAAAGATCTCCAGATAGAAGGAGTCGACGCCTGGTGGTACCGTACACTGGATCACTTTGTTCCAGCGCGGGTTCTTTGCTCCGTTATGAGCAGTCGGGGTCTCATAGACCGCATAGCCCAGTCTGATCCTGCAGTACGGATCCATCCGGGTCATCCCGTAGTTTTTAGCCAGCTTGGCCTGCACAGGTAAAGACATAGCAGCGTTAGTAAGGAAGTAAACACAAGTTGGCTCCAATCAATAGATGGGAGAAAAAGGGTACAAATCTATAATGAGGAAATAATGCAAAACACTTTCATATGTTCAGCCCAATAAATGCAATTTACATCATGAATAACAAATTGTAGAGGCAGCTGGGTACTAACATACCCAGCTAAATACACTAAGTTGACACCTGGCTGCCGCTCGAACGGTCCATCTTACCTGGACTACAGTGATGCTGAGTCGGCCCACGGTGTTCACCGAGCCTCCATACTGCAGCTGGCGGGCCGTCTGGGCGTCCAGCTGGACCTGCTGCTGCTGCTGGGTGGGAGCGATCCGCAGGAAGTCCTGCGGCAGCTCCCCGATGTACACCTGGAGACACGACACACTGCTGAGGACGAGGCAGGGCAGGCACCGAAAACGACTAACAAGAAGGCCTGGCACCAGAACTGATTTTGCTGGAAGATAAATTGTCCCAAAAATGATTGCAATTAGCAGTGCACCAATATATGCCCCAGTCGATTTATTGGTTTCGATTTCCTTCATTTTGGGAGATTGGTGATCAGCTGATACTCATCTGTGAAGCCGATCTTATCTCCAATCTTATTTACCTCAGCAAAGGTCTAAAAATCAACCACTGTCCTCTTCTGCTCTCCCCTGAGAGGTTTGACTGACAGACTGACAGCACCAGTTCATGTCTGTCACCCCACTGTTGCAAAGTCAGCAACTTTCTTGCTGTATTTAAAAACATTTCAATAAAAAAATTATCAGCCAAAATCAAAATCACCAGGTTAGGTTTTTTAAAGATCCGTAATCGGCAATCAACCAGAAAATCAGTGCACACCTAGTTGCAATAAATGATAACACTGTTGTTTTGTGATCATTTTAATATAATATAATGATAATGACATTACAAATACACTCTCTGGTGTTAGCTGTTAGCCAGTACAACAGTCCCTTAGTCATTTCACATTGTTGGGAAAGTTATGCTAGCCTTGCACTGCATCACACTTCCATGTTTTCCAAACAAGATTTTAAATTAAATTTGCAGTGTGTCTGCTGGTAAATGCAAATTTAAATGACGTGTCATGTTTGGTTGAACTAGCAGGGAGGGGGGGCTGAATGTTGTTTGCCCAGCCCAGGGCACCGAACAGGCTAGGACCGCCCATGCCTGAGTGATCTCAGAGGTTGATACATCAACAGCTCTTTAATGCATTTTATCCTGATTTTAACTTCTGTTTAGCACATCCACTAGTATGAATCTCTATTGTTGTCATCGAGGAAACGCAGTCGTTAAGGAATCTGAGCGCGGCTCAGCCTGGCGTCAGGCTCGGTCTGAAGAGCTCCTCCATCAGTGAGGTTAAAAACAAAAAACAGACATGATGCGATCTGATGAATCCCTAAATGTGGTAGAAGAAAACCATTTCTCGATGTGTCTGTGTGTCATGATGTGACCACAGCAGCTCAGATCTGACCGGGAACTGAGCAGAGAAATGGGAAGATGTCCAAGATGCGGAAAACATTCAACAAGAAGATGAAGCTAGCACCGACAGGACAGAAGCTAGCTGACCAACAGCTAACTAGCGGCTAATTAGACGATAAATCCGAGTAAATGAGTCTGTCAGAGGCTGAGCTGGGAGCCCGGCTGGATGTCTGTCAGTGAGAGTCAGAAATCAGGACACAAGTTGCGCCTAGCTGACAGTCAGTCAGTCCTGGAGCTAATTCACTCCGTTACCTGTCCCCGCTGGGTGCTAATGGAAGTCGCCATGTCGTTCCTCCAAGAACTGGACTCAAATACTGTCGAGTCGTGACGCTTCTTGAAACAATAAAAAAAAAGTCCTTAGTGACTCATTAAAAATAACCGAGCTTCTGAGTTTGGGCTGAAACCAACTCCGGAAATGTCTTGCTATTGAAGATAATGGTGCAGTGCTGCCCCCAGTGTCCGGCGGTTTGCTTCCTGCTTGTTCTCACTTTATAGCGCAGTACCGCCGCTAACCAGCAGGGTGGGCCAGAATCAACCATTTTCCCCAGTCAAAAATGCAAAACAGAACAAACAAATTTACTATGTTCGTCTCTACAAAATACCTACTTCCTCCTTTTCAATGCAAATTGTAAGATGTTCCTTTTACTCACTTTTAAAAACTGATAGAAAATATTTCTTATTAAACATCCTCTTTCTATGGTGCATTCCTAACAATTTAGAATAACTTATTTTTAATAAATCTTATTTGGTCACTAATTGTGCGGCAAACTAGCGGTATTGTAGAGGGCCGCACTGGGTTAACGCGGTGAATTTCAGACTGTCCGACGCGTGCTTCAATACACTCCAAGTCGCTTCAGTTTGTTGTTGCAATCATCAATTTATTCCACTTGACTGTCATACTTCAGATTTTACATGGACTGACACATACTGACCAGGCTAAACCATACGATGTGGCTAACAATAAGCGACATTACAACACGGTCAACAGAAATTATGACCACCACCGGCGCACCCGCTTCCTCATACATACAATCAGCGCGCCAGTATGGCTCCCATTCAT
This sequence comes from Xiphophorus couchianus, assembly GCF_001444195.1. Lineage (NCBI taxonomy): Eukaryota > Metazoa > Chordata > Actinopteri > Cyprinodontiformes > Poeciliidae > Xiphophorus > Xiphophorus couchianus. Next base: position 33,247,798 of record NC_040231.1, read on the forward strand.
ACCTTAGTGACAGTCACGCCCACCTCGACACACCCACCACCCAAGTGTCAAAGCCGTGTGATCCTGCCACATCAGTAACTGCTCATTTCAACCATAAGGCTCTTACAGTCACCAAGCAAGATTTATTTATTAGATATTTTTCTTAAATTTGTTTCTTTCAATCCCTTTTTCAATATGGACGCTATTGAGTAATACATACAGCTTCCCGTCACCCAGTGATGTTGCCACCAGAGTAACAATTTTTTTTCATCTACTTCACAGCATATCTACCACTTTCAGAGCATCTACTGCTTCATTGCCTGCATTCCCATCTGAGAAGGGATCCACATAAATCTCACAGTTGGATGTCTCATTCCATTAAGTTTTTATGTCCAGAATTCCAGCAAGCCTTTGGGGGAAGCTTGTGGAAAGAAACCCAGAACCTTTGGGTTCTGGGTAAAAGGCAATGACTGAGGAAATGTATATAAACTTTTGATTTTGAGGACATTAATAAATAAGTTGTCATTTAGCAAATAGAAATAATTTTGGTCATTCTAACTGACCCAAAACAAGAAAGGGGAGGTCTGATTTCACTTCAGTGTGGGGAAAAAAAGTGGACATGTCATTATGCTGTGGTCATAAATGTGAAGTTTCAACTGATTGTCATTGATGGGTCCTTGAGATTGATATGAACATAAAGCTTGTTCATATCTATGGACCCACTCATCCAGAATCAGATTCTCTCAGGGCAATGCAGAGTCTTGCAGACATAACAAGCACCCACTCATATTCACTCATGTTTTTGGACTGTTGGGAGAAGCTGGAGTACCTGAAGAGAACGCAAGCATACACAGGGAGGACATACAAAATCAATGCAGAAAAACTCCAGAATCCAGGACCCTGTTTGCTGCAAAGTATTACTGCTAGAAACTATTGTATGAAGATTGCCATTGTCATAACATGTTGAGATTATGATTAAAACTATTTCCTTACTTCTTTGAGATTAGATAAAATTGAATAAATGTCCTCGGAACAGACATGACACCAGTTGGTCAACTCAGAGAGTTGGATCATTCATTTTAACATTAAAATTCAGTTACATCCATCCATCGTCGGATGGTGCTTCTAGTACTTCAAGCACTAGGTATTTGTTGGAAAAAAAAGACAAAAGCCAACAAAATATGAAATCAAAACGAAAAATTGTATTCCAAAAAAAAACAAAATTCATATTGGTAAATTACACAAACTTTCAGACGTACAGTGTCTTTGTATATCCAGTGTGTTCAATATTCTGTTAACAGCTGGTACAGTCTACTACAATTTCTCTTTCAAACAGACGTGAACACACCATTCAGGCAGCTTATGAGTGCAAGAATCATTCCACATAAGGCAAGGTGTTGTGTATGGTTTGCAGAGCAAAGCAGCGGTAATGTACCACACGTCAATATGAAAATATTGCTCCATCTGACAAATAAAAACATTCTTAGTTGAATTTTTGATTGAATGCTAGACTCCAAAGAAAAGTCCCTGGAGACTAGTGTGAAATGAGTTCAGGAGTCAACGTGTCCTGATGAACCAGACTGAAGGGAAACCTCGGCTCATTGGTTGTCCTCAGGGTCCTGGTTGTAGCTCAGGTGGCTCCGCTGAACCTCTAGCTCCTCTGCGCTTACCATGGCAGGATCTATGGCAGCATACCTGGTACCATGGAACTGACGCAAGTGAATCTGAAAAGTAGTAGAAACCAAAATGTCATCATTTAACATTTACATCACATCATATAAGTACTGTTTTGTGGAGAGATTTCTGTCTGCAGGGGAGAGGGACTTTGTCTAAAATAGATTGTGAAAAAGTCACAATATATCATAGACATGATGTGATACTCTTATAAATCTGTATGGTCCTCTTGTAAACACAATCTGCTTTGGAATAAATTTCTTAATTCCATTTCATCTTAAATGAAATATAGCCAAGAATCAAACCGCAGAGGTTCCCGCCTTCGGCCACCACCCATCCCACATTGCACCCGGCCCCTTAAGCCCCTCCCACAGGTGCTGAGCCCATGTGAAGGGGCATCATCTCCTCTTCAGTGACCCCACTCTGTGTCCAGTGGTGCTCCCTCACCCAGACAAAGTGCATCTTTGTCTGATCCCTCACCTAGAATCAGTTTGTCTTGGGTGACCATGAAGCCCCTGACAACATGGTTCTTAGAAACATTGGGACACTCAAAGCCCTTCATCACAGTAATATGGCAATCCATGGAGGGTTACCGATTCTATTCATAACACAATGAATGGACAGAATTTTTAAGCGCAGTCAAGGTGTTGATGAGATCTGTTTTGGTGTTCTCATGATCATGTCTCTGCTCTTTGCAGATGATGTGGTCCTATTGGCTTCATCAAATCGGGATTTACATCTATAGCTTGAGCAGTTCACAACCAAGTGTGAAGTGGCCGGAATGAGGATCAGTGCCTCCAAATACGTGGTGGTGAGTCGGAAAAGGATAGACCGCCTTCTGCAAGTCAGAGATGAGTTCCTGTCCCAAGTGCAAGAGTTTAAGTATCTTGGGATCTTGTTCAAGAATGAGGGAAAAGTGGAGCAGCCAGGACACACTGTGGGAAAGAGAGAGCTGAGTCAAAAGGCAAAACTCAATTTACTGGTTGGTCTACGTTCCTGCCCTCATCTGTGGTCACATCTCTGGAGCTCTGGGTAAAGAGCAAAAGAGCAAGATCGCTGATATAAGTGGCCGAGTTTAGTTTTCTGTTAGGTGTTTAGGCTTTCCCTTAGAGATAGGCTGAGAAGCTCAGTCATCTGGGAGGGACTCAGAGTAGAGCTGCTGCTCCTCCATGTCAAGAGGAAGCAGTGAGGTGGCTCGGGCATCTGGTTAGAATGCCTCCCTAACCTGGTGAGGTGTTCCAAACACATCCCACCGGGAGGAGACGCAGAGGAAGACCCAGGACACACTGGAGGGACTATATTTCTCAATTGGCCTGGGAACATCTTGGGATTACCCTGGAAGAGCTGGAACAAGTGGCTGAGAAGAGGGAAGTCTGGGCCTCCCTGCTCAAGCTGCTACCCAACCCCAGACAGGTGGAAGATGATGGATGGATAAAGTCACAAGATGTCGGTCCTTTAAATAGACGGTAGCTCTCAGATAGCAAAAAGACTCACCTTTCAGATTGATCCTTGTAATAAATGACAGATTAATCTCCACTAAAGATGATACATTTTTTAAACATTAATAGAGTTTAACAGAACCCATTACTCTGTTAAATCAGCTTGTTCCTGCCTGAACAGGGTTTAAGTCAAGAGTCCAGTTAAGGTCAAGATGAACTTTGAGGTATTTGCAGATAATTCATCCAGTAAATGATGAATTATCCCATTGTCTGTTGAACAGACAGACTGTTGTCAATCTTTGCTTCCCAAAGATTGAGAATACTCCCAGTAAAAACCTTCTCTGCATCCTAAGTTACAAATCTTCCTTGTACTTTGTACTCAGAACAATAAAAGCTTCCTGGCGTTGGTCCATTTCTGGTTGCAAATAATAACTTTCCTCACTTCAAGAGAATGCAAACACTGTAAATTAGTGGGTAAAACATTGTGAATCAGAACCAACCTGTATGTAAAGGTTGACCTCAGCGCTCCTGCACAAATATGGGAAGTTTCCTCCGGTTTTCAGATGTGCCCGTCTAGCATTGGGATACAGTTTATACATCTCTTCTTTGGCCTCCAGTGAGAGGGCGCTCTGATCAAACACCTCAACATCAACAACATAGCTAGGTCAGATGTGCTTGGAATACACAGGATAGAATCAGATAAAGGAGATAAAAAAAACAACAAAACTTACATCTATGATGGTCACAGCAACATCTTTTATTTTGTGAGGCTCAACGTAGGAGTTCTGACAGTTAAGTGTTAGCCTTGAAGCTAGCTCGCTTTGACTCAGAGTCTCCAGCTGCATAAGGAAAACACAGACTGATGTGTTTAACATATACAGTGGGGAGAACAAGTATTTGATACACTGTTGATTTTTCAGGTTTTCCCACTTGCAAAGCATGTAGAAGACTGTAATTTTTATCATAGGTACTCTTCAACTGTGAGTGATGGAATCTAAAACAAAAATCCAGAAAAATACAATGTATGATTTTTAAATAATTAATTTCCATTTTATTGTGTGAAATAAGTATTTGATCATCTATCAACCAGTAAGAATGTTGGCTCTCACAGACATGTTAGTTCTTCTTTAAGAAGCCCTCCTGTTCTCCACTCATTACCTGTATTAATTGCACCTGTTTGAACTCGTTACCTGTATAAAAGACACCTGTCCACACACTCAATCAATCAGACTCCAGCATCTCCACAATGCCCAAGACCAGAGAGCTGTGTAAGGACATCAGGGATAGAATTGTAGACCTGCACAAGGCTGGGATGGGCTACAGGACAATAGGCAAGCAGCTTGGTGAGAAGGCAACAACAGTTGGTGCAATTATTAGAAAATGGAAGAAATACAAAATAACAAAAATCTCCCTCGGTCTGGGGCGCCATGCAAGATCTCACCTCGTGGAGCATCATTGATCTTGAGGAAGGTGAGGAATGAGCCCAGAACTACACGGCAGGACCTGGTCAATGACCTGAATAGAGCTGGGACCACAGTCTCAAAGAAAACAACCAGTAACACTCTACGCCGCCAAGGATTAAAATCCTGCAGTGCACGCAAGGTGCCCTTCCTCAAGCCAACGCATGTCAAAGCCCATCTGATGTTTGCAAATGACCATCTGAATGATCCAGAGGAGGAATGGGAGAAGGTCATGTGGTCTGATGAGACAAAAATAGAACTTTTTGGTTTAAACTCCACTTGTCATGTTTGGAGGAAGAAGAATGATGAGTACAACCCCAAGAACACCATCCCAACCGTGAAGCATGGCGGTGGAAACATCATTCTTTGGGGATGCTTTTCTGCAAAGGGGACAGGACGACTGCACCATATTGTGGGAAGGATGGATGGGGCCATGTATCGTGAGATTTTGGCCAACAACCTCCTTCCCTCAGTAAGAGCACTGAAGATGGGTCGTGGCTGGGTCTTCCAGCATGATAACGACCCAAAACACACAGCCAGGGCAACTAAAGAGTGGCTCCGTAGGAAACATCTTAAGGTCCTGGAGTGGCCTAGCCAGTCTCCAGACCTGAATCCAATAGAAAATCTTTGGAGGGAGCTTAAAGTCCGTGTGGCCCAGCGACAGCCCCGAAACCTGAAGGCTCTGGAGGAGATCTGTATGGAGGAGTGGGCCAAAATCCCTGCTGCAGTGTGTGCAAACCTGGTCAAGAACTACAGGAAACGTCTGATCTCTGTAATTGCAAACAAAGGTTTCTGTACCAAATATTAAGTTTCGTTTTTCCGGTGTATCAAATACTTATTTCACACAATAAAATGGAAATTAATTATTTAAAAATCATACATTGTATTTTTCTGGATTTTTGTTTTAGATTCCATCACTCACAGTTGAAGAGTACCTATGATAAAAATTACAGTCTTCTACATGCTTTGCAAGTGGGAAAACCTGAAAAATCAACAGTGTATCAAATACTTGTTCTCCCCACTGTAAACATAAGCATGAAGACAGGAATCAACTGTTAATGTCATTACTAAAGCTGACTGACATCCATGGTTACATACCCTATCTACCATGAAGTCGATTGCATCTGCCATCTTAGGGTCCACAGGTCCTTTAGCAAAGTTTCCCAGGACGATCTTCTTCAGCAGGAAAGCTGGCATGAGCCAGAAACTGGCAGCAACACAGAAGCAGCATGAATAAAGAGACTCTAAAATGAAACCATCATGTCAGTGAGAGTGAGTCAGTGGCACCTGTTTGCAGTCCATGTCTGGTGAAATATGGACGTGTCACTGAATGAGTTACACAGGATCAAAGAGTGCACTCTGGGAGACTTGTGAGTATACTCTGCAAACTTCTGAGCCAAGAATCCTCCCAAAGATGCCCCGAACAGGTGGACCTGAGTGTGACATGGGGTCAGCGTTACACAGACGTCATACACACGTCATACATAAACCAGTCATATCAGGCCAGGTCACTTCCAAATGCATAGCCAAACACAACAAAAGGTGCGATACCACCAATGATCATTTGGAAGGTGTGGCACACCTCATGCATGACTAGTGCAGGGAACCAAGGAGAAGAAAAAGACAGAAAAAAAAGTTAAATCTTCTCCATTCACATACCCTGATGGCTGCACAGAAAACTTCTGTCTACTGCAGAACCTCTTCTGAAGTTTTTTCAGAGAATGTGAATTATCAAAATTTCCTCCACCTTTATTTTCCTCTGAATGAACTCTGAACTGTCTTATGATGGCTATATTGTCTAACAACAATGGCAACCTAACCACACATTAAAAGCATGAGGCTGTCTGTTACTCGACACGGTAACAGACTTATTATTGTGCATAAGGAGGCATAAATGGGCCTCAAGGGATCTATGAGAACAAAGTTGGACCTTGTCCAGTTGAAGGTGATCCAGAAGCTTCCGGAAGCCATCACAGAACTCCATGAGGTCCCAGTACACTGGATACTGCAGCTAAAACAGAACAACATATGATTAAAACAAATGGGAAAGGTAAGCAGCCAATATTTCTGATCACTTAATAAATTTGAGATTTGATACAAAAACAAATGTGAGGCATCAGGAATTGCTGAAAAGAGTCACAACAGCTAGAACAAGAACAGGCTTTGCACTGCATTGGCTCTGTAAGAAGATATGGTAACCGTGGCGCAGGGGTCAGTCCTGTAACCAGGGGGTTGCTGGTTCAAACCCCAGCTCCATCCATCTCAGCCGTTGTGTTGTTGGACAAGACACTAAAACTTTAGATTGTGAAAAGTTTATGTTTTTGTGTATTTCTACACAATGTCAGAGGTAAGAAATGAGTGAAGCAGAGATGATTTATCCTCTTATAGATGGCAGTGATGAGGATCACATGAGGATTCCTGCTGTGGTGAACTCACCGAGATGACCCTGTAACCCCAGCCAGTCAGGGCCTGCACCTGCTGGAAGAACACCTCCGCAGTCCCACTGACTGGGGGAAGGAAGATGATTGGACACCTGATGCTTTTTGGGCCAGCATCATACAGAGACCACACCTTGCTGTCGTCATCGTCAACAATAAACTGGAAAAAACACACACACACACACACACTTGTTCTGTAACCTGATGGTTGCATTTGTCTTAAAAATGATGCACATTACATTATTACACCATATTAGAAAGAAACAATCTTTATTAAATGCCCATAAAAATAATACAAATCACACATCAAGCATTACTATTCTACCTGGTCGCTGCTGTACACATTTCAGAACATGATGGTCCTGACAGCTTAAAGCAATAGTCTCAAACTCCAGTCTTGAAAGGCCGGTATATTGTTTGAAGTCTCTTTGCTTCGGCACACCTAGCTCTGATTGGCTCATCAGCATGAAGTCAAGTTCGATGGTGAGGCAGTTTCACCATTTAATTCTGTGTGTAGGACGATCCACACATCTAAAAGTTGCAGGACTCTGGCCTTTGAAAACTGCAGTTTGAGACCGCTGGCTTAAACAGGTGGTAACTGACTTCTTCTCTTGTTTCTTAAGGAAGTCTTTTCAAAAAGACTTCTTCAGTTCTGAACATATGGGAGCCCAAATAGGTTTAAAAGTTAAAGAACACTCAAAATAATAAGGTTAGTAAGGTTACTGATTAGGCAATTAAGACACAGGAGTCACTGGCTTTTCCCTCTATGAAGCTCAATGTTCAGGTCGTGTTGCTTTAACGTGGCCAAACCATGGCACTTTCTAAACACAATGTACCAGGGCATTTTAAAACTAACAACACCCTCAAACAGAAAGTAGTTCACCCCAAGGACAAAACACCCAAACACAAACTGAGCGGTTGGGTCTGGTCCAGTGAGGAATGTTTAAAACTCTACGCTGGAGAAACTAAACAGCAGCTACACAATAAAACAGCCCAACACAGAAGAACCAGCATTTCACTTACATCTTAGGGACAATTTCTTGAAGACAGCGATGTGGACATTTCACACAGGAGGACAGGTGGTTTGAGTGGAATGAAAGAAGTCATCTTTCAGTTAAATATGAAAAACCAACACTAAACATAAGAGACGGCATCAGATTTCATCTTTCTAACCTACTCTTCATAAGGAGTAGGGCTGTAACAATGCACTAATCTCACGATACAGTATGATATGTGATATTCTGCTCACAACGCAATACATATCACAATGTTCAGCATTTGATGCGATTCACTACATTTGTAAGATTTTCTGAGAGATTTTAGATTGACAGAGTGATTTTGGTAACATTTTGTGACTGTTACATAGATCTGGATTGAATTAATTGAACTAATGGTGTAAACCTCCATGAGGACGTTTCCAGCAGTGTTACTGGAACTGTGCTCAGACATGCAGTCGGTTTTGGAGAGCAAGACGCTGAGGGAGATCTTGGCAACAGAACCTTCACTGAAAATATCATCAAGGTTGTTCACATAAGTATCTTGTTGTCTTGCTTGTTGACTTAAGCTCAAATTGGGCTTTTCCTTTCAAAACAAATTTGACTTTTCTCCTAAAATGAAGAAACAGCTTACCGCAGCAACATTTTTATCCATTTTGGATTACTCAGACCTGTTTTGTATGAACACCTCAGCTCCATATCTTTTTTTGTAAGACTATATTGTATGGCAAAAATAAATATTTTTAAAATGTGCAACTTAGCTGCAATTCTTTTGAAAAAGGATCCTCAAAAATCAGTAATTTTAGGTTGCAACAATTACAAAAAAACATTGCAGCATCCTGGATGTAGCAGTGGGACTGATTAAAGTCCCACTACAGCTGGTTTGCCAGATGTAACAGAGCATTTAGAGGCCCACCCCTGGACTAACATGAGAAGTATTTTCATTCTATGTACAAAATAAGTGATGTGCATCTAACCAACCTGAAGGTGAGGTGGCCTAGATCAATGCACAATCCACTTTTGAAAACAGATGGTTATAAACAGATTATAAAGTGTCATAGTGAGAGATTGGTGGCTTCATGGAGATACATTCATTTATTGTCCTGATAGCAACTTCAAGAAAATTACTAGTCAGTGGTTCAAGTGAGCGACTTGGTTAAACTAGTTTGCCAGGGTTCTGTCAAGCCCCCGAGTGCCTCTGTGTTGACAGTATAGTCACGCCAATAAACAGGTTTACAGGTTCAAATGCCTCAGCCTCTTCCCTTCCCACGATCACTTCCAGCAACAGCGTCAGTCCATGTCGGTGCAATAAAACAATAACAGGACAGGCTGATTCTACTGTTCAGAGACTCTTGCTTAAAGATTCTCTTCTCTTCACGTGTGGAGATGATGTTGGGTCATGCAAAAAAGAGAATGGAGACATGTTGAAAAAGAAGACTGGAACTCCTTCATTGAACTGAACTGCGAGTGAATCAAAAGAGGAAGTTTATATTCCTTTCTCCACACTTCATCCCATAAAGTAAACATGCTTGGATTCATGTGTTCACTCTTTCATACAGGTTTGTTTGGACACATTCTCTTATTTGAATTTATGACATACATCAACAGGACACCTCAGATGTTTCAGATACTGTGACCTGATGTGTACAATCTTAAAAATGACACACGGTGGGCTTTACGTTTTCTTTTTTAAATACGACATGTTCAAAAACTGCAGCTAGACTTTGATTTTTTTAACATTTTCTCACAATATTCAGAAAAAACCCTCATATCACACTGATCTTTACCTTCAGATTTTCCAGTGAAAATCATGCCTCACTCACAGCTTAGATGCAACATGTGATAGTGAGCAGCGTGTGATCCAAAGGCCCCTCTGAGTGGAATCATGTGACCATGACTGAATGAGCTCAGTGCTGTTGGATAAGCACCTTCAGTCCTCATTCAGGGCAGAAAGCAGTGAGTTTCCACCGGTGAGGTCAAATAGATTCTTTGATTAGCAAACAACCCACTCCTGATAAGCGGCTGATGCACCACAGCTCAACACAGAGCCACTGTGAGAACCTCACATCTGAGTGGAATCCCAGCGACACGGAGTGAGTGGCTGATTAGTAAACACTGACAGTGGCCCGGAGTACAGTGTAAAACTACTGAATAAATGGCTGTGCTTAATCCAACAGGAGAAGAAACTTAGTGGACCAGTCAAAGTCCAGTCCCAGATCAGCAGGATTTACATTGTAGTTCTTTAAAAAGCAAGGTTTTAGCATCTGAGCTGCTCAGATTTGGATGGACTCGCAGCAGAATGTTTGGGAGGGTTTGATTGGATGCTGAAGTCTGGCTTTAGACCGACACACACCAGCTGACGAACAACGCTTCCTGACTGCTTTCATTTCAGTTGTTAAAGTTTATTGTATCAGAATAGCAGCTGACATTCTCAAACTATGAACTTACTTTTTTCCAACTCACACTTCTTAATCTATTAGAAGTTTAAAACAGACCACGCTGCTGGTCTTTAGGATGTCCCCCGCCCCATACATGGAGCTGTGGCTGAGCTGGAGAAATGCATCCTGGGTACTGTAAGCAGGGTTACCACAGATCCTTCCTCCCAGCAGTGGTCAGACTCTAGAACCATCCCTGCTGTTATTTTCAGTTTTGCCATGTCTTGTAAATAGTTTGTTTCTTTCTGCAACAAATATAAATGCAACATGTTTTTCCCACTGTGTCAATCTGACTATGCTATTTTAATAACTGCAGTATTTCTTTCATGTGCTATAAATCTGCCTGTCCTCTACTACAGTATCTTTTCTTACTTCCTGTTTTTATATTTTTGCCTTGGTGTGAATCTACATGCTTTGCCTTTCCTGTCACTTCACTTAGGTTATTTCTATTCTATGATTTATACCCCTTGTTAAAACCAGACTGACTTCAGCAGCAGCTGCAGTCAGTATGGAACTACATCGTTTTTATCCCTTCTTTCTCTTGAACTTCCTGGCTGCCAGTTTGCCTACATAGCAGTATTATGTATTTTCCAGGCCCATAGTGTCATTTCATAGCACAATCAAATAACTATGCTACCATCAGTTGTTATAAAAACGCTATATGTATCAAACATGACTTAAAAGAAATTTGACTTTGTAATTGAAATTGGGTCTCTGTTTTTTTAAGAAGCCATTCCACCTTCAGCACGTCATCACAACAATGTTCCTCCACTGTACAACTATTCTTAGGAGCATTGAACTCAGAAGTAGTTGATTTGATGAGCTCACAAGATTTGCAGTTCCACCAGGTGTTTGCTAATTGCTGCTGCCACTAGTCTGGAGGAGCAGGGGGAGGGACGGCTCTGCTGGAGAGTGCAGCTTCAAGGAGGAGCTTTGTGGAAATAGGCGGGGCTTTGAGACAGGAAGAGTTTAGGCACCTCTGAATGGTTGCCACGGGAGATAAAATAATTTTTCCAAGCATACATGAAAGAAACAAAGCAACACTCCAGGTAAGTTTATGATGAGGGAATATTATAACATGATGTGATGCTAGATTTTATACAACACTTCCACTTTGATATTCAAATGCAGATATTTCCAGATGTTTTAATCAAATCATGGCAAGTCTCTGGTTTAAACAACTTGCATGTACACTGACGTATAGCAGCCAATTACAACCTTACATATGAAAATATACTGATCAATTATACCTAGAGCTCTGAAATACACATTTAGCCTGGCAGGATCAGCATGAGCAATATCATAATCGCAAAGGATGACTTGGGTGCAATATATGGTAGGCCTCAACATCTCAGGTTCAAAGCATTAAAACTCTGCTAATACTTCATCAGACTGACAGAAGATCCGTTTTCCCCACAGCCAATACTTTCCTAAAGCCTTTGGGATTAATAAAGCATTTCTGAATCAAATTTAGCCATTAAAAAGGCCTTTCAGTCCCAGTCGTCTCCTCTTTGTTTTTCTCCCTGATATCACTCTTGCTAATGAAGATCCTAAAACTCCAAGAGAGCAATGAGGATCGTCATATGATGGAGAGAAGTATAGAGTGGTGTGTTCAATGTGGTCAACTGATAGTATTTCCTGTTACTGTAACACACAGGCATCACCCCACAAGTCCTTCTTCAGTAACTACCATCCACGCCATTAGGAGGGCCAGTCTGGACCGAACCTGGCACCACGCTGTCAGTAAAGACGGCTGGGATCTCCATTGACTGGATCCCTTCATAAATCTGGAGACTCTGGAGCTCCAGTCAACATTTCTGATCTGACGGTAGCACACCTTATTAACAGGCACATGCAGTTATGATTCATAATACAAAACACATGAATGTTTAATCAACCTTCCAATGCGGTCTCCGGATAACTTGATGGATCTAAACAGCAGGAGGTGGCTGTACTTACTCTCTTCAGGGGTACTGTGCTTCTGAACCAGTTGTAGTCAGGAGACACTTTGATCTCCTCCATCTGAGCTGTCACATGCAGGCGGGACTGAATCAGCTCGGAAAGCGCTCCCTCTCCTCCGGACAGCAAGCCGAACAAACCCCGCTGCTAGCTGCTAACGCTGCTCACAAATTCCCCGGGTCGGGCCGCCACTTCAGGCCGCTGCTGCCGTCCTGCTGCGGGTGGCGGTGAGTCACGGTGCCCGGGGGTGTTCATCCATGTCACTGTTGCATGTTTTTTCTATCTTCAGGCTGATCTTATGACTCTTTTTTTTACCTACTTCCGCAAAGCGTCTACCACTACTCACGCAAAAAGGTGCGTTTAGATACGACCGGAAATCGGAAAACATAGTTTTTTGGGGGGGCTGCATCAACCAATCAGGGAACATTATCTTCCTTGTTTCGTTTTTTTTAAATCAAAAGATTTTCGGCTGTGTTGCAGTTCTGTTAAACGATTACAACTACCCACAAGTATTAATAATATTTTAGTATTGCAATATTTTAGAACTAAAAGAACCATTACATTTACATTTTTATTTCGTCTCTAACTTCTTCTTCTTCTTTTTTTTTTTTTTTTACATAAAATGTCCAAACCGGGAGCAATCGGTTATGTTTGAAATTCACTTCAAGTATGTATCATTAATTCATAGCTGGTGCTACCTGAAGCAACTGGAAGACACATAAGTCCACATATTTAGACGAAAAACACTTTTCACATTTTAATTTTAAACGCTCAGATATTCTGATGTTACTGAATGTAACAAACTTTTCTAGTATTTGTATGTGGCCGTCTTTGAAAGCCAAGAAATCTGACTACGTCTGTTAAACAAAAATGAACAGTACTTCATTTTTAAACACAATAAAAGTTATTATGGCTGTGCTTCAAATTTCAATTTGCCTTTTTTGTGTTGGTTTGTCAGGGCTAATCTTATACCGCCCTCTATTGCCCTAGAGCACTTCACTGTCTGACCAACAAAATAGGATTTTGGAAAATGTTCTGCTACACTCCAGTCCAGATGGTGGCAGTAAATGCACCAAAAGCTGGTTTGTCTGCCGCCAATCAACAACAGAAGAAGCGGATAATCATGACTGTATGAAGGTAGTAACGGGCAGGCAGCATGGACGGTTCATATCAGCACAGACAGGCAGATGCTCCCCAGCATCATGTCTTCGGGGGAGGGATACAACAGCCCGCCTCAGAGCATCCGAACCACACCGCTCCACCATGGATTCCTCCTACGGCTAACTTCCCCGCACCTCCTCCTGGGGGAGCAGGTTTCGGTACATCTCGGTTTCCCCTTCCTTATGGATACGACCCGTATGTCCCCCCGCCTAATTTTGTCTGTCCTCCACCGGGACACTTCCCGGGAATGGCGCCTCCCGCCCCTGGAAACACGCTCCGTAGCCCTGGAGTCCCTACGTTTCAGGCTGCGTCCCAGCAGCTCGGCGCCGCTCCTTTCCGGATAGACTGCGGACTCAGGCAGCGGGAGGACTACCGCGATGGAGGCCTCCCCTACCGGGGCTCATCGGGGCCCCCCCAGCCTCATCCTCTGCAACGGGACAGCAGCTGGGAAACTGCAGCACAGCCAGAGGATGAGGAGGAGCTGCAGAGGAGGCAGGACCGGCAGTGGTTAACCCGGTTCCTCCAGAGCCGAGGTGGACCTCCCGACACCCCGCAGGAGCAGCGGTCAGACCTCGGCTCTGTCCCCGTCATCAAAGAGGCTCTGTACGGCACAGCTCGGCTGCTCTCCCGGCTGAAGGAGCTCTGTCTCTCTCTCCAGCACAATCTGCACTCAGACAGCGGCTGGTCTGAGTCCTATCAGATGGCTTTGCACGTAAAGAGAGAAGTTCAGGCCAAAGTTCAGAAACTCACTGACTCCCAGAGTTTAGATCTACTTAAAGTTAAAGTGGCTCGCATAGAGAAGAGGAGGGCCCGGCGCCTGAGGGCCAAGAAGGACCGGCAGGTGGAGCAGTTGCTGGCAGAAGAACTCAGCACTGAGAAAGAGGCCTCCATAGACAAATGGAGGATGAGACAGATACAAAAAGTAGAAGAAAAGAAGAAGGTAATATTGTGTTTATGTAGAGAAGGATGAAGATGAGGGTTTTGCTGAATGCCTTTGGTCCTCAGGAGCAGGAGCTGAAGCTGTCTGCAGACGCCGTCCTGTGTGAGGTGAGGAGGAAGCAGGCCGATGTGAAGAGGATGCAGGACATAATGAGATCTCTGGAGAAGCTGCGCCGGCTCAGGAAGGAGGCGGCGTCCAGGAAAGGTCGGGTTAAAGCTTTTTCTGCTGTTTATTATTAGCACAGAAGTTTAAGCCATTTTCCTCAGACATAATTCAGCTGTTGAACTGTTAAAATGTGATGGAAACTCACTGGTATTAAGTCAACTAGCAGATGATAGAGTCAGTTTTTAAGAGTCAGCACAAATCTGAGGTCTTCAGAGGGACCAGCGTTCACCATCATTCCCCCAGTTTCTCTCTTCATCTCCCAGTTAGAAAAGAAGTGAAGTATCCAGGAATTGGTCATATAAAAGACAAGAGAAACATCCAAAATAGAAAAAAAAATCTATATTTATGGTTGTAAAGATAGAATCATAAATAACATTTAGACAGTTTATCAGCAAAACAAAAGTTGATTTGAGGGTTACCATAGTTACTCTCCTGCAAAAAGATCTCCATTTCAGATTCATCCATAAACTTTAACATAATACCACTTCCTGCTATAAAATGTTTTTTGGAAACATTTTCAAAGCTGGATCTTAAATAAGAATCTTTATTTCTTCCGTTTAAACTTTTGATCTGGTAGAAGTTGGTCTTCTAGCAGGGACCAAGAATCAAACTGCAATAATAACAATTTAATATTCAGACTACATTTTTATGTTGTTTTATAATGCATCCCCGTTCCAACAGTTTTTTTTTCAAGGGATATTATTTTATTTAAGGAAGCACTAAATTGTTGCAACAACACAAAATGTCCGTCATTAATATCATATACCAATAATTCACTTTGACAACTGAACGTTCTTGTGATGATTTCTACTTTTCATACCAAGTTGTTTGTTTTGTATTTGAATTGTCCTTTATTTACTTTTCTGTTCAGTTATTTTAAATTTCTCTTTTATGTTATGAAGTATGCAATATTATGTTGTTCAGAATTTTAACAAAGTAAAAAAAATTAAGCAGAGATGGTTTGTTCCTCCAGATCAGCAGACTCTTTTTGGCTCTGAAGCAAAAAATAAAAAAAATTCCAAAAATCTTCTTTGATGATGACATTCTGGATCAAGTGGCTTAAAAGCTAACTCAGCATAACTGCTGCTGTTCTAATGAACTGACTACAGAGCCGTAAGCACAGTCATAACTCTGTAAGCCGTATTGTTTAAAGGGATCGGCACGGAGCTGCAGTGTGACGAGGCGTTCAGCGGTCAGCTGGAGCAGCTGAGGGACGTGATGAAGAGGAGGACGGAGCTGTACTCGGCGGAGGAGAAGGCTCTGATGGTGATGCTGGAAGGAGAGCAGCAGGAGGAGCGGAGGAGGGAGCAGGAGAGGCGATTCAGGAAGGAGAGGGAGCGGCAGCTGGAGAGGAAGCGTAGGGTGGACTCCATGTTGTTTGGAGGTAGCAGCTTTTCCAGCCAGGCTGTCAGATTCCTCCAGGTCGGCTCTGGATCTTCATCCTCCTCCTCCTCCTCCTCATGACTGTGTTTGTCTTGCAGATGAGCCTCCAGCTGACGGCGTCCTGCAGCCCTTCACCGACTACTACAGCCAGGCAGAGCACTCCCTGCAGGCGCTCAGACACATCAGGTTGGGCTGCAACAGGGCTGCACAAAGCCTTTTTAGGGCCCTAGGAAGATTTTCATCTAGGGCCCCCACATTTGGTGTCAACACCACATTGATGCTTTATCAATGTGGTGTTGACCAGATGATAAAGCATCTGATCAACACCAGATGCTTTATCATTCCTACGCCACTCTGTATGTCCAGTGTTATTATGGCTATTGATTTTAACTTTACAAGAGTAGCAAACTGAAAAAAAAGGTGTGGGCCCTAAGCAGACTCTTGAAGAGCCTTGCCTTGGACCTGCTCTGGTCTTTAGCCTCTAACTTTCGATGTAGAATGAATTAACTGGTTGGTTTGACTTTTTTGCTACCAAGGTGACTGAACACCATCCAGTCATAGCAACACTGTTTTTTTTAGTTCTCCATCAGCAGAAGTTGTGAGCTCTGTGTTGACAGAAGGTCCTGATAAGGTGTGTTGATGTTTCAGGAGGGACTGGGACGTGTTCCTGGTGGCAGCAGATCATCCTGATGGATCCGGGGTTCCTCAGGGCTGGGTCCTGCCTGACTCCCCATCCGACCAGAACTGGGCCTCGGCCCTGCAGGCTGCTGATGCTGACGGCCTCTGACTCGCATCCAATCAACTGGATCAGACAATTAACTCGCTTTATAGTGAACACGTCTTCTTTAAAGATGGTATTTTCATTATGTGGATCCTAATTTAATGTTGCAGTCATCCTTGAAATGAGTTTGGTTTTTTTATACACCAAAATGTATATTTTGGACATGTAGTTTGATATTTTTGTGGAGGGGCAACATCCGGCGTAAAATGTCTGCCAATTCCATGTTCACTCAGCTGTGCATTGGGACACGCTGGTGACTTTGAGGCGATGTTTCAAAACAACAATGTTCATTTTCCTTTTTGCCAGTCTATGCATTTGAAATAAAGCTAAATGAAAACAATGTATTTACCAGTTTGAGTCAAGCCTAAGTGGAAGTAAACTCTAAATTTTAAAGATTTTGCAAATTAAAAATAAAAAAATGGAACCCTGGTGCTCAAAGTGGCTGGATTAGAAAGAGAGTTTTTGCTGGTTTTGAAACTGGCCTGCAGACCTGACTGGGAACAAGCCATTCTCCTCCTGTTCTATACATTTAACTAGGTTTCAGAAATTAATGTATTTTTCTGGTAGGGGTAACATTTAATTATGTAAAAGTTTTAGTTTTTAGTAATTAATTTCAGAATTATGGCTAAAATCTTTGAATATGGTTCTGCAGATTGTAGGATCCCATTGATGGCAGTTATTATTGAGTGTAGCTAGACGTTTGTCACTACACAAAACTTCCTCAACTTGGTTTCACAGCCACTAAAGATCAAAGGAGAAGTGGTGGAGGAGGTGGAGGATTACAAATACCTGGGAGTTGTAATCGGCAACAGACTGGACTGGGCATCAAACACTGACGCTGTGTGCAAGAAGGGGATGAGCAGACTCTATTTTTTGAGGAAGCTGAGAGCCTTCAATGTGTGCAGCAAGATGTTGGAGACCTTTTATCACAGTGTTGTTGCTGGTGCCATCTTCTTTACTGCTGTGTGTTGGGGAAGCAGCATCAGAGCCAGCGACTCTAATAGACTAGACAAAATCATCAGGAAAACTGGCTCTGTACTGGGACTAAGGCTGGAGTCCCTGGAAACTGTGGTGGAGAGGAGGACACTGAAGAAGGTTCTGTCTATTATGGACAATAAACAGCACCCTCTCCACCACATAGTGGACAGACAGTGGAGCACCTTCTCACATAGGCTGCTCCAGCTCCGCTGTCGTAGGGACAGATACAGGAAATCCTTCCTGCCACATGCCACCTCACTGTACAATAAAAGCTAAATCATTGTTCTGCACTAATCAGTCCGATTTTGCACAACTGCACTGTGGCACACTTGCTGTACATATATTTACATATACATACTGTATCTGCATTTTTTGAATCTTTGCAAGGACTGCTCTAAGCTGCTTTTTATATTGACAGCATGTTAATTTTTAGTTTTATTTTGTCTACAATTGCTACTCAGTGGTAGTTGTTATTGTGTCTTGTCTCTATGCTGTAACTGCGAAATAATTTCCCTGCTGGGATGAATAAAGTAATTCTATTCTATTCTATTTATATTTGGACACTGTTGGGTGTTTCAATAGGATAATGACCTCAAACACACATCCACACAGGTTTTGGATGGATGGATTAAACTGGCTAATATCAGGTGAATGAAAGGGCCAAGATCTCAACCTTTGTTAAAATTCGTGCCTTAATAGATTCATCAGTGCCAAGAAACCTACAAACCCACCAATTCAGTAATTCACATAAGACAGAAATCTGTAGAGAAAACAGAACAGCAAAACATAACATTACCATGAAGACCGACATCCTCGTCTGTGCACGTTGTTGGACTAAAGCAGGTACCACTTTCTGCCAGAAGGGGGGATTCTGTTATATTGGAACCCAGGCAGTGATACATTGCCTGGTACATTTCTGCCAGGCAGATGAGTTTCATCTATTTGAAGTGACTGTTAACAAAAATGTAAACTTGTATGGAAATAAATGTGGTGCTCTAAGCTCGATGTGTTTTCAAATCTTTTAAAGAAGGTTTTATAGAGTTTACCATGTAATGTAATTTACCATGTAATTCTAATTAATAAAATGAACTAAGCCTTATAGTGCGAGCTCTGAGAGTGCCACAACGTTGGCAGTGCGGCAGAATGTTAGCAGACGTGTTATGCTGTCTGATATGCGCTCTGTGCCAACTAATGGGGTTAACTGAGGTTAATGGATTAGAGGTTCAGCTGCTTCTGACAGAACCTGCAGACGGAGGCTTCACTCCAGCTTCACACAGCGTTTCACTGAGGCACAGATAACTCACAGGTAGGTTCCCTCTTCTTGCTGGTTTTGGATCATGCGTTACTGATTATTTTCAAGGATTATTGTTACTATGAAATTTCTGTGTATAATCATCTTTTACGTCTATTTGCTTTGCTTGCTTCAGAATAAAAGCTCACAGGAACAAGATTTTAGAAAGTAATGTTACAAAACTTCTGAGTCTCAAAGTCTTGGAATACTTTAGCTGACTCTGTGTGCTATTGGTTGACAGTGCAGAGGTAGAGAAATAAGTTCATCCATCATATGACTGCTGAATCTGGAAAATATTTTTATTTTAAGTTAAACGCTGAGGCAAAGTGAAATGTTCCTTCATCAAAACCTGATGTTTCCTGGAAGTCTCCAAGAACCCTCAGTAGAATTACTGTAGAAAAGTACAGAAGTGTATCACTGCCAGTCAGACACTTTAGGATGACAGTTATATTTGTATAATGACATATGAAAATATATCCCTCTAAAAGATTACTACTTCTTAAAAAGGCAGAGATTTAAGTCTCATTCAAACAAGAACGTTTCTTGTTATAACGCAGTGGTCCCCAAAGTGTGGGGCGCAGGAAGCAGTATCCATGAATGAAAAGAAAACAAACAAAAAAACAGTTACACAAAAGTGTTTCACTGTAAAGGTGGTTTGTGGTGTGTTTTGTTGCAACCTGAAGTGTGAAATAAACTTCAGAGGAGTTTGAAAACAAAATATGTGTATAGGTTTATCTCTGGTTGAACGATGTATGTGCCCAGTTGATTTTTTTTTTCTTTTTACGGGGGGATTTCATAGAGGGACCCAGAAAATCTTTGGGAACCACTGGGGGGAGGGGAGGGCAGAAGAAAAACTTTGGGAATCACTGTTATAACTAGATGCTGCTCCTGATAGTTAAAAGATTCCATAGAAAAGCACTTTGTTGTGAAAAATAGTGGTGAGTATTTATCACGCCTTGCACAATGCTTGCTAGAAGAACAAAAATTTCATTAAAACCTATTTGAAAAAAAATCATCAAGACGATAACACTATGTCTGGTGTTACAGTGTAGTGCTGTGTAAACGTGGTTAGTATCATGTAATGTTTTGTACAGACCTTTAAAGAAAATCTTGTTCTGGTTTAGCTTTAAATAAGCTTCTTTATTAGCACCAGGATTTGCATGTCAAAGACAACACAATAAACTCAAGAAACATGTTTCCTCTGCTGCTGGAAGTCCTGCACCATCTGCTCTGGGTCTTATTCTCACTACAGCACATGTCTGATTAACGTTCAGTGGACAGAAGGAGCAGAAGCTGAGCATCTGCTCTGACGTCACTGCACATAAATACTTATGTGCGAAATGTTTATGTGGTTTACTCTCTAGTCACTGATACAATGCCGCAAACTTACATAGTATCTAATAGGAGAGCACATGGCTTTTATTCTTCACCAAACCAATAAAGTATGAGTCAGTCAGGGTTCCTGGGAAAGAAAACTGATTTAGACCTCAGCTTTCCTCCATACTCTGGCATCTAGTAAACAACTACACTTTTTTTTTCCATCTGTTAACCTGAACATCTCTGCTGAACTGAAAAATAACTTCTAAACACCTCTTTTAGGGACTTTAATATTTGCTCAAGCTGTAAACATCTATTTCCTTGGTAGAGTGAGGTTAGAGAGGTCATGTTTGCTTGATCAGGAACAGATTGGACTCATCAGAATCCTCCCGGCTTTAAGGTTCACAACACAAGCAGAGCACAAGCTGCCTGTTTACAAAATATCTGCATATGGCCAAGCAAATCCCACACCCATCCTATAACACACACACACACACACACACACACACACACACACACACACACACACACACACACACACACACACACACACAATCCGACACACCCGCACACATGCACACACATATGTTTGTTTCTCTATCTTTGCAGAAATTTTCATTGACTTCCATTCATTTCTACAGCATAATCCTGATCCTGACACTGATCATTACCAGTACATGCTTAACCCTAAGCCTAACCAAATATCATTTCACACTTTAGTCCTAACCCTAACCCAAAAAACAGAATTTCCCCTCAATGTAATATGTGTTAGGAAAATAGTCCCTGCAATGTATTAAATAAATAATACACACAAACAAACTGTTGAAATGGTGACAAGTGTTTTGGAGATATAGATTTAAAACAATGCCAGTTAACTGTGTTTACAAGATGGATGTACTTTTTACATATCCTGTGTGTGTGTGTGTGTGTGTGTGTGTGTGTGTGCGTGTGTGTAGGTGTGTGTGTGTGTGTGTGTGTGTGTCTCAGTGAACTGAGTAGGATGGAAGGTCTTCCACTGAAGATGCCCCAGGCCATCGTCTTACAAGAAGTCAAAGATAATGTCAAAGTGACAATGCCTGATTACCTCAGCATATTACGGGAAACAGCGGTACGGATGCTTTCTTTACTCTGTCTTTATGTGTTTCATATGTTTCTTTGTTCAGTGTTCCATGCAGCTCTGGGCATGCTAGAGAACAGAATTTTATCTAGCCTCTGAGGTAAATTTAGCTTACATGACATGGCCCATGTCATCAGAATGTGAACCAAATGTCAGTACATTTTACACTAAGAATGGATATAATTTTGCTGAACAATGAAAATATAGACAGAAGCCACATGATTTCCCTTAATGGGGTTAACAAAAAGTAAGTCAATTTTAAAAGTTTTTAGCTCCAGTAAAGCAGGTAGTAAAAGGTTGCATATTGTTTCCTGATATTACAGTACGAGTTCAGCTTGGAGAACTGGGTGTTAACTGGCTTACAGAACGGCCCCACCCACCATCAGCGGCCTCAGCCATTCACCTCTCCATCCGAACTTTTACCATCTTGTCCTCCGTACTGGATGATGTTCAGCAGCCCACAGCAGAGTCGTCTGGCCAGCCGCCACAGTTCTGACTTTTGGGAACCAAACCCTCGACAACGCTCCTATAGCCTCAACCCTGCTGTACTTCGCACCACCTTCACCATCTCAGACTCGGAGGATGAAGGAGGAAATACTGTGCAGGAAGCCAAGGAAAACCTGACAGCTAAAGCTTGTTTGAAGGAAGAGCACCCAGCTGCTTCATGTCAGAGCGGTCAAAAAAAAGCACAGAGAGCCTTCATCCCAGACCTGCTGAATCCTCCGTCCTGCCTGAGCAGCCTCCCCCACAAGCGCAGGAAGAACCTCCGGCAGTGTTCTGTCTCTGGGACAGACATGTCCAAAAAACAAGAGTCCAACATGGACAGTCAGCCTTTGAGCTCATTCTCATGCAAAGCTCTCAACACCAGGACCTATACCATCGACAAATCCACTGACAACCATAAAACAGCAGATATGGTAAGACATGCTCTTCATATTACATCTTAACAACTTGATCATTTGTGGGAAAAAGTACTTCTCTCCATCTTTTTCTTTCAGCTGAGACAATCGTTATTATGTATGTGAATTAGGACATAAACGTACATGCACTGAGTTGTATTCTTTACAGTATAATTTGCTATGCCCTCAAACATTGTCCATCATTACCACTAATTCAGCTGAAAGTCAGTCTCAGAGCTCATTACCACTCTCATCCAAATGAGCATTTTTATTGCTTTTTTTGCACAACATGAGAACATAAACCTACTATAAAGCAATTTACACCAAGTCAATGCAGAACTGGTTGATGATGACATGGGTTACTTTTTCAATAATATTCAGTAACAGTAGAGATATTAATGGATATAGGGAAAGCTAAAAGTGTCACAATATGCTTTGCAAAGACTTCAATTAAACTTAAAACCAGACATTACACCACTAGATACTAGACACTTAGATATTTACCATGTGCTGAACTCTGTTCTGTTCATATGTCCTGTCTTCATACAGCTTCTCTCTGCTTTGTGTTAAATTATGTCCAGGAGTTTTTGATAATTGTTTAATCTGCATAGAACAAAATATGCACTGGTCAACAATCATGGATTCACTGCAGTGGGTACAGCATCTTATGAACAACAGCTCTTTACCTTAGCATCATACCAATGGATATTTTTAAAGTCTGTATTAATCCATTGCACTGTTACTAAATCAACAAATTTACAACATACAATTTATTAGGATCCTAACTGACATCAGTACATATAATAGTGACCCAATGACCAAATTTACCAGGTAGGCCAGGGTAGGAGGGCCAGTGCTTTTTCATAAGAGCACAGAACAAAAGAATAAAACAAAAAATAAAAAATAAAGAACAGGCAATATTTCATAGTTTAATATATTAAGTGAGCCACTTACATGTCTACAGCTACAGGTTTAGATCCCTGGAAAATCACATGAAAACTGTGATCCTGTCTCAATACGGCTGAGGTTAAAAGTGCAATTCATCAATAAAGTAAAGCTATGACGGTAAAAATGGTCCACTTCCTTCATTACAGGACCAGTCCTACAGGGACGCTGGCCCTTGTGGCCCCTGTGTAGAACCGCCCATGCCAGGAATAATAAAAGAATAATAAAAGAGGAAGGACAGTTACGATGTTTTACCATTATGATAATATCAGTGAAAACACTTCTTGCCTGTCTCTCTCAGAATGGCAACATGACCCCTGTGCCCTCTGCCCTTGTCACAACTAACTACCAAATACAGAAACCCAAATGAAAAGTACTGACAGGTACTGACTTTAAAGTAGTACCTGTCAGAGTTTAAAGTACTGACTTTAAACTCTGTTTTATTTACTATGGTAGAAGTAAATCACCTCATGATTCTACAGCCTGTTGTATGAACACAACTAAATTAACTTCTGCTCTCTGAGAGCTAACATCAACAAAGTAATTCGGCTTCTGTTTTAAATACCTATTCAGTTCTTTGAGAACAAATTAGAACAGTTCAAAATGGAGAAATTCTGTCAGCGACGCTTTTCTCCTCTACACAACAGATTTGCAAAATGGTAACTGTTTCACTTGTTTCTGTCAAATGAGCAGCTGAGACTCATCGTAACAGGTCCGCGGGCCTTTACAGGTTAGCATAAATCTGCTCCATTAACAAAGGTACTCTGAATATCTTCATCAGATGACCCTTTGAATTTGTTTAGAGCTGCAATTTAAATCCAATCCCAAAGAATTCTGTTTTCTTCACAGCTTCAAATGCTGGAAAAAGTTCTGCTTGGATGCCATCACTTAATATTTAGTCATTTAAAGATTAAATTAGTTCTCACAGCATCTATTTTTATTTTTCTTAGCAACTTTAAAATGCTTCCATGGTGTATAAATAGATTTGGTAAAGCCTGGGAGCAGACATGTTAGCACCTTGATCAGGATTACAGTGTGTGACTTGTCTCCTCCCACTGCTGTGTGACGCTCTGGCCTGCAGTCAGCGTTCTGGAAAATCTGAGCTGTCAAAGCCATGTTTTAATAACTGACTGCTGTCTGCTGTGTCTTCCAGATGTGTCTCAGACCAAACTGCTGCAGAGCTCACCACAGAGCCTCGCCATGCGGGAGCCAGAGCTCTGCTCTGGACTCGTCTGTGGAGCTCCTGTCAGCTCTGAGCCCAGAGGAGAGAGAGCTGCTCAGGGTCATCACTGGCCGGGGATACCCCCTCCGCACTGCCATCATTGCCCTGCAGAGGGCAGGACAACAGACCCCAGATCAGGTTAGTGTTGAAATGATGTTACCAGGTAAGGAATCAACCACTAAGACTGAAACAGGAGATGCTATCATCCTGTGTCGGACACATTACCAACTCATGATGTCTGTTCATACAGAACCTTTTAAAAGTCCTGACTATATATTTAGAACCAAATCAGCCAGACATCTGGTAATCTTTAAAGTGGTCTTGATCAGTAAGTGTCCAGGATTCCTGTAAGTCCTTTCAAATCTGGAAATAGAAAACAGAAGAGCACAAAGCAGTAGTGGATGTGGGTTGTGGGAGGTGAAACAGAAATACTTTATACTAAGCCACTTTAAGCCAGTTTAAAAATAGAGTCAAGACTTCCACAGCTTGTGGTGCATTATGTGTTTTCCCATGACAGGAAAAGCCCTTTGCTCTGAGAGGAGAGACAGTCAAACTGCAGGACATACTGGGACATACTGGGACAACAGGACAGGAACTTATGGGAGACATGGAAACTTATACCATAAAACGGTTTCATGAATAAAGTTTAATTGAAGCATGTTTATTATTTCCTTTACATTTCTTCACATCTCATCTGTAACTCATTTTTTCTCCATGAGAAACAAAATTAAAACTATTCATTTAACTTTTTCTGGTGGAGTTTCACCAACATGGAGCTCAGAAAGTCAGCAGGCAGCCTGAAACAGTCAGGCAGTGGTCAGACTGATCCGCCTCATCTCAGACTAAAATATCCATGATATTGATACCAAGTCAATTAATATTACTGTGCTACGAACGATACTTTAGTTTTATATCTCCTCTTAAAATTAAATTTTATTTTTGTATTGCAATTCCTCAACTCAACCTCAAAGCAAAATTTCTTGTAGGATTTACTCTCAAATGGCAATTATTTCACAATTTTTGTAAGAAAAAAAAAAGCACACCAATCATATTAATATGCTTGAATGTGTTTCTGTCTGCAGATCCTGAGTTACCTGGTTGCGTGTGAGCACCTGTGTCAGCTGGGCTATGACATGGCTCAGGTGGAAGAAGCCCTGGAGATGTTTCAGAACTGTGAAACAAAGGTAAGCAGCAGCGTATGAATCCTGGAGACTTGACTCATTTCAACACTGGACTCATTTCAACTTCTTCCTGTTTAGGCAGAGGAGTTCCTCCTCCTCCTGACTCAGTTCAATGAGATGGGCTTCCAGCCACACACCGTCAAAGAAGTGCTGCTTGTCCATGAGAATCACAGAGAGCGGGCGCTTGAGGAGCTGATGATGCGTGTGGCGTGACGGCACGGCTACATGCAGCTCGGTTCAAACTGGAGAGTGGGTTTTAGGCAGTGGGTTTTGGTTGTATTCAGTAATGCTGTATTCATAATTTTCACATTATGTTTTTGTACTAAAGCACTCCAGTTAAACTCTCAGCATATGTCATAGTGAGTTTTAGGACAGTTCTATTTTTGCCGAAGTTATTTTAGGAAGCATAAAAACAAAACCATGAATTATTGCGTTGTATCTAAAAGCAAAGAAGGTTCAGGTGTCATTTTATTTATTTCCATTTAGCTCTCCTGTTTGTGTTTGACAAGACGTTGATGTTAATTCTTTTTCATGTTTTTCTTTTTTATTTAATGAAAGGGTCTTTTGCAACATTTCACTTTATATAAAAGTCATAGACTTAAATCATGTGAGTTGTATTATTTTAGGATTTTTAGACTTTAAACAATGACCAAGGAGTTATTGGCTATAGGACGTATTTAACTGAGCAAGCATCAGTTCATACCTGCTGATACATATAGGATTATATTATTTACTGTAATTTGCATTAGCGAAATATTTCTTAGTTAGCGGATAGGGCACCAAAGCTGACTGCCCCCCAGGGCCCACACCCTTTTAAATCCAGCCATGGTCATTAATGACTTTCCACATCTAGAGTCACAGTCAGCAGAAAATACAAACTCCATCAGCTCACGAGTCAGTACATATGAATGATCTAGTTTATACCAGCCTTTAAAATTATTATTATAGATTAATTATTATTACTACAGCAATGAAGGGGTGCAAAAAGAAAGCTGCTTAAATATTTGTTCAGTCTTTTTCTCTTTGGTTTGCTGTGATCAGTTGCTCTCCATGCTGTCTGCAGAATGTAGGCTAAGACTGTTTTGTCATTTCTTTGAGCACTGAACCATTGCCACACAGCACCAAGAAAGCACCCAGGGTCAACTTTTCCATTTTTACTTCTTTGTGTAATATATAACAGTGCAGAACCTGTTCCACATTTAGATCTGAATCATTTTTTAACCTGATAAATACCAGATATCTGTCATATGCTCTGACATGGAAAATCCAAACATTGAAGCAGGGTGTACTTTCTTTTTATCAAGGCTGTCTGTGCTGGATGGTGTGCTCACAGAGTGTAAATTCCCAAATTGCTCTAAATGCTTTCATCTTTACTGTAATTTAGAATCACAACAAAAGCATGTTCCAATATAAAAAACTGCATCTTCTGATTAAATTTAATGACTTCTTTATTTTCATGCTTATATAGTAAATCATGTATTTATACAAAATAAATACCTGAAGAAATAAAATGTTGTTTATTTTAACAGACAGAAAAGTGAGGGCTTCTCTGGGAGGCTGGCGTTTAGGCATCCCTACTGGTTGCCAGGGGAGATTCAAGGATTTCTCAAACATGCATAAAGGAATCAAAGCAACACCCCAAGTATGTTTTTGATGAGGGAATAACGTTATAACATGACATAAAACTGAACTCAACACAACACATTTTAAGCTGTGACTGGAGAAAGTACCCAACACACAAAATTCAGTGATCATCTACCACATTAGTTCAGACTTTTTCTCATTGTTCAGCTATGAACATTAATATAATTTAATATATTATCTAATACCTGCAGTCTGAAATAGACTTCTTGTTCTTTTTGTTTTTTTTTTTTGTCTTAGTGTTGACTGCTTGTGGAATTTACTGGGATGTCCACTCCTGTGGAGACTGAAATCTGGGTTGCTTTCCACTCATGAATAACTTTCCTCTCTGTGGAATGATGATCTTTACATAGATCAGAAATGGTTTATCACAAAGCTAAAATGTTCCATGTGAAACATTCTTGTGTTCAGTGTAACTAACAAGACTAAGCACCTTATTCAAAAATGTGATGTGAAAACTTAAACTATCAACATGCTTCAGATATTATTGAACTGTTTTTCCATCAAAAATTTCTTTGACTCCACTTGATGAAAAAATTCCATTTTGCGATCCTTGTTTAACATCATACTACTCTGGAACAATCCTGCTCCAACAAGTTTGTCACTTCTATGGGGAAGATACTGACTTCTTATTAGTGCTCCACAAAAGCCAACGTCAGAATTTCCCTTCAGAAGTTATATGAGCACTGTAAAGGCAGGGTGGGAACAATATGTTTGTCTCTAAAGCTTCCTTCTGAAGTTTGATCCAAACATCTATCCCTGAGAGAGACGGTGTGCTTAGGAAGCCTCATCTGGAATGTGTAGATGGATCCAACCCGACCGAAACCTTCCATCTCAAGCTTTCGCCTCCACTGGGTCTTCTCCACCGTGTACTCAGTGGTAACATGTCTACTAAGGGTGAACACTGAATCGCCCCTGACCACAGCGGTGAACAGAGAGCCTTTGCTGTTGCCATAGTGACCGGGCATGGCCGTCCACTGATCTGAGGTCAGGTTGTAGCAGTCCATCACGCAAAGCAAGAAGTCCTCACCTGGTCCATTCCGCATCATGTACAGATTATCCCTGTGGCCCACCATGTAAAGTCCATAGCTCTGCTGGCGGATGAGCGTTGTGACCAAAAGCCAGCGGTCGTCCTCCGGGATGTACTCATGGACCTCCGTGGCCCCCTTCCCTCTCCAGAGACAGATGAAGATCCTGTTCATGGCTACAGCCGACACCACAGACGCTGCCTGGCAGGGCAGGGCCGAGACGAAGCCCCAGCTCCCCTCAGACGTCCGAAGTCTCTCCACCGATGACAGATCCTTCATGTTGAACTTCCCCCCTAAGGCATAGAGACATCCCTCATGACCAATCAGTGTGAAGCTGTAGCGCAGCTGCTGGGGACCACAGACTGTAGACCAAGTGTCATCTGTAGGGTTGTAGCAGAACCCGACCTCCACAACCCTCTTACTGACATCATGCACTCCTCCAATGATGTACAGTTTGTTGTCAAGGACAGCCACCCCTGCCATGGTGGTGCTGGTGCTCAGTGGCAGCTGAGTGAGGGTCCTCCACTTCCTGTGTTCCTCGTCTAGATAGCAAACCGTTCTCTGGACATCATGCAGCAGCTCTGAGGATGGAGAGTGGCTGCACACGGCCATGTAGCTGCTTGGGGAAACAGACTCCACGTACTCCACCATCTGGCTGGGTAAGGTGTGCACATCCTCCTTCAGTTCAGCATACATGTCCCTGATGAATAAGGCCGAGTGGTGGGACAGCTCCCACACCCCGTAGACAGCAGCTGTGTGATACATAAGCAAACAGTTTTCAGAGCTGATGATGTTCATCATGTGTTTGGTGAGAGCTGGTACCTGGAGAAAAGCTGTGCATTCAATAGATTCAACAATCTGGTCACAGTTGAGCATGGGCCGCTCCCCCCGCAGCACCTGCAGCAGCACCAGGAACCCCTGAACGCCAACGCTTCGCAGCTGTACCTCCTCCTGCTGGCATTCTCTCATTCCAGACTGGAACAACGCTCTGAAGTACTCACAGTTGTCTGCCATGACGGTTCTGTCCACGCTGAAAATATTGCCGTTGACGTTGACCCTCAACCTGTCTGCTGCCTCACCATGTCCGGACGCCTGGCAGCTGCTGGCCGCCATTAGTTTCTGCTGCAGCGCCCTAGCAAACACTCATTCATTAAAAGCAGTTCAATCCGTTTTGAAATCCAACCACATGCGCCACTTGTTGAACTACCAAAGACAGTATTCTCCTCTCTGTATCTGTTGAGAGCACACGCTATACATAGCAGCAGCAGATGCAGAGGTGTGACACTGTCCAAGACCAAATGTAACCTGAGCGGAGAGGTGAGCTGGATGATGGAATGGTGGCTGGAAATCAGTAATGATTCCCTCTTTGTTTGTGGAACAGCTGAAGATCTGACCTTGAGCATCAAGCCAAGTCGATGAGACAATGGTTGAGTCATCTGGGGATCATGCCACACATGCCACCACTTCAACACCCAATCTGTTCACAGGACAACTGTGCTGTCAGGTTTATGGCTCATCTTCTACTGAGACACAGAGAGCTGTGGTGGAACATTTTATTAAAAGGTTTTACATTATGACTTTGATCATCTGATCTGCTGGTTATGTTATGTTACTCTGATTATAAACTCTCACCAAATCAACTTGTCTGGGTGATAATTGAAGATGCACCAATACAATAATAATATCTGTCTCAATCCCGATGTTGAAAAAATTTCTAGATCAGGTATAGGTGATAATGTTCCTGATCCATAAGGGCAGATCTATTGAGTCTACTTCTATGCTTTGTTCTCTACTGGCGTCTGGCTTTATTTATTTTTTTGCATTATATTTAGAATTTCTAACTGCACTTTTAAAACCATTTCAAGTTTGTCACAGTTTTTTTTATTACCAGTTTTAGCTTCTTAATTATTTATTTTACATTGACTGTTATGCTCCTTATAGCACTTATAGACTTTACAAATGAAAGTTGTGTTGTTTTAATATGCTTGATCAAGCTTGTCAAGCTATTGGTGTATTTAAATGTGCTGTAGCTCTGTAACTCTGCAGAGTTATTAAATAAACTTGTAATTCAGTACATTTATGTATGTATTTTCTTTTCTTTTAAACAACTATTAAGTGAAATAAGCACTGTTACTCTGTATCAGAGCGGTATTGGCCGATATTAAATCAGCCGATACCGATTAAAAAAAAAAAGTCCAACTTCTGGGTATTGTGAATTTAATTCTGCTGATGTAATTCAGAGAAAACAATTTTCAGCTAATGTATGTGTTTATGTGTTATCAGAGTGATTTGAATAAACCTGCTTGTTGACATTATTAAGAATTTTTCAGAAGGAATTAAAAGCTGTATGTCAAACATCACAACTGCTTTGAAGAGGAAAGTTGGAAATGTTCCTGTACAGAACCAAAACAAACAGCTGAAAAAATATGAAAACAAGGATGTCTGACATATCTATTTCTAACATATCTATGTCACATGAGTGACGGAACACAAGCACTGAACTGTACAGAAGTATTGAGTCTGACCACGCAGCTTTGACTCAGCCGATGTTTCCATTAAGTTTAGTTTTTATTGTTTTTCTTTTACGCTTTTCTACCTGACATGGCCAGATGAGTGAATGAGCTGCACATGGCTCTGCTCGCTCTGGACTGTGACCACAAGTCTGAAGTGTCATCATCATCATCATCATCATCATCATCATCATCATCATCATCACCATCATCACCATCATCATCATCATCCCCCCTCCCTCCTCAGTGTCAGCTTGGGGCTTCTGCCCAGAGGAGCGCGCGTCTTTTCCTGTCCCTCCTCGTCTATAAGGACATGATCCCCAGCAGAGGGAGGACAGTCAGAATCATCGTGAAGCAGTCTGGACCTGATCATGACCGGGATGTTTGGGAAGGTAAAGCCATGTGCTGAGTGCAACCTGGTTCTGCTTGGAGCAATGGGCTGTGGAAAATCAGGTCTGTGTTAATTTTTAACAACTTATTAGGAAAACATTGTAAATGGGCCATGTGCATTTCTTGGTTGTAAATCTTCTGATCAGAATTTTAGATTCTTTTTTTAGTTCAGAGAGAATCCGGCTGACTTTATGTCAACTATTATTTGTACAGCAAAGAGAATTTGTTTTCACGGTGGTCCATCAGAACAGTTCCACCATTTCTCCTGGTAAATGGGACAGTATATGAAGCTCTGACTTTCCCAGGACTCTGACTGACCCCCGGCTGCCGTGGGTCCCCTGGGAGCCAGATTCACTTACGCAACTTGTTTTATGCTCCTTTTCTCATTGTACAGCTCTCACTGTCAAGTTTCTCACAAAGCGCTTCATCAGTGAATATGATCCTTATCTTGGTGAGTCTTTTCTTCCACACTGATTAAAAAAGATAGTTAATCGGTAGATTTACTGCAGTGATTGCATTACGCATGCCAACAAGGGACTACAATGTGAAACCAATAAGTGGGTGAGGGACCACAAAGAACTTTGAAATACAGTACAAATTTCTATATACAGTTATATTTAGCAATCTAAAATAATGTGGTACATTACCAGTAAGTCAATTCATTGAGTGAATCATGTACAGTAGATTAATTCCAATCTACAAGCAGATTTTGTGTTTGTCATAAATTGTACATCCCCTGTATATTTTTTCAATTGATCCCTCTAAAGCTGGTGGGAGAAAAAAAATCCTCATCTCAGATACTGGAGCAGAATAATTTGCTGAGATAGGATATGTTTGGCTTGAACATTTGGGTCCAGACTTTTGATCGACACTTTGACAAACATCAGAGGATCTCAAAACAAGAAGTTTCATTTTCTGACTGGAGGAGATTTAATAAATCGTTTCTACAGGAATAGAGTGAGGTTTGGTTTACAACACCATGATGTGTACATCACACAAAATCCTGAAATCAAACGGATATTTGACCATTAGGAAATTTAGCTTCATTCAGCTATGAGACAATACATCTGGAAGAATCTCAACTCTTCTGCTGTCTGTGTGTTTTCAGAGGATATCTACTCATCAGATGAGCTTGTGGACCAGCAGCCTGTTACAGTTCGAGTGATGGACACCAGTGACCAGGTATGAGCCTCAGCAACAGGCTCCACATTTACCAGAACAGCATCAGACCTGCAGTGACGTTCTGAGCCATCCGGTGATTCTACTGCAGGCTCTGATAGGATAGCTCTGAAGGTTCATAGAAAAGATATTACAGTCAGGTATGTGGGGAAGGCGCTCCCTCTAGTGGTGAAACACTAGACAGCCAGCTACTGACTCCAGGCCTTCTGGAAACGTTGCAGATCAACTGAAAACCACGCAGAAGAGGATTTGTTTTAGGACTAAATGTAACGCTGATATGAAAACAATACTTTCATTTCAATGCCACCAATATGATTGCAGCCAGTTTAATGACATCATGTTTTCCCATGACAATCTACAGTATAATGTAGTGAAAATTGCATGTATTAAGTATTTATTAACACTTCAGGAAGTTTTTAATCATACTAAGCTGTTGTGCCAGATGATGTTTGTGACCTTGTTAGCACGTTCCTTTAGCGTTTCAACATATTAAATAAAGAGAAATACAATAATATCAGCTTCTTGCCAATAATAACCAAAATTATTAGCAAATCTCACAATTTTCCAGCTTGCAAAACAAATTGTTATGAATAATTTCATGAGTGTTGTGCCAGTTCAGCCAAGTTCAAAGAAATTGATCCCTGAACTCATTCTCAGCTGTTTATTTATTCGAGTGGAAAAAACAGTTTTGGCTTAATGGTAAAAAAAACAACAAATTGCCATGAATGTGTGTGTGTGTGGGGGGGTGTGCGGGGGCATGCATGCGTGTGTGTGTGTGTGTGTGTACATGTGTGTGTAGGAGGGTCCAGTGAATTGTGAGCGCTATCTTTCGTGGGCCAATGCCTTCCTGGTGGTCTACAGCATCAACAACATGGAGAGCTTTAAAGGCTGCCAGCTGTATCTGCAGACTCTCTCCATGCATAAGAACACTTTCAGGTCCCAGACTCCCATCGTCCTGGTGGGCAACAAGCTGGATATGGACAGATACAGGCATGTAATCTTTCTGTTTGTCTTTTTTATACCTGGCAGGTTGCTTGATGTGTGTTATATGGGTCTGCAGGAAGAAAGCTCAGCCTTCAGGCTCCATAGAGCTGAAGTTTGTGGTAGCATTTTACTGTTAGGGTTCTAGGCTGAACACCTTATGTATAAAATATTTCAATAACTGGTGTCAAAGTTATTTATTTGTAGCAGTGGGTACATTAATATAACAGCTCTTTCGTTACATGGTGGTCCCATCATGTAATTAAAACTAAGGACAGTAAGTAACATGGAAACAACTTTGAACACTGTCTGAGGTAAACCTAAAGGATTTTGGCAACATAACTGCAGAGATAAATGTGTTTGGCTTCAACTTCAGCAAACAAGCTTTATTTTTCACCAGCTACTGTTCAACAGGAGAGAAAACCTGTGAAGGAAATCAAGGAAACATAGAAGTAGAGCTCAAGAAAACAAAACAAACTTTGTTTTCTTGAGAGTCATTCATTATGTCAAGAAACCCATTGGGGAAAAGTATATGCAGAAAATGTCTGCTCTTGGTTTTTATATGAAATAAACCAAAATATTGATAATTTTTTACTGTGTAATTGTGCAAACAGCACACACACAAGTGTGGCTGAAATGTTCGGAGAGAGATGACTGTATCTGGTGGCACAGTTAGATGACCAAAGCTGATTTCTCAAGAAACATCAGGTTAAGGTTAGGGACGCAATGATCCACTTTTTTCACTTCTGATACCGATACAAATGTCTGAGGTTTAGTATGGGCAGATATCGATCCGATACAGAAAAACAGCTGAATTGATATTAATAAGGGATTGGTGCATCTCTAGTTGATGTTGTAAAAACAAAGTCTGATCTTCTGTCAGACAATGAAAGCAGCCAACAGATCACATTATTGAACCATAAACAGGTTCAACTACAACTATAACAGCAGGAATTTGGCTGTTTGGAGTTCAGGAACATGCAGGCGTGTGGCAAAGCAGCGCCAA
The DNA here is from genome assembly GCF_001444195.1 of Xiphophorus couchianus. NCBI lineage: Eukaryota > Metazoa > Chordata > Actinopteri > Cyprinodontiformes > Poeciliidae > Xiphophorus > Xiphophorus couchianus. The sequence goes on from NC_040231.1 coordinate 33,282,292, forward strand.
GTGGGAAGGCATCAGTACTGACCTCAGAGGATATTTCTGCTGCCTAAGAATCTCCTGAAATGTGTGACCAGAGCACACAGAAGTGTACGTTTTAGCAATACTTTCACTCATTACATTGTTTCAAATACCATTTGTTATTAATTGTAATAATATTATATATTGCAACTACATATTTTCAAGAAAAATGTTTTTTTTTTCACCATGTGCCATATTTATTTGTTCTCTGTAACACAAAGGTTATGTGTTTTTTCTAGAGCTGCATGAAGACATCTGAATGATCAGCTTGTTAAAGAAGAAACAAAAAAAATGAATTCAAAACAAGTGTCTAAAAGCTGATTTGTCCTTTCAGGCAGGTGAGTCAGAGTGATGGAGAGGCTGTGGCGATTCGCTTCGACTGCTCCTTCTTCGAGGTGTCTGCCTGTTGGGACTTCCTCTCTGTGCAGCACATCTTCCATGAGGCAGTCCGGAGGGCCAAGCGAGGTGGCGAGCACAGCAACTTGCTCAGTGCTGCCTACGTCAGTGAGGACAAAGCTCTGCTGGGTGTCCACTCCTTCTCCACTCTATGCTACAAGGAGCTGCCGGCGCCTGCCACCGCCAAGCTGGTCACGGTGAAGACATCCAGAGCCCAGAGCAAACGGAGGGCTGCCACACTCACCTTGCTCAAGGGCTTTAAGATCTTCTGACACGTCTGCCATCCAACTGTGACTTTAGATGACTTTCAGACTGACGGCTCGATGCAACACAGCAGAGAACAGAGCAGGAAGAAGAGCTGGTATACTAATAGGGTATATTTTTCCTTTGTAAGGAAATCAAAGATTCTGGTTCATAAAAACCTTATTCCTGGTTTGGATCTGGACTTTGAACAACTCCTGCTGGGTTGTACTTCTCCTAAACGTTCTGGCTGTATGCTTCAGTTGTTTGTGTCTGATTCTGATTTACCCAGGGCTTTTTGTCTCACCCTTCAATCCCAACAGGTGGCAGATCAGAAATCCCTCAAAGGAATCAGCCATCACATCCTGTAGACGGCTGTGTAATATGTAAAGTCATCCTCGCTCCTGTCAGACTGCACCATGGCAACTGTAGCTACAATGTAGCTCACCGCCATCAGTGTGTAGATGTGTGTGTGAATGGGTTTATGACTCAATGTAATGTGAAGCGATCTGGGATTTTCTCGACTAGATAAAGCTCTATACAAGTACAGGCCATTTACCAAGGTACAAAGAAAAACACCATCCCTTAATGCTAAGGTTTATCACAGCAAAATAAAATGACCTGGTTGTTCAGCTGGTTCCAAAATGACTTACATTATGCAGAAACAAAAATTTTGCACTGTCATCAGTTTGGGAACAAAGATGAAGCTGTTCACTTAAGAACCAAGTGATCAGTTTCAGCTTCTTCTGAGGTTTAAGAGGAAAGCAGCCAACAGATCACATTATTGAACCATAAACAGGTTCAACTACAACTATAACAGCAGGAATTTGGCTGTTTGGAGTTCAGGAACATGCAGGCGTGTGGCAAAGCAGCGCCAAGTGGGAAGGCATCAGTACTGACCTCAGAGGATATTTCTGCTGCCTAAGAATCTCCTGAAATGTGTGACCAGAGCACACAGAAGTGTACGTTTTAGCAATACTTTCACTCATTACATTGTTTCAAATACCATTTGTTATTAATTGTAATAATATTATATATTGCAACTATATATTTTCAAGAAAAATGTTTTTTTTTCACCATGTGCCATATTTATTTGCTCTCTGTAACACAAATGTTGATTTTTAGACCTCTAGAGTTTTCTCTGGAATGTTACCTTTATGTTTATACCAACTAAATGTTTATACCAGAAATAGTCAAATACACTTTGTAGTTTCTGAGATATATTGAATCATTTTGGGGCTTTCATTTTTAAGAACTCTCCAAAAACAGAGGGGTTAGGTACAAGGGGCTAAGGGCTGAAGACGTTTTGCTTGTCATGCCCCCTTTGAAGGGACTAAACAGAGCTGGTGTGAGCGTAGCCATGGTCTTATCAACAATAGAAGAAACAAAAAACTGTGACTATCTTTTGTTGCTTACATATGGTTGCTGAGTTTGTTGGTTGATCTTTTCACTGTCATTATTACAAAGTTCTTCTGCCATAACAAAAATCTACCTGACCAGTGACAGAGGCCCAACCCTGTCTATTACAATCTGTAAGACAGATAACACTTGACAATTTAGATAACTTTAGATAGGCACTTCGGATAGCACGTCAATAAATGGCTATATTCATATTCATATGGACCAGGACCAGGTCTGAATTCAGCTTCATACCTGGTCTCTTCTTATCACTTAGTGGCCTCAGTGCAAAACTAGAGGTTTTATTCTCTGGCAGAGCCAGACTTTGATTTAGGAATTTCTCTCTTGTGCACAGGTTTAGTTTCCAAGAAAAGGATGAAACTTCAGATACCATGAAGCAGGTTCAAGCTTCAGATGCCATGTTTCACACAAAATGATGACATGATTAAACCCAATTCTTCTCCCTAGACTGGACTTTGGGCGACTGTGGGTCTGAGGACAGAGTAGTTGTCTTATGATTGGAAGGTTGTAGGTTTGATTTCAGCTTCCTCCTGTCAAATGTCAATGAACCCCTGGGCACGGCACTTAAGTTGTCTACTGATCTACATTCTGATGTATAAATGTGTGTGTGAATGAGTAAATGTGACTCTAGTGTAAGTCACATTTACTTTAGTGATTAAAATGATTGGAGAATCAGTTCAGTCCATTTAACACTTAGGTATAACCTTGTTCCATTTTGGAAAATGTTTCAGCAAAACAAGATGGAAAATTGATTTAAGAACACATTACAGCAAAGACAAATACTAAATGGAGACTTTAACCACTTACTGCTAATGTTGCAGTTTTACTGTCAAGCAGATTGTAAATTGATTTTGAATATAGCACATACAAGTTACCATATACAGGATGGAAAGTTGTGAAATTAGACATACTTTAGCTGACTCAGTCCATTATATGGCAGCAAAGTGGTATATTTAGTCCTTCTGCTCAGCCACAAATGAGCAGTGAAAATGAATAAGATGACGCAGAAAGTACAATGTCCCACTGATGGTGGTGAGGCACTGAACCAAATAGACACAAAACAACAAATTAAAAAGACTGAAAGCAATAGGAAAAGTACAAGAACACTCAGTGGGAATAGAACTATTCCAGAATGATTCTCATCCATGCTGATCAGCTCCATTAAAGCTGCCAGATTTTTAAAAATGAAGGCAAATGAACAATTTTTGCAAAAGTGACACTAATATTTGTGGGAATGGACTTTATATTAAAACATAGTGAGATCATTTTAAATTTTAGTTTAAAAGGAATCAACCAAAAAAAAATCTAATTTCAGTTTATATAAAATAGTATTCTGTTGTTCTTGCTATAGTGTTGTTATCATGTATAGAATTGATTAAAGCACAACTGAAAGCTTTTAATACAACTAAATGTTTAAGTTAAGGCCAAAATATGAGCTAAATTTAAATCTCAGCTTCTATTTTGGGTTTTAAATATTTGTACACCTGACTCCAGAGGAGTCATGAATCTCACCGGATGACACTGATTCATTCACCACCTTGGCTGCATTAAGACCTGCAGTGGTTTCAGGTGAGCTTGTGGCAGCAGTCATCATTGGGTCAAGGTTACACAAGACAGAAACAGAAGAGGTTGAAGTGATTTAAAGATCTGTGAACAGTTCACATCAAAGAGTACTGAGCATGTAGTCAGTCACCCGGTTGTTGAAAAAACATCCTTAGAGCGTTGTAGTTTCTTAAATCTAAATGAAAGGAAACGTTAAAGTGATCCTAAATTTGTTGCATTTTTCCTATTAACTCAAAAATTGCAGTTTGTGATATGTAAAAAGTCATAATTACTTCAAAAATTTTTAGATCTATCATTATATTTTTCCCCATGGAGGTCGCCATTTTTCACCTTGCAGGTTTGATGATGCGGTTGGTCCATTTTGTACTGGAATCTGAGAGTAAACACAGGAAGGCTAACTTAACCCAAGTTGTTATTTATCATATTGCGTTTGGTGTAATTTTAGACAGTGCGACACTGTGTCGCAGTTAGCTGTAATTTAAAAAAAAAGTAATGAGGTGAGTCTGCTTTGCTTCCCACATACAAAAAAGAGCACAATGGGAAAGAGCTGAACACAACTTCTGAAGGAGACAATTGTGCCCCAGCATTTCTCTCCAGAACACTGAATCATTTGTATGAGCAAAACTGATGAAGGATCTAGCAGGTTACCTTCACAAGCTAAAACCAAATGCAGTGACAACAGTTTTTATCCACAAAGCACCTAAATCCCGCTGCCAGCTGGCAAGCAAAAAGAGCCTGGGAGAAATGGTGCTGGAAGCTATTTGAAAAGATAATGAAGCTATTGCTACTGCTGCTGGTGCTAAATGTGAAACCACAGACCTGCTACAGAGCACCTCAACTACTTATTGGATCACACAGTCTGAGCATTTATTGTTTCATTTATGAAGCTGACGGTGGCAGCAGCACAAGGACCAGCTTCTTCAGTCACTCTGTCCTCTTCCTCTGTTTGTTTCTCCTCATCTTCATTATTTCTTGTGATTTCTACATCCCCATCAATTTCAATGCACTCCATTTCAAATTGAGAAGTCTTAATGTTACTCATTTCTGTTTTAGCTGGACGGAGCTAGCACAACTGGACCAAGCGAATGTCATTTACCCACAATGCATTGCAGTGTAAACAATATGGCAACATCCATGTGACAATATTTTATTTAAATTTATAAAAGCAGTATTTTTACTGTATTGTTTTTATATCTAAATGAATATTTCTCAAATAAAGTCTATTGTTACAACTAATGGTGGATCCCTTTGAAAGCTGAGGGACAGACCAGTATTCACTCTGTCATCCTCCCCTCATCATGAGCCTCTCGTTCCTGCCACACTTCCTCCTGTTTCTCCTGCTGCTCCTTCTCCAGCTCCTCCTGACTCTCCTCTAAAACATGATCTGGATACAAGCAGGAAGTGTTGCCATCTTTCCATGTGACCACAATGTCCCCTGCTTTCAGTTCCTTTGTGTCTCCTTCAGACATGGACGACATGTGACCCTGGGGCAGCGGAGATGTGCCGTTATCCCGATGAGCAGAAACGACTTGAAGCTCTTCACCTTCATGCCTCTTAACAAGGGATGCTTGGGCTTTGTATTTAGCTATCTTCTTTCTGCTCCTGTTAGAGACAAAGCAGGAAATCCTTAAAATGGAACATTACATCTTTCCCCTGGTTGCTAAGATTTGATGTGTAATTTCCTACTTATTAGCCATGGCTCCCATTCCCAGCAGCAAAAACCCGATGAGCAAACAGACAAAAGCCAGAACCAAAAGCACAAATGTCCAAATAGTTGCTGCAAGACAGAAAAGAACACAATCACAAAGTTAGGCCATCTCTGTACTGGATCAAGACCTAGCTAAGCTAGAACCTCCTGAAACAACGTTGGTGTACAGAAAGTACACACTCCACTGCTCTTAGTTGCCAAATCTTTTCTCCTGCCCCTCATTCAGGTCTGTAAGGAAGGAGTAGCTGGGGGATGATGCCAGCAGGACCCAGAACTTCAATAAGCTGCAAACAGGATAATAAACCACTGCTATCTGCTGCTGACTGTGTTTCTATGCTGGCAAACAGCTGGGAAACTCTCATGTTCTGTGACTCAAAGTGACAGGCCACTGTAGGTGTAGTCAATGTTAGTATTTTAAAATATTAATTTATTGTAATCAAAATCTCTTCTATATTGACCTTATGTTAAAGCTGCAGTATGTAACTTTTAATTAAAAAATATGACTTTTACAGAACTGCACAGTGTTGGTAGCACTGTTGCCTTGCAAAGAAGGTCCTGGTTTAAAATGCAGCTTGTATTTTCTCTCTCTGTTCCTCTCGCCTGTTGTCTGCTGGAGATGGGCACCAGCACCCCTTGTGGCACCGCTAGGGATAAGCATGTAAGATAATGGATGGATGGATTTTACACTTTTGCTAAAACTGTCACCATGTTGTGACCTCTGCCTCCTCCCTATGGTCCACCACAGTGGAGCCACCATGAAAGCTCTGGCTTGTTAGCATGGCCACTGATGACAGCAGATTAACAGTTTTCCTGTAAAGGTTGTTTCTCTGCCATTAGCACATTGCATGTACAGGAGCCTGACTGACAGCATTAAGACCCTCCTCCTGGCTCTGATGACTGTAGGAGCACTGAGAGGAGATGGAGGAGGTTGAGTCTTTCAGACTATGTCTCATATTGTGCTGTCACATTATGGTGGCAGTTTAAACAAATATGTAAAAGCACTTTTTTCTATAAAAGTTACATACTGTAGGTATGCTACAGTGGTATGCTTTTATGTATGAAAGATTCAGATTCAGCTTCTGATTTCACCAAACATTTTAACATGAACGACATTCAGCTGAAAGATTTTATAACCTTTATGAAAAGCGGCGGTACTTACGGTCCTCGGTACGGTAGAACCAGCGGAAATACTCTCTCTGCTCCTCTGTCATGCCTTTCATCCCGTCTGCTGCCTCCTCCTGATTCTCTAATGGGTCCTGGTCCTCAGACGCTCTCCGGAGCCCTGAGAGGAACACACAGAAACACGACAAATCCTTCGGTTTTCAGAAACAGATCAATTACTGTGCTGGTACATCAAATTCTGGAAAAAATTTAATACACAAACGGTTATTATTGACATGACATTTACATGTGATAAAGTATTACTGGATTGCTTTGCAGTTTAGTTGTTGAAAGTGCTGCAAAGAAATGACACTGCTGCCTTTATATTCCAGATATTTCCGTATATTTCTGAGATCAACTGCATCAGATCTGCTTTGGTTCATTCAGACTTACGGAGGCTCGTCTGACAGACGTCCACCTCGTCAAGAGACTTCCACTCAAAGTGCTTGAGGTGGTTTGTGAGAATCACACGCTGGCCGTCGGTGGACAGCAGTAAGGACGTGTTTCTGCTGCTGAGTCTGTTACTGCTACAGTCCCACATCAACTCTAGAGCTTCCTGGTCTGACCCCGGACAGGCCTGGGTTTGGACCGGATGGTTCTGCTGAGCCGACAGACACCTGGAGGATCCGACACACATCAGCATGCCCTGGTTGATCCAGAGCCACTGCTGAGCCTGAGAGTCCAGGTCACATTGTTTCAGGAGAACTTGACCAGTGTCAGCTGACTCCTCCAGACACAGGCCATGCTGCGTGTTATGGATCATAAACATCCGCCCCCCTGCAGAGGTCAAAGGGTTGACTTTATGAAAAGCATAGATGCTAACTCAGTTAGTCAGTTTCTACTTTATTTTGCAAAGTGATTATTTACCTGGGACAAGGAGAAGCAGAAATACCCAAGAGTCAAGCATTTCTGAAATGAATAAAGAACTGTAAGAACACAAAGAAATTAAGAAACGTTTTGTATCATCATTTACAGTTTTGGATTTATGTAGTCACATTTAAAGAACAGCCACAGCAGCTGCAGTTCTAACAGAGATGGTAATCTATATCTCCATCTCATCTCAGAATTTATGGTACTATGATCTTTATCATAGTTGGAAGGGATATAACTTTTCACTGAATGAGGATCAATAAAGATACTGATCTACTCTCTCTGCATATCCACCCACCATCAGATGACTCCAGCCTGCATGGCAACACTAAGGTCACTGTTTTATTCCCTGTTTTATTGTGAAATAAAATATTTGAAAAAGAGTAAAATATTTACTAGATATGACTTAGAGCTTTGATTGTGCAAACTGTAAAATCTTGTGGATTCAATTTCCCATCAGGTGAAAAAAATGAATAAAAACTTAATAATCTAATTGATCATAATCTGTTAAAGTCAGTAGCTGCACACCTCCTCTTTATTTGTCCACAGGTGTCCCACAAGAATGTATTTTGGGACCATTACTCCTTTCGCTTTGCATAAATTATCTTTCACCTCGGTGTCCTAATAACTACTGTATATTCTAATAACAAAACATGTACAGATGAAGAGTATTTTCCATATGTTAACAATATGATACAAGTTGTGGAAAGACTAACATCCCATAGAATTATTAGATTAAGGTTGTTAAAGCTTCATGTAACAAAAACAGAAAATATATTTTTAAACCAGATCCAGCATAACTGGAATCAGTCAGACTATCTGCATGATTGGACTGAAATGACTTTTTTGTCTAAGTTGATATTTTGTGAATTGGTGCAATAGAAATGAACTGAACTGAATCCAGTGTTGAGTGGGATGTTTCAGAATCACTGGGTTTGGATTGAATCTAAATGATTTTTTAAATCCCAGGTAAAAAGTCTGCAGTCTGGTCAGACACAATAATCACAAATTATTTTCACCTGGTCACATTTATCAATGCAGGCAACCAAATTATGCAAGAATGGACATTTCACATTTCAGTTACTTGGCATTAAAGTATCTAGGAGTAGCTGACAGTATTACCACTGTGCAATGTTACAAAACTGTAACCTACTGAGTTAAGAGACTGCCAGAATATACATTTACAAATTTGTTCATGGTGTGTCATCTCCTGCCCTTATTTTGTTAATATTAGCACTGACTCGTATTGAAAAGACAACAATGTATTGTTGGTCATTGTTTGTAATCTATCACTTCCTTATTTTCAGGAGCAGGTAAAATCAGTGCTAACCTGACTGTTGTTCATGATGGATTTTCAAAAGAAATGCCATATCTTCTCACAGCTGCCAATTATTATTGGACTTACAATTTTACCAAGTGGTCCAATTTAATTCAGTTTATTTAAATAGCGTCAATTCACAGTAAATGACGTCTCAAGGCACTTCACAAAAAACAACAAAAACAACTATCAGTCAATTCAGTCATACATACAATCCAAATGATCCCAGTTACTAAACAGTACATTAAGTGCAGTTAATTAGTTAAAGTAGTTTAAGAAGTTTCTATGGAGACCCAGTAGTAGCAAAAGGAAATCTCTTGTGTTTACAGCAATCTCTCAAACTGAGCATGCATGTAGAGACAGTGGAGAGGAAAAAACTCCTCTTTAACAAGAAGAAACCTCCAGCAGAACCAGAACCAGAACCAGAACCAGATCCTGGCTCAGTACAAGCGGTCATCTGCCACAACTGACTGGATGTTTGAGAAGAAAGAACAGAGACACAAGAAACAAATGAACTGATGTAGGATTGTTTTCATTGTCCAACCATTTCCTCCTGCATCATGAACAGCAAAACCAACTACACTGTTAGTGGAAACCAGCTAGAAATGACATTCACAGTTAATAAGCAGCAGTTAAAACTGGAGCTGGACCAAATCTGCCTCTCTGGAGGAATTCTAAACTGTACAGATGAACAAAATCATCCCATAACACCCAGAAAATAGCAAATATTTATGTAGCAACAATTTCCTTCCCAGCAGCACTGATTTGCTGTGCATTGATGTGTTTTTTTTGTTGTACTCACTGTGGATTGACTTCTGCTACGTCTGTTGCTGAGATGAGGAGGAGGGAACATGTAACTCAGTAGGTGCTCAACAGAATGAAAAACTTTGAAAGATTTTCCAAAGGTCACGGGGAGGAGTCTGCACGCTGCTTGTTTTTCCTGATGAGGGAGTCGAGAAACGCAGCCGAAGGCTACATTTAGTTATTTAGCTCCAAAAAGTCTTCTCTGTTCACTCAGCTGCTCAAAGTCGTTCACTGTCTCAACTTTTACATTTTTGTCCAACAAGCCCATAGACCACTGCATGTTTGCTTTACTGATTCAGTTCTCCTTGTCATATTGAGAATATCTACACGTGATATGAAACATAAACTCACCCTAACAAATGTGTTCGTGTAGAGCCTGTAAAACAAAGTTCAGTGAGATCCTTCAGGTCTTTGACCTTGTTATATGGTTACTGTTTACTCAGCCTCATAGTAGCCTTGGTTTCTGTGTGTGTGAAGGTAAATGACTCATCGGTCAAATCCCTGCCTGCACAGCACGAAGCGAACAATTAAGGGATTAGATTTTTGTGCCATTGAAGTGGGGCTGTGGCTTAAGTCTGTGCTGTTAAAAATGAATCTGAAACCTTCATTTTAAATTAAACTAATAGTTGCATGAATGAGAAGATGTGAATATTATAGTGTATGTATTTTAATAGAGAGCAACAAAACATATTTTACTGTTTCTGTTTCTTTACGTTACAGAGTTAAAGCGGCCCATACGATCGGTGTGATGTCACTGTTGCTCTGTTGAGCTGATTTTGTTTCTCAGGGTAATTCTTGGTGGTCCACCCAAAAATGTTCGTTTCTCACCTTTTCAAACCACCAAACAACCTCTGCTCTGAACTTGGATGGAGATTTATCTCACATAAAGAAAAGTGAAAAGAAAAAGTGTCATATTTCCAGGATTTTTTCTGACCTACATCCATATGTGGTACCATTTGTAAAGTTACACACAAAAAAAATAACTATAATATTTTGGGAAAAAATGGGTGTTTATTTGTCAAATTCATATTTTCACCATATTATTCACACATTTTTAAATGTCAGTTTCAAACTATATATTTAAGTCACAAGCAAAATATTTAGTTTTCAAACTAAATATTTATTTCCCAACTAAATGTATAAGTCTGAGTTAAATATTTGACTTACAAAACAAATATTTATTTTTCCAATTGAACATTTATTTCTAAATTTAACCAGATATTTTCCAAACTATGTACATATTTAGAAAACAAGGTAAATATTTAGATAATATGCAAATAAAATAAAAATAAAAGCTGGGTTTTGCAGACATCTATAGAAACTAAAATATTTTGCATCTGTTAGATGTTGCTGTCATAAAATTAAACGTTTTATGCAAATAAATCATAAAACTAAATTTAATACTAAGTTTTTAAACAAAAATATTTAGTTTGTGAATAAAACATTTATTTTGGAACTATGATATTTCTAAATAAATGAATAACATGATTATAATACATTTTCTCTAAATAAACCAAAACTTGCTGTTAACTTTACGAAAAAGACCCAGACTAGGATCGGCTGGAATGTATGTGTGATTGAATTACACCAAACACAGAGTTAGAACTAACTCATCCTCCAGCTGTGTACGCAGCATCATTACCTGAACCACCTGCCTTAACATACAGAACAGAAATTCCACCAAAAACATTTGGTAGTCCCTTTTTGATTTTGATGATTGTAATTCTCCTTAAAAATGCTAACAATAATTAAAAAAACACTGCGCTGTTGCTTCTTTTTTCTTTTGCAAGGTGCTGTAACCTTCAATGGCCACAAGAAGGCGCTGCAGATATCACCCCCCCCCCCCCCCCCACACACACACACACACTGTCCTGCACAGCAGACTGTGGATGTAACATTCTATTGTGTTTTTAACAGAAAAGACCCAGACAAATAAAAAGCTGAAAAACCAGAAGAAAACCAGAAGTCACTCATTTCCATGACAACAATGTTTGAGAATTACTGTGGCTTTTGACAATAACAAACATGCTTTATGTGCATCAATGTGTAGCAAAAACACAAAAACAGGTTGTGTGTTAGACGCTGACCTAACAGACCAACGCAGCAGACAGGCCTTCCTCTGTTAGCCACTGAGCTGTTAGCTTTATTCTGTTGAGTCACTCGTTCACTTGTTTGTTTTCCTGTGACAGAGATGTGAAGCTTCATATGTTCTAATCAGGCTGAGGAAGGTGAAGGACACTGTGAGGAAATGACTCCACACTACTCTGAGTGTTTAATGTATAATTCATGCAAAGCTTTCACATTAAACACACTGAGGTCGGCTGTTTAACACAAAACCTCCAACCAGCCAGGGTTCTTGTTACTCCTTCAAAACCTTGGCAGAGAACCTCAATGTTTTATATTCTTACACTTTTAATGTGTTTACAACCCAATGCAGCGAGACCACAGTAGGAGGCCTTGAAGGGCTTAAAGGGCTGGAGTCTTGGCGGTCCAGGCTAGCTGCTGTGAAAGATGGATTCCAGCTGATCTACTGGATTCATTCATCATCAGATGTACTGATGAGCTTCATTCAGTAAGCGTACCACACGTCTTGACAAGACCAGCCTAACCGGTCAGTTTCACTGTACCTGTGGAGTCTGCAGCCGACTCCACAGGTACATTTGACACAAAATAAGGAAACTGAATTTTATTTGTGGCTGTAAATCATTTTAAAGGCAGCTCCACATGCTACTTTATTGAGTAAGTAAGATTTTTTAAAAATATGTCCAGAGAAATTCATGAAATGAAATAAAAGTGCAAGCAGGAAACAAAAGTTGAATTCACGGGGAACAGGTTACATAAGAGAGCTGCCCTGCATGCCAACAGGGCCGCTCAGCCGTTGGGAACCTCCTGGCATAACCCACTCACCTTAAACAGCGGCGCTCTGTCCTGAAAGTCATGACAAGTGAAAGGCTCTGTGGTGGAGCAGAGATGACAAGAGATGTCAGAGAAGCAGAAGAATCCTAGAGAAAAAGGAGTTGGGTCAGACCGCACGGCTCTCTGCCCTGGAGCAAAGCTGTCACTGTGGATTCAAGTATGAAGCTTCCACTCTGCTCTCCCTCAAGTGATGGAAGAATTTTTCCCCCTTCAACTTCCCCAGTCACACCTGACTGCTTTCTAAAGCTCTAAGGGCAGCCATGAGGAAAGGCAGCGCTACAGCGCTCTGCTACAGCAGCGCAGGATGGAAACACATCCATCCATCCATCCATCCATCCATCCATCCATCCATCCATCCATCCATCCATCCATGCTTTCTCTGTTCAAAGCTAACCTTAAGGCATTTATTTAGAATGGCTTTTAGTACCGTACATTGAAGTAGTTTGTCATTTTTATGTTTCTGCTAATGTTATTTTATTTATTTATTTATTTTGGTTTCTTTTCTCATGTTCATCCCCGAACTACTGGAAAAGCACTTTGGTGCAGTTCTCACTTATAAAATGCAACATAAATAAAATGTGATTGATTGATTGAAATAATACTGAAGATCTTCTCAAATGGATATAATCTGGAACAATACAGAAAAAACTGCTTTGATTTGATTGATTAAATAATATCTAGGCACACAATGATTTTCTTTAAGATTCTTTATATACGTACCTTGTAGATTTCATATTCAACGTGGAGTCAGTTTTCTGTAGCCCTTCCACCATGACTTCTTTCACTTCTTACTAGTAGAATATTTTTCCATGGAGATTTCTTCATGCCAGATTCAACATTCACTTTATTGAGATCAATGGAATCAATGATGTCTGAAATTTTAAAAAGGAAACCATCGACCAGCTGAGCTGCATTATGAAGGGACATGGTAGAGTTAATGTGACTGAAGGTCAGAGTTGAGCTTTCCTTAAACGTTTTGTAATATCTCTATGGCTGAGTGAGTCGATGACAAAATGAAACGTTCAAAGATGACAGAAAAATGGTCAGACAGAACGACATCTATTACAGAGACCATGGAAGTATGTACACCCTCACTGATAATCAAGTGTGTCCTTGGTTGTGTGTTGGGTGTCCAACATGGTGAGTTAAACCAAAGGTTTGCAGTACATCACACAGTCTAGCCATTCTTCTGTGTTTCTAGCTGTGTGTCTTGCGCTGTTATCTTATTGGAAGACCCATGAGCAAGCTTTCTGACACTAGGAACCACATTTCTCTCCAGAATGCCTTGATAGTGTCGAGATAGAGTGGATGAATGGCATGTAACTAAAAGTTATAGGAGAATAAAAGCTGCACAAGGAGGAATATTACAGAAAGCTCTGCTGACTGAAGGAAACCCAACCACCTCCTTCTGGGTCCAACATTTTCTAGCCGTCAAGCTTGTCATGCAACACAGACATGTCACACATGTCCTGTTTTTTATCTTGCACATGGTTAAACTAAGGTTATGTTCCAACCACAGCAACTTTTGGACAGGATATATCACGTCTCTTTAGCATGTTCTGTAATTTCTTTTATAGGATAATTTTTTTTTTTGTCACCATGACGCCAGAGGTATCAGAGGAATGAATGAACATGATTAAAGAGTGAATATACATTGAGAACCACGGTGAATCTGTCATGCTTCCAGGCTGCCGCGTGTGCAGGGGGATGATCAGTGGTTCTGAGTGGCAGCATTAAGACTGCTGGAGCTTTACACATCATTAGCTGCTGCTTGTGTGAGAATGAAAATGCTGTAACCACAGAGAACCATAGTCAGATAACTGCTCCCAGAACAGAACCCTGGATTCTCCACCCACTCAGCTCCATCTTCAGTAAGACCTGAAACTCCATCAGAACTCCAGCTGTCATCTTGAAAAAGATCGTGTCAGTTTCTGCTTCTTCCATAGAACTCTCTGCTACAGGCTTAGGCTGCTGGAGGACAAACTCAAAACTCTCCCTCACTTTCTCCTATTTTTTTTTCAACTGTTGACATTGTTTCCTCTTCATTCTTTTTTTCTATCTCCATAGAAGCCACACCTGGTCTGGCATTCTGTTTGCCTGAGGTGCATTCACCTAGAAGTCTCCAACATTGCGAACGCACCTTGTTTTTTATCCCCGTCTGCAGATATCATTTCTCTCCTAAAGGGGCAGTATTGTGTTCATCCACATAGCGAAATTTTATAGAACTATCAAGAAGCTATGTTACCATCAGTTGTGATACAAATGCTGTCAAATATGACTTAGACATTTGACTTCTCAATTTAATGCCTTTAAATCGGGCCTCTGTCTCTTTAAAAACTCCTGCTCTTTCTGAAACTCCACCTTCAGGAAGTTATCACATCTTTCCTCTATCAACCCTCAATGTTTTTACTAGTGTTGCACTGAGAAGTAGAATATATGATGAGCTCAGCAGACACGCAGTTCCACCAGGTGTTTGCTGCTGACTAGTCTGAAGGAGCTGAAACCAAGGAGATTAAAGGATTTCTCAAGAAAAAAAAAGAAAAGAAAATCAAGGCAAAAATCCAGGTTACGTTTTTGATGAGGGAATAACTTTATAACTTCATATAAAGCTCAAAATCGTTACACTGGCCCTTTAAACTGGTGGTGTATGAACAGAACCACGCGGCTCTGAAGCAGCTGAAGTTTCTCTTTTCTGAAGAAGGCTCAGCAGTCTCTCAGAGGTCAAATAAAATAGAAATCTTTATTGAGCACAACAGGAGATGGAGCAAGACATGTGATAACGTCTGGTTTAATTTACATTTACATCATATTCAACCAATAAGAAGCAGAGAGGATGGCATCTTCCAAGTGTCCAGCTGCATAACCAGAGCTAAGGTCAGAGCAGCTTCAGCCTCCACATCTTAACATAACTGGAGATGATTTATAGTTATGAAATTAAAGACAAATGTTGCCATGGAGAACTGAAGTCTTGTTGCTCCCAGTTGGGTTAGCTCAGCCTTTCTCTGACTGGGAACGTTTATCCCACAATCACCGTGTCGTCATCTGGAAACTCGTAGTAGGGGACCTCCAGGTTGAGAGGGGCGGGGCCTTTCCTGATGCGGCCGGAGGCGTCGTAGTGCGAGCCGTGGCAGGGGCAGTAGTAACCTCCATATTCTCCAGCGTTGGAGATGGGCACGCAGCCCAGGTGTGTGCACACGCCGATGACGATCACCCACTTGGGCTTGACCACCCGGTCCTTGTCGAGCTCCGGGTGCCGCAGCTCTGAGAGGTTGACGGCGGCTTCGACTTCGATCTCCTTCTCGGTGCGGTGGCGGACGAACAGCGGCTTGCCTCGCCACTTAAAGGTCATGTTCTTCCCTTCAGGGATGTCGCCCAGCTTGATCTCGATCTTGGACATGGCCAGAACGTCAGCGGAGGCACTCATGGAGGAGACGAACTGAGTCACCACGGTCTTGGCGGCATAGACGCCGACCACGGCGGTGACCCCGGTGAACAGGTAGGAGAAGGTCCTCCGGGACTCGCTGCTCTCCTGGGATGACTTGAAGGGGTCCAGCACCTCTTGACGCCTGTAGTCAGAGAAGTCTGGGACTTTGATGTCGGTGTGGGCGAACCGGACTCCAGCACATCCTGCAAAAACAGTCTGTCATTAGTTCAGGTGCTTACAGGTCAACACACCCAGCATCCTGACTTCAGCTGCAGATTCAATGTCCTCTGTTTAGGAACGCTTTAAAAAAATAAAAACTAATGGAATAACTTTCCACAACAAGAGATCAACATGGATTATTTTCTAATGCATTTCTGTAAGATTTATATTTGACTAGGGCTGCATCAACTGCAGTTTTCAGGCCAGTCACCGATTACATATGAAATATATGTGTGTGAAAGTGGCAGTATGTTTAATGCAATCTTTCTCAAACTGTGGTCCGTGAGGTACTGCATGTAAATGACCGTTTATTTGCAGTGACGTGAGAACAAAGTGAGACGTTACAGCTAGCTTACCAAAGGATTGTGTTTAAAAATAATGATGGAAAACTGGGTGAAAACCGGGTCATTCAAAAGAAAAGCTTCGGATACCAGGGAAAGAAAATAACTCCAGGACTCCAGGATTGATAAGAGGAAGCTGAGTCATACTCAGTGTTGTTCACTAGCGATTGGATTCCTTTGAACAGTTCTATCCGGTGAGGGTAAGACTCGGCTCATTTAGTCAGAACTGTTCTTTGTTTTTACGACTTTGTTTGGTAATGAATGGTGCTCTGCTTACACGTCTACTGCTATTGTTATTTTTATTTAATTAAATGATTAAATTAATTAAATACAATTAATAAATAGAACTGATAAAAATGAGTGGGTTATTTTATATTTAATGGTGCAAAAATGATTTTTTTGTTTCTGTTAAAGCAACTCAAGTCTATTTTTCTTTAACTGTGCTTCTAAATCACAAATAGCTCTAAATGTTATTAATGCACATAACGATTGGTAGTAAAGAACAACTTCTTTTTTATTTCCATGTGTTTGACATCACTGGAAAGCTTAGACTTCACTTTCAGAATCTGTAAATAACTCAAAATACCCAAGAAAACCTGTTCATGGTTTTGTTGTGGCCTGTCACATTTACCAGCACCACTCTTCAAAGAAAACAACAATATGTGAGTTAAGAGACTATCATTTCAGGTTTTCATTTCAAGCTGTATTATATATATTAAGATGCGTCATCGCGGGCCAATTTCAGGTTAGGTGGTTCGTGACTGTTAAATGGGTTAAGTGGTCCTGGGCCTGAAAAACTCTGAGAAACACTGGGCTAATGTGCACTATTGCCATGTTACTACAGTGAATGCATCCAGTATATCCACAGAAACAACTTATGTAATAACTATTAATGTGTTACTATTACATAGAAGAAAGAGAACATTGGGTCACATCAAGCTAAACTGGTATAGCCTAGCTGTTCTTCCAGAAGTGAAGCTACTCATAGCGCTGATGAGCTAACCGGTGGCTAGCTACAAACACAGGAAAGCCATCTTTCAACTTGAAATAAAGCCAATCAATAATTGATTGTTATCAACTGATTATGATGTCACTTGATATCTTTGTCATACAACACAAACATGAATTAGACTATTTATACTCCGTCTTTGCCTTTTAAACAATTCGGAGCCAGCTAAGCTAAAGCCAATGACAGAACTCACCGTTGATGCTAACAGTTACAGCAGGGCCTGTCTTTGGGCTTTGACCGCTCAGCGTCTCTCGGCACAGGAACGGCTTCTTCGGGTCCATCAGAAATTTCTCTGCCTTTACAACAACCCCCGGGACCAGAGGCTTCAGGGGCCCCGCCACAGCAAATGCTGTAGCCTGCATGTAAGGGGAAAATACCCCCGATCGGGCAGCTAGGGACATCATGCTTACACTAATGCTGAGACGACCTTGTGCGCCGCGCATGCGCACTCTGCGAGCTAACGTGAATAAATATATTGCGTAACACTGAGCAAAAAGAAGTCCGCTGTATGACCTTTATTTAATTTTTTTTGATCTGTAAGCGAATTATTATTACTGACTGAACAATATTAGGAAGAACAACAACCGGAGCTGAGATAACCACTGCTTCATGAACACATCTCTTATCACCGGCTTTAATACAGCTTTAGTTGCTGTTTTTCTCATACTTCTTTTCTCTTTCCTTTCTTTCCTGTTTAATACAGCTGTGTTATATTTTTATTGTTTTAATTTTTGTTTATGTTGTGATGGTTGGTGTAAATTGTGGAGCACTTTGGTCAACTTTGGTTGTTTTAAATGTGCTATACAAATAAAATTGACATTGTCTGCCCTACTTCATGAAAAAGCCAGAGTCACATGAAATCATATCAGGTAAGTTCAGTGGTTGGTACTTTTTCAGTGTTACCCCAGTCCTCAAAGTTCAAGTGATCTAGTTTAATGTAGAGATAATAGTAACTGCTAGGGCTGGGTAAATCAATGACTAGATGGAATCTGCTGCGATTCCTTAGATTAAAAGAATGAATTAATTAACCTATTTGAATAATAATCAGAACTTGAGTGCATTGACTGATAACAAGGACATTTTGTACTTGATTTGGAATCTGTTTGAAACTGAATTAAGACAAGTGTGAAGTCTGAAGTCATTAAATTTGTGACTTGATTCAATTCCAACTCACATGATTCCACACTTCTGGGAATTAGTCACAAACCTCTGTTCCAACTGAAATAGTTACATAACTATTACATTTTAAAGTTACTTAACAAACCTGGGATTTGGTCCATATCTCATAGCTACAGGTGAGGATCAGAACATTACAGGGTTTAGGCTTAGCTCTGTCTTCACCATAATGTGGTAGAATTCTGTTTGCAAATAGATCAGCTACATGAAGTGACTTCTTCTGTTTAACTCAGATTCTAACTGTCTGTTGTTATTTTATCAGTTGTTTTATTGTTCTATACCATCTGTTGGCTGACTTTAGGTGAATAAAGGTACTGTCAAAGATGTGTAATTCTATGTGTCACATTTTAGTTTTTCTTTATTATTTACTGTCATTTTGACAAACTATAGTAAATTCTCCCACAATTCAAGCACCATTAACGAGGCAGAGTTTCATTAACGGTTCATCCGAGTCCAGCGGATGTTCAATAGTGACGTGTTTGATGGAGCTTATTCCATTTAAACTTAATGTTCCATGTAACAATGGCTGCTGTGTGCTACATGCATGAAGCAGTGCTGTTTTTTGATTAATGATTGTCACATTTGACTCCAAATTTTATCCTCATTTGCTTTACGAAACGTACACACACACACACACACACACACACACACACACACACACACACTTACTTTCCTCTGCTGTCCCCAGGCAATACATCCATATCAATTTAATGCAAGCTGACTTTCTAATTACACTAATGGCCTGAACCAGAGCCACGAGAAATTTATTATACAGACAAAATGTATTTTTCAACATTTCCTAAAGTGACTGATTATCTCCTGAAAATGGCTGATGGTCTTTTTAAAATCACTTGCAACAGTCTTATTTGATTTTAAAGCAGTTGCTGATATGATCTGTGACTTTAAAACAAGCTTATTTTAGTGCATGTTTTATTGTGCTTCTGATCAGTTAAAAAAAATACTGGTCTTCTTTATTGTTTTATTTACATGTAAAAATTTGAAACAGAAAAAAAAATAGATTTCCCTTTGGGATTAATAAAGGATTTTTGAATTTGAATTGACATCACTTTTCAGTATGTTCCAGTATTAGTTTTTCCTTTCCCCTTGTACAGATGTGTAAAGCCTTAAAATGTACTTTCTAGATGAAATGATCAGACACACTTGTTGAACAGTTTAACATCAGCCGATCATACTGCTGCAATCCAGTACATGATTGACAAGATTCCCAATTCTATGTTTTCTTGCAGCTATGAACCATATTTCATCCCACACACACAAACACAACACACCACACACATACATGCACACACCGACACTCCCCAACCCACTTTTTCACTATTCTCTTTATTTCACTAGGAAATGCAAGAAAGCAGGTGTTCATACAACTTTTGAGGGGAATCTTTTCTGTTCCTGTGGGGAAACTCCACCCATACTGAGTGGCATTCAGCAGATGTGGAGGAAAACATAAATACTCTCTGCATGACTCATTTGTCTTGATTTTAATCAGCGGGTCAATTTGACAATTTGAGACACACTATGTGTGTCTCAAATTCAATTATAAAGATCACCCATTGAAAAAAATAGTGTAATATAAAATTTTTTGCAAAAGATCAATTTCAAGGAAATTATAGGTTTTTTGTGTCTACGTTTTTTTCAGTGGAC
Organism: Xiphophorus couchianus; assembly: GCF_001444195.1. Taxonomy (NCBI): domain Eukaryota; kingdom Metazoa; phylum Chordata; class Actinopteri; order Cyprinodontiformes; family Poeciliidae; genus Xiphophorus; species Xiphophorus couchianus. The sequence goes on from NC_040231.1 coordinate 33,302,533, forward strand.
ATAAAAAATGTAAATTCTATTTTTTATGTCCAAATGAGTAAATGAGTTGTCATGAAGCAGGTGGTGAGGCAGACGCTGTAGACCCAGGTAGGATGAATAGTTGAATTTAATGAAGAAAGCACAGTCCAAACAACCGGCAGCACGTACATTGACAACGAATTGACAAGACATTGACAAGGACCCGACGAGGAACAAGGAACACAGGTGGAGTTAAATACACAGCGAGTAATCACAGAACGAGACACACCTGGGAACAATCAAGGGGAGGACAGGACAACGAAGAGACTCAAGGACACAGAAAACTCTAAATTAACACACAGAAAACACAGAACACGACATGAGTAGGTTGTCGTCATTGATCCTTCATTTCTGAGAAATAATAAAACATAATTGCACAAATATTGATTGAAATGGTTACTATTTGAGTTAATAATCAGATACAAAAATATTTTGGATGAATTTTTTGGTTTCTGACACTATTGCATGATTAAACACTCTCTGGTTCAAATTGACCCACGAAAATTTTTGCTGTACCCTAGAAACGAAAATAACAGGAGGGTTAAAAGCATATTTGGCAAACATGACATAATAAATTAAGGTGACATTATCTAGCTAATAGACTCATTTGTAAGCTGAGGATTAAATCTTTGATTTATGATTTAAAAAAACTATAAATTCACTATTCCACAAATATTTCATGTGAGAGACAGAAATTGACCATATGGCATGTTCCTCTCTATCTCTCTCTCTTGATGAACACACTGTTCTGTATTTTTTTCCACTCTCTGGTTTTAAAGACATAATCATCTCTGCAGACTGCAAAAACAGTGAAGCGGCTATGATTGGAGGCTGTTGTGGCTCTTTTCCGCCTCTGTGAGCCGGGGCAACGGGAGGAGAGCTGGCAGGAACCTAGGCTGACTGAATGGGGTCACAATGAAGGGCCACAGGTAGACCCCCATGGCAAGTGAGCTCAATGACGTCAGGTAACTCTGCAGACTCTGGAGCAGAGCGAAATGTAATAATAATAATGCACCTATAACTACAAAAAACAAAAAAACCCAGAAAGGCTGTATTATTTGATCAAATGTATTTAGCAGGAGATTTTCAGACACCTTTGAATACTGATTGAACTGAAAAATATTCTTTTTATATCTTCTACCATTTATAGTAAGCTGTTCATTCTAAGAACAAGAACACATAACAGTGCTGGTGTACAGATAACAGGCAGGGAAGTTAAGAATCAAAATTAAAATTAAGACAAAAATTCAAGTAATATTACTAATTACCTATTTATTTAACTTGCAAGTTCCATATAAGATAATTATTGTTTTCTTTTAATATTTTAAGGCAAATATAAACTACACTGGGTCTTACTGTAATATCTCCCCTATACTGTAATCATTCTTTTCAACCTGGGCTAATGGATACTGTCTTAACTGGTCTGGAAAGTGTTTGTCAACCTGTGAGGGTTTTTATATCTTTACAGGTTTTACATATAACTGTGATCCATATACCAACTAAATATTGATACATGCCAGGAATAAACTTTCTGCTCTCCACAGTTTTGTGACATGAATATCGCCGTCCGTTTATGGGTTTCTCATTAATCCTGCTTCAAAACTTTTAGTGTCTAAATTTTCAAATCTGTCTCAGCACTCTGTGTTCATCCTTCACACTAGATACATGTATGTACTGTATGTGCCCTTTATTTAAAAGTTCTTTTCCAAGACTAAGACAGCAGAAATGTTCTTGTTTTTAAAGCAAACACAGCCTGTATTGATAGCATAATGCAGAGGCAGGTCTTTAGACATTGGAGCTCCTCTCTATTCCAGTCAGATCCAGTGAGGGTCTCTGGCCCCTTCCGCATCTCCAGTCCTTGATGCTCAATCATTTCCCCTCAGCAGATAGCTAACCTTTGCAATCAGCCAATTCTTCTAGTTGTGGTGGATTAACACTCTGCTGGTGGTGACATCATCAACATACTGTATCTGCTAATGTAACTTTTGACATAAACTCACAGTCTGCTCCTTCATATGATGCTTCTTCCCTGAACATCTGGCAGTCTGGGCTTCTGAAGCAACCCAGCCTTGTTAGTTGACAACTTTGTTGCCTTTTGTCTTGTTTTTTTTTTTTTTTTTCCCTACAGCAACAAGTATCAAACTCAAGGCCCGCAGGCCACATCCGGCCCGCCATAGTTATTTAAATAAAAGTTCAAGATAACAATTTGCAATGAAATCAAATTTGTTCTCATTTGTATAGTGCCAACTTACACTTACATCAGTGTTAAAAGATCATCATTAATATTTAAAATTCTTACACCACTTCAGGATGATAATCAATATCAACTTGCAGCAGTCATGCAGAGCCTGGTTGGTTCATACAGTGATTCACATCACACTCTCCATCTTCTCTATCTGCACATATTTACGCTCACTTCACACCTTTCTCTTATTTACATCCATGTTTGACAACCCTGTGTGGTGCTACTGCCACCTATCAATGTGAACTACATTTATAATACTTTTACAATAGATCAATAACTGCAAACTAATTTAGGCAATATTTTAGACATGTTTAACAATACACTTAACCAAGTAGAGACAAATACCTGTTAGTTTAATGGGTTTAAAGTCTCCCACCATGTTTTTAGTGTATTTGTGTGTTTTCTACTGTAGTATACTGAGTTAGTTCCTCATTTATGTTTAGTTGGATTACCCCCAGACCACTAGAGGGAGTAGTGGAAAGCCTGAAGGAGAGTTTCAGCAAGCAGGACTAGGGTAGAAGACGTGAGGGCCTGTAGTGTCTTAAGTTGTGTTCAAGACGGAATAAATAAGTTAAAGACAACTGCTAGAGTGACTCTACTTCCTGATCGTGAAGATATCACATCTACTAAAGCTCTGGCTTTGTGTGGAGAGCAGAAAGCAATTGTGGAACCACATCTGGTTGACATTGGCTGCGTTTTCATTGACCTTAAAATTGCGCAAACTGGAATTGCGAAAACAAATTTGCTGAATGGAAATGGCAATTTCAACAAAACTCACGTTTTTCAATGAAAAGTTTTTTGCTAGCTGTAGTTTTTTCTTTTGACTGTATCAACATGGAAACACTTTATGCGTGTCACATCAGTCATGTCATCAGCAACCGGATGTTACTACTGGCAGAAAAGACGAAGGAGTCGACAGGAAGTGGTAGGCAGATGATGGCACAGCAAACCTTTTAATTACTTACGATGTGAACAAACTTATTCACATGGTTTTAACTTTATTTCTCATTTAATGGAAACACTGCCATTGTGAAATTGTATTTTCTTTACATTCGCAGAATATCAACAAAATTTTGTAATGAAAACACAGCTACTAATGCACCAAGCCTACCAGGTTTCTTGCTTCTCCAGGTCTGAGACCTTCCTGCCACACCTCCAATGCTCTGTACCACTACACAGATTCTGGGGTTTTCCAAGCGCACAAACACGAACCTCTAACAAAGTGCATGACCCCGACCCAGGCACTGTCCCACAGAGCGGTCACACTGAGTGACCTAACCAGGGAGGATGAAGTGCTGAACATCTTCCCAGAAACCTCTTACATCACTTAGATAGCTTTTGTAAAGGGAAGCTTAACAGAGGCAATAAGCTGCGTGAAAGACACTTCATCAAGCAGCGCTCCAGCCAGAATATTAAAGATGTCAGTGGTTCAGTCACCTAATAATATTTCACTGCCAGATCTCCTTATTGAGGCTGCAGATTATTTACATGAGTCACTTGGTTTCTAAGATAAGTCACGGTTTTTAATAACAACATAAATACTATTGTGGTCACTATCTTCCAAATAAAATCAGATGGCTTTTCAGTGTGATTTATTGATATATTTTAATTACTGCAATTAAAATGTAAATAAGTCAGGTTATTTAGATAAATGTAATCAAATAAACATTAACTTCAGTTGACAAATTGATCACAGAAATTGCTTTCATGGAGGAAGGTCATTTAACTAAACTGAAAATTGTCTGATATTGTGATGACAGTAGAGACTAATGAAGCTTATGAGTCTTCCTTCAGATTTGATAGAGATTACAACCCTGCTCTTTCTTATGTTTCTGGGCTTTTGTGTCTTTTTTGTTAGATTAAGGAGGCAAGGAGATTAGAGGGTAGAGAACGATGGACATCTGCCCAGCCACTGCAGCAGCTGCAGCAGCTAACAGTGTGGAAACTCATCCACGTTAACAACATCCTTGTTGCTATGTCAGGTTTCCAAGGTTGTTTTCAAGACAATCTTTTTGATTTTTATGCATTATCTGTGTCCTGGAACTCTCTAAAAAGTTGCAAAAATGATTCTTTATGATTGTTCTTATGGCATAAGATGTCAAATATTTATTACTTTATTGACATGTGTTCTTTCTCTAATCTGGAGGGTTAGAACTTGGATTTATTTGAATACTGTTCTTGTTTTGCATAAAACTGTATGTTATAATAGGGTGTTAGGTTGTGATGACTGTCTTTCTCCTTTATTGCTGTATCTTCATGTTTTCTATTCAGTTTCACTGTATCTTGTTTTCTTATTTCCCTGCTCATCAACCAAGCTAAGCTAGTTTCGTTGCTCCAATTTTTACTGTGCAACATAAATTTTATTGCTGCAGTTCAACTGCTTTTCTCTGGAACTTTATCCGCATATCCAAATGCTGGATATGCAAGAACTTTTTCAGCATTCAGAGAAAGATTCAGGCTCGTTGGGTCAGGCCAACCCATTTGTTGATCAATAAGACAGATGTCCATCTGTAGATATTACAGATATACTGTAGATATAGTAGATATTTTCAGATGTCAGAAAATAGTTATACCCTCCTCAATAATCACCAGAGAAAAATGAATTCTCTTTACGTTAATCAAATGCTCCTTAGAATTGCTGATTAGCCTTTTTGATGCTTCGTCTCGTATTTAATCTATGTTGTGCAACAATAATTTGGTTTGGTTAGGAATAATTATTACTTAAATCCAAAATAAAGTAAAATAAAAGCAAAATTAGGGTTTTTAATCAAAGCTAACAAGTCAGGTCACTACTTGATTATGCAAATTTAAAAACAAACAGCTATCCGTCTCTAAGTTAATCTGGTGCCTTGTGAAATTTGCTAACTGGAGTTGTCAAACAGCAAGCACTCCACACATATAGCCTGATAACCAGGCCTGATAACACCATTTTTAGATTCAAGTGTGTTGAACCAGAGAAAACACTAAAATAACCTGATGTTGGACATCCTGTACCTGCAGAATGAACATCCCTCCAAATTATAAAACTTTATTTATTAACATTTATTAAGTATTTATTAACAAATACTTAAGCTTCCAGTTAACATACATAGAAACAGCAGCATAACAGAATACTGAGGCATGTAGGTTCAGACAAAGATAAAAGTACATAGATATATAAATAATAATAATAAAAATAATAATAATAAAAATATAACATCAACATAAACAGTATGGGCAAAATTCCAACATAAAATATTGTGCAGTAATTGAAAAGGGTGTATCCACAATGATGTGCAACTGAGTAACATTTTCAGTTGAGGTACTTTTTGACTTGGCAATGAATAAGAAAAAACTAACTCCGAATACCTCTGAATAATACCAGTACAAAGGACAAAAGGGACAAAGAAGAATAAAGCTGAAAGAATTATCTAATGAAATAAAATGCAGTTCAGCTTTGATATGTAGAATATCTGTCAGACGGGGATAGGGCAGAGGTTATGAGGAACTGGAAATGAGACTAAAGTAGCTATAAAGCCAACAAAGAACAACAGATTGTGGATTGGTTCAAATAACCAGTTCACAATGCAAAGTAAAATGGAAAGTACAACAGTATTTTCTAAATAAATTCTATTTCAAAAATCATTTGTTAAATTAGAACTCTCTAACAACCAAGATATATGACAAAACTGTGTACAGGCAAGGAAGGCCAATGGACTGATGAAAGGCCGAAACTCATGGCTCAGCAATCACATTGTCAGAAGTTTAGCGCTAGCAGCCGAGATAAACAAATAGCATCTCACCAGTTTCTAAGGACAATGCAGCCTTTACCTTTTTTCCTGGTTAGTGAGAGGAGAAAGAGAAGAAATGCAGACGAAACAGATCAACCTCAGACTACCAGACAACCAGTGCTCCAAGCACAGCCTCAGGTTAGCGGCACGAGGAATGCTATGGCCCGATTCAGGCAAATATAAAAACTAGATGGCTGGATGGATAAAAGGTTTTGAAGAACAAAACATTAACATTAAACAGGAATAATCCTTTAAGTAAGTGGTCATGCCATCAAAGTATAGTGGAAATGTATTTAGTATAACATAAAATAATATATAACATGAAATTATGGACCTTAAATAAATTTTCCTAGAAATATACAACTTTTTTTTTCATTTATTTTTCATATTTTACTTTAAAAAAGTGACCAAAATGAAATAGATCCTGTAGAAATTGTCGTGCTTTACTTACTTTCTACATACTGTTTGAATTCCTTAATTTATACAAAGAGGGTTTTTTTCTCTCACCAATGGCAGAGTTTGTAGTAGAGATTATCTTGTTGTCTGTTATAAGAAGACATAATCTGGTCTTGGTGAAGTCAAAATCAAGAAAAAGTGCAAACGGATCACATGTCCGCCGCATGGCACAGGACTATTCTGACAGGCCACTGAAGGAAGCCAGTGATGGAAGGAAGCCAGTGATGGCGCAAGCTTCACCAGTGGGAGGATTATACTGAAAGGTTCAAGTCAAACTACAATATTACCCTTCTTTTACAAGAATCCACACAGAGGCATAATAATAACAGCAATTATAATAATTGGAAGATATAACTGTACGTACATAAAAAATAAACATACTTACCCACTTCAATTTTTGGGTCATAAATACATTCTCAAGTTAAAGAGCATAAATACTGAGTTGTATTGGAACTGCTATTTAGGTGAAGGATCAGTCCACTTTATATGTTGCTGGTGTGTTTGTGCATTTGCTGCAGCCGACCACTCTGTTATCCTTTCTGACCTTCTGTAACTTGGAATCCAATCAGATTAGTGCAAAGACCAGAGGCCCTGCCTGATATGTGAGCTGCACTGTTTGCTTGAGTGCCAGATGTTCACTGTGGCATCATCATTGTGCTTAAACTGTCCCACTGTTTCCTTCTCAACTGCTCTCTCTCTATATATATTCTATATATATATATATATAGCTATATATATATATATATATATATATGCTATAATATAATAATAAAATCTACAGTGAACCCTTGGCAGCTTAGATAGCTTTCAGAGGCCGGCTGCACATAACACACTGAAAGCTTCCTCAGGCACTGGTTATTGGATATGCTTGATGAAATATCATTCTGGGTTATGTAAGGTGCAGGTTAGTCATATTCTAACTGCTTGGCTCAGCTTCCATGGGATGAGATTAGTTCAGCGGTGAGTCTGCAGCTTCTGCCTCAATCTGACATGATATTTGCTCTCTGGTCCTGTGGTAATCTGAAAAGCTGCAAATTGAGTCACCTCCTGACAACCCTATCTATCTTATTAAGCCTCCTAATCTCCCAGCAAGGATGTTTAATGTCACCCTTTTAGCATATGCAGAACATACAATATTATGAACTGATTTTTCCCTGCACAAAATCTTGGAAATTTAAAACCATTTGACAAACATTTAAAAGAGCTACTTTGAAAACATATTGTCAGCTTTGGTGACAAGAGTAAATACATTAGCTGATTATTCTCCACTAGGGTGTGTCTAATGCACAGGTGTCAAACTCCAGTCCTCGAGGGCCGGTGTCCTGCAATTTTTAGATGTGCCACAGGTACAAAACACTGGAATGAAATGGTTTAATGACCTCCTCCTTGTGTAGATCAGTTCTCCAGAGTCTTAATGACCTAATTATTCTATTCAGGTGTGTTGCAGCAGAGGCACATCTAAAAGTTGCAGGACACCGGCCCTTGAGGACTGGAGTTTGACACCCCTGGTCTAATGTAACTGGTTAGCTGAAATGGGAAAATATAGACCAGCAGAGGAAAGGGGAGGGTTAGGGGCAGACTAAGTAGGACTGAGTCATTTCATCGGAGAAACCCAATGTCTGTCAATAAAATTGACCAATGGGCTGTCGCGGGCAATTAATATAATATTTAATATACTATTTTTTGTTAAATTATGGCAGTTTGGGGCCACTTCATTTATGGACATCAGTCTATTCGCCAGATGGCCACTCCTCCCCTGGATGGAAGTTCAAACTGAACTGTCTTTTCTTCTGTTCAATTTGCCAACCTGCCACAGGTTGGGCAAATTGGGTAAATTTGAACTTGCTCAAATTTACACGCCACTTCATTCTTTTACCAGCATTTTGCCAGTGGTACTAATTTCCACCCCTGGTCCAGAGTCTCTGTCAAAACCAAAGCATTGAGCAAGGGTCTGGTTTTTACCAGGGCAGTAGTCCCCTAAGGTACATCAAGTATTCAGTAAACACAAAGCATACTAATTCACTGTTTAATTACTTGGATCAATTGTAATGTACTGAATTGAAATTACGTTTTTGTGCCTTGAGACATTTGTTGTGAATTGGTGCCACATCAATAAATTTAATTGAATTGTACTCTACTTATCACCTCACTAACTCTGCAGTTTAAAGATCTCCTTCCAGAAGCCCAACTTCATTGCAGTTCCCCTTAAACCTGCCCAGATCAGTGGCATAGTCCATGGAAGATGACATCAGCAACTCTCTTGTGGCTCTATCATCCACCATTCTTCCTCTTTCTTGGGTTCTTTTGAGATTAAAACAGATGGTTCTCTTCATCCATACTTTGGGTTGGCACTCTGGATATCTGAATGCTCGATCTACTCCACACTGCATGTGAAACATTGACCCTCCATGTATTGCAAAGTGTGGGTACACTAATAGTCCTAGTCTGGCCCCCAGGTTGGTTAGGGTGTTGGACCCTCTCAGCTGTGACTCTGTGTAGATAGGAGTCATTGTAACCCCGTCATTGAGATACAGCAGATCTACACTGGTTTTGTTGAGAAACATTTGAGGAACTAGTCAGGACACAGAAGGAGCGCCACATCATGCAGAAAGTCCAGAGAGAATTTGGCTGTTTCTAGAAAATCAGTTTCTGGCTAAGAAATTGTAACAAGAATGTGTCTTAGGAACCGGAAGGTGTGCAAGCACCTCCTGATGGGACTATGACATGCACACATCCCACGATCTATGGTAATGCATGATGAAATGGTATGAGTGATGCAGCACTCATCAGTCCATCACTCTGGATTATGGCATTACTCCAGATGCTGCCATCTCTGATGTTCTGTGAATCACAGTCAGTCCATGAAACATTAAACCAAAGTTGCTGAAGACTTTGTGCAAAGAGACACAACGTGTTGCTAACAGTTCAGTATCTGTGCCTAGATGGCAGGCATGACCTGCGGTACCATGATGTTTGATTATTTGGTTTGCCCAAATAATCTTTGGGCAAACCGTGGCCTACTCATGCTGAGCAACTGGACAAAACAACTGAATGACATCATGACAAGGGGAACCTGTTCAAGCGTTAGTGAAGCTGTTTAATGTGTCTATGAGACATCTGATGTGCCTGCTGAAGTCAATTCATTGTTCTGATGGGCTGTTTGATGCTTTTCATTCCAATTCTGGTGTTGTAACCTATCTGTTCTACTAACCTTTCCACCCCTGGCAGCTCTTTGGAATACATGGTCAGTGGCATGCTTGTGTACCTAATTAAATCGAAACTGAACTGAACTCATTTCTGAGTGTCATATCAATGCCAAATGTTCACTGAAAACTGATGCATAATCACAAAGTTTCTCTCATATAAAATGATTACTGCAGAGAAGTACTGAGGTAAAGAAAACACCAAAGAAAGGATGGGTGATATCTCATCTTGTGATTCAAGGAAAGACATTAACTTAATATGTTTGTAATATTTTATTATATTAGCCTTCATCTAAATAGCTGGTGCAAATTATCAATAAATCTGTGTCAACGAGATGAAGTGTGTCACTGATCACCATAAGTTCAATAAAAAAAAAAGACATTGTAGGAAGTATTTGATAATAACAATACTAAGGTGCATCTTGCTGAAAATGTGTTATCACAAATTTGTTTTCATTGTGGAACAGAGTAATGGGAAGACTAGTGTAAATGTATTTGTGGAGAAATGGGTAGACGTTAAACTCAAACACATTTTGAACAGTAGGTGTGTTTACTGAGGAGGTGTGATGAAGCTGTGGAGAAATAGACATCAGAAATGATATGCCATGCTAATTAAACTTCAGTCTTTAGAGAAAATAAGAACAAAGAATGGTGGAAGTCTCTTGTCCCCGAAACAATGAATATGAGCATCCCCTTATAGATGAAGAGCTGGCTTTCAGTCCTCTGATGGTCACACAGTGGAGAGGCTGACAAGAACATGAGAAAGTGTGAAGCAGACCACATCCATTCTGCTGCTCTGGCTCCATGTGGAACTGTACTGATGCTGTCTTTATTCTCTAAGCTGGTGTCTCTAGTCCACATTCTTAACAGTCACCGGTCCTGCTGCTACATATCCATGGCAGATCTGTCTCCCATCTGTGCTTGGCTCCCACAGCTGGACCCGTCTCTCCCTGCTGGTCTCTGATTGTTGCTTGGTTTCAGTTTGGTTTTGAAAGTGAAAACCTGCAAGCCCAACTACAATTCTGCAGAGTTTCTTCAGTGGGCCAACAGTATAAATATGAGTTTATGCAAGAAAAGAAGAGTGATGAAGCAGAGAGGGTCCATAGTGCTCATCATGCTACAGGCTGAATGAAAGACAAAGACAAGGGAAAAGCATTAGAACACACTGAAATGATTTGAGTCAACTTTACACTGTCTCTACATTTATGAGAAATAAACACTGCGTTAGGATCCTGAGTTGTTTTAAATTTTTTAAATTATTCTTTGTTCCTTGGTCTCTTTCTTTCTGTGCTCTTACTTCTATTTTACTTTAGTTCTGTCCTTCTTTGTGATTTATGTTTATTTCTTGTGTGTAGTTATATTTTGTTACTGTAGTTTAATTTTTGTCTAGTTATTCTTTAGTGTTAGATTTATTTCTTGTTCTCTGTGTACTCTCCCTCGTCCCCTGTAGTACTCTCTCTTTGTCTCTCTCTCTCTCTCTCTCACACTCTCCTCAGTCTGCCTTCTGCTCTCTCCCTTCACACCCAGAACCCTTTTCTAATCAGTCATCCGTTCCTTCTTCAGTAATCAACCTCCCCAGTATATATAAAACTCATTCTCAGTTCCTCCTTGCTGGTTCCTCCTGTCAATACCTGTTAAATCATGTCCAATCCCATTACCTCCCTGTTGTTCCTGTTATTTTTGTTCTACTCATTGTCTAACGAAATGCTTACTTTAATGTCTCCTATGAATCTATTAAAAGTGATGTATCATTGTATTCTTTCTCTTTAATTTATTTTTTTACAGTTCAGCATCACGGATTAATTTAGAAAAAACTTTCTGATGGAGTTAATCATGATATTGATCATAAAGCTATTAGGAGTGTCTGTGCAGGTGGGTTTCCTCTGTTATTTTTGTATTTAGTGTAATCTGCTTTGTAAAAAGAAGCCAATTCAATTCAATTCAATTCAAAAATACTTTATGAATCATAGAGGGAAATTAAATGTTGTTAGAACTCATGTTATCCAGCTTTCTTCAAAATGTTGTTGTGGATGCTGGTGACTTTGCGCAGGGACGATCTCAGGAAAAAGAGCAAAATCTCCACCACTTGGTTTTTCAGTGAAGCATGATCTGCCAGTTTCTGCTAAATAATGACAAGCCACCTGATTAAAGCAGCAGACAGATTTCAACTTGTCTGCTACATTAATAATTGACAATTTATTAATTATTACTTAATTATTAATTGACAAATTATTAATTCTTTATAAGCTAGCAAAATGAAAAAAAAGCTAGAATAGAGTATCTTTCTGGAATGACTTAAGCTAATTCTCAATTCATGAGGAACAGATTTTTAACAGCATAGTTCACAATCAGCACTCTATATGGGTAGTCTGGGTTCATCACAGGGCAACATAAAAACACAGGACAACAAACCTGCAGTCACATAGTAGTAAATTAGCAAATTAGAGTGGCTACTTGAGCTAAAATGCAGAGTCCTGGATGATGGGGAAGCTGGGAGAAACCACACATGCATGCAGAGACGGGCCCTGGCTGGGATCTTCTTGGTACCAGGCAACTGATCAAATATCTGCATTATCAGAGCAATTCTTCATTCCTGTCTAAGTTTAGCAAATGAAAAGTTGAGTTCTGGAACAAGAATTGGCATAGTTTGAACTTTGTCTAAGTCCAGCAGATACTTAGGTACCACGACACATGATAGAATGAATGAAATGAGGGGAAATTATAAATTATTTCAAGATTTCACACTCCTAAAATATTACTAGAAAAATTTGATACAACAAATCCGTACTTTGAAAGGTAAGGATTTGTAATGAGTGGGAGCTTAATAAATCTATGTGTTTTACCAAGACAGATGACAGAAGTGGATGTGTCAGTAGCAGGAATGTCATCCAGACGCTCCCTGACTCATCCATGTAATATATAAAACACATGACTTGATCATAATTCCTCTTATGTTTCAGATGAAGTGTCCCAGAGAGCATATCAAAGCATTGCCTTTACACACACAGACACACCCACACCCACACACACACACACACACACACCCACACACACACACACACACACACACACACACACACACACACACACACACACACACACACACACAGATAGAGGACTGAAGCAGCTGCCAAGTGAGATTCAACACAGCAGCTAAATACAGCATTGCTGCTGTCAGTCTGATTGTGTCTCTCTGTGCAACATTTGTCCTCTTCCCAGATTACAAAACCTTCACTAATGCATTATAGTAAAAGTTTTATTAAATGATATTCATAGATCCAGTGTCCAACTATAATAATGCCATAATAAGACTCATCAAGGTCTTTTAATCACAATGAATTTAAATGCTAAAGTTAAAGTTAAATTTTATATTATATTAAAGTTTTAATTTTGGTTGTGTTAAAAAGGATTCTTTGGAGAATATATTTTTAAAAAACCAATCAAGTAACAGGATATTTTCCTTTTTTTCAAAGTACATATTTGGTAGTGCTGATTTTGTTCAAATTGAAAGTAGCAAATGCACAATTCTCAATGTGACTTTCTGTTAATTAGATAACGCTTAACAGGTTGAGTTATTGAGCCGATGTATTAAAATTAGCTTTTTTTCATGTCTCTGATCATTCATTTTGTGTTGCAGTTATAAATTGTAGATATTTCTGAAGTCATCTACATTTTGGTGTTCCTCATGGGTCTATTTTGGGGCCCTTATTATGGTTTACATGCTCCCTGCTAGGTCAAAGTTAGGAATGAATCATCAGTCATGAAGGTGTGCTACCTACAGAAACACTGTGTTTTGAGCTATTCTTATATATTTCCAAATACTTCATTTCCTATTGAGCAATTCAACTGAAGCTAACATTCAATGCAGTTTGATGGGTTTCTTAAGCTGCTGATTAGAATCAATACAGGTAAATGTACCTGAAATAGTAGTTAGTTGTGTTTGCACATGGTCTATGTAAGAGCCAGTTAATGGGAAATTCATATAGAATAATAATTTAGATTAAAAATGTATAAATATGCTTAATTTAATTTTAAGAAATTCATGATGAGTATATTTTCTAGAATGTATAACTTAGTTAATATAAAGGGATACTTTTATTGTGAAAAGTAATTTTGGCTTCCACTACGTAATGCATAACATTAATATTGCCCGTATGCACGTTTGAGGGCAGATTGCAGTTGGATACAGTGGAAGCAACACAATTTTTTGACCAATCTGTACCGAGCCTTTCATTTTTTCTGTAAGTGTACTTTTGGAGTTCTTTAAGTAAACATCATAAAAGAAGACTTGGTTTCAGTCGAGTGATTCAAATATTTGTTGTTAGACAAACTGCAAAGGTGGTACAACGAACTTTTGGGACGCAGAGTGCCACTACAGTCTGGTTCCGTCATTGATCTTATTTGTCCAAATAGTTGAATCTTAATATATTTATTATCAGTTTTCGAGCATGTTTGGTTTTTTTGAAAAAAAAAATAAAAATCATCCTCTTTCTACATCTTGACTCTTACAGCCAATACAGAGTGTGTAAGAACACAGAAATGTGTTCTCTCCTCCAGGAATGTAAATCTCTTTCTGTTTTTGCGTCATTGAGAGTTGTTGAAGCTGTTTCCTGACACAACATCTAAGCCAAAACCTTTTTTTCTTGTGTGCCTTCAGACGACTTTTATATATAAATACTGCAATTTAATGGATTTGTGAGAATATGTTGAGTTCTACATTTGAGTTCTTCAGAAGCATGAAACATCATGGACAGAACAAACTTTCTTCTTGCCGCCTCGGTAAAAGAGCAAACTTTCCCGTGGGAGCAGAAAACTGTTCTGTTCATTAAATTAGAAAATATTTATTTCAGCTACTAAATGAAACACGATTCTAGTGACTAGATATGTACATCCACATCAGAATGCAACATCAGAATTGAATGTTAAGTATAGTTAACTTTACACAGCAGTAGTTACTTAATCATGAAAGTTGACATTAAGAATGAAGAAATTAAAAGTAAGCGATAAAAATAGCAGTCCAAAGATGGCTGGCATTTTACCTCAGGTCAGCTGTCAGGAACCACCACTCAAATATAATGACATTCATCTGTACAACTATTGCCACCTAAAAGTGCAGTGAAATGGGGATGATAGATGCCAAAGGCTGTTGGGCTAACATCAGCAAGCTGAAACTGAGACTATATTGAGTTCAGCTTGATCAGACAGAGAGCAGACTGTCCTGTGTGTTTCCACCAGATCGTTTTGTTAATCTGTCAAATAAAAACTCTGAATCAGGACCTCGGGGACTCTGTCTGTGAAGCTAATGCTAATGTTAGCATAAAATGTGCTCTAGTCTTGTGGAGAATGTGTCATTTGAGCCTGCAAGTCCACTCAGTGCTTTTTATTTAGTTTTAGCGTTGTAGTTAGTCAGCAGTTGTTTCTAAATTCAGTTGAGCCTTTGTGTTCTTAAAATACCAGGACAAGTTGACAACTTAGGTGAAGCTTTTCATTTTTACCAGAGATAAATGATTCACCATGTTGCCCTGACTGACGTGGATCTTCATGGAGACAGACAACTTGCTCTCCAGATGTTTGTACCTAAACAGAGCAGGGTACAGTAGTAATGGATTAAAGGGGAAAGATAAAAATGTGAGAGGTACTTTGAGACACACAGCAGCCCGTCTCTCCTACACTGCTCTTTCCCCCCAGCACTTTTGTGACAATCAGATGACGTTGCAAAAAAGTAACAGTTCCTGTATTTTTTTAGCAGAACCTTCCATGATTGCTCACTGTGTCAGAGGTTATTTTCCAGGGACCTGTGAGCTGAAATAACCCTTCAGTTTTGCCAGTTGATCTGATGACAAACGCTTCCAAAACACCGTTCAGAGGAAAAACTGCTGAAGACACTTCTCCTGACCAATCAAAACATTCCCAGAGGAGGTTTTCCTGCTTTTCATTCGGGTTGTGCTACTGGCTGTCCTCATGAAGCGTGTTGGAGAGCAGGTGTAATAACAAAAAGATGAAGCTAAAAATCACTATGCTGGAGGTATAATAATAATAAGAGAACGTTTCAATATGAAACAACTCAACAATAAAAACATTTAAATATCACTAAATATAAAGATCTAAACAGATGTATTTAACTCTCATCCCTCCACATGTTTTCCAATCTTAAATCCAATCTAACATGACATTTTGGGAATAAGTGACATTACTGACCTGACCAAAGATTATACACTAAGGTACTCCCATTATAATTTATTACAAAGTTAATATGCCCGTCGTAAAGGGACGTTGAGTTGGGGGGAACTCTTCCTCACAGGACGGTTCTTTTTATTTGCTTTATCTTCAACATCCATGTGGATCTATGATGTTTTTTGTTAATGTTCAGTTTTGTTTAAGTACCCTAATATTAAACTTTAGTTGTGGTGTTTTGTGTTTTGGTTTAATTGCATAAGTATTGTCAGCAGTCTGGCTGCATTAATCTGTCCCATTCAATTTGTGGAACATGCAGCAGAAGAATAACATCTTCACCAGCTTTTCCTTCTGTAGGCTTTACAGACACGCTGCAGTGCATCACAACATAATGGTGTGTTGGTGCACTGGAATCACTCAGTAATTATGCAGCTCAAAATATGCACTGCTGTAGGATATATTGTATTTTAATAATTTTTCTTTGTATTCTTTAAATGTTAGAAATATTTGCCTTCTATAACTGTATTTATGCCTTCCTTTTTGATGTGTTTGTGTCCCAGTTTGCACCTGTTTTTCAAACATCCTCAATATAGACGCAAAAACAGCAATACAATCTGGTTAGGTTTAATAAATTGCAGATGGTAAGTCATTATATTTGTATTTCCATCTCCCAGTGTTTTGAACTTTTTTTCTTGTGCCTGCTATTCTCCACAGGACTTGCTGATGCAGTCCCGTGTGCACGTTGATCAGGTTTGCACCTGTTTTTGTACACGTAAACTTTCTGAAAATAAAAAGGGTTAGGGTTCTAGCAAAGTCTCATTGCCAGACACTCATTGTACGCTGTGAGGTAACAACTCTCTACAGCTCAGTTGGAAGGTCCACATTAAAAAATGAAACATCAACATTCACATGCAGATGAGTTGTTGTCTGGTTGTGATTAATGGATGCTGATAGAGGAGCAATTCAGTTCATTAAATAAGAAAACAAATCATGACAAGGAAGCCTAATGATGTCTTCTGATCCATAAACAGAGAACAATAGATTTTTTAGCCATAAAAATCCACAATTAGTGGCAAAGCCAACAAGTGAACTGCCATGTTCATGCAGCACATCGTAAAACAGTAAAAGAAGAGGAGTGGGGGAGGAAACTGCTGATTCATAAGCCACAATAATTTATGTGGATCAAAGAGGGCAGCGCAGGATCATCTGGATAAGGATTAAAGCAAAGACCATGATCAGCCATTTTGGTTCAGTTGCCTACAAATCTGTGCTCCAAGTTACACTAGGTCACTTTTGTATTGACCGATATTTGCCAGAATATACAGTATGCATGCAAACGGTAGAGATGCAGCTGCCAGGAAACAAAGAGGAGACATGGATGAAGTTAGAGGACATGGAGGAGAAGCCAGAGTTAGATGGAGGAGGATGACTCACTGTGGTGAGATATGAAGAGAGATATGAAATTTGCTGCTATCTAAAAAGCTGGAAAGTTGTGTTTTCTCTCTTGTCGTTGACCAATCACTTTATCATAGATTGTAATATTTTTAAAGATGCATAATAGCCACTAATTTAATATTTTTTATGATGTTCGACCAGTATCACCTGGGAGGGGGGCAATTATTGGAAATCAGCCTTCGCCTGCATTTGCATGCATTTCATCCCTGCATACTGTCCATCTTTAGCTAATTAAATTAAACAAATACATATTGCAAATAGATTCCATCCCATCATTCTTCATAGCTGCCTAAATCAATACCAATTGATGAGGCAGTAAAGGTTCCATCACTGCTGTCAGTCCCTGAAACTTAAGGCCACAACTGTTGGGGCTGTAAGCGTTTATGCTCCGCTTCAGTAATCATCCAGAGCACAAATAACAGATGCAGGTTACATAAATGAACAGTGATCACATGGGAGCTGTATAGTCTTATTTTGGTACAGAGTTCAAATGAACACAAGATGATTTTTGTTCTGAGAAAAAAGATAAACCTTAGTATTTATTTTTGAAGATTTAGACAATTTTATTCCCAGGAAGTTTGATTGTTGGGGACCAATCTGATGAAATGAAAACACAAGTATTTAACAGTAAGGTATTTTCCTTTTGCTGATTGAAACAGAGAATACCTGCAACAAGTACAGCAGCCTAGTTCCAGGTCACACAAAACACCAACATCTCAAAGTGCCTGCATAAGTAGATATTGCTAAGTAAAAAAAATGGTTGGCAGGATCCTAGTTGAATAAAACTATTAGCTGTAAACACGTCAAATATTATTTCACAAAATAATATTTGTGAAATAAATATTATTTATTTCACAAATAAATAATTTGTGAAATAAATTATTTCACAAATTAATTTATTTCACTATGAACCCTGGAGAACCCCCTTCTTCTCCTGCCCTTCCCTGGTTATAAAATATCTGCCAATGATTTGCATCTATAGTTACTTTGATGTTAATACAAAGACTGAGAGAGACATGAGAGAACACAGATGAGTGTTAACATTCCCTATAAATTCTGCCCTGTTTCATTAGTTCAGTTTATACTTGGATGTTGAACTTTTTTGTCAGAAATGATAAAATATGCAGAGTATGGAACAAAGGATTAGTGTACTTTCAACCCCATTCCTTGCCTTTGCAATAAAATATTATTTCCCCCAGAGCTGTTTCTAGTGCTTCTTCTGAGTAGCAACAGAAGCAGTGTCCTGGTTACCGATAGCAACCCACTGCACAGCATACTCCAACAATGAACAAAGTGAACCACTAGTGCAGCCTGCTGAAAACTGGACGAGCTAACATCAGTCCCACTGACATCTAACAATAGCCAGCTTGCATCAAGAGGTGATAGAACTTTAACAGTGCTAGTGCTAACGGTACAGTTGAAGTAACGGCAGGAGATGATTGAACTGCAGACCTGTGTAAAACATATTTTCTGGAATGAAGTAAACAAAGGCGTACATTGATATTTTTCAAAATAAAAGTAGTTTAAAAAAAAATAAAAAAAACTCTCCAAAAACTGTAGCTAAAATGAGAACTGGTCATGTCAGTGGGAGCTGCTGCTCCTGCTCTGACCCCTGGAAGGGCTTCAGCACACAGGGCAGCACCTTTCACTGGCCTCAGTCATCCAGCAACACACAGAAACAAGATGGAGGCATGAACACCTGAGTGAGCCAAGGTTGGATCCATCATGACAACTTACAGCAGTGGTGCACAAACTTTGTGTCCCTGGGGCCACAACTGGCAAGTTTCAGCAGGCCACACAATTCATTTACTCAAAACTGCAAAAATTTGTTTATTGTAATTGTTCTTTAATGAAACCTATAAATTGCTAAAGACTCAAAACATAAAAAAGCGTTTTTATTTAAAAAAAAAAAAAAAACAACTAAAAACAGACAATATCAACAATTTTGGGTGTCATTAGTTGTCTTCTATTTTTTTGGCTACATTTTTAATGTTCTTGACTTGTGGCTGGGGGACTGATCAAAATCATTTCAAGGGCCACAAATGGCCCCCGGGCCACACTTTGGACACTCCTGATCTTCAGTATTTTAATATCTGTTTGATTTTTCTCCCAGACTGGTGGCTCTTTGCCTCAGCAGCCTGCCGGACAAAAATCTACAAGCCTGCTTAGAGTTTTAATTATTTGTGAGCATGCTCCAAAAAACAGAAGTAGGGCAGGAGAAAGCAATGAGGTGGTAGATTACAACCCTCAGCCTCATACCATCTGCTCTGCTGCTGGCACAGGTGGATAGAAATAGGTTGCAAACATTTATATACAAGTGAACTACAGCTTTCCTCCTTGACCAAAAGGTTTGAAATGTGACAGAGTTCTGGAAAAGGTCTGCATGAAGAAAGATTCATGCAGATTTAGTGCCTGCGTTTCACTACAACTCAAAGCTAACAAGGTCTTATCAAGATAACAAAGGCACACATTAAATTTTATTTTCTACAACAGAACAAGAGCAGACAGAGCAACGTAGCCACACTATTTGTTGAGTGTCGGCGTATGTGTGGGTGTGTGTGGGTGTGTGTGTGGGGTCTTGAATTTGATACATTGCAAGGACCATTTTTCCAACAAATATGACATTGTGGGGATCGCAAGCCCCTTATGGGGCCCAAAGCCTGGGCCCCAAGCACTAAGGTGTGAATTGAGTTTAGGTTAGGTCGGGGTTAGGCATGTATTGGTACAGGGTGGGGTCCCCAAATTTGTCCATGCTACGGCCCCCAAACAGCAGAAGAATCTGGCCTGGGACCCCTTTACAAACACACGGACAATGCTTCAAAATATTTAAAGAAACATCAACTTTTTGAATTTTTTTATCACTTTTACTCACTATTCAATAGTTATTACATTTGTTTAGCAGATGCTGCCTCAGACCTTCTGATTTTGGTTGAACATGAGGTCTCAGGGGTCTCTGTCTTGTCTAGAAGCTATACTAGCTTGAGAAGGAAAGCAGCTGGATAAATTTGACTGGCTGCCAATCAGAAAGATGAGAAATAATGGCAAATAGATGGCAAATAATATTTTAATTAATTATCTTAACTCATATTTTATAATAATGATTGAAAAACAGATAAGAGTTTGTGATAAAAAAGAGGATGAAAAATTATGATTAAAATTGATTAGATTACATTTGGAATAAACTGGTTTAGTGTAAGGCTCATGGTTTGGTTTAAGAAATGAATGAAAATGAATGAGAGCCGACACAAAGTCCTTGTGAAAATAGAGAGATGAACTGTGTGTGTGTTTCTGGTAATCCAGATATCTGGTGATAATCTTGGTACTGCGGCTCTGTTTCAGGCCCAGTCGACCTTCCAGTACTCACCAGCTCTGTCCCAGAGGACTGCTGCGCTCCCCGCCAGCTGGGAGGCGGCGGACTTGGCCACTGAGGTAGTAGTGGTGGACGACACGGAGGGCAGGAGGTCAGACTGGGCCAGCTGAGGAACCTGTTGCTTCTCCTGCCCTTCCCTGGATCCTCCTGTCAGTCCTTGGCTAGGTTTGGAAGTGACTCCTCCCACTTGGCCCCCTCCCAGAGCTGCATTGGTATTCCTTAGCGACCAGCGGTTCTGAATGTGTGACACAGCCTCCTCTGCCACCATGCCGCGTCCCGCAGTGATGGTCAGCGTAGCATGAACTGTAAAGTCCTGATCCTCTTCAGCCCACAGATCAGACACACGGCACTCATACACCCCCCCGTCCTCCTTCTTCACTTTAGACAGGCTGAGGCGGTGGGAGATGGCGTTCCCCTGAATACGCACAGTCTGAAAGCCCAAGGCAGAGACATGTGGAAGTATTACAAAACTGGCTAATGTTTGGATAACAGCTGGTTTTAGGAGCCATTAATCATGGGCTTAATGAGCATTGCTCTTCATGTTCTGACTGGGTGGAAGGAGGGAGGCTCCAGCATCAAATCATGATACTTTGTTGACTGACAGTCATTCTCACAAAACCTCAGAATGAATCTTTTCCTTGACTAAAATATAACAACTGGACCTGAGCAAGTTTAAAAGTAGGAGAAAAGTTATGTTAGCAGAAATGGGTAAATAAAGAATGAAATGAGGCGCTGATGCCAAATCTCAAACTCATCTCTTTAATAAACATAGTTACTGTTTACTTGGAGCGATATTTTTCTAGCTTGTTTTGCTCAGTTTTATAAAAGTGGTCACTTACACTTATTTTTGTAGCTTCTCTTAAGCTGCCCTGAAACGACAGAAGCATATTGAATTAAACAGAAACAGTTTGTACATAAATAAAAACAAACAAACAAACAAAACCTAAAGACCTTGTTGAAGGAATTTCAAACTGGATTTGCATTTTGTTAACTGGAAACAACAACAGAAGAAATGTTGCAGATGTGACTGTATCTCCCAGACCAATGAGTTGGCAAAAAAATCTAATCCAGTTTATTTGTGACGGTGCAGGGAAGAGTATCTTGCTGCAGCATCTCATCATTACGCCATCAAGTGGAGGGTCTGAACGTGATGGTTACTGATACAAAGGCCCTTCCTGCAGTCAGGATGGTATTGTCCTGGTACTCACTTTTCTCAGGTCAAACAGATGCAGCAACAGTGGAACATATGACAATGTTAGGATGGAGATAAACTGGAAAGCTGTTCTCTTGGAACAACTGCTTAAAGGGGCAGTATTATGTATTTTCCAGGATCATAGTGCCATCTTATAGCACAATTGAGTAACTATGTTACCTTCAATTAGCATAAAAATGTTTTTTTATATCAAATATGATTTAAAATAAATTTGACCTTATTATTTCATGCCTTGACATTGGGCCTTTGTCTCTTTGAAAATTCCTGCTCTTTCTGAAACTCCACCACCAGGAAGTCATGACGACGTGGCTGCTCTATTAACCCTTTAACAATGTTTTTCTCAGCGTTGCTCTGAGAAGCAGTTTGTATAATGAGATCAGCAGATCGAAGTTTCACCAGGTGTTTGCTAATAGATTCTGGCTAGAAGGAGCTGAATTTAAGAGTCACAAAGACGGGGTGGCCTGTGAGGCAGACGCTCAGTAGCTTGGAAATGTTTTGCACAACTGAATGGTTGCCATGGAAATTAAAGGATTTCTCAAACATGCATGAAAGAAACAAAGCAACATTTCAGGTATGTTTATAATGAGGGAATAACATTATAACATGACGTAAAGCTAAAAAAAAAAATCAATCTTACATAATCCTGTCCCTTTAAACAGGTTAAAGCTCCAAACACTAAAAACTGTCTGGACTTTCTTAATCTATAGATACTGTATATTTTGTGGTAGGGGGCATTCTGTTGCTGAAGATATGTTTAAAAATGTCAAAATGATCCATAGTTATGAACGCTGAAACTGGTAGCTATTTGATCTATTTTCTATATTTTTAGAAGTTTGTCAGAAGTCTAAAAGTAGACCTGTTATTTTGGGGAACACGTTTCTTGGGACATGTTTGACATGTCTTAGGAATGTCTGACGGACCAGGCGGGGCTGCAGGTACCTTGGCCCTGTTCTGCAGCTCATCAGGTCCTTCTTTGGGGCCGTCCATCTTGATGTACCACCACTGAATTTCCAAAGACATGGGAGCAGAGCTGAGGGCTTTGAAGGCGCAGGGCATCTCCACGTCCTCTCCTTCCCCAACACTCACATCCTTCGGGACTTCAGTGAACGTGGCTTTGGTTCCATGCATGAAGAGGAAAACAGTAGATGCATAAGTAGCTTTTAACTGAAACTGGATCTATTTACTTTCTGAAAATCCAACACTATACCTCCACTTCTCCTGACTTTGCTATTCTTAAGCTTTATTATCACCATAAATTTGTCTCTACTTTATCAAATCAAGCCATTAGAACAAAAGCAATTTGATGTGCTTTGACGCTACAGCAGACTGTGTCGGCTAAGATTTACCATTAGAAGAGAAGCTCTGGCTGGTGCAGGTTGTTCTACTGTCTGCTTCAAGTTACTCACCATCTGCATATATCACCAAGGGGGAATTGAGAATGAAATAATAGAGGAGTCTGTAGAGTCTGGACTTTTCCATGTCACAGGGAGGCTGGCACTTTCACGGCAGACATGAAAAGGTCATGGTGTGAACCTGGAAGCAATGGGACCCGTCAGCTCCAATAAGTGGGAATGCAGACTGAAGCCCAGCAGCAACATGTAGCTGCCCTGACACCCGGAGCTGAACACTCAGTCCACCCACACTTCAGCCCGGCAGCAGAGGGGCTGGAAGCAGAGGTGCAGGAAGGCGGCTTTAATCTCCTGCTGATCCAGTTGGCTGGGTTATTCCCCACCGAGCCTGTGGGAGGACACAGATAAGTTCCCTGCGGTCAGCGGCGCTCCATCATCAGCCCGACGCCCCGCTGCAGGAAGCCTCTCCTGGGCTGGGCTCAGATCCAAACCCCATCACATCTCTGGCTCCAGAGAGAGCAGGGAGAGGCGGCAGCGTGGGGCTGCAGCAGGCTGAGACCGGGGAGGAGAACTTCTCCCTGCTGATAATCTGAGTGTGTCCTCACTGCTGTTGTCACGGCGCTGGAGTCCTTCCACTGCTCTGAGCTCAGCTCTCTCTCCTCTGCAGGCAGCCTGTGGTCTAAGCACACTGTTCTCCTCCTTACTTAACTGGGACTCTAGCACTTCTGATGACATCTGATCACCCACAGCTCATACCAACAAATAAGAATATTTCAGATGATGGACACTTTTTGAAAAGCTGTATTTTTTAGGGAATATTTTTGAAACAACTCCAGAGTTCTCAGCCAATGAAAAATGTTAATAAACCTGAGACTTCACATGTATCGAAGTTAAAAAGAAAGATTATAGCTTTCCTGTCTCTGTGCACAATTATTGAACAAGTGTAATTATGCATAATTACTGTGATTTTAAATTTTACTCAAATGTTACATACAGAGCTAAAAGGATTGCTAAATGCTTCTAATAATTATTCTGATACAATGAGCCAAAGGGCTACATGAGTAAAACTACAATAGCATTAACAAGCAAGTCTGCAAGATGTCTTGTCTCTTCCATGTGGGAGTAGCAGCTTATCTGTTGACAGCGACAGAAAACTGGTACGCATCAAGACTTTTGTACACCTTTAAATCAACTTTGACTCGAGGGGAATCAGTTCATGACAAACTGGTATAAATTATTCGGCGAGAATTCAAGACTTGAAGAAAATACTATAACTATTACTATAACAGACCAGACTGGATTAATTAAAAATCAGAATGCTATAAGAGAAACCAACCATGGTTGCGATGTCTTTCTTTTGCATTAGTCCTCCTGTCTCTATCTGCCTTCATCTTTTGGGAAACAGCTGTGAACATGATTTAAGGGGATTCTCTTATTCTGCAGAATCATTGCCTTTTTATGAGATTTTACTTCAGATAATATGTCAGATCTTCAAAGCCCAGCTCTCATCTGCAGCCTTGCAACTTCCTCTGAGGCAAATGTATTATTAACATGACAGAAGCGAGGTGGCCTTTCACTGCCCTGCCATCATTAGCATTTATATAGACCTTGGACAGCAGGGCAGACTGGTGCACTGTGCAATTCACTCCAGCATGCTACAGCAGGAACATCGGTATAGCATTATGTATTCATAACTGGTGGGTATGCAGTCCAAGAGCTTCTTTCAGCTCCAGGAATGATACAGGAGCTGACTACATAGGAAGTTAATCCTGCTAAAATCAATGCAGCTTCATAATGACAGTTGTGATACAATTTGGTATTAATACCAGGAGGCAGGCAGCACAAACTCAGCGCACAGTAAAATCAGTCCTTAGTTCAGACTAGTTCAACTTGAATGTCTAAATGTTGCCGTTTACTTCACATGTCTTCTTTAAGCATGCCCAGTGTTTTTTGATCCGTTCTGTGACAGTGTTACAGCGCCACCGATTGGTGCTGTAACACTCCTCTAATCGGTGCAGTGTTACACCATACAGTACCTACTACAGCCTTTTCTGTGGTGATGAATTGGACACATTTTTTCTTATTTGTTCACAAAAATGTACTGTTTGTCTCTGTGAGGAGAGGGAGTTCCAATAACTCTAGGAACCATGAATCCATGTTTCCACATTCAGTTCATCCTTGATACATGTGTGAAAAAACATTTTGTAGTTTGCCCCTTTCATACATGAGGCTCCAGGGTTGTTCTTTGTTTTCTCCACGTCTGAGCATTCTAAGTTTAATTGATATAGTCTTGTTTTTTTTTTTCCCAATTCCTTCAACAGAAACGTGTGTTTGTGCTACAGAGGTAGAGATAAATCTTTATTGTCATTGTCACAAGGACAACGAAATTTAAAAGGTGCCATCAGTCAGTGCATATTCTTAAAAACAAAAAATAACTGTCTCACAATTCACATACAATGTAAGAATTAACAAATAACTGGTAAAAAAAAAAACAACCAAAAAAAAAACACAACTAATAAATAAGAACAGCCACATTCTCACATACATCATTTATGATGATTAATGGTTGTTTTTGATTGCATTTAGTTTTGTTATTGCTATCGGGTAAAAACTGTCTCTGAGACGGTTGGTTCTTGTTCTGATTGCTCTGTATCTTCTGCCTGAAGGCAGCAGTGTGAACAGAGAATGTCCAGGGTGAGAAGTGTCCTTTGTGATGTGTTGTGCTTTTCTTAGACAGCGGTCGCTGTGCAGGTCCTCTAGTGAGGGGAGAGGGCAGCCAATGATTTTTTGGGCTGTATTCACAACCCTTTGGAGAGCTTTCCTTTGAGCCATAGTGCTGCTGTTATACCATATGCAGATACAGTAGGTCAGTATGCTCTCTATGGAGCACTTGTAGAAGGACACCAGCAGCTTCTCCTTGACGTTGTTCTTCCTGAGAACCCTCAGGAAGTACAGTCTTTGCTGGGCCTTTTTTATCAGCTCGAAGGTGTTCATGTTCCATGTGAGGCCCTGCTCAATGTGGACCCCCAGAAAACGGAAATCAGCTACCCTCTCCACACATTTTCCCCCAATGGTTAGTGGTGTAATGTCCGTTTTATTCCTCCTGTAATCTATTATGAGTTCTTTTGTCTTTGAGTTGTTGAGGAGCAGATTGTTCTCCCTGCACCACACCAACAGCCGCTCCACCTCACCCCTGTAGGCGGACTCGTCGCCTCCTGAGATGAGCCCCACCACTGTGGTGTGATCAGCAAACTTGATGATGGTGTTGCTGTGGTGGGCAGAGGTGCAGTCGTATGTGTACAGACAATAGAGCAGGGGGCTCAGCACACAGCCCTGTGGAGAGCCAGTACTAAGGCTGAGGGCAGTGGATGTATGTTTTCCCACCCTAACTCTCTGCTGTCGGTTGGTCAGTAAGCTCAGAATCCACATGCAGGTGGAGTGAGGGAGGCCCAGGTCCCCCAATTTGTCCACCAGTCTGTGAGGGAGGATGGTATTAAAAGCAGAGCTGTAGTCTACAAAGAGCATCCGCACATAGCTCCCCTGCTGCTCCAGATGTGACAGAGCAGCATGGAGGGCCATGATCACAGCGTCCTCTGTGGATCTGTTGGCTCTGTAGGCGAACGTGGTGGTCAAAGCCAGGAGGGCGAAGTGCTGTGATGTGACCCCGGACCAGTTTTTCAAAACACTTCGTCACCACAGGGGTTAGTGCCACTGGCCGGTAGTCGTTGAGGCAAGAGATGTGAGGTTTCTTGGGTATGGGGACTATGGTGGAAGATTTCAGGCAGGATGGGACTGTAGACAGGGCTAGGGACTGGTTGAAGATCCTGGTGAAGACTCCAGCCGGCTGATCGACGCAGTCTTTCAGGACACGTCCAGGGACGCCATCAGGTCCAGCAGCCTTCCTTGGGTTGACAGCCTGCAGTGTGCGCCTCACCTCGTGCTCGTCTACAACGAGGGGTGTGGTGTTGTGGGTCGCTTGGTGTAGTGTGGCTGCCTCTGTTGGCTACACCTCAAAGCGGGCAAAGAAGAGGTTCAGCTCCTCTGCCAGCGTGGCGTCGCCTTCCGCAGCTGCGAGGTTGGTCCTGTAGTTGGTGAGATGCTGGATTCCCTGCCACACCTGCCTGCTGTTGTTGCTGTCAAGGTAGCCCTCTATCTGACTACAGGAGGAGTCCTGTAGTCAGATTTAGCCATTCTGATGCCGCTCTTCAAGTTAGCTCGGGCTGTACTGTAGACGGTCCTGTCCCCAGACCTGAAGGCGGTATTCCTGGTCTTTAGCAGTCGCTGGACCTCCTGAGTCATCCAGGGCTTCTGGTTTGGGAAGACCCGGATGCGTTTATCCACAGCTACAGTGTCAATACAGCTCTTGATATAGCACAGTACACTGTCTGTAAAAACCTCCAGGTCCTGATGTTCAAAAACATCCCAGTTTGTCCTGTCGAAACAGTCCTGCAGCTGCTGTGTCGCATCCTGGGGCCAGGATTTGATGGTTTTGGTGATGGTTGGAGCAGTTTTCCTGAGGGGGGCATAAGCAGGAATTAAATGCAGGGACAGGTGATCAGACTGACCCAGGTGAGGAAGTGGTCTAGCCCTGTAGCCTAGCTTGATGTTGGAGTAGACTTTGTCCAGAGTGTTAGCCTCTCTTGTAGCACACTTTACATGCTGGTGGAATTTGGGGAGCGCTGTCTTCAAGTCTGCATGGCTGAAGTCCCCCGCTATGATGTGCACAGCATCTGGATAGATGCTCTGCAGATGGCTAATGCTGCCATGCAAAAGTCCAATAGCTGTTTTAGCATTAGCATCCGGTGGGATGTAAACAGCGGTTACCATGACTACGGTGAACTCTCCGGGGAGGTATATTGGTCTGCATCTAACAGTCACATACTCCAGGTCTGGGGAGCAATGGCTGATGACAGTCGCTGTGTTAGTAACCAGGTGTTGTTCACGTACACACAGAGCCTCCTCCTCTGCTCTTACCGGAGTCCTTCGTTCTGTCGCGGCGCTGTACTGTGTAGCCTGCTAGCTCGATGGCAGAGTCCGCTACGTCTGGATGCAGCCAGGTCTCCGTGATCAGAAGAATACAGCTGTCCTTCACTGCGCTGTGAGATGCAGCCTGTAGTCTCATACTTGCAAGTATGAGACTTGCAAGTCCAACAATTTACTCACACTGTAAATCAGGATACAAAGATTTCAACTGAGATGGCAGAGCTGTCAGCGCCTTGCATGTTCAAAATGAACGAAGTTTAAATGAACAGGACAAACCCAGGACTATCTGCCAGAACGTATAGTGTTTTGATTCTTTTAGATTGGAAAAAACGGACTAAATAAAAACATTTATTTCACAGAAACAAAATAAAAATCAATGTATGCCAGTGTGACCTGAATGCTCACACTCCACTGTCACCTCAAAGCAGCAAACAAATTCCAGTGTCAGATCATAAAGACTGCAGCTCACAGAGAATAACATCAAGGTCACACGCATCAGATGCATCTGAAGCTGAGAAGCTGCTGAGAAAGTTTATTTACATTCCTTGTTGATGTGATGAGATATTTATTTTGAGCTTGTGTTGGCAAATTCAGAATTTTCTTTATTAAGGTGGCATGGTGACAGTGACGATTGTGGTAGGAGTTCGTCCTTTAACAGTTGAGTTCCTGGTTCAAATCCCTGCTCTGTGTTTCTGTCTTGGTCAAACATCAGGCCTCCCAGGCATTAGCTCAAAATGTTTGTCTGCTGTTCAGATTCAGCTAAAAAAAAATTATGAAGTCATATGCAGATTTTTTTTGTAGCTTCTTGAGAGCCATTTTTTTCTGTCAACATCCGTATACCATCCCTGCTAATACTCACATTGATCAAATCAGACACTAACACTATGAATGCAAAACTGTTATGTAAGTTAGGACAGTCATTGTAAACATTCTTTGAATTCAACATTTACTTTTTATGCTTAAATATTTTTTCTTATTCTAAAACCTAGAAGAGCTCAATATCAACCACTTATAAACAAAATGAAAAGCAAAGAATAACAATTAAATTTTAATAGCTACTTTAAATGTACTAAATGTATGATAGTGAACTTTAGAAAGCAGTCATGCTTAAATCATTTGCATTTAATTTAAATTGTGCACAACAGCTGCAAGCAAACTCCAGGCAACCTTTCTCTCAAGTCCTCTAACTGAAAATAAACTGAATTAATCATACAGTGTGAGTCAGTTTGGGGCTTCTCAATTATTTACTTAAGCTTCAATTAGCTGCTGTTTAAACACATACACACACACACACACACACCCACACACACACACCCACACACACACACGCACACACACAAGGTTTAATGGGTGAGTTCTTTAGTTTTGTACTGTTTCCATTGTACTTTTTTCCCAAACAGAAAAGATTCCTTAGTCGTTCCCTTGACAATTTAACACAAAAGTCAGAGGTCACATCTCTAATTTAATTTGCTTTAGAGATATTCCCCTTTCCAAAAGCTTTCCTCCATTCTCTATGAATGGAGGAAAGCTTGAAGACAAATGTGTTTATTTTAAAACACTGCTTATTCTTGGCTGTATTCTTTATCTGGATATGTGATACCTTGTCGTCATTTCAGATTGGCACAACAAAAAGCATCTAATTAAACGGGACAAACAGATTAAGATTTGAAATGCAGTGTTCAACTTCTGTTTTCAAAATATGTTGGTCAAAATGAACTGGCATCGCAGGACCAGCTTTGTCCCATGAAGCCTCACAGATAAGGAGCAGAGGTGGAAGAGAGCAGAACTGTAACTCCTCTAACATCAGTCAAATAGAAAAACCGCTTCTTGAAAACATCCTCAGCATCAGGAGCTGCTTCTACAATACATCCACCAATGGTATAACAGTTGGTGTATGTATGAATTCTGCACAGAAAGAAAAAACACAATTTGTACAGTATACTTTATTATTATTTGCAATATTAGCAGTAATTGTCATAACAGTAATTCTATTCCTGCGTAAAGCTACTTTTCACCACTAGATGGTGACACAGACCTCCACATCATTTTCCTCTCAAATCTGAAGTCACAGTTTCAATTTTATCCCTCATCATAGTTCCCAAAAAACAATCAGATACGACTTTCAGTGTGCTGGACTTAATGTCAGGGAGCAGTGTATTCAAATATTAAAACTCATACTGTACTACTGAATATAGACAAAACCCTGAGCTTGACATAAAACCAAACACAAGGCTTCCCTGTGCCTTTGGATGTTCTATCAATATTCTTGGTATTCTCTGGTTAAAAGATTTCAGGGTCTTAGTTGGGAAGCCTGAGTTTATAACAGTTCAGAAATATACAGATGGTGGATTAAAAGCCAGAGAAACATTTGACACCGCAGAGATTAGCATAATCTGCTTTTTTTCTGCCACACAGATGATTTCACAACATATGTCTTTACATCCAGACAAACGTGTTTACAGTCTTTTGGACTCATATCTTGAACTTATACCTATCTAGCTATCTATGACAAGGAAAGAGTCTTTTATTTAACCTTTAAGCATATGATATAATGATGATAAAACCTTCATACGAACATGTTGTTGTGCTGCTGTAATAATGTGGATCACTGTAGTATTCCACGGTGGATTAGATCGGCCACAGGCATTTATCCATCTTTTACATTTTTCAGTTTTGGAAATGGAATAAACAATAGAGCCACCAGATTGACTGATAGGTGTCATCATGTCAACTGAACATGTGTTGCTGACATTCAAGGTGCATAACAGAGGTAACAGAGCACTGTTGGACCCACCCCCACCTCAAAAATGAATCAGACACGGCTGCTCTAAGTTATTGCTTTAAGAACTTTCTGTGTGAACCTTTATGTATGATGCTGCTGCAACACCTGAATTTCCCCTTTGCAGGACAATAAGGGCTGTTTCTATTCTATTCTATAAAGAATGGGTTTTGCAGCTGGGGTATGGTGGCGCAGGGGGTTAGCACGCCCCACATTTGGAGGGGCGTCGCGGGTTCGACTCCTGGTCCCGACGACCTTTGCCACAGCTGGCTGCCTGTAGACGCAGCTCCCGTCGTGTGTGTGTTAATCTGTGTATAAAAAAGTCTTGCTGTAACTGCGAAATAATTTCCCTGCTGGGATGAATAAAGTAATTCTTCTTAATATCCAGACATAGTAATATACTTTAGTTCAGGGGTTCCCAGAGCCGGAGAGAGTTAGCGCTCTCCCTGGTTTAACACACCTGGATCCAATGATGGCTCATTAGATGGCCTAAGAAAAACATTGACATGCTGAAAAGGTTGTTATTATCTACAGAGAGAGAACTAAAACATGCAGGATGCCGGCCCTCTAGGACCAACTTTGGGCACCCCTGCTCTAGTGTCATCACATCAAGGAATCAATGAAAGGAATTTCCAGTTTCCTCTGGATAACCCATGGGTATAAATTTTAAGCTACATTTAGATAATCTTTTCAGTCTGGGATTGACATGTTATCTAAGCCTATGGACGTCATCTATATAGGGTTGGATGCAATAGAGTGTGTGTTTTATATGTGTGTGTTTTTCCTACCTTCATTACATAGTAAGACTGGCAGGTGTGGTCTCCAGCTGGGGCTCATCAAGAGCTTAAATATGAGAGCTTAAATAGGAATGGAACCCCTGAGGCCGACACCAGATTGTTAACACACTTCATGTGGCATTCAGGGTCTTCTTAGATTAGGGGTTGCTAGTTCCAAGTAATAGTACTTACCTTGCCACTCTTTTTCTTCCTTGCAGTCCATTGCGATGTGGATGTCTCACTCCTGGATCTTCATGATTACCTTCCTTGTCACCACTGTCAGTTTGAATCCTTAGGGCAAATTTATACATAGATGTGCCATGGCTTTATCTGGGGTCCAGAAGACCCCAAAGTGCTTCACACTACATTCAGTCATTCATCTATTCACTCACACATTGATGGTATATGCATCTGCTCAGTTCCTGAATATTTTCATAGTCACTTGGTGACATTGTAATGTTGAGTTATGTATCTAAACAGTTATATCTTAACACCTTACTTAATGATTAAATAAGAGCTGTGCCAAGATGGAGTCATGGAATAATACTTTCTCAGCTCTGAGGTAAAGTTACGTGAAGACCCAAAGAAGTCCTTTTTCTTTAGGTAAGACTTGAACCAGTCAAGTACAGCACCACATAATCCAACCCAGCTCTCTAGCCGCTTCAATAATGTCCTGGTCAACAGTGTTAAATGCTGCACTGAGGTCCAAAAGTACCAGTACTGTGGTTTTCCCACAGTCAAGTGTTCCTGAACACTTTGACAATCACAGGTCAGACATTACCTTGGTTATGGGGTTGATGTTGATTAACCATCTAATTTTTCACAATTTTCTCTGTAAAGAAGCTAACAAATTAATTGCAGAACATACTAGCGTGGATTCAGATGCTACAGTCACAGGTGTTAGAATCTGGGGTTGTTTGAGTTTGGTTTTGGGTTGTTACTTTGTGTTCCTTAGCTTTCTCTAATAGTTCTGCCTTGTTTCCATTTTCCACTTCAGTTCAGTTTAATCAGTTCTTCCTTAGTGATTCTAGCTTATCATGTTTATTTCTTATTTCCAGTTATTCTTTGTCACTATTTTAATTATGTTTCTTTAGTCTAGTTCTTTATTGTTTGATTTATTCCTCTTCCTCTGCTTACTCTCCCTCTCCTCTGCCTGTCTCTTGCTTCCTCCACTCACACGTGCAACCCGTTAGCTCATCAGCCTTGGTCTTTTGTCTCAGCATCCAAACTCCCAGTACTTCTCCTTCAGTTGATCTTTGCTGGTTCCTTTTGTCATTTCTCTGTTATTTCCCCATACTTTCCTGCAATCTCCTTGAGTTTTCCTTACTGGTTTGTTTTCTAAGATAAATGGCTTTTGTTCTCTCTTGACTCCCTTTGGATTTTGTAAGTTTCATTCTTTATTTTTTCATTAAAAATTTCAGCTATGTTTCTGTGTTTGGGTCCAATCTGTCAACCATGACAAACAAGGCCAGGGCATTGTTGATGAGCAAAAAAACTCTTGAACTTAGGTGATATTCTAGCTCTCATTTCTCTTGACATATGGAACTTGGATGGAAAACCAATAGCTCACCATATCAGGTTCCAGTAACAAATAAAAGCAACGGAATCATTTACTACTTTCTACCCTCGGCTACCAGGCAAATTAATGTTATAATAAAGGCATTGCCATGTATTTTGGTGATGTGTTCATTTCTAGATGTTAATTCAATGCAAACTATAAGAACTGCAAATAAGCTTTGCTATTTTTTATCAACACTGCCATATTGGAATTTTTTTTAATGAGAAACATTAACTTTGATTTTGACATATGCATTTTACTGGATCCAAGTACAAATCAATCCCAGAACCTCAAATGAATGGCTTTGTTTAATTTTATTATACTGAAATTTTACTTTCATAGTTGCACTTAAAAAAATATCTATAATTTCAAAGTGCTACAAAAAGAAAGTGGTCCCAGCTATAGCCATGAAATAAATTTTTGAATTTATTTTGAATTTGAAAGTTTGAAAGACCAAAAGCTGCAGCACACTGTGTGCTGCAGGGCTACGGGGTTAGAAGGCGTCTTCAGTCACTCACTGAAAGCAGCATCCTAGATCTGAATTGTCTGATTATTGCTGCAGATCTGGAAATATGTTCAGCTGTGTTTCATCTTATAGAACCGCCCTCATCAGCTTACACTATGTCTGTTTATGTAACAAGACCATGAGAAGTTTACACCCTGAAGTTTTGTGTATATATATGTTTGTCTGTGCATGTGTGTGGGGTTGCGTGGGTGTGTGAGTGTGTGCATGTAAGGATAGGTAAGGGGGTTGAATGGCTTGATCTACAGCAGGTTGGGGTGAACATGAGAAGGGTCAGTAATCCAGCGTCTTGGGTTTCCATTTAATCGCTCTTAAAGGAAGTGTTCAGAGGTTCCCACACATGCAGGACAATGAGGCCAGTCTGGTGCTGGAATGCTGCTAAAGCTACCTGCCATCCATCTATCCATCCATGCATCTGTCTTCCACAGACCTCGTCTTTTTCACTTTCCTTGTTGCTCCGAGGTTCTCATTCTTCTTCTGGGCAGAAAATGCTTCTCAAAAAATAGATGTCAACGCAAAATTTGGTCAGGTAGGAGTTGAAATTATTTATTGAAAAAACACCGTTAGCTAAACTATACACCTAGACATGTAAAGATTGATTTATTTTAATGCTGAAAGTTCTTATAAACCTGTTTCTTTTATTAACAGTCGGTGTTTTGAAGTGTAGTAAACAGTACCAGCATTGCAGGTATTTCATTCAAAAAGAAAAAATGAATCGCATTATAATAAATCACAGTAAACTATACTTTCCTTCATTTTTTTCCCTTCCACTAAATTGTGTCATGATATGGTTTTTGTGTATATGTTCATCAGCTTTTGAATTTCTAATAATTCTTGCACTTTTTGTAGCATGCACTCTTTTATTCTCTTCGTAGAAACAACATCCATGTCCAGGTGTTTCCTGTTCTTTGCTCTGCTACACTCTCCATCTCTCTAATTTTGCATTATTTGCTGTTAATTCAACTTTATGTTCTATTTCTTTTTTTTTTATGTTTCATGGACGCTACTTCTGGTCTGCTGTTCTGTTTAGCTGTAACATTTTCCTGCCAGCACCTTAACGTTCTGCTACAGACACACTTGGCTCTGCCTTTCAGAATTTAACCCGTCTCTCTGCTAGACAAAGCTATTGGCTGAGCTTTCGCTGTGACTAACCATGTGCGCCTTCTGGTGGATTTCCTTAGAAAACTTTTTAACTAATTTGAATAATAACCTGAACTTGACTGCATTGTTTGATAACCATCAATTGGAATATATGTGACTTAGACTTTGTCTGCATTATTATATGATTTCAAGACCAAGGTTCATCCTCTCCTCCAGGAGACTTGAGAAAGACGTCTGGATTCTACAATATTACTGATATTGTTGTGTATGATATTTTTATTGTACTCAACCAATTATAACATGGCTGAAAGGACAGGGAACGTAGCAGTAGCCAGATCCTTATCACAGATTCATTTGATTTGATTTAGATCCACATTGTCCTTCCATATTATGCAAACCAAGGTAAAAGTTAAGATTTAGGTTAAACCAGACTTCCTATTACAGCCCAAGTAGAACAATGTCTAGCTGTAATGGCAATCGGTTTGGTCCATGCATGCATCATAGTAGACAGTCTGTGAGGCCCCAGGGCTCCTCTCCTCTGGAGGGTAAAGTTCAGCGTCTTCAGGTCCCAGTTGGGGGAGGTGGGTGTGCAGAGGGGAGAGGGAAGAGGGGAGTCTATACAAGGTGTCTGACATGATAAACGTGGACAAAGAGGAACAATCAATGGCCAACCCACTGACCCTTTTGTGATCTTCATCTATAGTTAAGCCCTCTTGAAAATGAGATCTAGATCTCAACGGGGTTTACCTGATTAAATAAAGAATGAGGCATAAACTGAGGGTAGCCAGTCACACTCTACCACTTAATAATGAGGATCAATGACATCATACTGCACTAATAAAACGATTTACACTCAAATGTACACAGAGTCTCAAGGTAAACAAAACTTTTACTATTTTAATGTGGAAACCGTGTCTAACTATATGAAGTTAGGAATTAATCAAAGGTGCTTCAAATGAATGTATATCATCAGCTTCAGTTGGTGACAGTTGCAGTTCAGAAGTGAATCAACAACCTAAAAAAAACATCTAGTTTTCACTGTTTTACAGTTTTGGAGTCAGTTATAACAAAAATTATGTTTCACTAGTTTTTGCTTTAATCACAAGGTGTAGACCAGGAGTGACAAAAGATGCTTAAGCATCTGTTTACTTTAATAAAGTCAATATGTTAACGTTAGTTCGGGAGCAGGGCCACACCCAAACCACACCTCTAATCATTCCAAGCAGCCTATTTATACTTCACTCAGCCATTCATCTCAGTTCATTACGTTTCGTCAACTATCAGACTTCTAAGATTGTTTGGCCAACTCAACTCACCATGGAAGACGCCTTGACAATCCAACTCAACCCTTCAGATTCGGAGGATCTCTTCAACATTCCATCCGCAGCTGAAAATTCCCCTCCTTCCATTACTAGACAAGCTTCAAGCTCCAAACGGCTCCACTCTGTGATGTTCAATCCTCAAACTCAGTCTCAAACTTCATCACCTTCAGTTCTTTGTTCATCTGAAGTTCATCTGTCACCTCCATCAACTTCCCATTCCCGTGGTCAACGACCGTTTCGAGGTGGCAGTCAACAAGCTCATTCTTCCTTCCAAACCCCGTCCTTTTCCCTCCCCCATTTCCAAATGCATTTCCTTATCAATCAATCAATCAATCAATCAATCAAATTTTATTTGTATAGCACATTTCAGCAGCAAGGCATTTCAAAGTGCTTTACATCATTACAAACACAGAAACACAATGCAACATAGAATCAAAACAAATCATTAAGTCAAGTTCCATCAATAAATTTGTAATTGATTACATTTCAAATACAATTCTAAACAGGTGGGTTTTTAGTTGAGATTTAAAAGAAGTCAGTGTTTCAGCTGTTTTACAGTTTTCTGGAAGTTTGTTCCAAATTTGTGGTGCATAGATGCTGAAAGCTGCTTCTCCTTGTTTGGTTCTGGTTCTGGGGATGGAGAGCAGACCAGAACCGGAAGACCTGAGAGGTCTGGAAGGTTGATACAATAAAAGCAGATCTTTAATGTATTGTGGTGCTAAGCCGTTCAGTGATTTATAAACTAACAACAGTATTTTAAAATCTATTCTCTGAGCTACAGGGAGCCAGCGTAGGAACTTTAAAACTGGTGTTATGTGCTCTATCGTCCTGGTTTTAGTGAGAACGCGAGCAGCAGCATTCTGGATCAGCTGCAGCTGTTTGATTGATTTGTTGGACAGACCTGTGAAGACGCTGTTGCAATAATCAATACGACTGAAGATGAACGCATGGATGAGTTTCTCTAGATCTGGCTGAGACATTAGTCCTTTAATCCTGGAAATGTTCTTCAGGTGATAGAAGGCCGACTTTGTAACTGTCTTTATGTGGCTCTGTAGGTTCAGGTCAGAGTCCATCACTACTCCCAGGTTTCGGGCTGATCACTGGTTTTCAGTTGTAATAACTGAAGCTGTGCATTGACTCTAGATCGTTCCTCTTTAGGTCCAAAAATAATAACTTCAGTTTTGTTTCTGTTCAGCTGGAGAAAGTTTTGGCACATCCACACATTTATCTGTTCTAAGCATCTGTTCAGTGATTGGATGGGCTCTGAGTCACCTGGTGACATCGTAATGTAGAGCTGTGTGTCGTCTGCATAGTTATGGTAGCTAATATTATTTCCTGTTATATCCTGAGCTAGTGGGAGCATATAAATATTGAATAAAAGGGGTCCTAGGATGGAACCTTGGGGTACCCCACATGTGACCTTTGACCTCTTTGATGAAAAGTTTTCAATTGAAACAAAGAAATCCCTGTTCTTTATGTAGGATTCAAACCAGTTAAGCACTTATGTCAATAACCCTTACAATCTCGTCCTCCTGCCCAGCCTTCTTTATCAGTTCTACGTCCTTCTCCTGTTTCACCGTCACTACTCCAGGAAATTTTAGATGGTAATTGCATAGATTTGGCCCTTCTTCTCCAGCCATCTCTAAGTAGCTTCAGTCAGCCTAGGGAGTTATATACAAGTCAGGGATTCATGCAATTAAGTCATTCTTTAAGTCCTTGCTCTAAAGCGTTTACGCCCATTGAATTTGCTTTAGCATTTTCACTATTCAGGGATACAACCTGTTCAGTTTTTCCAGCTCGCAGGCCTAATTAGCCTGAATTAGATGATTATCTCTCTATGGCTCTCCATTTCCGGGGCACAAGCTTCTACCAGTATCATATTCTTTTTGCTAACCAAGCAGCAGCCCGCTTACATCAATTCAATCAGGGCACATACTGGGGGTCCCTCGACTCTGAATTGTATTGTCATGTTTTTGCCGCCCGCGCTTCTCTGTCCTGTAATATCTGCGGAGCTCCATCCCATCCAGCTACCGCCTGTACATCAGTTATCAGTCTCCGCCCTCGTCAGTTAGCTTGCACTTCTTCAGTCTCTGATTGTCTGTCCACCGCCGCCCCACCCCGCCCTCTCCTATTATTCCAAAATCCAGAGATCCCCACGCTTCAGTCAATAGCCCAACACCTAAGGGTGTCAACAAACGGGGCCACGCCATTCTGTACCGAGGAGGCAGCATGATCTGTAATAACTTTAATGATCTTGGCTGCTCCATGTCCAACTGCAGAATGCTCCATGCCTGCTCCTACTGTGGCGGCGCTCATGCTAGGAATTCCTGCACTCACAATTCTACCCCCACAGCAGATTGACTAGGACGTCATCTCTCTAGTCCAGTCAAGGTGAATGCATTTGTATCTGCCCTAAAAAGTCATCCTGCCAGGGAATTTGTCAACTTTCTTGTTAATGGTTTTACTCATGGCTTCCATCCGGGCATAGATATCATTCCAGATTCCACCTATCACTGTCCCAATCTTCAGTCCACTCTTTCAGATCCCGACACGGTCAATCTTCTTCTAGCTAAAGAAGTTAAAGAAGGGTTCATGATAGGACCATTTGATAAACCACCCTTCCCTATTTTCTGTGTCAATCCCATCGGTATCACTACACGGAAATACTCCGGCAAGAAAAGATTAATCATAGATCTCTCAGCTCCTCACGGTTCCGAAGTTCCCAGTATTAATGGCGTCATTCCATTTCCTGATTTTTCAATGCAAAACCATCAATCACGCCATAAAACTCATTTGTTTGAGCAGGGCAAGGGGACTGGCTTTCTAAAGCAGACATTACCAGCTTGTTTAAAGTTCTTCCCATTCACCCAGATTTTTGCCATTTCTTTGGCGTGTTTCGGAAAGCGGCATTTTACTTCACACTTTGTCTCACTTTTGGTTGTCAAAGTAGCCCCAAAATATTTGACTCTCTATCAAAGCTCTATGCTGGATTCTCATCAACAATTGCAAACTTCCTTACATTATTCATCTTCTCGATGACTTCCTGATCGTGAGCCCTTCTTCTCCTCCTCGCCACGGGCTAGGCGCTTTGGTCAAAACCTTCTCAGAGCTCGGTGTCCCTCTTTCTGAAGAGAAAACGATCGGTCCATCCACCTCTTTAGAGTTCTTGGGCATTACTCTTGACTTTTTACCGCTCGAAAATATTTATCATATCACTTTACTCTTGTCGAACTTACTGCTGACTGACAGATGCTCTAAACAACAGTTGCTTACACTTCTACGTCATCCAAATCATTCCTCAGGGCAAATCTTTCATCTCTAATCTCAAGAGGAGATTAGAGATTCATCTCTGATCTCCCCTTCATCCCTACATCCTTTCATCCTTCATCCCTACATCCCTTCATCCGTCCATACTTCATCCCTTCCTCCCCTCATCCCTCCTTCAATAAATCTTTAAACTTATATCTTTGTGGCGTGATCCTTGTTAGTGAATCAGGACTTGTCAGCACTCATCCTGGATCCCAATTCTCTACCATGTTGTGCCTCCATTTGTCTCCAATTATGTTGACAAAAATGATTTTGCTCACAAATGCCCCAACAAATTTTGTAAAAAAAAAATTCAGTCCTCAATGTTTTTCCATCTTGTTATGATTTCCATGAGCAGTGACTGTTCATATGTTCAGTCTGTAGGTGCCAGAATAGTAGCAAACTAAAGGTAGGGTAAATTAACATGGCTTCATCATATAATCTGCCAGTGTATTATCCTTTAGACTTCTAATACTATGGAAGAAAATATTTGTATAACAATATATTTTGTGGCCTGATACACAGGAAGAAAAAACTATGAGAAAATCAACTGAAACCTGCAAAATAAGAAGAAGAAGAAGGAGTGAAGCAATGCCTACATTGGAGCAGGGGGAGCGGTGTCTTCTGCAGCTGTCATGAGGGTAAGCCTGGGATGCCTGTGATCAATTAACCATGAAATCTGGCCTGCACAACTTTGCATTCAGTTGTGCACACACAAAGAAATTCCTTTCTGTGTTCAATCTTCAAATATTTAGATTCTATTAATTTGTTCTGTAACAACTTCACTTTTAAAGAAAAACACACAAACAGAATTTTGTTAGTTTTGTAATTGTGTTTGTGAGCACAGCAGGAGGATACAGAGAAACTGGCAGCAGGAAACGTTTGACTGTATGACAATCACTGGGAAGTGAAACACAAATTTAACATCAACTCAAAAGTGGGAATGCAAGACAGACATAAGCCTTCATCATTGATGGCTGATTTGTTGAAAGTCACCGTCTCTGCAGAGCAACTTGTCTGAGGGCTATTTATTATTTGAGACAGTTGTGTTTTTTTTTTTTGTTGTTGTTGTTCCAATGTTTTTTTTTTAACGTGTTTTTATTGTTTGTTTTTATGTAATACAGAAAATGCTGCTTCTTTCCATTTAAAGGAGACATATTGTGCTACACTTTAAACAATTCAGGTCTATGTTATCCAAAACATGTTCATTACATTTTTTCCATAAAATCTGCAGATAATGAGATTTTAAAACTCCTTTCAGAACGACCTGTTCAAGAAGTGACAGAGCCCAGCTGTTGATCATTTGCCTCTACCTGCTCCCTTCCCCAGCTGCATCCACTCACTGGCATTTAGCTCCTCCACTTCCTTCTGTCATTTCAACCTCTCAGCATTCAAGCTACTCTCTCCTTCTCCACTTGCTCCTACTCCTTTTCCATGTGTGTTTCAGAAACAGTTTTGTTGCACACTCAACCAATAGACATTGAGACATGCAGTGGTTGTAAATTGCTTTACTTTCTGTCTTTTTCTGAAAATACAAACAACATTCATAGGTCTGATATGTGTTACACTGATGGCTTCTACATTCTACTGAGCTTACATTCTCCAACACAGTTACTTAGAACCCTAAGCACCTGTCTAAACTCATGTCACTTTCAGCCAAAGTGTTAGTTACCAACATGCATGTGAATACACAGAATGCACAATGAAATACAGTGCTTTTAATTAGAAAACAAAATATTCATATGAAATGGAATCACATCTTTTAATGGAAGGAGTGGGGTCCCTTGATCTAAAGTCCCCAGCATCTGATCCCCCACCTGGGCAATGAGCTGTTCTTTACTTTAAATTCCATTTTTTTTCTTCTTTCTTTTTCAGAGGATGTTTTAATGTCATCCTGATCTCCAGTTTATCCCTGCATTTCAACAGTAGGTCTTCAGTTGTGCTCAGTGTGTTCAAACCCAGAACCTTTTGCCACAAGGCAATCATGCTAACAAATGTGCCACCATGCAGCCCTGGGAGGGTAGATTAAAAATGGTAACTGCAAGATTATGAATTAGGAAATCAGTCATGTCTAACATTAACAGTTTTAATACCATGTGCTTCCAGTTGATTCTGAAATTGATAAAGAGGTGACTCCCTTATCTCTTCCTATTTTTATATAGTAATGATAAAGAAAACTATGCTAACACTAACCCTATACACAAAAGTCAACTAGCCATACATTGGAAACAGAGAAGCAATTTACTTCGACATATTTAAAGTAAAGATTAATACAATCCTTTTAGTCATCCTCTGAGTGAAACAACAAAAAAACTAGTGAACAGAAGGGATGGGAAAAGGGAACAGTAAGTTGCCAGACAATCAAGGATCAAGCTCCCTGCTAATTTGGCATAGCTTATAAAGAATGTACGTGTGTGTGCGTGTGTGTGGGGGGGTGTGCGTGTGTGTGCATGAGGGTACATATGTCCCTGCATATGTGTTTGTCTAGGTTACCATCCAAGCCCAAGGCTCTCAGCCAAACTAGTAACTTCCACAGCCAGGATCAGTGCAGGGTGGCACACTTCACAGACAACATGGCACTGTAGCCAGTGAATGTGTGTGTGCGGGAGGGTACAGCTC
The DNA here is from genome assembly GCF_001444195.1 of Xiphophorus couchianus. NCBI lineage: Eukaryota > Metazoa > Chordata > Actinopteri > Cyprinodontiformes > Poeciliidae > Xiphophorus > Xiphophorus couchianus. The sequence continues at coordinate 33,344,753 of NC_040231.1, forward strand.
CATGGGTGGGCTGGCCTGTTCAGCTGCCTCTTTGGCACCATGGGCGTCTGGGCAGCAGCATTTCAACCAGACAAACGCAATACTAATGAAGAGCTTTTGACTTGTGGCACTAAACACTTGAACTAGTTGAGGCTTATTGTGTAGAAAGCCATGCAGCTTTGATTGGTGTACTTTATTGTTCTGTAGCTGCAGTTAAAGTCTTGGCCATAAATCCAACATGTTCAAAAAGTGTCATTTTCAGGAGAGATTCAAGTGTTTTACTTTAACAGAGCGTAGTAATATGTTTTTGTTGTATTTATAATTTTAGACTGAATGTATGTATGTATGAGTAATTTCTTAATACATTGTGGCCAAACTGCATCAACACAGAGACACTGGCTGTGAAACTTAAGGTAGACATTTTCCTTGTGGCCGTTTTGGATGTGGAAATTTTTTTATCCCTCGTTTTGTTTGTCCCACAGGTGAGGCCAGCTGGTGGGCCTGATCTCTAACAGGCTTCAGTTGGTTGTATAATCTCTGGCAGTCAGAGCTCTTCAGTGTCAAGGTGCGACAGTTTGGACATTGTCAAGTGTGCCCACACACATCTGTATTAAGCTGAAGGACAATGGTCACATGAGATGCAGGCTGGAAATTCCACAAGTTATTGTTATAGAATAGAATAGAATAGAATAGAATAGAAGTATTTTATTCATCCCAGCAAGGAAATTACTTCGCAGTTACAGCATAGAGACAAGACACAATAACAATTACCACTGAGTAGTAGTTGTCTATAAATTGTAAAAATATGAAATGCTGTTAATATAAAAAGCAACATAAGAGCAGTCCTTGCAAAGATAAAAAAAAAATGCAGATACAGTATGTATATGTAAATATATGTACAGCAAGTGTGCCACAGTGCAGTTGTTCAAAATTGGACTGATTAGTGCAGAACAATGATTTAGCTTTTATTGTACAGTGAGGTGGCATGTGGCAGGAAGGATTTCCTGTATCTGTCCCTACGACAGCGGAGCTGGAGCAGCCTATGTGAGAAGGTGCTCCGCTGTCTGTCCACTATGTGGTGGAGAGGGTGCTGTTTATTGTCCATAATAGACAGAACCTTCTTCAGTGTCCTCCTCTTCACCACAGTTTCCAGGGACTCCAGCCTTAGTCCCAGTACAGAGCCAACTTTCCTGATGATTTTGTCTAGTCTATTAGAGATTCTTCAGAAGAGCTCAAGGAAAGCAGGAAAATATGGTCTCTTCAAATCATATTTGATGACTTTTCCTGAATGACAGTATCCAATGCATTTAGCAGAATCTGTGAGTGGTGACTCAGAGAGCTACAAAAAAAAAAGAATGTATATTTCATACATACGCTCAGCATAGGAATGGAAATTTGTACTTGGTCAGTAATTTCCTTGTTGTTCATGCTCATATGTTCTTCCATCCATCCATCCATTTTCTGTTCACCCTTGTCCCTAATGGGGTCGGGAGAGTTGCTGGTGACTATCTCCAGCTACGTTCCGGGCGAGAGGCGGAGTACACCCTGGACAGGTCGCCAGTCTGTCGCAAGGCAACACAGAGATATACAGGACAAACAACCATTCACACACAAAACCTGTTTATTTCGTGTTAAATTGTGTCACAATAAGAAATGTATTTGTGGGTTGTTGAGCTGACTTAAAAATTGAGGTTACGTCCATGAAAATGTTGCCTATAATAATCTGTTTGTGCAAAACCCAAACAGATTAATGTGGAATTTGCTTTTGCTTGGTGTTTATGTTTTAGATTGAAAAAGCATATTTATCAGTTTATCAGTGGTGATCTGTCAGGGCCTGCAGGCCTAAAACATATGTCAGTCAGACTGTTAATTTATTGGTCTATGATTAGTAAAAATGTCAGATTGTCTGTCAAGTTCCTCTCCTAGCTTTTCCTCTGGTTTCTGCTTCCTGGAGAGTTTTCACCAATTACATTTTAACCATTATTTGTTGATCAGAGAAGTCTGCATGGAGGCCTTCACAATCTGTTCTGCAGGCTCTCTGGCAAGTAACTGCCAATCAAATTGGTTTCTTTAACTAATCAGATGCAGAGTAAGCGGCACCAAGGCCTTCGACCAGGCGTATGAAGTAAGGTTATTTACATGATGACTATTGAATAGTCAGAAAGTGTTCTATCTAGAGTTAGCAAACTGCATCTGGAGTGAACAAAAACAGCTGTATTCATTTGAAAGATGTTTTGTGGACCAGAAGAAGAAGAACCGTTAGGTTCAGCACCATGGGCTCTTTGCACGTACACTGACATCACATCCACATGAGCGAAATGATTTGCAGTGAATCTTAACTGAATACTTAAAGTACTTAGTTGTCAGACAAATAATTTCTAAGTACTGTACAGACATTGGCTGTGTTAACTTCAGATCTATAGAAAAATCTCAGCTCCAGAAACTTCAAACATGATCAGCAGGTATCTGGTGGAATGTCTGGAAGTCAAACTAAAAAAAGTCGTTTCAGAATACAGTTGCTTTGAAACATCAGGTGCAATGCACATTACAACCTGTAGGGGTTGCTATAATAATTTTAAAAATGTTTTCCCATGACAAAGAATTTTACACTTCTCATGTCTACACAGATGCTAATATCTCATAAAACACTGCATTATGCATAGCTTAAAGATTGTTTTACCTTCTGGACTGTTTACCCTTCATTTTTAGGGCTAATAAAATTGTATTTCAAGAGAAATTTAAGTGACATGGATAACAGCTTTGCTCCATCCCTTTTAAATATGATTGATAAAATCAGTAGGTCTGCACAGAAATTTGCTGTCTGAACTGAGTATTTATGTATACAGCCTCATTAAGTTTGCCTTTGAGCACATCAAGACACTGTGCTGCTGAACTCACCCATCCACCCACCTTCAATATAGTACAGTAGAGGGGCGACAGAAGGAGATGTGAGGCGATAGTCCCCTTTTTTCAGGACAGAAAAAGACCCCAATTGTGTCTGAGCGCCCTCCTCTCCCTCGCCTCGCCTCGCCTCACATGCCTCTGAAAGTGCAAAGAAAAGAGAGAAAGAGACTTAGAGAAAGGGAGAGGGAAGGAGGGAAGACTGGTTCGCTGTGCAGCTGCTCCTGTGGAGGCCTTTGGATTACATCAGAGTGGCAAAGAAGAAAGGAACGAGAGAAAAGAGAGAGAGAGGAGAGGGGCACCCAAAGGAAAGGGGGCACCCAGAGGAGGGTGTGAGGCACACTCCACAAATCAGACCTCTTTTTTTCCCTGATCTCTATCCCTACTCCCTCTCTCTCTCTGTATCTCTATCAAGGGTTGTAGTGGTGCATACCCTCCACAGAGCTATTATTGTTATCAGAGGGAGGAGGATGTTCACACACATGCATAGACAGACACACACACACACACACCCGCACACACTCCGACCAGAGGTAACAGATTATCTTAAAAGATTATAGATTGTCGTCTTCCTTCAGTTTCTAAGTTATTCATCATGAAAGAAGACAAAACAGATTAAATCAAACTAAACTCTTTCAATGACTCACTAACATTTGTAGTTCATTAGATTGGCCATGTATACAACTCTTAAAAATAACACTCAGTTAGAAATGCTAAACAAGCCTTCAGGACTATGCTAAGGAGGACATTTCATGACCTCTACCTTATAGCAGGCCTTGAAGGGGACATATCATGCACTTTTTTAACCCTTAAAAACATTTTTGGGTACTTTGAGTGTCTAGGAGTTAAAAAATGTAAACTTACCCTTCTGGTGCTCCGTAGATATCTTTATATTAATTTCGGGTTAAATCTTTCAGTCTGTACATTTTCAGCTATTTACTATAACGTTTTTCTTCATTATAACTTCACCACATTTGCTGTGGAACTGCTAAACAAGGTCATGACTTCCAGCTAATCAGTTTTGTGAATCCTCCATTGTTTTCCTTGCAATTTTGTAGTCCAAGTTTAATTACACAGAATTTGCAAGTAAACAAGTCAAAATGTTTACTTTACTTGTTGCAAGTAAACAAGTCAAAATGTTCAGTAAGGAATACTGTGTGTATTCCTTACACACAGTATTCCTTACATACAGTATTCCTTACATTGCCACCCCCGCCCCCGTCATCAGAGCCTCTTCAAAGTGTCTGGTCAAATTTGATTTTGGGGGGAATGTACCCACATCTGCATGGAAAATCTGTTTGCATGGATCACTCAAGGACGATTGCTTCAGCAACCTCCACCATCATCAAGAGGGCTTTTCCAAAAGACTTTGAGGCTTCAGTTCTTTCTCTCTACTAAAACAAGCGGTAAATTGCTAATAACACTAAAATGACAGCAAATCTAATTTCAGACATAAATTTAGTGTGTTGATAATCACGTCCCAGTCATTGGGTTGATGATAGCATTAAGCCTTGTGCTTCTGTTAGCGCTGTGTGCTAGCATTTAGCTGCCTCCTTGTATGCTTAGTATAAACTCAGTTGTTCTCTTAAGACCTCAGAGGTCTGTTGGGTATTTGACATGCATGGACACTATAGTTAGCCTACGCTACATATTGTAGGTAGTTGGTACTGTAAATACAGTAATTACCATGGCGATGCATTCATTTGAATGTGTGGTTCTGTAGGTTGGTCGTCTTCATTCTCCTGCTCTGGGTCAGACTCTGGCTCCAACATGGAAGGTTGGAAGAACATTTCACAGGGCATGAAATGTCTCATTCACATTTTAAAAATACAGCAAAATTCTGAAACACACCTCAGAACAGAGGTAAACCAGCGGTCTGTGCAGCTAAAATAACCAAGAATTCAGACCAAAGCATTAAGTTCTACTTTATATAGGCCATAAGTGAATTATTTACATGTGAAAAGGAAGGATTTAAAAGCATGATATATCCACTTAAGAAGTTTGTCCAGCATTGATCTCAGGTTGTTTTGCATTGACCTTTTTCAGAAGCAGTTCTGGCAATCTGTGGGTTTCACCAAGTCAGCTTCATTGATCTCTGGCTGAGCAATGTCCATAAAACCCCCAATAAGTTTTACACCTAGTTTCAGAGTCTAAAAATTAATTTGAATGTGAAGTTGGCATTTTTTGCTTTGAACAGTTAAGAAGTTTATCATCTTAATTTTAAGGAGATTGACCATGCAGGCCAGGATCTTGAAAATATGGATTCATAAAAATTTATTCAACAACTATTAAATGTAGAGATGCGGTCTTCTGGTTTTTCCAGTTGGGAGTTCTGCTGCAGTGTTAAAGACCGACTGAAGATGAACGGTTTTTTTATTGATACTTAAAGAAAATTATATTACAGTCTTCTGATTAAGAGGAAACAAAAGCATTAATATGCATTTCAGGTTCCTGTTATGACACCAACCTTGTAGGTTGGAAATATTGCTCAAATTTCAAGCAAATTGTTTCAACTGGCCTTCACAAAACATTAATTGTTCAAAAACAGATCTGAAATCCCTGATGTTGGTGAATTCAAATGGATAATATTTTATCTGATTAGAGGAACAATACTTTCTTGTGACATTATCAGTTCAGAATTTATATAAACTGAATAATAAACACTGATAAGGGTACATGTAAATTTAACATTACGCCTTCATTGTGTAAAATTCTCCGTATTTTTTCTGACCTGATGGAATCTCTCCTCCTGCTCATCACTCATTGATCAGATTCTCAGTAAAACTATCCAGATGTGAGAACAAGTCCCGCATTTTGATGCTCATGTTGCATCCATGGTTCAAAACGTTAAACTGATTGAGGAAAACCAATGTAATTTTTGGATTCAGCTCATCAAAATTACCCTTAAACAGTTGGAAAAACCCTAGACAATTTGTATCTGTTGTTGTTGTTATTGTTAGTTGTTGTTTAGCATTATCATTTGTTTCAGTTTTAACAAATGTGTATTTTAAAGGAGAAACATTTACTCAGAATAGACAGAGAGAGAGGCTGGGAAGACAGTAAAGATCCTCAGGTAACACACTGACAGTCTGTTTAATGACTAACAGTATTTAGTGTCTTCATTCTGTCAGTCACTGGTACCCTCACAGTATGTTACTATTGTAATCAATTACTTAATGTACTCTTGATGCATTTCTTTTCATCTTGTTGCTGTTTATCGCCTGTTGCACCAGTTGAAGCTACAGTTAACATATGTGTAATTTTTCAACATTTGGCTCTATTTGCCTACAGATTTGTCCATTTTTTCATGCATATTATCTGCCAACCTTTCCCTTCAGGCCTTCCTCTTTCAGGTAATTCTGCCTCTGCTTAATTCAGTTCAGGTCAGTTCTGTTTTATTAAAATCCTAAAGGGAAATTTAGTTGCAGAGACATCCTGAACACAAGAACAAAGGACACATTCACATAAAACATCAGTCAGTTCTCTAGTAGAACACAATTACAAATCTAGGAGAGATAATTGATGAAGGGCAAACCTCTCTCCTCCCATATGCTGATGATGCATCACAGCACATGATAAACTAAATGCATCGCATCCCAAAATTACAGGGACATGAAGTGTGTATCATTTTAAAAACCTGAGAGGTGGTCTAGTCTGGGTAGTGCAGGAAGATTAAGTTCAGCAATGACAGTGGGAATGATGTTAGGCATCCTAAAGCAGCAGCCAGATGGAAGGAGATCAAATTTACTATAAAGTGGGTTTCAGCACAGCTGACAATAAATTTAGCCATGGTTCTCACTCGCTTAGAGTATATGTTCTGTAGCTGGGCGTGCTGCTCTCCAATTACATGGTTTGAGCCTCATCTGCCTATTTTTGCTGAACACAGTAAGGAAATTAAATCAAGTGACAACAGTAAGAGAGAACTGCTTCAACAAAACATTCATAAAATAGGATCATTAATACATTACAAACGTTAAAGGAACTCAGTTTTCTTAAAAAGGTCCTTCCTGTACACACCATTTGTGTTTGATTCAAAACACAAAAACAAGCTTGTCTCATTCTCAATAACAGTTCCCAAGTATTAAAACCCCACTGCCATTTACAGCTTCTATGTTCTGAATGATTGTGCTAGATTCAGGTTTCCAAAAGTCACAGAGCATGTTCTTAGTTTGTGATTAATAGAATAGAATATTAATCATTAATAGAATAGAATATACTTTATTGATCCCCAAGGGGAAATTGCGTATTTGTTGACAAGCTGCTACATCCGAGGTATATATATATATATATATATATATATATATATATATATATATATATATATATATATATATATATATATGATGAGAGAGTTCAAAATGACTAAATATAAATAAATAAATAAATAACAAATATGCAAATATGACAAACAATAAATCTATAAATGAGTGCAGAGAAAATTAGTATTATTAGCTCAGACTTGGTCATTGTAAAGCCTAATGGCTGCAGGCAGAAATTATTTTTTGTGGCTCTCTGTGGTTCACTTTAGCAAAACAAGTCTCTGACTGTAGGGGCTAGTGTATCTGAACGGCATGTCATGAAGTGGATGAGACTGGAAAAAAAGTCCGTGCACCAATTGTTAAAGCATCCATTACAGAACTGTGCTCAGTTTCAGTCATTTGAAAGATTTATTATAGCAGAGACATCAGAAATATGCTGATTCTCATGGGCTTTATAATTTGTGTAAAGAATGACCAGCAGTGCAGAAAGAAACCAACCCAGAGGGAAGCCTGTGGACAGGAACCTGGATGGCCACACACTGTTAATTCTCACACATTGTAACCAACCTGACAGCTTGGCAGTTGACACTAGAAAATTGGCCCAACAAATGTTCTTTTTAGATTTATGTGGTTTGAGTGGAGCTAAAGTGCTAACTTTCAGCACAGCAAGAGACCAAAGAGGAGGTGTACTTATGATTCAGCTCTAACTAAAAGTTTGGCTTCCCAGGTGTAATTTTTTTAAGATTTTTTTTTTTTTAATCAAACATTTAATAGTAAACATTCTGTTTATACTTGCCAAAATAAACATGCTTTCTGACTCTGCCTTGCCTTCCATTTTGGTGGTGGCCACTTCAGCTGCATGTAGACTGCTGCAAACACTGGGACGACTGAATGGACTGAAGCAACCGGCCACACAGCCAAAACGGAGCCTACAAGGAATTTGTTAACCAGACAAGTTAAAAAAAGTGGAAGATGTTGCACTTTTGGCATCCTGTACCTGGTTGTGCTGTGCCAAGTCACTATTTTTGAGAATAGAAACTGTGAATGTAATCAAAGTAACCACCTCTGCTGAACAGGAGACATGGCAGGAAGTGGAGGAAACAGCTTGGAGATGAGGAGGGTGGGTTAAGAAATGTGAATGACTCAGCCCAATGTTAGGAAATAATCGAATGACACTGTTTTGGGTTGATCGCTAAACATAAAAAAAAGTTTCAACTCAAAAGTCCAAAAACCCACATGGAAAATGCCCAGTTGCCCTGATTACTGGTCCACTTTGGGTGCAACCAATGTGTGAAAAGGTCAAATGGCAATCATTTCTTTTCACCCCAGGGCCTTTAGATGACATAAACAACATCCATCCATCCATCCATTTTCTGTGCACCCTTGTCCCTAATGGGGTCGGGAGGGTTGCTGGTCTCTATCTCCAGCTACGTTCCAGGCGGGAGGCGGGGTACACCCTGGACAGGTCGCCAGTCTGTCGCAGGGCAACACAAAGACATACAGGACAAACAACCATTCACACACAAACACACACCTAGGGAGAATGTAGATAGACCAATAAACCTAACAGTCATGTTTTTGGACTGTGGGAGGAAGCCGGAGTACCCGGAGAGAACCCACGCATGCACAGGGAGAACATGCAAACTCCATGCAGAAAGACCCCGGCCGGGAATCGAACCCAGGACCTTCTTGCTGCAAGGCAACAGTGCTACCAACTGCGCCACTGTGCAGCCCACATAAACAACATAAACATCTAAAAAAGTAAAAAATAAATCCTCCAAGCAAATAGGATTTAGTAATATGTTGACATGCTGTATGCTGCCAGATGAGTTCTAAAATAAATGATTGCCTCGAAATACTTTCTATTTTATAAAATCTTGTTATAAGTTGTGTAAAACTGAAATGTGTTTCATTTTTTAAATTTTAGCATTTGAAATGATGTCTTATTGTTATGCAAAAACAACCTTTTGTGACAGTTAAACAGGTATGAATGAGGAGGAGATGTGTTTGGAATGTGGGAGACAGATGTCACCACAAAGGCCTGGGAGCCGAGAGGGCGGGGGGGTTAGAAGAGCCAGCAGAACTGCCTGTTCTCTGAAAGGCCACAGACCAGACCTGGAGTACAGTAAGAGAGGGAAGGAAAAGTTATCTCAAAACTCTGCTCTCTAATTTTGGAAAAATAATAACACACATATCATGTGCTTTGAGGATGTTTCTTAAAATCCTGAAAAACGACATTACACATTGCCTTGGAGCTATATGATGGCTTACAAAATATTTGTTATCATTGAACTTTTCTGTTTTTACAATCAAAGTGATACATTACAGCCACAGTTTTCAATGTGTTGAAATAAGGAATTTGTGTATTGACCAAGACAAAGTGTAGGTATTACAAGACTGTCAAGGCACCTTACAGACAGATTAGACTGATTTTAAGAAATGTCTAATCAAATAAATCCAAATATATAAACATCAAAATTCACTTATATCCCTTCCGATGCAGTCCTAGCTAAGGCAAAAACAACTCGGTTTAAGGTTATTATAAGCTCATTGAAGTATATTTATAAATTACTAAACTAACTTACTTCCTTCAACAACTTGGTTTTGTAATCAGATGTTGGACTTTCACAGAGTGGTACTCTTTATCTTTCTGCTGAAATTGAAAGTAGGTTAATGCAGTGCATTGTGGAATTAATAGTTCTCACACCAGCCTTCTGTAGGCAGCCCTTCATGTCTGGAGAGGAGACCCAACAGCGCCCCCCATCTTTAGTCACTGGAAGAAGTTTGAAACCAGCAGGACTCTTCCTAGAGCTGCCCGGCTGTCTGGACTGAGCCATCAGTGGAGAAGGCTCTGAGTCAAAGAGGAGACCAAGAACCTGATGGTCACTCTATCAGAGCTCCATGTTCCTCTGTGGAGAGAGGAGAACAACCATCTCTGCAGCAACCCACCAATCAGGCCTGGATGGCAGAGCAGTCAGGTGAAAGCCACCTGCCTGGAGTTTACCCAAATATACCTGAAGGACTCTCAGATCAGGAGGAACATTTAAAGCATGGGGTGATTTTTTTCATGACTTCCACTAGTATATTTTGCAAAAAAAGAACCCCCCCAGCCCCCAAAGTCACTGTTTCCTCTGAAACTGCTGGGGTTTTTTCTGCTCTGGTTACTTGTTCCTGGTTTTCTCCTGGTTTTCTCATTGCATGTCACATTTATAGTGTTAAAATTAGGAAAGAATAGGGAAGTATGGGCTTGGTTGGTATCAAGCCTTGCAACAAGAAGGTCCTGGATTCGATTCCCGGTCCGGGGTCTTTCTGCATGGAGTGTGCATGTTCTCCCTGTCCATGCATGGGTTCTCTCTTGGTACTCCGGCTTCCTCCCACAGTCCAAAACATGACTGTCTAGTTGATTGGTCTCTATTTTCTCTTTAGGTGTGTGGGGGGGTGTGTGGTTGTGTGCATGATTGTTTGTCCTGTCTGCCTCTGTGTTTTCCTGTGATGGACTGGCGACCTATCCAGGCAGGTGACCCCGCCTCTCACCCTTTGACCTCTGGAGATAGGCACCAGCACTGGTGACATATTCATAGAAGTTAATTGTCCTCCCTTTCTTAAGCTTAGATCAGCGATTTTAGTTTCTAAAATGAGCTAAATTCATTTGTACAAAACCATAGACCACACTTTCCACCATGTCGTTCTGTGATTTTTTATTAAGTAAAGGTGGTGTGATTGCTGTCTTTTTATCATTTTATGCACTCCATTGCATTTTTGCATCATTTGTATCAATCAATCAAATTTACTTGTGCAGCAGATTTCAGCAACAAGGCAATTCAAAGTGTTTGACATCAGAAAAACACAAAATAAAAACCTCACACAGTCACCAATTTAAGAAACCAGTTTAGCTAAAAATGGAACATGGTGATCATTGTGCACTGTAGTCAAGTTTAACAGGTGGTTGTTACATCATTTGCGCCTCATTGATCTGCAGACTCCAAAGTCCCTGAATGCACAAAGCACTTAGATCAACATTTACTCTAAGTAGCAAAGAAAAGTTTTGTTGTTTGCACATGTTCATATTCTGCCAAACATTCCAAATTCACACTTCCAGCAGCTTTTAAAATTCTTGTTTCAGTTTCCAACAGAAGGTCAGTGGTGACCGAGTTCTTTCCAGCAGCACGGGAGTTGGACAACACAGTGATTGCCTTGAATTGCTGCATGCAACCCTGGAATTCATTATTCTTTGAAGCTCCAGAATACAACAGAAGACATTTTCAGATGTTTGCATTTAATGAATGTGTGATTACAGTTCTTTGTGTCTGGCAGCCACGGCAGTAGCTGCCTGTCCGCTCGCATTAAGTTGACTTAATTGTGTTAACATCTCAAGACAAAAATGGCCTGAATCTTGCTGATAGATGGGGGTGTGGTGAGTGGGCGTGTGTGTGTGTGTGTGGGAGTGACAGTTGCTATATCTAGAAGACAGTAATGCATCAATGCAAGTTTGTGTGCTAATTGTTCTTTTATATCAAATCATAGAAGTGATTTTAGACAGCATGTCTGCTCGTCATTCTCTAGTGCCATGTTGTTTCTGAGTCAACTTTAGAAGTGTGTGAGTGTTGTCAGCCTATGGGGAGGTTGGAGAAGGCAATTACTGGTATTGTTCACCATCCCTTTTGAATTGACGCCTTATCAAGAAGAAGCAGGAGGATTTATGTGTTGAGTTCCTCCCTCCTTTAAAAGCAACCTTGTCCTCTGTGTTTCTCTACACTTCTCCATTCAGCTTTCAAAATGCCTCAGTTTAGAGAAACATTTGTAGGAAGACAGCTATAAAGATACAAACAAAAAGCATTAACTCTAGAATTGTCTTCAAATAGAGAAGATGGATTTAAACACAAAAGCTGTGTATTTATACTACTGTGCTTAGTAGGTTTAGGTTTTTATTATTAATGACAGTAATCCTGTAACATTACATGCATCAATGTGGCCCAGGTACATAAGCACATGTTCTCTCTTAGGTCTCAAAATGATGCTGCTTCTCAGACAGTCTGAAGATCCTGATGAGGAGCAAAGATTCCCCTAAAACTAAAACCATTCATCCAGGTCTGAATACTGACCTGGCGTCTGAGGTGGGGCAAATGGTGGGGGCCATTTGGGAAAAAACAACAACAAAAAATGTAATAATAGTTTTTTCCAAAATTTTCTTAAAGCATATTTATCGGATTAATGAGATAAAATTAGCAAGACATAATTGGCTCTCTTGACATTTTGAAACTGTGTACCACATGCCATAAGCAACAAAATGACTTATTTTCTGCTTTTGGTCCTGCCCTGGTTTGTTGAGTCCAGTTTTTTTTTTTTTTTTTTTTTTTTTTGGTTGGTGAATGAGAGTCGCTGATAAAAGTAAAATAAATGCCTAACCACATGTCTCAGTCCTTTTACTCTCATTATCTGCTCAGTTTAGCTGTTTCCATTTTACTACCGGATGTTGATCTTGATGTCTGTGCCAACAGCATTACAGCTCTTGTGTGGGAGCTTGAGGGTTAGCTGTTCAAAGTCACCGCCACTTTATCACTAACGCGTCACTGTTTGCACACACCAACAAACAGAGATACTGAAGTTATTACTCAGGCATGTGTCCTCTGCAGGTCAATGTGTCTTTGCGGTGCTTGCATTTTACCTCTTTTCTTAGTAAGTTCAGAACATCCTGAATAACCCAAATGCCAACAGGGCTTTTGATTTACCGCTACAGAGACCCCTGAGACTCCTGAGAAGGAGTATCCAGGAAGAATGTCATTAACCTTTAAACTGTCACAACAATCCATCATAAAGTTTTTTATGTAAGTAATCATCTCACCTAAACCTGCTCAAATGTTTACTGTCAAACATCAACTGTGTTAATTTGATACTTTGACAGGAAGCTCAGCAGTGGCATCTACCTTTGCTTCCACAGAAACTTTTAGTCTGTGATCTTCCATGGCACCCAGGAAAGTTACAGAAGCCTCTCCAAAGTCACACTTTGCAAGATTTAATGTGAGGGACGTGTCTGTGACTACTTGTTTGTCATTATCTGAGACATTAATAACTGACATTTTTGTCAATGAACAAAAATGAGACTAACTCATAGCAGAGAAATATAACTAAATCATATAAGTTTAGCTGAAACGTTTGCTGACTAGACTGGTGTTTTCATGACAACTGAAGTTACTTACTTAGTTACTTCATTGTGCTTTAAAATGGCAATATGTGACTGGAAAATACAAAATATCAGCACTTTAAAGAGAAGCTTCAAAAGCAAACGAGGTGGATTGTTAGAGCCTGGCAACAAATGATGATGTCATCCAGGACCGGATCTTTGTGTTAAGACTGACTGCTACCAAAAATCCTTCCTGCCCACAGTACCAACAAACACAATGACTCTGTTTAGATACTTGGATGATATGACTTATGACAACATTCAATTTTTCATTAGAATAAACTATTTTTATAAATTGAATTGAACTGAATTTTTTCAGTTTACAATCCAGTTATACTTTTTTATATTTCTGTCAAAATACATACTAGAATACCAATAGAAAAGAAAAAAAAGAAAACATTAACCATTTGTTTCCTTTCATAATATATTGATAAACATGTTTGATGTCCCTTATGAATTATATTATATAAATTATACATTTCATCTGGTTAAAGACAAGTTGACTAGTTTTCAACTTCTTCATGAGAATGCCATGTTTATTCACAAAACTGTTAGATCAGGAGTGAAACTTCTTTGCAATTTATTCATATATTGAAAATATCTGTTTATCAAACGTCGGCTTTAAATACTTTAACCTGCTGTACAGACACTGAGCACATTAAAAAGATTTACGTGGGGGTTTTGATACTACTGTCAGCAAAAGAAAACACAGTGACTCTCTTAAATAATGGGAGATGCTAAAGCCAAGCAGCTATAGCTGAGCCTGCCTATGTCTCCTTGGATGACTGTCAATAGACGGCTGGTTGAATCAACAGAGGCTCTCTTTCTGAAGCTTGTAATTGGGCATGCATTGGAGGACAGATGTGCAACAAGTGTTTTAGTGTTGCTTCCGCTCCGCACACACACAGATGGACAGATTGACCTGTTGTTAATCAGGCACATGACAACATGATGCTTTTCTGTTGCTCACAAATGGCGGGGTGACTTTGTGTGTGTGTGTTTCTACAGTGTGGTGTGCAGTCTGGCGCACTGCAGAACAGATGTAGATTCAACAAGCCTGACCTTCCCGCCAAACTGACTCCTACTGTGAGCATTCCCACCCCCATGCACATACACAAAAACACCCAGCTAACATACACGCACCCCCACCACTCTCCCGCCAATGGCCATAACCTCTGCACGCACATTCACAGAAACACATAAGCTTGGAGTGTGTGTTTCATGTCAATTCCCAGATCCCTTGTATGGACACAAAGTGGCCTTGTGTTAGGCACATGGCAGACCCGTTCGCATGTGTGTGGGAGTGTGTGTGCGAAGATCAGGCAGGTGCTTCTTTTGTCTCAGAGACAGTAGCGCTTATCCAGACAATAGTGCAGAACGGACAGTTGCCCTCAACACAGTATCACAGCCTATCAGGCCTGTGGCCTGCGGCATGCTGCCTTGTCATATTGTCAGGGACCCTTCAGCAGACACACAGGATGGCTGGCAAGCGCACTCTGGAGAATTTGTGCATTTGTAATTGAGTAGGAAATGATCTGATAAACTGAAGGATGGAGGAGCAGAGAAGTGCAGCTACAGGCCAGGTTTGTCCTGAAGCTGCACGTCTCTGTTGCCTCTGCTTCCAAGAATTAGGCAACAGGAATCTGATTCTCCTCAACAAAGTGTGGAATAAGTTTAAAGATTGCAGACAATGTGAACATCACCCTAGACTATATCATGTAAAGTCTAATGATACTGTGCAGTAGATGTAGATCTTTGTTGGAATGATATACTTTGAAATGTGACCTGTCTTCTTTTCATGGAAGAATAAAAACAGTTTGATTCACATATTAGTATAGGTTTATGTCACTGGTTGTTCAACAAGTTTTTAGATATTAAGATTTGACATTCCTTGACCTGAGTTATGCTTCTGCATGACTTTTTAAGTGGATGTGTCTCAGAGGATCCTGAACCTGCTGTCCTGCCAGCAGACACAGATCAGGGAGTCCCATGGAGTTCAGGCCTGTTGAACATGAATTTACATCTGAGTAAAAATATTTCACTTTTTTTTTAAATGAGGAAACTTTTGAAGCAAGTCTTGCACTTAATTTGCAGGAACTGTTTTGACAGGGTTGTTTTTATTAACTGCGAACTTGAACAAGTTCACTTTTAAAAATAAAAATGAACTTGTTCAGACTTTGAGTAGTGAAAGTCTGAGAGCAAAAATCTGTTTGTGAAAAAAATCCTGAAAAGAAAACAATGTCTTCAATTCCTGGTCATATTCAAACATCAAACCCAACATTGTGTCCCCTCGTCTCTTGTCTTGACATCATTGTTGAATCATCCGTCTGCTGACAACAGTTAAATCCGTCTTGGCACCTGTTGCCCAGATAACAGACATGTGTCCAGCCTGTGGTCACTTCTGCACAACAATATGGATCCATGAAAAAAGTGAGGTTTCTTTCCTCAAGAATGGCCTTGTGTTCTCACGCCATCCTCGTCTTCCCACACATCCCTCTGACCTCATTGCATACACTTGATCAACTTCCTTATGCTTGTGGGTTTGTGTCTTGAAGCGTGGCCGTGGTGCAGTGATGAGTCCTTCTCACCAGGAGGCCTGTGTCCTCTTGTAGAGCTGACCTGCATCTCAACTCATTAGTAACAACCACACATATCTGGCAACAATGCAACCTACATTTTTAAATGCTGGCTGCCTCTTTCTGCAGTCATACCTGAGTGAAGATGAAGTCTATTGTTTGCTTTTTTAAACTAAACAACGTTAGTTCATTCACAACAAGCATTTTGGTTTGCCAATATGGACTCTTTTTTTACAGACAAATTATATATGGTGATATATTATTTGCAATTACTAAGTGAGTGAAAGACAGCAGTTTAAATGTGTTAAACCACCAACTGCTGATTTTTTAAGGTAATTAACACTCACGCCCAAACAAATGATTTACATTTGCTTTCTAAAGGATCTGATGGACAGTCTGAAGACACATGAATGTCCCAATTTTATGTGCAATTAATTGTGTCAAAAGGTTAACGGGTCGCTGGTCAAGCAGAGCTGGGTCGTCTGCTCCCACTGGTCAAGGGTTTCAGGCACTGCAGTAATCCTGGATTCTCACTTCCTTTTTCAATAAGCTGAGACAATTTGACTGATGAAGATATTAGCTGAGTTCTTAGTGTCTCTGGTCCTATCAGCTTCTTTTTAGGTTTGTTTACAGTGGTAGAAAGGAGTGTTTAAGAATCTGCAGATTTTTACTTATGAGAACAATCTCTAAATTTCAGCTGAGACAATTTTCTTTGCATAGCCCATTTTCAGCAACAAGACATTTGAAAGTGCATTAAATGAAGAAAACTAAAATAACAAACAAGCTAAATGAAGAGAGGTTTGAAAACAGTTCATGATGATCTAGTTATTTCTAACTACAACATCACAGTATTGCAGTTGGTAGCACTGTTGGCTTGCTGGGTTCAATTCATGGAGTTGGCATGTTCTCCCTGTGCATGCGTGGTTCACTCCAGGTACTCCGGCTTCCTCCCACAGTCCATAAACATGACTGTATAAATTCTCCTTAGGTGTGTGAGTGTGTGCATGGTTGAAATGTCCTGAAATGCCTCACTGGACATAGGCACCAGCACCCCTCCCGACCCCATTAGGGACAAGGGTGAACAGAAAATGGATGGATGGATGGATGGATAAATAGTTATTATTAATAAAAGGCAGCTCTAAATAAACAGGTTTTTAATCAGTGTTTAAGGTGTTTAACAGTTTGTTCCATATTTGTGGTAGTCAGGGTAGAAAAGCAAAATAAATCTTATTAATACACATTTTATCATATAAATTAAATATCTACAATTTATTAACTTACTATAAAACCGGCATTGTGGTGTCCTCTCTTCCCTTAACAGATGAACATGTGAAAGTCTAGAATAACCAATGCGGAAACTTGAAACTCTCACAGAACTCTGGAGGTCAGCCCACAGGCCAGGTTGCTCCGGACGTTGATGAAGAAACCTCCCTGGTAGAGACGTGGTTCCTCCTCTGACGTATTGAAATCTGAAACTTGAGATGAAGGCAATCCTGCGCTCTCTTGTTGTAAAAAGGAACTTTGAGGAAACCCTCTGAAGGCAGAGTAAAATCCTTGGAGTCACTACAGAAGACACTGATGAAGCAGATAATGAAGAGAAGGAAAGTAATACTGATGATGCTAGGAGAAGAAGGAGACCATTTTTAGATTTAAATGTTCTTTACGAGTTTATACATTACTTATTAGTAATGTGTATCCATGACTGAAAAATTTTGTCATCCTGCTGTCTGGTGGATTTAGGATCCTCTCAGTCCTCTTGCTATCTTTGAATTTTTGGGCTTTCGTACCCTACATCCTGGGCAGATACAATGCTAAAGGCACTAGTGTCAAACTCCAGTCCTTGAGGGCCGCTTGTCCTGCAGTTTTTAGATGTGCCACAGGTACAAAACACTGGAATGAAATGACTTAATTGCCTCCTTCTTGTGTAGATCAGTTCTCCCAGCCTTGCTAATGACCTAATTATTCTGTTCAGGTGTGGTGCAGCAGAGGCACATCTAAAAGTTGCAGGACACCGGCTGTTGAGGACTGGAGTTTGACACTCCTGGTTTAAGGCCACTGCTGGTGTGACTGTTTGAGCTATAGACCCCATTCACACAACATCCCATTATCATTTACAACAGATATGAGCTCAGTTCTTTATATTGGGACTAGCCATTGCCTTTCTGTGCAATTCCACTCAAAACATATCCATGCTTCCAGAACAGTCTGGACTTTCTCCCCTTAAATCGGATTGTCTCTGGTCAATTTGTTACCAGTCCAACCAGTGAACAGAAGAAGTAAAGAATGATGACTTTGGTTCTCTGCGCTGTTTTAGAGTTGTAGTCTGCCTGGGGCGTGCTGTGGTGGCGTAGGGGTTAGCGCGACCCGCATTTGGAGGCCTTGAGTCCTCGACGCGGCCGTCGCGGGTTCGACTCCCGGACCCGACGACATTTGCTGCATGTCTTCCCCCCTCTCCTTCCCCGTTTCCAGGGGCCCACAAAAGACCCCCTGGAGGGGTAAAAAAACAAAAAGAGTTGTAGTCTGCCTGTAATTTTAGCAAAGGCAGTGCAGGAAGTAGATAAAGCCGTTCAGTCCATGTTGGTCACTCCAAATATTGAATTGAACATGAACAGCCGTTTTGTTCAGATCGGTAATCCTGTCCTCACAGTGGATGATGGTTGTTTACAGGGCAGGCAATTTCTGGTTAGCTTCTTAGGGTCAAACTGGTGCATTACAAATGTCACGAGCAAACTTTAGCTATCTGATAAGATTTAAAATCTGGACAAAGCAAAACGTAGAACAAGGAGCTGGTTTTCACCAAGCTTGTTGTGGCATGATGTGCTGGTTTTTGAGATCTGTCAGCTAGCTTCACGTTTTTATTGAAATGATTTTAGATTTTAAAGAGCAGGCCGTAATCAGGACATCATGATTTTATTTGATTGTTACTGAAGAAATCAAAGACTGTGCAGTTTGTCATCTTTTGTACAATATTAAATCCTGGTTTAATTTTTCCCATCTTGCAGGAATACGTAAATCACATAATCAACACCAACTGGCATAAGCCTGCTGTCATATATTATATCACTATCATATGTTATATGATAGAGAGCACCAGTCTGTGAGCTTGGTGAGAGTCAATAATGTTTTCTACAAATTCTCATATTATAGGAACCTTCTTGAATTCAAACACATTTGATATGATCGCTTTCACTAAGGAGTTCCAGAACTGTTGCTATTGGTTCTTTGTAACCTCTAACAAAAGCATCCTAACCAATGAGCTTTTCATTGGTCATTAGTCAAACAGCCCTGTCAGACTGTAGATGTAAGAGATATTAATGATTTGTGAAATGTGATCATTCTTTGTGTTTCAAGGAATAATAGAGGGCAAAGGTTCACGAAATCTGGAGAAATTTCAATTTGAAAGTGAAAGCAGAACTTCAAAGTGTCTGGTTCAGAGGTTGGAAAGCTCTCTGCAGATGGTGGGTTTGGACCACAATCACTTGTAATTGTTGAGCTTTCCATTAAGAAGGCCTTCAGGTTTGGAACTTATTTAGTAACAGGTGATCTGATTTATCCTAAAACTACATTTTATATTATCCAAAAGTCCAAGTGTTATTTATGTGTGTCAGACACTATTTGGTTTGTTTCTTTTGTTTGAAAACGGTAGTATTGTTATTTGCACAGTTTTATTTCCTCTTCTTGTAAATAGTCTTGTTTTATAATACACAAAGAAATGTGAATATTTTTGCACCTTTTTAAAATTACTCTGTTCATTTGAACATTTCTTTGCATTGTAGTATCAACATAAGTTATTCTTGATAACTTAAGTTGTAAATTTGCCTTTACTGTACAGCATGTTATTCTTAACTCTGTCTTATACTTTTATTTTTGCATAAATGTAGATGCCTTGGCTTGTCTGTCCCTTTGGTGCTGGTTCACTTAAATTTCCCCACTGAGGGAAAATAAATTATTTTTGTTTCTATTCTTCATTTTCACACATTCCTGCTAATATGTGCTAGAAAAGTAAGAGTCTTTCTGTATGAATTGGAAAGCTAATCTCTTTGACATCTTTAGTCACTCCATTATTATCCATCTGTCCATACGAACATTTTCTGTAAACCGCGGTCCCTAATGGGGTCAGGAGGTGCTGGTGCCTATCTCCGTTTTGGGCAAGAGGCAGGGTTCACCCTGGACAGGTCGCTAGTCTGTCACAGTCCATTATTATTAATTTAGAATTAAAATTATTTTCTATTTTCACTAACATATTTTTCAAACTGAAAATAATAACATTTTGGAGTGGCCTTGTCAAAGGCAAAGCAAAAAAAGGAATCCTACAAAATACACATGGAGAAAGCTGGCCAGTGGGGGAGTTGACCACTGTAATTGCAGTGAAGAATTTTCCATTGATTATGGAGAAGGGTATAAATATTTGGAAATGTCATTTATATTAAAATGCAAATAGCAAATTTTATTGCAAAAGCAATAGCAGACAAATAAACATTCCTTTTTTCAAAACTGATGCTATAGTTTACATAGTTTTATCTTTTTAAATGATACCTGTCTTTTTCAGAAACAAACACTTTGGTTGAGAGAAAAAAGTCTAACTGTGCTGTGAAGTAATGTGTTCTCATCTCCTTGTTGTGCAGCATATCTTTTTGTTATGTCTTGCCAAAGTTTCAGTTAAGAGATGTGTTTGCTTCCACTATGTTCCTGTGTTTGCTCTACTGCCTACACTCACCTGTCGGGTTTTTCCCTAAACACTGTGCAGATGTTGAGTGTTCATGGGGGAAGTCAACTACCTTAAAGCAACAACAGTCGTCTGTTCATTACCTGACCCACACTGCTCACCCACAGAGGACGTTTGCTGAAGGCGATGGTAGCATGCTTGTCAAAACATCAGTAAAAGCCTGTTAAGAGATTATTTGCATTGTTACAATTGGAAAGAATGAAGGAAAGAGATCCAAATTCCACTGTTCTACTGTGTGTGTCAAAAAACTGACACACACACACACACACACGCCAACTAAAAGTGAGCAACTCAAGGTACTGTATGTATGTACTGTAAAAAATAAATTATTTTGCTGTTTTTCAGTCACATCGGATTAAATGACTGAGGCTCTCTTCCTTTAGTGTAATCTGCATGTTTAAAATAACCACCAGGATCTGTTAGTTCACTAATAACTTCTTCTTTAATAAAACTACAGCCCAACACTGCTCTCTGTTCATCTGCCACTAATGTACAGGACCTTGTGAAAGTATTCAACCCCTTTACCAGACTGTGTCTTACACACAATTTGGAATTAGATTGAATTATTTTAGGGTTTGCATCATGTCATTTACAGAACATGCCTACAACTTTGAACATTTCACATGTTTATTGTGGCGCAAACAACAAGTATGACAAAATAACAGAAATTGTCAGTGTGCATCACTATTTCATTCCCCTAAATACAGCATGTTTTCATTTTGCAGCAGTTAGCAGGTCTCTGTGAGCTTCATAGGAACTTTTCCCATTCCTCAAGACAAAAACTTTTCCATCTCCTATTTCCACTGGTGAACAGCAACCTTCATGTCTGACCACAAATTCTCAATTAGATTGAGGTCTGAACTTTGATTAGGCCATTCCAATACATCCACAGGTTTGCCCTTAAACCACACAAGTGTTGCTTTAGCAAGAGAATTGATTTGGTCATTCTCTTGTTGGAAATTGAACCTTCGTCTCACACCACTGACAGACTGACTCTCAATTACAACATTGTATCTCAGATTTTTTTTTATCTGATTTAGTGGTAAATAATGAGAAGGTCATTATAGTGGGGAACCTTAACATTCATGTTGACACTGAGGGTGATACACCAGTGGTGTCCAAAGTCGATGATGTTGCCGTGGTTGCCATGTAAGGCTCCTGTGGGGTCTGAGCTAGCGCAGGTGCAGAGTGGTGGATACTTGGTTTGTTATGTTGGTGGACCATAAGTGCAGGTGAGTTGTCTGTGTGGTGAGCTGTGAGATGATGGCGTGAGTCACAATGGGGCCCTGGCTGGAGTAGGAGGCATTGCCTGCTGTGTGGTAGGTGATGTCATGGGGTGGGAAATTGTAGCATGAAGAAATTGTTTAGATGTATATGATCAGGTAACTGATCACTCCCGTCAATAAGGACTTCAGAGTTTTATGTCTTCAGAGTCCTTGTTGCAATAAAATTAGGAGCAGAATATCTCAGTTTCACATATTATATGTGATAAGACATGATATAACAGAACAGGATGAAACTTTGAACTGAAATATAAAGCTGACATGAACACATGAACAGAGGGTAAACATCTCAATCATCCTTTCTGCCACTGACAGCAGCAGTTACTGATGACTGCAGGTGTTGTGTGGTAGCAGAGTGAAGTCAAACTGTCAGCTCGTAGGCGGAGTGGGTGGCCCTCAGCACCGAGACAGACCAGCAGCCCCATGAGCACTCCTGTGTGGGGGGCAGGGTGCTGACAGAGCTATGGTGGTGTGTGTGAGTCCTTTTGTACATGTTAGTTCCTGTGTGTGAGTATGTATAGAAGATCAAGGGTAACCCTAAGCATAGAGGAGGTCAGTGGTGTGACAGTGAGGCTCTCCTAGCTACGGAGTGCAGGAATGTTCTCAGGGCCTGGGCCAGGGGAAGTCGGCTGCCCTGGAACAATCACACAAGAGTTAATATTGGCCCTGAAGGTCAGAGGTTAAATGCCTACAGGTCACAGGATGGAGGAGGACTGCAACCAGACTTAGGGGAGGGGAGCCACAGGCTGGGGCCATGCTGCTTCAACCAGCATTATGTTGTCCTGCCATCTCAGCAGTCTCTAAAGCACATCACCGGAGGAGGAGCAAACAATCTTCTGAACTTTCTCTTTTTCTCAAGAGTTCAATCAGGATTCTCAGGAACATAAAAGAGTGTGTGAGGAAAAAGTGTTATGTGGATTTTGAGCTTGGCAATTTTTTGTTTCAAGAATTTCAAAATGGTGGTGACACAAGACAAAACAAAACCAACTGAAAGTAAATGCACAAAGAACAGAACAGAAATTATTAGCAAAGAGATTATTATTGGGGATTGTATGACACAAAATCAATCCATCTCTCCATCTGTCATCTTTCTCATTCCATATTGGGTTCTAAGTTAACTGGTCCAGGAGGAAAACCCATACAATGCTCTACCTAGCTAAACTTTCAGGTCCTTCTAGGAGAACTGAAAATGTCCCCAAGCCACTAGGGATGCAAATCCCTACAGCATGTCTGGTCTGGTCTGGAATGAAGCCTTTGTAATTTTGTTGTTCCTACAATAAGGCTGGGTACCATGGCAATAAAAGCTTCCTATTCTGTTGTGTTGACTTCAATTGGCTCCATTTGGTGCTGAGTCTCTATTTGCATTTTTAGAGTTCTTGTCTTATTTCTAAGTTTCAGTCTGGTCACCCTACAGAGGTCATTTCAGCCTCGTGTTCCTGAGTTTTTGTTGTTTTGATCATGATTCATATCTCATGAATATTGGTAAGGGTAGACATACTGCCTTTTGGCTCAGCTCCTTCCTCACTACAAGCTCCAGCCCTCAAGGTTCAATCAACAAACAGTCATCCCCAAGCTTCCCCCGCTGAGCCGGCTCTACATATATGTATCCATGTAAACCACCCGCCTGGCCATTGCCTTCCTGTTCAATTCTGCTCGAAAAACGAGTCACACCTCCAGCACAGTCTGGGTTTTTTCCCATTGACTTGGATTGTCTATGGTAGATTTTTTTTCCAGGCCAATCAGCAAGTAGAAGAAGTGATGAACAATTATGTAGATTTTCTGTGTTGTTTTAGAATTGTAGTCTGCTTGTATTTTTAGCAATGGCAGCAGAAGGAGTGAAGGATGTCGTTCGATTCTTGTTGGTCACACTTCCAAATACTGAATTAACATCAACAGTCACTTCGTTCAGATCTGCACTTCTCTCTTTGCAGTGGAAGATGGTTGTTTACAGCTCTGGCAATTTCTGGTAAGCTCCTTTGTGCCAAACTGGTACATTACAAACGTCACAGGCAGGCGTTAGTGATTGGATAAAATTTATAGAGTCCACGCTGAGAGTCCAGAACCTCCAGGCTAATAAACCACAGCCTTCACATGGAGTCTTCTGTAATTGTACAACAAGAGTCTAGCATCTTTCTTGATGAACTATAGTGTGTAAGCTGGGTGTCTTGATTCCTACAAGGTGAAGATAAGAAGCAGTTTGAATTCATCTGGGTACAACAGTGCTATGCCCTTCATGCTTCTGCCTCTTCACAAGAATGATTTGTGTGTCCTCCATTACATGAGAAGCATGATGTCCAACAGCCACCTTTTCATTAGTGCTGACAAACCAGTCTAGTAAAACAGAATGCCATACTGTCCTGTTGTTAGAGGAGGCACAACTCCCATTAACCACACCTCATTAAACAACTTATTACTTTCACTTAATTTTTATTCCAGTCTGATATATTCACCAATCATCATCATTCATCACACTTAAGTTATGGTTCTATCATGTATAACAAGATCATGCTCAAAAGTATACTTTGATCGAAGTAAAGCTTTGGCTCTGTGGCTCAAACAGACAGAGGAAAAAATACACTGGAACAAAAAATATATAAACTGATAACTGGAGACATAATTATTGGTTATTTATTATATTGGTATAATGTCCCACAGTTGAACAGGCCTCTTAACCTTTCAATTGCTCCTCCTGTCCATCAGCCTGCATGCTGCTTTGATTGAAGTTGACTTGGCAGAAAGGAAAGTTGAGTCATTTATCTGGAATTGTGGATTTTATACACAGAAGGAGACTCCAGCCTGGCTTTCTCCCACTCTGTTCCTCTACTTCCCATTCCTCCCCCAACAAGGCTCAGGTTACAGTGGGAGCAAGGAATGTATGAATGGACAGCCCCCCACACACAAGTGTGTGCACACCGCCACAGACACACGGACATGAATTTCTGCTGATGCATTCATCAGTTGTTCATTCACAAATATCTGCCCGAGTCTGTCACCTGACCTTGTGCAAACAGAGGAAACCCAGAAAGATAAAGCTGTTGACTTATTAAGGAAATGCTTTAAAAAGCCTCTACAGTTAATAATGGTGCAAAACCCACATCTGATGCATTTGTGGTTTTGATTGCATTATTATGTCTAAATATGTTACTCTCACAGGGACAGAAGCTTTTGCATTTATTTAGAGTGATCATGTTCTCCAACCTCTTTGAAAGGTGGTAAAGACTTTGTTTGGACATTTTGTTAAATTTTAGTTAATGTTAATACACTTGACCATTTTCAGATAAATGTTATTTTGCTTGTGAAGCCATTTAATTCTGAAATAAAAGTCCATTCGTCCATCTATTACCTTACACACTTTTATCCCTTGTAGGGGAGCTGGTGCCTATCTTCAGTGGTCAATGGGCAAGAGGCGGAGTCACCCTGGACAGGTCAGTAGTCCATCGCAGGAAACAAAAGTCTTTTAAGGATAAAAAGGCTTCTATGCTCATTGAAAAAAAAATAAAAACTGGTGTTGTTTTATCTATCATATCCTGTTTTCCTGGCAATAAGTTAAAGAATTTGAGGAATTGTGAGAAATTAATGAACAGAGGAAAAAGTATTGTTCATAATAGAAATAATTTCAAAATCTTATTTTTTTCAGTTTATCAAAATCTCTCTCGTGTTCCAAAAATAAAGCTGCACTGTTAGCATAATGTTGATTGAAGCTGGATAAAGCTTGCCACAGATGGAGTGGCCTGGTAGGATCCGGCCTCACCGTTTGGAGACAACCATCCAGAGGGGATTTAAAGTTACTGTTTGGCTAAGGAGAGGCTTCGTCACCGTTATCTCTTTAACTGCAGCAGAAACAGCATGAGACACTGAGCTAAGCTATTGCTGATGAATAAAACACTCAAACAGCCTGTTCTCACCTAATTGTTTTGTGCGCGTTTAGCACAGCAGAGGAGCTGAAGACATTTGCTTTTAAAATGGTCTGAAAGTTCAAAAAGTACACTCTGAAAAAGCCTCTGCATGCTTTGTGTAGCTGCCTACTCCCTTTGTAGAGGCTCAGGCAAACTGAGTGTAAACAAAAGTAGAAATATCATTAATCTCACAAGCCAGTCACCAAAGTAATGACTGGCATGCTGCTGAGAATATCTGTTAAACCTTCACTGAACTGGATCGCTGTAGAAGCTAGACAGATTTTTTTTTTTATCTAAGGTGTTCTTTAATCAGAACCAAACAGAAAGATCCTCTTATGGCCCTGCAAAGTTCAGTCATGCCACCTCTTCACCTACATAGAGTGGGTGGATCAGCGCTCTGCCCACACCTTAGTTATATTAGCATACATTTCTCTCACATCGCTATGGCTTTGTTTGATGTGCACTTTGGTTCTTTCCGACTGTAATGTAAAGTGACTGTAAATGATTTTATCAACCCTGGCAGGGTCACGTAACATTCCAGCTGTCGGCACATCAAACACCATGAAGGGTGAGGCCACGCTCACTTCCAGTTCTCTGGCCCATATCTGCATCCTAAAACTAAGCTGATTACGCTTAATGCCTAACTACACAGATACAGTACCGGGTCTGGATTTACAGGAATCAGAAACTAAATGAAAGCTTTTTGAATGTTGTTCCTCCCAAATATGAGGAATATGTTTAGTCATCATTCTCCCCATCAGTGGTTCAAATAATGAAACCTACAAGTTAAAATGTGCTTTTTAAAAACATGTGTGAATCCTCTAGAGGGAGCATAAGAGCCGTGTCTGAGCACAGCATGTTGAACAAACTTGATGGGGGAGAAATGAACTGCACCGATGAAAATTCATTCATTCACAAACAGCTAACAAAAAGAAAGCAGAAACTCTTCAGGTGTGGTTATATATTACACCACTGGCTTTAGTGAGGCTGGCTGTCATTCAGACAGGAAAACATGGCTATGCATGTTTTTTGTGCTACAGTATCCATTGTCTACAAAGATGAACATCTGAATGCATTCACTAACAGCTGCTATTCTCTGAGATTAAAAACCACAAAATGTGATGCCTTCACATTAGACTATATGATGAGAGCCATTAAATACAGGACTACTAATCAACAGAGAAGAGCTCACAACTATTACAGTTTCATATTTACAACAAATATGCATTCAGTGTCCTGCTTTTTGCAAGGGAACTGGTTTACTTCTATCTTAATCAACTCAGCTGTCTTTGCTCCAAAACACTGTTAACATGTTTAGATTTTTTATACATACAATTTTCACAAAGCCAGTGTGCATTATGTTCTGATATACATGTCTAAGATTTGTATGTGCTAATCAGTTTCAGGGTTGCAGTGAATGTGGAGGCACACCAGCATTCAGTGGACAAGAGCTCAGGGAGACCCTGGATCTGTCACTACGCCAGCCAAGTGCCATGCAGGACAGAAAACCACACACACACACCCGCACACACACCCCTGCACACAAATGCCTGCATACACACATAGTATGTCGTTTTTTTTTTTATCCCACAGGAGCTTTGCATTGATGATCATTCATTTTTCATTCATTTCTGTAGCACTTCTTCTTGTAGGGCCCAGGCTCTAGGCCCCATAAGGAGCAGTCGGTCCCCACAAGTTAAAACACTATTTGTTGGTATGATTGGTCTTTCATGGTGAGAAATCCTGAAACACACACAATTACTTTGATGGGCGAATGTTAGAATGGCCAATTAACAGATATATGTTTTGACATTTTGAGGAGGAAGTCAGAGTTTTACAACCACATGTTTTTAGGAATCATTACATACCTAAAAATGATGTGGTCTGCTCCTAAAAGGATTAAAATGTATTTTGATGGGCACCAAAACAAGTCTGTTTCAGATATTTGCAGTGTTAGATTGTACATTAGTACTTGTGCTAATATGCACCACTTGATACTTGCTTTGGTGCTTACTGTGTATGACCAAATAGCTGACTAGTGACTTGCAATCACACTATTTTACTAATGCAACTCTGGTCAATGAAGAGCCTTATTGGCTTTATGTGTTGCAACTGGAACGTTAGTGCAGCTAAAGTTCAGTCAACTTGACCTGCACTGCTGCTTTACACGTTATATTTCACACCCTTTGCAGAATATATGAAGGACATTCCTACAATTTGAGTTGTGCTGTAAAGCACCTTGCTACATCCTGTAGGTCAAGGTCTGTTTCCTGCCTGCTAGTTGCTAGTTTCAGCTCAGTTGTCCTGACCCCCTGTTGGGCTTCGGTAGCAGAGACCCTCTCCTCACTTCCTGATGAAGAACACATGTTTAGAAGGTATAGTTGACCTTATCACTCTATGACATGTTGAGCAGCATGACTATGGGGTGATGGAATCAGAGCCAAACTCAAACTTTTTTCATATTGGCTGATACAGATGTATTTAAACACTTGTTTGTTTTTATTCAGTCTGCTCAGCATCACGGCCCTGTTAACACAGAGTCAGTTTTTAATGAAACCATAACATTTTGTTGTGACTCATGATGAGCTGGGTTACTGATTCTGGAAGCAAAGTGTCAAAAGCATATGGCAGTTTCGCGCCAACATGCTAAAATCACAGCGCCATAAAGTGGCCTGGCATGGCAACTACAGCAGATACATGGCGTCTTGGTGGTCTCATGTAAATGCTGAACTTTCCCCCATTCAACATCCAGAAATACCTGCAGTTTCCAGACAGAAGTCTGATGTAAACGTGGCCTTAGTGTTACTACAGAGGGAGCATGGGAGGGAGCATTGTTCAGGCCCATTCATTTCTATTCTGTGAAGCTTTATCACTCAGATCTGTCTGTCATCAAGTGGCAGCCTGCAGAGAATACTCTTAGCATGTGTTTCCACAAAGTGAGATTCTTCCACAACCTCCACCCACATGAACCCACTCCTTACCATGGTGGTTTAATGTGCTGGGGGAGGCAGGCTTTTACTGCATAAGCAGACAAAACATTGAGGAGTGGAAGAGAAAGGGGAAAGGAAAGAGCACAATAATGTGAGTGAGACAGTGAAAGCAGTGAAGGGCTTAACGATGTAGCAAGTATAGAGTAGCAGGATCTACATCTGTGGGGCTGGGGGGGGTGGAGGGGTTCCTTTAGCTTCACGCTATCAAAGGTTTGAGTTCAAAAGGGGCGAGGATAAAATTCTGAATATGTGTTTGCATATAATCCTGTCATTCACTGAGATTATTCTGGATGAAAAGATTCAAGAAGCATTAAACGTGATGATATTGGCACTATCAGCTGTTAAACTCTCAAAAATGTTATTGTTCTACAAATGCTGTAAGCATCAATTAATGTTTAATTAGAATCAGGACTTGTGAAGCAAACTGTAATATCAGAAATCGTCACCAAACATAAAACAATAAAACAAAAATCACTTGCTCACCTGGTGCAAGTGAATCTGGTGTCTAGGCTTTACTCCATTTATTTTTAAAAATGTACCTGTTTTAATAATAATAATAATAATAATAATAATAATAATAATAATAATAATACACTTTATGTAGCGCTTTTCTAAAAACTCAGACACTTTATAGGAACCAAGCTAATTTAGCAACAGAGCACTGAAGTGTATTAACCAAAATCATTAAGGGGAAAAAAAGTTTAGCTGTTTTGAGTTTGAAGTGCAAGTTAAAAGTTAAACATTTAAATGTTGGAAGAAACCTGAAACTCAAAATCCAACATGGCTGGCATACATATAAAATATAATTCAAGTTGTAAAATATACATATTTTACAGTCTATTTCATTCAGTCAGTAAGAATCATGGGATTGTTCAACATATCTGTTCTGAACCAGTTGTACTTGTTATATCGAAACACAAAATGCTACAATTTGTTTTTTTTATCTGACCTGCAACTGAAACATTAAGATCTGTGTGATAATTCAATGCAAATTCAGAAATTCTTAATCCAAAAGGGAAGTAAATGTTCTCCTAATTCATATCATCCAAGTATTTTCCAAGGGATGAAGATACTTTAAGCAGGAAGCAGTCCTGTCCAGTAGCAGTCAGTCTTGCTAGAAATCTGAAGAAACCTCTGACTGGAGACGGTTTCAGTAGGACAGTCTCATGAGTGCATGATGCTGTCAGCTCAGATTCCAGCCTGCAGACCTGATACATATCTGCGAGAGCAAAGACATTTGCTCTCTGCGGTGCTTCCTGAGCAGACAGAATTAGTTCTTGTTTTTGCTACCTTTGTAAAAAACAAACAAACAAACAAAAAAAAAACAATTAAAACAATTTAAGTTTTCTTGCACAGTTAAAAATGTTTAGTCTCTTTACTGCAGTTTAGTTTAGGGTTAAACTTCAGGGCAGAAAGGTGAGTAACTTCCTCTTCTGGGCAGATTGTGCCTTAGGAAACATTGAAGGAAGATAAATTTGCTGAGCTCGAGGGATCCGATCGGTATCAGGGTTCTTCCTGCCACCGTAGTCATGGTGTAGAAAACATCAAAAGACATCTGCCCCACAGGCTGCTGGTGACCACGCTGTGTGGTCAGGCTTTGTTCAAACCTATCAGACTCAGCCAGTCTTGACACAGTCATAGAACTATCAGTTTCAGATAACAAATTCTACATCTTTTATTTTGCTGTATATTTTTGAAGCAAGCTCTAAAAAGAGCAAGTTTAGATTTAACTGCATCATTCCCATTGGGATGTTACTCAGCCTATTTTTACAGATAGGAAGTTGTTGCTTTATCAGTATGTTGTGGCTAGGCATGTGACTTTTTGAATAAGTGGAAAAATGGCTGCTATAAGGAGTGTTTGTTAAAGCATTCCTAATAGCAGCAGCTCCTTATAGAGAAATAAAAGCAGTTTCTAGTCGGTCCAAATAACCTATTTCAGAGCTGGTAATCATGAGACAGAAGGATGCTTACTGTACACATTTTAAATGATACAACAACAAAACAAATATTCAAAATAAAAGCATCATTTGAATGTTTAGCAAAGTTTACTACAGTTTGAATGAAACAGCTGGACATGCATTTAACTGTTTAATAATAGAACTGCATAAAATGGCTCCATCTAGAGAGAGCAGTGACTCCTTTCTCATCTAATCCCACTCTGCATGACCCCTCCACCCTGATAACTGCTATCAGGGGTGGAGTTAGAGGGAGGTGGTTTTCAAACGAATACTGCAAGACTTCTAATACTGTCCCTCAGGAACCTAAAGAAAGTCCCTGTACATGACAGACAAGTCAGTGAGAGATCAGAAAGGCCAAGTCGAGAACGCTGCAGTGGTGCTTGCTTCATTCAGGCTTTGTAGCTTTGATTCAGTGAGATTTGATTTTAAACAAGCCTTCCACTTCAGCTGTCCTCCATGATGCCACAGCTGATGAGGCTCTTTTTTACTTCAAAAGATTTTATTAAACTAAACTGTTATTGTACAATGTTTTCATCTGTTTAATGAAACAGTCTAAATTGTTTAAAGGTTGTGGGACTGAATGATATGCATGGTAAATGCATGGTACAGCGCTTTATCAAGTCCAAAGGATGTCAAACACTTCAAGCATTCAGTCATTCATCCATTCACACACACATTCACACACTGATGGTGGCAAGCTACTGGCTAATAGCCACAACTGCCCTGGAGGACACTGGCATCGTAAGATGTTGGCTGTGCCACCTGTGTATGAATTTACTCTAGATATTTATTAATTATATCTCCTATCTGAAGTGAATCAGATCCTTGATGGAGAACAAATAGCTGCACACTCACACATTTAACAGGATCTGTATTTACTGAGGTGCTCTGTCGTTTTTTTAATAGTGTTTTAGAATTCCAGTATAATCATCTCCAGTCTTCACTTTTCAGAACCAGAGCTTTTTACAGAAACCCCATCTCTGTCTGGCCAGCATTTTCTGTGATGTTACCAGCCAGCAGCAACTTCAGAGGCCCTGTCACACATCCTTCACCTGTGTTATATTTTTAAATACGTTTCTGAAAGTTGCTTAATACTGAAGACTTCTACTTTTGTCTGTTAAAGAAACTTTTGAAATTAATTTAAAATGATAGCAAAAAGTCTTAGTTACATTTTTCTCAACACACGGCAAACACAAAAATCTGAACCGATACATCAAATCTGAACTTTGACCAGAAAACAATCAGCTGAAAAACAAATGTTAAAAGAATAAAACACACGAGGAGAAAGTGCACAGGCTGCTTTACATTTTGTTCTGCTGCTTGACGGAGGCAGCTGATTCCCACAGGCCTCAGTAAAGTCCATAGTGTGGCAGGGGATCCCCTGTCCATGCAGACATGTGTGGTCCCTTCTTCATCCTTTTTCCCTCCCCCTCTATGGTACTGTTTCACTGGCTGAGGCTCCCCACCAACAATCAGGGCCTTCATGGGGGCCATAATGACAAAATGAAAGCCAGTTGTGTGTCTGTGGAGGTTTTAATGACTTTCAGAGCTGCTGTGGAAATGCTGGGCTCAGTCCTAATGCACAGTGGCTGCTGCCTCACAAAGACAAAGCAGCTCAGGAGAGGTTTACATGGCTGATGTGAGCATTGTTTTTACAGGATTAGAAATGTTACCACTTCTAATGATTGTAGATATTAGAACTGTAGAGCATGTGGATCATGCAGATATAAACACAGTGGGACATGACATTTAAGTAGGACAGTATAATAGAGGTTGATAAAAAGAAAGGGTTGTGCTTTTATCAGACATGTGGATTTTCTGTTTGATTCTGTACTGGAGAAATCTAAATCTGAGCCTATTCATTTTTTCTACTTATCTCAACAGATTGTATAAATAAATAGTAAATGTTTTAGTCTATTGATAGCCACAAATCGTTTTCATAAGAAAGTGATTTAGTAAGCTGTGTGTACATTCAGAAAGTGTCTCCTTCATCCCAAAAGGTTCTTCCCTGCTAGCTCCATGACTCAGCCCAATTACACTGTACAGAGTTCGGGTCACTTTCTTTTACAGTTGAGTAAAGACTCTAGTGTGTGAAAAAGTAGCACAAGGTATCTATGGACAACACAAAGACCGTTAGACCTTTCCTTCGTGTATACAGAGACAGAGTATGGTATTTCATTGATGTTTTCAAAGGAAAGATGTGTGATAGCTGGTTGTAGAAAAACATGCTAATTTGCAGCTGTATTCCCCAGACAGGTAATCAAGTACAATTTAACAAAGGTTGTGAACTGCTGATAAACCAGAATGAAAGATAATGATGTACTTTTGTACACAACACAACAACAATGGAGGACATGGAAGTTATGTTGAATATTCTGCAGCCATTGTTCTTAAAAACTCCAAATATTCTCAGTCGTTGTTGTGAGTTTGAGAAATGGTTGGATAAATGTAAGCCAGCCATTCGTATTATGCAAACAGTGACTTCACCGCCCAGCCAATCAGTGACCAACTGTTCTATAAAAGGGGAAACCATAGAACCAGGTAGAGTTGAGTCGAGCCAAGCTGATTCTGCCCTATAGAGGAAAGAGAACCAAAAGTGAAGCTACACCATGTTGGTTCTCCTCAGCTGATAAACAGCTGAGTTTTGTGTCTGTTTCTTTCAAATGCCAGACAGAAGAAATGCAGCCAAAACAAGACTCATGAATTTAAGAAGACTTACTTGATTGCTTTGTGGTAGACAGATACTGTAGAACAAGTGGAGGTCAAGAAATTGGTTTGGAGAACTTGACCAATAAGATCAAATATCAAACAGGGCAAATCTGGCTCCTCTTCATAAGCCTTCTGGATTGAGTGAAGTGAGATGGGTTTCCCACACACTTTAGGATGGGAGGTCAACATTTGACAAAGAAACAGGTGCTGGAGTCTCATAATTCACAAATGCACAGAACAAGATTCACATTTGTATTTTTGATGCAAAAATAAATATATTTTGATTTACAAGTTGCTTCTGGCATGTGGGTTGCACTGCATTTGTGTGTGAATTTTGAGACCCCCTGATGTGCATAAAGAGTGCGGAAATCACCCTTTTTTGAAGTTTCACTCATCAGATAAATGTGTCATAAATCATAAACTTGGTTTTAGATATTCTGATATTAATTGAGAATAACTCCGTCCAGGTTTGAAGAGTCTAGGTGTTGTAGTTTGTCACACTAGGTCCACCACTGGACCTAGTGTGGTCCAGATGTGTAAAAAGTGGTGAAATCAAGCTTTATTAAAGTTTTACAAATCAGTGACTGTTTCACAAATCACACGCTTGGTTTTAGATATTCTGGTATTAGACCAGAATGATCTAGTCCAGGTTTGAAGAGTCTATTGGTTGGCAGGTGTGCAAGACAGGTGTTGGGTGATTATTTTTCGTAATGGGAACTATGTAGGAGGATTCCAGAGAGGATGGCACTCTGGCCTGAGATCTTCATAAAGACCCCAGCCAGCTGTTCTGCACAGGTCCTCAGCACACATCCAGGAACACCATCAGGTCCTGCTGCCTCTCTGGGGTTGACAGACTGTCTGGGGCATCTCACCTCACATTCCTCCATCTTGAGGATAAAGGTGCTTAATTGCATTGCTGCATTCAGAACAGCTGCTACTGGAGATGCCTACTCAAAAGATGTGGTTCAACTTCTCCACTAGTGAGATGTCACCTTCTGCTGCTGCATGGCTGGTCCTGTGGTTGGTGATGTGCTGGATTCCAACCCAAACCTGCCGGCTGTTGTTATGGTCCAGGTGCTCTTCGATCCTCCTCTCATAGTCCCAATGAAGGTACTTCGTCATAGTTTCTGATTATATCAAAGGTCATAGAACCATGAGAGGTTTATTAAATCTCCTAAGACAGTTTTTCCCCTATAAGGACAAATTTTTAAAGTCTTGACTGCCACAATTCAAGTTTGCAATACATGGGTTATTCATAAAAGGATAATGCAAATGTTATCCTTTTAATGTTTGCATTATTTTGTGCCTCTGCAATATAGTCTCTAATAGTTGAAACGTGGGAGGAAAGATTTGATGCTGAAAGAATTTCTAAACATCATAATCAGGGGAAAATGCACAACTCTTTTGACAGCGAATTAAACTGTTTGAGCTTTTAGGAGTTCCTTATCACAGTATTAAACATGTCTTTGTTTGTAGAATACCTTGTAAATCTGGCCTACATTTGTCATTCCAAATGGTCCTGGGCTTGTGTTTGACTGACGGTGTGTTTGTCTCTTCAGCTTAAAAAAAACCCTTTCCCACATGCCAGAGTTAAAGTTTAGTAGACCAAGCCTTCTGATGAGCCTGTATAAACAGGAATGAACCTGTTAACAGGTTGGCCTGCTGAAGTGGTGAGAGAATGCCGTGTGGGAAGTGAGAGCACATTCTTGTTAGGTTTCCCACACATATAGATAAGTACAAGGAAAAATGACTGCTGTCTTACCTAAGCCTGTCCACAAGGAGATTGTTACGACCCGTCTAGGGGTGGCCAGATCATAACATGAAAGGTCCCTCCTCGTCCCATCCCAAACAGCCAACACATTTAAACATTTTACAATGATGTTTATTAAAAAATATATGTTTGATTTAAATATAACAAAAATGGAGCATATAACTTCAGAATGAGCTAGTGCCAAAACAACAAACAAAAGGAACTATCTAAATAATAATCAACTTACCTAACCGAAAATAAATAAACCAAAACTTACCTCCCTAACTAAAAAAAACAGGAAAGAACTAAGGCAACATAAATGGCAGCTCACTCCTACAAACTCCAAACCAAGAAGTTGAACAAACAAAACAAACAGTGTGGCCGGTTGAGATGAGCAGAGGAGGGATCTTCCAGGAAGTCCACGTCAGCCGCTTTTATACTCCTCACATCCGGGAAGCCACCAATCGGACGTCCCCCCGTCGTCCTCCAGGCACCAATCAAAAACAAGTACCTGCGCACTCATTTACATAATAACATTTAACGACTCCAGTCGTAACAAGATGCATACATTTCATGCATTGGTTTTTCTCCCTTAGTTGCATTTTGAGTTAGAGGTTGTGTCTGCTTTTTGGAATCAGTCAAAACTAAGTACTAATTACCAATGTCACAACTGGAACAACGTTAGAAACAGCAGCCAGAGCCATCAGTCAGTTGGTAAGGTGGGTGAAGGCTGCTGACATGAAGGAACCTCAGAAGTATGTTGCATCACTTTACCAACAAGTGGAGTTTCAGGTTAAATCAGGGGTGGGCAACTCCAGGCCTCGAGGGCCGGTCTCCTGAAACTTTTAGATGTATCTCTACTTCAACACACCTGAGTCAAATAATGAGGTCATTAGCAGGACTCTGGAGAACTTGACTGCACTTAGGAGGTGATTCAGCTGTTGGATTCAAGCGTGTTGGAACAGGGAGACATCCAAGAGTTGCAGGACACCGGCCCTCGAGGACCAGGATTGCCCACCCCTGGGTTAAATTATACACCAGTTGGGGCAGGCAAATGTTACAGAGAAATACTGGACCCAGTGGTTACCATGGATCAAGAAAAACTGCAAATTGCAAGTCAGTTGCCATTTGTGGAATATTTTTTAATTTTCCTCCTGCACGAACCCTGGTAAAGGCACAGAAAGCAAATGGTTACAGTATTTAGATCTTCTACAAAATGGTTTTATTTCCTTTTGAACTCATAAAAATATGGTAGTTTAAAATGTGTCAGTATAACAATGTGTTGATACTGAAAAACATTGGCTGTGATCCAAGACATAATACATAACCATCACACCTTTTAAATGAAGCATCATTAATGTCATGGTTTTAGGCAGGTCTCTAACCTATAAGGTGCTTATCCCAAAAGACAAGCAAAATGCTTAAAAAGTTTTAGTTATACAATGATAATGTGACGATCTTGGTCCAGGTTGTTCAGGAAGCAGGAGCACTTTGAGAAGGCGAGAAGTGAGTGAAGAAGATGGCTGCTGCAGGCGTAATGAGAAGAGAACTCTATTGGTTTATACAAGAGGATAAACGCCATGGAGGAGTGATGGAACCCAGAGAGTCGGTTCACATGGAGGTTTGGAGCCAATCGGACAGTAATGGTGATTGAAGGCTGGCAGATTCGATCACTCTTACTGTCATGAAGGTTCCCAGTCATGGAGATGAAGATCCAGAGATAATTGTTAGATAGTTATTGGAACAACACAGGAAACAACACAGAGGCTTCCTTGAGAAGGAGCACATGGGAGATTATTAGTTTTGGCCTTCAGCACACAGGGAAACTTACAGAAGGGCTTGGAGACACCATGAAGGTTAACATGTATGACTGGCAGCTAGCTTCTCTAATCGTCCTGCTGATGGCTTGATGAACTGCAGGTGTGCAGAAGAAGACCTGTAGGTTTCAACTGCACCCTCTGGTGGAAACCTGCAGCTCCAAACCAGGACAAAAATACCAGATTTCTGACAATTACATTGTACAGTATATTTATGTTATATACTGATATTTTCATTACAAACAAAACCAAAAAAACCTGAGGCCAATAATAAAAAATAACTGGTACCAGGCCATTTAAGGTACATATACACTCTCTCATATACCCCCCCGCCCATATATATATATATATATATATATATATATATATATATATATATATATATATATATATATGTATGTATATAAAGTGTCAGCACACAGTCAGTGTTTTCTCTTTTTTTCTGTGGTTTCTACCTACAGATCAGATATAACTGCTACCTAATGTCATCGTACAACAAAGAGGAAGAAGGAGTTTTCCAAAGCGTGACTTCAGCTGTTCGTTTTAGTCCAGCTGCTTGGTGGAAGTCGTCTCTAGAGCTCCGTCCCTCCTTATGCCTCTGGGCACTTGTCCAGCTGCTGCTGTTGCTTCCTGGTTGTGTGATGAGTAACAACCAGTGGCTTTCCCCTGAAAATTTGCACCATCACACAAATATGCAAATAACATGGAAATATGCAAAGATATGAAAATGTGATAGGCAAAGTGGGCATAAAGGTTCTGGGTTATGCAATTTATGAAATAATAAAAATTGTTAACCAAGGTAGGAGCAGCAAACTGGAGGAGTGCTCTGTGAATAAATTATGAAGTCAAGACACTAGTCAGATCAATACTGATTAGTCAGTGCAGCTCTGGCTACATGTTCTGTGTTATTTAACTACTGTAAAACCACAGAGCTCTTAAGAACAAAAAATGGCATTCAGTTAGTTCATTTTATTAAGTATGGAATTGTTACTTGTCTCTGTATCTGCTCCATTTGTATGACTTATAATATTTTATCATTTTTAGCATTAAAGCCTGTTATATGCATTAGTGTTTGAGGAAGTAAACGTGGATGCTAATGGTGGAGTGTATTTTATGATTTTAAAGTTGTCTGACCAGAGCCAGCTCATTAACAACTTAATCCTCATTAGAGGTTGTTGTTTTTCTTCCTGCTTGTGTGTATCAAGATGCAGAATAGTGATGTTTGTCGAGTACCAGTGCCGTACAGATCAGATTAAAGTGACCTGGCTGGACAGACTCAGGTCACATTTGAAAAGATCGGATACGTATCGGATTTAGGACCACATATCCAACTGCCCTGAGTTGCATTCAAAAAAATCCGATCTGTGTTGTCCATCCCGTCATAAACAGATCAGATACAGGTCGTATTAAGGCAAAAAATAAATAAAATCAGAATTGTGTCTCTTCAGGCTGCGGTGTGTGTAGTTACAAATGAGGTAGTGGGTCTTGGACTCATTGTTTATGTGTAAAATAGAAAAACAATTATTCATCCGAAAGCTTCTGTTCCCCAAAATTGATAAATTTATAATCACACTTAACTCTCCTGAATTGTTTAGCAAATCAAACTATGAAGTACTTAAAAATTCTCAGTTCTCATACACATCCAGTTAAACTAAAAAGTTACAATGACATCACATTTCAAATATTTGATTCACAGCAGAGTTCAGATTAGCTTTCTTACCTTATCAAAGAAAGCTAACCAAAAGTGACAACCAAAAGTGGGCCACCAGTACAAACATGTGAGAGTGGAAGAAGCAATTGAAAGCATTGCGAAGGAGCAAAGAGGGACAGTTGAGCAGAGACTTCAAAGAACAGAAAACAACACGAAACATGGATGAGTTAAGTTATATTAGTAAATGGAGGATGTGTCGATGCTGGGAAATTGATTCCCTGTTTATTTAGATCAAGATATAAAAAATAAAGTTCTCCCACTATAAACAAGCACCAGTTAACCTTCAAATTATGATTATTTACATCAAGATGGAGGAGTTCTGCATGCGGTAGGTCAGTGGGAAAACACAAACAACTTCTTTTCATGACCAAACCTGCAGTTGCTCTAGCTCACCATCTCTTGTGTGCTTTTTTCTTTTCATTTTCAGTTCGTGAGGCATTTATGTGGCACCTGAAGAGGGTGCTGCAAAAAACAAAAACAAAAAAAACACTACAAACATAAAAACCAATGCTGTACAGAAAAGTAAGCCAGAAATAATAATAATAAAAAAATCCATGATATTAATTTCTCGACAAAACCTGTGTCCCACTGCCCTCTGCAGAAATACACCACTCCCTGTCAGAAACAATCAATCAGAGCCCGCAGGAGAATCTTAGTGCTGTCAATCATGTTCGTGTACACACTGCTCAGTGTGGTAATGGCAGGGGAATGAATTACTGTTACAGGAAAACTGTTTTTCGTGCTGTCTTCAGTGGCCATGCATTCATTTCAGACTTTGTTGTAGTGAACCAGCTGTATCTTAGCAACGCCAAAGTCCTTCTGAAAATAAATGCCATTTTCCTTAGGTTCCAAATGACACCATGAACAATAAAATGTTAGATAGTGATGATGAAGTAGAAATCCATCAAAAAAGGCCATCCAACCAGATATAATATTATATATATTATAAAGTCAGAATTTTACATCAGACAATTGTTCTAATGTCAGACCCATATCTAATGTAGTAGAACCATATCTGAACAGATTAGTCCATATTGGAACATTGTTAGCCACTGACCCCAAACCACATAGTCACTGTGCTATCAGTTATAAAGCAGCTTTTACTTTATTCAGTCTGTTAGTAAACAGTATAAACTAATGAGTGCTGCTACTTCCCAGTGTGATAGCAAAGAATAATTTAAGGCAAAATTAGACTAAAGGACCTTACTTCCATTTAACTGGTCAGAGAATTTTTAAAATTGGTGTTATTGGATTATAAATATGCAATAGCCATTACTGTAGCTGCAGTCACTTACACGAAACTGTGTTAGACATACAAGATGAGTACATTGTGGTTGCCTCCTTTGGCTTCAGTGAAGCTGTCCTTCCTCCTGAGCCCCTTCAGCTCTCACCACATCCCTCTGAGGTGAGCCGAAAAACCTCAAGCTATTTGTTCTTCTAACTACCATCCAGCAAGGCTACACTTCCTTTTTCAACTGTCAGGCAGATTTCTTCATACTGGATTGCCCACTTTTACCTTTGTGTGTCTGTAAAGTAGAAAAAAAAGAAATGTGTGTTGCTTACTTTTTTTGTACCTCAGTGATCACTGCATCACCTGTCTGTTGGGATCTTGGGATGTTTTGATTATTTCATTCTAGTATAATCATTATGTGTTCCTTATTTTGGTTCAGTACTTCCTTAGTGATTCTAGGTTACTATGTTTATTTCTGATGTCTAGTTATTCTTTGTTACTCTAGTTTAATTATGTTTCTTAGGTCTAGTTATTCATTTGTTTTAGATTTATTTCCAAGTCCCCTGTGTACTCTCCCTCACCCCCGTGCCATTTTCTTTCTTTCTGTCTCTCTCTCTCCTCAGTCTGCCTTCTGCTCTCTCCCTTCACACCTGGAACCCGTTTCTAATCAGCCATCTGCTCCTTCTTCAGTAATCAACCTCCCCAGTATATATAAAACTCATTCTCAGTTCCTCCTAGCTGGTTCCTCCAGTCTAATCCTGTTGCCCTCCTGTTGTTTCCCTGCTTGTTTTGCTCCTGGATTCCTGTTTTTGTTCTACTCTGGCTCCCTGTGTCTCCTGTGGTTTTTCAAATTTGTCATCAGTTCTGGGCGTTAAACATTCTTCATCTACTAGTTGCCTCTGTCTTTCTGCATTTAGGTCCACTTTAAAACTACACATCATGACACTGTCAGTGCTCGTAGAGGGTCAAATGGCTAGGTATAATAAGCTACAAACTTTTCTCTTTGCTGAGGTTGTCAACTGAGGTTGTCATGTTTTAATAATAATCACACTGAATAATCATTCTGGCTAAGGGCCATTGCTGCTAAATCTATAGTCATAAAGGACAGAGTTTAAGAGCAATCCTTGTAGAAATGATCAATTAAACAAATAATAAGGTTCTTAAACATAAATATTACAAAGTAAATTTCTATGCAAAAAACCCACAAAATGCTCTTATCATAATAGCCAAGATGACTCCAAACAACTTTATAATTCTTACCTTTCTGTGGATGACGATGTGTTCTTACCTCAGACCGACAACAAATGACAGTACTAAGAAATAGATTAAGCTTGTATTTTTTTTAAATGTATGGCACAATGTTGATTTTTCAAGTTACCCCACTTCCAAAGAATGGAGAGGTCTGTGCTTATCATCCAAGGTATACCTCAACAATACCAGAGAAAATCCAAAATAATTCCAGAAAAATCACTTTATTATAAGTTATAGTACTTCATTAAGATTTTATGGCATGAAATAAGTATTTGATAGGAAAACGAAGCTTAGTATTTGCTCCAGAACCTTTTGTTTCCAGGTCAGAGGTCAGATGTCTCCTGTGGTTCTGGTCCACTCCTGCATACTGATCTTCAGATTGCTCAGGTTTCAGGGCCTGTTGCTAGTTCCCTCCAAATGTTCTGTTTCTGAACAGATGACCCTTCCAGCCTCTCCTCAGTACACTGCAGCCATCCTGCCTGCTTTACAGACAGTCAGCCCCTAAGCATGATGCTTCCACCCCCTTGCTTCACAGTTGGGATGCTTCTTCCTCCTCCAAACACAGTGAGTGGACTTCATTCCAGAAAGTTCTGTTTTGGTCTCATCTGACCTCATGACCTTTCCAAGCCTCCTCTGGACTGTCCAGATGGTCATCTTAATTCAGACGGGGCTGGACACGAGCTGGGAACCTTTAATACACTGTAGGATTTTAACCCATGATGGAGCAGTGAGTTATGGTTACCTTAGTAACATGTGTCTTTTATACAGGTAACGAGTTCAAACAGGTTTAATTAATCCAGGTAATGAGTGGAGGGTAGGACGGCTTCTTGACAACGGACTACATCTGAGACAGAGAGAATTCAAATACTTATTCTATGCAAAAAAATATTTTAAAATCATCTAATGTGAGATTGAGAAATGTGTCCGGATTATGGATTTTTTTGTTTAGCTACTGTTTCTTCTAGTTGAGGTGTAGTTATGTTGAAAATCCAGACCTGAGGGGGGAACTGGGGTGTATCAAATACATATCTCCCCACTTTATGTATAAGCTCAATATGAGAGGATAATAATTCACATCAAGTTGATTGGGTTATTACTGAAATACATGGGATTGATTTAATTAATTCCTTGGTAGTAAGATTTTACAAGCTGAGCCTGATGGGTAGAGCTCACCACACGAATTCATTTTGGGACAAAAGAAACTTATGGCATCAGTAAAGAAGTGTAAAAGCAGCTTGTTAGAAGCCAATCGCAGTGAGACAGGTACTGAGGTCTGTGACTGACGGCAGCAGAGAGTGTGTCCAGCTGCTCAGTGAGACAGGGAGTAAAGGGCCTTGATTGACAAGAGGTCTTGTGGCTCGAGCCTCAGCATGCTACTCACCCGCCACTTCCTGGGCTTTTGTGTTTCAGATACACACACACACACACACCCCCGCCCGCACGCACACACCCCCACACACGCACACACACCATCTGCTGTGGTAATTCACAGACTGCATGCCAGCGCAGCACACGGCCTCCTCTCTTACTTTGCTTTCTCCTATTCATCCTTCTTTCACTCACTTGTTGTCTTTTATTTGAAGGGAGAAAGCCAGGCTATTCAGAACTTTTGTTTGTACTACCACTTCCAATATGCACTCTCTCTTATTTTCACACGCAATCATTTCCCTCCACTTAAAAACAGCCTTATCTACTGAAGTTTTCACATTAATTTAATATTTGATAACATTATTGAAGCATAGAGGGAAAGATCCGCTTTGAATAAGAGTTTTGAAAATAACTCATTGTGATTTCACACTTAACATATCTTTGTGGTCATTAACAGTTATTTAATGAGTCTGATCTCATATTAAATTACATGCCTATGATCAGACAATAATATTGTGCTAATTAACTACATTGTTCATTAGATGCTTGTGTCCTCCAAAATGTAATTACAGTGGATCCCCTGTGTTTGAGAAAGTTAGGGACCACAGTCGCCTACGAATAGCCAAAAGCTTTGAACATGTCAGACCACCTCTAAGAACACTTAAAGGAGCTTATATTAATAGCTCAAATATCAAATAAACCTTGACAGGCATTATTTTACATCATAGAAATCATATGGGTACTACTGCAAAATTAATATCTAAAGTGTTCTTTTGCTCCACTCTTGGGTTTGCTCTTAGTTACATAAATGGCGCTCCTGGTTTGGCTGCTTAGCAGGCGCCAACTAAGATTTATGCTACCTTTATACATTTAATATATCCTGCCTGACCAAAAAAAAAGTTGCCACCTGAATTTAACTGAGTTATGGTATAAGCCTCCTATTGGATAATTGCTACAATGACAACTGTCTTCCAGCTGGAACAAGTTATTTAACTCCAGATGATACAATAAATAGGTTATTAGATCATTTCTTAAACAACTATGTGAAAAGGTACATTATGTGGCTCTTCTTATGACTGTGCAGCATTAGTGAGGCTAACTGGAGAAAAAGGCTTCACTTTAACGATTCGATTCTAGACTGATGGAAGAAGGTCATGTGGTCTGATGAGTCCAGATTTACCCTCTACCAGAGTGATGGGTGCATCAGGGTAAGAAGAGAGGCAGGTGAAGTGGTTACCCATCATGCTTAGTGCCTACTGTACAAACCTGTGTGAGCAGAGCAAAGATCTGGGGTCACTGCAGTGGGTCATGTCTAGGTTCAGCAACAATATGAGGTCAGCTGATCGCATGAATGAGTCCAGACCTTAACCCCATTCAGAATGTTTGTGATGTTCTGGAGAAAGCTTTGTCCATTGGTCAGAGTCTCCCATCATTAACATAAGATCTTGGTGAAGAATTAATGTAACAATGGAGGAAATAAATCTTGTGACATTGCAGAACCTTATTGAAAAAAGCCACAGCATATGTGTGCTAATCAAAGTTAAAGACAGTCCTTTAGTGTGTGACCTTATTAGAGTGTGACCTTTATAATATTATTAGTGTGTGACCTTTATAATAGATTTTATACCTTCATTCCATTTGAGAGCAATATTAACTTAATATAACTCTAGAATCTTAGTTTCTGGATAATAAGTCAGCTATTACAGTTACAATGTCTTGATGCATTTTTATGGTCTTTATGTGTTTTATGCAACAAAAGAGGCAGCAAGGTGGTTGAAGTCAACCCACTGCTGTTACTCTCCTGACTCGAAAAGTGAGGTATTCACAGTTCATGTGAATTGATTTATGTTGAGGTAACCCACACTCCAGCAGTGTATCAAATACAGCACAGCTGGTTTTGTAGGTCCAGGCCTTCATGCTGTGAAAGATACTAACAACATAAAGACCTAAAATCTCTCTATACCTTGGAAGTGAAAGTCAGAGGTCTGCTACCAGAGTTAATTTCTGCTTACAGCATCTACAAGAACTTTAATGATACATGTACAATATGAGTAACAACAACATTTAATTTGCATTTAAACTAAACAAAGTATTTTTGAATTGAACTGAATAAACAGGGAGAATTACCTTGACTAGTATCCCCATATCTACTA
This sequence comes from Xiphophorus couchianus, assembly GCF_001444195.1. Classification (NCBI taxonomy): domain Eukaryota; kingdom Metazoa; phylum Chordata; class Actinopteri; order Cyprinodontiformes; family Poeciliidae; genus Xiphophorus; species Xiphophorus couchianus. The sequence continues at coordinate 33,389,492 of NC_040231.1, forward strand.
AGCTCCCCATTTTGGCCGAACTATGCATGAGGAAATGTAACACCCCCTCATCACAGAGGCACTCTTTAGCCTTAAAACAATGTTGTCTCTCATCTGGAGTCAAGCTAGCCTCTCAGTTCTTAATGGATCCCTTTGGATGTTGGCAGAACATAAAACTGAGCTGAAAGACTCCTAATAGGAAAGCATGTTAGATTGATTGTTACATTTTTGTTCTTAGTATCTCTCTCTTATAACAATTGTCAATTCATATTGCAAAATAGATTAGATCTTTGAGGGATTTAGGTTTGTCCCTACATGCAAGTTCGTCTTTTACTTCAGAATTGAATAACTCCATATTTCAGTAGTTGTAGGAACCATTAAGAGAAAACTGCAGGCATCATTCTGTCAAATTCAGTGAGACTTGTTTTCTTGTTTAGTGTTTCATAAATGTAGTTTCTTTGTGATTTCTGTTTTATTTTCGTCAGGCAAAAGGCTGTTGAAATTCAGGTCGGGTGTAGACATATGGATGAAGTTGGCTGGTCTGTCTAAAGTAGGTCGCAGAGCTTGGGGAAAGTTTGCTGTTTAGCTTGTGAATCAAACTGGTAAACGGATCTAACATTGGACTGAAAAACTGTTGTTGACTGAGGGACTGGAGAGCGGCTTCATATTTAGCAAAGAATTTCTAAGTATCTCTGCTCAGACTGGGCTGATGATTATGTCATGTCCATGTTTACCTTCCTAACCAACATGTAGAAATTCTTCAAAAACTTTGGATGCAAGAAAGTGTTAGTTTATTTACAAAAGTGTTTTATTTGCAATTTGGAAATGTGCAAATACATGCAGGGGTTAAATAGAAGAGGCGTTGGATGGGACAAGGAGGTTAAAGTAAGAATATTGTAGAGATAATGGCTTTTTCTCACAGATTTGAGAGGTTAGCTGTGGAGGAAGGTAAGCTGACCCTGACTGTGGGTGGTTGTTTGAGGCATCTGGTAATGGGAAGAACTATCCATAAGAGGCTGAACTGCCTGTTGCAGTACAGGCATGGGGTAGAGCTGCAAAGACTGACCATGCAGAACTTGAGTGCTTCCAGAATGAGGATCTGTCTAGATATCCAGGCTTGGACTTCAAACAGTTCAAACCTTGAATCAGAGATCATAACCCAGTTCAGCCAGTCTCTCAAGGTATTCCTCAGCAGTCAAAAGCATCAGAGAAGGAGCTTTCCAAGAAAAAATGAGTGACTTTCTGTTCTCAAGATGCGGGGCTTTACTGATGTGATAAAAAAAAAAAATCTTTTCCAGCAGCCATTGTACAGCGTTTGTTTATAACCCAAGTGGAGCTGCACTTGGGTTGCCAGGGTTGGGCTGGGCTTGGAGTTGCTACACAGAAAATTCAAAAGTGTTACTATAACACAATCAAGAGTGGACCAATATAAGCACTCTCCTAAGGAGTTGAATTAACACTTCCATATTTGCAGTGCAGGTAAAAAATTGTGAGGCAACAATTTAGAGGTTTTTGAAGCTGGCTCCTTTGGCAAACACCAGCAAAACATTTACTTGTCCCTAAATATCAGCTGAGTGTTTTTTTTTTTTTTTTTTTTTGCTCTTTGAACAGTTTATAGCAGCAGCAAATACTCATATGGATGTACAAAAACACACAAAAGTGAATTTTGCATAACAATGGGCAGAAAGTGACTGGTGGTATTTAACCTAAACGAATTAGGTCAGCAAGTGGAATGTACAGTTTATTGTGAAGTAATTCAGACTGTTGGGGAAGGTGAAGCACATTATCAAGTTAACTATTTGATTAGAACTACCTGATCTTTTTCATTGTTTTGGTATGCATTCATTGCACACTACTCCCACGCAAGTCCCACAAGCTAGGATGTGTAACAACACTAACACAACAGGTGTGGCTCTTTAAAGGCCTTACAGAGACTATGAGAAGAAAATGTTCTAATTAAAATGTTATAATTTTTTTAACATATTACTAACTTAATCAGTTAGGGGTAAGTAATATGTCACCCCTATGAATATCTGATTATCATAGGGGTATATCCAGATATACATGAATGAAATATCTGATTGAGTTACAGATTGAATAACGTAGCACTTAACAGCAATTTGTCAAACTTAGGGAAGTACAATGCCATCACAAGTTAGGTGTTTTCTCTCAAAGATCAAAAAAAATTTTTTAACAATTCTATAGAAATATTGTTTTCCTTCTTCATACCAGTACTTCCACCTTGATTTCTGATGAACTGGGCTCAGCATTTTGACAAGTTGGAACAGATAGGTCCCTTGCTATTTCAGCTTTATGGTTACTAAACTATGCAGCTGGGTTTTCTTGTTCCTTTTAAATACCCTAAACTTTTCATTATGTTGCATTCAAGCTGCTCTTCTTTCTCCCGAGAGGCATTTTGCAATGGACAGAAAGCATACTTTCTGACTTTTACAAGACTATCCCTACAGCCATTTTAACTTTGCTCTTCAGCAAAACCCTATGAAGGAATTACAAACATGCAACCCATATTTTTACACCAGTCTGACAGCACCTGCATTGCACATTTTACAAGACCAGACTAAAAAAGGTATTTCCAATTAGTTGCCTCAGATGGTGAAATTTCTATGTTTAATTTGCAATAAACTATATTACTTAGTGAATGTTTAAAAAGGTGGATGAAGGTCTTTGCTTAAATTGCCTTCTTTGAAATATTTCTTTCCTAGAGCTGCTTGGGCCTTGAAGGATTATGAGATGACTTCAGAATTTAAAGTCTAATATAAATAAAGACAATGGCATTTATAATCTTGTACAGATTACATAAATGAAATCAGTGACTGAAAACCAGGCTACATATATTTTTTTCCCCTAATTTTCATGTTACAATCACTATAACTTATGCATTATAATGAAGTTTTATATGATAGCTCATTATTATGAGTTACAAGAAACGGTATGTATTGTGCATGATTATTGGGCGACCATTAGTGTGCAGAATTATTATGCACACTAACAATTAAAACAGCAAATTTTCTTATCTCACTTGTTTATTGTCATCTGTCAAAGTGAGAATAATGAACATACAACTCAAAATTGACAAACATTTCTGACATTTTCAGAAAAAACATCTACGACCAATATAGCCACCCTCTTTTCAATAGTCATGATAAGCCTTCCATTCATGGAGTCTGTCAGTTTCTTTATCTGTTGACGATCAACTTCTTGTGCAGCAGCAATCACAGCCTCACAGACACTGTTCAGAGATGTGTTCTGTTTTCCTTCACCAAAAATCTCCCATTTAAGAAGGGCCCACAAGTTCTCAAGGAGGTTTAGGTTTGTTGAGGAGGGGGCCACTTCATTACTCTTTAATCTTTAAAGTGATCAAGGATCAGTTCAACATGTTATCTAAATATGTTGCAATTGTCCTATTAGCTAAAAAATTGCTGTTACGCCAAAACTCAAACTATTTAAAAAAAATTTATAGTGCCCATGGAGGTTGTCATTTTTTCACGCGATGGGTTGATGACATCATTAGATCCATTCTGTACTGGAATCTGGAGAATACGCAAGAAAGGCTAACTTCACCTGAATTGTTGTTTAACATATTGGATTTGACTCGTGTAATTTTAGATAATGCCACAATATGTCACTGATGGTTGTAATAAACAAACAAAGGCAAAAAAAACAGTGAGGTGGGAAAGGACAGGGCCAGACATAGGAGGGTGTGGGCCGCTGGGCTTGAACCAAGGTGCGGGCCCTACTTAATCATCGTTATACAGTTGCATATATATATATATATATATATATATATATATATATATATATATACACTGCCTGGCCAAAAAAAAAGTTGCCACCTGGATTTAACTAAGCAAATAGGTACAAGCCTCCTATTGGATAAGTACTGCATAGGCGATTATCTTTCAGCTGGCAACAAGTTATTTAACCCCAGCTGATGCAATGAGTAACTCCTCATTTCTTAAACAACCATGGCAAAAGACACATCCTGTGGTGGTGGAAAAGATGTTAGTCTGTTTAAGAAGGGTCAAATCATTGGCATGCATCAAGCAGAGAAAACATCTAAGGAGATTGCAGAAACTACTAGAATTGGGTTAAGAACTGTCCAACGCATCATTAAAAACTGGAAGGATGGAGGGGAACCATCGTCTTCCAGGAAGAAATGTGGTCGGAAAAAAATCCTGAATGATCGTGATCGGCGATTACTTAAACGTTTGGTCAAATCAAATCGAAGAAAAACAACAGCAGAACTCAGGAGTATGTTTAATTGTGAACGCGAAAGCATTTCCACACGCACAATGCAAAGGGAACTCAAAGGGTTGGGATTGAACAGCTGTGTAGCCGTAAGAAAACCTCTAATCAGTAAGGCTAACCAGAAAAAAAGGCTTCAGTTTGCTAGGGAGCATAAAGATTGGACTCTGGTGGAATGGAAGAGAGTCATGTGGTCTGATGAGTCCAGATTTACCCTGTTCCAGAGTGATGGGCGCATCAGGGTAAGAAGAGAGGCAGGTGAAGTGATGCACCCATCATGCCTAGTGCCTACTGTACAAGCCTGTGGGGGCAGTGCTATGATCTGGGGTTGCTGCAGTTGGTCAGGTCTAGGTTCAGCAACATTGTGTGCCCAAAGAATGAGGTCAGCTGACTACCTGAATATACTGAATGACCAGGTTATTCCATCAATGGATTTTGTCTTCCCAAATGGAACGGGCATATTCCAAGATGACAATGCCAGGATTCATCGGGCTCACATTGTGAAAGAATGGTTCAGGGAGCATGAGACATCTTTTTCACACATGGATTGGCCACCACAGAGTCCAGACCTTAACCCCATTGAGAATCTTTGGGATGTGCTGGAGAAGGCTTTGCGCAGTGGTCAGACTCTGCCATCATCAATACAAGATCTTGGTGAAAGATTAATGCAACACTGGATGGAAAAAAATCTTGTGACACTGCAGAAGCTTATTGAAACAATGCCACAGCGAATGCAGGCTGTAATCAAAGCTAAAGGCGGTCCAACAAAATATTAGAGAGTGTGACCATTTTTTGGTGGCGACTTTGTTTTTGGCCAGGCAGTGTATATATATATATATATATATATATATATATATATTCCTGATTTCCTTCCCTTTGGGTGGTCGGCGCTTGGCCGTGACTTAAGTGTGGAACCGATCCTATCCACAAACTTTATCTACCTACAAGGTCACAAAAATCAGCCACTGTCCACAATGAGAGAGGACTGATGGACAGTCCCAACGGTCACTCCATAATTGCCAACATTTTTGCTATATTTTGCACACACACGCACAAAACAATTTCAGCAAGTCAGATTTTTAAAGATCGGTGATGAACCAGAAAATTGCTACCGGTGCAATTTAATGAATGTAAAAATCATTACTACAAACAAAATATAATTAGTAGTTATTATAGAAATACTTGAACATCTTGAGTATGTCTATTCAACAGAGGACTCCTAAGGAAGAAAAATTTGACAATGTTCTCTATCCATCCTCTATGTATAGTATTTATTTATCCTTCTTCATTTCTATCTTTATCTGTCTCCCTCCCTCTTTTAATTTTTATCAACTGTATCTTTCTCTGTAATTATCATTTTTATTTCCTTACCAAGTTCAGACAGTCAGGTTATTTCCCCTCTGAGAGACAAACCTGGTCAAAACTTTTATTCGGTGATGACTGAATTTTAGCTGCGTGTCAGGGCAGGGCAGGGCAGGAGGCACTCCAGCTAATTTGTACAGTCGGCCCTTCACCATATGACTAGGACAGTTCCTCCCACTGCTGCTAGCTGGATGCTAAAGTTAGTTCCACTTTTTTAACTTCGCATTGAGCGCGAGCGAGCAGAGCAGTCGCATTACGTTTCTGTGACTTTAGCCATTTTCTTTCTCTTTGAATCGTTCTGTTGCTTTTTTCCACTCACAGAAACCCCTTTTCAAAGCATCACTGACTTCTAGCATCGTCTAAATCAATGTTTCCCAACCCTGGTCCTCAAGGCACACTGTCATACATGTTTATAGGTTTCCCAGCTTTAATGTGCCTGATTCAACTGATTGCAGTTCAACAAACGCCTGTTAATCAGTCATCAATTGAAATCAGCCGGATTGAAGCAAGGAAATACCTAAAACATGCAGGACAGTGTGAAATGAGGACCAGGGTTGGGAAACACTGGTTTGAAATACAAAACACAGCTGCGGTGGATGGAGGATAACTCAGCCTGTGTTTGGATGTACTCACCACTTGTGACACTTTGCTTTCAAAATGCGATCGGGAGAAGAATCGCTTCTGATGTTTGTAAAGCTGTTCCGATTTAAAATTAACATCCATATTCCCTGTTTTTTGCTCAGCCCAGTAAACTCATACGAACTCAGCAGTTTTTACCCAAAGCGCAGAATCAGTACTGTACAGATTATCTGTGGTCATCGCTGCACCTGGCGAAGAAGTTCGCCCTTCCGCCACCTCTGGGCAGGCACCGGATCAGTCAGAGATCCAGGTTCTGGCGGACTATAGAACCGCTGTTAGCAAGGCCAACGTCTTGAGTAGCAGAAAGGGACGATGGTTCTGTTCCATGTCCAATATAAGTTTTAAAAAACCCTTGGATATTTTCTTCATCACCTCTCGGTCGTGCTCTTATTTTTATTTCGTTCCTGCGCTCCGCTGTCATTCATTCCGTTGTCTGTCATCGTGAGAAATGACTCCCTGATGCTCCGCCCCAAAGAGTAAGAAGCGTCCAACTTGGACCAATAATAACCAAGCATTCATGATGGACGTTTGCCTCTTTCAACAACACTGCCAAAATCCTCTTAGCCAGTGATAAAATCATATCACGATCATATTCATTCACAAAAATACAAAGCGAACAGAAGCGCCGGGTGCAGCCCCGGTAAACCCATGGTAAAATTCGGGCTTCAGAATGTATCATTTCCCACACGAGAGCCGGAGATGAAAACAATTTCCAAAGGACCTACATTTGTGCCCCCAATATTTCTCTCCAGAAGACTGAATCATTTGTATGAGCAAAACTGACTGTGATCGTTACCTTTGCAAGCTAAAAACAAATGCTGTGCCGACAGTTTTTAGCCACAAAGTGCCTAAACTCTGCTGCAGCCAGAGCGAAAAACACTGAGAGAATCATCAGACATCAGTGCGGGAAGCTTTTTGAAATGCTAACAGAGCTCTGCAGCAGTAGTACTAATGGCACTACCGCCGCCGAAAGACCTGACCCTCAACAGCTGTTGCTGAACCAGACACAGAACTTTAGAAGTACTTACTGGATCACACAGTCCGACCAGAGGTACATATCATACATTGTTTCATTTATGAAGCTGAAGTTGGCAGCACAAACACCAGCTCCTTTGGCCAACTCTGTACTCTTCTTCTGCTTGGTCCTCCTCATCTTCATTACCTCTTGTGATTTTTATATTCCCATCAATGTAAACTTGCTCCGGTTGAAAGGCTTAATGACATTACTCATCTCTGTTTTGGCTGGACGAAGCTATTTATGATATATGGTGGAGATATGTACAACAAACTGTTGTGCTAGCAAGCACTGAGGGGTTTGTTGTTATGTTGCTTGATCAATTTTCAAAGAATTTCCAATTTTTTCCATATAGTTTTACTGGCACAATTCATAGATGTTCTGCACAAAGTTCTATGCTAATCCATTTTATAAAGTAGGAGGATTAATCAAAACTATGTTTTGTCTTTGTTGTGTTGTAGCAAAAAATCTAATGGACATTGCCAGTGTAAAATTGATGGAGAATCAAGCAAGGATTAAGTTATATAATGTTTTTTAGGAAAGGGGCGTATATTTTAGGAATTAACCCAAATGTAATTTCCTTTTCAATAATGCCTGCTATTGAGGGGTAAGGCCTTATTAGTCTGAATTGTAGTTGGGTTTTTCTACCAGACTACCTTATCAGAGCTGTTTTTGAGCGAAACTGCAAAACAAGTTTTACCATAGGAGAAGAAAAACTTTCAAGGATGAAAAATTCATATAGTTACAATAGGGTTCCCTGCTCCACTGGGAGCATGCAAATGGCCATCCCTTGCATAAGCCACATGCTCTGTTCTGCAGCTTTGGAACTCTAATAAAAATTAATATAAAATTAATAAAATTTAATGAAAAGCACTGCTTTTGAATCATTTAAAAAACAAACTCATGAAACAGGTCTGTATAAAACTGATGGTACCAGTAACTTAATATTTTGTTGCTCAAATTATTGAGGCAATCACTGCAATCAAACCATTTCTTTAACTATCAGTGAGACTTCTACACCTGACTACAGGTATCCTGGTCCACTCCTCATGGACAAACTGCTCCAGTTGCCTCCAGTTGAAGGGAAAGCTGGATTCTAGTCTGGTGGAGGTGACTGGGAGGGTTTGGAGGGTACTCTGTGTGGTGGAAGGTCAGCTGGATTGCTACTTCAAGGAGTAGCAAGGCTGTCTCTAGTAAGACTTAATCAAAGCTACTCCAAGGAGGAGCTTTGTGGAAATAGGTGGCACTTTGTGAGGAGAAAAATTTAGGCACTCCTGAATGGTTGCAAGGAGAGATTCAGTCATTTCTTAAACATGCATGAAAAATCAAAGCAACACTTCAGGCATGTCTTTAATGGCAGGAATAACATCACTTTCCTCCACATCCTGTTGTCCATGTCCAGTGTGTCACCAAACACCACAGAGAATATTATCACCCTTTAAATAGGCTGATTGACTGAGTACTAGCTTGGAGACATCTGGAATACTAATTAGAGGAAACACCTTAGTTAATAAGGTCAAAATATTTTCAATCTTTTTAGAGGTACCTTCATTGTTATCAAAATCTGTTTCATTAGTTAATTTTTGTAAATGATTCTTTTGAACCCCATTGGAAAGGCGATCTATTTTCTTATTTTAGTGTATCAAATAATTATTTTCACTTATAATGACCGACTTTTGTTTACTTAATTGTCCCTCACTTTCCTTCGTTGCCACATCTTGGGGAAAACAAGTGCTAGGGCGGAAGGAGAGGATAAGCAAACATGATTGCATCCTCAGTATTGAACACGATTGTGACAATGCTCAAGGTCTTTGGTGTCACAGGAAAAGCATTGTGTCTTACTTTCCTCCCTACTGTTTTCTGCCTCTGTAGAAGAATAACACGGGATGTTGAGGAATACAATCCCCCAGTATTTATTATATTAGAGGACACGCTGATCCTACTTCCCTCAGAAGTTGCACCTGGCTGCCACGCGACTCTTACTGTATACGCATGTGTGCAACCAAAATGGTCCTTCCCAACAGGAATTTGAAGGTATCAGCAGTGAGTAGAAGCAGGAAAAGGGTGGCTCCAAGAATAGTCTCACTGTCTCTAGGCTGTCTCTAGTAAGACTGAATCATAGCCATCTAGAGCCACGTTTTCCTTTAACTCTCGCTTGAGACTGATTTCTTAATTTTTTTTAATTTGACATCTTTAAATTATAAGCAGTTACAGAAGAAGTTTAATGTCTTGATACTGCTCTAGTTCAACCATGAGTTACTGACAACTATGAGTTATCATATAGCAACTCTGTACACTTATTTCTCATGTGTTACTGTCTTCATGAAATATAAATGTCGGATCTCACCAGTCTTTAGTAAATTGCGGCTTTTTAAAAAAGTTTATTTTTTGGCACTAATGACCTTTATTGAAAAAGAACATCAACGTTTAGAATGTATAGCACAGAAACAGCACTGTTGAAAATCGTCAAGGTAATGATCTTCTGAACTCAAATATTTGATGCATGTTTAAAACCCAGGCAAGTGGGAGACAAGCGTCAAAAACAAATAATCAGAGCCAAGAGGAAGGTCTTAGCATTGTTAATCATGCTCATGGTTTCGCTGCTCAGTGTCCTAATGTCAGAGACACAACTTATTGTTGCAGAAAAACTGTTTATCTGTTGTTATCAGTGGCCATGGTAACTAGCCTTAACATTCATTTCAGGCTTTGTTGTGGTGAACCAGCTGTAGCTTAGCAGAGAAAAAGGGGGAAGGTGTGAGCTCAACCTAGTTGGGCCATGAGACATTTTTTTGGACATGTGATATTACAGAAACTGTTATGCTTGCATTCATTCTGATTGTTTGAATGGATGCACAATGTCCTGAAATATATCCAGGATAAGTTAGTGACCAAAGGTTGCCTTGAGGTAGTGATCCTATATGAAAAATGGCTCATCTTATTCCAGTCTCCCCTGTAAATCATTTGACTGCACTACCCTAAATCCAAAATGTTTCACGTTTAATACAAGAAACTCATTTAGATATATTTAGAGCGAAATTATCTGATAGTTTGAACTGTTTTCATTATATTTGGGACAGCAACAATTTTTTATAAGACAAAATAACTTTTATAAGTCCTTCAAAACCAGAATGTTGAGGTTCTCCATTGCCGAGTGCTGCTGCAAACATCATCGGAGCAACGACCACAGATCCTGCACGCTCACAGCCCTCCCATATTCACAATAAGTGAGGAACCAATCCTAATGGCTCAAAACTGGGGTAGGACCGAACCAGACATTAACGTTGTTAGAGTGAAACTTGCCAGTGGAAAAGCACCGTTAGAGAAATCAATCCATCCAACATGCAATCAGACTGTGGGAGGAAGTCAGAGTGTCCATAGAGTACTCATAGAAAGCCCAGCAGCAGGAATTTAAACCAGGAACCTTTTCATTCAATTTAATCCAATTCATTTTTCAAGAGAAGACAATTTGTAGAATCTCAAGAAAATGTTACATTCATTCAATGTTTTCTTCTCCTTTTTATTTTTTCGATTTATCCAGAATAGGATGTTAAAGGATTCTTCTGACATGTAAAGCCTCCATGAGCTGGTGCTTTAAAAAGTCTATAGTTCAGCATTTCCCTGTCTCAGAGTCAGGTTTTACTTATATGTACATACTTTTGTGATCAAAATAACAAAACATTATACTTCATCCAACAATGAGAAAATAGGAGCAAAACCACTGGTTCTTTTGCAAAGTTATAGGGTTTTGTATCTCGTGTTGAGGCTGACATGGTGGCCTCCATATCTCCCCCTCCTCTGCCCCTACCAGCATCCCACAGAGCCAGAGTGTTGTGAAAAGAACAAGTTTATTCAGTGAGGGAGCCTATTACCCCATGAAAGGTCTCTGAAAGGCCGCCCAACAACCCATGTCAGCACATGAAAGTAATGATGACTGGACACTGGACAAAATGTGTGTATGTGTGTCTTTGTGGATCTGTATGGCTATTGGCAAAGGGTGTCTGCACTTGAACTGGGTCCATTCACTCGGGCTAGGGGGTCTTGTGGTCTTTAATGTGACCAGAGCAGGCCAGAATGACCTCTGTGGGACTGGCCGGCACCACAGCCTTAATCCTCCTCCTCTCCCTTTTTTGATTCTTTTGCTTCTTTAGTGTCAAAAGAGGGTTCTGACTTTTTTCCTTCCTTTCCCTTTCTCTCTTGTCTGCCCTCCATACTCTTAAACAGGCTTCACACTAGCCAAGGAATGTCTTAAGTTTTTACATTTTGTGAGATGATACTCAACACAGAGCTCCATCTGCAAATCCAAAGTGTTCTTATGTGATATCAGGAGCATTAACAAAGATTCATTTAAATTGGTTAACTATTATTTTTCTCATTTCAATTTATTGTCACCTATAAAATGGATAAGAGCAGAACAGGTAGTCACAAGCAATAATGAGACAAAATGTAGACAAATATGTAAATGACAGTATTGAATGTTTAAGTTAATGTTGATGTAGTTCAAGACACTCACATTAGAAATTAATGGTGTTGAAAAATAGTTCACATTCCTGGTGATCTGATCAACAGGAACAGAACAAAAGCAGAAGGGAATCCACTCAGGACAGATTTTTTGTTGTAAAAAAGCCGTGTTGAGCAGGTAATCCCTCACGCTGCAGCAGTGTGTCAAGTCAGAGCCACTTTGGTGCTCATAGGCGAGATTATGGCTGGGTGCCCGCTTCAGTTGTAAAATCCCTAAATATTGGGAATGCATAAGATAGATTTTAATAACAACCATCGTATGTTATTAAATCAATCCAAGTGGAGTCATTAAAAAACAAGGTCAGATACTTGTGACAAATAGTGATGGGAATTTCGACTCTTTTCAAAGAGTCGGTCTTCTGACGATCTGTGCCACCTCATCAGATTTTTCTACCATAGCACATTTAGATAGCTATGTCTATCTGTCGGTGCTGCCTTTTGAAAACTGCTTGTTTACATATCAAAGACCAATGCAGGCAGAGTCAATGTTAAATATAACGATAGATAGATAGATAGATAGATAGATAGATAGATAGATAGATAGATAGATAGATAGATAGATAGATAGATAGATAGATAGATAGATATGTATCTATCATGTGTAAGAAGAAGTGGCAGCTTCTGATATGGACGACATGAGCAACAGCACAAGCTGCCATTCTCCAGTTGTTTCCCTGTTCCATTTTTAGAGACTTTTACAAATAAACTACAAATTCTGCCTTTTCTGTTGATTTGTTTTGATGCATGTTATTAAAAATGTATTCCCAATATATTCTGAACTGCCCTTTAGCAAGACATGGAAAGAACTTGTATAAGACCAAAGTCTTTGATTTTATGTAAGACCAAAATAAAAATCATAAAAGAAACAATTGGCTTCTTGTGTCAGCGTGTAATGCAACCTCATCCCTTTGACATGAATTATGTGGATATATAATACTATCTGAGAAGTTGTTCTTCCTCCCAGATGTTCAGCTCAGATCGACAAATTCACAGTGAAGCTCAACATTGGGAACAGCTGTCTTCTGACTGTGGATATTTCTGTTTACCTTAGGCAATATGTCAGTTAATCATGGAGAGCGTTATACCTTCCAGCTAAACATATCACTTCCCTAATGCAAATTAATCAAGTCTCCTGGTGTGTGCGTGCGTGTGTGTGGTCTGGTATTAATACTTCTACCAAAATATAACCATGAGATTCATGAAGACAAAGTTTTGAAGGGGAAGAGCCTTTCAGTTCTTCACCGTTCTTCTTTTCTTTCTGTGATTCTTTCTGGTAAGATGTAGATATTTCCTGAAGAAAAAGTCATCATATACTACTATTTTCACATGATAAAGAATATGTAAGTGCACTTTTAATTTACATGTGAAAAAAAGTTGGGTCTCTTTGTACTTCACCTAATTATTATCAAAGTAAGCATATTGATCAGGTGTGCCCTAATAGAGCTAGCCTCTGGAAAAAAGGCTTATATGTTTCAGACATTTGTTAGTGAAAAGATATTTTGGAATGATGTAATATTTTACTTACACTTCTTTCACACTCTACTTTGTGTTAGTTTATCACATAAAATGTATTAAATGTTGTGGTTTTAATTGAACAAAAAGCCAAAAAACTTCAAGAGGTCTGAATCATTGTGAATCATTGTAAGTCTAACTCTGAACATGTTGCTCCTTCTAACAGTTGGTTTGATGATAACTTGCTTCCTGCCAGGCTTTTTATCTTAATGCTGAGTCTCCCTCAGTCCCCTTCCACCTAAAGCAAGCTGCCTGGGTTCAGCAGACGTTTCTCCAGCGTGTCACCCTGTTGGGGCATGTGCTGATCTAAATCCATTTGCTTCTGACTGAACTGAATTCAGCTTGAAACCTTTTCAGAACATATTCCACAAATAAACACAAAACTCCCCATCATAAACACTTGGTTCATTACATTGCAAAGTCAGTCCACTGAGATCTTGGGCTGGGTGTGCTTTCGGAGTGTGCTGCAGGGATTGAACAATCAAAGAGGCGTAGCAAACAAACTGCAGTGCTCACCTGAGCAATATGAATGGGAACCATGTGGGGATTTCCCTCTTTGGCTCAACTCCATATCTTGGTCCTCTAGCAGACTCCCCAAAACCTTTCATTGCTCAATCAAAAAAAAACCTGTTTAGCATCATCCTCATCGTGTTATATGCTTTCGGAGCTGGAGTGCATGTATGCACGTTATGCAGCTGCCTCTTTGCATCATATCACTACTTCACTCTCATTCCAGTTTACTCCTTACAGTTGATGTCATAGTAGCTACAGGTTTGTGACTTCCTCCCAAAGCGAATCAGGACATAATATATGTGAAGCTCTATTTTATGTTGGGAGGGAGTTTGAAGTTAGATCTTTCAAGAGATCAGAGACGATATGATGTGAAAGCAGTTGTTACTTAATTGACAGAACTGCAAAAACATATATTTTTTGTAATGGTTCATGAAGTCTGTTCTAAAAGTGTATTTTATTGCACATAGTCTGATCCTGTCTTTGTAAAGATCCTGATTGGAAAATTACAAACACTCTTATAAGCCTGTTGTTGTTAATATAACATGACAACAATCTTTGCATACCCCTGGCATCGCCTAGGGCCTCTTTCCACATGACCCTTGACACACACACCACACAGACACACACACGTTACCTCTTACTGTCTACACAAGGACTTTGCATTATATTCCATTCCTTTTAATTTATTCAAACCCATCCCCTACACCTGACCCAAAAACAGCACTTCCTTTTATGAGGCTTTAAGTCCCGTAATAGCAGGGAGCCCTCAGAAGGTCGTATTTATTGGAAAATGGACCTTACATGCTAAAACACACAGAGTTGCTGCGTAGATAACCTCTGACTCTCACATCTCATAGCAGCACTTGCCTCAGGTCAGATTTAATTTTTTTCAACAAACAAATCAAAGGTCATTCTTATTTATTTATAACTGCACTGCACCTACAGTATATTACACCAGACAGACAAAAACTTATTAATAACCTCCAAACATTTCTGTTTTTGTTTGAGTTATTCACATTAAACACCTTTCATAGTGTTGTCAATCATTTGCTCCTTTCTCTCTGATTCCATAGCATACTGTTGCTACTTTTACAGCTTCCCTTTTAATGCTACTTTTAGGCCACTTTTATCATGTTTTGTGTATTAAAGACATCCAACGCCTTGAGTTAGATGCCTGTGCACTTATAAATAAAATGTTTGATACAGAGCATCAGAATTGCTCTAGACGAGCGTCTGAGCAAAGTGTAGAAAGGCACTTGTTGGGAGGAGCCTCCTTATTTTTGGTTGTTTTCCTCTGCTGTTCTCTTTGTGCAACAGCAGATGAAATTGTTAAGAACTCCTTTAGATTGTTCTCCTTTTAACTGTCTTTCCAGCAACTTCTGTGGTTTGCCACCAAGTTCAAAATGCTTCCATTTAAGTTGAAGTAATTTGCCTTTTTGTTCTCCTTCAATGGTATTATGTTCGTATTTTAATTTAAGAAGTACTTGGGTGCTGTAGTAAAACACGACCCACTTATTGAGGCCTTAGTCCTGTTGGTGGTTCAGTTCCCGGCCTGGCGACATTTGTCACATGTTTTCCCCCTCTCTCATTGGCCTCTTTTCTGTTAAACTACTTTCCAATAAAGGCCACGGAAGCCAACAAAACCTTTAAATAAGAATTTAAGAAGTACTGTATGTTGTCAGCTTTTTGAAGTAGTTAACTCCAATTGACAAGATCAGCTGTTTGAAGTTCTTTTTCAGTTGATTCGGTCAGCTTCACTTAGATCTTTTCAATTAAGCTTCATAGGGAATGATCTGCCCTCTAATGATGCTTTAAGTGCGTCTCACCGTATTGTGTGATTCACTTCACCTTATTGTTGGTAAAGAACTGTGCTATATGTGTAGTAATATTAATTTTTAAACCTTTGTGAAGATTGGTGTTGAATGCCAACTACATATATGCTTTTCTTGGGTCACCCAATTTAAGATTCAGAAAAATAGGACTGTGATCAGAAATGATTGTTTGTGATTTAGTATCGTAGAAGTTAGAAATTAATCTGGAATCAAGTAGAAAATAATCAATCTATGTATATGATCTTTGTAAAGAAAAATATGTGTGGATATGTGCTGCAATATCCAGATATTCAGCACTTCCTTCAACTTCACTAATTTGTTAATGCAACAACATTGGGAAGGGGAGCAAAAGTCAACCAATCTAAATATGGGTTTAAATAGCAACTAAAAATGACTAAAAGGTTTAAGTCATCATCCAGGATCAGATTAAATACGTTTTGAAGGGAAGCTGGGTCATCCATAAAATATGCAGTACAGCCATCCTGCAATTATGTTCAGTGCCACTTCCAGCATGTATTCAGCTTTTGCAATTAAAGGTTATGGAAGTGCACATTTATTGTCACACCTCAGACAAACCTCTCCAGAGTATGGGAGCAAACTGTAAAACCTGGCAATATTTAAATAAAAAATAATGAGATGTCTGCCCTTTAGCAAACCGTGGAGACTTTGTAGTTAGTGTTATCTCATGTAGTGGCTGTCCCACCTCTCTTCTGTAGAAATTGTTTTATCTGTAGTGAACTTATCCAGTAGGGCAGGGACATGTGGGAGCAACCACAGATAACACGCTTCTGCAGTTGGGGTAGAGGTATGGTAATGAGTGCATCAACATCTGATCTGTCTGAGGTTTGCTGCTGCCCGGCCTGGGTGGGTTCACTACCGACAGCAGCCATGCTTGATAAGGTTTTGGTGCCAGTTATTTAAATACTGTATATGTTGTATCAATGTAGGAAACTTCTGTTTTATCATCAGCACTTTGAATGTCAGTTATGTCTAAGCAGAAGAATTTTTTTCAGAGTCAGTGACACTGGCAACTCTTTGTTTGACTTCCTGTTCAGTTACTGATACATGGAAACATTTCTACATTTGCATACATCATTGCAGAGGAAAAAACAGCAATGTAATATGACATTGTAATATTGTGACTTTTTCAGTTTGGCTTTGTGTCAAAGATGCAAACACAAGTTAAAAAGAACATTCTGTTACATATTGTATTTCCTTCTGTCAGGGAGTTTACTAAGTTAATTTCTAAATTTCATGTAAAAGGAATGTTATGGAAAAATGAAATATATAAAAGTTTACTGTGATTACACTCAGTATATGAGTTTTTTATTCATCCTTATTAAATTGAATGCTGCAAGTCAATGACTCGATGCAGTCTGCTGGGTTTCCTTAGAAACTTTTCAAACTACTTTGACTAGTAAACTGAGCTTACTTTGCTGTTACATAACTAGGATAAATTGGAATGTAAGTGTGATTAAATGAAATATTTTTTGTACATTTCCTTGAGATAATAGTTGTTGTGAATTGGCGCTGTTTAAATAAACTAAGTTGCATTACATGTAACTGAATTAGATTGTCAAGTTAAATGTTTGTTGTCAAACCAGTGAGACAACTAATGTGACTTACTAGTGTCTCAAATAAGCTGTTATTCTGATACAAATGTGGAGAAAATGTACCAAATATGTAAAACCTGTTTGATTAACGATCAATCATTGTTCAAATAAAAAAAAAAAAAACATTTTCTCCCCCTCTACATTGAAGAGAGAAAGTGAGCAGAAACGTTTGTGAATGGCCCGAGGTCTCAGCCCACATATCTTCCTGATTGGTTGACCTCTCAGCCAATGAGGAGCTCCCACTCCAGCTCCATTCATGAAAAGCCAGGCTGAAGGAAGAATGGAGTGGGGGAGCAGGTGAGTGAGGATGTGAGTGCTGCTGAGTGCTTCTTTCTCACTGCGTATCACAACACTTATTCTTCCAGATGACTCTACACAGAACAAAGGGTTCGTAGGTCTGATGCTGAACTGTCTTACCGTTTCCTTTCCCAAAAAACTCATTTCAGAGCAACAGCGTTAAAGCTGTTTCAGGCATGCATCATCTTAATGGCACCCTCACTCCTCATTCATCCAAATGCTTATGAAATAAATGAATATCCAAACTTTTGCTATTAGAATAATTGTTACATCATACAGGGTACCGATGCAATAGTAACGATGCATGTCTTGCAATATCCACTGTCAGAACAATAGTTTAACTTAAAATAATTTTGATCACAAGGCAATGTTTTAATTATTTTTCTTTAAAACAAAGGAGTTGTTATTGGTTCAGTTATATGTCAAAGGTTTTCATGTCTTCAAAGAATTCCATGTGGTTTATCTCACAGGACAATTAAACTGGAACCATGGATGTTTAGTTCACTTTTGTTCACTGCCAAGAAAACTAAAAATGAGCAATGACCTTATCTCCACACCACAATCCTCTCACACTGATTGCATGTTTATTATTGTCCATGTCTGTTTATACACTGCTGACTGAATAGGCACTTTTCTATGCTTCTTTTCCTTTCCTTTTTTTCCCGTCTTTTTCCATTCTTGTGCAGGGCGTTTTCTTACAACCATCCGGTCCATAGTTTCTTGCCCCCCCACCCTGCCTTGTGCTGTGTGTGTGAGGTTGTGTGTGTTTCAGCTCTTGCTCCTGCAGGATGCTTTGGTCTCAACAATGTGTTGTTGGTAATGTGCCAGAAGTGACTCATTGTCTCAGCCTCATATAGACAGAAAGCCAGGCTGCTTGAGTTTCCTGCTGGTGGCGGATATGGAATCTGTATGTTGACCAGATAACGGGATGGGACAGATTCTCTCTGTTAGTTCCTGATAAATGTTTTTGCTATGTGCCACCTTCATTAATTATGTTAGAACTCAATAATTCTAACATAACCAAGCTTAATTATATATATATGTATATATATATATATAAAAAAAACAAGTACAGAAGAAGCTGACTTCACCCATCTGTATTTGGGATCTCATTGTTTCAGTCATGGTCCACATTTCCACACAACAATGAAGTGTGATTCCCAGAGGCCTCTGACATGGGATCATGCTGGTAACTACCTGGCTGCCAAGGTAACAGACATGTGGTTTATGTCTGCTGAGGCCCTGGATGTACAAACACAAAGTAGAATCTCATATATTTAGATTTTTACCTTAATTGAAAATTTTTGTTTTAAAAGCTTTTCATTATGTTTTTTGTCAATTCCAAGAAGAACAATAAATAAGAATATTTAATGTAAGATCAAATTAGATTTTTGATTATTCTCTCTCTCTCCCTATCAGTGCAGCACTGTACTTTCTGTTTCATATTATGCATTTTCCTGCATATTTACAGTTGATCAGAACGTTTAAATATGTCATACACGTTTATTAAATATATTAGACAGCATGTCAAACGCCATCATGTGGAATTAAACATGTATTGGTGGTATAGAGAGAGACAGTAATGGGCATGCACCAGCTTACTGCTTCATTCTGTGTCTGACACAGCGCCACCAGGGGTGAGGGACAGAACTGCCTCACCTCTTCCTCATCATACATTAAACAGATTTATAGAACAATGAAGCGAACAAACTGATTGTCTATTCTCATCATTAGTACCCATTTTACTTGTTATGATGACAGGTGAGGCACTGGGACATGTCTTCACCCAAGTTCTCAAACTCTATGGAAAAAATACAGATTCTCACTATTCTTCTTTCATCCCCCCGCATGTTCTGCCCCCAAACATGGTGTATGGAGATGTACAGTAGCTGTCCAAAGTGTACTAACATTGGTTACTAGTGGCAGTTTGAATGTTGCAGTCCTGATTGCTTTCTGACACAGTCTCCATTCCCCCCTGCCCTAAAAGCCCCATTGATGGATGTCTAAGGTATTGAAATGTAGGTGCAGGAAGGGGCGAAATAAAACCCCTGGCGAGTCCCCTGGTTTGCTCTTTCCACATCCACACCCAGGTGTTGTGTGGTGTTAGAGAGGAAGACCTGTATACCTCATCAGTAGCAACACAGGTGAGTGTCTGAAGGGTACTAGCCTTTTTGCTAATATAAGTAGAAGTTTTGAGGATGTCAAGAGGACAAATTTTACAAGAAACATGTTGATATAATTTGTCAGATCAACTCTTTGAGAGCCTAGTAGATCCTGTCATCGTTCTGGACTGGAGGTATAAAGGTAGGCTGAAAAAAAAAACTCAACATTGAACAGTCTCAGGGTCTGGTCCCTTAACGTCTTTTAGGCAAAGAAGATTGTGGAGCTTCTAAAAGGATGGAGGGTAGGGCCTCACCCCACCTTTCTCCTCATCCTCTCTGTACAAGCTACCCAAGCCTGAGTGACCTCCAAACTAAACTATCAGAATGTCCCAAGCAGCCATGGGGGGGCTATTGTTCTTCAAAGTAGGTCAAAGCTTGTTGCTATCACAATCAATTTGCAATGATTTGAGAACAGTGGGGTTGTAGACAGGGAGACACTGGCTACAGGGCCGATCACACTTGTTGATATAAGCTGATGGAACAGGAACTAATGATGGTATTCTTTCAATTTCATCAGTCCTTTTCTTATTCTCTTCTCACAAAACTCGTTCTGTCTCTGTACTCTTGTCGATATTGTTCTTCTCACCACCCCCTTTTCCTTAGCCTAACGCTCTTTCTTCTCCTCAGTTTTTCTATAGTGTAATTAGTCAAGTGGAACATATGGGGCATCATATTACATAACCCAACAGCAGCTGCAGCTAGAACCAGGAAAATTCAAATCTGGGGCTACATTTCTTTGACACAGGAGGTATAAAGCATTTAGCTGTGTCATGGCAAACTTTCTGGATTCCGTGTCTGAAGAAGAAACGCTAAGAACAATAACCTACTGGTGTTGGCCTCTTCCTTTCTTTAACCTAACAATGAATGCATCACTGGGGCCCACTATCACAGACTCCTGCTTCTCCACTTCAAGCATTATAGATTCTACACTTTGAAGTTTTATTTGTTTGAAAATGATCTAATATTTAGGTCACTTTCAAACAGTGTTTCATTGCCCTTATTATTTCAGTTGTTTTTGGTCATAAGATTTAAACTAATAAAAAAATTATAATTATGTAAAGTCATGGCCCTATTTTAGCTACTGTAAAATACTGTAATATTTATTTATGGCATGTGAAGATCTGTGTGTATGTAAGATTGTACCTGCATTTTTACAACAGATTCCATGGGGCTTGGAGATACAGTTAAATTAAATGTCCATGTTTAATGGTTCTTACTAAACCCCAATAGTTTAATCTTTCAAGGATTTTCTCTTTGCTTATGATACCAGTCTGTCTGGCCAGCTTCAACCTGTGCAATTTTCTTTTATCACTTACATCTATTGTAAGTGAATTATTAAAAAAATCTTGAATTGTTTGGTCTAGTCTAATTCCGCATGGCAGATTAATCACCAGTGAGCTGTCAATTCTCTTGAGCAAAATTGACAATTATCAAACTGTTCCAGAAAAAAAAGATCATGCAGGGTAATTGCTGCTGCAACTACCCTTTTTGTCCTCTTTTTTTTGCCATTCTGACACAGCTGTCCCCTATTCCTCCCTCTCTTTTTACAAACCAGTCATCTCTTTGCTTGTGTCTTTCATATAAATCTTACTTCAGATTTTGTATGCTTGCAAAGTGTGGCATGGCCCTTAAAATATGGAAGCCAATGGAATTTACTCAAGAACCAGAATAAGTACAGGTAGGTTATATAAGTAAATGAAAATGTAATTTTAAGCATCTTGTACGTTTCAGCCATTAACATGTTTTGTTTTTCATGAATTTGACATGTTGTCCAACACAAGGGTGGCCATATTTTTATTTTTAAATAAGAGGATTCTTGGCCCCACCCAGTGAAACAGCCCACATTGGTAACGACCGATGTTTGTAATTTTTAATATATCATTGGTTTGAGAAATAAAACTGGGCCAGAATGAACAACTTTTTACGTAAAAGTGTATAGTACGACATTCTTTAGTTTTCATACTCATTGTCAGCCAGTTTAACAGATGAGCAGCCACTTTGCACAGCCTCTTTTTAATTTTTGTGTCCATATCACGTATGACTTGGTATGAAGGAAACTTATTTTCTGGTTCGTCTGTACAGCGTCTTGTAAACATTAGCATTAGCCCTGTCTGTTCTGGCTGTGAACAGATAGAAGCACCCACTGGGCAGCAGCTCAGGACCGGTGAACATGGTATAAATGAAAGGCTGTCATATTCGATGCATTTCACTGGTCAATTAAATATGCCTATTAGTCCCCTGAAAAATAATAAACCACATGAGGAGCTTATTGAACTCCCCATGTGGGTTGGTGGAGCCTGGTGTAATGTATCCACCTTATTCCTGGGAGGCTTACTGGGGAAACGATTATGGGTCTTACTCCGGAGTAGGATATTTTTGCTAGTCTATATTCATGATAGAAGTTACATCTCTCTTTTCGGTAATAATACAATATTTAGTAAAACTTGTTTACGGACACACCGTCTGTTATCAGAGAGCTGCTTACAGATGATCGTAACTGTGAGTTTAATCACGGGGAGCGACAGGAACACGATCGTTAAGTTTTGTAACGGAATGACCGTGAATTAGCAGCGCTGCTATCAGCTCGTTTCTCTGAAGAACTGACAGTAATGAAGAGAAAAGGAGAGAAGCTGGTCAGAGATCTGAGCTGCAGGTTTGTGCCGACAGTATAAAACACCAGAGCTACATAATATTAGCTTGGTGTAATGAGAATTTTATTTTTCGTTTGAATTTAAAAAATAATAAAGTTTATGATCTGAGTCTTTATCATTATGATTGGGCCAGCAAAATGTATTTATAAGACAAAATAAAATATCTGGGATTTAGTCCATCACAACCAGAACCTGCTGAGTGTCAGCAGAGAAATAACCGCAGCTGTTGCGCTCCAGACCGTAATACGGAGAATCTTCCCACTGGTCTAGAACCGAACCGCATCACACAGTAACCTGTCATAAAGAGCAACTTGCCACTGGAAAGTGTCGTAAGATGCCCTTGTGGAGCTCGGGTAAATGTTGTGCTGTTCTGGCTGTTCTCTAATAATCAAACCACGTTTAGTTTGTGGCTGCAGCAAGTGTGTTTTGAACGTGCACCCAAAACAAAAGCAGTAGTTTTCATAGCCTAATGACAGATAAGCAAACAAAAAGAATTTGGCTAAAAATTCTAAACTTGAAGAGAAACCCCAAAATGCTTTATGTGTGCTCATTTCATTGTGTGAACAAAAAGCCAATGGAAGAAAACCCACATCAGCATCCGAAGCAACTGAGTCAGTGAAGTAGCTAACTATGCTAGTGCGGGTAGCTACATATGCTAGTGCGACTTGATAAAATGCGGCCATTTCTTCAAGTTGCTATCCCTCCCCGCAATAGCTGTAGGTTGAGGTAAAACAATATCGTCACATTTAAGCTTTGATAGCTGGTGTTCCCACATATTTTATAGCCTAAAAGCTCTGACGAGAGCCGGTTAGCGAATAGATAACATGTAAACAAATGGCGGTACCAATTTGCGGGGGATTTTGCGCCCATAAATCACGCAAAGCCTCATGGGAGCTAGGAATAAGGTGGATACAGAGGTGCTCATACTGTATATTTATGTTACAGACTGTCTGTGAACGATTTGTAAGATTTCTTCATTGATGCACTCCTGTTGTCATTTTACGAAATCAGTTCTTAAACAAAGTCCTATTCAAAAAAGAAATTAGAAAACTTATAATCAATATAATATTTTTGATTTATTACTCTAGCCGTCAACAAATTTTATATATGTTTATTGAATGTAAAAGTGTTTTTTTTTTGTTTCTGTTAGTTCTTAATAATTCTAATGTCTAAATATAAGATATTTTAAATGGAAATGACCGCTGTCTTGTTCTGGTGGCGTACTTGACAAATTGCAGGTTTTAGCTCCGTTTCCATAGTAACGGTCTCATGCGCCGGTAGCTCGTTAATGTCAGGTTGAACGTCGAACTGAACTCAATGGGCTCTTTCCACCTGCCGCGCTGACGTCACAACCGCATGCGCAAATGCGGCTCTCTTTTTTCTGCTTCGAGTTACCATGAGAGCTAGAAATGAGGAAGTCTTATTTCAGACGCAAATGAAACAATACTATGAACATTGTTGTCTTCCTAATATAATGGGCTTTTATGTTTTCATGGATTTCCAAGCAATCCTGAATTAAGAAGACGATGGCTTGTAAATATTCGTCGCTACCAGTTAAAGCTAACGCCACACAGCAAAGTTTACAGCCTTCACTTCACTCCGCATCAACTTCTTCAGCCTAAAGAAGAAGGTAAAGGAGCCTCCTGTGTTATTTCCATGCAATCACTTGTGTATTCAGCCTGAAAGAGAGTTTACGGGAAAGAGAGAGCAGACCAGAGCTAGACAGCCGAGCAACTGATCCGCCTGGACACACTGCTGTAAACACCGTCCTGCTTCACAAGAAACATGCAAAACTAATAAAGTGAAGTAACACGGAGACCTTAAGGTACACGGCCATATTTTTCTAAAAGCAACAACTTTGAACCTGAACAGTAAGCTGAACTAGAACTCTGACACCAGAGCTGCTCTACTGTTAAGCTATGGGCTTGTTGTTCCTCAGGCTTCAGAAGCAAAAAGTCTGAACCGTAAAATCCCTCATTACTTGGTCTCTGACACTAACGACAATAAACGCACGTAATATACTTGAAAACAAGGTAAAAACATTGTCCGTTAGAATGGATGAAAAATGTTTAGATACTTAAATAGCACATTTTTACAAGAAAAATGTCTAGCATAAGCTAAAGCTAATGTTAGCCACAAAGTTTAAAGAAAGTAAAACTCACCTTCGTATCTGTGTATAAGGAGGCGAACATCTTAAAACCTTTCTCCAGCTTACTGTCGGGGCTTCGGATCAATGTACATAATTAATTGTTACCTTGGACAAGCCCTGCAAACACCCTGTGTAAAGAGCCTTTTTCAATAGATCGGAAAAGATTGAGCCGCTTTTCCCCGAACGCGGAAGCCGAGGTGCAAAGAGCCCATCCATAAGTTTTTCATATCTATCTAATTTGTTTTTTGTAGTCCAAATAAATTATTCATTTTAATATACTCATAGCTGTTTTTCCCACCACCTGTAAGTGTTATATTCAGCAACGATTGGAAATATTTTATGATGTACCGTTGAAACTTTTACCTAACCCTATATTACACCGCACAATTTTTAGTTTAGTTAATTATTAATAATTTTTCTAGCAATTGATGTTTTCACAGACATTGTTTGGCTGCTGTTGTACATCTAAAGCTTTTAAAATGTCATTTTTAACTGTTAGTATGAATATTATTTAGCGTTAAAGGTAACTTAGCTGTTAGCCTCGAGCCCTTAGCCTTTTGTACTCTTGGCCAGATTGAATCCAGATGTTCCCCATTGTTCAGGTTGAAATAACATGTTTTACAAAGGGAATTGATACTGATGTATAGGTTTACTTATTTACCTCTGTTAATTTTCTTTAAGCACAGAGGGTAATTCTACTGAACAGCTGCAACGCAACCGTACGGTGGACGTCAGAGATGGAAGCAAATTCTTCAATATTTATACTGTTGTGTTTGAAATTAGAATGTTGTAATACAAGAATTGTGTTGATATACATTGTGTTCATATTGATATTACAAACACTTTCTTTCTTTAGAAGAAAGAATATATAACTTTCTGGAAAATATCTTTAATCAAACTCAACATCTCAACCCAAAACGAACGCTGGGTTCATTAGACATATTTTTTTTTGTGAGGAAACTGGAGTGCCCAGAGAAAACCCATAAAAGAACAAAGAGATCAAACAACCCACTCAGCATTCACTCTACTGGTAAAATCTGAATATTAAAAACAAGAATTTTCTAAAATTTGTAGATTTTGAAATGATTTTTACTAGAAAATCAAATTAATACACAGACAGAAATGCTAAAACACACACACTCATTGCTACTGAAACACCAATAAACCCAACATGGTCGGTGGGTCTATTGAACATATTTCTGTTTTTGGGAAAAATCCCGAGCACCCAAAGAGAAACCAACACACTCATCATTCACCAAATAGGTAACTTAGTTGAACACTGACTCCCAAACAAATGTTCAGATGATGGAACTGCACCCAAAATTAACGCTGGGCTCATTGGATATATTTTTTTGTGGGGAAACTGGAGTACCCAGAGAAAACCCATAAAAGAACAAAGAGAACAAACACCACACTCAGCATTCACTCTATTGGAAACATTTGAAAGTTAAAAATAAGAATTTTCGAAAATTGACAAATGAGTATACAGACAGAAATGCTAAAACACACACTCATTGCTGTTGAAACACCAATGAACCCAACCTGGATGCTGGGTCTGTTGAACATATATCTGTTTTTGGAAAAAAAACTTTGAGCACCCGGAGAGAAAACCAACAACACACTCATCATTCACTAAGTAGGTAAAACTTAGTTGAACACAGACGCCTAAACAAATGTTCAGATGATGGGACTGCACCCAAAATGCAGGTTCGTTGGACATCATTTTTTTGTGGGGAAACTGGAGTGCCCTGAGAAAACCCATGCATAGGCTCCCGACCTCAACGTAGCCGTCCCGAGGTGGACTCCCAGAGGCTCTAATTAAATTAAACCCATGGAATCTGAAGACGCTTTAGTTGACCGGATAATTTCCTTAAATATCGGCTGGCGTAAATCCAGGAATAGGAGAATATTAAAGCTGTGCTCTGGCTTGAGATCTTCTGTGGGCTCATGCTGAGGAGTCTACCTTAAATTTCAGTCTACAGTTTCTCAAACAGCCGATCACAAATGGCATGAAGTTTTTCTGCAGGATAGCTCAGTCCTGATTTTTCAACAATCAGTATTTCACTGATGCCATTTTTGTCATCTTCACTTCTTCAGTCTCCCCTTGAAGAAGTTTTTCTCCTATCTACTGCCAGACTCTGGAACACGTTCTTCTGATTCAGTGTCAGTGGGAGTTGTTTCCTCAGGGATTTCTGCTGGAGATTTTACATTTGCACCAGAACCTCATCTCCTACATGATCTCCACTGAAGAGTTCCTCAACCACGAATGCTTTAGATGACTCAGTTACATCCAGGGTGGTCTCCTCTTGTCTTACAGGACTCTGCACAGGTTGAGTGGACTTCACAGATGTCTCCGTTTGTTTAAAGGGTTTGCAGATGGCTTCACCCAGACCTTTGAAAAAACTTGCAACTAAGGACAGTTTCTCTGCAGGTCTTCTAAGACATTTCAAGACCGATGCCACAACTGTCCAAGTCTACATTTTGTGAAAGAAGCAAACTTCCCACAACTTGACTGGATCCCCTAAGCCTAAAAAATCTTATGGCTATGAAGGGAGATTGTTTCTGGGTCACCATCAATTTCTTCACCCTGAACTTCAGCTCAAACTTTCTCTAAGAGCCGTTTATGAATGGTATGGAGATCCTCAAGAGACAAGTGAAAACCTGAAGCTTTAATGGCCTGGGCAATCAGGTAGTGTATCAATGATAGGTTTTTATGTTAATTACAAATATAAATACTTAGGACTGTAAGAATATATGTCTGCTGTTACAATGTGTGTGCCTTTCAGTGATGTTAGCAGCAGGAAGTGTGTCAAATTAGTAGCAGCCTGGAACCAGAGTGACCACTGGCCGACTAACTAGAGGAAGTAAGAGTTGTTAACCTTTGGGTCATGGGACCCACGCTTGAGGAATCAACTGCATACTAAGAGATACACTTCAATGTTTAGAACAGATGGTTGATTGACTCTGTGTTTTGCTGCTGGGTTTTTTGTTTGCCGCTCCTTCTATGCAAATGATTTGTAACTTAAACCACGCCTCAATGTAATAAATATGCAATTGCAAAGGAGCACGTTAGAACTGGTCCGGAGACAGAGATAAGGTGTTGTCCCTGGGCAGAGTTCTCCATTCAATTGTAAGAAATGTAACTGTCTATCTGTGTTCTTATTTTTGTCCAGCGAGAATTTCAGGTTATAGATCTGACAATCAACAAAGACAATGAATCTTTCTTGTCTTCCTGTGAAGCCAGTTCCTCTGCTTGCACTGAGGAAGCTGGCATCTCACTGTCCAGCAGAGTTTCCTCCTCAAATGACTCAGAACTCAGGACCTTCTTGCTGCAAGGCAACAGTGCTACCAACTGTGCCACTCTCTGAAACCTCTGAGAGTGGCGCTCTGAATACTCTGAAACTTCCATTAAACATTGGATGCAGTCTAAATTCGTGTGCTCCCGGATGTGCTATGATATAAAGCCCCTGCTCAGGGGGGTTTTCATCAAAAAATAGCTCCGGTTCGAATTCCTCCAAATCCAAATCTGATAGTTGTCCTGGAAGAACAAAGTCCACCCCAAAAGTTTGCTTCGGTTTTAACACCTATACCTGCAAGTCTTCGAAGGCACAGTTTTCTAGCTCTACAACACCACAAAGGTCATCTGGAGGAACTTCAGCTGGTTGAACCCAGAATCTCCTGCAGACTTTGTCTCTTCTTCCACCTGGATGCCCAGTGTTGGCATCTTCCCAGTGGAAGAAGTTTTCTGCTTTTCTGGTGTTGGAGCAATCTTCGCCGAATGTTTGCGAGAAAATTTTGTGAAGAATCCCTTGATCTTCTCTGGAAGATCTTTGACCTTTGAACTTTCAGCTCTGACCTTCGAGAAGATGGAAACCACCTTGTATATTCCTCACAAGCATGCAGTCTAGCGAAGAAGTACTTTATTGTGACTTTGGCTTCTTCAATCATGCCATTTATGATGGGACTTCTTGTAGGGTTGTCGGAGTCTGAGGTAGAATGACTGTATCGACCACATACTTGATGAAGAGCCTGTTTAACTTTTCAGTGTGTTCCGTACTGAAGTCTTTGTAGACCCTTACAACTTTTGCTAATGTAACAGATGTGGAAAGGATCACACAGGAATAGTACTCTGCGTTTTTTTTTTTTATTCCTATAAAACAGTGGGACACACTCAGCACCAGGTATGATACACGCGATCACCGTCACAGTCCTGCGGCCCAACAAACATATTTTGGAGGGAAACTTTATACAAATTTAATAACGTAACAAATTAACTTTAACCAACACCAAAGTTGTTTTTTAAAAACACTTGCACAGTTAACATTATATTTTTTTCAGAACAAAAGCTGTGAAAACTATTTTTAGCAATATAAACATTATTAAAAATGAGAGGTAGCTTTAGCGTGCATCTTACCAGCAGCTCCATTAGGCAGCTTCTGCCTGGCTGCTGCAGCTACGTCACTGAACATTGCTTTGTGCAACACTAATAACGTTCCCCCAAAAACAATATTTACATTAGGAACCAAAAATAAAAGCAGTCAAAACAGAAATAGCCATGTCAACAGACATGTTAATTCGACAAAATAGAAATAAAAATGTTTTGAGAAGGTTCATAAAATAATAAATAAATCAAATTAATTCAGCTACACTAAGGCTTCTGGCACTTTGTTGCCGGCGATCGCCTGTACGGCATCAGTGGAGAATTTATCTTTTGGGAGATTATCCACAATGCTGGATGTAAAAAAGCTCTTAAGATTTCTTCCAAAATCTTGACCAAAACGCAGGTGGGTCTCAGGCGAGCTGGGTCTCCAGTGGCTAGGCACATCTGCTCCATCAAGGTCAGGTTGAGGAACAGTTTGTGGATTACTTTAGGGTGTTGACACTGACAGCCTGGGTCTCTCCAGACTGGGAACTCATTTTACTTTCCATGAATGCTGCAGGCATATCTAGTCTGAGGAAGAACTTCACTTTCTCTGCTTAAACTAGAGAGCAACTAGAACCGATCCAGGCTCTGTGATAAACGAGTGCAAAGTGACGGTTGGTCAGAGAAAAAGAACAAGCAAATACAGACCCAATGTTTGTTCATACGTCATAGGCACACATTAAGTTATAATTTAAATAACACATGACTTGTATTGAGAACCACTGCAATAAATCAATATTTATGAGGAATTTTATTAGGTGGAGTTACTTATTAAAACTTTTTAGTCAGAATTGACTAAACCCAGAGCCTTAAATTTTTGTAAAACTATAGCAGAGATTTTATCTGTGACGCTGAACCAAACTCATATCTAAACATTTGAATCTTAGTTTGACTTCTATGGGTCTCAACAGGTTGTTTACTGAGAAAAACGCTTTTGTTATTCATTGTTACTTACTAGTCTTTTTTGGTGGTGCAGCTTGTACACAATAACAAAATTTTTAAACCACATCTTACGTTACATTTGACTGTAAATTTGCCGACCCGCCAAAAGTGCTCTTAAAAAATTTCCTTGTTTATGGTACCCCCCAATAATGAGATGATATTTATGCCCTTGATAAATATATGTATAAATACAAATATATTTACAGTATATTACCTGAATGATGTCTAGCTTCGTGTTGCGCTCTAGAAAACCTGCAAATATCAGGACTAATATGAACATCACAATAAACGTAAAAACAGCCACGAATGAACGTGTCTGTAAAGTTGCGCAACTAAACGGCATTATAATCATTAATATTAAGATAAATGTCACAAATCTGTGCAGCTATCCGAGTTGTGGAGCCGCAGGAGGAGCGCTGTATTTCACGGGAAATACAGAGCCGTAACACAGAACCTGGAGGCTGGGGGACAAAAAAGGGGCTGCTGAATGAATGACTGCCGAGCGTCCCAACCACTGGGCTTAACAAGTTTTCTAGAGGAAACCCTGAATGTGTTTAAATTTAGTTACTGAAATACATGAACTTTTAAGTAATCCATCCATTCACTATTTTACACAATTATCCTAAGAGGGGTTACGAGTGGTGCTGGTGCTTATCTCCAGTGGTGGTGAACACAATCACAACTAGAGAGAATTTAGAGAGACAATTAACCTAACAGTGATGTTTTTGGACTGTGAGAGGAAGCTGGAGTACACGGAGAGAACCCAGTATGCACTGGCAGAACATGCGATATCCATGCAGAAAGACCCCAGGAATCGAAACCCAGGACCTTCTTGCTGCAAGGTGACAGTGCTACCAACTGTGCAGCCCTTTTTAAATAATAATAAGTAATAAGTGTATAAATGCTGGAGGCTCTGGCTCACTAGCTGAAGGCTCTCAAGCTGAATGCTCTCGCTCGCTGGAACTGCGCAAGCTGGAAGCACTGGGACTAGCGGAGGGTAAGGGACCTTGTCGCTGGAATCGGATGTGGCATGGGGAGGCTTCTTTGGCCCGGAATCACAGAACCACAGAGTGTCATCATGGGGCCGTTACAGATGGAAGCACACAGAAGCGTCATGGGGCCGGGACCGACGGAAGCACAGAGAGGCAAGACACTATTGGCCCTCACTTAGAGAAATAGCATCTCACGGTATTAACAGCACTAGAAAGAAGCCTTGTAACAAAGCTGCCTCTCTTTTTCTGCCGCTTTTTCAGTTGACTTTCTAGACATGACACGATGACATTGTCGACCATCTTGTGCTCCATGAAAGACAGCGTCCATCCAGCAGAACACCCGAAGGTTTTAGTGATATCACTGAACACCTTTTTGCTCAGGGCAGGAATCCATTTCTGCTCGATTTCGTATCGCTGTCCCTCAATTTCGGCCCA
This sequence comes from Xiphophorus couchianus, assembly GCF_001444195.1. Lineage (NCBI taxonomy): Eukaryota > Metazoa > Chordata > Actinopteri > Cyprinodontiformes > Poeciliidae > Xiphophorus > Xiphophorus couchianus. The sequence continues at coordinate 33,420,792 of NC_040231.1, forward strand.
GATTCGGTCAACAATGTGATCTTGTGTCTCTCTCAGTAGCTAAGACACGTGTCTTAGACTCCCGGATTCTTCGAGACATCAACGACTTTACAAAAAGCCGAACCGTGTCTTTTCACTCTTCCTCGAATGACCTTCTCATTGTTATCAGTTCCTGGATGAACCTGATAACCGGATTCACCAGAGTACTGAATTCTAACCCCACCTTGAGCCACTCGATGGGGTCCTCGTCATCCGAGGGAGATGTCACCATCGATATAACATGCTTCAAAAAAAGCATGTTAAGTACCTCTGTGCATTCGTCTTGAATAGTCTCTTCAATCCCCATAGCCCGGGCGAAGGCCTGAGAAACTATATTCTCAAATGTGGCTTTCAAGTCTCAATATGTGAACCGCTGGTTCTCAACCAGATCCGAAATCACATCTGAAAAGACGGTCGTCAGATATCTCGAGATATTTGGTGTTCTCTCTGATGCCCTCATATCCCAATGTCAAATCCTCCCAATCTTCCTCCGGGATTTGATGGTAGTATTCCTGTTAGGTAAATTGTATATATTATTATCAAATATTTGTCGTTTCATGCGCCTTTATAATGTTCTTGTCTTATATGCCTTTATTTGTTTCATCTTAGCATAAAGAAAGTTTCTGTGATGTTGAATTACTTTGATTCCTTTCTCAGAAGGCCTCTCTGAGGAAGAGCAGAGACGACTGTTTTCAACAGGGTTATCGTTCAACAGAAACCTCTGCATCCTTTACCTGTTAGATAGCTATAAAACCATCGCTGTGAAGACGTACAACTTGCTCTGTTTTACCCTGTGTCTGGAACAGAATAATCTAGTGTGTAGATACCATGTGTTTTGTTAGTGACTAGCATTTGCGTTGCAATTATGTGATTGAAGTGTTTTCCCTACTCCTTTGAGACTCTCTCTGTAACAGGGATCCTAACAGCAATAAAAAGGGAGAACGGACACATATGTTTTCAGAACGGAAGAGATGTGTGACTGAAAACATATCTCTGGCTGTTCTCCTCACTGTCAGGATCTGCGGCTTCGGCAGTTCCTCTGGTTTCCTTCTAGGTGGCGTTCGAGAGCTTGCTGGCGTATTCACACACCCTCTCCACAGGTGTGTTTCGGCACACCTGTGGATCATCAGCGGGAGCATATTAGGAGCGGGTTCCCGGCACTTTGTCGCCAGAGTGTTGTCGCCTTTGTGGTACATCTGGTCCTGAGATCTCTAGAAAGATATCCAGTCTGTCTCGCACGCTTACCTGTCCTGTACCTTTCTGTGATTCCTAGGCTCCTGTTGTCTGGACACTCCATGCGAAGTACGAGATTTGCAGTTCCATCCGCGGAGCTCCCTGACGAGTTACGCCCACCTACCAGCTGTTCGATCACACCGGTCCGCTCCTGATCAGACGCTCCTGCATTACACACCAATTATCTTTTGTAAATAAATCTTTAATCTGATCTCCTGAGAGTGTCTTTGCATGTGGGTTCGGAGAGTTCAAAACAACATGACACTCGCGAGTACAAAAGAATCTACTCTCTTGTCTTTCTTGTGTTTGTTTAATCTGTCTCAATAGGTGTTTAAACCTGACAATTCCTCAATCGCAGGAATTACGTAGTCGTCCACTAAGACCCAGAGATCTCCTCTTATTAAATCTATCAGAGCCATTTTGGTGAATAAAACGCAGATCCTCTTCTTGAATTGACTTGGAATGAGGTAGAATTTTACCAACAGGAGTTATATACGTCCGATTATTATAAGTGACTTTGGGTGTCATGATTCCAGCCCTTCAGCTCTGCTCATTGCCCTCACCTGCACTGAGCTGGTCCCTATTTAAACAGCTGCTCGTCACCAGCTCAGTGCGAGATCGTCTGTTGCCACTGTCACAGCTTTCAAGCCTTGTTGTCTCATGTTTCAAAGAGCTTTCTGGTTTCTGATCCTGCCTGTTTTTGACCACAGATTTTTGCCTAATCCTTCTGCTGTTGAAAGTCCTGTTGCTGAACCCTGTCTGTCTCTGACCCTGCCTCCTTCCTTCTGGATGTTCACTGCCTGAGACCCTCCCGTGCATGACCCTGGACCGTTTCACGACTCAGCCTCTGGTTGGTGGATTTTGTCCCTGTCGCCTGAGACCCTCACAGATCTCCCCTTGTCCATTCACCCTCCCCTCCCCCCGGCTGGACTCCTGACCCCAGTGGATTCCTCATCTCTGACCCACCAGTGTGACCACACCCTTCTACACCATTTACTTTTGTAATAAAACTTTTTGGTTAACCATCCTCTTGTTCTGGCTGATTCTGCTTTTAACATTACATTGGGCTTATTTTTTTCTAACGTCGCTAACAAACCTAATGAGCTGCGTTTTTTGGGGCTTGTTTTTTTAACATAAAGTTGCTCATTTGGGTATGGAAAATGCAGAGACACATAAGACCCAGATGTTATCTGAGATCCGGGTAGTTTTAGTCAGGCTCCCCCTGTCCACCATTTCCCGGATGAACAGGGAAATGTTCATCTGTGTCTTTGTTAATGTTGAGGTAATATAAATATATGTATAAATACAAATATATTTGTATACATATAAATATATGTATTGCCCTGCGACAGACTGGCGGGTGAACCCTGCCTCTTGCCCAGAACGTAGCTGGAGATAGTCACCAGCAACCGTCCCGACCCCATTAGGGACAAGGGTGAACAGAAAATGGATGGATGGATGGATAAATATATGTATATACATATGGTGTGTATATATATACACCTCTCCTTGGGCTGCCACCTTATTGTGGTGGAGGGGTTTGAGTGCCCCAATGATCCTAGGAGCTATGCTGTCTGGGGCTTCATGCCCCTGGTATCACCCAAGGCAGATAAGTCCTAGGTGAGGGACCAGACAAAGTGCAGCCCGAAGACCCCGATGATGAACAGCAACTTTGGATTTGGCGTTCCCTCGCCTGGACGCAGGTCACCGGGACCCCACTCTGGAGCCAGGCCTGGAGGGGGGGCACGATGGCGAGTGCCTGGTGGCCGGGCTTTTTCCCATGGAGCCCGGCCGGGCTCAGCCCGAAGAGTAAACATGGGTCTCCCCCTCCCATGGGCCCACCACCCATGAGAGGGGCCAAAGGGGTTGGATGCAGTGTGTGATGGGTGGCGGCTGAGGGAGGGGACCCTGGCAGCACGATCTTCGGTTGCAGAAGCTGGCTCTTGGGATGTGGAATGTCACCTCTCTGGTGGGGAAGGAGACGGAGCTCGTGTGTGAGGTTGAGAGGTTGTTGCTCCCCATCCCGGCGCCTGTACGTTGGGGTTTACCCCAGTGAACGAGAGGGTAGCCTCCCTCCGCCTACGGGTGGGAGAACGGGTCCTGACTGTTCGTGCTTACGGGTCAAACAACAGTTCAGATTACCCACCCTTCTTGGAGTTATCAGAGGGGGTACTGGAGAGTGCCAGTACCCTCTCCTCCTGTGGGGTACTCCCTTGTTCTGGTAGGGAACCACCGGTCTGTCGTGGTGAAGATAGAGATGAGCCAAAAAGCGAAGCTCTCGATTTACCAGTCTATGTGTGGCACCCGAGTGGAGTACCCAATATGAACTAGCAGGGATTGTGAACAGAGTTCCAACAACCAATAAAAGTTCCAATAATTTATTTTAAAAACAGGAAATCAAAAGAAAGAGGAGGCGCAGGCAGTCCTTGTCAAACAAGTCAAAACGAGTCTATAAAATAGATGCTTAGCTCCAGCCTCTGATGAACCTCAGCCGCACCCTGGTCCCGACGGCTCCTCCAGCCGGCCACACGCTTCTTAACGGCGACCAGTCGAGTAACCCGCGGCCTCCAACAGCAACCCGACGGATGGCGCTTCCTGGCAACCCGTCCTCTCGTCGCTAGTTCCTGGGCCTGCTCGTGCCGTCCTCCAAAAAAAAAACAGCCCAAGTCCGTCTGCCTCTTCCCTGTAGATGTCTCACCATCGATGCTTTTATCCCAGTCCCAGTCTGCACGCTGCTTAATCAGAATGCGGAACACCTGTGCTGATGCAGTGGGCGTCTCCGGGTGCGCGTGGCACGTGACCTCAAAAACATGCAACACAACAATAAACACTTCAAAACATAAACAATCCTAAGCAACAAATGTAGAAAACATAACTTGAACTCAAAAGGAAAAACGAGGCCACATTACCACACCCCCCCATACTTTAACAAGGCCAGTCCCGGCCGATATTTACTCCCCATAGCGAGAAGGACACTGTCCTCTTGTAGAGCGTGTAGAGCGGCGCAGTACTTGTTCTTCATTAATTACAGGGTAATAGAGCATCAAAGGCGGTTCATGCTTTTCGACGGGAGGTTGCTCTATAAGCGCGTCGGTGGAAGGAGCAATACAAGTCTTCAGAGCATTTCTGTGTAAGGTTCGTTCCTTCCCACCCTTCTCTGGTCTAACACGATAAACCACACCTGTATCCCCAACAACACCCACAACTACAAATGGCTCTGGGTCCCACCAACTGTGTAATTTCCCCTGTCCTTGTCTGTTTCTATCACGGACCCACACACGCTCCCCAGGGAGAAGCACACTAGCTTTGGCTTTCTTATCATAACACCGTTTTTCATTGTTTGCTGCCCTAGTCATCTTATCCCGGGCTACCTCGTAAGCATGGGACAGCTTCTGATGATGTTCCAAGACCCACCCTTGTAAGTCTCGACGGGGTTGTGCATCTAACACACCCAAACTCAAATCGGCTGGGAGCCTAAGATGACGACCAAACATGAGATACGATGGAGCAAACCCAGTAGCACTGTGAATAACATTGTTATAAGCATGCAACAACTCGGGTAAATGCTCTGGCCACCTACTCTGCTTTTCGACCTCAAGTGTACGAAGCATGCTTAACAATGTTTGATTTATCCTTTCTACTCTCCCATTACCTGCTGGGTGATATGGGGTAGTGCGACTTTTAGAAACGCCATACAAGCTACACAGCTCTTTCATAAGTTCTGATTCAAAATTTGGTCCCTGGTCAGAATGGAACCGCGCCGGACAACCAAACGGTTGGATAACATGAGACCAAATTGCACGAACAGTCGTTTGAGCAGTTTGATCACGTGTAGGAACGGCCCATGAATAACGGGTGAACATATCAGTCATTACTAAAATACTTTGATAAGTATCACTCGGCCGACGCAAAGAAAGGAAATCAAGAGCTACTACCTCTAAAGGGTAAGACACTGCTATCGGCTTGAGAGGTGCTCGTGGTTCTACACGGTCTTTTTGTAGACTGCATACGACACACCCATTCTGAAAACCCTGTACCCCTTTTTCCATGCTTGGCCAGAAGAAATGGCGCCTCAGATGAGCAAGGGTCTTCTCCACTCCTGCGTGGGCTGTAGCTTCATGACATTTCCTCCAGACCTCCTGACGCTTGGAATCTGGGCACACAATCTGGAAACGGGGCTCACATTCATAAGAGTCAAACACATGTCTGCAGAGGACCTTTTGATGTATGCAGAGTCTTCTCCACTGCTTAAGCAGTTTTTTCGCAGATTCACTTAGAACTGCCTGCTCAGTCTTGTTTGGGGCTCTCCCCCTTTCCACATACATTCGTACCTGTTGTATGTCTGGATCCGCCCCCTGTAAGGTCTGCCAGTCCTCCCCCAGCTCCAGTGAAGCCACGTCTTCGGTAGCCATTACAGCTGCCACAGCGCAGCCATTGTTGGTTGTAGGCTTTGGGAATCTGGACAATGCATCTGCATTCACATTCTCTTTTCCTGCTCGGTACTTCACCTCGAAATCAAACGAGGCCAACTGAGCAACCCACCTTTGTTCCACAGCCCCAAGTTTGGCAGTTTGCAGGTGGGCAACTGGATTATTGTCAGTAAACACTGTAAACTGGGCACCCGTTAAATAGTCCTTAAATTTTTCAGTGATTGCCCATTTCAGTGCCAAGAGCTCTAACTTAAATGAGCTGTAGTTTGCGTCATTTCGCTCCGCAGGATGCAAACTGCGACTGGCGTAAGCGATTACTCGCTCTTCTCCCTCTTGGTTTTGTGCCAGTACTGCACCCAATCCATGATTACTAGCATCAGTGTACAGGCTAAAAGGCTGCGTGTAATCTGCATAGGCCAGTATTGGTGCTTGAGTTAACGCCTCTTTTAGTTTGTCAAACGCAGTTTGACACTCTGATGTCCAATCAATTAATTTGGTGCCATGTTTCTTATCAGTAGGAATGCCTGTTAACAGAGAATTAAGTGGGCGTGCAATTTTAGCAAACCCCTTAATAAAACGTCTGTAATAGCCAGCCAGGCCCAGGAACGCCCGCACTTCTTTAATGGACTTTGGGGCGGCCCACTCTGTAACTGCGGCCACCTTGTCTGGATCAGGCATAACTCCCCTCTGGTTGACCACATGGCCCAGGAATCTCACCTCTCTCTGAAACAATTTGCACTTGTCAGGTCTCAACTTCAGGCCGTGCTTCCACAGACACGTGAAGACATCTTCCAGATGCTGCAGGTGGGTGTCAAAATTAGGTGAGTAAACAATTATGTCATCCAAATATACAAGTAAAGACTCAGCAATCTGACCACTTAAACATTGTTGCATTAGTCTCTGAAAGGTCGCCGGTGCATTGCAGAGCCCGAATGGCATGCGCTGGAACTCAAAAAGGCCCAAAGGTGTAGTAAAGGCCGTCTTTTCTCTATCCTTTGGGTTAACTTCGACCTGCCAATATCCACTGGCCAGGTCTAAAGTAGAAAACCACTCTGCCTTGGAAAGGGAAGTTAGAGTCTCTTCAATCCTAGGGAGGGGGAAAGCATCCTTATGCGTAACAGAGTTCAGTTTTCTATAGTCGACACAGAACCTCCAGCTTCCATCTTTTTTCTTGACCATGACAATGGGTGCAGCCCAAGGGCTGGAACTTTCAGTTATCACCCCTTTGTCCAATATGTCTGCTAGCAATGACCTCATTTCTTTATACATGAGTGGTGGCAGTGGTCTAAATCTCTCCCTTGTAGGGCATGCATCTCCTGTCGGGATGGTGTGCTTGACGGCATCCGTCCGACCAAAATCCTCATCGTGTTTAGAAAACACCTTCTCCCATTTCTGCAACAGGGTGGTCAGCTTACCGGCTTCGGCAGATGTTAAATCCGGTTGTTCCGCTAGCCTCTGTAGGCCGAAGCCTCGGCTCTCCTCTGGGGTCTCCACAGCCTCCACCAGCCCGACTTGCACCACGCCACTGTCGTCAACAGCCAGGTCAACATCTCGACCCCTGTAGATATCCACGTCGTCGACTTGATAGAGGCGGCCAATCTTTTGGTAGCGCCCTAGGGTAACTGGAAAATTATTCAAATTTTTCAGACGAACAGGGAGCCTACCATTTCTGATGACAGCGAGGGTACGGCCCACCGAGACAGTGTTAAGCTCCTCCAGGGGTTCCACTAGGCCGCAGTAGTCTCCCCCTGCTGGTCCTGCTCGGGCTCGTCCCCAGACCACCACCTCACTTCTTGCTGCGATCTTGACCCCTTGCCGCTGGGCTGGCCAAACGTATCCCATAAATTCATCCTCCGTGGTGACGGTTATTCTCCGACAAAGGGAGAAAGCCTCCCGCCATGCTCGCTGAGACCTCGGGTTCTGGCAGCAAAAGGACAAGGGCTGCCCAGGGTTACGAAACACCACATCCCAGCAGGGTCTAATTACATTCATGCCAATGATGAAGGGGTTGGTAGAGCATTCGTCAGTCACTATGAAAACACCTTTTTGGTTAATATCAACACCCCCGATCTTAAAGTCCATTAGAGCGTAGCCTATACAGGGGATCTTAAGGCTATTTGCCGCCTTAAGCTGGATGTAAGTGGGGACATTATTAACATTGCGATCAGGAAAATGTTCGAGGAACAGGCTCTGTTGCATAAGTGTCACTTGTGAGCCAGTGTCCAAAAGTCCCTCCAAATTAATCCCTCCCACAGACACATCCACATATGGGCAATTCCCCACTAAATTGGTAGTGGCCCTTTGGTCTTTTTGACCTAACCCCACTGCATGGGCCTCGACAGTAGGGTGTGCTAGTTTAAAGCTGGCTGATTCACAGAGGACTCTCTGCAAAATCGGGCTATGTGACCTGGTTGTTTGCACACCCTACAAATAGGCCTACCGTCCTCGTCCCATCGGTAGCTGGTGTGAGGATCCTGGTGCCGTTTGCCCCGGGGGTGTGGAGAGCTGGTCCTGGGGCGAACTGATGTTTGTACGGAACCCATTGATCTCTGATCTTTGGTTAACTCACGAGCAAGGTCCTTCATCTGGGCTTTCACCTCCTCCATGAGTTCCCTTTTCAGCTCCTGTTTCCACAAGTCACTCTGTTGATGAAATCGAACAGCATTAGGGTCCCTTACCGCAGCACATGTCACTTCAGGCCATTTTGAACTTTGTTCTTCTTCCAATAGAAGAGCCTCCTGCTGGACAGCACTGAAAGTCACATCAGGGTCCAGACGCACAACTCGCTTTAACATCTGCAGCATGGCACCATCCTCCAGGCCAAGCAGGAATTGATCCCTAAGGTGGGTATCAGTGGGTGCTTCCGTTTCGTCATGTTTCTGTAATTTTCGATACAGCTCTCTCAACCGGAGTCCATATGCCTGGACAGACTCACCCGGTTTCTGCACACAACCAAAAAATTGTGACCGTAAAGCAGAAACTGGAACCTTTTTTATATACAAGTCATCCAGTACTGCAAATACTTTTGTCACCTTATCACGTTCATTATCACAGAGCACATTAATTTGACGTCTGGGCAACCCAGACAAAGCACCAATCAAAATCTTTACTTTGTGTGATTCAGGTAAGTCATTTGCATCTAAAAGGCCTTGCATTTGCTCCTTCCACTCATTATATTTAGTATTGTCACCCTGCCCTTCAAATTTAGGGATCCAAGGGGCACCGGGATAAATAGGCATCATCATTTTTTTTTTTTTTTTTTTTTTTTTTTTTTTTAGTTATTAAAACACCGTTCACAATCCTGCAATCCTGCCGACAACGCCAGATTCTGTGGCACCCGAGTGGAGTACCCAATATGAACTAGCAGGGATTGTGAACAGAGTTCCAACAACCAATAAAAGTTCCAATAATTTATTTTAAAAACAGGAAATCAAAAGAAAGAGGAGGCGCAGGCAGTCCTTGTCAAACAAGTCAAAACGAGTCTATAAAATAGATGCTTAGCTCCAGCCTCTGATGAACCTCAGCCGCACCCTGGTCCCGACGGCTCCTCCAGCCGGCCACACGCTTCTTAACGGCGACCAGTCGAGTAACCCGCGGCCTCCAACAGCAACCCGACGGATGGCGCTTCCTGGCAACCCGTCCTCTCGTCGCTAGTTCCTGGGCCTGCTCGTGCCGTCCTCCAAAAAAAAAACAGCCCAAGTCCGTCTGCCTCTTCCCTGTAGATGTCTCACCATCGATGCTTTTATCCCAGTCCCAGTCTGCACGCTGCTTAATCAGAATGCGGAACACCTGTGCTGATGCAGTGGGCGTCTCCGGGTGCGCGTGGCACGTGACCTCAAAAACATGCAACACAACAATAAACACTTCAAAACATAAACAATCCTAAGCAACAAATGTAGAAAACATAACTTGAACTCAAAAGGAAAAACGAGGCCACATTACCACATATGTACTGTATGTTCCCACCCTCATCTATAGTCATGAGCTTTGGGTCATAACCAAAAGAACAAGATTGCGGATACAAGCGGCGGAAATGGGTTTTCTCCATAGGGTGTCTGGGCTCTCCCTTAGAGATGGGGTGAGAAGCTCAGTCATCCGGGAGGGACTCAGAGTAGAACCGCTGCTCCTTCACAACGAGAGGAGCCAGTTGAGGTGGCTCGGGCAGATGCCAGGATACCTCCCTGGTGAGATGTTCCAGGCACGTCCCACCTGGAGGAGGCCCCAGGGAAGACCCAGAACACGCTGGAGGGACTATATTTCTCGGCTGGCCTGGGAATGCCTTGGGATTCCCCTGGAGGAGCTGGAACAAGTGGCTGGGGAGAGGGAAGTCTGGGCCTCCCTTCTTAAGCTGCTAACCCTGCGACCTGAACCTGGATAAAGCAGAAGAAAATGGATGGATGGATGGATGACTCTTCAAACCACTCTTTGCTTTTCTCTTCTGCCTGTCTGTGGAAACAGCGGCTTTCACTTATCGTTTACATAACATCTTTGTAAGATTGTCCGTTAGCTACATCAGACATATGAGGCCTTACCTTTGAAGGTTTTATGAAGTTTGACGTTGTTGGAGCGTTTGAGAATGTCTGAATAATTTTCTAAGCATCATTACTAGTCCTGTTGCGGACGGAGCAGCCATTGCTAACATACTGTTTGTTGCCTGTGCACCGGAAGTGCTAAAACCACAGTCCGTAGCATATAGTGTTTTAGTAACTTTAAGTAATTGTAAGTCATTTTAACAATAGGTTAAGAGATGTTCTGGGCACATCCCACCTGGAGGAGGCCCCGGGGAAGACCCAGAACATGCTGGAGGAACTATGTTTCTCAGCTGGCCTGGGAAAGCCTTGGGATTCCCCTGGAGGAGCTGGTACAAGTGTCTGGGGAGAGGGAAATCTGGGTCTCCCTTCTGAGGCTGCTACCCCCGCGACCCGACCCCGGATAAAGCGGAAGAAAATGGATGGATGGATGGGTAAATGTATACATGTATATAGATCAATCAAATTTTATTTAGAATAGAATTACTTTATTCCTCCCAGCAGGGAAATTACTTCGCAGTTACAGCATAGAGACAAGACACAATAACAACTACCACTGAGTAGTAGTTGTAGATAAAATAAAAAAATAAATAAAATATAAAATGCTATGAATTGTCAAAATATGAAATGCTGTTAATATAAAAAGCAACTTAAGAGCAGTCCCAAAGATTTAAAAAAAAATGCAGATATGTAGGCTATATGTAAATATATGTACAGCAAGTGTGCCACAGTGCAGTTGTGCAAAATTGGACTGATTAGTGCAGAACAATGATTTAGCTTTTATTGTACAGTGAGGTGGCATGTGGCAGGAAGGATTTCCTGTATCTGTCCCTACGACAGCGGAGCTGGAGCAGCCTATGTGAGAAGGTGCTCCGCTGTCTGTCCACTATGTGGTGGAGAGGGTTTTGTATAGCACATTTCAGCAGCAAGGCATTTCAAAGTGCTTTACATCATATCAAACACAATGCAACATAGAATCCACAGTCAAAACACGACATTAAGTCAGGTTCCATTAATAAATTTGTAATTGATTATGTTTCAAATACAATCCTAAACAGGCGGGTTTATAGTCGAGTTCGCATCCATAAAAGATTTACCTGTTACACTCCTACTGTGTTATATGGAACAAAATACCTATTGCTATTTTTATTCCCACTCACGCTCACAATCACACAGTTTAAAACGATGTAAACAGCGCAGTTGCAGCGGCTCATTGCTCTCTCGGTCGGTATATATACATATACAGTCTGGACGATCGGTGCCCGCTACGAACTAGATGTTACAGCTGATTTTCAACGCTTGTTCAATATTCCGGGGGACATAGCGAGGAGCCCCGGCGCGCCGTGGGTTACAATTGCAGCAGGGAGGAAGCGTCGGCGGCGTAGAGAGAGAAGGCAGAAGCGGGGCTGCAGGGCCGGCGTGCTAGCTAGGCTACGGAGGCAACCACACAAACCACCGCTCCCCAGCCTGTTTCTCTCGAACGCCAGATCCCTTGCAAACAAGATGGATGAACTGAGACTACAGGCTGCATCTCACAGCGCAGTGAAGGACAGCTGTATTCTTCTGATCACGGAGACCTGGCTGCATCCAGACGTAGCGGACTCTGCCATCGAGCTAGCAGGCTACACAGTACAGCGCCGCGACAGAACGAAGGACTCCGGTAAGAGCAGAGGAGGAGGCTCTGTGTGTACGTGAACAACACCTGGTTACTAACACAGCGACTGTCATCAGCCATTGCTCCCCAGACCTGGAGTATGTGACTGTTAGATGCAGACCAATATACCTCCCCGGAGAGTTCACCGTAGTCATGGTAACCGCTGTTTACATCCCACCGGATGCTAATGCTAAAACAGCTATTGGACTTTTGCATGGCAGCATTAGCCATCTGCAGAGCATCTATCCAGATGCTGTGCACATCATAGCGGGGGACTTCAGCCATGCAGACTTGAAGACAGCGCTCCCCAAATTCCACCAGCATGTAAAGTGTGCTACAAGAGAGGCTAACACTCTGGACAAAGTCTACTCCAACATCAAGCTAGGCTACAGGGCTAGACCACTTCCTCACCTGGGTCAGTCTGATCACCTGTCCCTGCATTTAATTCCTGCTTATGCCCCCCTCAGGAAAACTGCTCCAACCATCACCAAAACCATCAAATCCTGGCCCCAGGATGCGACACAGCAGCTGCAGGACTGTTTCGACAGGACAAACTGGGATGTTTTTGAACATCAGGACCTGGAGGTTTTTACAGACAGTGTACTGTGCTATATCAAGAGCTGTATTGACACTGTAGCTGTGGATAAACGCATCCGGGTCTTCCCAAACCAGAAGCCCTGGATGACTCAGGAGGTCCAGCGACTGCTAAAGACCAGGAATACCGCCTTCAGGTCTGGGGACAGGACCGTCAGTGTCAATGTCAGTGTTTCAGTTGTTTTACAGTTTTCTGGAAATTTGTTCCAAATTTTTGGTGCATAGATGCTGAATGCTGCTTGTCCTCGTTTGGTTCTGGTTCTGGGGATGCAGAGCAGACCAGAACCAGAAGACCTGAGAGATCTGGAAGGTTGATTCAACAACAGCAGATCTTTGATGTATTGTGGTGCTAAACCGTTCAGTGATTTATAAACTAACAACAGTATTTTAAAGTCTATTCTTTGAGCTACAGGAAGCCAATGTAGGAACTTTAAAACTGGTGTTATGTGCTCTATCTTCCTGGTTTTAGTGAGAATGTGAGCAGCAGCATTCTGGATCAGCTGCAGCTGTTTGATTGATGAAGACGCTGTTGCAATAATCAATGCGACTGAAGATAAACGCATGAATTAGTTTCTCTAGATCTGGATGAGACATTAGTCCTTTAATCCTGGAAATGTTCTTCAGGTGATAGAAGGCCGACTTTGTAACTGTCTTTATGTGGCTCTGGAGGTTCAGGTCAGAGTCCATCACTACTCCCAGGTTTCGGGCTGATCACTGGTTTTCAGTTGTAATAACTGAAGCTGTGCATTGACTCTAGATCGTTCCTCTTTAGGTCCAAAAATAATAACTTCAGTTTTGTTTCTGTTCAGCTGGAGAAAGTTTTGGCACATCCACACATTTGTCTGTTCTAAGCATCTGTTCAGTGATTGGATGGATTCTGAGTCACCTGGTGACATCGTAATGTAGAGCTATGTGTCATCTGCATAGTTATGGTAGCTAATATTATTTTCTGTTATAACCTGAGTTAATGGGAGCATATAAATATTGAATAAGAGGGGTCCTAGGATTGAACCTTGGGGTACCCCACATGTGACCTTTGAAATAGATATATATCGGTGACGTTCGGTGAGGTTCATAGCTGATGAGGCACTGACTTAATCATAATCAGATTACAAATATAGACCCCCTTCATGTTGTTGTTTACATAAGGAAATTTTGTACATGTGTACAATGCTGGAGGGCAAAAAGACTATTCTTTTACATGTCATGCATAGCTGCGCTGCCGCCATAGAATAATTCCATTAACTCAATCAAACTTGGACATGTAGATATTATTAATTTTGTGCTGTGCTCCACAGCAAAGGGAAAAACCGTTAAAGTACAACTCAAAACCACGTCTTTCTCACTCTCGCTAACAGCGCAGTTGCCATAGGAACTGACAACGCCACAAAAAAAAAAAAAATTCCCACACAAAGAGCAGAACATTCAGTCTGTTGCAGTAGTATGGTTTTAGGCTTAACGTTTATTTTACGATTATTAATAAGTGATTGTTGTGGTAAGAGTAGAAAACTATAAATATATTGCTGCACTTCCCTTTACTGTATGGCTGTATGGCCAGCTCGCTGTTACTGTTTCTTACTCTGCAGCTGTTTAGTCACAATGTCTGGGGTCATGAGCGCCCCCTGCCATGAGGCAAGAAAACTGCCTGCCTCACCCCAAATCTGTTCTCTGCCGTTTCTGATCGCTTCTCCACACACAAAACTCGTTATACACACAGTTGGTGACAAAAAACACTGTACATTATATAATTATTATTATTATAAATTATCAAGCTACATTTTGTTTTCATTTGCCATGTCAATCTGCTTGCATTCATAGTGCTTTCCTGGGGTTTGGAGTGGAAGCACTAGTGGCTTAGCCCAGGGGTGGGCAATTATTTTTTCCCTGGGGCTCACTTATTTACCTCCGTGAAGAGATTGCTCCCTGTCATCGTCCCTTTAAAGACTGCATAGCTGCCAGCTCCTCCATAATCTTGAAGTCCGTCGTTATCCCACGGAGTAATATGAGTAGCTGGGCTGTGTCGTGGACATCCTAGCTCTCGTCCAAAGCCACAGAGAAAAAGTAAAAACTTGGCACTTCACATTGCAGCTGTAGCTCCCGGTTCCCAGCATTGTCCTCGATCCTCCTCGTCACAGTCCGCTTCGACTTGCTCGAATGCGGCTTTTTTTCAGGGCATATTAGCACTGCAGACTCTACCAAGCACTCTTTCACAAACTCCCCATCCGAGAATGGCTTGCTGTTTTTGGCTATTTTGTGGGATACAAAACTGGTCTTGGTTGCTGCATTTCTGGATGCGTGGAACTTGGTAAAAAAAAGCCTTGCTGGGTTCGCAGTTTAGCTAACAAAGCTTCCGATTTTCGCGCTTTTTCGGCGTCAGTCAAGTTTTTCTATTTCTCCCCATGTTTCGTCTGGTAATGCCGATTCAGATTGTAGTCCTTAAACACAGCGATCTGCACAAACTAAACACACGGCTTTACCTCCAACTTCAGTAAATAAATACTTAGCCATCCAATTTTTGTTGAAAATCCTACATTCGGAATCTACCTTTCTTTTTTTTAGCCTGAGCTGACATTTTGAGGGCTAAAGTAGTCTTCTGATAACGTTCAATCATGTGCACGTCTTGCATAAATAAGAAAAACAGCAACTTCAGAATAAAAGCAGTGCATCTTTAGTCCATGAATGAGGTGAAATTAGAAGAAATTAGAATTTATTTTGGAATTTCCAGTTAACCTTACAAGGCTGTAACAGTCAAGTAAAGTTATGTAGTCTGGGCCGTACAATGCCCAGGTCTGTCATACGGGCCAGTCAGGGTCATCCAACTGGCCAGATGTGGCACGCGGGCCGGATTATGCCCAGGTCTGGCTTAGCGGAACCCTTGTTTGAGGGGGCGTTGCTTCCGGGTTGGTTTTGGGGCGGACTTCCGATTTGCCTGAAACGCAATCTGGATGCTAAAGGCAGCCCTTGCTGATTTCTAATTTATTATCCTTCAGTTCAGTACACGGTGGAAACACACCAAAACTACTCTGTAAAATGTTTACCCCTTATTTGACCAGTATATAGCACTATGTTACGGTGCCTGTGCACCATTTTGCCAATAGTTGTCAGTTTTATCAGGCGAGGGTAAATTTTGCGGTATGCCAGCCCGCGGTGGGAAAGTCCCGCAGGGAAGGTGATTAGAAGGCTGTGATGTCTTACTTACTCTGGGTTTTAAGAGTTTGATTTTGCTTTTGTTTGAATTATATTCAATGTAAGTTGTGTGTTGACTCATAAAGTAGCTCATGAGAGTGAAGTGAGTCCAGTCAAAGCTAAAGGTAGAGAAATGGTAAATGGACTGAACTTATAAAGCGCTTTTCCAGTCATTTTGACCACTCAAAGCGCTTTACACTAGAGTCACATTCACCCAGTCGCACTCACAAACACACACACATTTATACACCGATACGCAGATCGGTAGGGTAGGCAATTTGGGGTTAAGTGCCTTGCCCAGAGGCACATCGACATGTGGCAGGAGGAAGCTGGAATCGAACCTACAACCTTCCGATCGCAAGACGACTACTCTACCATAGAGCCACAGTCGCACCCTGAGAAACTAATCTTTGTTCATAAAGTGTGGGAATTGAGGTTAAAGTTAAAACAATGCTAAGTTAAATTCCGTATTGTGTTTTGTAAGTCTTGTAATTCTAATTTTTGATTGATATTCAGTTAAAATCAGTGTACATTTTGATGCTCATGCCAGTTAATATACAGCTAAATGCAGTAAAGCTCTAAAACAGTTGATTTATCCTGTTTGACACACTGTACCTTGGTTGTCGTCATATAAGTGAAGGATGGAAATGTGAAAAGGGTAATGTGTGAAGTTAATTATTGCTTGTTGGAAAAGTAAACCTGTTTTATAAGACAATGGTAATGTAAAACATTAATATTGTACACTGTAAAGGATTTGTTTATTAACAAATAAAGAAAAAACGCAATCTGGATGCTAAAGGCAGCGCTTTGGTCGTCATTGCTTACTTCTGTTTTATTATCCTTCAGATTGTGCTCATCACTGTTACAGCAGTGCTGACACTCGGGACCTGTAACATCAACACATTAAACACAGGAACTCTTACATTACTTGATGTTTTTCCTTTTGAATAATTGGGGTATTAATGTCTTTTAAAACAAAAAGAGGTAAACATATGTGCAGGAGACAATATCTCTGCATCTAAATAGATGATGTCTGTCTTTTTTGCTTTAGTGTGAGACACAATATGGGGCTTGGCACTCCCATGTCTGGTATTTACTGCAGGATCCCAACAAGGCTAGAGGAGAGCCACCATCTCTAGGCTCAAAACATTCTGTTGTGAACACTGGAAAGACCGGCCCAACTTGAATTAGATCTCTCACCTCTTTGTCCTTTAGTTGACTAAAACCATAATCATAGATTATGGGGTTCATTAGCCATGTGTTATTCCAAGCACCGCATTAATCCTGGGAGCCTGTTTCCTAGCTGCTGCCACCATATGGGGCAGAAACTGGAATACGCTCACAAAATGGAACATTTAATGCTCACACATACAATAGGCTCAGGTGTTATGTAATAGTCTTACATCTGCTGACTAAGTTGTTTTGTCTACATTTTCAAATCAAATGTTTCATCACTAAATCTCCTTGATTTCTTGATGGAGTAAAAGATCAAACAAAATATATAAAAGTAAATGAAATCAATTAATGAAGCACTACTTGGATATTTTTCTGCAAGTGTCACATGGTCACATAAAACCATGACAAAACAAGAAGAAAAACAATTCAAGACAAATAAATGCAACCAAAATTGAGTTCTGCAGGACGAAAAAAAGCTTTTATGGAACTAAAAAACAAACTATTACAGAAATCAGTCAAATTTTAGGATTACATAATTGAACAGTCTAGATTAGAAGATGACAAGGACCAGAAGAATCAAGGCCTGAACTGATTATTGACAACTCTGAAACTATAAAGAGACTGAGAGATTAAGAAAGCTTCCCACTGCTGAATCATTTGTTTGGTAAAAAGAACTCTAGTAGATCCAATCAGACCTGAGGAAAGATGTGTGTCTTTCTATTACTGCTATCCACAGAGGATTTCATGAATTAATTAAGAGCAATTTTGGGGGCAGTCTCAAAATATGTTAGCAGTTTGCAAAAAAGTCTTACAAATTATTCTGTAGAATTGCTGATGGCAAGAAGAAAGTGTGGAGACTAAAGATAGCTGACCAAGATCCAAAACAGAACAGCTCATGTATTAAACATGGCAGTGGGGGAATAACAGGAAGATTTGGTTCTGGAACAATGCCATTCATATGAAGAACCTGATAAGGAACAAGGAACTTACTGCTTTTATATACTTGCTGTTGCTTCATTCCAAACAATAGCAGGAGCTGGTGAATAAAAAAAATGCATCAATTTCAGCATGGTAGAACTTAAATAATCTGGAATCTTTTAAGTGTGGAATGCACATTTTACCCTCATCTGAAATATTGGTATCAAGATTTTAAAGTGATGACAATAGAGGGGAAAGCTATGCCAGATGTTTATGAAGGACCTTAGATATTTTTGTCAAAAATGTCATAGCTGTAAGATTTTATGACTACTGCCTGCATAGTCAACAGTCATAAAATCTTACAATTGCAACATTTTTGGAATTGTAGGATTACAATTAAGATAAAAATATTTAGGTGTCAAATTTATATATTTTAAATTTTTCATTTTAATCAATTTGAGTTCTTGTAAACAACTGAATTGATAGATGTGTGATAATCAATAGGTCTATCAGCTGTAGCCAATGATTTAACCGCGGGGGGTTTAAGAAGTAACCAACAACAGATCCAGACCATCCAGCATTAATGGTTCAGTCCTTCAACTCATTTCAGAGAGATTGTCCTGTGAGTCCATTGTTTTGCTCTTTAAATCAAAACTGTTAATCTGCTTGTGGTGAGGTATTAATGTGATTTGATGGATTCCTGCCTGTGTTTCTGATTACTGTATGGGAGCTGACTGTATCGGTGTGAGCCCTCCTGCTGTTAGGGTGTGTATCACTAATTCTATAGGAGCATTGTTTTCTAATTGACACTATAACAAGCTTGTACATGTCTGCTCTGCAGGCTCATCACTCGGCCTCCATATGGTGGAGGATCCCTGGTTTAAAAGGTGCTATCATAAAATAATGTGGACACGCTTCTGTTGGGATAAAGAGTAGACACAAGAGATTCTCCCAATACAAATATCATTAAATCATGCACTTTTTAATAAATACTGAAAAAAAATTATGGATTTACAAGTCTTTTAAAATGGCTGAAATAAAGTGCTAGTGTTTGGGATAACAGTAAACAGTGGCAGAAATAGTTCATTCTAATGTATATTGTTTCATGACAATATTGGCTCATTATTATAGGAGTTTCCTATAAACAATGTCTGGCTGCCATTGTGTGACCGAGAGTCATAGGAGATGAGAGATAACCATAGGAAGAAGTAAATTGTCTGACTGGCCATCACTCAGAAGTTAAAAATATTGGAATAATAATGACTATAACAGACCCCTGTTCCTTCAATCATCCAGAATTTAATAACGTAGTTTTATGTAAAGTATCCAATAACAAAAAAATTGGATGAGTTTATTTCAGTGTGATACAAATAATTATTTAATTTTCTCTTGATTGAAGGTTTTGTGACATAACATTGAAAACTGCCTGTTCAAAGACAGACAAATGATATAACTTATTATTTTTGAATAATAATAAATGATAAATTTGTTTGTACCAAAAAGAACACAGTGCAGAACTTCCACGAGCGTAGACTTGTTGAAGATTATTTGGCATGAGTGGAGATAATCCGTATGAATGTCATCCAGAAAGTCGAGAACAAACAATGAAAATCTTGCCAGGAATGGAGCATTAGGTAATTACATCCAATCCATATCCATCATCCACACACACACAGAGTAGTGAGTCATATTCCTAATCCCCCGGGACGGGTTCGATGTTCCATCTGGGGCATATGGGCGAGGATGGCGCGCGTTTAGCATTTGTTTACGCCTCATCGGTTGCCCGGCCATGACCCTCCTGCTTTTGATCCTATTAGCAGGTGAGTGAGAAGATGGACATCAGACTGACAGTCTGAGTCTGGCCTCCGTTTGGCCACCTGACCTGAATACTCATTAACCCACACATATGCTGTGGTAAGGACTGGCATATTGCACTTGGCCTCAGCTAGTTCTAGTCTGAGCTAACTGTGCCCAGTCGCTAAAACTGAAATGTTTCACCAGGGTTGGGGGAAGAAGAGGAAGGGCTACAGACAAGTGATCTAACTGAAAGTGGGCCTCGGCTTTTCATCAGCAGCAGAAACTTTACACTACTGAGCCCTCTGATGGAAGAATTGCTACCTAAACATCTTCCAGAATTTGTACTAGTAGAAAAGCTTAACTTTTTAATTAAGTGATCATTTATTTCACTCTTATTGTTTTAGTGGTTTGTAATTATTAAATAATGACAAAGGCAAAATAGAAAAGTTTGGGAGTTTGTGTGTTATATGCACAAAAGATGTAAATTTTTCAGTGTTTAGCATGAGATCCTTCAAGCAAAAGAAAAATAAAGACTTAGCATCTAACTACACTATTCTTCATCATTCCATATATATACCACAGTCAATGAGAGAGCTGCTCCAATAGCGTACATAGGAACGCCTGTGGCATCAATGACATGTCCTAAATAATAATAATAAGTTACACTGACTTGCTTGAACCATCTGGCCACATTTTTCTCGCTTTACCCTGAACTTGTAGTCTTCAGGCCTCTTCATTGCTTCCTTTAAGTCAGTCAGGTGGCTTTCTGCATCTTTATCAAAATATCATCAAGGTAGAAAATAACACCATCCACGCCCTGAAGTATCTGATCTATTATTTTCTGGAAATTTGCAGGATCATTAGCAACATCATAGAGCAACTTGTTGTATATACACAACCCTTTGTGATTGTTTATTGTCAGGTAACGCCTAGAGCTCTCCAACTGGACTTACTGGTAAGCATGGGATTAGTTTAGTTTGATGAATTTCTGACCTGCTAATTTTGCAAACAGATCTGAAGTTTTTGGGAGTGGATACTGATCCACATTTAACTAGGGATTCATGGTGACCTTGTAGTCTCCACATAATTTCACACTGTAATCCTTTTATGTCAGCATTGCTGCACAAAGATGCAGACTGGATTTGGTCAGAAAACTGACCAAATGCATTTAAGAATGCAAAGAAGGCTCTTCACTCTGACAAAGTCTTGGTACATTTTGATGCAGAACTACCAATTAACTTAGCATGTGATGCATCTCCTTATGGAGTTGGTGCTGTAATCAGTCACCAAATGAAAGATGGAAGCAAAAGACCAATTGCTTTGCATGAAGAATGTTAACTAAGACAGAGTTACTCACGGATTGAAAAAGAAGCACTTGGTTTATTGTTTGGTGTTATAACGTTCCATGACTTCCTTTATGGAAGGAAATTCATCTTGGTGACAGACCACAAACCATTGCTGCCATGGTCTTTTTTAGCTGCGGAACGTAAACCAAACATGACGGACGGAAGGTGGTCAGCTTCTAAGCAGAAGAAACAAAATCAGATGAGTTGAGAAAGAGGAATCGTAGATGCAGAGCCGCAACAAAGAGGAGAGAGAGAAGGAGGCTTTCATAATGGACAATGTGAGATTGCTGGTAAACAACTTGGATCAACTCCAAGCCCTAAGAAGGACTCGGCCAATTTAGGAATGCAGTATTATGTGTTTTATTGAAACATGGCTGTAGGGTCATATTCCCAACTCCATCTATCTCCTGGGCTAAGTGTTCTAAACAGACAAACTTGACTTGTGTATGAGACAGTCTACTGTTATATCCTCTGATAATCAATGTATTAAAATAGATCTATGTATTGGTGACAAACTACAGGTACTGGCAAAGCTCTTTTTGCTTTATTCTCCCCCATGCACCCTTTCCCTCTAACCCATGCCTGCAAAAATGTGGATAACCCCACACACGCCTGCACACCTACACACAAGTAAGTCTTTCTGTCTTCCTAAGGACTTTGTATTGACCTCTAGCCCAACTCTAACCCTATACCTAACCATTACCACTACATGCCTAACCTAAACCTTACCTAAACTCACTTCACACCTCAGTCCTAAACCTAACCCTTTAGCCAAAAGCATGGGTCCCAGGCTGTGGGCCTCACAAGGAGCAGTGGGTCCTCATAATGTAGCATTTGTTGAAAAAACTGAGCCTTACAATGTGAGAAATGCTGAAACACACACACACCAGCACACACACTCTCTCTTTCTGATTAAGGCCTGGGCTTGAGATGAAAGGCAGCAGGACCAATCATTCATGAGTTAGGGGTACCATGGGAGGAAGTGGGCGCGCCAGAGGCATTCTAGGCCGTCTAGCTGCGACTGTCAGAAGCAGAAACAAACCATAAAATAGAAAGTGAGTGCAGTGGAATGTAATCAACGTGGGGGTTTCTGGCATTGATTTCACAAAGTGCGCTGGTATATAATGTGTTCAATTTATAAGTGACGCATTCATTCTTGTTGCTTTTTTTATTAATTGTTCACATAAAGTATGTAATTTTGAAAAATAATTTTTACATATTTGTTAAAACTGTCACCATATCATGACAGTATAATATGGCATAAAATGAACAGTCTCCTATGGTCCTGCTCTTTGCATAAATACTCTGTCAGAAACAACCAATCAGAGCCAGGAAGAGGGTCTTAGTGCTGTCAATCACCCTCTTGTACAAGCTGTTCACCTCATCCCCTTTCTTTCTGCAAGGCTGCAGCTGGTTCACCACAACGGAATCTACCATGAATGCAAAGGCTAGTTAGCATGGCTACCGATGATAGCTTACCGGAATTCTGACCCATTCTTCCTGACAGACGCGATGTAACTTTGTCAGGTACTCAGTTAAATTGACTTGAATAATGTCTTGAAGAGAACATACTTTCAGAAGTAGCTTTACTACTCCATACTTTTTACTCTTATTTGAGTAAAATTTCTATCTCCTCTACCCGCTGTGAGTAACCTCACTGAATAAAAGACAAGCTTGTTTCAATCCATAGGTACCACACACAGTGTGGGATACAATTTATGTTTAGTGAGATTTCTTTGGAGATAACTTTGTTGTTTTAACGTTATTTTCTATTTGCCTTTTGGAGGTCAAGTGATTATAGAGAAAACAGTAGATATGGTCACAGGGACTACTTTGTTCTAATATATATACATTACTTCCTGTGGTTTCATAGGTATTATGTTGAACATTTAATTTGGGAAAACATTTCTTCTGCATGATGTATTTATTAGATTTTTTTTTAGCTTTACCCTTTGAAGTACCAGAATTTATATATAACTTAAAATGTGTGTCTGATTACATAATATAAAGATAGATGTTAGGATCAGTTATTTGAGTAGCCTTTTAACAAAATGCTCTTTCACTCTCTTGGACAGCCCTCCATACACACAGACAAAAACATGAGCCCCCAATTTAGCAAATATTGGGCTCATGGTGACTGAACAGAAAATCACTGTGTTCAACATGATTCCAAAATCCCCAGCATAAAAATCAATTTGTGGCCCCAGAATTCTCAACAGACAACGAATGTCCTTGTGTGGGCTGATTATCAGGCTTTACAATCAATAACTTGTATTACTATATTCTGATGAGGATTGTGCAGCAGTGCATGTTTATTAAGGGCAGCTGCTGGGATCAATAAGGACAATTACACTTCAAAGGTCGGTCCATTGCATGATCAGGAAAAAGTAAATATTTTGTCTGTATTTCAGTGTTCTGATCTGAAGCACTGTGAGATCAGTACAAAGTTTTTACAACATTTTCATGGTTTGAAAATGCTTGAACCTTTTTATTTACTCCATGTGTTTAAATATCCACATTTAAACACATGGAAATTTGTTTCCACTCAACCATCGGTGAGACCCATGGGCCTGTCTGAAGAACACAGGGATATGTGAATAAAGAAGAAAAATAGACATTGGAACTGTTCTTGTGTGAAGTTAAGATCTTTATTCCCTTTGTTAGACTCTCATCCCCTCGCTGTTTCTGGTTTGGTTCTTACTGTCTGTTTGGGATTCTGGGTTTTTCACAGTTTCTTCACCAACATTCAGCCCTCTGAAGGGAACTCTGACTCATCCCACCTTTATCATCCCTGCACCTCAGCTTCAAAATACGTTTTATGTACGTGTAAGAAATAAAAAGTAAGTAAAAACTCTGATTTATGTAAAATTTTCCGGATAAATTGTGGAAACATTTTAGTGAAAGCTTTCTACAAAAAGGACAAGTTTGGGGAAATTAAGCCAAAATGAAACAAAATGAAGACTTAATATATTGATAGAATTATGATTTTGATGTTGACTCCTTGAAACAAGTAACTATAGCAATGCCATCTGAGTGAGAACAAACAATACAAGAGACCTGCCTTCATGTTTGGTTTTCGATTCAGTATATCACCAGAATTACAGAATAAAATAGAATACAATAGAATACAAAGGGGAAATTCAGGTGTGATATCAGCATCCAATATAAAGGCACACACAAAAATTTCTTTGTGTTAAATTAACAATAACAACAATAATAATATACTGTACAAGACTATTACATAAAAATACTGTGCAGTTATTAGAAATATTAAAAGAGATGTGCGACTGAGTCAGATTACCTTCCAAAAATGTGTCATATGTGCATGTTGATTAACTGTTAAGAAAAACAAACTATTTACAATACAGCACATCCGAACAGAACTACAGATGTGCAGTAACAGTGGAAATGTTACTTGAAATGAGTAGAAAAAGAAAAAATGAGTTAGAAGTTTCTAAATGAGACAAAAGGTTTAACATGACTTGGTCACACACTATACAAATACATGTTCCAACTACAGCGTCTTGGTACCTTAAGTTCCAACAAAACCATTCTATGAAAATGCTAATTCAGCTGGCTTGCGACAACTGTTCCATGTACTTCAGCAGTGGAGAATTTGGATGTGTGACATATGGCCAGACAGATGCTCCAATAAGCTCCAGGGGATTCAATAGCTCACTGGTGGTCTAACTACATCCTAAAATGCTTAGATGATGTGTTCATCTGACATCCAGGAAGCTAATCATTCCTCAGTTACATAATGGCAGCCTGACTGTTTGTCATGCATTTACATGTAACCTTGGTTCCTCCACAGCGTGGTGAAGGTGTCACAGCTGTCAGACAAGTCTAACAAATGGCGGTTTCAGTTAGCCTTACGCTGCACAGGAATATGTTTTAGTCTAATTTAATATGGCCCTGTGTTCATCTACAGAAATACACAATTCAGTTAGAAATCACTCTTGTGTATGTACTGCTCAGAGCTTCCCTTAGCTCTCTGCTACATCAGCTTCTTCACTACAATACAGCCTGTTATGAATTCTCAGGCTAGTTAAGATGGCCACTGATAGCTATGAACAGTTTTGCAGGAACGCTAACTTTCTCCGTCATGAGCACACATAGCAACATGTACGCAAGGATGATGGTGCTTAAACCGTCTTCCTGGCTCTGATTGGTTGTTTATGACCGGAAGGGGCGCATTTCTTTAGACGCCAATAGTAGCTCAGGCAGGAGAAGGATGACCTTGATCTTTTCTCATGTTATCTGTCTTATACTGTCACAACATGGTGATAGTGTGAAGAAATATGTTAAAAACATTTTTGGAAAAGTTAAATACTGCAGCTTTTAGGTACTTATTGCTTAACAAGCAAACTGAGGCGTGCACTGCTGCTAAATAACGTGCGAAGCTTCCTTATGATGCATATCATCATCTCTCTGTTTACAGATCTGTCTATCTGGTGATGATCTGTATTTATTCAATCTTAAAACTTATGCAAGAACTTGATAAGAAACCTTTTTCCCTAAAATAAAAAAGAGAAACAAGAAGACAGACATGAGTTTGTCCTAAATAGTTCAATGTATAGTGAGGTATCAGGTTACAGGGATTTTCCTTGCTTTGAGAAAAAGAGAAGTCCTGCAGGTTAACTAATGCAAGTATGTGAAAATGTAGCCAAGAATACATATTAGTGCAAAGTCTATGCAAATGTTATGCAAATAAAATGGGGAGTGGAACGCTGTACACTGATTTTCCAACTGAAGACTTTCTTTCTGATTTACAGCCTACATTTAATATGTTTCTTAGACTGATAAGTATCTTTGCCACTGATGGCATAGCATAGCAGTCTAGGAAACATCTGGCATGTAGCAACACAGTGACTAACCACCAATCTCACCTAAAGGGAAAAAGCTGTGTCTCTATTCTACATAAAATGCACAAGGTTTATGCTTGAATACCACAGAGATACATAGCTCACTGTTAAATGAAAAGATAAGTAAATAAAAAAATAAAGCTGGAGTTGCAATCAGATTCAGCTTAAAGTATTTTCCCCTGGTTTTTAACAATTTGACTTTTTTGGGTTGCCTCTATTACCAACTCTGATAGATCATCAGTAGAGCAGGCGCTGAAATTAGCTAATCTATCTGTGTTAGATTAGCTAATAGCAGCAGTAGCTAATCCACGAGAGTGATCACTTATTAATAATCATAAAATAAACATCAAGTCTAAAAGCATAATACTGTAACGGACTGAATGTTCAGTTCTTTGTGTGGGAAATGTTTGAGTGGTTTTTGGTATTGAATTCTGATAGATAAAATTGTGTTTTTGTCAGTTGGTATGGCAACAAGTGTGTACCGTAGCAGACACAAAGTGAGAAAAAGGAATACACAGTTTTTCTGTTACTTTTCCCTTTGCTGTGGCACACTGCACTGAATTAAGAACAGTTACATCTCCAGGTTTCATTTTGTTAACGGAGTTGTTCTGCCATAGAAAAGGTCTTCTTGTTTTTAAGCACTGTGCTAAATTTACAGATGTAAACAGTAAGATGCAAGGGGTCTATACTGTTAAGTAGCATAACAAAATAATCTAACACTAATTTGGCTACTTTTTGTTGTTTACATTTTAGTGACTGAATATGTTTTGCTAATTTTAGCATGCTTTGCTAACAGCAGTTAGCCAGGTTACCTAGCTAAACAGCGTTGTTCAGTTGACCTGAATTCCGTCTTCTGGGTTAAATGCGATGGCCCATCAGTGTTCTTATTGGTTTGTAACTAATTAAATTAGTTATTAACTTAAATTGATGTCTTCTGTTAAAGAGAGAAGTGAGAAACTGTTTAGGGAAATATTTCAATTTTATGAACTAATTCCTTTTTAAAAGCAGCACTGGAGCTTCTTTCATTCACTTGCCTGCTAGCTGGTGAAAGCCTGAGCTATTGGTGCCATGAGCCTCATTCACACATACTTGTCAACGTAGAGCCCTGTAGACTCAACTTGTTCTGAGTTTGTATGATATGTGATGGATTCCAGCTCACCCTACCCCCATCTAAAACTCCTACTGACCCATTGTGTTGTGGGTGTTTTCCTCTTATTCTTGCCCTTGGCCCTACATGGCCCCAAAGCACCCACCCATCTAGCTGAGATGGAGGTGCTGTTAGGTCATTTGTGGTGCAGGACATGGAGAACCACACACAGACCGACCCCTGACTATCTGTGTTCGCGGATCACTTCACAGGACAATCTCCCTATCCATCTTTGTGGGGTCATTGTAGACCTGCCCTCAGCTGATAAAGGAGCTTCATTCACGGGGAAAACCCTCCTTCTTTCTTTCACTGTGTGGGGAAAGCCCTCACACACAGTGTGTGTGTGCGGGGGGGGGTGCTATTAGAGGTCATATTTAGAATATGAAGAGGCTTCAGGACTTCAAAGGTGGACATGTAATGTTGGGGAAGATAAACTCCACCACTTCAACAGCCCTGCAAACTCATGCAAACAGTTCTGAGTTTGTTTTACTGGATTAATATCAACATACAATTAAGGAACAATAAAGTAAAAAAAAAAACAAAACTAAAATTATGAGAGAAATAGGACATGAATGGTTAACAACTGGTGAGACTTGCACTGTACAAAAAACATTTATAGCATATTGAACTAACCCTATTACCTTAAGTTATAAAAATTCTGTATATATGAAACATAACTTAAATAAAATAAATTTGACTTGAAATTGGCCTTTGTCTCTTTAAGAAACTCCTGTTCTTTCTGACACTCATCAGGTCATCCCAACAATGCTCCTCCGTTATGCTGTTTACTACCTTAAAGGATCGTTGGACTGAGCAGTAGCTCTTATGTTAAGTTCAGCAGATGTGCAGTTGCTGTTTTTTATTTTCTCTCTTCTCACTAACCTGCAAAATTAGTCCTTTAAAACTGTATTGTGTGGATTATCTTATTTGTTACTGGTAAAAAAACACTTTGCTGAAAACATTGGTTGTGGAGTGTTTACAAATGAGCTTTTACCAATTTTTCCATAGTCAGCTGTTGTCGACCCCTGGCTCTCATTAAAGGAGCAGTATTATGTGAAATTGACTCGTTTTGGACTTTTTTTATGATGTTATTCCCTCAACAAAAACATACCTGGAGTGTTGACTTGATTCTTTCATGCATGTTTGAGAAATCCTTTGATCTCCATGGTAACCACTCAGCTATGCAAAATGCCTGGGTAAACCAAGCCTTCGAGACACACCTCCTCAGAGCTGCAGTTTCCTGACTTTTGAACTTCCGCCTCACAGATCAGTCCTACCCTGTGAGTTCTCCACTCAGCTCCTTGAGACTAGCCAACAGCAATTAGCATATGCAAAGGCGCTTCAGCAGACCAACGTGGATTCTCAGTCATTGGATGAAAACAAATTACATCACAATTAATCACAGACATGTGATTGGTTGGTTGATGGACAGCACACGTCTTTATAAATAAACCCTGCCCCAGTCAATATTTTTAATGCTGTATTAAAATCTCTATAAAAAATACATATATATTATTCCCTTTCTTTAATACAGTGAGGGCTGTATTAAAATATATTCATATGATATTGCTTAAATGCAACATGTTCATATATGGGGAACATAAATGAGGCACAGATTTTTTTTCTTTATTTCATTTTATTTTTTTGTTGTTTCCACACAAAGTAAGACATAAATGCTTGTCCACTGTCCACTTCTGGAGCATCTGGCACTGTTTTTTTTTTGTCCAAATATGATCCAACATTGTGCTGCGTTCAGGACAGACCCGACGTCTCTCCTGTAGTGTAGACCTCAGGTCACTGAGCTCCTGGATGAGGGAACTTGGGGTCTCCACCTCACCACAGTCTGCATCAACTGTTAACACAGAACAGACAATCTTTATGAGCTACAGGCATCTTTGTTGTCTTCATGAAACTACAGTGAAATTTTGTGGCAACTTCCAGCTTAGAATGCACACACAAAACATTAAAAACTCTTAAAAAAAACATCCTTTTAATACATTCTGACAGAACATAAAAGAACTTTAATGGAAAAAAAAAATAGAAAACACTCAGACAAAAAAAAAATTAAAAGCACTTGGTGCGATTTAATTGATTGATGTCCAGGTTTTTATTTTTTCCAATTGGCATTATTAAAATGAATGATTAAAAAATGTGCGATGCAAAGAGTATGACACCCTTTTCCTTCTTGAGCTACCGCCTACCGGCCGGTTCAGAGCAAACAGCAGCAAAGTGCGTGACTCCATCTGTACTTAAGCAGGTGGAGCGGATAGACTGAGCACAGCGGACTGCTGTTCTTAGCGTAAAAGGTAGCTTTATGGACAAACTGGAAAATAAATTTACTACCACTGCTCACAACAGACCGCATAACCACTGTTGGTTATGCGGCAATGTTGACAATAACCAAGTTGTCATCAACTGGTAGGTGGAATTGAGAACATTATGCAAAATATATAATCACCCAGCTGAAATTTGGTGCAATAAATAGTAAAATATAACTCAGTGCATAAGACAACCAGCCATTGAGCGAGCGGGAATCAATGCAGGGAATGAACATAATGCATACCAGCTTCTTGCATACCGTCCCTGTGTCCTCATATTGAAGATCATGTCCGCCATGTTGTATATCTCCTCTGCTTATCACACTCTGCCTTGCTGTACTGCGTTATAACAAAAGAAATAAAATAATAACCGGGAGATAAGATTTACTTACAAAAATATCTGAGTGCTCATCACTAATCGTGAAGTCATAACTCACTGAATTTCACTTCGTCCTGGTGGACTCTGGAAGATCGCCTCGGCAGCGAGGTTTGAGGCCTGGCTGTTAAGGCTGAGCCATTTTGCATGTCTGAAAAAATAAAAGAAGATAAGAGTATTTTTAAGAGTTTATAACATCAGATGTAATAAAAATACAATAAGAAATCTCATCCTACATGTTTTGGCATTATGAAAAAGCTTTCCCTAAGAAACAAATATGACGCTTGTGTTCATGTGGAGATTTGCTACTTTGTAAATAAAAAGCTTTCCTACTGTGAGTTTGGCCTTGTTGTAGCGCCGTGGTGTCATCTGTTGTTTTCCGCCGGGACACTGCTGTAATATCAATACGATACTGAAAAGTAACTGCGTATAATAGTACTTTTTTCACACATGTTGGTACATGTTCATTACATGTTGGTAATGAATGTTTGCACTGAATGTTGAACTGCAACACCAACATGTATTTACATCTCCATTTGAAGGAGTACATGGGGGAATACAGGCTTTTTTGAGCCTGTATTCCAACACGTTACAATTGCAACACTCGCTTGAGTGTTTCAATGAAAACTGAGAATGTTTAATCACAAAGTCCAGATTAGGAGGTCATTTCAGAAGAGTCAACAACTTAATATGCCATGAACATGTGCCTATGGTGACCAATATTTTACATGTGTAAATGATTGGAACTTTGTCAGATGATGACACAACTGATGTGCTTTATGTAAAGCGCAGTGTTTTCACGTCAGCAGAAACCCTTCTCTTGGAAATATGTACAGCGATGGCTCTGTCTGCATTCCATTACACAATCTTGGATGAGCTTGACAGACATGCAATGTTGACAATGTATCATCAAATTTAACCTAAAAATTTTACTTAGAGATGGAAACTTGGTTATATGCCTAAGGTGAGCTAAGTGTGGCCAAGCACTGGATGATGAATGTCACTCTGTATTTGTTCCATTTGTATGACTTGGAACATTTGAAGATATTCGGCATTAATGCCTGTTTTATACTTAAACAAATCTCATTATTTCTCAAGGTAATAACACTGAGGGGTTTTGGTCGGGTCCTGGAACTGGTAAACAGACCTGGGTGGTGCACAGAAGGGAAAATGGGTGAGCTACGACAGAAACTACAGTCAGAAAGGCTGGAGATCAATACTTGGTTTGCATTTGCATTGGTCCCAGAAACTTCTTTTAAATATGAAAGCCTCACCTAGGGCCAAGAGGAGGGGAATGATAGGGCAACACGGACTCACACAGTGTTTGTCAATTCTTCACAGTTCCCTACAATTTCCCATTCTGACAAGAACTCTTGCTGATTGCCTTCAGTGTTTAAGCGCACGGCAGTGCTAGGTGTCAATAGCTGTCGAATATCAGCCTTTACTTTCAGTGAATGCTGGTAAAAACGTTGTTAAAGGGTTAATAGAGAAGCATGTTGTAATCACTACCTGAAGGCAGAGTTATGTAAAGAAAAAGCAGCAGGAGGAGAAGTGACAGAGGCCTAAATTCAAGGTATTAAATTGCAAAGTCAAAAAATGCAGAATTTTTATAACAACTGAAGGTAACATAGTTACTTGGTTGTGCTATAAAATCCCTCTGTATGCCTAGAAAATTTACAGGAGGAATAAAACGGACATTACACCACTAACCATTGGGGGAAAATGTGTGGAGAGGGTAGCTGATTTCCGTTTTCTGGGGGTCCACATTGAGCAGGGCCTCACATGGAACATGAACACCTTGGAGCTGATAAAAAAGGCCCAGCAAAGACTGTACTTCCTGAGGGTTCTCAGGAAGAACAACGTCAAGGAGAAGCTGCTGGTGTCCTTCTACAAGTGCTCCATAGAGAGCATACTGACCTACTGTATCTGCATATGGTATAACAGCAGCACTACGGCTCAAAGGAAAGCTCTCCAAAGGGTTGTGAATACAGCCCAAAAAATCATTGGCTGCCCTCTCCCCTCACTAGAGGACCTGCACAGCGACCGCTGTCTAAGAAAAGCACAACACATCACAAAGGACACTTCTCACCCTGGACATTCTCTGTTCACACTGCTGCCTTCAGGCAGAAGATACAGAGCAATCAGAACAAGAACCAACCGTCTCAGAGACAGTTTTTACCCGATAGCAATAACAAAACTAAATGCAATCAAAAACAACCATTAATCATCATAAATGATGTATGTGAGAATGTGGCTGTTCTTATTTATTAGTTGTGTTTTTTTTTTGGTTGTTTTTTTTTTTACCAGTTATTTGTTAATTCTTACATTGTATGTGAATTGTGAGACAGTTATTTTTTGTTTTTAAGAATATGCACTGACTGATGGCACCTTTTAAATTTCGTTGTCCTTGTGACAATGACAATAAAGATTTATCTTATCTTATCTTATCTTATCTTAAAATACATCATACTGGCCCTTTGAAAGATGTTTTTGTATCCATCCCATGACTGATACTTTTCAATAACATTTTCTCTGATTGATTGGATTTTCTTTAGCCTTCATGCTGTAATGGTAGCCAGAAATCCTGATTAACTAGTAACTGGACCTTCCAGAACCAGATGGTTTTCTATTACAATTACTGAAGACACTTACTGCAGACAGCTGATCTGCAGCCACTCTGTGATGACTAGCAGCAACTGATTGGACCTCTGATGAATGAACTCAGTTATTTTAAAGGTGGTGAATGTTTATGTACCCACTTATTGTTTTTCTCTGTAATATTTTAATTCAATTATTTTGTTGAAATCAGTTCTCATTTTAATGTTAAAGGATTTTTTTGTCAGAAAGCCAAATTATATTGATCATAACTGATTTGTAAAATCAATAAAAACGCTAGAGCATTCAAGGGGTAAATACTTTTTATAGACACTGTATTTTGGAAGTAGCAGTAATCTGATCAGGTGTTCCTATTATCCAGCTAGGAGTTATTTTTATCAAGTTACAATGGCAGATAAGATGTTTACTATGAAACATCTGACATTCTAAATTACTCCCATAATATCATCTGTGGACCAGAGCGTTCAGAGTAACCACATCACTGTCTTCTGTGATGTGTTGACATCTACCTCTTGCTTCTGCCCGAATACTCAGGAGACAGAACAAGGGCCATATTGTAAAACATATTCAATAGTTAGAAAAAAGTTTTAGCTTTTTAATCTTATCTTAAGCAAAACAAAAGCTTTGGAAGTGACTCAACCAGCTTATCTGGGTAACAGTCAGACGTTTTAGCATTTTCTAAGACAGTTTTTGCTGAAATGTACAAAGTTTTAACTGGTTTACGTCAAGCGGTTATGAGTATTGAGTATTTTATCTTCAGCGGACTCAATTACTGAATAATTTGTGTTTGGAGAATAAAAGAGTTAAATGAACAACCAGTAAAAGCAAAAGCCCTTAATAACTTTCTGCAAACTCAGACGTGAAACATTTAAAACGGTTTAGGTTGGGTTTTTTTATTGTTTAGCACAACTTTTAAAATGACAGTCTTCTGAAACACCCAAATACTAAATGAATGATTTATTCAGTCGTCAGAATAATTAGGTTTTTTGTGTTGTTGTTTTGTATTGAATTATTATTGCACAGTGTTTTGTTTTCTTTTCTTTTTTGACACAGCCAATAGTTTTTTTCTCATTGTGATTGCTTTGTTGAATTAGTAAGGCATGTATGCATGCAACAGGCTGAAATGTACAGTACATGAATATGTAGATGTAGAGTGTCTTCCCCCTCTGTTTCTTGATGTGTGTATGCTGTGTTATTCATGGACAAGAACAAAAGCATTAACCTTTTGCTGAAAGGAAAATCAAGAAGAGGAGTTTAAACATAGCACCTGGATGGTGCTACATCTTTAAACACAATTGAGACACACACACATTTCATTTTCTTTTTTTTTTGTAAGTGCCCGCTGTAATGACTCCATAACGAGCTTCTTTCTAATGCACAACTGAAAATGTTGTTCTTACATTAAACTGCACTAAATACAAACTCAAAAGCAAAGTTTGGTTCTTTGAAAAGCTGTTTAGACTCGTATTGTCCTCTTATTCGACTTATTCCAGAATGGAGGAAAGTTTTTGAAAACGGGAACAACTCTAAAGCAAATGGAATTGGAGATGTGATCTGGTCAGGAATAAAAAACAATCCATGTACAGATAAGGTAGAGGCTAAGTGGGTTAGTTGTAACAGGAGAAGTTGGACAGATAGGCATAAAACATAAGACCTCATCCTGTCAGAGAGACTGTAGTCTATATTGCCAAATTATTGGAATCAGGTGTTCCAATCACGTCCATGACCGCAGGTGTATAGAAACAGTCTGCTAAGCATACAGACTGTTTTTACAAACATTTGTGAAAGAATGGCTTGCTCTCAGGAGCTCAGTGAATTCCAGTGTAGGGCTGTGATAGGATGCCACCTGTGCAACAAATCTAGCCGTGAAATTTCCTTTGAAATCGTTAGACATAACTTTCCCGTGTGGAGCCACCTTTCTGCCTACTGCTCTCAGTATGCATAAAACCATAAAAGTCCTGTTCCTGTATTATTGTACCCTTCAGCTTGCCAAAGTTGACAGATCAAACTTGGATTGTTCTGGTTTCTTTTGGAACAATGTGTAATCATAAAAACCTTTGAAATGTATAGAAGCGTAGAGCCACTGCCCACGCAAAAGAAAAATACAACAACATCACTTTATACTGTTAAAAGTTCAAACAACATACTTGTCATGTTTGTACTCGTTATTACAATACACTCTTCAGATTTGGAGAATAAAGTTATGTATGAACGTAACATGTTTTTTGGTATAACATGATGAATATGTTTATTTAATGTGATAATACATATTATATTGTAGAAACATGCATGAAGCCAGAGGATAATTCAGTCTCACAACAAACTGCTCAAAGCTCCTGTTTATGTAAAAGTTGTCATACCTGCTGGAGAACATCTGATTGATACACTCAATTGTACAGTCAAGGTTAAATGTAAGAATCTGTAGACCATATAAAACAGATTATTTTTATCAGGTTTTTGCAGGTAAAACACTGGAACAAGAATTATATAATACTGCTCTAAATAAACTGAACTGAACTGAATCAAGAGACAGTGGACTTTGTTTTTACATGTGTAAACTTACTCACTAATTATCATCAAGACTGATCATGAAATAAATGCCTCCCTGCTGCACAGAGGGTAAAATCTAATTGAGTTTATGGTGCATCTCCCTAACATGCTCCTGCATAGGGAAGTTTCTCCAACTTCTCTGAAGTGAGTTGTTTTTATTTGTACTTTAGACAGAAAATCAAACACAAATCTTCTTATGAAAGATTTCAGCTAAAGTGAAAGTGTTTATATGTATAGGTCAAAACAATAGTAGTCTTATGGTGTATTCATACGGGATAGTCTGGTAGACTCGGTTCGATTGGGGACTAAAATTGCAACATTTGTTAAATTTTCAGAACTCTAGTTCACATTCACACTGCGCTGTGTCAAACGACTAAAACTAACTGAAAAACCTGTTAATCACAAAAATGATCACAGCGCCTTTATTTCTTACCCAATTTCTACAAACATGGCTTAAATTAAAGCTGAGAAAATTGCTGATGTTTGTAAGTATTCTCCCTTGATATAAATCTATAAACATTTTGGTTTCTATCAAGATGCAAGAGAGGACTAAACAAATTCCTCCATCCTATTTGATGTTTATATGTTCAAACAAACTTCAGTTTTTGTCATTTATTAAAGGTTTAAAAATTGCAGCAGCTGCAGAGCGCCACGGCAATGGGACAATAAGCTGATAAAAAGTTGTAAAACAACTTCAGACCATTTATATTCTGCTTTTCCTTGCTTAGTGTTGGCACCCAAACCTGTTGATATGACAACCGACACAACATCTTAGTTAATCCGCAGAGCAGAGAGTAATATATTGACCAGAATGTCCTGCACTGTTGCTAACTTCCTGCTTTTGAAACGGTCTCTAGTCAGGTTGCATTCAGAAAGGTTTTCTACTGTTTTAGGGTCCACTTCAACCTGACCAAGATCGAGGTTTTTAGATCCGTTTTGCAATTCAAATTTGCATTCAGACCTCCCCAAAAACTTAGACTTTCTAGTCATCTGAAAGTCAGAGTGTTAGACTTTCAGATGACTAGAAAGTCTGATTCAGAAATTAGAATCTGATTCAGGAATCTAATCCTGGGTTGGTCTGAATACACCCTTAATGTTTATGTTCTTTAACAATACGTTGTACTCTTTTCTTTTATTAAACTTATTTGTTCTTTCTTCAATTTGTTATCACACTTAGTTTACACGTGATGTGCTATCAAAGTATACTTTATTTAACTTGATGTTTAAAATTTATTAAAAAATGTAAAAGCAGTACTGCTTCAAATAGTTTTATTAATCAATCACAAATTCAAAAAGTAGCTGAAGTTAATTTTAAATAAACAGTACAAGTGAGGGCAAACCA
This sequence comes from Xiphophorus couchianus, assembly GCF_001444195.1. Classification (NCBI taxonomy): domain Eukaryota; kingdom Metazoa; phylum Chordata; class Actinopteri; order Cyprinodontiformes; family Poeciliidae; genus Xiphophorus; species Xiphophorus couchianus. The sequence goes on from NC_040231.1 coordinate 33,456,887, forward strand.
GTACAGGATCACCTTATGTCCCTGCTGTTAAATAAACATAAAATAACAATGTATACATTGTTATTTTACTCTGAGGAGTAAACTGCTGCTCAGATTCTGCTTATGAGTGCATGTGATCCCAGTTTTGAATCTGTCTGCTGGTATTTAATGAGCTTCCACTGTCCCTTTAAATTTTTCTCTGCTGTTACCATAAAGGTGCTAGAAGAGGCTCACTCCAAAAGTCACATGCTCCAGCTCCCTTTGTTTCCCACAGAAAGACTCAATGTTTCTGTGCATGAGGGCAACTCAGAGGGCCTTTCTGCTGATAGAAACCACCAGGATCAGAATCAGAGTTGGTTTGAGCTTTCATGTGTGTTCACGTAGCAGATTTATTTATTTTTTTATATAACATTACATGAAGGAATGTAAAAAGTTCAATTAAAATAACTGAGTGATTAATTTCACTAATAGCACATAATATAAAAATGTTTGGGTGTTTAACAATTGTGAATTATTGAATTGTGAAATGGCATCAAGATACAATCAAGGCCCACATTTTTAGTTTTATGAAATACATACTTTTTTTTCTAATATATATTCAGAATGTAATACAAAATGTTAATAAAGTGGAACATTTTGTTGTACAGTATTTAACAGTACTGGAAACTCAATAATCAATGTCTACAGTTCATGGGAGTTTTATTTGAAACCAAATGTAAAAATAAAGTTTAGGAAGAGATGGCTGTCAGGTAATTTAAATGCCTACCACATGTGTCTTTACAAGGTGTGTTTCTATTTGCATTGCAGAACAATGTTGGTTGTCCTAACCCCCACAACAACAACAAAGTCAAACTATGTTCTGAAAGAAAGTCAGGCTGAGACTCTTCAGGCAATACGGTAGTAAACCCCACAGCCAAAAGAGGAATTCCTGGAATGTGAAAAGCTCTCATTCATATTGAAAGTACAATAAAACATTCTCAATTGACACATTTAAAACTGAAGTTCCACAGATCAATGTGCACAGTGTTGTAGGTCTAAACTGGTGTAATGTGTATTAACTTGTAAATGTGAGAATCCACCGCTCTACATCGAGTGAGGTGTCTTTTATTGAGTTTCACAGGTTTTGTGGTTGAATACAGCAACATAATGTTGTCTTATTAAAATAGTTTATTTGAAAATCTGTGTCAAAGGACTTTGATGGGGTTGTCAATGATACTTTCAACTTTTGCAGTACAATGAACTTTTCCCCACATAAAAAGTTACAGCACCAGTAATAGTCTGCCTAGTAACAGCAATTCTTCCTATTGGTCCAGCTCCAGTCTCCTCCTGTATGTGTCTGTGCATGTGTCTGTGTGAGTGTGCAAGAAAGGCTGTTATTTCATGCTTTGCTCTCAGAAATGTTTTAAAGTTCTCTTAACTAATTTGTAGATAGATTAGTGTAATGTGAAATTCCCGCCCTCCCCTCTTCCAAATTGCTCAGTGGATACAGTAACCATGTCCAGATCTGTAGGCAAAGATGTTTATTAATTCAGGTGTATTGTTGTTAAATTACTTGAGCAACTAAAGGACGAGGAGATCCTCATTTACTGAGTTTATAACCAGTTGCACTGTGGTTGGGGTGCCCTTACTTGTTTCCTTAGTAAAGGAATATTTCATCCAGTCTCCTTTGTCGCAGGACTGATATCTGGAGTAAATAGGATGAATGAATAAAGCAGTGTTTCACTATTCCCCCATGTGCTCACCTCATGTTTGCTCACAAAGCTGCTGCTTTCATTCAGCCTCAGGAAGACACAGGAAGAAGCATGATGAGGAGGGATGTTATCGCCCCCTACCGACTTTAACCTGACAGGTCGGCCAACAGACGCTCCTCAGACTCCGTCCCGGACCTCTCACCTCCTCCCCAGAAGCTACATGCAGGCGGAGGGGGGGTTTCAAAAGGGAGGTCTTCCCCTCCCTCCCTTCCTCTCTCTCTCTCTTTCCGTCTGTATATAGGCCTACATCTATATGTATATAACACAATCCTTCCTCGCGCACATTTCTTTGATCCCCCCCCTCCCCCTTCAACAACAGCTGACGTCATCGCGTGTATCACCTCCTCCTCCCGGAGTGCAGTTAGTGTGTGCGGCCGTGCTCGAGCACAAGCAGGTCTGGGCGCGCGGAGAAGGGGTTTTTGTCTCGCGGAGCGAAGTGGTCTGTTCCTCAGAAGGCTCGCGCACACCGAAGGAACAGCAGCACGCAGCAACGAACAGAACAAAGGGATTTAATTTAGCCGCCTGTCTCCTCGTGCCTGCTCCGGTCTCTTCCTGCTGTAAGCTAACCGGGGACATTTCACCAGGACAGTCCTGCCACTACGTTCTCGACCGAGGTTTATTATGGAGGAGCAGCTGCTGTGCTGCGAGGTGGACTCTATCAGGAGAGCCCACCAGGACGAGAACCTACTTAATGACCGAGTCCTACAGACTATGCTGAAGGCAGAGGAGAACTACTTACCGTCCCCCAACTACTTCAAGTGTGTTCAGAAAGAGATTATACCCAAAATGAGGAAAATACTAGCCACTTGGATGTTGGAGGTTAGTTTTCAGCGTATTTGCTTTAACCTAAACGACAGGAATTTTGTTTGTTAGATTTATTTGTAAATCTTAAAATAAAAACCTATAAAGGAACATTCTAATTAATGTTAAGGTTATAGAAGGATAATGCACACAATGCCATTCAAAGCAGTAGCTTGAACTGAGTGCTGGCTGCTTCTTCGCGAGATTGTCTTCAAATCCAAATTCCCATCAATATAGCCTGGTATATGGTTGATTATTATTATTGAGTCTATAAAATCTACACAGCTGCTTTTATTTCCTCCAAAATAACAGCAATGTACACGTATGCAGTTTGGCCCGTGCCAGAAGCCTATTACGCGCCATCTTTGTTGTTGTCCTTTAAGGAAGATTTTAATACCATTAAAAATCTAGAATGCAAACAGGAGTGACAGTGAAGCGATAAAATCAACAAGAAATCCACGTCCTCCATGAGACCTTTGTTTAGTGTGTGCATGTCGCCATTCTGCTGCTATTAACTGCTAAACTTTGTCTTCCTTCTTCTCAACTCGGCTCTTTCTGTGAAGGTCGCTCAGGGAAAAATGCGTTTTTTAACAGATCTCGAAGTAAATTCGCAGCGTTAAAAGTCGGGTTTGATTGCTTAGATGTTATCAGACATTTACATCAACTTTTGGATAAAGTTCTTCGCCGCTATATATTTTTTATTAATTTTTAAAGTCTCGCATCGGAGCGATGTCGGGAAGTATCCCCCGCAGCACGTGAAAAGGCTTCGTCGGAGAAATATATTTTTTTAAAATTCCATTAATGTCGCATTCCAGAATCTTTTCTCCCAATCCGATCAGAAATTCGATAAGGATCATTTAGATGCCATTTTTAGCCGGCTTAGTAATTTTTAAATATTTATAATTATTTTTTGAAAAGATGACGAAGTTGAAATTAGAGTGAAACTTGCATCTACGCCACCTTTGTGTCTCGGTCAGAACTGACTACGAACTAAATCCAGATTATTTTCACTGGAGATAAAAAGCTTCTATAAAGACTTCGTTGACTTTGTAGTTTATATTATTTCGTGTTTAAACCACATTTGAGTTTGCTTTATAAATTCTGATCCCAGTTTGATTTATTTAATACCAAAGCCACGTGAGGTTAATTTTGTTATGTTTCTATCTTTTGTCAGTCGAAGTAATTGTCGCTGGAGCTCATTTTGAGTTCAACCAGTTTATAGCTGATAAAATGGGAGAAAATGTTTGTGCAGCAGCAGCAGCTTCTAACGCGCTTTTCTCACCTCCAGGTCTGCGAAGAGCAGAAGTGCGAGGAGGAGGTTTTTCCGCTGGCGATGAACTATTTGGACAGATTTTTATCAGTGGAGGCCACCAGGAAAACAAGACTGCAGCTGCTAGGAGCAACCTGCATGTTTCTAGCATCCAAGATGAAGGAGACTGTCCCCCTCACTGCAGAGAAGCTCTGCATCTACACGGACAACTCGGTCCTACCCGGGGAGCTGCTGGTAATTACCTTCTGCAGACATGGCTGTTTCATAACACTTAACAGCATATTATCAGCATGCACAGAGGACGGAGGGTTATCTGCTCTGTCAGCCCCACAGGCCTCCATAGAAATGAAAAGACAAAGACCAGGAGTCTGGTTAAAATAAAGGTGATAAACGTGGTGCTTTGTCTGAATCGGCTGCCTGGTACTTTCCCATGGTGACCGTAACCTCTCTCATTTCATGAATGGACACAGAACATGCCTTAAATAGGATTTACAGCGACACCCAGTGGTCACATGGCTGAAATGCAGACAGAAGAAAAACTTATGATGCTTTGAATAGAAACGACGTTTGGTCCAGCTGTAGCCCGCTGTGTCCATGTGATATAAAACTATTATCGCAATAAATTAAGGCGCAGGGTTTTCAGAGCACAGTATAGATAAATGATATAACTAAATATGATCTGATTTATTGTGATGCAATATAAATGAAATTGCTAAGGTTAAACTGAGCCGACCTGTCCTGCAGGCCCTGAAGTTAACTTGAGTGCTCACATGGAGACATTGTTGGAGGCAGATGAGGGGATGAGGAGATGTTTGTCCCTGAGTATGTGCTCCTGTGTCTGTCCACAGCAAATGGAGCTGCTGGTTCTCAGCAAGCTCAAGTGGGATCTGGCTTCAGTCACTCCTCATGACTTCATTGAGCACTTCCTGTCCAAGTTGAAGATTCACCCCTCCACAAAGCAGATCCTCAGGAAACACGCTCAGACCTTCGTGGCGCTCTGCGCAACAGGTCAGCCACCTCAATAATGTCCTAATATATCAGGGATCGGCATAGACTTTACCGTGACTGATGCTATGTGTGTGGGATAAAATGATTTTCTTGTTTCACTAGATGTCAACTTTATTGCTAGTCCTCCATCAATGGTGGCAGCAGGAAGTGTGGTGGCTGCTGTTCAAGGTCTCTACCTGAAAAGCCAAGACGCCTCCCTCTCCTCACCAAACCTCACCAACTTCCTGTCACAGGTCATTCGCAGTGACCCGGTATGAGATCAGTCCTCTGTCAGCACCAGTTCATTCATGTGCTCCCATGTGTTGTCTGTGTAACAGTCCTGATGTTTCTCCACTCCCCTGTCTTCAGGACTGTCTGCGGTCGTGTCAGGAGCAGATAGAGTCGCTATTGGAGTCCAGTCTGCGGCAGGCTCAGCAACACGGTGGCGCAGCAGAAACCAAACGCATGGACGAGGACGCCGACCTGTCCTGCACGCCCACAGACGTGAGAGACGTCAACATCTGAGGAAGACCGCATGTCGCACGATGAACCTGTTGATGGAGGAGACAGAGGGAACTGATGGAAGGCTCGCTCCCATTTCTGCGTGCCCATCTTTTCCTGCTTCCTGGTTGGCCGCCAACAACGCTTATAATTCCATTATGTGCTATGGCTGCTATGACGAGACAGAGTGGCCTGCTGCCATGCAGCACACCCCATGTCCCATTTCTTGCCAGTGACCCCCACCTACAGAAATGTACCTGAGAAAAGGATGATGCTGGGCGTCTTACAGGGCTGGAGCTGGAGCCTCAGAAGCGGACAGTCTAGTAGATAGCTTTTGTTTTTCTTTTAATACACTAGGAATATTTTAATGACCACAAACAGTCTTCAGTTTCAGGTCTTCTCCTGGTCTCTGGCCTTTATTAAAGCTGTTTTGTTTATTTTTTTCTTTCCATTCCCTTTGTCTTATATAGAACGACTTTATTCCATCTGCCCAACTTCTCATGTTTGTCTCATTTATCCCCTCTTGCATATGTTTAGTCACTTTATTAATTTCCTTTTTAAACATCATTAGTCTTATACCTCTTCTGTTCCATCCTGTTTGGTTTGGTAGAGCCAGCATAACGAGTGACGCTCTGTATTCTGATCTTTGAAGCTAGCAGCTACTGATGTGGACAAATGGAAAGCCTTGTTCGTCCTTCACAGCCTTCGTTCTGCTCATTCTAGTCTGCTGTAATGTGACAACATCAAACCAGTGCATGTGTAAGCAGAAGAGTCCACATCCACCCAGACCATTCCAATGGTTGTTTTTCTATAGAAAAAGCACTTTTGGTCAGTAATGCTGGCGCAAGTTAAAAAAACAAACAAAAAAAAGACTCACATTGATAAAGTTTGTGAAAAATATAAAAAAGGACTAGTGGGATGGGGTGGTGAGCTGGAATGTTTAGGAGAAGATGATGTAGAGTGGTATTTGCATACAGTTGCACCTGCTGAGACAAAGAGATGATGAGTGGCAGAGCGGTTCCTGATGCTCCTCCCAACCTTCACTGCAGCAGAACTGCTTCGTCTGACACGTCAGCATCAGGAGCCAGCTGGACAAATTCTGAGGAAAAGAGGAAAAATATATTGCAGTTCTATCATTCAAATAATGTTTTGTATTTTAATGTACAAATAGAATTTATTTTTATAACTTTAAGCAGCTCCTAGCAAAACCTGCTGGTGTTAAATCTCAAAGACGGGCTTTTATCTTCCTGCAGAGCAGAAACGGCTCCATGAAATCTTCAATTCGTCTCTGAACCCCCAGAGCTGCACCCCATCCCACAAACACAAATACTCCAACTAAGTTCAAACTTTGCTCATGGATTCCAGGAAACAGATGAAGCTGGAAAAAAAGGGGAGTGGTGAGACTATTGACATGATTTTGCACAAACCTGAAAGACATGGAAAGTGTTTGTTGGGGACAAAAAGGCAGAGAGCAAAGTTGGCAACAGTACCAAGGAGTGAAAGTAGCATAAAGGGCGTGTCTTATGGCTGTAGAGTTAAAGTCCAGGTTCCTGCACATGATGGATCAGGTTGATACAGGCTTTTATGTCAAAGGATGTGAGTGTGTTGAACTGTGTAGGAGCTCTGTCTGCTAGGGTTCTGATTGTACATTACAGATAGAGTGTAGGAGAACAACACTCCTTGTATTCTGCTGCTATAGAACCAGAAATCCCAGCTACGTGTTAAAACAAAAAGAAAAAGGTGAAAAAAAATTTAAATGGATAAAAACAATGCTTTGTTTCTTGTTGTTTGCTGCTATGTTTTGATTGTTTTTGTTTTATACATATAAATGTCAATATACTGCCATTCTAGGTTTGAATTTTCTCATAGAAAATTGTTATTGACATCCTCATTTGTTGTTTTGTGTAGAATATATGTGCTCCTTTTTTATAATTACATAATATGATTCTCCAAACAATTTCCAAAAACAAGGAAAAATTAGATATATAGAGAAGTGTTTGATCCATTATACCTCATGCGACAGTCAAGATCTATCTCTGACTTTTAGTCTTTTTGTTTGTTTTAGTTCTTATTCTATTTTGCCTGTTGGGTCAGTGCCTAGCAGCTGTGTTCCACCTGCTCAAGGTGAAGCATCCATGATGGAAACCAGCGAGTCCAGGCCATGCTTTCATACTGGTGCCATAACAGAAAATGGGATATCTATTACTCTGTTGAGTGTTAAGCTGTCTCGGTAAAAAGAGACTTTATCCCCTTTAGGCCCATTGAGGCCTTTCTTCCTCCCCCCTTTTTATATTTATAAAGAGAAAAAAAGCTTTGTGCTTCAATTGCTGAAATGTCAGTGCGTTGATTTGAGTTTGTAAATAGATTCATGCTCTGTAAGCCATAGACTGTTCTTGTTGTTTTCACAAAATTCTTCTACACAGTTGAGTCTGCTCGATTGGGACACACAGTGTATTCATCTTTGTGCTGACAACACAATAAAAACATGAATTAGATGAAGTCTGGTGACCTCGCTGTCTTTTTTTCTTCTCAGGCATAAGCTCGAAGGTCCCCAGATCCAGAGTCACAGCCTTCCTCCATGTCTTCATCATGACAGGTTGGGACTGACAGTTCCCCAGTGCATTTCCTCCAGGGTCTCCAGTTTTCTCCCCAGGTCCAAAACATGCATGTTAAGTCAAGTGGAGATCCTGAACATACCTTGAGTATGGATGTGAATGCCAGATTATCTGTCTGTGTTGGCTCTGTGATAGACTAGTGAGCTGTGCAGTACTCCACCTCTTCCTGTCTCTTGAACCCTGGACAGGATTAGACAGATATAAACAGTATGTTCATATATGGATGGACAGAACCAAGTATTTATAAAAAAAAAGCATGTTTTCATGCTAATAAAATCAGAGAAAATTCAACAGGCCTCTTTTGGAGCTGCACTGATCATGGGAAGAATGAGTTTCAAGAGAAAATGTAATGTTTGGTGATTTTAGAAGGAAAAATAGGCTCATGCAGCACATACAGTTCATTTTTGCAATAGTTCCAATTTCACAACAATACCAACAAACTCAGTTCAGTCAAATACAAACATTGTTGACTTTGATGTATTTATATGCAATTCTGTCTCTTAACTATAATTTTAAAAAATTCCAATCAAAATCCAAGTCTAATATTCTTCAAACTTAAATGACTTGCAATATTAAGTCACACTTGTAGAAAGAAAGTGTCTGCCAGTCACTTCCAATTGATCATAATTTTAATATCGCATAATTATTGGATTCATCTCATTACTCCATATTTGACATGGTAATTTGATTCATATGTAAAACAGTAATATAAAAACAGTCATATACACAGGGCAAGATATACAAAGATACGGTGCAGGAGGGAGCGAACAGTAAGCAGGTGGTACCGGTGCGTTGAGCTGTGGTGCTACATTGATATTTTTAGCTAAGTACTATTGCTGAGGGGCAGAGACTGACCTCCTGATGCACAGATAAAGAAAAGAAAATTGAAAAAAACCCCTCAAAAATCAAGGATAACAGGAGCAGGGGCTCCTCCACTGCCCTCTGCATGTCACTGAGGATGTGAGTCCCTGGGCTGGAGCCTGGTTTGGTGACCTATTTAATAAAAAAAACATTTTACTAATGCTTATTACAGTATAGTATTAGGTAGTCCTATACATCAGTAGGTAAGAATTGTTGCAGAGTTTAATGCATCCTCTGGACTGTAGCTCCAGTTATTCCTGTAAAAAATAACTATACCTTCATAATTTTCAAATACTTGAGTTTGGTCTATATTCACGGAAATTAATTTCAAGTGATATGGACCTATTAGTTTTATATGAAGTATAATGTTGGCAAAATATACACTCATTAAGAAAAATAAAAAGTGAAACAAAAACTCCAAAAAATGACCACCAGAAAAGTGAAATGACACATAAATGTGTCACTTAAAGCCAACAATTTTCCATGGTGTTCCATCAGGGCCTACAATAGATATAGACATATACTGTATCTACGACCTAAATTATAATGTTTGTTCAGTTAAATGTTCTTAATTTATTTCGAATAATCTTTTCTCTTTTTTTTGTGACGCTTTTATTGGCTGTGCCACTGTTCATGTCTGTGTGAATCATTGATGTGTTGTCCAATCAGATTTCAGTATCTATGAGCTTCAAGCTAATCTGGCCAGGTCTTCAGAAGGCCTATGTAAAGCAAATAGTATGTCAGTGGAACTGTTCACAGAACCAATCAGATTTCACTGCATGAAAAGTGGGATATTCGACAGCTATTGACACCTAGCACTGCCGTGCGCTTAAACACTGAAGGCAATCAGCAAGAGTTCTTGTCAGAATGGGAAATTGTAGGGAACTGTGAAGAATTGACAAACACTGTGTGAGTCCGTGTTGCCCTATCATTCCCCTCCTCTTGGCCCTAGGTGAGGCTTTCATATTTAAAAGAAGTTTCTGGGACCAATGCAAATGCAAACCAAGTATTGATCACCAGCCTTTCTGACTGTAGTTTCTGTCGTAGCTCACCCATTTTCCCTTCTGTGCACCACCCAGGTCTGTTTACCAGTTCCAGGACCCGACCAAAACCCCTCAGTGTTATTACCTTGAGAAATAATGAGATTTGTTTAAGTATAAAACTGTCAAGCTCATCCAAGATTGTGTAATGGAATGCAGACAGAGCCATCGCTGTACATATTTCCAAGAGAAGGGTTTCTGCTGACGTGAAAACACTGCGCTTTACATAAAGCACATCAGTTGTGTCATCATCTGACAAAGTTCCAATCATTTACACATGTAAAATATTGGTCATTTTAGTACCATAGGCACATGTCGATGACTCTTCTGAAATGACCTCCTAATCAGGACTTTGTGGTTAAACATTCTCAGTATTTAATCACAAATACTGGAATACAGGCTCCAAAAAGCCTGTATTCCACCATGTATTCCTTCAAATGGAGATGTAAATACATTTTGGTGTTGCAGTGCAATGGGCCAAACAATTTAACACATTTTGAGAAGTCTGCAGGTATTGTTTAGTTATACAAGTATGCCATGAAGAAGTATGATTGGAGAAAGAATATTCAAACAATGATCTATCTTATCCATTAAAATATATCTTACAGGTGTGTTAGTTTTGGTTGAATTGATGTTATAAAAGCAGAATATACAGGATTACATACAATAGACTTTTGTTGAACATGATCTTACTTTGACATTCCACCCAGCTGTAGGTTTATCATTTCATAACTTAATCAATAATAATATTAATCATAATAAAGAAAAACATGTTCCAGAATGGTTCATCATACAAAAAATATTTTTGTGAACAATATTCAAACTAAATGTTACTCTGCACTGATTGCTTTAAAGACCCAGAGTCCGGTCATATTGGAGTAGCAATCTGCATTTAATACCACAATATGAAGAAACTACAGATAATTTATCACAATTCCCTGATTAACTCTTGAGTTTAAATTGAAGAGCAAAATAGTTGAAAATATGTGATACCTTCTGATAGAGTATAAAAGTTTTGTTCTTTTTTAAAAAAAGTTTTGTTAGTTAAGCAAGAAATTTAACTTAGACATTATCAATATTCTGTATAAACTAAAAAAGGATAGCTCAAAGTAGAATTGAGTGAATAAACATCTACCCAATTAAAAACATTTAGTAATTAATTATAATAAAAATGAAATATATTGTCACATAATGTTTTGAAAAACAAATCTTCTACAATTTATTTTTTCTGTCAACTTCCATTTCACACTCCAGTCCAATTGGTGGCAGTAATGCGCTTTTGGTCAGGCACCCGCCACTAAACTCCAGAAGATGATCTGCACAAACGCTGAAGCCAACAGTTTGTCCATAAAGCTTTAAGAACAGCAGTCCGCTGTGCTCAGTCTATCCGCTCCACCTGCTTAAGTACAGATGGAGTCACACACTTTGAAGGCAGAGAGTACTGGCAGCAGAGGAGGTGGCATTCTGGGAGGATGGTACCTAGGAGGGGTGTCAGGATGGACTGTGGTGAGGTGGAGACCCCAAGTTCCCTCATCCATGAGCTCAGTGATCTGAGGTCTACACTACAGGAGAGACGTCGGGTCTGTCCTGAACGCAGCACAATGTTAGATCATGTTTGGACAAAAAAAAAAAAAAACACTGCCAGATGCTCCAGAAGTGGACAGTGGACAAGCATTTATGTCTTACTTTGTGTGGAAACAACAAAAAATAAAATGAAATAAAGAAAAAAAATATTGTGCCTCATTTATGTTCCTCATATATGAATGAACATGTTGCATATAAGCAATATCATATGAGTATATTTTAATACATGACTATACACAATGACTATATTAAAAATATATATATATTATTTTTTATATAGACAGAGGATTCTCAGCTATGACCGGTTCCACTGGTTACCGCCTCTGAGGTAACCTGGTAAAAACCAACAACTTGTCTGACACTCTTTGTTTCATCCAGCAGGGGTGTCAAACTCCAGTCCTCGAGGGCTGCAGTCCTGCAGTTTTTAGATGTGCTACAGGTACAAAACACTGGAATGAAATGGCTTAATTACCTCCTTGTGTAGATCAGTTCTCCAGAGCCTTAATGACCTAATTATTCTATTCAGGTGTGTTGCAGCAGAGGCACATCTAAAAGTTGCAGGACACCGGCCCTTGAGGACTGGAGTTTGACATCTGTGATCCAGAGGGTCTGGGCTTTCAGGTGTTGAGAAATTATTGCTTCCTGTTGCTCTCATTTGTATGTGATGTATGTAATGCGCCAGTTCAACACTAAGAAGCGTAGCAGAAATTGCCTGCTCTGTTAACAACCATCGTCCACTGCGAAGAGAAGAGCTGATCCGAATGAAGCTGCTGCTAATCTTTCATAGATTATCTGTTTCATGCCATGCTGCCACGACATGGTGACAGTTTTAACAAATATAGAAAAAATATATTTTTCTAAGTTACCTACTAAATTTTCAAACATTAAGTTAGAGGTCAGACTAAAATGTTTGTTTTTTTTCAAAAGAGGCCTCTTTGTTGTCGCCATTTCCATGTGGAAGTGGCTTTAGACATAATGCCAGTCATCTACACATTATGCCTTGAGTCAAATCAGGAGGTGGTCATAAAAGACAATACAAAACATAAAAAAATACTTTTCTCCCCTTACAAGCCTTCCAGTCTGCAGGCTGTACAAGGTCAGGTGGACTAAAGAAAATAATTTATTCAAATCAACTCATAAAAGGACAGCAGGACTCAGCACATCTAAAACTATACAAACATGAAAGTCAAATTAATAACTGCACACTTTAAGGCCCAATTCATTTAATAACTATTTAAATAAGCATTTAAAAATTTTACATTGTGCTACAAATTCATTTTCCCTCTTACAAATTTTATTATATCATGGTACTAGCTTAAATTTAAGGAGAGGGCATGAAAACTGTTTTAAAGAAACCAGATGTTTGGAGAAATTATTAACTTGTGCTACGTGTGTGGATGAGGGTGAGACAGAGAGACAGACAGGCAGAGTGAGATAGAGACAGAGAGAGAGGAGGAGAGAGGGAGAGAGAGAGAGAGAGAGAGAGAGAGAACTCTTGATTTGTTATGCAAGGAATGTCTTTGATGGGGCTTCAGTGTGGAGGAAAAGGCGTGAAACTCTAATCCTTTCCCACAGACCTGCCAATACCAACTGAATCAGCAGCAGACAAAGACCATCAACACACATTACATACAAACAACCATGTATCCAAAGGCCTTTTGAGACATAAGACACGGAACATTAATGCCTTCATCAGACTGTTAAAACAATGACATGCTTAATGTCAGACCAGGGTCATATTTACACTGATGTTCAAAATCTCCAGTTCTGACCTTATTGTAGTTTCACATAGTACCTTGTTAAAAGTAGAGTCTGAATGGGGATTTTCCATGAAGTTTACAGACATAATCAATCTCAACAACACAGTGCTTCATGCAGAAATGATGGCAATGTCAGAAATGTGTTAATAATGTGTTTTCTACATCACGTGAATTTTAGTCATTCTTAATCATTCAGAATTTTTAATTGGGCCTTTTCTAGTTACTCTATTATTTCTGAGCTTAAAGCTGCCATATGTATGTTTTATAAGCCAAATGTTTATATATATATATATATATATATATATATATATATATATATATATATATATTTGTTCAAATTGTCACCATGTCGTGACAGTAAAATATGAGACAGATAATCTCCTCCACTCCTCCCCAGTTGTTCTACTGCCATCTGCAGAAATGCACCACTCCCAGTCAGAAACAACCAATCAGAGACAAAAAGAGGTTTTAGCGCTGTCAGTGACTCTTGTGTACACGCTGCTCAATGTGCTAATGGTGGGGAAACAAGTTACTGCCACAGTCATCGGTGGCCATGCTAACTAGCCCTAGCATTCAGGACAGACTCTGCTGCGGGGAACCAGCTGAAGGTAGCAGAAAGAGAGGAGATAGGTGTGAGCGTCACAGTGAAAATGTGTTTTATTTTGATAGTGCAATTATGTATATATTTGATCATTTTCAGTGCATGATTTTGACTTATTTTATTTTAATTTCTTGTTTGTGGTGTTTTTGCACTGTCAAAATAAAACATTGTTTTAATCCAACAGTGGACTCTTTGGACAAACTGCCTGGAGATGGTCAGCAGTTTTTTCACAGACCTGCCAGAGAAACTAAAAGGTGCGTTGGGTAACAGCCAGACAGAACCACTGACTGTGATCGCCAGGTGAAGAAGACGGATCGACGTGATGTGCTGGTCCATTCTCACAGCAGAAACGACAATCAGTAGAAAACAACATGTTGGATTGACAGCAGGGCAGAGATGAACCTCTAAAACTTTCCACTGACATCTGCAGGACTCAGCCTTATTGGGAGGAACACAGATCAGATTGGCTCTCTTGACGGTGCTTCTGGCCAGCGTCTGTTTGTTTTCAGGGCAGTGAGCCTCTGAGAGGGGCCTGTTGTGGATCACAGCGGATCTGCAGCCAATAGAGAGACGGCTGCGGGATGGAACCAGGAAGTTCCTTCTCTTCCTGGATTGGACTGGTGTGATTCCAGCTTAAGCATCCTTTAATTAAAAATGTAGAGAACAATCTGATTCTGGACTGTGAGACTGTCCACAGAGACAAAGACCTTCATTTCTGCAGACATGAAGGTCTCCAGTCTCCAGTAGGTGGGTTCTTGTCACATTTCAGTCAAGATCCCATCTCCATCCTGACATTTTGAGTTATTTTATGGACTTTTAGCTTTTAAAAGCAGCATTTTTTTAACTGTACAGTTTCCTTAAAAATGCCTTATTTACTCCTATTTGCTCCCACAGGAATAAACATGCTAAGTCAAACCTGGTCTCTGTTTTCCTGCTTTCTGACTAACTTGCTCTCCCATATTGTCAAATAAATTCTTGGTGTGGCACTAAAGACATACCAGCTTAGTGTTACATGAGCATGATTGACAGTGTTAGGCTCCTCCTCTATCTTATGAAGTACACCAGTTCTTCCTGCAGCAAATCCCCACAGCATGATGCTGCCACCACATACTTCACATTTAGGACGGTGCAAGTGTCCCACTCTTTCCTACAAATGTAAGGATGGTCATTATGTCCAAACATTTCCACTTTAGTTACATCAAATCACATGTCTCCAGAAATAAAGGTCTTTGTCTCTGTGAACAATTATAAACTGGCTTTTTATATTTCTTTTGGAGTTTTGGTTTCCTCCTTGCTGAGTGGCCTTTCAGCCCATGTTGGTACAGAACATGTTTCAGTGTAGACAATGACTCTGTATTGGCTTTTGTTAGAGTTGATTCACACATTTTGGACCAGAACCGTCTCCTGAGGACTATGATTGGACATTCCCATCATGTCTATACTTGGATATAATTGAACAGATGAAGGCTGCACGAATACCATGATTCTCATCACCATCCAGAGGATGGCGGCACAAAATATCCTAAAGATGACTCCAGATTTCTACTCGATATTCCCATGTTAAAGATAGCCTCAACATGTTCCTCAACTGCTTGTCACACCGATCACAATAGAGTTTACATACATAAACTTGATATGCATGACTTGGATCAAATGTTCTGAGTTTCCTTCCACAGTATTTTTCTGGAGTTCTGCTTCATTCCTCCTGACAGAACCGCTGGAACTGGGTCAGGTTTGTGACTGTCTTGCTCACACACACTTTTTGAGTTCTGCCTATAAATTCTCTGTAGGACTGAGGTCAGTGCTTTGTGATGGCCTCTCCAAAACATTGACTTGGTTGTCTTTTGAACTAAGTTGATGTTTGGGATCAGAACTGCAGACATCCAGTCTGGGCCCAGGACAAGACAATCTAAAGCTGCTTCTCCATTGTCAAGTCCCACTCTAACCAGTAAATCTTAGGTCCAGTTCTAGCCCAGGTTGGAGCGTCTCCATTAGGGTGAGAGCGACTGTAGCCAACCTCTCTGACCACAAGAGAAACATTTATGACAAATTGAGGAGAAGGATGACAACAACTGAGGAGCCCAGAACAACCTCCAAAGAAATCAAAGGTCAAGGTACATCAGTGTCAAATCCATCATTGTTTGAATCAAAGTGGACTTCATGGGAGACGACCAAGAAGGAAAGCACAGCATAAAAAGTGAGACTGAAATTTCCCACAATGCATGCTGACAAGCCACAACGTTTCTGAGAGAATGTCCTCAGTAAGACGGGAGAAAACTGGAACTGGCTCATCAGCTGTTTGCCAAGAAAAGAACTTTGGGAAACATGGAGGAGGCTGTGTTATGCTCTGGGGCTTCTTTGACTTGAGTCTGTGCAGGTTTGAGGAAATCTCAAGACTATTGAGGCATTCTGGAGATATATTTAGTTATAGGCATATAGCTATATATAGACATAGAAATATAGATATACGGGTAGATAGTGTACTAAAAATAAAAATTGCCACACAGTTTTACAACGCATCAAAGCTGCTGTATGACCAATCAGGCAGGGATGTTCCACCATGTTTTAATAAATTCTTCAGTCTTCTATAACCAGATAATTGATAGTAATGTGAGCCAGACACGATGTCATACTATCGCATGAATGAAAAATGTACAGACGTGTCTCAGTGTTCACTTCCAGGACAGAGGGTGTGTTCTACTATAAGGAGGTTTTTCATTCTTCCTCTTCTCCTCCTCTTTCTTGTCCTCCTCCTCCTCGTGGAGCTGTTGCTGTGCTTGTGGGGAAATCTGATGCCACCATTTCATTCAGAGAGCTCTTCTGTGGCCGCTGCCGGCTGGCTGCATTTGTCACCACTGCTTTTCATGTCACCACTCACCACCTGCTCCCTGCATTCCTCTACATTCTCTCAAAGACCTCGGTCCCTCCTCCTCTAACTCCTGTTCTTCCTCATCCTCCACAGTCTTTTTTCTTCCTTTTATGATTTCTAGTCCACTAACATCTAGCCATCTTCAGCTGCTACACTCGTTTCCCATATTTTCTATCTTTGAATGAGTGCTTTGATAATTGCTCCTCCTGTCTCTACATTTTCTAACCTAAAGGCTCCATATTGAGCTGCTGATCTGAATGGAGCCTCTCTCCCATTTGGCCTCAGCCACCCTCTCCTCACTCCTCTCCCCCCATCCCTCCCTCGTTTTCTTTTCTATTTGGCTTTAGAAGCTGCCGACTAGAAGACAGCATTCACCTGCCGCCTGCCGCCGCATAAACCAGCTGCTACTGTACCCTCCACACACATTCAGGGCTGTTGGGTTATTGTCAGCGTGACTCTGACAACAGCCGAGTAGGAAAGCCGTTAGACAAAAGCTAAAAAAGTCTCTTTGGTCCTTTCTGGTGCCTCCTGATTCTGCTGCTGCTGTTTGGTAGAAATCAGGCCTGCATGCAGCTTTTCCTCCAGGCAACTGAGTGCTGATGTGGTTTCATTGAAAACAAAGTCACAGATCAGGATTAGCATTGTAGTCATAGAAACTGACTGGCATCTTTCAGATGGTAGAAGGAAGCATGTGTGAGACATGATCAAGACTTTACCGCTGGGTAATTGTGACTGAGGTTAATGACAACATTTCTGCTTCTGCCACTGCTGCAGCATCCAGCATCCAGCATGTAGCATCCAGACCTCCAACCTGGACCTCATAACGCCAGGTATGCTCCTCTTCTCCATTCTAAGTTCTCATAAGTGATTTGAAATCACGTAGCAGCAGTGAACACACTCAGGATGGCCAGTTATTCTTTATCTATTATCATTAAGTAGATAATGGATCCAGATTTATATTGTTATAAATGTCTGGTATATCACAGCTGAAACACAGAGCACAAGGAGAGAAGGTGTGGGGGGACATGTGAGAGCAGGGTTAGGGTTAGGGTAACCCTAAGGAGGCAGATTTCCTTGTGCCTTAATTCTCAGGTCATTTTCATGCTTTGCACTAAATGTAACTATACCTAAAAACAGAAGTTATTATTTTGGGGCCTAAAGAGAACAATCCAGAATCAGCACACAACTTCTGTTATTCTGCTAGAAACTAGCGATCAGGTCCGAAACCCAGGTGTGGTGATGGACTCTGACCTGAACCTTCAGAGACACATAAACTCAGTTACAGTCAGCCTTGTATCATCTAAAGAACATTTCCAGGATTAAAGGAATAATGTCCGAGCAAGATCTAGAGATACTCATTCATGTGTGTGTCTTTAGTCACATTGATTACTGCAACAGTGTCTTCACAGGTCTGCCTAAACAGTCAATTAGATAGCTGCAGCTGGTCCAGAGCGCTCTGTATCTATAGAACCAGAACCAAATATAGAGAAATAGCATTCAGCTTCTATGTGCCACAAATCTTGAATAGAGAACTTACAGAAAACTGCAAAACAGCTGAAACACTGAATTCCTATAGATCAAGGCTAAAAACTCAGCTGTTTAGAATTTCATTTGAACCATAATAAATGGAACACTAGAAAATTCCTGAAGAAATTTAACCGGGGCCTGCCAAAGTGTGCCCGTCGGTTTGGACCCAGCGTTCTGATGCTAGAAATTAGCATCAATGCTTTAGAAAGCTGCAACGTAATCAATAGCATGTGGAGATTGACAAGAATGTTTACTAACATGGACTTGCACCATTCAGTATGATAAAGTAAGTGTATCAGCTAAAATTAGCAAAAATGCTAATGTTAGCGTGATTGCTGTCAGTAGCATGTGGGACATCACTAGGATGTTTTCTATAATGGACTTACTCCATTCAGTATACTAAACATGGCTAAAAAGTAAAATAAATAGCTAATAGCTTATTAAAGCTAAAATGCTAATGCTAATGAACTGCCTTGCTGCGCAAGGCAGTTCCCTAACCTGAGAGAAACAGATAATGCAGAATAATATTATTGCACCGCCTACGGCGGTGCACTAACCTGAGGGGCATATTGAGGCTTTTATTTTGAAATTTGATGTAAGCTTCATATTAAATGCCCACACTCTTCCATTGTGTAACAGTGCTTTGGATAAACCAGTCACATAAAGCCAAAATGAGCAATTACATGATGTAAAAATTGGCAAGGCTTTTATTTTGAAATTTTTGTTAAGCTTCATTTCCAAGGTGCAAACTAATCCCATGTATAACCGTGATTGGATAAAATCAGTTATATAATGCTCAAAAGAGCAATTACATGTTGTAAAAATATTCAATTCTTTTATTTTGAAATTTTCAGTATGCTTCATTTTAAAGTTCCAAACTAATCCAATGTGTAACAGTGCTTTGGATAAAAAAGTCACATAAAGCCAAAAAGCGCAATTACATGATGTAAAACTTCTCAAGGCTTTTATTTTGAAATTTTTGTTAAGCTTCATTTCAAAGGGCCAAACTAATCCCATGTTTAATAGTCATTTGGTTAAATCAGTTATATAATGCTCAAAAGAGCAAATACCTGATGTAAAAATATTCAAGGCTTTTATTTTGAAATTTTCAGTAAGATTCATTTTAAATTGCCACACTAATCCCATGTGTAACAATGGTTGTATAAAATCAGTTATAAAAAGTCCAAAACACAAGTAGTTCTAAAGGCCAGCTCAGTCCTCCTCTGTAATAACTGACAGTTCCTCCATGTTTGTAGTTCTGACATTCAGCTCAGACCTCTTTTGTAGGCACTAAGTGTCCGCCATGTTGTAGTTCTAACCTTCAGTCATTGTAGTTCTAAAGAGCAGTTCAGCTGTCATGTGAGTGAGACAGAGAGGGAGAGACAGAATTGTAACTGTTTGAAGCAGATAGTTTTTCTGATCAAAGCAGGCTGAACATATCTTTCCCTAAATGCTGTCAATAGCATGTGGGATATCATTAGAATGTTGTCTGTAATTGACTTACTCCACTCAGTATATTAAACATGGCTAATAAGTAAGAAAATAGCTAATAGCTTATTTAAGGCAAAAGGCTAATGCTAATGAACTGCCTTGCTGCGCAAGGCAGTTCCCTAACCTGAGAGAAAAATATAATGCATGCTAGTATTATTGCACCGTCTATGGCGGTGCATTAACCTGAGGGGGATATTGAGGCTTTTATTTTGAAAAAAAAAACATAAGCTTCATATTAAATGACCACACTAAATAAAATGTCTAACAGTGTTTGGGTTAAATCCGTTATTTACTGGCCAAAACAGCCAATAGTTCTAAATGGCAGCTCAGCCCTCTGTTTTAACTGAGTATTGATTAGAACTACAGTGATGCGTATTTGTAGTCCTAACCAGCAGCCAATCCCCTCCTGTGTTCCATTGCTATGGTTATCAATCCTCTGCTAACTGTCATGTGTGTGTGACACAGAAAGGTGGAGAAAAAATTCTATCTTTGTGAGACACCCCATTGGTTTATATGGAAAAAGCAGTCCGAACAACTCCTTCCCGTTCAGGAACCGAGAGACGTATTGGAAAACCGTTTGAAGCATATGAGAGGGCTATTTGTCGTCTCCCATAGTACCGCAATTCATATTTGTAGCTCACTCACAGTAATTGCAGTGATGAGACAAAAATGGTGTATGCAGAGCACAGAAATTTTTCAGAAATACATGGAAGTGAATCTGGGAAGAGCGTCAGTTATCCTGGCGCATGATTTCGCTCTGAAGCACCTTGACAGAAAACCGTAAGCCCTAGAGAAATTTCGAAAACATTTTACCGGAGCAGGCATGCGTAACAATGTCATGACGGAGTTTGATACCAATCGGGCGATATTTGTGGGCGTGACGGCGATTTCAAAATTGTTTTGGGGTCAAAAATTCTCTTCATTTCTCACTCTAAAAAAGCGGCAGTTGGTGTCAGTTAGGCTCTGCGTTTCGGCAGTTGGAAATTTGGCTCGTTTGACGCTTTTTACGTCGCCATCGTAAGTCCGATTCCTTATAAAAGTAATAGCTCCAATGCCGGGAATAAGCCGCACGTTTTGATACCACTTTTGTGGGTGGGCTCGCAGCGGTACGAGCCGCATTAACGGTAACGGAAGAATATAATATATAATATTTAAAGAGACATTCTATTGGGTGTAGAATAATAGGTGCCTGCCATGCAATGCATAAGGAGAGCTTATGCATTGCTATGCATTGCTATGCATTGCTATGGGCAGGCCCCAATTAACCAACATATGTGATGTGTATTGGTGGTTTTGTAGATGGCACTTGGCAAAATGCAATGTCTGTTGCTGGTTTAGTTGTTAACTTTATGATGTGTTTATTACATTTATTTGTTTGCATGATTTTTAACTGCATTGTTGTTGAATTGTACTATGCCAATAAACTTGATTGATTCATACATACTGTATACATACATATATTCTATTCTCAGAAGTATTTTTGATTCAATCTTCAATAATATTAAAGATATTATGATGTTTAATATCTAAGAACTTTAAGCTAGAAGGTGGAGAGTTAGCTGGTGTGTTTATTTCAAATCTCAGATTGCAAATATATAGATGCCGTGAAACTTTCAGAAACAGAAACAGTCTCAACTGTATCTACTTGTGGTTCAATCAATGGCTTGATTCATTTCTTACATATGACCTGCAGTTTTCAACACATTTAGCATGAACAGTTTGTGAAAAACCCAATACTGCCCCCTTGTGGCACAAAAATTGTGCCTTTGAATTTTTCTATATGGAGGACTAAAACGGACATAAGAATAAAATCAGCAATACACACACACACACATATGTATTTTGTCTTTCCTTTTCCTTACTCATACATTTTCATCAAGAAATGTTTAGATTTTGTCTTGTCTTTTTCTTATACGTGTTTGTTGTTTTTACATTTCCTATCTCCTCTTTCTACTTTTCTTTTCCTTATGCATTTCTGCCTCATTATGCAAAAGAGGAGGGTCGGTGTCTAACATCTGAGTCTCTCTTCAAACATCTCTGATTCAGAGCTCCTAATTGGTGCCGATTGAAAATGGAGGCGTCTGGCCAGTGTCTCCTTAAGAACTTGAAATGCTGCTTATGATGCATTATTTTCTCTCACTCCTTTTTGCACTCTCTCTGTATCTCCCCTTTCCCTCTCCTGTCCAGTTAGCTATGACTTTTGTTAAATTAATCTAATTTTAAGTTATCCCATGCATTGCTTTCCTTTATTTGTTATGGTTCTACAGTCAAGTCATAACAAACTATATGCATTTATAGTGAAAAATGCATGAGTAAGCAAAAAGGAATTGAGAAACAAAGATGGTCCTAAATAGAATAGCTAAGCAAGTACACACACACACACGTTTGCGTTTCCCCTTATGGGGACCAGGCTTCGGTCCTCACAACGTAATATGTGTCAGGGAAATGGTCCCCACAAGGTATTACAAACGCACGCACGCAGGCACACACACACACACACACACACACTCTCTCTCTGCCAGAGTAACTAAATATCATAACTCCAGTTATTACTGAAAATCAACTTCAGAAGACGTGATGATCGATAGTCTATAGTGACTTGAAGTCATTGATATTCCTGAAAGGTTTAGCGAGAGGCTTGACTTGAACACAGTTTGTTTCTACAATGACAAAAAATAAATAAATACTGATTATGAAGAAAAGTATCAAAAATATTTGACATCCTTTTTTTATTAAAATGTACACAAAGAATCTTTTTTTGAAGTTGGAACTCTTTTGAGGTTTGCCTTTAAAAAATTTAATTAGAAGAAAACCATCTTGGTCAAGAAAATAATGTGACAAAGAAGAACATTTCCTAGAATTTTTCTTTTCATAACTTCAGTCTCCATTCAGTCGATGAGTACAGAGCTGCTTCCCTCGGTGACTGACAGAACTCAACCCTCCGTCTGCTTACTGCAGACGGAACCACAAATCATTTTCTAACTCAGAGAAGCAACATCAGCTCCCTGATCTAAAGCCTGTTTAGAAAGCAGCAGCTTCTCCATCAGTCACTGAGGATCCTAGTTACACTCAAAACCATTTTTGGTTCCCCCAGTTCCTTGAGTTAATGTGAAGTCAGGACAGAACCAGAGCGAGTTCTCCAGCCCTCTGAGCCACTGGCCTCTGCTTCCACTGCTTCCTGTGAGGCCCACAGCGGCCCTCTCAGTCTGGCTTCGTTTCTTCTGGCTCTGCTGCCACGCCACGCCACGCCACGCCGTGCCACTCCATGCCATGCCATGCCACGCCGCTATGTCACTCAGAAAGACGTCCCTTCAGCTGTTCTGATGTAATCCTTAAAGTCAGTGGGCACATTCAGCATCGAGCAGACCTGCAGGACAGCAGATAGAGAACAGTGTTTTTTTTTTTAAAGAAAAGCTCATTCATTTGCTTTTCAGTTGACATTTATTCACTAAAAGTGAAGGTTTCCCACTGACAGAAACAACACAGAGAGTAAGAGGGTCACTGTGACTGCAGCGGGTCAGACTGATGTCTACCTGTCTGAACTTGGCTCGCAGCTTCTCTGTGTCCTCCTGCAGCTTCACTGACTGCGGGTCATCAAGGGGAAACTTCTGGGTCAAATTCAGCAGAGCTTCCAGAGCCTTCAGGCGCTTCCTGGGGACAAATCATCACGTTAGCTTCTGGGTCAGCCGAAATGTCTGGCTGCTTTAACCATGTTCTGCACCAGGAGTCCTACAGAGCTACCATCTAAAGGCTGTTTATTATTGTGACTTTATTAAATACACAAAAGAGATGCAAACATTTTCATTTTTTGTATTAGAATCATAAGTCTGTACAATTATCTTTTTGCAAAAATAATTATGCTAACAGACAGGAAAACCATAACCTCACTGTTACTTTCCTACATATTCAGAGTTTATTAACTTTCTGGACTGACGGAGTTCTGCAGCTGTTTCATAATGACATGAATCTTCAGAGATGCAGCTGGACAGTGTGGAGTCAGAGCGCCGAGCTGGTCGTACCGTGATCTGTCATCAGACTGGCGCTCCAGCAGACATTTCCAGCTGATCGCAAAACCGTAATAAAAGGAGATCTGAAAGAAAAAATATCAGACAGTTTTTAAAGCGACACACCTCAATTCAACTGGAGTTAGAATTAGAATGGTGTACCTAATATAGCCACTTTATTAGGTACACCACGCACACCAGTTTGCCTTTAGACCAGCCTCAGTTCTTCATGACAACATTACATTAGCATTCAACATTAGTCAGAAACGGTTGTTGACATGATGACGTCAAAAACAGCTGCTACAGCATTATCGGTGTTATATCGGAGAAACATTTAAAGATCTAGTATGTTTGAATGTTTCAATAGTTCACAATTCATGTTACCGTTTGCTTTAGAATGGATGACTTGACCTGAGCCTCATCAGCCATACTGACCTCAGATGACAGCTTGGCTCCGTGAGACGCCCCGTGTCTCCAGCCGTTGTGCAGCCCCCGCTGGGTCCCCCTCTGGAAGCCCTCCTGGAAGCCCTCACCACGGAACCTGGAGGTCAGAAAGAAGCTTTCAATCAGCAAGATGCTGCTGTCTGTGATTGGACATCTGTCTTCCACCTACTGGCCAACCAGGCGGGTTGTTTAATGAGAACAGGACCAGGTCAGCTATATTTTCTGTTTTAATTTATAAAGCAGATAATCTTTTTTATTATTATTGTAACTCATTTCATAATCACCACACATAGTGTCAAATATTTCAAGCCTTTATTTCTTGTCATTTTGATTATCATGATTGTACAGTAGTTTCTATTTCTATTCAGCCCCGTGGATCACATCTGTAGGCTTTTTACAACAACTTATTAATACAGACAAGATGGACAGGGATCAGTCAGTGGCTGGTCTATTTCTGTTCTCTACCTGCTTCTAACCTAACCTGATATTCCAGAGGGTTCTGTATCCCTCCGCCTCTGAGTCGTTGGCTCTCCTCAAACATCGCCCGGCCAGTTCTCACCCATAAAACTCACCTTTCATCCGCGAAAAGAATACTGTCAAACAGATCCTCAGCTCCCTGCTGTCCAGCCATGTTTCTAACGCACTCCACTTCTTGGTAAGTGCATTTCTTCTTCTTCCGTTTAATGGCTGTTCAGGTTTTAGGCGCATTACCGCCGCCTTCTGGACTGGAATGTAAATCAAAACAGCTTCGAAGTCAAAATGGTTTTTTTCTGATTCCAAATAAACTAAAAAAAAACAAAAATCTAAACACAATCTAAATAGAATCGACAAGATTATTTTTCCAACAATCCATTAATCACTAACGGAGGCCTCAGAGAGTCATTTTTACATTTTTATGCTGAATTTGCAGCTATTTATAAATATCAAGCGCATCACTGCCACCTCCTGTTCCTAGCATGTAAAAACCTGATCCATTCAGTGTTTCTAGTAAAGTCACAGGTGGACAAAAGTATCTTTAAAGAACGTCCTGTAAACGAAACAACCCAGAACTTGTGCTTTTGTTCAGTTCACAAAGCCCATTGTTCATGTTCAAATGAGTTTTATGGTATAAAGCTATTAGAAAAACACTTATTAGAAAAACGCATTTGATGTCATTGACTGTGTACTGTAGGTATTTTTCTATATTAACCTCTGATTACTGGCACATTATATTAAAGATTTGGTTGTTGGTTTAGCTTGTAAATGAACTGAACACCATGTTTTCTAATCATTCTGAACCCTAAGTGATTTTTTAGAGCCACATTAATTCAAGTTTAAGGCAAATACTCTAACAATCTAAGCTCAGGTTAAAAAGTTGTTGTTTTTTTTTTTTGATAAATGTAATTAAAAAAGTTTAGACTTTGCTAAGCCAACTATATATTTTCTTTTTATGTCTTTCCACTGAAAGGACACCAGGTCCAGTGTGTGTGTGTTCCTTTCTCAGGATAAAGTCACTTAAGGAGGTTTTGTTGCTCTTAAATATGTTAATCTCTTTGTTTTTCAGTACTACATTCTCATAGCTTCTCTCAGTTCTTTGCTTTACATATTGAAGTAATAAACTGAACTGAACTGCAACGTTTGAGTACTGGGATCAAATTTAAATATATGTAATTGATTTATATTTGATTCCTGGAATGTGCCATTTTGTTGGACTTATTAAAATGGACTGGATTGGAATTGTTTGTTTTGTAAAATGTTTTGTGATGCTCCTACTGTAGTTTGATTTTATACTAAATAAATAATATTGAAATTAACTGAAAAAGGACCATCTGAAATCTGCGTGACAGCAGGGGTCACTGTAAAACAAGCAGGAATTTGCTGATCTTGAAGAACTGTGGATGGTCTAAGCAGTCCCAAAGTCCAGTTCTACAGACCTGGAATGTGGAATCATGTTTTTTTCCCTCTGGCAACTGAGAAAACACAGCTGTTTTGAAAATGGAGTTATCAGCCACATCAACACACTGTGATGTGTAAACAGTGCTCTGACATGAAGAACTTTAAAGCCATAACTGGAGGGCAGTGAAAATGCCCTCAAAAACTCTTGTACTCCTCTAAGGTGATTTTTATAAATGTTTCAAGAGCTATATAATATTTCCACATAATCTCTAACCTGTTAGGAGAATGTTGAGGTTTGACTTTTCTGTCTGGCATACCCACCCTGAACGTTTTGAACTCACCAGAGCAAATTTGTGCAGAGGTCAATAATAATAAGTCCGTCTATTTCTTCAAAATTTGTAATATGTCATAATCCAATAAGTCTATTAATATGCATCTATAAACTCAGATGCTACCCAAAGTCTTTTTCTCTCTATCTGATCAATAAAGCCAGGTGCATAGATCAGATGCTAATAATAATAACAATTATGGATACTCGTCAAGATAAGATTAGATAAAATATGTCTATTTTATCTTGTAAAAATGTTTCTATTTCATACACAGATTTGAATGATATTCATTTGGATAAAGTCTTTTTTCACGTCAGGGTTAGTCAGGTTTAGGTCTTGTAGTGAGTCTACAGGTCACTACAAGACAAGTCAAAATAATAACGTTTTAGAAGCAAAAATCTGTCTTTGCGTGTCTGAGAGAGATGTATTATTGTGTTGCTACTGAGCACGTGCAGACTAAAAACTGGCAGGACTCCATAGCAACTCAGCTGTGCAGACTGCAGCTGCATCACATTCAGAGTATACACAAAATGTTTGAGGTGAAGTAAAGGAAGGTTTCTCTGGACGTTCATTTGGATAGTTCCATGTCAGACTCAGTAGGTCATGCAGTGAGCTGGATTCTCAGAAACACCAGGATTTTCTAGTGACTTTCTGTCACCTTTGTCTCACTTTGTAAACTCCAGCTGTGATGCTTGAAACTCTGCAGATAATAAAAAAATACAGTAGATCAAGTCAAGGTTAAATGGAATATATTGCTCTGTTGTGGATTTTTAACAAGTCTCGTATTGACACAATCTCCAACTTATTCATATTCCAGTTAAAAATAAGAAAAACAGATGTATAATTATTTCTTGTAGATAGGTTTATTTTTTCCCCCATCTAACACAAAAAGGACATGTTCACAGGCTGTTGAGCCTTTTCAGGTCTCTGGTTCTGATGAGAGTCCCCTGTGGGGCTCTTCAGGTGCTGACCACATGGCTAGATGTTTGACTCTTGAGTCTCACAAACTCTGGTCTGTTTATCAGGTCATCGTTGATGCAGGCAATTGTTGAGGCCTCCACTGGCGTCTCAATGTGGCTATCAAAGAGAAGTCCAGTTTGTAGCCTCAAAACAAACCTGCCAGACTTCTTCTGCTTCCTGTCACCACTTTCTCAAAGTTCTCTTTATTACAGGTCGTCTCTGAACAACAAGTTTATATTCTAAGAAAACAAAGTTGTTCTTTTCCCAGAAAAGATTTGAAGATATATGAATCAATGACATTACTGTATATTGAGATTGAAGAATTGCATGGCTAAGTGGTTAGAGTGGGTGCTCCATATACAGAGATTACAGACCTCAACACAGCTGTTGACATCTGGAGCCTTTATAGACTACAAAACGGGAGTTGGACTCCTGTTCTCAGTTCCTGGACTTTCAGAAATACCAGAAAAATATTGTATTGACTGCAATGGAGTGGCGACTAGTCCAGGTGTTCCCCGCCTCTCGCCCAAAACGTTCGCTGGAGATAGGCACCGCACCCTTCCGAGCCCACCAGGGACAAGGGTGTACAGACAATGGATGGATGGAGATTGTATTGACAAAACAGATGTCAACACACCAAGCAGGTTTAGTTTCTAATCTACCACTTATCATTTCCACTATCAGAAAGCAACAGAATATGTAATGAAAGGTTTGATGAAGAGTCAAAAGTTTCCATGCTGCTCGTCAGGTGTATTTGTCTGACAAAACAAATCAGATTAAATTTATGTGAATTTACAACATGGATTATCTTTATTAACTACTATATCCCTCTTCCCACTTCTGTCTTCAGGCTGAACCATAGTAACCTCTGCCTATGTCACAGAAGTCAGAGGTTATCCTAAAGGTGACATAAAAAGCAAACAGGCAACTTCAAACGTAGAAACTCTTCCCATGTCATCAGGAGGGTGTGTGTTTGTTGTGCTGTTATACTTTACATAAATTGGATCAGAATGACACATCATGCAGTAACCCTTCCCTCCACCCCCTGGCCTGTCCCTCGGGTGAAGGGCACAGCTGTGTGAGGCTAAACAAGCACAAATAGGATTGTTCTGTCTGTTTGTTCTTGATTATAAAGACAGGGCATTGAGAAACAGAGGCGTCCATGATGCATGTTGTCAGTATATCAACCTGGGTTTCTGTTGAATGAACCAGGTTCATTATCAAAGAAAGTTCTTAGTCAGTATGCATTCGTGATGGACCCTCTTTATCAAATACATTTCAAGGTTCCTCCAATAGAAACCTTTCATTTTTTTTAGCTGTCAGCTTTATAAATAAATTGACATTGACGAAGTTCCAGCAGCTTTGTCTTGTTTTGCATTTTTGCATCAGTAGCAGAGACAACGGCCAGTGAAGAAAACCACACAGACATTCAGAGGACGGTTCCAGAAGAGAAACTGCAAGCCAGTCTAAGGGTTCCTGACAGAACAAACACATCTCTCCTGTTCTGGTCTCTCTTCATTGACTCCCTGTGCAACTGAATTAATTTTAAAATGTTATCTTATAAAAACCTGAATGGTCATGCTCCTTTGTACCTGCCAGTCTTTCTCCAGCTGTTTTTAAAACTCATAAGAGTTTTGATAAATAAATATAACTAAGCAGCCTTTGTCACTTCGGAACAACAACCGGGACCCCCAGAAGTCCCGGGAATTCTTATATTACTATAAGTAATATAGTAATATAAGAAGTCAACATTTTATCCACATTCTTCCCAGATAACGTAAAATGTTCTTATATTTAATCTTGACCTTTTGTTTGCATAACAAAATGTGGAACAAAAGAAAGTAACATGAACAAATTCATTGTCAGATTCATATGTTACGATATGATGTTCCTTTAGTTAAGAACAGTTTTTAAATTTATATTTTGGGCTATCAAATATGCATTCAATCAATCTGCTATTTGTTGCTATTGTAGCAGTAGTTTTCTGTCTTTCGTATAAAGTGCTGCAAACCCATATATCCTCCATCAAAAGATGTTGTTTGTTTGGTGTGAGGTATGCTGTACATAGTTTATCTACCGTAGCATCAGAGAATCTGTGATCGATCTCATGGTCTGCTGCAGAAATCTGTTGAAGTGCATTCACCTGAATTACTTCATCCTGGCTCAACATAGCTGCACCTCCTGGCCCTGGTTTGGTCTTTGTGAAACGGACAAAAGCAGGATGAGCTAATGATGCTATGTTAAACCTGGATTTATCCCTTATCCTGGATTTTGTAATCCCAGTTTTATGAAACCGTTCTCAGGGTGACGCAGTTGGTAGAGCTGTTGCCTTGCAGCAAGAAGGTCCTGAGTGCACTGGTATTCTCCCAGTGATACATGGGTCGTCTCCAGGTACTCTGCCTCCAGAAGCCCCAAAACACGACTTTTAGTTTAATTGTCTCTCCAAATTGATTTTAGGTATGTGTGTGTGGTTGCTTGTCTTGTAATTGTATATTTACAACAGCAGATGGCTCAATTGCATCACTCAAACAAAATCAAAAGCTTCCAAAGCTTGTTGAAAACTTTGGAAGCTTGTTGAAATCAAAGGCTTCCAACAAACTTTTGTTGGAAGTTTTGATCCCAAACGTTTGGAAACAAAAGCTTCAGAGCTTGTTGCACTGCTTGGACTGCCTGCCACACGTGTCGGGACATGCCCACTCAGTTCTATGGGCCACACAGATACAGGAGCACGTGTGTGTGAGCAGCTGTGTTTGTAAATCAAGTGTTGCAAAACACATTCAGCAACTAATATGACCATGTTTTCTGTCAGATGTCACTGAAATGGAGGAATCATATTTTTCTTATCACCATTTTGTCACAAGACCTGTGACAAAATGGTGCATGTGCAGGAACATTTTGTCAGAATTTATATATATATAAATTATAAATTATATATATATATATATATATATATATATATATATATATATATATATATATAAGTAAGCAAAAGACATATAATTGAATGAATAGACATGCTGTGGTATCTCTTTCCCTGGCTGACTTTCTAGTTGACATATGCTTATTCGCAATGCATTAATTTTGATCAATGAATTGATTAATTTGTTAATCACTGCAATAATTAATGTATTAATTTAAGTTTTATGCATGGTTACATCAGAGAAGTTGTGAATCAAGCTGCAGGTGTTGATGTAGGATGTGATCTGGAGGTCAAACTCTGCATCTTCATATTTAGTAAAAATACGTGGTTTCAAATTGAAATGAGTTTAACTATATCAACCTGGGTTTTTGTTATTTTGGAAGATTTAAAGAAGTTTGACATCTGATAAAAGTTGAATGTCAGTGTTCATTAAGGTGTTCATTAATGATAGTTAACCCACTGCAGCTGTAACAAGATAGTTACTTCACGTAACACACGGTTTGTGACCATACTGTTTGGGCTCATTATGTGTCAGTCCACCAGGGGGCAGTGCACGACGTGAAGTGATAGCAATGCCTGACAAACGAATGCAGTAGCATAGTTCAGCAGTCTGCTTATTATTAAGGAACATACTCCACTGTTTCATGTCCTCATATCGTCACTTCCTCACACCCCTCCACACATCTCATATAGTCTTCAACACTAATAAAAACACCTGTAGTAAGACTCCTGGAATGTTATAAGATATATTCAGATATTTTTGAATTAAAGTGAACATCTCTGCATTTTGGCCCACACGGTGGAGAAGATGGTGACACAAAGCAAGAAGGTTGTGGGTTTGAATCCTGCTCTGGAGTCTTTCTTCCTGTGCATGCGTGGATTCTCTCCAGGTACTCCAGCTTCCTTCCACAATCTAAAAACATGACTGTCAGGTTAACTGTCACTTTAAATGTTCCATAGTGTCCATAGAGTGTGTGCACATGTTGTCTGTCCTGTGTCTCTGTCCAGGGTGTCCTCTACCTGGAAACAGGCACCAGAACCTGATTTCTCTGTGTTTACAGATGACTTTCTAAAGCTGGTGTTAGCTCATCTTCTGAGCTTAGTTCAATTCAGAAGATGGTTGGATTGATTTTTTTTTCTCTCTGATGTTGTAACATTGAGAGTCTCATGTCCAGGTTGGCACTTCTACATGTTTGCTCCATGTGACCAGAACTGGTGAGGATCGCTGTGGACTGAGGCAGGCTGCTCTCCTCAGTGCTGTGAAGAACTGGGGCTGCTGGGTCTCACCGCTGACGCCTACTGGGAGGTCTCTTCAGATTTTTGTCTGACAGCGAGGGTCCTCAACTCTCTTTGGAGAGCCCCTTCACATCCAACTTCCATAGACCAAGGCCTGAGCTGTGGACACACACAGACACACACATGCACACACACATACAATTATTCCAGACAAATTATGGACACTTGGGGGATGCTTCGACCTCCATGTGGTCTGGATGGGGAACATTTAACTCATTGTTGCCCTCTAATCCTCACCTCCACCCTTCCTGTGACCCCCACTGGTACACACACACAGCACCCCACCCCTTCAAAACTAAATTGTCCTAAGTAAAATTATAAGTTTAACAAAAATAATACCTGAGCTGTACTTAAATCCTATTTTTACAAATGTTTTTTGAATGTGTAACACACATACAAACTTTTATTTTCCTCTTTCTTCATTTTCTTCCTCTTTGTGGCCGTTTTTTCCAATCACATGGTCTGTCTGACGGCAGGACCAAAAGAAAGCAGGAAGGAAAGAGGTAATAAACAAATCTTGATTGGCTGTAGGTAGAAAAAGGTCAGAGGTCAGGCCAGGGTGCTTTCAGAGGGACTATAATACGAGAGTGACCCTCATTAGATTCAGCTCCTAATGAGATGACAATGTGAGCTGATGAGAACAGTCAGGTGTAACGAGCAACATAACAACAGTGGTTAGCTAGCTGAAAGCCAAGCAGCAGGCAGAGACAAAGCTCCGGCAGCCGCTGTCTACACATCCAGCATGGGCTCAATCAAAGGAGGCTGTGGAATCGTTTAGATTAACTCTGCAGTCAATGGGTTGATCCCTGTTCTCCTCTTTAGCTCTGGGTGAAAGAGTGAGGTTAACAAAAATCAGATCTGGAACAACACCAGCCTCAATCATATGACAGCAAAATCAGATAAAATACATGATTACTTTATCATTTCTAAGATGATTGATATGTAAAACATAATAGAAAAAAAAATACTGCCTAGCCTTTACATATGGAGAAGGAAAACTGAATGAAATTGTTGGGCAACGATAGAGTCTCAATTAAAACTGACTGGTCAGAATGGAGGCACTGACAAAGTGTGAATATAGTCCTACACAAGCATATAAGCAGAGCAGGTCTAACTTCATCATAATAGAAGCTTAAGAGTTTTCAATTAGATTTTTTCCCACTTAACACTAAGGTCGCCCCCCCTCCCCCACCACCTCCAGGCTGAGCCTAGGAGTTCAGACACAGTAGAAAACAAATTCAGCTTTCTAGCCTTTGACATTTGCTACTAATGGTGTCTGTCTTTGTTAAAATAACTTGATTACCTACTTGAGAGACTCCGGGTTTGGCCTCAAGGACTGTTGACACGAGACATGGAAAAATAAGAGGAGGCTGATTCAAGTATATGAGTCCCAGGAGGTAAATGAGACTGTTTTAGGCTAGGAGCACAGTGAGGGGGCAGTTTGATAGTGGAAGATTAAAGCACTGAGAAGGAAGGGAGGCCTTCCTGATGAGAAAAAATGTGATTCAGAAAGAATGGGTCACCATTGTCTGGTCAGGCATGATGGAGACATCTTCTTTAAATTATTTTCTACAAAAATCAATATGCCACAAAAATTTTAAATACAACTTTTTACCATGCAATACAACTCTAGTCACATGCATGAAGGATCTTACACTGCAGAAAGGGCCTTCATAATAGGTCTGGTCTGGTCCGGTCCGATCCAGTCCGGTCGGCTCGGTTCTATTGTACCCCGGCCCTGTTTGTGTTTTCATTGAACAAAAAACTGCTTCAATAGTGATGGTCATATCAAAACACATTAGTCTGTATGTGACGTTTCTCACTTAGAAATTTCCATTCAATTCAATTCAGTATATTTTTAACGTGCGAATTCATAACAAATGTCGTTTTGAAGCACTTTATAAGTCAAACTTTTCAGTTCAATCACACATACATTCCAACTGATCCTAATTATCAAACAGTTCAGTTTATTATTCAGTTTTTATCTAAGAAAACCCAGCAGATTGTATTGAGTCAGTGATCTGCAGCATCCACTCCTCCTGGACTAACACACAGCAACAATCAGTACAGCCATGCTGATTGCGCCATGCATTAGCCATGCATTGTCAGCCACTGTCACTACAATGCATGTAGTGACAGTGGAGAGGAAACATTCACCTTTAACAGGAAGAAGCCTAAAGCAGAACCAGAACCAGGCTTAGTACAAGCGGCCATCTAGCATGACTGACTGGAGGTTTGAGAAGAAAGAGCAGAAACACAAGAAGAAAGAGATGAACTGATGTAGGACTATTTTCTATATTCATAGAAGTAAAAAGTTAATAGCAGGAGAGTGAGAATGATTACCTGATGGCAGCATTATCTCAGCTGATTCCCTCCTCCAGGAAGGAATCACAGCCAAACACAGATCAGATGTAGCTTCTATGGTGAGAAAAGGAATTGAGAGAAAACATGAAGTTAACAGTTGAAATAACATCAAATAATGGAAATTGGAGAGTAGAAGAAGAAACATTGTGAGGTCAAAACTTCATGTTTTACTCACTTTATTTCATGTATGTTTGGTGAAACTTTAAAGCACTTTGGGCAGCTTTGTTGTTTTAAAATTTGCTAGAAAAATAAATGACCCACGGTTCTTACAAATGTGACATTTGACATTGACAAATGAAAGAAAATAGGTTTTAAATATTTTTTAACCAGAAAGGTTTTACAAATTTTGTGTGATAGTTTCTGTAAATGTGGACATCAGCTTCTTTTCTTCATCCT
This sequence comes from Xiphophorus couchianus, assembly GCF_001444195.1. Lineage (NCBI taxonomy): Eukaryota > Metazoa > Chordata > Actinopteri > Cyprinodontiformes > Poeciliidae > Xiphophorus > Xiphophorus couchianus. Next base: position 33,491,112 of record NC_040231.1, read on the forward strand.
AATAAAACAATCATCCTTCTAGCTCATATTTCTCTGCAGTAAACACTCACAGCCTAGTTTGCTGTTCTTGGCTCCAAGTTTTTAGTAGTTGGGCATTTGGCACATTTGCATTGTTGAGATGAATATTCTATAAATTCACCTAAACCTGGGCTGCTCATTACCATCAGAACATGTACAGATGATAATCTTCATACAATTACATATCAATGACACCAGTTTGTTCATATGATGACTTCTTTGATTTGTAAAGTTAACAAATGAATTAAATAAATACCTTACTACTTGCTGAAAAGATCAAATTTGATGCAGCCTTGCATTAATAATCCACACATATTATTGAGATGAAGTCAACTACATGATGTCAACCCATCTGGTTGTAGACTTCAGCTTTTGTTGTTCTTATTTTCATTACATCCCCACAACCTAGTTTGTTCTTTCACTTTGTTCAGTACTTTAGCTTTGGTTTTATTTTGCACACAGTAAATCTTCCCGTCCTTCTTTACTCCTGCTGTGATTCACTCAACTTTGCTCTGTTCAGTATTATTTTAGATGTCCTATTTACATAATGTGACAGTTATTTGCTTCAGTTTCATTTTCCTAATTCTCCTGTTCTTCCTCGCCTCCTTGTTCCTCTCTTTCTTTCTCTCTCTCTCTCTGTCTCTCTCTCTGTCCTCAGTCCACCTTTCTGGTACCATCTCTCAGCTGCAGCCCATTGCTAATCATCCACAGGTTCTCCATCCAGTAATCAACTCACCAGTATTTAAACTCCTCATTGTCTATCAGCCTCTGACTGACATTGTCTCTGTTGTATTCCTCCTGGTTCCTCTGTGTTCTTTCTTTTCTAACCTTTGCTCTTGGCCCATTAAGCTTACCATCATCAGATCTTACCCAGGAGTCCAGGAGACAGATGAGGCAGAAAGCTTGCTTACATCGTACTTGTCATACATATTGATGGCAATCACAAATACATGATGATGTCTTAATCAAAAGCTGTTTATAAGATATACTTGAAATTAATTCTGTTTTGTATCTTTAAAAGCATCCACATAGCATTACTCACAACTATTACATTACCAAATAGGGAAAAATAGCTTTCATCTAAGTTGATCAAATCTGTATAATTTAGATCTCAACATGTTGCAGATTGGATTCTTAATCTATTTATATCTTTAATTGGACCAATTGTAAAACGAGCCACGGTTCTTACGAAACCGTTCTCTCACTATACAGCAGGCTTTTCTACACTTCCTGTCTCAAACAGCTTTGTTACCTGGGAGTGACAGCACTCCATGCTTGGGTGATACAGTCTTAAGGTGTGCTTGATGGATGAGCTGATGTCCAACAGCTCTGTTTACTTTGTTGCTTTCAAAGGCCCACTGTGACCTGGTGGGATGGATCAAGATGTGAGTCCCACAGCAGTTACACCGGAACACCAACAGGTTGTGACCTCCAACAACATGATCCAGCTTCATGTGGAGACTACACATCAATAAACACTTTGAAATTACAACACTGCCTTCGACAGCCATCCATAGCCCCTACAAAGACTTGCAGTGACACAGAGACAACACAATCTGGAAATGGGAATGCCTGAGTGGTAAGAAAGAGGAAAAGAAATAAAGGCTGAGTGGGAGATGGGGTGCTGTTAGGGTGGGATGGAGGAGACGGACAACAAATGACTAGAAGCAGATGCAGAGCAGTAGCCATTTGACTCCTCAGAGGAGTCAAATTGTGGCTTTTCAGAACATATCTGGTCTGAAGTGCTGCAGGTTGTGAACTGAGCTTCTGATGTGACAGCTTTTTCTCTCTCTTTCAGTGGCTTTGTGGTGCAGGGACCTGACCAGGGCCCCTAGACACTTATATCACTGAGCCGTGACAGCTACACATATACAAGAACACACAGCACACACAGCGGTGGCTCCAATTCTATTGTCACCGGGTCCTGCTCCACTGATCTCCTTCGTTGCTGAAGGACAATAAGGGGCAGCCAGTCAAACCGGCAGTCAGCTACTGTCTGCTTCCTAGTGACATAGCAGGCATTCGTACAGCCAGAACTAATCTGGGAAAGTTTCTCCTTAGCTTTATAAAAACCTTTTACCTTTTGATGGTAATTTAACAAAATAAAATGGATTCATCTTCAAAGATGAATCTTCAACGCCTTAAACACAAAGCATTTTAAAAAGTAATGAGGAGCTTTTTCTGAGGATAAAATTAACAAGAATACTGTGGCTGAAATCCTAGAAAATTAACTACAAAACATTTTGAACACTGCCAATGCTGGTCCTGACCGAAAATCTAACGTGTTTTCTAATATGCCTAGGAATTAAAATAGGATTTTTCTAGAACGGTTAGTCACTAGTTTCTGTTATGACTCCCACCTTTTCAGTGAGCATGGGGGACGAGAACTTTAATTGTTTCCCCTGCCCCAATATTTTGAGCATAAAGTGGAGGAGCCACAAACAGGGTTTGGTTTTCTTACCAATTTAGTCAAAATCCTTATGTAGTGAAGTGAACTTTTTCTTACTTTTCTTTTCTCTTTTTCAAATGAAGTATAAACTGTATAATGTTTTGCTACCAAAGGTCAGAGCAACGTATTTCTAACTGAGATCAATGTGTAGAAGTATTTTTGAATTGGTGCTGCACAAGGAGTCACCAACAGGAAAACTAAAGATTTGAAACATATAAACTTGCTTCAATGTTTTTGCATTTGCTCTTTTTATTGCATAGGTTCAGGCTTTGCAAACTAATACTGTAGTAGGATAATTATGAAAGATAGGATTCACCAAGAGTATGTTACTGCTTCATACCATAGAAAAATGTTTTCTTTAACCTGAATAAACCGGAGTGACCATCTAACAATCACTAAACAGACTTGACCAGGTGATGAGCAGCAGAGCCTGAGGATTAATGAGACAAAGCAGTCAGGAGTTTTAGAATTACACTTTTTTCTTCCTTCACCCCCTCTCCATCAGTCTGAGAGTCCCTATTTAGGTTGTCCTTCTTCATTTGATGTGGCAGCAATTAGCAAGGGGACTTTTGTCCTTTTGGGCAGACAGGCGGTCCACTCCACTGATCCCCATCTATGCGGGCTGAATGGAGAAAACTGAAGATAGCACGGCATAAGGATCAAACAGATTTGCCTCTCCTCTCTTATGGTCCCTCAGTTCCCACTTCTTTATTGAAGAAGAGGGAAAAGGGGGAGCAGAAAGAAAATGATGGCAGAAAATAAATACGGTGTTAGTTTTCCCATGAGAATGATCACTGAGGGTCAAGTATGCTTTTGTAAATTTGTTTTCATTTGTGTTACATGGCTTTCTTAAATTAATCAATCATTAATTGAGAACTAATGTGAAAGTTAGTTCGATGCAAATACTGAAGTCTTTCTGTACTTTAAAATTTCACCCAATTCAAGATTCCTTTCTTGTGATCTCCATTCTCACTAGTGAATAATTAGGCCTTGGAATAAATTGAACATCAAAATGCCAAAGCCATCAAACAGTTGTGGTACATTTACCATTTTATCAGACTCCTGAAAGAGAGCCCCCAACTCTCTCACTCAAGTGAAAGAAAATTTGCGTGGGTGCTTATAAACAGCCATGGGAATTTACTGTTGGGGACAAAACTGGAGGGTAAAGGCAAGCAAGTGAAGCCCAGGTTTGTCTGAACAACATGCTGTTTTACAGTCAGCAGGAGGTGGAGGACAGCCCTTAGGGAGAGGCTGTGTGTGTGTGTGTGTGTGTGTGTGTGTGTGTGTGTGTGTGCTCTGTCAGGATGTCAGCAGGGAATCCCCCCATCAAACTTTAGGACTTCAATTTGCCACCTCATTACTAACATTCTGCCTACAAGGAGTGTGATGTGAATCCATTTTTTGTGCCCATGCTGACTCTCCGCACCGACAGCAAAAAAAATAAAATAAAATAAAAATAATAATATATAATAAACATATATATATATATGTTTCTTCTGAATATGCAGCATACATGCCGCTAAATTATGGAGTCATACATGGTGGCAGTGAAAGCTATCCATGTCAAAGTGGAACACTTTGGTTAATTTTGCTGTCATTAAGTCTGCATATTTCCTAGGCTTATTCATACTGCTTCTGGTCACTCTAACTCTAGAACTTTAATATTGGTAGAGAATAAATTATTTAAAAGTCAAATGAGAAAGTCTTTCAAAAATCTTATACATCTGTTCTTTGTGAGTTCTTGTCAAAAAGAAGAAATCTATATAATAACATAGTCACTAAACATGACTATGTTATTATGCTATCCATTATTTTCAATCCTGTTATGTAAGAACAAAAATATAATGCCAGAAGAAATGCATCCTAGTACATTAATCAAAACATTACAGTTTTTTTGTCTTTTTGTTATTGAGACAATATATTTTAAATAGAGATGATGCAACATTGTTTATACTATGGGTATGAATGCAGAGATGCCTTATTGAACACATTGTCGCCATCTTGGATGAGGTGGTGGAGTGATGGAGGTCCATAACTTATGTGGAACTGTTTCAACAATTTTACAGTACAATCTGGATCTATCAGCGTTATCTTTCACAGGTAAGAATGAAAGAAAACATGTACGTGTATTTGTCTATAATAATGTAATTTTACAATTTCCAAAAATTTCTACATTTCTGTTTTTTTCTGTCAAGATAGAATGCTGAGTGTACATTCTTGATTTCTACTATTTTGGGGGTTGTTCGTTTTTTGTGTTGTTTTTGTTGCATTAACGTCTTCGGTGGCTGTGTGGGAAATGTAACTCGTTACTTAAAATCTTTTTAATTTTTTTTATTTTAGCAAAAGACAGCTGTGAAACAGAGTGAAAAATTTAAAGGGGTCTGAATAATTTCAGTACCCACTGTATTGGTATGTGTGACAGAATTTTTGAACAACAGGAATTAACTTGAACTACTTTGTAGAACTGTGCTACTGTGCTATATGAAATTCGGTCCATTTACTTGTAGATCTCCTCATTCAATATGGCGGATGCTGTGACGTATCTCAGCAACGGGCCGACCCAGTCAATGAGGGGTCTATATATTCATGTCTGTGCTAACAGTCATAGCAAACATATCACAACATAACCTAGAAATAGTTTCCATATGAATGTATTTGGAAGCAGGCTATAACTTCTTTGCTCCTCTGAAAAGTGTCTGTTTTAAATGCTAACCTGCTTCTGTTCTATAAAAACTTGGGTTAAGGCCAAGAATGAGGAGCATGGGAGGAAATGGGATTTTGCATAAATTGTGTAGGGCTTGAGTGTCCACATTCATAGTTGTTTGTCGTCCTTGTCCTTGTTGGCCAGGTGATGGACTGTATCTCTCCAGGGTGTACCTCACTCTATTAACTGACTATTAACCCTCCCTATGAACCCAAAACAGGCATAAGCTGATATCAGAAATGCATAAATGTAAATGTGTTCACCAGCAGCCTCCATGTTTCACCCACAGTCACTTTTGTTGCAGTAGCAGCTAAAGATCATCTGTTGTCTCAATCACCAGCCATGACTCTAGTGGCTACTGAACCGGCAGCTTCTCATTCGCCAGCTGCAGTGGCAGTCTCTGTGCTTACTCCAGGGCTCCAGGCTACTTAATCTCCTGAGCTCCATAGCGTTCACCAATTTCCAAGGGGGTCAAGGACAACCCAGCGTAGTCCCCAGCGTCTTTTCATGGGTCATCTTTCCAAGCTTCAGTGTGGGTTAAAAACATCCATAGGGCTCAATGAGAGGACATCACGACCCTTCAATCGACGCTGGCCTCCAGAAACTCAGCCACCACTCAGTCCTGCAGGCGTCAAGCTCCTCCGGCTGAAAGGCCGCTCTCCAGATCTTCGTCGTGGATCCCTCCAGTCGCACAACTGACCTCTAGACTTTAGGGTCCTTCATCACCGCCAGCCTCTAGACTCTTGTTTTGTATGGACTTATTTAGAACTCTAGTCTTGCTTTTCTTTTTCTTTTTTGCATTGGATCCACCAACAAACACCACTCAGAATTAGCCAGTAAATCTTTGTGTTTCAGTCATTTGTATGTTATCCAACAGTCTGGTGTATTTGTCTGAGTGTGAGAGAATGAAAGAACAAAAGGTAGAAAAACTTGCATCCAGTTACAGGTGGTGGCATCTCAATAGGTCTAAAGACGAAAGAACTGCCTTTGAACGCTACATGAAAAGGCAGGGAGGGATGAAATATCTGATGATACCATCATTTCTCTGATGGCAACCATCCATACAAATAGGAAGCTATGTAAGGAATCTCCTCTCCCTCTTTCTCTTTCTCCTTCATGCCTTTGTGTAGTCTGTCTATCTCAGTGAAGCGAGGAGGGCTGTTCTTCTGTGGTTTGATGCGCTCACTCTCCCATGCCACTGGGGTGTTAGGAGTCTTGTACGACAAGACTGATGACACCAAGCGGGGCGCCACTCTTTCTGTGTGCGTGTGTGTATGTGTGTGTGTGTGTTTTAAAGTGTGAGGGGTGTAACATGTCAAACCTATTCATCATTTGTCAGTGCCATCTGCTGATCAATTAGGGGAGAACAAGGGAACCAGTTACTCCATGTTGCTGCTCCTCCACAGGGCCACACACACGCACACACACACACCCACACACACACCCACACACACCCACCCCCACACACACACACACACACACACACTCCCCACCACCCACACACACAGGTGCTGGTCTGTTTGATTAAAAGAAGACTGTAATAGTATTTCACTATTTCATAATTTTATCATGATTATATTTTTGTTATATAGTCACATATATGTTGTCAGCATGTTCAAAGTATTTTAAACAAAAAAAACTGTATAGAAAATACATAAAAAAGTTAAAGTGAAGAAAAAAATAAGTGTGACAAAATTACCAATAATTTTAGGCAGCAAATCAATGATAAGCACATTAACATAAACTAAATAGACACATAAATAATGCAGCTGCAGGTCATTTCTTAAAAGGGAAAAAAAACATTATCAAAGCTCAGTGAAGCTTAAAAACATCAAGCACCTAAAGTGTTTCATCCAAGCAACAAATCCCAACAACATTTATAATTACTTTTCTGCTTTTGGTTACAAGTTTTCATCAAGAGAAGTTCTCATAATTTTATGTTCATCAAATTTGATTACTGGTTTTGGTACTTCAATGTCTAACTCAAAAATTCAAATAGGTGATCTGAAATATTTCTTTTTTTTTTTTTTCTCCAAAGAGTTTTTGCTGCGCTAGTGGCACGTATTTTTTTGACAGTAGGCAGACAGGAAGGAGGGTGAGGAGAGGGGGGAAGACATGCGGTAAAGGTCGTCGGGACCGGGAGTCGAACCCGCGACGTCCGCGTCGAGGACTAAGGCCTCCAAACGTGGGGCGTGCTAACCCCCTGCGCCACCACAGCATGCCCCGAACTGAAATATTTTTTAATACAAAATAAAATCAAAATGTTTTTTGTGTAAGCTTAAATTGAAGCATTGTTTTGTTAAGGGAAAACGTTGCAACATCTCAACAGTGTTTTCTTCACTGTGTTGTGTATAAAACATTGTCAGTAGGATTTATTTTTCATGCTCAAAACAATAAATAATAATCACAATTCAATCTTTGAGATTCTTGCTGGTGACTTTCCTTCTTGGAATTGTGTTACTACAACCAGAACAGAAAATCCAGTTTTTCTAGCAGCAGCACATGATGTCTTTCCTTTCCTGAGGCCTATAGAAGCACCAAGGGAACATGTTGGCTTTTTTTTGTGTCATTTATCATGGCATGGTGGCTCTGACAGAAGAGATAAGTCATCTTACAACCTGGAAAAGTTCTTAGGATTTTAAATTATGTCCTAAATTAAAAGATGATGGAATTTAATTTATATCTTAAATAATTAAAAGTCTTTTTATCAAAAAGTTGAACAAAGTCATAAGCCTCAATTAAATGTGTATTTTTTTAATGATCTTGTTAAATAACCACTGGTAAAACATACTGTATTTATCTGAAATTTGATCTTTTATTTTGCATGAAAAGCCATTTAGAAATACTGTGACAATTGTGGAAACTGCTTCCCCTTCATGTGATCTTATGATGTCACGACAAAGTCCGTTTATAATGGTAACTCTACCCAACTCAAAGAACAAGTTCACATTGCTAAGCCTACCGTTTCCTTTTTGATTCTGCCTGTAGTTTACAGGTTATCTCACCAAGGAACCAGCTGTTTCTGGAGATGGTCGACGGTGCGTTTGTCATCAAAGAGCCTTCAGCGCCTGCTCTGCTGCTGTGCCCCACACCTGCCTGTGGTTTGGCATTAGGCCTGGCCTTCCAGTTTCCTTGCAGTGGGATCAGTGGCAGGTAAAAGCTTTGAACTTTGCTGCAGGTGGAACAACTTTGAACCTTCACAAAGTGTCGCTTACCATAAGAGCACGTCTGTTCACATGTAAATAACACTGAGCCTTTCACAAAAAAATCCCACAGAAAGACACAGTTCACAGACAATGACATAAGCAAACCTAACCATGTTCATTCACTGCATTCCTCTGTGTAAGAGACATTCGTAAAACATGACATTCTGAAAGTCTCTGCTGAGAGACAACAAATAAAGACAATTTTTGCACTTCCATGATGCATGAGCAAAATAGGTTAGTGTAATGAAAGTTACCTTTTTATTTGTTCTGTAGAGAAACAAAAAAAAACAGAAGCAGCAAAATTGCTTCTTCAAATCCCAAACAACATTAATAATTGTTGTACTACAATTATAAATGTTGTATAACAAAAATTACATTTTTAACTCATTTTTATTTAAGTTAAGTCTGTAATATTAATTTTTAACTGTGTGATTTTGGTTCTTACAACTTTCAAACATTTCTCCTTTTATTATAAATTATGTTTGTGAGACTAAATAAGAAACACAAAATTATATTATTTTGTTCAACTTAGGAAAACTGGTTTCCATTTCCAGTCCATCACAGAGAGACACACAGGACAGATGAGAATGCACACACACTCCAACCTGGGGACGGACTAAAGATACCAATTACCTAACAGTCACTGTTTTGGACTGTGGGAGGCTGGACGCGTGTTGTGATCTAGAATTAGCATGGCATGGCAGACAAGGATATGTGAGTATGGGGAATTTTACTGCCATAAATCAAGAGCAGTTGAAAGTTTCCAACCGAAACTTTCCAACAGTTTTGGTTGGAAAGCAAGATTTCATCTTTGTTCTCAAAACTTGCAATGCTTGCACTCAAAACTTCTGCTCTCTTTCAAATGTTCTCTCTGATCTCTCAAATCTTTGTGCTCATGCTCATATTTTCTCCTCACACTCAAAACTTCTCTCTGCACAGATTAAATCTCCGCTCGCAACCCTCTCCACTTGCTTGCGCATTCTTTTCTGCTCTCCCTCGAAACAAAAAGTACAGTCGCCTGGCAACCTCTCAGTTAATAGAATGAAAGTGTTATACTGGGTGGTGGAAGAATCCGTGCATCTTTCTAGTGGGTGTGTGTCTAGATAGATAGGTATGACTCTATACCAATCTAGAGAGACAGATATTAATAGAAAAACCATTAAACAGATAAAAATCAACAGCCATTATTTTGAAATCATTCCGTGACTCTTCAAAGTATAACTAAACTCTGAAAGCTAAACCCCATCCATGGTTAATTTGGAAAAAATTCAGCAAATGTGGTGGAGCCAAGAAAAACAGCCAAGTGAGAGAATGTGCAAACCACAGAGGAATGGGTGTGAGTGTGATCATGATAAAAGAAGCACTTTTGTCAATGTATCTACTTTGTTTTTACTTTTATCAATTTTTCAGACTCCTCTATGACTTTTTTTTTTCAAAACAATAACTAATAATAAATTTAACAACTCTTATTCTTTGTTGTTGGAGACCTTTATGGCGACAGCGCTCTGCAGCTCAGGTGCGGCTGCAGCCTGTCGGTCCTGAGTCTGCAGCAAGCGGCCATTAGCCACTATTAGCTTCTCCAGCCTCCTCAGCACAGCAGTCAGTCTGACACAGTCAACACCAAACCTTCACAGTCAGAGCAGAGCAGACTGGTTTCACTCTTTGTACACATTGAAAATAAATCACACAAATAAACCTGAGTAATGCTATCGATCAATGCTCGCCAGTCGCCATGGCAATCCTTATTACTGCAAATTCTGATTCGCCATTGGGCAGGTGGGGGAGTAGAGGTAGTTAAGGAGAGAGTGCCTTTATACCCAAACAGGGGCTGTGACGAAGTTGTACCAAGCTGTACTATTGAAAATTAAACTGTGTAAGAAAGCCAGCAGTTAGACACTTAGGCAAAATAATGCAGAACTAAAAGAATTGAACAAACATGTCAAAATTAGCACAGAAACCAAGATTGAACCCTAAGCTTTCCAGACAGTTTATCAGGAAAAAAGTTGATTTGGGGGTTAGTTTTACTTTAAGTTGTATCACAGAGCAAAAAGCTGACATTGTTTCTCCCTGCATCAGTGGGCGGCGCAGAAAAGCAGGCGCTACTACAATTGATGGTAAACACACAGGCACGCCCACTAGAAGGAAACACTTTCATTATCTGGCCTGAGACGGTTGCCAGGTAACGGTACTTTTTGTTTTGAGTGACAGCAGACAAGAATTTGCAAGCGAGCAGAGAGGTTTGCAAGTGGAGATTTCATCGACGCAAAGAGAAGTTTTGAGAGAACGAAGAAAGGTTTGAGAAAGCACAGTGAATATTTGAAAGAGCACAGGAACTGCTTTTAAATTGAAAATGTGTGCTCTGGACTTATGGCAGTAAAATTCCCCCATATTTGTGCCACTCAATATTTTTATAAGAAAACGAAAATTTTGAATCATTCATTGAGACTTGAGCTCATGCTTCACACATGAATGTTTGCTCATAATATGCAGAGGTACAATAATCTCAGCAATGTGACACAAATAAAAATCTCATATCCTACTTTAAACTGAAGCAGTGAAAGTTATTTGATCTGTGCTGTAGCTCCTCTCTCAATAGTAAACTTGCTTTTAGCAGAACTTTGTTGCAAAAGCAACAAAGAAGTCTGAGTCAGAGTATAAGGCAGCAGATAGTCTGCCTTTGTGTGTTTTTTAGTTGTACTTAAATAGTTTTCACACTCAAACTAATTCTTCGGGTATAACAAAGTTATGGGTACCTGTAAGATGATGGGCATTCAAACATGATCCTGAAGAATCTGCTGATGCATCAGAACTGATTTCACATCTCCACTCTGCAATGGTTCATCCCGGAAGGTAACAGGAGTTGGTGAACCCATGTTGTGTTTCCCAAAGGATTTTATCAGCCAGTGATGACTGATTGGTTCTTTATCTCATTGGGGTTAAAGAACCAATCAGCTTAGACTGTTCTTTAATTCTTAATGTCCTGATTTTTTTCCAGATTTTTACATTGATATTCTCCATGGAAGGAAAATATCAAAATCTATTTTATTTACTTATTTTATTTCTTTGAAGAACACTGTTTTTAAGTTATATGAGGCTTTGATTTGTCAGCTAAATACTTCACAGTCAAATTCAGAACACAACACAGAACACAGTTTGTAGAAAATGTACTTTATTAAAAAATAGAAACTGCTTCTCTGCTGAATGTCTGAAGTCATGCATACTCCACATTTGCATTTCAAGTCTTGACACGAGGAAAAACAGACATCACTTTATGAGCGGAGTCTCTTTTAACATCCTGCCTGTGCTAAAGGGCCATAGCTGCTACATCCTGATTGCTGTTCCTTTTGAGGCCTCCTACACCCAGCAGATCAAAAACAGGCATGTTAATGTATTTGGTGATTTAAATTCTTCTTCAGTTTTTAATAATACCCCTCCCCCCACCACCACCTAATTAAAAATTTTGAATAAAGGGACTTATTCAAAAATTAATTCTGCATCACATGAATCATTTTTAAAGCAGTTTTGCTTCATGTTCCATCAATTGCTCATTAAGATGTTGATTTTTTTTTATGTGTGGTTATTTTAATTAATAGCTAAACAACAAACACTTTAAGCTACAACTACAGTTTTCAATTGTTGTCTCAGCTGAGTGATGGTTTGTAGATCCACGCACAACCACTGTTTCACAAACTGTTCCATTTACTTTTATAACATTTTTGATGCTTTTACATCAACAGTATTGATTCCTAATAAAGATAATTATTTTTAGGTCTTTTTTAAAAAATGATATCAGAATGTAATTCTGGTCAAATGAGGAAAAAGGCATTCTCTCACTTTACGTACTCAGTTTGTGGGAATTAGAGTATTTTTTTAAAACTGTCATTTGATTTGTAGTATTCAAAATAATATGTTGAACTCTCATGGTTGTAACTCAAGTTCTCAAAAGAGTTTTCTAACTGTGGCTTGATTCTAATCAAAACAGCAATACTTAGACTAAGTCATAACTGAGTAAAGAAATAAGAGCATCAATGAATGAGAGACAGCAAAGAGACATGAAAGCACAGAGTGAGGGGTTGTCTGTCTCTCCCATAGATGAAAGACATTGACACGTAGGAGGAGGAGTCGGCTTTTCTTTTGCTGATGAAAACAAGAATCAGCGAGGCTAAAGGTAAAGAGGGCGTTCGCATGGCAGCGGGTTACGTTCAAAAGACACACCTGTTGTTTGGCCTGTCGCAGTCTATCTGTCCATCCCTGCCTTTCTGTCTGTCAGTCTGTCTGACCACACACAGACGCAACAAGCAGGCACTTCAAACAAACCACCACACCCACAAAAACATGCACAATTATACACCAATACAGATGTTATCTGTATAGACACACACAGAGTGCAGTAGCAGGTGAGGTCAAGTCTCTGCTGATTGTGTGTGAAGCAAGTCCTGTAATGGAGGGCCAAATGTTTGGTATTAAAGGTTAAGAAAAAATAGTTACATACCTAAAGTAAGTCACAAATATACAGATTTTTATTACATTAACAATGTTTAAGAAAATAGTAGTATTCAAAGTGTAGTAAAAATGTCTGTACAATCAGTGGGAAGTTTTACCAAAAGTACTGATTTACTGCAAACAGTCTGTTGTTTGTTCCTAACAGGGAGACTGGAAGCTTTTATTTCTAATGAGTATCATTAGAACTCTATTCAGGTAATTGATATTCTTGATGGATATTTCTTGCTCTCTGGAAACAGTAAGGCAACTTTTTTTGGTTGATTTATTTATTTAACAAGATCATATGAAGTAAAATATTTAATCACCTAACTGAAGGCCTTGGATTGTGGATTTCTGAAATAACAGACAGCCTGGTAAAAACCTACGCTTTGCTTCGTCTACAAGGTCTGGACTTTCAACTACTGAGAAATTCTTGCTGGAGGTGTGAACTCTGTTGAAGTTTTATTTTACCCAGTCGCAAGCGTTTGGAGGTGACATAATGCACCAGTTCAATGAAGCGTATCGGATAAAACCTGCACTGTAAACAACCAACCTTCACTGTGAAGAGGGAAGTGCTGAAATGAACGAGGCGGCTGGTGATGTTAATGTCTGCTCTGTGTCAGAACCAAACATGGAGAAGCAACATTCAGTTTCTATCCTCTAATCTGAAACAACCTTCCAGAAAACTGCAAAACAGCCGAAACACTGAGTTCCATTAAGTAAAGGTTAAAAACCTACCTGCTTAGATCTGCTGTTGTTTAATAATAGCAACACTCACCAATATATTTATTGAAGAATATTTTTGATGATTTTGATGATGGAATTTGACAAATGCAATGTTTATGTATTATATGTTTTATCATGTAAAGCACTTTGAACTGCCTTGCTGTTGAAATCTGCTATAGAAATAAACTTGACTTAAAGGTATTTACACACATTCTAGATGGAAGCTCAAGAATTCACTGACTTTCCCTGTTTGCAGATCAGAACTGTGATCTTCAGCCCATGTGAATAGAAATGATAGTTAAATAACTCTGGCATAACAACTATTTTATCTCCTTACTCTGCATGTGTATACATGTTGCATATTTAGATTTTTTGACTTTTTTTATATTCATATTTTATTAGTTTATTATTTATATCTGCGCCATTATATCTAAGCAATCCTTTAGCTTGTGAACTTGTTTACTGGCAATGACAGCAAAGTGATTCGGATTCTAATACCAGGGGTTCACTGTATCTCAGTAAGCTGAGTTTAATGAAGTTGTCAGGGTTGTTCAATCTCTTTGACTGAAACTTGCTTAAAATCCTTTGAGAATACCATGGAAATGACTGTGTGAATCTTTGTGTTATATTGCCATTAAGGCCATTAACAGATATAATATCACAAACACCTTTGTGTTCCTGATGCCTAACTGTTTTGCACCCCCCGCCACAGGGCAACAAACCTTGGGGAAACACTGTGTGTGATTGTGGGAATCTGTGCCTCTCCCTCATTATGTGGCACAGAAAATAGAGGGAGACATAAAGGAAGGAAGCAAGGTTCATTGTGAGCAGCATGAGTTCAGAAGTGTTTGATGGTGATACATAACCCAGTGAGTTACAGGCCCACCCTGCTGCTTCACTAATTGAAACCCTACAAACCTCCCTGACTGTCTGAACTGTGTGCTTGACGGAGCGAGGAGACCTCAGGTATTTGACAAATAAGTGATTTCTATTAATGTTGTCCTTTTTAAAAATCAATCATATAGATTGGATGGATGGACATATGGATGGATATGATCAATCATATAATTGGATTATGATATAAGTTCTTATCATAATCCAACAAGAACACATATTTACACAGTTAAGGCTGTTTTCTTTTTCTCTCTGGTTAAGAAGTCATTGTGTAGTTTTTTTAGGAGCAGGGTTTGGGAAATAACAAGAAAATCAAATCTATAGCAAAACAAAAACTAATTTTGAACAACAGGTAATTCTGGCCAAAGGCAGTGATTGTGTGGCCCAAACAATGAATTTTGGAGAACAAGCATAGAAAAAAGATCAGACGAAAAGCTGAGAAAATCTGATATGTTGCTCAAGCTCTTACACACTTTCAAACATGCACACACTACACAATGAAACTACTGCTGGCTTGACGATGTGAATGCCCGCAGGTCTTTTATAATCCCCTTCCTATCAGTTGTATATGGAGAGCCAAACTCCCAGACTGACACATGGTAAACACCAGACCACAGGGCAGGCAGGACGTCTGATCAGTCCAATCACCAGCACAAGGCATCGTCAGGAAGATCTGGAGCATATAAATACTCTGTGAGGACAGTGATTGACTTGGACACACAAACATCTTAAATGCAAGCACACACATGCACACGCCCCCCTGTGCACGCCCACCCCTGCATACACACACACGTACACGCACACACACAATGCAGGGCAATGTCTTTGACCTGGTTCTCTGTCTTTAAAGCCTTTGATTTTTCTGACTCCACTTATTGTTCTGGCCCCAAACATGTCAGCTATCATTGTCACACCCTAAGCCTGCTTTACTCCTTTACTCTCTCCTCTTTGCAACTGCAGATACTTGCAAAGAGTGAGCGAGCTGGGGCAAAGCAGAGATGGAGAGAGTGTATGAATGACATGCTGATTGGGGGGGGGGGATGTTGGATTGTGCTGCATGGACACATAAAACCAGCATTTCTCAGTTTTCAGATGTCTCATTGAAGGCCCTACCAGCTTTGATATTCTAAGTAGCTATCACAACAAAGGGGCCAACAAATGGCAGGAGAGATGCTGGCAGACTATTACTGCTGTTAATGCCAGAGTTAATGTGTGGTGTTTGACCAAGAGAGAGGGAGGGTTACCTGAGGAGAGATACTGTCAAACAGGCCTGGTAGCAAACTCTAACTTACCAGTTTAAACAGGATCTAACCTGGCAGGAATAGTCCAATGCTTTAGAAGTAGGACATATGTAATTAAATTGTAATTCTCACCAATCCATTTGTATTAAAACAACTTCAATAGCATCCGACTTATCCAAGAATGCAGTAGTAAAGAAGTTTGCAATTTGAGTAATGTTTTTTCTTAAGCCTTAAGATTAGAGCTGGCTCCATTACTAAACATGACTTGACTTTAAAGTAAGACTGCTCTACTTGGTAATTAGGATTTTCCAACAATAATGGTTAACTGGTACCAGGCTCATTCTTAGTATTTCGGGATTCCAAGTGAACTGAGTAGGGCCAGAAATCTGTCATTGGTTGTGTGACTAAAGTGACTCTATTAATGGATCCTGATGAAAACAAATGATAACCAAAACAATACTGTGAGAAGCTCAAAAAGCCATAAAGTGATTACCAGAAAACTAAGGACCGCACCAGCCAAAGTGGTTGAATAAAGAAATTGGAAGTGGTTGAAGCAACTGACCATCATTTACTGGTTCAGTTCAATCAGACCCTGGAAATAATATTGAGAATAAATGTACTGTTTAAATCAGTCAGTGTTTTAAGCACTTTGTATTGCCTTGTTGCTGAAAATGTGCTATATAAATAAAATACCTTACTTTAAGTCTGAACATGGAGTTCTGCCATTACATTTTTTACTGACTCTATATTCTGGAAAATCACATTTTAAAGTAAGACTGTCATCTGGTAAAGTTGTGGCTAAGTTTAAATGAACTGTACAACATAAAGGCCCAATTTTAGAATTACTATTTTATACTGTGTAAGTTGTATTGCACGTTTCATTATGACTTGAGATAAATACACATTCAAAAAAGAACATATCATTTACTTTTTGTATTTAATATTTCATTGCAATATTGTTAACAAAAGACTTGAAAGGACTTTAAGTTCTAAGTTTCATATTTATGATTTGATTTGGCTGTCTTCACTTCAGACTTGAGAATAAAGACTTGATCTCACTTCTTGTTATATGCACTCCATTTTAGACTATCCTACTTGCTTCTTGTAAGTTGTTTGTGCTTCCATCATGATTTCCTATTTGATCTCAGCATACACTGGGAGGAGTCAAGCATTCGTCACTGACATTTATGTGAATTGATGTCTCACTTGTAAGAAAAGGTAAGCTAAATAAGTCCATATTCTTACCAGGTGAAATCATCACACAAACAACTCTGTTCTTGGATATTTTAGTGCAGAAAAGAAATAACTCTTTTATATCGAGGGATTCTGGGCCACACATCTGTATTTCCTGATACTGGGTTAGTGTTTAATGGAATTTAATTTGCTCTAATCAACTACTTCATGATTTACATTTCTGTTGACCAAATTATTCCAAACCAAAAATGATTGATCTTTTTGATTTTAGCATTCCATTCACCAGAAGGTTTTAGTAATGGGTAATAAACAATAGTGGAGACATTTTAAAAAGACACGAGATAATTGTCAGAATTACAGATACAATAATCCATGTTTGTGTTTAGGGCTGGGATGGTAAGAAAAATATTTCATAGCTGCATCAGCACAACAGTATTAAATAAAGTAGTAGAACTAACAAAAAAATTAAGTTCATGCAACTTATTCGTCATGCGTCATGTTAAATTACATTTTTTAACTTGTGTGGACTGTTTGATAAACAGCATAAAGCCTGCTTAGAAATACTAAATACCTACAATTTACTACTTACTCATTTTTCAAGCTCAGTTACATTAAAAGACAATTTTCTTGAATGAATCCGTGTCCTCCCTTTTCTTTTTATTAAAGCTTTAGTTGCCTTTATTTGGTGGTCAAACTGGATAGTTGGCAATACATGTGGCAAAGGTCATCAGACTGAGACTCGAACCTGTAGCAGCATTTACCCCTGCACCACTGTAGCACTGCTCTCTCCCACTTCACAGAAATACTGACATCAAATATTTGAAAATAGTAAATGGTCATTCCCTTTATAGTGCTTTAACAAGTCCAGAGGACCCCAAAGAGCTTCACACTACAGGAATTCATCCATTCACGCACACCCCCACATGCTGACGGTGGCAGGTTACTGGACAGTAGCCTCAGCTGCCCTGGGGCCGTCTGATAGAGGTGAGGCTGCAATACACCGGTGCCACCAGGCCCTCTGACCAATATACAAAATACATAACATATACAAAAAAATATTCTCTCTGATTAAATATTCAATAGAGATGAATTCATTCTCACTCTCGACCATCACTGTCGTTTGCAGGTGTCACTTCTGCATCAGATTTACAGGAACACCAGAAACACAAAGGTTCCAGCTTGGGACTTTTGCATGTAAAAAAAAATGCAATTATTTGTGTTAATGACCCAAGAAAATTCATTAGGTTAGTTAACGGTGGTGATATCCACAATTATAAGTTGACAAGCACAGAGTGTTATCATTGGCAGCTAGAGTTAGCATAGTGCTAACAGCCTAGCTTAAGATAAAATAATGCATGAAGACTTGTTCCAATGTTGTTTTATCTGAACGTGTTTATGTTCATGAAAACGCTGGAATTAATTTCTCTTTATGAGTCAGGTGAGATAAATTACTGGCTCCAGAAATAAAAATAAAAATCAAATAAAACATTTGTACCAACAGATTTATGCAGTATCAAGTCAAACACAGAAAAAAGCACAATTATCAAAAGCTTATTTTTTCTAACTTAACCCAGCTTCAGTAGAGTGAGTTGGAGAGACTTTTCAACTCAAAGTAACTTACTAAAAGTGATTGTTGACAGCAATTTGATTACTACTGATTTAAGTCATCTTATTATTCAGCAGCCAAGAAGTGAACTCCATCCCTCTCAGACATTATTTTAAATTAAATACCATTTTGCTTGTGCATGAATTTCATGTGTCAACATTAGGTGCCAAGTTATCTTGTTCCCTTCTCTTACTTGTGACAGATAATGCTGTGAGGCAGCAGCACTGGAAATATTTTAATTGCTCTTGAAAGTTTTAAAAACAAAGCTTCCTAAAGCTTCTTTATAACATTTAGGATGTATTCAGCTGAATAGTTTTGTGTCCCTGAAAAGTCATTTAGAAATCCAGGTAGGAATAGTTAACCTTTAATATCTATCAGCCTGTCCTGAACGTTTCATAGGAAAGGTGGAGTGGTGGAGAAACCAAAACTGATATTATCCTCCAGCAGTACAGAACAGGGCGTAGAACCACAATGCTACTGTAACTAAATAACCCAAAATCACTGTGGGGGAACAGTCACCTTTTTACCCTCTGTTTAATTGTGTTGATCCGCACTAATAATCCTTAAATCAGAGCAGTACAGGCAACTTCAACCCCATGCTTCCTGTTTGGAGCAAGTCTGGCAACAGGAAGTACTATGTGTTTATTGGGGAATGAAAAGCATTATGGTGTGTCACACCTCCTCTCTGAAGTATGCAACTCACTGAACACGCACACACACACACACACACACACACCCACACACACACACACACACCGGTCTGCTTTTTATTAAGACGCCCACCATGCTGCACGGTGCATGTAGACCTCATTAACATGAGTGTGGCATCTATCTGCTGACACATCTCTGTGATGACTGTGCACCATGTTGGCCAGCAACACACACTTATCGTCAAGTCTCTCTCTTCAGAGAATAAAACAGCAATTTGACTTCCACAGTCACAGAGTTGAATTGATTTGGTGGTTTTAAGTCCATTCACCCTGAAAGAAAGCCATCTATACTGCGCAAGGTTAAAAGGTCCATAATGCTTAGTCATGTTTAATCCCTAGACCCAGATTTGAAAATTTGGGAATTCATTTTAAACAACTTTACAGTTTTCACATTATGAAACACTTTTAATATTTATTTAGTTATCTGGAAATGTCAGTGGTCAGAACATCCAGACAAACTGATCCACATGGTTAGCTAGAGAAAAAAACTAAAGTAGTTAAAGGTCATTTCAATATATTGCAAGCATCCAATTTTTACTAATATAATCATAAGTTAAAGACACGATGCAAACCATATGTGCTCATCCAAGAGGAGTCAGTGACTCAATGCAACCCACTTTGAATGATTAACTGAGCGCACCGTACTGTTTGATAACTGGGATGTGACTGAATTAAAATGATTTTTGTAAAAAGCCTTGAAATGACATTTGTTGTGAACAGAAATAAACTGATTTGAATAGAATCTAATCATTAATACACATGTGAAAGGGAAATACCTGTTTGGTTGTTGCTTACATGTGTTTGTTAACACAATAACCACTTTAAAAGGCAGACTGATAATTCTACGGATTATTCTAGAATTAGTTACCTTTCTGGATTAGATCTGCCCACAGACTCTGTCATTTTAAATTGCTTCTTAAAACTAATTTTTATTCGTTGCCATTTAATGGAAGCTGCAACTTTTCTGTTGTGATGTTTTATTTTTATTGACGTTATTTTCATCAATTTATTCTATTGTGTTATTTTTGTAAAGCACTTTGGTGGAGTTTTAACCAGTTTTTAAAAGTGCTATATAAATAAATTTGACATTGACAGTAAAAAAAAGGATATAAAATAAATAGCAAGTGAATATACTGTCTATAGACAAAAACAATGGGCTAATTCAGGTCTCAGCACCTTTACTCTTGACTTGTTACATGTGTGTGTCTGTGTGTACTGGTGCCAAAGTGTTTTAGATCTCTGCTGCAAGCAGAGACACCTTGTGATTAATAAATGACTGAATCCAGAAAAACTCTTCTGCATTGACTGCTTCACCAGATAATTCAATTTCTAGAACTAGGGTGAGATATGAAAACATGAACTAATTAACTACTTTTGTACAACACATTTCCTTTCAATAAGAGTCTAGACCCATGAAAGCCTGTCTTCAAAGGATTCATTTTAGAAAAGTCCATGTGGCTGTTAGGAACTTTGATCCAAGAGATAGAAAAACCTGTTCCAACTTCGAGGGCGATTAGTTCTTGCTTCCCACGCTAACTCCCTCCTCTCTGCAGACTCATTGTTACCCCCTTTCCGCCCAACTGCTTTGAATCACCCTGAGCCTTCACTGACCTCAAATTCCCTTATGTACCTCCTTTGGAACCTGTTTTCCTTCATTCTGTCCTCTCAGGAACCCAGAAGCTGCACATTTAACTACAACAGTGTTAAAAATGCATTCCAACCTCATCACAACAAAGATGAAAAGTGAATTTTATTTGCTTTAAAAGATGTTGACATTTTAAGCAGATTTTTTAGACTATTCTAGAGAAGTGTGATAACTTTCATGGTGAAATACAAGCTATGGGAGATTCCTTGAAGTGCAGAGCCCTGAGAGAGGCATTAACATAGCTGCAGCATGTCCGCTGAAAGACTAAAGAAAACAGATCAGTTCCCTGAAGTGCCTTAAAGACAGAGCTCTGTCATCTGGTCAGCCAGCTCACTGAGTGATGGAATAACTCACGGTGTTTGGCAGTGAATCAGCTATAAAAGCTACAAACATTTAAGGAAAACCTTATAGAAAAGACATCCACTTTTTCAGTAAATCAGTTGTGTTCATTCCTAAAAGAATTTATGCCAGGAATAATTCATTTACACTCACCTGCAGTGACAGCATGAATCTGTCACAACCAAAGCATTTATCCAAAGCCATCTCATCCATCTTCTTCTCCATTAGACAGAGCTTTTTCACCCAGTCCCCCCTGCAGAGAACCCACAGTTTGTCAATAGTCTCGGGGTAAACAGGGAAATGGAAAAACATTGAGTTTCAAATGAGCTTCTTGTGGCAGATGCTTCATCACTGTCACACACAGGGAGCTTCCACCCATCCATCAAACACTCCAGATGTTAGTCCAGTTCCATCCTGATGAAAAGGAGGACACAGGCCATATGCTGCTGTTTTCATTATACTAACTTCTGAAATGTACATGAAATTATCATGGGCACGAATGTCCCACTAATTCTGATGATTTGTTTGACCCTTTCTGTATTCAAGGGTAGTATTATCTTACAGAAAGCATTTTGCAAATTATTATGAAATGACAGTTTTTAAAAATGTCCCATTTCTTTTTTTTCAAGATTGACAATTTTAGGAAGGTTACTCTGTCAGTTCAATGCCAGCCTGCTATATCTATTCCAAACACTTCTGATGTTACTGGGATTATTTTTAGCTCTTTGCCATTCAGGTGTTTGAGCTGAGGTTGAACATCTCCTCATATAATGTACCAGTTCTTGTTCCCTAGCATCAAAACACCCTCAGGGAATGATGGTGCCAGCAACATGCTCATTAAGTGCTCCAGTGTTTGGTTTTAAACTCTCACCTTGACCACTACAAGTATATTTCTTATCATTGCTGTAAAAAGTCTGATTTTTCTTGCCTATGCGGTCAGCTGCAGACGGGGTTTGGAGCAGAAGCTTCTCTCTTGGTCAGCATGTTCTCAGTCTATGATGATGTAAAACTGGCTGAAGTGTGTACTGACCCCAGTGTACAGGAATTTCCTGTTAATCACACTCTAAACATTTTTGTACATGCACCTAAATAACATCCAAACAATATGCTTATCATTAGAATCTTTAGATCTTATGATATCGAATGTAGAGTTGTTTTGAAATGGTTCTGTAACGGTTTCTCTCAGCTGGTGTAAATCTACAGATCTCCATACATGTAACTTGAATCCACCACATGTATAATATCTACACACTATTTATATAAAATAAATGTATGTGTTTCTCAACCTCCCTCCCGCTCGCTGCGTGTGATGCTACAGCTAGTTCCCCACAACAGAGCCTGTTGTGGAAGCTCAGGCTAGTTGCCATGGCCACCACTGACAGCGGATAAACATTTTTCATGTAAGTTGATTCTCCACCATTAGCACACTGCTACTTTCTCTTCTCTACAATCATATATGCAAACTCTGTAGGACAACTTTATGAATGGGGTAAAAACCAGCCAAATATATGATTCCTTTAGGTTGGTGGTGTTTTGTAATCATATGTCATGATGTTTGGTGATGGAGAGGACCAGAGTTCAAGAATAAATAAGAAGATTTACAGGTTAGATAAAAGCAGAACAAGGCATGGAGCTGGTGCGAGTCCAACAGAAGAAACCAGCAATGAGGGAGTGTGATTAATGACATGGAAGCCAGGTAAGCATAATCAGGTGAATGCAGAATAACTGTGGTAGAGTGCTGAGAAGGGAGGCTGAGGGAAGAAGACCAGCACAGGAACACAGAATCAGACAAACTAAAATACCAAAAGATATAAAATCAAAAGGAGAAAAGATTAACGAGGACATAAATAAAGCAAAATGTGCAGCTAGCAGAACACAGGAGATAATCACAACACAATAATGAACTAAAAATAGCAAAACCTAAATAAGAATCACAATCCAAAAAGGGTCAGAACACAAACCCACTGCTGTAGCAGTGTCATAAAAAACATTCAGAGTCCTTCATGTGTTTTCATCACAGTTATTTGTCTCTCAGCTGGGAGGCTGCTAGCTGCGCCATGGTAACAAGGTGTTTTACCTCCTAACTTACTTTTGTTATTTTAGAGTAGACTTGGACTATATGGCTTGAAGAAGATGGTGCGCTTATTGTAGTTGGTTTTGTCTGCCAAAGTGTTGATGGTGGTGGAAGTTTGAATAATTGTCCGTTAACTTACATCATTTTTTTTAACCTCTCAGTTTTCGTTTTACATTATTAGGAATTAAAAATATGATGACAGGGTCAGAGGCTTTGGTCACTGAGCCACAATTTGCTGCTGGTGCTCAAGAGTAGGTGTGATGCTTTTTGTGTGTGGGAGGATGGGGGTGTTTGCGTGTGTGTGTGCGTGTGAGAGAGAGAGAGAACTTGTGTGTTTCTGCCACAGCCATTGATGCCCTCTAAAGTTTCATCCTTCCACAATCATTTGCCTGTTGGAAGGTGCAGCCATTCTACGGGCATCTGAAACCTGCAGCTAACAATCAAAGAGCTGTAGAAGTATAGGACAGACTTATCTGGTTACAGAGGGAAAGCAAGTGAAAGAGAGACAAAGACTGACAGTGCGAGAAAGAGAGAGTGGCAAGGAAGAGAAAGTATTTAAGAAAGAGAAAAGGACAAAATTGGTACATAGATTATAGTTCTTTTTAAAGAGCAAATGGAATCAACTTATGAAGATGCTTTAACCTTCCAGCCATCTTTCATTTCAGCCTCACTCACATTTCTTCTTTTCTGCATTAAAACCAATTTCATCTCCAATGAACTCACAGGACAAACTATTTTGTTTGACTCCCATCTGCAGGAGGACAACCGTTGTCCGTGACAGTTTCTTAAAATTCAGCTCTTCAAATATTGCAGTGTTGACTCCAGTCATACACCAGAGATGAAATGTTCTATCCTCTGCACCGTTTTGTTCTTGAAGCCAACCGTTGTTTGAACAGTATGGTAACTGGGACAGCATCAGGTAATTTCAGTAAAGCTCCCAAAGAAATATCCAACAAAGCTGATATTAACTGATAGGCGTGTGTGTGTCCAGTTCACAAAAAAAACTGTTTCATTTATGAAAAGCTAACTATATTGTCATTATTATAATTATGGTCTAACTGAGTATAGTCAGCACAGTACAGTACAAATTCAGCCTGGCTATGTTTCCATGGTATTTGTACTGCACCACTTCCCAACATGAATCAAGACACTTTGCAAGACAAACACTTTCATATTTTATCTGATGCACAATTATCAGTCCAGTTCACAACATTTCAGTGCAATCATATATTAAGATCCATTTAGAAACAATCCTCTCAATCTTGTTTATAATGATGAATTCAGTTGAGTTGATCATGTCATGAAGCCATTGCCTCATCCTGAGAAAGCATGTGATGACAGTAGACAGTTTCACAGGAGGAAATTTCCACTAAAACCTGGCTTTGCTCAATCAGCCATCTCCTGACCGAGGCTGATGAACAGGAAGTAGTCACAGAAAAAAGATTAAAAATGTTCTGGTCCACTGGTACAATCTACATACAGAACTGCAAATGAACAAAGTTATTTAAAGGGGATAAATCTGCTCCCAATGAAGCTCTACCAATGCAATAATGTCTTTCTGCAGTATTAGATCAGAGCTTTTTGCTTTACATGGCCTGAAACATCACAGTGAGTAGAACTGATCCTCACCCAGATGTGTGCCTTATCTCTCAAAATAAACAGTCAAATCCAGTTTATTTGCATTGAATCACTCTGTGTTAATAAAAAAAATGACTTAATCTGCATTCTGATAGAAAAGCAAATTGTATCATTTTCATGTGAATGAATCAAATTGTTGGCAGTGTATTGAGACACATATCATATCAACCACTAACCAGAGACACAAAATCCTTTTATGCATATATGATGAGTGTGGGGTGTGTGGCCTCTCGATATCAACCTGAAGACATTTACATCTGTTACGTTTGACCAATGAGGCTGCGGCAGCTTTGGAAGGCTCCAGAGTCTTGTAGGTGCAGCAGACGGCAGAAACTCTCTTTTGTGCTTCTGGATCTTGTTTTCACACTGACGTCTATCACTCATCATAGACTGATGTTTAAGCTCCGCCTTCACACAGTTTTCATCACCATGGTGAAACTTTGGTTTCTTGGCATAGCAAAAACCCAACTGAGCATTTACTTCTCTTCTAATATTGTTTCCCTGTTTTTGCTCTCCCAGATGACCCACCTGGAAACCTGACAGCCAGAACCTTTTTTTTTTTTTTTGCCAGTTGTTTGTTGATTCTTGCGTTGTGTGTGAATTGTGAGACAGTTATTTTTTGTTTTTGGGCATGTGCACTGACTGATGGCACCTTTTGAATTTCGTTGTTCTTGTGACAATGACAATAAAGATTTATCTATCTATCTATCTATCTATCTATCTATCTATCTATCTATCTATCTATCTATCTATCTATCTATCTATCTATCTATCTATCTATCTATCTATCTATCTATCTATCTATCTATCTATCTATCTATCTATCTATCTATCTATCTATCTAAAGAAAATGCTGGTGATAATGCTGAGCCAGGTCCACGTTACCCACATGTCTGCCCACTCTCCAGGCCAGTGCAGGCTTGGACCTGCTTCCACAGAACCTTGAACGCTCACAGATTTTTACCTAAAGAAACCTCTTGGGGTCACTCCCCTGAGTTCTGCTATTCTTAAGTTATTTGAGATTTAATTAAAAGTTTAAAATACCTTCCATTCACTAATATGATGACAATCTTACTGTGTCACCCGCTCCATGTTTTATTTCCATAATCAGTACCGCTCCTTTTCAAGGTCTATTGAACGAGGGGCTGGGATGTGGTGTAAGTTGTTTCCTGCCCTCAGGAAACATTGATTCCCTTACGACCAGTACACTGGTACAGTACAACAAATGAATTTGGCGACCTTCCATCACTTTCCAAAGCATTAATGTAGAAAGACCAGAATAGTGGAGCCTCAACACTGTCTCACTTTGTTGCTGAGAGGTCTGCTTAGGTTATGTCAAGTGCAATCATATCAACACATGTCTTGACTGAACTAAGAGCCTGGAACAATTTTTTCTCACTGCTAGCATCGCCCTTGGAGAAACATCCTCCCTCTCATTAAATAGAAAGAAAGATGACTTCACTCTCTAAAAAACATTAAAATGTGGTGGAAAAATGAAAGGTGCTAAGTTGTCTAGATAAAGATTTCTATTGATGCCTAAATGTTTTTGACAGTTTGTCTTGGGCTCAGTAAAGAGAAGCTCTGGCAAACTTTAAATAGCTTTGAGTCCATGAACTTGCAGCTTTGAAGGGTAGTCTATTACTGAGGCAACACAAAGACGTGAGAAAAACAATCCTGCGAGCACAAGCTCTCTCCTAAGGGCAATTTAGAATCACCAATTAACCTAACATGCTTGCTCTTGAACTGTGGGAACAAGACGGATTTCCTGTAGGAAACCTTCATGTGCACGGGGACAACATGTTAAGTCCACACAGAAAGGCCCCAGCTGAGGCTCAAACCACAGGCCTTTTGTTGAAATGTCCCAGTGCCAACCACACTGTCCAGAAACAGAAACTAAAACTAGGAAATAAATCTGAATTGTTTAAAACAGGCAAACTTATAAGAAAACCAACAGACCAGTTTGACAAACTGAAGAAGGGTGAGGGAAAGAAAGCGGACAGCAAACACAAGGGGGTCAGGGAGGTGTGTGTGTGTGTGTGTCTGTGTGTGTGTGTGTGTGTGCGTGTGTGTGTGTGTGTGTGTGTGTGTGGGTGTGTGTGTGTGTGTGTGTGTGTGTGTGGAGGGGTGCTAAAATAGTTGCTGATTTGTTTGCTATGTGCTGGAACTGTACTAGACTTCTTTCTGAAGAGTCTGACAAGCAGGTGAGATCAAAGTCCTGGGGACAAAAGAGGCTCTGCAGCGATTTGTCAGGAGACGAGAGGCAGCGGCTGGATTCAGCCCTCTGATCACCGCCTCACTAAAGAAATCTGCCCATGAGAAAAAGTACAGCAGAAAGGGTTCAAAGGTCATTTTGATTTGCTCTGGATTACTGGTACCTCCTTTTCCCTCCATTAAAAGAGGGAGCCAAGAAAAGGGCCTTGCTAATAACATTTGTATTATTGCAGAAAAGGAACCCTTTTGTGCTAAGAGGGTTTTGAGAGCTGGTGGTGGGGGAGAATTTTGGGGAGGTCAATTAAAAAAGGAGCTCTAAAAAATCCTCGCTTTCATTCATGATTAGAGAAAAAAGGAGAAAAAGTTAAAATGTATGCTTTTTGGGTTTGTGTCAGAGCACTTCATGTGGTTTGGTATTGATTCATTTTTCAAGAGTGTAATGACAAAGGAAATGGTTTGAAACAGTTAAGCTGGATGAATTGGATGTTTTAAAGCATTAAAAAAAATCTACTTTCTTGTGAGCGCAGCTTCAAACGTCCTCAACGTGAACTGGAGACGTGATAGGATGTGATCTCTGTTTGGGAGGTGGTCTGGATACAAGTGTGCAGTGTAATGTGAAGTCGAATGGCTCCTGGCTTCAATGAAGGGCCAATTAGTCAACTTTGTATTGTGAAGGTAGCAGGACAAAGATCCCAAACAGAGCTGATTTGTCTTTGGCAAACAATTTGAAAGGTTGGGAAATCGGTATCCAGGTCAGGGAATCAAACAGCTGCTCAGATCGTCTCCTCACACGCTGAGGCACAGCGCAACGTGCTCACGTGTTTTCAAAATGCACTTGTCTCATTTTTGCTTTTAACCCCCAATATTGCTAAATGCTCATTAAAATTATTGTGTTGAAGTCGCACTAAATATAATGTCACCAGAGTTTACTGGATAGTGGACAGCCTTTAATAAATGATGGCATTCATAAATTGGTAACAATTTATTTTCCATGTTCTGGGTGCATGTCATCATGTCATATTAATGTTGGCCTTTTAGTCTTTCTAGAACCACCAGAGGGAAATGATAATGGATCGACTTCAACAACCTGAAAAACTACCCAGCAGCTCTGGCTGTAGTCTTCACATCCCTTTGACAGCAGCTCTGCCTTTTTTATGATTTCCTGTCTGTCAGCTTTACATGCCCCCCTGGTGTGTTTCAACATCTCACTCATGGCATGGTGGTCTTAATACAACAGTCCAAAGGCCTGAGAAAAAGACAGAGGATTTTTCATTTGGCTTTCATTCTATGACAGCTTTTTGACTGTATGATGGCAAATGTCAAAGTGGAGCTAAAGTTGCTGTTTTGTTGTTGTAAACCTGATTACAAGCGGTGTTTAAGGTCTTATCCTCCTCTTAATCTTTGTCGTATAACACACACGCGCACACCCCCGCACACACTCTTTCTGATGTTAAAAAGGAAGACATACACGTGAGTGTGTGCTTCACAAATTGAGAGCGCTTGCCTGGCCTATTGCTGGGAGGCTTTGTGGGCGGCGTGGAGGGGAGCATAATTAAAATAGTTTCTGAGAGAAACAGCACACCACATCTGAGGTTCCACCCTTTTCAGCATTTGACCACATCAAGGCCATCTCGCTTAGAAATGGCCACCAGAACAACCACTGATACACACTGCCTGGCTGATGTTTTGGTGTGTTGTCTGACTTGTGAGGGGTTTTGGAGGCATAAAGCCCATTTGTAATTAAAAGAGCAGATTTTTTCCTGATCATCAGGATAAATTAAGTGACAGAGGCAACTAGCTGGGTGATGTATGGGAGGGGAAGACAAATTAACCGTCTGCTCTCTGGGGGATTCTCAGCAGAGGCCTTTATAGCAGCAGTGGAGTAGCGCCAAAGGGCAGAGAGATTTGTAGAAGATGGTGCTAATTACCAGAATGCAAACCATAATGTGACCAAGATGGAAGCAATTTAGGCAGTAGTCATTTAGCCTGCTGCTCTTCCGCCCACCGGCTGCTGCCTAGCCAGAGCTGGGGCATTGGGTTGGGAAAAGTCTGGGAGATGCTGTTGGTGAGGATAACGACTGAGGCTTGGGGAGGAGGTTCTGCAGAGTGAGGAGCAGACAGGGAACCTTGTGACACAAAACAAATTTGTCTTTTCTTCCCAGAAACGGTCTTTAATAATGGCAGTAAAAGGTAACAGGTCAGGAGGAGCCTATAAATATTAAGGAGCAAAGAAGACAGGAATCTTGACAAAGCTGTGGGTTCTTCACTTCTGGAAGCTGTGGATCGGATTCTGTACATCAAGTATCAACAGCAGATGCCTCTACTCTGCTTAGGATGAACAAGTGCATCAGGTTCAACATTCTGAGCTCTAAGGAGTAAAGCTGAGGATAGCTGACTTTGAAAAGACCCAAGAGACACAAAGGTTCACTTTTCATTTTGTTGACTTTTGAGATGAAAGAAGGTTCCAGCAGCTGAGTTCTTCCTCACCTGCTGCGGTGGCTGGCGCAGGCTCAGACCGCCTGTATAATTTGGGATGTCTAATTTGCTCTTTTAGGATATTTCAGAAGAGGAGTTCATAGAGGAGAGCTGTTTCGCACGTTGCCACTATGTAATTTTATCCATGCCGCTGTCTCTCACTTCACACAGGGCTAATACCTTTTGCCTCCCCTCTCCTTTGTATCAATTGGTCGAAGTTCAGCCTATTGTCGCCACAAGCTTCTTTTATATCTGCGCTCAGTCTGAGGCGAGGCTCTCAGTCAGCTTCAAACGAGGGCTTTCCTGCAGGAGAGGCAAGGAGGATCCCAACCCGGGGGCCGGCTGTGCTGTCAGAGCTGCCCGTGGGGTTTGGATGTACACCGGGGCTGGAGTTCTCCAGCTTTAGGGGCCCGACACGTTCATGGGACCCGGAGGGCTGGCCGGGTATTATTCGAATTTTTGCAACAATTGTTCCCCGCCGACCATGCCACAATGCTGATGATTCCTCTGCTGGTGTTGGCGAGCCTGCTGGATCCCGTTTGGCCCCGGGCCCGTTGCTCGCCTAGCCAGGGTTGTGACCCCCGGCAGCGGAGAGACGCCGGGGGGCGCGGAGGAGTGTATGAGCACCTCGGAGGAGCGCCGAGGCGCAGGAAACTTTACTGCGCTACCAAATATCATCTACAGATCCATCCTAACGGGAAGATTGATGGATCACTGGAGGAGAATAATCCGTTCAGTGAGTAGCTTTTTTTTCTGTTTTTACAACAAGACAGAACTGTTAGAAGCTTAAGTGGATCATTACAAACCCGAGGAGACCTGGGCTCACGTGTGGGAAGAACTTCAAGATTTGGAGGAAATTAAGAGTAACATTTTATCGGGCTAAATTTAAACGCCCTCTTTCTTCATCTCTTTCTTTCTTGCGTACTTTCTATTTTTTCTTGCTTTCTTTGTGTATTTTAGATTTCAGTCTGCATTACTTACAAAAATGATTCGTGTGAATTAGTGATCCAACTAAGTGATGTATGGAGTACGTTCGGGGCCACTCGGAGCTCCTCGCTCAGGCTGAAATCTGCCGACATGCAGGTCGATCTCCGGGTCCGGGCCGCAGCATTAGCATAAAGCGGATGTATTTATCTAATGAGAGCCTGTTGAAGCCTCTCTGCGGTGCGCAATGTGTCATTAAACGGAACGGACCCCCATAATGAGGCTGCCGCAAGAAATTCATTTTAACAGCACAGAAGAAAAATAGTTCGTTGCTTATTTATGTTTCATGTAAACGGAAGAGCTGCACTTCTAGGTATGAAAATATGACTTCAAGTTTACCTTTAATATTTCTGTTTCTCTGCAGGCATCATGGAGATCACAGCAGTGGATGTGGGTGTCGTGGCCATAAAAGGGCTTTTCTCAGGCAAATATCTGGCCATGAACGATAAAGGAAGGCTGTACGCCTCGGTCAGTACACAATTACAGCCTGTCTTTCTACTGTTTATGTCCCAGAGATCATGAACCACAACTTTGTGTTTTACACCAAATGTAGGTGGTTAATTTATTTCCGCTCTACCAGTTCTGGGAAACACAGATGATTATAACATACAGATATGAACGGCAATTCTTAAAAATGCAAATTTCCCATTTTATTAGTTAAGACAAATAAATATTCACACTGTTCAGCTTTCTGTCACTCCAGTCACTGTGTCCAACACATTTAGGACAACAGTTCAAAACTGTTTTCACACAAGTCAAAACATTTAGTATTAAATTAAGTTAAACTGCGTGAGTTTGTTTTATTTGCAGCCAACTTTTTATTTCTTAAGAAACCTTAAAGGAGGAAATCAAAAACATGGTTAATCCTCCAAAAACTGACATCTTGGTCACTCCTTTTCCCATCTTTCTTTCCCCAGGAGGTTTTCAACAAGGAGTGTGAATTTGTGGAACGGATCCATGAGTTGGGGTACAACACCTATGCATCACGACAACACTTCACAGAGCAGCCCCTGCCACCGGGAACAGGCAGCAGCAGCAAGCGTCGGGCCACTGTCAGGAGGCAATGGTACATCTCCATCAACGGGAAAGGGCGGCCGCGGCGAGGCTTTAAAACTCGGAGCACTGATAAAGCCTCACTCTTCTTGCCTCGGGTGCTGGGCAACAAGGACCATGAGATGGTGAGGAAGCTGAGGGACATTCAAGGTGCCCAGCACACGCATCATCAGCAGGGGCGGCGTGGTGAACGCCGGAGACGTCGGCATCGTGATAGGAAAGGTCGAGGTCGACAGCCTGATGACTCAGCAGACTTTTAGAGGTGAGGTTGGCTTTCATCTCCCTCTGCTACGACTCATCTACACGGATCCTTGATCTCGGCACATACTGCAGCTTGACTGCAAGGAAGGATGTGAGAAAATGTCTTGGATCCCAAATTCTGGATTGATGGAAGTTCTTGTTGGTGTACAGAGATAAAGGGAAGTCAATAAGGAAGGGGAACTCAAAGGCCACCAAAGTGTTTCTGGTTTTTACGCCTTTGTAAAACCTGCCGCTCTCTGGAGACTCTGGCCTACAACTCCACTGCTGTATAATCCTCTGATAACTGACGTCCGATTTCTTACAAATGTAACTGTCATGTAAACAAATGTAATAAGATTGTTGTAATATCCATCCTATTTTGTATGTACAAGCCTCATCCATCAACTACCCTCAGAGCATATGTTCAGCTGGCCTGTACAGCAGCATATAAGCTTTATGTTTGTCAGAATCCAAGTACTATTTCCCGATTGTTAAGTGCTATTAATCATTATGGAAGCTGAAGAGGGGACTGTACATGGAGAAGCACTTTTTGTCAGATTCACATTAAGAAGAATAAGGAAATCAGCTTGAGGCACGAGCATCTGCAATGTTCTTACAATGTGATAGTCTACTGTGTGTTAACTGAGAGAAGTACTTTGTATATTTCACAAATGATATGAATATTTATTTGCTGTCTGAGTTGTAAGTTATTGATAAGACTATTTCTGCATTTTATCAACATGGATGTTGTTTCAGTTTTCACTTGCTGCCTGGTTCCAACATAAAAAACATAATGGTACTGACCCAAAGAAGAAAAAACCAACTGTGTGTGAGTGTGTGTGTAGTCTTCCTCTAGTGTGTCGTAAGCACTGATTCCGATATTCTTCCCCTGTTAAAATTAGAAGTCAATAATACTTTATTGTGTTTCTGGTGAAAATGCTACTTTTCTAGCATAAGCTTTAAAGTTATAATAATAATAATAATAATAGTTATTATTATTATTATTATTACTAGTAATAATAATTACTTTTAATTATTATTAAAAGTAATAATAATTACTTTAATTATTATTACTGATTTTATTTATAATGGTCAATAAATCCCATTAAAATCTCATATGGTACATTCACACACTGATGACTTCTGGCTACCAGATTGTAGTGATTGTAGGCAAAATGTTGAGGCATTCAAAAAGCAAAAGTTTATTAGATTCAATGAGTCATCATTACAGTGATTATATATTTGAAACTGAAAATGAAGACAAACTAATACCTGTGGCTAAATTGTCAATTTAGTCTAATGTAGAAGTCTGCTGCTGTCTTATGGCCAAATGAGGAGGAAGTCCATCTTTCCTGCTAATATCCGCCTCCTCCTGCAGCCGCTCTGTCAGCGTAAGACGGCTGAGTACAACCTGCAGTCATCAGTGTTAAATTCACCACAAGCAGCAGCACGACTCATTTGAAGTTCAGGTTTTGCCCTGCCTCTTTCCCATCTATAGGCAGCAGCATATAAAGCCTTGTCATCCTATACCTGCAGGCAGGGGAGGCTTCCTGGCCAGAACAAAAGTTCCTCCCAGGGGGGGCCTGGGAAGCGATGCCGCCTGAGACTTTAAGGCAGTTTTTTGAAAAGCCGACCAAAAGCTGCAGTCGATAAACAAGGCTGGCCCTCCTGAAAGCAGAAACGGTATCATACAAAGTGTTACACCTTGCTGCACCTTGTTATGAATGCCACACTCTAGTATTACTCTGCAGGAATGCAGCACTTGAGAGAGGTTAGGGCCTTTTGTGGCCTGTGTCCGAAAGCCATCTGTTTCACTGGCATTTATCTTCTGAATCTCTTCCTACATGACGTCTTCTTTCATCATATTAGCAGAGTAAATCCTTCAGAGTAAAATTTATTACATTTATAATGACTAATAACTAGTAAGCTAACTCTGAGCTGAAAGATCTCAAAGAGAAATGAATTGACGTAAAGTGAATGGACAGGCTCTCTAAGCAGAAAGTTAGTCACTTTGGGAGCTTCAGCAAATTTCTTAGTTTGACCAGATGAGCGACATTAAACCAACCAGTCATTCCTTAAATTAGTTTTTTTATTCTATTGAAATGTCAACGTGAAAAAAGAGATCACTGATTGAAATAGTTTTCTTGCAACAGTCCTGTCAACCTGACTAACAACTATTCTCATCATGATCATTATTTTACATCTACAAAAATTGTTTTGCTTTCAAATAATGACCCAAATGTTTGATCAGAAATCCCATCTGAAAGCACAGAACCTCATCCTGAACCTGAAATGCTGAGCAGCTATTGAGAATGGAACCATTGATTTGGAAACAGTGACCTCTACAGGTGGAAACCATCACGTCTTTCATTTCATTCTGTGATTTTACGTTTTTCTTTAGTTTATTAATTTACTTTTTACCTTTTCTATTTTAAATTGGTTTTCAACTCGGCATAGAGTAATTAAATAAGAGCTCGATCTACAGTGAATTTGGTCAACATTTACCAAAAACGGGAATGTTTACAGACACACAACTCTTGTCTTTTATAAAATAAAAATGCCATGGCCAGAATTTCAACATAAATGCAACAGTAATGCGCTATGAAATTTTTCTTTTCAATATCAACATATTAAATTCATCCAAGTCCAGCTTTGGAAAATAATACATTTCAATCTTTATCGTGACTCTTTCACAGTTGTTCTGAAATATTAACATTTGAACAAACCTAAATTCCAAAGCCAGTTGTCTTAAATCTGCCTTGTATAGGCTTCCTTTTTTGTGATGAACAAACAGGAGAGTGAATGAATGCATGCACTGAATGCTGAGACATTTTAAGCTCCAAATTGCAGCTGCCACCCTGTGAAATCCAAAACCCCTAACCCTTGGCATAATTCATTGCGTACCTGCAACCTGAAACCATAATGACGTTAGTGCAACATAAACAGAAAATAAAGCTGGACATAACTTGCAAATCCTTGCTTGGCTGAATGTTGGATATCTTAACCCACTTTATTTCATTGTGAATAAAAGAGTTTGCAGAACCATGGACAGCGACGGCCCTGCCTGTCTACACTGCTCAAAAATGTCTTGAAAGTCCTGGAAATGGAACGAGCCACATTACTCTCACATAGCTGGGGCTCCATCATTTACCAAGGAGGTATTTGTGACTAACTGCATATCTGATATAACCCCTTAGAGGACTGATGGATTTTCAGCCAGGTGTGACAGCAAACAAAAGATCCAAACTTCTCCAGAGAGTTTTATGGCATGTCATCCCCTTTCCTTGACATGACAAAGTCCAGTAGTAACTATTCCAGCGCTCTATTGTCCAGCGACCTGCATTTTGAACATGAGCGGTCAAGCAACCCATCAGCTGAGCTCAGAGGTTTGACCAAATGCTTGTTCTTGAGGATTAACGCTGCATCAGTGCTCCATGTTATGAGTGTGAATGGTTCCCGCTCTTCAGGCCCTGAAAAACTGGGCCTCGCTTTAGCCTGTTTTCTTTTGGACCTCTGCACTGGCTTCCTGGTTGGTTTACTGGTATTTCTAGGCCAACATAACCAATGCTGAGGCACCTCATGACAATCTAAAACATTTGTGTTCACACAGTTTTGTAGCCTGCAAAGAAACAATGCAGTCATACCTTTCAGAGCAGTCAAATGTGAATCTTAGAAAACAGTTCATGATTGGTCACTGAGGAGAAAGACAGAGCCGGAGCAAAGATCAGAGAACGTACCCGCTCCTCTGTCATAGTAAAATAGAATATGTGTTCTGATTAGGCCTGTTTATAAGAATAAAATAACTTTTTGAAAATAATGATTTTTAAGCAGATATTAAACATATTTTCATAAGCCCACATGTGAAAAAAGAATGCTGGTCTCACATAAATTTTTAATGTTAAATGTCATGTTTTGGTAATATGTAAGCAAAAAATTATAATAATTACCATAGACTTGAAACAATCCATTTGTGGGGAATTTGTCTATTTAATGTATTTCACTTTAGGTAAGGTAAGGTTACCTGGTATCCTCAGCACAAGGCAGATCAACATCCTTTACATGATGAAAACAACAAGCAAGCAACAAACATACAAGCTCTCACATGTCATGGCTGAAATCAGCAGAGTTCTGGATCAGCTGCAGTTGTCTGATTTTTTAATCAGACCTGTGAAAACACTGCTGCAGTAATCAATGCAACCAAAGATAAACCATGAGTTTCTCTAGGTCTTGTAGGGACATTAGTCCTCTAATCCTGGAAATGTTCTTCAGAAGGCTGACTTCTTAATTTTCTTCATGTGTCTCTGAAGTGAATTGAATTACAATTAACCTGTCAATAATATTTTCATTTATTGGATATGACTAAATATATAGAGCTGGTGGCTCTACTGGCTTAAATCAAACTGTAAGATAATCGAAAAAGAGACAGCGACACATAATTTCATAAGAAAGACTGTTGAGGATGAAATATTAAGGTCAGTGCTGTAAAATAATTAGTCCAAGAACAGGGAATGATCAATATGCAGTTGTTTGGATGTGTGTGTGGGGGGGGGGGTGCAGGCGTGTGTATGTGTGTTTACGAGGTGGAGTGGAGTAAGCCTAAGTGGACCGGAAATTGTTTTGTCTGAGTTGTAGAAAATCATAAATTTAACATTGATAGAAAAAACTGACTTGCATTATGAATCACCACAAAAAAAGGAAAGAGAAACACACACACACACACACACACACACATGCCCCCACCCCCACCCCACACACAGATGTAGAGTAGAGCCTGTAGAACAAAAGAGTCTCTTGGACTGAGATTCGTTTACTTGTATTACCAAAATTAATTTTAATATAATAAATGAATCCTATTAATACACAGCTAAGGGCTGAAATAAGGCTTGGTGACAGTGACAGTACGTAACATGCTTAACAGGCTGTATTTAGTCTAACCATTGTTCAGTGGAAGGGCTTGGGACATGATTTCCCCTCCACCAGTCTTAAGTGCTGCTTTTTTCATTTAGCTGAATTGGACCTGTGTTTTTTCCTGTTATTGTTCATTTATAGATCTGTCTCCTGTCTCGGCAACACGGTCTGTTAACTTGACTGTTTCCTATTTTACATCCTTCAATACATAAATTAGGATATTCTGTTGCTGATAATGAACGTCTCGCACAAAGACTTGTTTTCTATTATAATAAAGGCTTTATTAGTGTATTTTCCAAAAAGTCTGAACTTTTCCCCGAGATAAGTTCTCTATTATTTGGTCACAACAAAGCGGCCTATTCTGTTTGGTAAAGTGAGTGTGTTAGTTTGTAGATTTCTTTTAAGTGTCGAGCTGTGATGTAATGTGTCTGCAGGTATAAATATAGAGGCATGGCTGCCCAGCGTCCGTGCAGATCAATGTCGCCCCGGCGCTGAAGTCAGTGCGCCTGTCGGTCTGGGAATGAGCGCAACTTTTACACGCTTCTCTGTGTCGCGCCGCTGCTTTGCCTGTGTTGTACTGTCACCTCACTGGGAGAGCGCACACTGGAGGCTGCTTTCCGAGTCAAACCTGGCATGGGTTCTTTGTCGGCCCTGAGGACCGTCCTAGTTTTGAACCTGGTTACGGCCCTCGCGGGATGCGCCGCCGGTTTGAACGGGACAGCGGAGCGCTGGGAGGCCCTCTACTCCCGCTCTCTGGCACGGATCCCGGGGGAAAAGCGGGAGGAGATCAGTCGGGACGGAGACTACCTCCTAGGCATTAAACGGTTGCGGCGCCTCTACTGCAACGTGGGGATTGGTTTTCATATACAAGTGTTACCCGACGGCAGAATAACAGGAGTACACAGCGAGAATCGTTACAGTAAGTGGCTTTTATCATTATTATTCATTGGCCCGAATTGATCCATTCCGACACCTGTATCGTAGCTTTTTAACCAAAGTCCATAGAGAAGTTGAGCTTTTATTAAATAAATGAAAAATGTTTTCAGTCTCCTTAGGGATACTAGAATGTAAACTATAGGAACTAACTCACCGTAACTCATCCGTCTTACCCAGGTTTGAATCCTTAACAACACCTCAGCTCTTTCCACCTGATCCAGGCCTCTGGATCACCAAGAGGCGACGTTGCTCTGCTCATATTGATCCACGGCGCTTCAAAACATCTGGAGTCCCTCTTCGGTTCCGCAAATCAGCACAAATATGCGCAAGCTTTTGCGCCTAACGTGTAACCAGAGCTTGCTGTAATCCGGGCCTGCAGCCAGCCAGAACCCTAAAGTTAGGACAGGCCCGGCTGTGAGGACAGATTAACCCCCGCGCTCCAGCGCAGCCTTACTTATGCACCACTTTATATTTACGGGTTGTTGGACTGGAAACCCGCTGTGTAAATAATGAACACTGATATTTTTTCATTGCTGCTATAACTTGTGGATCCAAAATGTTAAAAAGACAAGCGTGAAGCTGTCAGGTTATTCTTACAGCTTTGTTCTATTTAAAGCCAAGACATAAAATCTCAGAAAAGCATCTGATACAAATCTCAGAAACCTCTCCATGCAGCGTGAGGCCACAGCAGAACATTACATGTTAAACCTCACATTTGTTTCTGTACGGTTCATACACCTTCTCCAAAGAATCACCAGCTCTCCTCTGGTTTAGTTTACAAGGCAGTCTTGACATTCTTGTACTGAAGCAAACCAATTTCATGTCTATAAAACAAACGGAACAAAAACACAAAAAACTGGTAAATGACATTTTGCTTAATTGGTTTCCAAACTTAATTTAGACACTTGATAGTTTTAAATTACTATCAAAAAATGAACAGATGAGCTTTTTTTTAAATTGTTGAACTGCTTGTGGAGCTGAATAATGCCCAAATGTTTTCTTAACTTGAAAAACAGAGTGTGATGACTCCATTCGCTGACAGATAGAAAGCTAGAATTGTGAGAAGACATATTTTCCTCTTGCCGGTCGGTTTCAACATGCATTTTTTATGTTTCTGAAGGTCTGCTGCAGATCTCTCCTGTGGAGAGAGGGGTGGTTACTCTGCTGGGTGTTCACAGTGGGCTCTTTGTGGCCATGAACCGAAGAGGAAAACTTTATGGATCTGTGAGTGTTTATGGATCTGTATTCAGTTCTCCTACATGTTCTGTTGTCTTCTGTAACAGATATTTAGTTACTGCTTTAACAACCAGCTGTGTTTGCAGGCTAGCCAATATTTTAGATGTCATGAATTCAAATAATGTTGTTTCCACTAAACTGATATCTTGATGATATGCTGGTGAGAATGTGTGCAGTTCCATATTAAGGAAATGAACTGGGTATATTAGAGTCAATAACAAACAAGCAACAGCAGAAATAACACCTTGGTGTTAAACTAAACTTCAATGTCTCAAAGAAAATCATTTTGTTTTCTTTTCCTAAAATCTCAATGGTAGTTTGTTGGAACATACAAAAAACTTTTGTTGCATGTTGTAGTAGAATGGGAAGACTTGCAAATGTTTTCTGGTGAACAGTTACATTCTCCATTTATTCTAGCCGGTGGGTGTCAATAAATTTGATATGGTTATGTATTTTAGCATTTCTACTAAGGTATCAAGAAGGCTCAGATTACTTTAAGCTGTATAGTATTAACTTATATGGTGCTTTTCTGTTCATGATCATGACTTAAAACTCTTTTACACTACAGCCTTTTCACCTCTTTTCACCTAGCTGCTCTCTCAACTCTCACACAGTATACACACCCATACATACATCGATCACTATCTGTTGCCCATGTAAGTGGCCCAGGCTGTCTCTCTGATGTACAGACTATATGTCTGTACTTTTTGTGAAAAATGAAACCAAAGTGAAGTTTCTTGTTTGTGTGCTCAGCCACTAAAGAGTGTGATTCTGATTCTGATTCTCTGAGGGAACATTAACACGATGATGAGCAAATTAAATCAGGTGTTTGTGTCTTAGGCAGTGTGGGCCGGTCCCAAGTAAAGATGAAAAAGGAAGTCAGAATCTCAATTAAACTTTTGACAGAAGGAAGAATGAAGTGCTCAGAAATCACCCATAGATCGCCGTGGCAACGTTGCCCCAGCGAGAACACATGACCTGACCCCCAGGGGATCACTGACTGAAACGTCACACTCTTCAGAAACGTGAATTCTGTTCTCTGCATTTTTCCTCTATGCGCGTTGATATCCAAAACAAATGGAATATTTATTTTCATTTGATTGAATTACTTGGGACTTATTTACTTCTTGGCACGTTTTCTCTGGTTCAGGAGTGACTTAACTCCACAATAGAAACAGTTTTATAGCCCACATCCTGCATGCATCTCTGTCTAGTGATTCTTGAAGCTCTGATTTCAGCTGCAGCCTCAAAGGTCCCCAAAACTCTTGAAAAGCTATAACTCATGCGACCACCTACCATTCCTGTTCCCCAATTCTAAAGGTTGTTCTCTCTCCCTTTCTCTCACTCTATTTAATTTAATCTTTGAGCTTTAATCTAACATTGAAATATCTGATCTGATTAAAAAACCAAAATCATTTGCATGCCTTTTAGACCCTGTTCCTATCATCCTGGTCAGAGGGTGGGTGGGTTTTTTTGCTGCTGGAACCTTTTCAAGAACCAGGATAGTTTTCTGGGGCAATCTTTCCCTTCCTGTTGTTTCTACTGTAGGAACCTGGGAACAAAAACCAAACAGACAGACAAACAGGTAGAAATGTTCCCCACTTTTTAGTTTGTCACTGAACTCATAGTAGAGCTTTGTCAGAGGATACTTAGCAGCTAAGGAGTGTTCTGCTTCAAGGCAAAGCAAGACGAGGCAATTCTATTTGCATAGCACAATTTAAGCAGCGATACAAGTAGATTACACAAAATAGATTACATGTTTAAACAGAAAAGACAACAAACTCAGTGTTTCAGTTTTCTGGAAGTTAGTTCCAGATTTGTGGAGCATAAATACTGACTGTATCTTCTACATGTTTGGTTCTGGTTCTGGGGATGCAGAACCAGAACCAGGAGACCTGAGAGATCTGGAAGGTTGATACAACAATAGGTCTTTAATGTATTGCGGTGCTAACAAAAATATTTTAAAATCTGTCCTCTGAGCTCCAGGGAGTCAATGTAAGGACTTTAAAACTGTGGTAATGTGTTTTATTTTCTTGTTTTAGGGAGAACACCTGAAAATGTTCTTCAGGTGATAGAAGGTCAAATGGGTTCATTGTTATCTGGTGACATTGTGATGTAGAGCTGTGTATCATCAGCGTAGTCACGGCAACTTATTACTGGTAATGATCTGAGCTTGTGAGAGCATGCAAATATTGAATAAGACGCCCCTCCAAGATGGAACCTTGGGGAATCCTGAATATGATTGCTTCATATCTCTGTTGAGTTAGCAGTTGTTACCTAGTGACACAAAGATGTTCCTGTTCCTTAGGTGAGACTCAAACCAGTCAAGTACTGTAGGAGAAAGTCTGACCCAGCTCTCCAATCACTTCAATGATATATCATGGTCAACAGTGTTAAATACTGCATTTACACTGTGGTTCTTCCACAGTCTGGTATTGATGTGGATCACATTGAACATGCCACAAAAACCAAACTGAAAGGCATTAAAGTCTTTGGTCATTGTTAAAAAACTATTTAACTGTTGAAATAGCTTTTTCAATAATGTTGCTGATGAATGGAAGGTTGGAAATTGGCTTGTATCTCTGAAGTTATAACTTGTCCAGATTAGATTTTATCAGTGGTTTAATAGCTGCTGTTTTTAAAGCTTCTAAAGCTGCAGTAACATCTAAACAGAGCCTGAGCATTCTGCATGTTGTTTCCAAGTCTGTTTAAATCAAACCCTACAAATTTCCACTCAGAATTAATAAGTCTTATGTTTTTCTATCCCTCAAGTTGAGTCTGGGTGTGTCATTAGCAGTTGAAATCAGAAGTGTATCTATTCTAAATAAGGACGTATCCACCTGTTTTCACTTTCTGAAGTTAAATCATACCAAACTTCTTTTGTCAGTTAGAATTATTTCTTCTTGCTAAATGTAATGAGAGACAGAATATAACAGAGATTTATTAATGTCTTTAAAATCAGAAGTTTGCATCCACTATGATTCCTGTCTCTTTAAACAGTGAGGAA
This sequence comes from Xiphophorus couchianus, assembly GCF_001444195.1. Lineage (NCBI taxonomy): Eukaryota > Metazoa > Chordata > Actinopteri > Cyprinodontiformes > Poeciliidae > Xiphophorus > Xiphophorus couchianus. The sequence continues at coordinate 33,533,088 of NC_040231.1, forward strand.
ACGCCCAGATGATGATGTCATGGCTTTGGGAACTTCTGATAGGCTAACTGACACATTTGAGTTAATTAGAGGCTCACTCTGCTTTATGGTTGGACATGATGGGAAGGTCAGCAGCAGAAATCAGCCCAGATGTCAGGAAGAGAATCCTGGAGCTGCTCCAGTCTGGTTCATCCAACTGCTCACAGGTGGAGTTCACCTGTTCAGTCCTAGTCATGATGGGAAAGTCCAACGGTCATAACGTTCAAGATGGAGACGCTTCTTGTCTGAAATGTGTGAATCAATCCCAGAACTGAAGTTAAAGACCTTGTGAAGATGCTGCTGAAGCTGGTGAGTCAGAGATGTTATTCACAGAGAAACATGTTCTGCAGCGACACGGCTGAAAGGCCAGAGAGCAGGAGGCCATTACTGCAAATGAAGCACAAGAAAGACAGAATGCAGTTTGCAAATCTGGGACACAGATACATATCCTGTTCATTTATAGACATGTCCTGTGATCTGATGAAACTAAAGTGGAACTATTTGGACATGCTCTGGGGTTGTTTTGCTGTGTGACGAACTGATCCCCTTTATTAAATATATGGTGTCATGAGGAAAGAACATTATGTGGAAAATATTGTAGCAACATCTAAACACGTCAACTGGAAGTTAAAGATTTAGTCAAAATGGGTTCCAGATGAACTGTGACCTTCAGCAGCCAAAATGGGATATAAAATGTGATAACAAAGTCAATGCTCTGGCCGTCACAGATCCCACTCCTAGAGAGAATTTGTGAGTGTGAGTGAGGTGGCCTATAAACCTAACCCAGATCCACCGGTTCTGTCAGAAGGAATGGACCAGAACTCCTGCAAACTACTGGGAGAAGCTTCTGGAAGGAAACCCAGAAGGGTCGACCCAAGTCATCCAGTTTAGAAGATAACTTGCCTCAATACTTAGCAAATGTATGTAAACATCTAGGCATAGAAATGTTATTTTCAGGTTTTAAAGCTGAATTGAACCACGAGTCAAGTCATAAAAAGCATAACAGATTTCATGCTTTCAGATGTTTTCTTTTCTATTTTGTATTGACATGGAAATGATCAGAATTTTTAAAATCCATAATTAATTGTTTTTCTATGACTACGGGTAGAAATAGAATAACAAACATGTCATAAGTTTATATGTTCGTGTTAGAAGTGCAGATGCTGCCAATGTGAATGTTGGTGAGTGAAACTGGTTCGTGTGTGGTGTGTTGCTCCTGTCATGTGGCTGGACACCACATACACGGTACGATCAAACCCGAGTTTTTTATCTCTTAGGTTTTGAAAATCGGCATACAATTCTAAAATTAAATTGTGTCATGTGAACTAAACTTTAGTAAATAAAAAAAAACAATACAGTATAGATGTTTCTATGCTAATGTGCTTAAACTCAAGCAACACTTAATTAAAGAGAAACATCATGGTGGTTAACAATGCTACGACCAAAATTATACATAGACAGCATGAATTTGTCTTGATTTTGTGGTTGTAGAGTGAATATTTTTGTACAAAACAAGTTCTAACTTCAGTATTAGGTGGTTATTCAGTATTTCTGTGGGGTTGTCAGAGAAAATGGACATAATTTGCAGTAACAAAAGGGTTCAAAATTAATTTAGTTACAAACAGCCTAAATAAAGAGCTTTTCTGTAAAAATTACAGTTTTCTTTTTTATTAATAAAGATATTAAAATATGGAATGTCAGCAGATGTTTTGGTAAATAACCCAAGTGGAATGTTTCTTTAATCATTTCTTGAGTGTGAAGCAAACTTTAGCTTTGTTTTTCCCCATTTATTCAGTTCCCAGAGGCCTCTACATTCTGTATAAATAAACTAAACTATAAAGCAATATTTAGCACAAGTGGTTTTAATTTACACATCTTTAGGGGTTAGTAGACTGTTTTGGTGATTTAGTATGTCCTGCATGTCCAAAGTTCTCAACAACAATATTCAGGCCCACGGTTCTACACTGTGTTCCAAATTATTATGCAAATTGGATTTAAGTGTCAAAGATTACATTTTTTGTTGTGCTATTAAATTTATAGATGGTATTGTGTGTCAGGGCTCTTTGAATCACTATAATTCATTTCAGAGAGCTTTGTCGGTTGATTAGTTTGTCTGGTGAGCTCAATTAAAGGAAATCTTCTTAAGAAGGATGTTCCAGATTATTAAACAGGCCACAGGTTTCAAGCAATATGGTAAAGAGAAAGGATTTCTCTGCTAGATGAAAATCATCAGATAGTGTAGTGCCGTATGACAAGATATGAAAACATTAGATATTTAACGAAAACTGAAGCGAAGCGTTATCGTACTGTGAAGAGATTTGTGGCTGATTCAGAACAAAGATGAGTTTGTACAGATAAAGACAAAATGAGGAAGGTTTCTGTTAGACAAATTCATTGGATTAAGAGAGCAGCTGTTAAAATGCCCTTACAAAGCAGCAAACAGTTATTTGAAGCTGCTGGAACCTCAAGGTGGAGGATCCTCCAGAGGCTTGCGGTGCATGAACCTACTATTGGGCCCCTAACCAGAGCTCACAAGCAGAAACGGTCGCAGTGAGCCCAGCCGTACATGAAGCCGTTCATTTTCAAACAGACTTGTTCACTGATGACTGCTGTGCAACCCTGGATGGTCCAGATGGACGCAGTAGTGGATTAGTGGTGGATGACCACCACGTCCCAACACGACTGTGACGTCAGCAAGGAGGTGGTGGAGTCATTTTCTGGGCCGAAATCATGGAGAGAGAGAGAGAGAGAGAAAGAGAGAGAGAGAAAGAGAGAGAGAGAGAGAGAGAGAGCTGGTTGACCCCTTCAGAGTCCCTGAAGGTGTGAAAATGACCTCAGCAAAGTATATGGACTTTCTGACTGATCACTTTCTTTCATGGTTCAACAAGAAGAGCCGCACCTTCTGTAGCAAAATCATCTTCATACATGACAATGAATGCTGCAAGGAATACCACTGTGTGTCATATTACTACCCAGCATATTACTTTGCTTCACTTTCGGCAAGATACACAGTACAAAACTGAAGCCTGCAAAGAAAGGCAGTGTGGTTTGTAAAGCAGGATTGTGATTCGCAACAGCAGTTTTGTGTAGTTGCATTCACTTCAAATTGTAATTAAAAAATGTGCCTGTGTGAAGATGCTAATACATGTGTTTGAATTAGTTTAGCTCCAAATGTACTGGACTGAGAAAATGTTCGAGCAGGACTTTTATATTTTGTGACTTCTAGAAAGGAATGTGTGTATCTGTACTGAAGAATCCATGAAGGTGTAACAGTAGGTTTGGTTATGTTTGATAAAGAAATAATCAAGACACAGGTATGTGGATCTGTTTGCAACCATTTGTTTTAGATCATTTGGGGGAAAACTGTAAGCTGTAAGATTTTTTTTAAAGTGCGACTCAAAGAATAAAATGTGTATACTTGTTCTTAAGAATTTGAAGACGATTACAAACTCCTATAGGTTTTTCATCTCTGACTTCAACTTCAAAGTTACAAGGCACAAATACCTTTGCACCAAAAATACCTCCATAGGTCCGCCTGCTAAACATTTGGCATTCTTAAGGAGAAAATATCACTGCTTCACAGCAGCAAAGGCACTAAAACAGGTTGTACCAGCAGTACATTCTTCACAAGTACACTACAGTTTCTATATATTTGTTCCACTGTTCAAAAACTAAGGAATCACATATTCATATCAGATATTCATGTCCTTGGAACTTTTTCACATGTCGCTGCATGCAAAAGCATCCAGTGAAGTGTATGAGGCCACAATGAGATCAAAATGAAACATTCAAAACTCTATACGAGGCTGAATACTAATAATGCATGTTACTGGAAACACTCAAGACAAAGCCTGTCTTTCATTAATTCCTAATTGAACTTTATTCTGTTTAGAGAAATAGACAGTTGTTTCAGTCTTAAGATGTCCGCAGCTCGAAACATATCAAATATCAAATTTGCTGAAAATGATCTTTTTCATTCTAAGTCAAATATGGGGAACTCTAAATTCATATTAAAATACAGTGTATCCTGACATGCTAACTAAAATGTTAAAGAAAAATGAATTCTTCTGCACTGATATATAAACCAAGGTCTTGGGAGCAGAATTTGACATTTGCGGGTCTTAAACAGAAGAAACTAGATCTTTCCTCATGTAAATGTCTCATTTCAGATTATTTTGGGTCAAAGACTCTGCAGACTTGATTCATATTGATGCTTGTTTTTCATTCTTAACTGAGACATTCCTTCACCTCACAAGTATGTCTTGTCCTGTGATGATCTATCACATAAAATCCCAATAAATATGATAAGTTTGGGATTGTCATGTGTGATACCGTTGTTATTTTACATCATCTGCCTTTAAGTGAACATTTAGACAAAACCAGGAGCTCCAGACAAACACCCGCTCCAGCTTTTTAAGTGTTTACACCTGCTGAATGTCACAAGCTAGTCAAAGACAACACCACAGATTAATTCGAGGATCTCGTCGTCTTCGTCCAGTTTCATAATACTGAAAGGTTTGGTACTGTTAGAGTTTAGTTATTAAAGATAACAGCTAAATATAAATTAATACCTAAATTTAGTTGCATGATGGTGAATGCAGGTCAAGAAGCTATTGTTCCTCAAACTGGGGACAAAAAGCACAACACACTCAGAGTCCAGTGTTCTGTTTCACTTACACCATTCATCATTTCACAATCGGATTTTTTGTGTAAAATGAAGCTGAATGCACAATAATAACCCTGCAGTCAAAAATAACACAATTGTTTGATAGAAATCACAGTGAACAATGCAGATTTGAAATTCCCCTACAAAAATTTCCTGACATCATTGTTTTATTTCTGTCTTTAAACAATTAACGTTTTCAAAAGAATCTCTTTTCTCTTGCAGTTACACTACAGCAACGAGTGCAAGTTCAGAGAGAAGCTCCTCGCCAACAACTACAATGCTTATGAATCGGCCGCCTACCCAAGGATGTTCATGGGCCTGAGTAAGAATGGCAAAACAAAAAGAGGAAACAGAGTGTCACCAGCGATGACAGTGACACATTTCTTGCCAAGAATCTAGTGAGCTGATAAATCTACTTCAAGACAATATGGGAAGAAGGAGGGAGCCAATCAGGAGAGAGCCAGAGGGTAGGGGGGTTTTCTCCAAGCTGTGATGCACTTTCACTCCAAACTTTTTGTAAGTGTATCATATTTGATATTTTACTTTGTACATATTCAGTTTTTTATTTATGTTTAACATCTGTTTTGTATTTTTATAGGAGTGGATTTCTTTTCACTGAGGGACAGTCAATATTCTAGACATTTTATTTATGTTTTCATTTCTTATTTATCAGACATTTGCTGCTACTGAATGAAACCCTGTCTTTTGATGTATTCTTTGCACAGATGGAAAAATTACCTTTTTTTTCTTTTTTCTTTTATTTTACCTTTATTTAACTAGAAAAGTCTCATTGAGATTAAAAACCTCTTTTTCAAGGAAGTTCTGGTCAAGAGGCAGCAGAGTAACAAATGTATGGCATTAATTACACAATGCCATACAAATAATTACTACACAGTCACAATTTAAGGAAGTCATCTCTCGTTCTCTCAGTCTTGATGTAAAGGTTTCAGTTAAAGAAGTTCTGTTAATTTCCTTTTTTTTTTTGCTCCATGTAGAATTTGGAAAAAGGCCCATTTCTGTTTGGGGAAATAGAACAGTGAACCTGATTACCTGATATCTCAGCGGGTTTATATGGATGACATTGTTCAATTGGGTTTGGTTTGAATCAGAATCTTCTCAGAACAGAAATAAGATGTGTGTCTTTGTGTGAGAATGTGGTGTTTATTGCCCAACACTTCAAACCTTATGCTTCTCCATTTCACCTGAGGAGGACCTGGAGGTGTTCTGGAGACACTTCCTTTAACTTAGATTTTAGATGGATTCATGTGGCAGCATCAGAGACAGCATGTCCTCTTATTTACCATTAATTCTCTTTTCTATAGCCTGATAGCATCAGAAAGACGACCCCATCCTGGTGACACATACCTACAGCAAGTCCTCTTTTTGAGAGTTTTACTATAATATAGCACCTGCACTATTACTGACTATAACTGAATTAGATAAGCTCATATAAGCTCAATAATGCTAACCAAATAATCAACATTATTTTTCTCGTTTTAAAAACTCTACTGTCCCATGCAGACATCTCTTAGTATCAATGCACCATATTTGTTTTTAATCTTTGCTGCAGTAATTTTACAGAAGCTTACTGTTTATTTGGGCCCTGCTGTCAGCAGAGCCTCTGACTAGATATGATATGGAAGCATCAAATATACCAGGCCTTTGAATCTTGTAAAAATTAGAGCTGCACCACTCAGAGCCTGGAAGAGGGTCTTATTGCTGTCAATGCTGTCCATGCTGCTTATGGATATAAGTCCATAAGCAGCATTTTTCTGCCAACTTTCTGCTTAAGTTGGCAGAAAAACAACTTTCCATTAAAGGAAATCTGTTAGGCTGCTGTGTTTGGTGGCCATGCTAACTAGCCTGAGAATTCATGACAGGCTCCATTGTGGTGAACCAGCTGTAGTGTAGCAGAAAGCAAAGGGGAGGGTGTGAGCAGTGAGCACACAAGATTTATTGACAGCACTAAGCTCCTCCTCCAGCTGTGATTGGTTGTTTCTGACCTATCATTGTATTTCTGCAGATGACCGTAGGATCACAGGGAGAAGCAGAGCAGTTTGATTTTTCTCATATTTCATATTTCTCATATTAACTGTCACAACATGGTGACAGTTTTGACAAATATATAAAAAACTCATTTTTTTAATTAAAGCTACATACAGTATGTTTCATAAGTTTCTTGTAAGGAAGATTAGAGGGAGATTGAAATATCATGAATCAGGAGCTGGAGCAACTTTTTACTGTGATGTAATGACATGACTCTCTCTGAGAGGGGAACAGCGTTAAAGCTCTGAAAGTGGAAAAGTTTTCTGTCCAGCATAGCACCAGTACCAGGCTCAAGTTGGGCGAAAAGGAGCATGTGTGGCTCTGGAGCCTAATTGAAATAGTATCATGTTACTGAGAGAGAGGGACAGAGAAGAAAGAGGGAAATGGACAAGAGAGGAGGAGGGGAGAGTTAACCCCACAGCCTCCACTGTGTCTGTTTATAGCACTGCCAGAGGGGTGAACTCTGAACTTTTCTGCCGTCAGTCTTAGTCAGAGCTCTGCGTCCAACAGTAGGGAGTGGAATCCTCTTTGACATGATTTAAGTGGAAAATTTGGGAGTTTATAGGCAAGGTCAAAGAGCTGAAATGCAACAGTCAAGTAATAGCCTTGACCTGGGATAAGACTATTCTTATTTCAAGTAATACATTATTGTCAGGCAGCTGTCAAACAGGAAAAATTGTTCTGTATCATTAGAACAACTTTGCCGACTGGAAAAATTTGCAAACTTGGTTTGTTGTTCTTAACTTTCCATAAGAGCTTGTCATGCGAAAGGAATGATTTATAAATATGAAGTTCATTTAGAACTTATAATGTGGGCTGGCACATTGTCTCTTCCATCCTAACACCTCTAATTCTCATATAAATATAGACACCCACACACGCACAACCCCATGCACACACACACAGAGCATTGTTGGTAGCACTCTGTTAATGAAGGGAAAGCCCACAGTGGTTACCAAAATAACTTGAAACTGACAAAAGTAATAGTAAATAAAAATGTTCTAAAAATTAACCAGTGAAAATTAGACATTCCTTTTGATATGAAATTCAACAAATGAAACAGACCAGAATAAAACTGATGGTACCTGAAACTTAATATTTTGTTGCTCAACCTATTGAGGCAATCGCTGCAATCAAACCATTTCTTTAACTATCAGTGAGACTTCTACACCTGACTATAGGTATCCTGGTCCATTCCTCATGGACAAACTGCTCCAATGTCTTCCAGTTGAAGGGAAAGCCTTCTCCAGATGTTTCAGCTCCACAGATGTTCAACAAGATTTAGATCAGGGCTCATAAAAGGCCAGTTCAGTATAGTCCAATGTTTTGCTCTAGGCAAAACATTGGACATTGGATCTGGAAACATTGGAACATCTTGGGCAGCTGTGTGTTTTGGGTCATTATCCTGTTGGAAGACCCATGAGCAAGCTTTCTAACACTAGGCACCACATTTCTCTCCAGAATGCCTTGATAATCTTGGGATTTCCTCAAACCTGACTCAAGTCAAAGAAGCCCCAGAGCATAACACAGCCTCCTCCATGTTTCCCAGAGTTCTTTTCTTGGCAAAGAGCTGATGAGCCAGTTCCAGTTTTCTCCCGTCTTACTGAGGACATTCTCTCAGAAACGTTGTGGCTTGTCAGCATGCATTGTGGGAAATTCCAGTCTCATTTTTATGCTGTGCTTTCCTTCTTGGTCATCTCATATCAAGTCCACTTTGATTCAAACAATGACGGATTTGACACTGATGTACCTTGACCTTGGAGTTGACCTTTGATTTCTTTGGAGGTTGTTCTGGGCTCCTCAGTTGCTGTCATTATCCTTCTCCTCAATTTGTCATAAATGTTCCTGCAGTTTTCAGTAAATTTCCATTTATTATCACTTTTGTCAATTATAAGTTTTTCACGGAGGACTGTGGGCTTTTGTGGTCATTAACATAGAGGTGTCAGAGGTGTGCATATATCTATATTTGTATATATCTATAAATGGATAGATAGGGACGCTAAAATTATAACATAAATTACTGCGTAGTTAATAAAAATAGCACTTCGTTCCAAAAGAATGCAGAATTCAATTTTATAGTTTAAAAAAATGTACAAAATGTGTTTAGTACAAACATCCGACTATTTACAGTCAGTGGCAATAAATCTGTTCCAAACAGCAGAAATCTGCAGAAACATGCTGCTGATTTGACCTCCACTTCACACCTGCTCACCAGTTTAACTCTGACTGCTCCTCTGGTGGCTCTGAGGTGTAACAGCAGAGGGTTCATTTCTGTAGCTATGCTTACATAACAAACGAAAAGCATTTAGGACATTCTTAGAAAAAAAAGTTTTTGATGAAACACAACCACTTATAATAAATTAATTTGGTTTGATTGATTAATCTGATATATATATATATATTTGTATATGTTATGATTTATTAATATACTCAATATATTAATATGTTATAATATATTTAATATACTTAATATATTTAAACACCTAAGCAATTTCCCCTTGGGGATCAGTAAAGTATATTATATTCTATTCCATTTTATAAAGGAGTTGGAAAGAAGCACATTAACATTAACTAACATGACATTTACATGGAAGCCAAGATATCTGTTTTCCCATTTCCAACCTGAAGGACTGAAAATTTACAATTTTATCTATAAGACATCTTCAAGTAATTGTTGTAACTGTCCTCATTGTTAGAAAACATTCACTAATATATATTCTTTGTGAGATGCAAGCAGTTGCCCAGTTTAGGAACAAAATATTTCCACCTGTGCTTGTAAGACTTTGGATTTTACTAAACCAACACTTCATCCCAGTCTTTGCTTTAACTTCCAGTGTAAGCTGCTGTCCTGACCTACTTCTGATTACTGTACGTTTGCGTCGTCTACCCTCCCTCCTTCTAGCATTTGTCTCCGTCTCTCTGAGTCCTAGAGGTTTACTGCAGGCCGGGCCGGCTCTGGTGGCGATGTTGTCCTAGTTGTGCCTTGTCACGTTCCGGCTATCTTTACCCCGCGATATACTTTTAGAAAAAATAATCATGCAAGAAAAATTTACAGACAGCTGTTGAACCGTATTATATGCTAGACTCTGTAACTCAATGTTTTTCTGTATATATTTTGAAAGTGAAGGTGCTAAAAAGGGCTGGCAGTTTGAAATGAACAGAGCTGATTTGGAATAGTTGTCTGAAAGCTTAGGGTTCTTGATTTGCTCATCTTTGTGTGATCAAAGTTTTCAGTCAATATTTAATAACAGCAGTTGCCGTGAGGTAGTGTTTTATTTTCTCTGTTTTTGTGTCTTTTTTGGGAAAGACATTTGGAACCTCCATTTCAACATTCCATAATAATGGTGCTAATAGTAGCAGTCTGGCTCTTGTTAGGGACGACGGTGCTTTCCCCTCTGCTAGTAGTAGCTAGTAGTGATAATAAATTAGGAGAGCAGGCAGCCACGCTGCATGCACACGCTAGCTATTCAGGTGCAAATAGCTTAAACAAATCTCATGCAAACTGTTTCTGTAGTGACTTAAGGCCAATCCTGCGACCTGCCGTGGAAATCCAGAGTGATCTGAACTCTGCAGGCTAACTGTGAAACATAAGTTCAGCTTTCAAAACAAGTGCTAAAGTTACAGTGTGCAGCCCCTGAAACACCTCCTGCTACAGCACAGTATTCAAGGACATATGCTGTGTACAAACAGCATATGTACACATATGCTGTGTCTGATGCTCACAGCTGGGCTCGCTGCTCAGCAGTCTCCCTGCTTTGCATGACATGCAGCATGTTTACCTGTATGCACTCCAGTGACCGTGGGTCAGCCCTTTATCCCACCTGATCATTTGGTTATCCAGCTGCAGCCTCAGCACAGCAGACCAGCTCCTAAATCTGCAGGCTGCAAATGGCAAAGCCCACCTTTAGCAAAAAGAGCCACAGGCTCCACTGAGTGTGGCTAGTGACAGAATCACTTCAGCCACATCACATCATTTCTGCCCTACCAACAGGTTCTACTCACATATCCAGACATCTGAGTCTTCCACCTGAAAGGTCTCTGGTCAAAAATAAAATCTTATTTTGAATTTAACAGTAGTGAAAGAAATGTTAAAATGAATAAACTAGCCAAATCATAGCCATAGAGAAATGAGGAAGCAACTTTTTACGTAAAAAGTTAGAGTGACTTAGTAGAAAAGAATTACACGTTTTATTCTAATTTTATGAATCCCTGAAAGTGAACCTTTTAATGTGGTGATGCATCAGGAGTGAAGCATAGTAAAATGGCTGAATTTTACTTTTCACATTGTTTCTTCATGCCTGTGAACTGTATAATGTTATGTTGCCTACTGTATGCTTTTCAAATTTCATTCAGGGAAAGTGATGAAAACTGATTCTTAATCTCAAGTGGTCTTACAGTAATTTTGTATCTTCTATTTGTATTCTATAAGTTGTCCTGTAGTTTTATACAGGTCTCTAAATGTACCTTTACATGTGCTGTGCACATGGCTAACGCATACCTCAAGGGTTGCTGATAATTAAAACATATTTCTCCTAATAGTTTGTGTGATTGTTTCTTGTATCTTGCTCAGAATGTTGGACTGAGTTGTCCTTGAGTTGCTGCACAAAATGTACTAATTTTGTAAACAATGAAGAGAATTTCAAATTAAGACTTATTGTCTCAGGTGTGGCTGGCAGTAAGTGTCACATACAGATGGCCAGTGTTTAAGATTCATACTCATACTTTTGATATTTTATCTTGCAACTACAACTTGCTTGTTTAAAAATCAGCAGACTTAAAGTTAGTGTGAGCCGCCTTGGACTGGAGCTGTTTGTCTAATTTAGAGAGATAATCATTTCCAGCTTTCAAATCCAGTTTTTATGATGCACAGTATGTTTGATGGAGAAGTTTTAACTATTTTAAAAACATTTCTTCATCAACTAAAACAATACTTCAGAAATGTTTTACAAAAGCTACTTTTATAACATTCATACAGCAGCTTATATCTTACCTGCAGTAGATAGCTGTCTGGCCTCTGATTTGATGGAGCCAACACAAGATCAAATCAGACTTCTGCCCTCTTAACATTCTTCTAGTCTCAAAAATGATATAGCAGTTTATGTGAACAGTGTTTTATGAACTCATCTTTCATCTTGTTTGCACTGGAAATACAGGTAAGAGGCAGTGTGCCACCAACGATCTACAATCCCATACTGAGAACTTGACCAACATGTTTGTTCTACCTGGAAGCAGCATTTTGGTTCCAGACTTCTGTCCTGATTCAGACACAGAATTCATCTCAAAACTGAAGACTGGAGTGACAGCAAAGACGCCGTCCAACCCCAAACACATGAATCCCACTGCAGAAAACGTCACTCAAATAACAGCAGTGAGGTTAAAAGCTGCTCAGCAGTTTCATCAAAGTAAACCAAAGCATGTTGTTGCTGGGAAACCAATAAAGGCACATTCAATATTGGGAATGGTATAAATCATTTTAAACACTGTTTTTTACAGAGATCCTTGCATTAATATTAAAACATTTTTGATGAAAAGAATTTTACGTCTAAACCGGTAGACATAAAATTATTTTTACAATCACAAAGTTGTGATTATAAATGGGACAGAAATCTCAAATAATTAGATCTCTAAAATAGTTAAATAATGCAGACATGGTATCACTTTGGAAATTAATTATTTATCTAAATTTATTTAAATCTGAAAGTATTAATTCATCCATTTTATTTAAAAATGGTATAAAGCCAATGTATCCCTTCTCAACAGAAAAATATTAATTGTCATTACAGCAATCAAACTGATTGCTTAACAGCTTTTCCATGATTTTGTTTTGTTTTGTTTGTTTGTTTTGTTGGGTTTTGTCTTTAATATTTTCATTCTCTCCTGTGAAGAGCTCTGATTGTTTGAGTTTGGAAGGCCTCCTTTACTTCTTCCTAATCTTTATGTCCCTCCACAGACTACTCATGTTATTGCTTCCAGTCAAATGCAACAAGTTAGATTTAAAAGACTATTTTAAGCCTAAATTAATAATTTTAGACTTTAGTGTAAAGAGCAATTTGCTGCTGTGAAACAGGTCAGTGTCTTAAAAACCAAGCAGCATCATAACAGCTGGAGCAGAGTCAAGTGTGATTGGTGAATTTACAATCCTCACAGCTGCGTTGGATCTACTGATCTGAGATTTTTTAGCACCATCCTGTGTTAACAGTGATCTCCAACTGCATTTCTCGAGTGCCAGAGTCCTGCCACCTTTAGATGTGTCCCTTGTCCTACACACTGGAATTAAATGGTGAAACTTCCTCCATAGCGTGGAGTCGCGCTCCACAGAGCTCTGTTATTGAGCTAATCAGAGCCAGGTGTGCAGAAGCAGAGAGACTTCTACAAATTGCAGGACACCGGCCTTTCAGGACTGGAGTATTGTGCAGTGAACTGGTGAGCTTAGCAACATGAGAGACACATAAAAAACAAAATCTTTCCAGCTGCACAGCAGGGATTCATTTTCCAAACATGCAACGAACCAGAATAAGAACTGATCCAATCATCAGCAGCACAAATCTAGACTCATGGAGGTCTTCCCCTTAAAAACGTAGGAGAGACACTTTGTTTATGTGTTCTCAGTTCAATCATGCTTTGTTCTATCTACTGAATGAAAGAAATGTTCAAAAGCATTTAAAGAACATCTAAAGGCAGTTTGTTATATATATAGTTACTACATCTCGTTGCTTGTACTTGTGACAGTGCAATGACAATAAAGCCCTGCATGTTTTAGGTATTTCCTTGCTTCAGTCTAGCTGATTTCAATTGATGACTGATTAACATGAGTTTGTTGAACTGCAATCAGTTGAATCAGGCACATTAAACCAAGGAAACCTCTAAAACATGTAGGACAGTGTGCCTTGAGGACCAGGGTTGGGAAACACTGCAATAGACACACATACACATACAACCACACCTAAATGTATATTCTTCCTTTTTTATGTCAGGAACTCTGTATTCCGTCCTTTTTAATGTCCAGACTCACAGACTCTAATTTATATTCAACCCCATACAGTCCAGTTATGATACAACACTGTCAGATTTCATCGAGCATACAGAAATGAAACTGTGTGTAGGTAACTGAGCAAACTGCATTAAATATTTAGCATCCATCCTGAAGAAGCAACTCACTTTAACAGGCAGAAACTTCCAGAAGAACCTAATGAGTGAAAGCAGGCCAGGGACAGATGAAGCTGCTTTTAGGAGGGTTTCCTTCAGTCCAGGATCCAGGATCCAACAATTTGTCTATAGATTTTATTTTTCTTATGGAACCATTTAAATATCTGGGCCCAGACTAAAATTCAAAGTCTGCTGCCTGAAGCTTTGTTGGTATTTGTGTTTCACTGTGGCCTTGGCCAGACCAGGACAGGTGTCCACATAGCTTCTGTACATATTTATTTTGGTCCCTACATTTGGCTGCAGCTGAAGCAGGTCACATCACAAGTAAACTATTTTTTTACTCGGGAGAAAAACAATCTTCCTTAAAGCAAGAAAGCTAAGACAATGATAGAGATTGTGATTGAAGTAGTATGATGGCTGAACATGCTCAAGAGCATCAGATAAAATAAAAACAAATTCTGAATGTCTCTAAAAAATGACATATGTGGTGTTTAACTTCATCAAGAATACTGGCTGTTTCATGGATGACATTGTGACTGTTGAAGTTTTTTGCAAATTGATCAAAAACTCCACATTCCATGGAATATGACTTATTTATTTGAAAGACCCTTTAAATGACAAAGAAACCTGCTAGACAATTAATACAAGACCAAAGCACATTCCACTGAATATAATATAACAAAACACATAATATACATAATTATTAGACTAACATAATCAGAAAGCTTTTATTGTTATTATGCAGAAGCACAACAATTATAATGGTCTCATAATTGTCACATTTAAAACTCACATTAAATGACACAGTAATAATTATAGACAAAGATACATAACTTTACATAACTTGATTTGATCATTAATACCTGTTATGACATATTTATGACAGAAGAGAATACTTAGTTAATGTAACAAAGACATTTTAAACAATGTCAACTTTGTATTAAAAGTGTAATTAGTCACCAAGTGACATTTAATGACAAAAGTCATAAATATCCCTGAAGACTTCTTGATGTTCCTGACAGGTGCTATATTTTGTTTATGGCAGTGTCATGTCAGTCTTGTGCACACCCCTTCAAATAAAGTCTTACCAAACAGACGTATTCTGGTTTTGTTATCAAATTAAATAACTGTTTAAATGTATCAACCAAAATCAGCAAACTTTAGCAATTTTCAAAATAACTGATTTTGTGTCTGACACTCCTTACTTTACTACTGTATTTATTTTGCAGCCACTGAGTTCTACAGTTCAGACGTTAAAGTTTGTCTTTAAACGGAATTATGAGAGGAACATGTCCAGTGACAAAAAGCAAAAAAATAAAACCACACCTGGATTGCAGTTGTCTGTCTGGGGATCTATAGCTGGATTCATGTGGTGAAATGCATTCTTCTGCTAAGATGAGCATCTGTAGGTATAGGTATTTGGAGTCCAAAGAGTAACCATCACACTAATGATGAGTAAAGCTGGCCTGCCTCAACAGGTTCAACAGAGAAGTGAGGCAGCAATCAGTGTTTATGTGGAGCTAAAGTTTAATCTGACAAAAGCAACAAGCAGAACTTTGTAAATGGCTTCAAAAGGGTTGCACTGCATGACTTCTCCCATGTGCCACTCACATGCCTTCAGGAGCCATCTAGTGGCGGAAATCATGCAGAGATCTATAGCTATAAGGACCTGGTAATAAAGCAGGGAAGATGTTGGACAAGTCAAACAAATAGTTATTGTTTTCTTGAAGAGATATTTTTAAAATTTATTATACTGGTGCACATATTCTGGGATTGTGTGTTCAGACCACACCAGAACAGTCATTAGTTCAAGTAAAACTCTAAGACAACACAATCTTACAGCATGGAAAACTCTGGTTTTCCGATTCCCTCCATGACTGTTCATGGACAGGAAACAAAAAAGCTGCTTCAAGTAAGAAATAAGTCTTAATAAGAGGGCTGTGGTCAGAAAAACCTGAAACGGAGCCAAGAGGAGAATGAACTACAAGAACGTGTGATGCAGGGAGAAAACACTTTGACTGTCAGGAGGAGTTAACAAACCGCCATGGGTTACAGGCTGCTTAACGCTTCTATAACAGTGCTGCTGGCAGAAGCTGAATTCATATTAGAGTTTTTTATATGTATATATATAAATACAAACTATGTCATTAGCTGATGCAGCCAGAGTCATTTCTGTACCATAACACAGAAAAGTGTGTTCTCTAAAAGTGGATCAGTCTGACCACATAAAGACCTATTTAATGTGAAATTTAGAGAAGTGAGCCTAAGAGGGCATTTTGGTGAATGGTGATATTTGCTCAGATTATACTTTAACTTGTATGTAAATTGAAGGCAGCACAGCGGAAGTTCAGGCCAGAATGTGATAACAGAGGAAAGAAGCCTGTTGTTGGAGTGTGGAATGACCCAGTCTCAGCACACAGCTTGGATTCCAACCAATCTGTAGACTTTAACCTGTCCACAAATAAAAATTGGCAATTTTGCTGCTTTTGAAAGCACTTTGGTACATAATTATGCAATGGGATCCTCAGCAGAAAACACATGGATTCTATAGGCACAGTGCAGCCTGTTAGAAGGCACAATAACAAGGGAGCAGTAATACAGATATGCAGCTCTTTACTTTATTGCAATAAAAACATCTTCAGATTGCAGGGTCTCATTTCTCTTCATAAACAGGTAAAAAGCAAAGCTACAGTAGAAATGTTAAACTTTTACTCTCACTTGGTATATTTTGCAGAACATAGAGTATTTAGAGAGTCTTGCAAAACCTATTTTTACTATTTGAACTGTCACTACTCATGGTAAAACATTCAATGTTGTTTTGGGGATTTCATCTGAAACTCAAACACAAACACTGTAAATTAGGAGGGAAATAGCACGAGGTTTCAGTAACAAAGAGGTTCAAGCCCCTCTGAGTCATCTAAGGTCTATTGTCTTTTTGCCCATCCTATCTGCAAAATATCTCAGGCTCAGCCAGTTCATACCAAATGTTCAAGCCATACAACAAATTCTAAACTGGATTCAAATCTGGACTTTGACTGGGCCATTATAGGTGCCTTCATCTAAATAAAAATGGCCTGTATGTGATCTCATCTGGCCGGAACCTTCGTCCTCATGTTTTCAGTATTCTTGACTTTTCCATGGACCTCAGCATTGCTTACATTTGATAGGTCTTGACTATTCTTTGACTGAAAAACTTTCATAGAAAGTCTTGTTCTCTTGGAGGAAAGAATCCGCTAACAACTGAAAGAGAATGTTTTGCAGCAGAGTTTACAGATTTTGCAGGAAAATTAAAGCTGTCATGATTAAGCAGAAAATCATTATAATTCAGAATCATAAACACTTGGAATGTCAGAGGAATAATCTGTATGATAGAGTTTTTGAAATAGAATAACTTATTGATAACATCTAGTCTATTCAGTTATCACTGAAGCCCTGTCGGGCTCAAAAACTGTACTCATTAATGAAAAGCTTGACCAAAAGCCTAAGTATCATTTTAAATTTTTATCTTAAGCTTTAAGCCTTTACATGGATAGTCTGCTTTCTGATTTACTGACTTCATTGGACTGTACACCTCCTGTTGTCTGAGGTCATCTAATCAGAACACTTTGTTGGAGATCGTTTCCAAGCAGAACCCAGACTGATCATACTCATTCTGCAGCCTGTTTTTCATGAACTATGGGGAGTCTTGACAATGTCCTCTGTTGTTTTATAATTGTTCTCATTTATGTTGTGAACTGTGAAGCGCTCTATAATGTGTGTGCCTCAGAGCATCCGCTGTCCTGTAGAGCCCCCTGGAGGCCCCTGTAGGAGAAGGCATCATGTCGCTCCATCTTTTTCATTAGGAAGAAGCTGTCAGTCATGACTGTTTTTGTCATGACTGACAGAAATTAGTCAAGAATCACTGATAGTTTATTAAAATAGTTTACTGGGCAATAAAAGCAAAAAAAGTAAAGACAAAAGAAAAGAAAAGAAAAAACATACTACTGTTTAAAATTTAACAAGAAATTTTTATCAGTATGATTTTTATCTAGCATAGATTTTTAGTTACAGCAGAACTTCTAAAAAAATCAACCAACTATCACTCCAACTATCATATTAGGTTCTTCTTTTCACTTGTCACAGCGTTATGACTGATAACCTGCATATGAACAGAAAGAGTATTGTGTGTCTGGACTGCATATTAAAAACTCAAAGGTGCATCTTTGTTTACTTATTCTATGAACTTGATCTGAAATATTCAAAATAAAGTATTTTTTTTTAAACAATAAAATAAAAGTATTATGGGTAAAATTGAAAACTTATGTCAGTTGCAAAAATGTACTTTTAAGAATTTACGTGTAAAAGATGAAATGTGTTGAACATGTAGTTAACTGTATTTTTTAATGTATTTACCTTTTTCTAAAAGTTTGTGAATGAGTTCAGAGGCGAGAAAGGTTGGCTTTGGGGCTGGTCGGGGGCCGAGCCAGAGCTCACATTCAGTTGGATGACGTGCAGGGGTGTGTTGTGGACTGCTTCTGAGGACTGCCTTTGGGAAAGAGGGTTATCAGGAGCTGATAAGGACTCCATTTAAAAGGGTTGCGTTAGGATGAAACTGATAAACTACTCCACTACCAGCTGAGGAAAGCAGAGGCCCAGGACTGTGCGGGAATTTGACAAACCATGTTTGTGTTCATTCTATGCATTGCTGGTGAACTTTTTACTCTGGGAGTATTTTGCATGCCAATGATAGACCAGGGGCCACTTGTCACCCATGGCTGGGGCCAGGTGGTCCGGCTCCGGCATCTGTATGCAGCCAAGCCAGGACTGCACCTACTGATCAGTGAGGATGGACAAATCCACGGTTCCGTAGATCAAACTCTTTACAGTAAGTCTAAACATTTGCACAATTTGTAGCAGCAGCCGATTACAGATTCAAAGGTTTTTCACACATGAACATTTGAACTGCAGGCCTGCTGGAGATCCAACCTGTTGGCCCCGGACGTGTTGTGATCAAAGGAGTGGCAACCACACGCTTCCTCTGCATGGAGAGCGACGGCAGATTGTACTCAACTGTAAGCTCTTCAGTAAAAGTTATAAGAGTAGTCCATCTGTCCATCTGTCTGTCTGTTAGGAATTAATTAAATCACTATAAACTAAATTTTAAATACAGCATTAACAAAATGAACCAAACAGATAATTATAGCTGACAGAAACAGTAAAGGAGAGATGTCAGCAGAGTTTAAAGTTATCCCCTTTTTGGTTGCAATTACTTGAACTTCGGCTCTCCTATGTCACTCAAACGTCATCTATGACCCAAGTGGCAAAGTGTCCTGAAACTAACTGTCGCCCCTATCTACACTTTTCATTTGACCTTGAGTAACTGCATCGACTCAGTGGAGTTGTGTCTGACTCAACTCAGCCCTCCACCCACTGGCTCTTTCTTTACAAATTCTGCCACCAATGACCACCATAATACTTAAAGTAACCTCTGATGAAGTGATTTGTAACATCTATGCCATATATGGTGACAGCCATGACCCAGGCTCAAATTGAGACCATCTTGGTTGAAATTGGGCCATAGGTGTCCAAGGTAACTCTTGCCATGGAAACCCAGAAAGGAAAGAGGGAAAAGGTTTTTGAAGACCCATTTTCTGTCTAGTCAAATTTTCTTTTATTCTCCAATTTAAAAGTCTGTGCCTGGTGGCGCAGGGGCAAAAGCACGATCCATGTTGTGCTTTTGCCCTTGTGGTGGTACTCCCAGGTTCGATTCCCGGCCTGGCGACATTTGCCGCATGTCTTCCCCATATCTCTCATTTCCCTCTTTCCTGTCGGACTACCTTCAAATAAAGGCCACTAGAGTCAAATACAGCTTTAAAAAAAAGTCTGCGAAAGAAAAGAAACATCTTTAGAATATTTTTACGTTTTTTTTTCTCCATGTGGAACATATTTTTACTGTTGGGGAGGATAAAAAAAATTACAGTGTGCAAAATTTTATCAATTGTGTTTTTCAATTAAGCATTTCTGACGATAAAAATATATATATTTTCATTTCTAAAGCAAAAAATCAGTTTTTTTCTAGAGTTGTGGGGGGGTTTTATCACTTAAAGCCTGAATGACATTTGGGAAATGTGGTTTGTCAAAGTCTTTCTATTTCTTGCTTAAGTCCTGAAGAGCGAGTGAAAAAAATCTTTGGTTGTATGATTTACAAAGTCTTTTTTTCCTTCTCATCCATCACACAGGAAAAGGAAAAAGTCTGTTATTTTTGCTACAGTAAAGTTTTTTTTCCGTGTGTTCAATGAGAAGGAAAAAATAAACAAAAATGGCATGAAAATAAATAAATAAATAAAAGACCTAGACATTTTAGTTGTGTTTTAGTTGTTTGGTGTAGAAATGAAAGCAATGTATTTTTACAGTGAGAAAAACTTGATAAAAATACAGAATTCATCAAATTTTGCACATTGCAATTTTTTTAATCCTTGAGAAAAAGAATGTTCCACAAGGAGAGAAAATAATTTTAAAATGTTTTAATCTATTTTTTTATTGCACGACATTTAAAGTGACAAGAAACTAAAATTTGTTTCAACTTGGAAAATGGGTCTTTAACTGAATTAAACTGCCTTTCAGGGAGTTTAACGTAGTACAATCTAACATAAGTTCAACTCTTTAACGAAACTGTCATTTTTGAGTAATTTTTCAGTTCTGCACATTTTCTTGATGCTACTTTTACTTCTTCACAAATAAAATTTGTATTTTAATCTATTTAATAAAACTTTCCATTGCTTACTTACAGTACTTGTTTTTCACCACATTATGACAAGAAACATTCGAAACACAGCTGATCAAGTCAGATACAGTAGCAAATTGCCCGATATATTTAAGCTTTCCAAACCTCACAATGTGCTTGGTCTGTACTTTACAAAGTACAATCCAACAATAAACAACAAAATTTCAACCAATATGGCCAGTTTAAATTTTTACTAGATATATGAAGTAGTAGTTGGCCCATGGTCACTCCTCAGGCATTTCACTGATCCCTGTCTCTGTGCAGTTGATGTTGCATTTCAGGTGCAAAGGCTAGAATGTTTGTGTCATGAAATCCTGACTGCCTAAATCCCTCTGAAGTATCCATTATTTACTGCCTTTCACAGCAGCATCACCAGTTCTCATATAAAATTTGCTTGAATTGGTTTTATTTTTATTTTTTTACTTTGAGGCTTTTACAGTCTACAGATTCAATTATAGTTCAACTGCTGGGAAGCGGTGACTCGCCTGCCTGAGTGAGAGACTCATGGTGTGTTCTCTTTATACATGAAACAGAGAAACCTTTAAAAGCAAAAGGTTTTAAAGCAAAACCTTTTGCTTTTGCAGAGCCAACCGAGGTACTGGCTCTGCTGTACCTCGGTTGGTATTGCAGAGCTAGTTGCTTCTCAGGAAATATTGTTGAATTTGCTCATTGCTGATTTTGTCCTGAGAAAATGGCCAGGCTAACTACAATTATCAGAACCAGGTGACTCCAGCCTCTCTGATGCACTCTATCAATGAAGGAACAGAAGTAGAGGTTGTTTGATTATGTCTATAAACAAAATGAGAAACAAAATGTTTAAATTACTGAAATTATGAATATCTTTTAAACACAAAAACAATGTTGAATATAATATAATATAATATAATATAATATAATACAATATAATATAATAGTAAGGTAGTTCTGAATTCAGTGGAATCCCTGATTTCCTTCAAGATTTCAGCTTCCATGTGTAAACGGCACATAGGAGAGGAGCAGCTCTTACGTCACATTTCGTTTGCCAACTTGAAAATTAATGACAGAAAGCTGAACTTAATATCACACCAAGATACACAATATGACTCAAACGGTAAATTAAATATATTATGACAATGCTTATTGCAACTTATTTTATAAAAATGATCTCTACACTATTTTAGCTCAAATTAAACAACTAAATGTTTGAGATATTTGATCATTCAGATTTTTTGCAGTTTTGGTGCTGTTTAACAAAAAACGTTTCATGCCATCCAAGCCTCAATTCATTTTACTTTGATTATCAATTATTTCCATCAATTTTGATAATACTGGCATCCCCTGCAAGGAAATGGGATTATGTGATTCCAGTAAATAATGTCTACCAGTTGGAAAGCATCTAGAGTTGAGGTCTGTCGTCCTGAACTTTCTCAGATGTTATGAATATGTATATTTATAGCATATAATACTTGAACACCTTTTATTTCCAATCAGTTGAAAAAAATCCCCACCGAATCAGAAACCAAAAAATATTTATTTTGTTTGCATTAATTTAAGAAATGGATGAAGTAGGAAATAATAATAATAATAATAATACATGTGGTGTGAAATGAGCCAGCAAAGGGAAGCACTGCCTCAGAACCAGTTTTTACTGATACTTTACTAATTTGTATAAAAGTGGTAAAGGTACAGTGTTGGAACATTGACAAATAAAGTTCCAGAGAGATATCTGCTGACCCAAGCTGTCCTCTCTCATGTTGTCAATCAGCTTTCATATTTGTAAAACACAACAGTCTACTTAGCCATTCAAACAGTCCACAGGTTCATCAACCTTTGTCCAGTACGGCATGGGGTAGGATGTGTTTGCAAAGTAAAAAGCTTAATGAAAGGCCCTGCAGCAGCAACAACAACCTTGGCCTCTGGCTTGCTGTCTTTCGCCAAAGTCAACAACCATCGAAGAACCTAGAGGACCATATAAGTGATTTTGTTTCTGCTGTTGTTTCATTTCTATAAAGGGAGCTAATGTCATATATATACACATAAGGCCTGTAAACAGATTATTGATAATATATTTTCATATAATACAACAGAGCCAGTGACAGATACAGTACATCTATTCAGGAAGCTCCTAATCTCTACCTTATTGTGTAACTCTTCTCAGTTGAAACTAAAAAATAAAATGAATAAAAAACACAGAAATAAAAATGAAAAAAAAACAACTATGAACTTTAATTAGTGCAGATCAAGAAAGATCTTGTGAAATTCCAGAATTCCAAATAAATGTATTACCTAACAGATCTTTTGTGTCAAACAACACAACATACGTTTGGATGTAAACTCAACATGTTTGGATAAGCTCACATCAGAATATCCCTGATCTTTTCCAGGAAACATACAGCAGAGCTGACTGCACCTTCAGAGAACAGATCCAGGCAGACGGCTACAACGTCTACACCTCTGATAGCCATGGAGCCCTCCTCAGTTTGGGAAACAACCAGCAAAGACACAGCGGCTCAGACCGTGGTGTTCCAACTCTGGCCCGCTTTCTTCCCAGGTTAAACACCCTTCAGCAGGCCGTCCCCACAGAGCCGGATGTTCCTGATCAGCTCAGTCCAGAGAAAGTACAAGAGACTGTGGACATGGTGGCCTCCTTTGGCAAGCTCTCTCATATAATTCACAGTCCCAGCTTCCATAAGAGATGAAGCGGCTGGTCCGAAACAGCTGTGAAGGGATGTGCTCAGGGACACCCAAGCACTACTTCCTGCATGTTGTAAACTCATGGACAGACAGGAGTTGCGACTGGTCAGCGCATAGAAATGTTGGTGGCGTGGCTGTCCAGCCGGAGATGCAGCGAGGCATGCAGAGTGGAGGCCGACACCTGGAGGGAGTTCAACCCTCCAACCTGCATTTACACCCACTCAACAAACATGGGAGGTGTTCTCAGTTTTCCATCCTTCCAAAAGCTTTTTCCACATGAAGTATGTTTGCTCTGAAACAGTGACTAAAGTGCACTGATAAACCGCTGCGTTAGTGGACGGCTGGCAAAGGAAAAGACTTGCACAACATTCATCTGATAGTTTCAGTGCTATGTGTGATAAGTCACCCGCTGATGTTAGAGAGTCAATGATATATCTGGTGGTTTTTTTGATAAAATGCTTCTATTAACTGCACAGAAGGAAAAATGCATCTTTTGGGGTTCTGGTCCTTTCAAAACCAGAACCACAATCATACCAAGAGTTAGTAAGTTCTCCAGACAAAAGTATTGTTTTACAATACTTGTATTTATTTAGTTATTTAAATGATGTTAGTCTTAAATTTTAGTGTTTACCTCCATTTGTACTGGATGTGTGCACATGTTCAACAGTGAAAGTGTTTAAACATGTTTCAAAATAAATTGTTGAAATTAAACATTGTAAGCTGATGTGACAGTACTTTGTGACATTAAAAAAAACATATTTAAATAAGAATTTCTAAGCATTTTCATTATATTACAACATTTGATTTTAGATTACAACCAACAGAATTACAACTGGTTGAATAAATATTGAACACGACAGTAAATGTATTTCTCCTTTTAAGATGAAATCCAACCCAGACGCTGACATCAACCAAAGCAATCCAGATATACAAAAAAATCAAGACAAAGCCAAGTGTTCATCCTTCATGTGTTCATCAATAAGTGTTGAACACATGAGGAAAATTATAATTAAAAAACACACAAGAAACTAAGAAACCAAATCTGTCATTATTACATTATTAGCTAATTTAATATTAAGAGAAGGGCAATGAAAATATTTATCTTTACCCTTCACTAAGTTGTGATGCCACATAAACATAACAGTGTTTTCCCTGCTGTACATCATACCAATGGCAGTGGTTACATAGTGCAAAAACAGAATCATACCAAGTATTTTTGATGTTTCTAGTGAAGATACTTTAGTAAACTTGAAAAAATAACTGTCTAACAAGGAGTTTGTTCTATATGACTAATTAGCCCTAAAATAAGGATTAATTCAAAAATAAAAAAATATCTTTATAAAAAATATCTAAATAAATATCTAAATAAAAAATATCTAAAATGGTATTTACAAATACCATTTTAGAGTTTGTCATCCATGTCCAAATGACAAACAGAAATAGCACCTCTAAAAAAATCTAATGCAGAATTAGGAAGAATTATCTACACTAAGTCATCTGAACTGGCTCTGCTAAATATCAAACAATTATCAGGACTTTTACTTCATGACTTCATCACTGAGCACAATAGAAACAGAAACGAGGTTGGATGAAAGCAGAGAGGCACTTAAGCTTCAATACAACTTACAAACACACTTTTAAGGTGAGAATAGAAAGCTTGAGAGTCTTCTACAATATTTCATTATTCACTAAGCTCTAGAAAAGATTTGCCTGGGCACACTTGTGATTAATTATGCTGATCATCTAATCTTCCTGCTTCTAACATTGACTTTGAAGACAAAAGGTTCACTTATTAAATATGTAGGTAAGCTTAGGTCTTATAATGAGGCAATCAGAGGAATGCACTTCATCTGGCATTAACCGCAACACTAGACCTGTAATATGAAAGACTGTAACACAATATGATTCTGTACATTCCATTAATTTTAACATGAATTTATTCCCCAGAAGGCTCCCAAAATTAACATTTCTGATTTTAGTTTTAAGCATATCATTACAACACACATGATATACTGTAGACCTAAAGTTGATAGTTTAGGTCTATTGCTACAGATTTGGAAGTAACACGGCTACTGGGAAAAAACACACTGCAGGTTTTTATAGGCTGACAAAAAATTCATTTTCTTTAAAGAAACCTGTTGACATTTATACCATAGCTGATATGCTGATATTAGTAAATAAATAAATGCATTAAATCTGTGACTACAGAAATATTCCATTAATCTAGACTCAAGATTCACAGTGCATGTTATATTTATTTATAGAATTATCAAATTATTTCATATTAGGTAACATTGCAACCAAACTCACCACTAAATAGAATGGAAGAAACTTTTCAAAGCTTCAATCTGGTTGGAAGAATACGGAAAAGTCCAAAGGAAGAAAACAGACTCCAGGTTAGCCAGGGGCCACTAGAGGGCCACATAAGGCACTCATCCCAGTACAGGCTAAATCCTTATAATTTGAACAAATAACATTTTCCTTCATAGTATTAAAGATAAAACTATTCATTACACCTCTACCCCCAATGTACTTAAATACACATATAAATATCTTAAACTTTCCAACAGTGAAACATTCAGGAAATGAAATCTGACTGGATGCAAGTGAGCCACATGCAGAGCAGGTAGGAATGGATCTGTGGCTTCATGGGAGAAACAACTACATGTTGTAAAGCAGTCAGTCTGGACCAGGGGTCTCCAGGCCTCGAGGCCCGATGTCTCTGCTTCGACACACCAAGTCAAATAATGAGGTTATCAGCAGGACCCTGGAAAACTTGACTATATACTGAAGAAGTAATTCAGTATATTAATTCAGGTGTTACACCAGGGACACATCTAAAAGATGAGGACACCGAACCTCAAAGCCGGGGTTTGAGGAGCCCTGGTCTAAACCATCCAAAAGTCTGAAGGTGACTGCAGCTCACCAGGCCACATCAAGCAGCAGCCTTCCATGTTGGTAAAAGGCCCTCAATGATGCCTTTATATGATCACATCACGTTGTAGCTGAGACATTTGCACACCCCACTACCTGACCCCATGCAAGCCACAACGTCACTCCTTCAGTATTCCAGACCCAGCTTGTGCAGTCTAGCACTATGAGGACGTCCTCCAGGGCTGCTGACCTTCAGACAATCACATGGAACACTGTCGCCCCCTGCTGTGGGTCCCGAGGACAGGCCATTCCAGCAAATCAAATCATAGACATCCCATGGTCTGCATGTGGGTTTGAACTGGTGCAGAAATGAAAAAAAAAAAAGGTTGCTTGAAGAAACGCGGTGGAAATAAAAGTACCGTAAGTGTTTTGCATAAAATAGCAATATACACTGATGTAAACCCGAGTAATCATCTGCTGATTTCATTTTTCAGCTACATGTTTTATATCATGCTGGAAGCCTCTCAGGATTGTTCTCTGAAACATTTCAGTGAGGGCTGCACTGATTGCAGTTTTCTGGCCGTTCACCGATCTTTTAAAAAGCCTGACCTGCAAATTCTCATTTCAGCCAATACCAATGTTTTTTTGTCTGAAATGTTGCTAAATACAGCAAGAAAGTTGCATAATTGTTAACTGTAAACGTGCAGACAGGGCTGCATGGGAGCTGAAGACAGTGGTTGATTTCTAGACCTTTGTTGAGGTAGATAAGATCGGTGGATAAGATCAGCATCACATGTAAAAATTGGCCAATCAAAGATCTCCCAAAATTAAGGAAATCGGCTCTAATAAATCAGTGCACCCCTAATTTCAGGGCAAAGTGAGACAAACGGAAAAAGAGAAAGACTTTGCTGTGATATTGAGCAACTAAGCTGTGGACTGTTGGCACCAAGATGCTGAGCTACAGGCCAGCCTCGCTTGTATCAGTGGTCACTGCCTGGTGCTGATTTGTTGCTGGGTAATAACGTTAGTTATTGCCTTGCTGATTCCAGGGACTGCTTGCAGAGCCAGGACTGTTTGGAGTTATTTTATTTTTTATTGATATTTCCAACTAATTTAAATGCTTCAATTTAGTTGAGTTTTTTTGTTTTGTTTTTAATAAATCATAAATTTTGCATTGTCTTTAATTGCATAGTAAACAAGGCCACATTTACCCAGTGCTAAATCTGGTCAACCCAATTTTATTAAATCAATTGACTGCAATACAGCAAGTTGTTTTTTCCAACTGGATCCAAAACCTTTTGTATGCTCTTTCATTTTGGTTGTTTTAGGTTTTGTTAAAGAAGAATACTTGATGATTTTGGCCCATGTGACAAAGTTGGGACACCACTGCCTCACACCGGTGTTATCTAAAAAGTTCACAGAACAGTTCACCTTGTACCTGGATGAAGATCCAGGTACAAAAAAAGCATCAAATAAAACTTCCTTACAGTATGTGATAATACCCGCTTATGACTTAATGTGACATTTCTTGTGCAAGACTTTGTTGAACCAACTTTACATTTTTGTAAAAATCATAAGAATTTTGATTTATTGTCATGATAAATTCCATTTGATGTTTAAAGCCCCCAAATGTTTTACTAATTTCTCCACTGTTTTTTCAATGAATATAAATAAACATAAAAAATTTTAATGATTAAATCCAGTTACTGTGTGCAGTCTAGTGATACAAATCATGCTTCTTTATTAACCTTTATACATTTTCCAGACAGTTGAGTTTTTCCATGTGGGGGAGGCTAATGGTTTTTTTATTTGTGGGTTTATTTTTATTCATTTATGCAGCCCATTGAGCTGCTTTTAGTATGAAAGGTGCTTTATAAATAAATAAATTGATTGACTGATTGATTCTATGACTAGCGTCCTATTACAAATGTAATAGGACAGAATATTTGTGCTTGTGGGGCTGTGACTGCTAATACAGATAGTTACCTAAGAAAGACATAATAATAATAATTAGGTTTTATCACAACTTTTATCATTCTCACAATAGCACAATTAAATATTGTGACAAAACTTGAAATCCATATAGCCCAGCCTACAGGGTTGGAATCAAAAGGTGGTTCAATAAAGTTAACATTGTGCACGTTTATGTAACGTGCTTGCTGCAGTCCTTTAGCATCCTCCTGTCATAAAGCCTGGCATTTTCAAAGGGCTGTGTCGTAACCTGGCAGGTTAAGGTTCCAGTGAGGCAGTTAGCAGGAATCCTCCAATCACTGAACATTATTTCTGCTGCAGGCTTCAGTTAAAACTAAAATCAGCACATGAGCCCAGATCCTGTCCTTCCACTGGACTCCATGGTGAAACGATCTGTGTTTGCCGTTCAATTCTCCGATCAACTCCTGCATTAAACGTTTAGGATCTTGTCTGCAACAGAAAACATGTCAGCAGAAGACGGATCTGCAGAGGACCTGGGACCGCTTTGGCTCATACCCAAAGCTTACATGGGTTCTGTTCATGAATAAAACATCTTCATTAAAAAAAAGATAATTAAAAAATATCCCCGAGATTTTCAGCACTAATCTTTGGTGTTTCTTCCAGCTCCTGACAAAACAAACTGAGCAGCAGGTAAAGCGCCCTGCTGCACCGACAGAGACCCTCTGGCTGTAGGACGATGAGTCATCCCTACCGCTCACAGTCAGAGCCAGCATCGCTTTAAGGCACTTTCCTGACACTTACAGGTTCCTTCGAGTCCTCTAAGAACCAAACCCTTATCTGACTCAGAGCTCAGATGACTAACATCACATCTGACAGGTTAAGCTGCCTCCAGCATGGCAGCTATAAAATCTGCTGGTGTAGCTCCAAAGAGTTGCCGGTGAAGGAAAACAGAAGAGAGTGATGCTGACAAGGAAAGTCAGTTTTAGTCAGAGAGACTTGAAGAAGGAGAGGATTGTTCTCAGTTTAAAGCAGCTGGCCTCCTATTGGCTGCTGGATAGAAATTATTGTAAAAGCCCCAGGAAGTGTCCTCATCAGTGTCCTGCAGAGAGCTGGAGGTCTCAGTGTTTCATTCTGTAGTAAACAAATGTTGCTACGACAACAATTGAAGCAACAATGGCTGCGTTCCTCCAAGGAAAGCTTTGGATGACACCAACCTGGAAGCATCAGGAGGAAGCAGGTTAGAGGCTCTGGCCTATTAAAGCAACACTTTATGATGATGTCAGAGGCAGCAGTCACTCACCCAACCCCCCTGCTGCACCAGCCAGGGGTACAGCAGCTCCCTGATGACCTGCAGGACCCAGCTGATCACCATCCTGATGTTCTCCAGATGATTGGTGGTGAGGGCCTGGAAAAGAAACAGCTGAATGGGTCAGAGCAGGCTTTATGTTTCTGTCTGACCTACACATCAAATACAATGTTGGGAGTTTTGTTATGAATGAGACACTGCTTTAAGTGCCTGTAATATTTATGACTGGTTTTCCCACCCTGAGAGCGTCCTGCTGGAGGGTTCAGATCTCAGGAGTGGCTGACAATACAGCAAATAAACAAAAGCTAAATAACAATGCGAACACTCTTATTCTTTTTGTGCAGCATGGGAATGATAAAATACAGACAAATATTCCTTCTGAATAGTTCATTGACATCTCTGCTGCTAACTGCTGCCTCCTTGTGGAGAATATGAACTAAACTAGAAACATTCTGTATTCATGTGTCAATTTTACCAAGATTGTGGTCTGTTATTAATGTTGCTGTTTTGGCTGATAACTGATATTGTATACATTTATTTCACTATCCTTTTGACACCTTGAAAAAAAACGACCACACCACTGACTTCACCACTGCTGCAATGCTTCAGCTAAACTCCCACAAACCTTTGCTGCATCACTGTCACATGGCCATCCTCTTCTTCTCACTTCCAGAAACCCAGATAAAACTGGACTGTTAATATCAGTCCAGTTTTATCTATCGAACTGATTGACATGTTAAAAACAACTGACGTTAGCCGATACCAGTGTTAGTGCAGCAATATCCTGCATTCTAGTCATTTTTGGATTAGCTTCACTTATATATATTAAATATATTATCTAACAAATCTCTCCTATCATGGGCCTTTAATCAGACTTTTTCCTGGATTTTGAGAAAATCTCAGCTAGACTGTGTTAGCTATTAGTCAGACACAGAAATGAATGGACTAGATCAGTTACCCTGTATATGAGTCTATAAGCCAGATGAAAGAGCGCCACCACCCGGCCCCAGTTAATGCCATCAATGAAGATGCTCCTGGCCACCATCATGAAGACTTCCTTCGCACAGTTTCCCTGAACCTGGTTGATCAGTCTGGGAGGAGGAAAAATTCAGAGAAAAACAGGATTATTAGGTATGGCAAACAGCACCGAACAATCCGCACACTGAAACTCAGACACGCGCACCCCCGCACACACACATACACACACACACAAAATCACCCATCAATGAAGGGCAATATTCCAGGGAAAAATCTGAACAAAGTACAATAATCAACCTTGCATCATTTTATTTTACCTAAAAACGTACATGCATGTTGTCCACCTTTTTTATGTCTTAAGGGAATTAGAAACACTTTTGAAAAAAATTCTGACTTTAAGAATAATAACTCAGGCATGAAAAGGCTAGTCTACAGTGTATGCACTGCTGCCCTGGGGCAGACTCACAGAAGGAACACTGAATCATCGGCACCACCAGCAGGCATAGCGTGTGAAGTGTCTTGCCCTAGAACACAATACCTGAGATGGGTGGAGTGGTGGTTTGAAAAGGCAACCCTTCCAGTGGCCACTGCCACTGGCAGCATCAATTCTCAAACAAATGCCTCAAGATACCTTAAGATGGATTCAACCCAATTCTACAGACAGGTTCAAAGTCAGCTACGTTGATTTTGATTTCATAAGAGTTAATTTTTTTTGAGGCATGAGCAAAAAGACAATATACACTCATATTCAATAAATTGTCCTAAGTGTTCAGATGAGATTTTTGTTCTCTCTGAACAATAAACACCTTCATTTAAAAACCATCTGACATTTAAATAGGTTTGAGTTTAGAAAATAGAAAATATGGAAGGGAGCAAACACTTTTCACAGAAGTTTGCATTAGATTTAAATGTGTTTATGATTAGACTGACTTGACTAAATATTTCTTTAAATAAATTAGATCTGCTTCGTAAAGTGCCTTGAGGCAGCAGTTGTTGTCAGTCAGTGCTATACTGATGCAATAAGTTGGTTCTGTACTCAGTGCAGTGCTTACCGCTGGAACTCTACATTTCTGTTCAGTTCGTCTGCTATTTTTAGCAGCTGATCCACCACTTCTTTTACTTCTGGATCATCTTGTTCATGTGGCCTTCCTCCCAGATCCACAGAGTTGACATGGCGACCAGGATCCTCCGTGCTTATACGCTCTATCACGTACCTGGAACACATACCACCCATTGGCAAATAGGGTCAACACACAGTTTATGCAAATAAATGGGAAAATAAAATGTAGGGTTCAATTTTTATTCCTGTGACTGAGGCCTTTACTAAATCTTAAGGATAAAATATACTCATCTTTAATCTACTACATTTTTTGTATTCAGTTTAGTAATACAAAAGCATAGTCATGCTGGACATTTTACTAAGATTGGCTCAACAAAACATGGCAAAGATACTCAATCTGAACAGTTTAGGACATTGCATGTTTTTGTTTTTTTTATCTTTTTTTTAAACTGGGAGCTCCGTGTAATGTTTAGATCATTTTCTACAGAAATCAGACAACTATTCTCGTTTCATTAAAATGTTGTGTTTATGGTTAATTTTTAACCAAAGACAAAAGAATCAAACTTTTGTTAGATATCAACAAGGCATTTCGGTCCATACAACAGCTGCTCACTGAATGATCTTAACGTTATCCATAACTTTGAGAGACGTTTGCAATGTAGAGAAACTAAACTTATCAACCTAACCTGCATGCGTTAGGCCAGAGGACACATGCAGAAACATCCCAGTGCAGGATTCTAAACCAGAGTCCAGCTCCGCCACTGCTTCATGAGGGTGGTGGCAGGGAGGTCTTCTGACCACAAACACATGGAGTCTACTGAGAAATCATACTTAATCTCATATTTAGTTCCCTCCACTGACTGTCTATCAAATTCAAGTTGGGACTTGCTGCTTCAAACGTGAATATATTGTCGAGTTAGTGTGAATGAAGTGGATGTGGATAAAGCTGGAGAGTGAGAAAATAAAATGTATGGTTCAATTTCCATTTTCAATTTCACTCTACTCAGAGGCATCCTCAACAAACAGCCAGAGCAGGAAGAAACAAGTCAGACCAGTGAGTATTTATAGACGCCATGTTCCTGAGAGAGGCGTCATAACATCAGATCATATGTTAATACATATGATCTCATGTCATATGTCATAGCATATCCCTCTGCAGGAACCAGAGTCCAGTTGAAGCTTTCGATATAACTGAGGAGAAAATTTGGTAACCGAGTTTGGTTCTGGTTCTGTTCTGTACATTTGTTAGCAGATTTTTGTTAGCAGACTTCTAGAGCCCACAGTGGAAACACACCCAGAAAAAGGTGGATAAAATGTTCCCGGGAATAAAAACAAACATTGAGGAAGTCATTGTGGAAGTATGCCTAGAATAAGACTCACCCTCTGAGCACCACCACGCCCTGCTCCAAGATGGGGTCGTCAAAGACATCTGAAAGAATCATGTCAATAATCATTAATATGGAAAGAACTTAATAATTCCAGCCCTCATTACATTATGGTGCAGCACCGTTACATCTAGATGCTCTGGGTCTAAAGCCAAAAAAGATGGCACAAATTATATCTGTGTGCTGAATGTTCCATAAATTAATTTTGTGCAGGCAAAATATGTTTGAGTGGGATAGATTAATGAAGCCAAACTGACAATATTGAAAAACAAAATGATTAAACTCCTATCCCCCAAAGTGACCGATTTATTTTTTCCAAACAGCAATTTAGAACTCCTCAGACCTTTTGGCTTTCACATCAATTTCTATGTAGTTCCCCACAAACAACTTCATGGATCTGATGTATGACTCGATTTAAATTTTTTGCCTATCTTCTTTGCCTTTATTGCATGGTTGGCTTGCAGATTAGATAAAGAAGACAAACTATCTGCTCGTTGTTGAAAAAAAAAACAACATGGCTCACAGCTGCTCAATTCTGCACTTGGGCCAGGTGTGGCAGAAATCTAGAAGTCATATTTCATTTTTGGCAGATTTTGATCTAGACCAGAGCCAAAGTGTTTTGTTTTTTTTCCAGGTATCAGGCAGGCTCATGATCCCAGTTAAATCCTCAGGTGACTGTTATGCAGATCTGGTGCCTTAACGTCAAGAAAATTATGGACAACCCCTCTCCTTCCCCCTGGAGTGTCCTCATCATAAGACTGGTTGACAAAAAAAATGCCACTACCTTCACTCAGATGCTTCGCTGTAATACAGACTGCTACAGAAGACCCTTGTTGTAGGTTTTTTCTTTTCCTCTCTGTTTCTCTGTTCCTCTCTCTTTTAGCCTCATTCAACTGCTTACACGCACACGCTGCAGCTTACATGTTTATGTGTGACTGCTGGCAGTCACACATAAACAGACTGAAAGTGATTAGACTATCATTTAGGGAGGGTACAGATTGCAGAGAAGAATAAAAGCTAAACTCGCTACAATCTTTACCTCACTTGGTTACATCCATAAGGTGAGCTGAGTGTGGCCCAGAGCTGGACGGTTAAAGTAACTCTGTATCTGTTCCATTTATATGATATGTGTGGCTTGTAACATTTGATCATTTTTCAGCACTAAAGCCTGTTATTGTACATAACCAAATCTCATTATTTCTCAAGGTAATTTACACTGAGGAGTTCTGGTCTTTTCCTGAAACCTGGCAGAGCAAAGAGGCAAAAAATGATCTGTGGATCAAAAATCCACCAGATCACCTGTCCACCAGCCAGTGGGCCGTGGGCAGATACAACTCAAAGAGTTTTATCTACAACTCTTTGAAAGACCTTATGAGTTACAGCTATTTCTATTTGGGCTCAATAAAATAGCAGAACACATTGTTCATAATATTCCAACCCGCACATCTTTCCTAGAATTTGACTGTTAAAATCTATTCTTAAGCATGTCGGATTAAAGTTCCAGGACTTTCTGCCAGTGTGAATAGTTTCTGCCACAACCTGGTAAAACGCGGCTCACTGAAGGCCTGAAACACTCCAGATAAGGAAGTTTAGGACAAGTTGGTTAACTAAAGTCCGAAACAAAACATAGAGGAAAAACAGACAACTGAAGATTACTAGACGACATTCAGTCTGTGTGTTTAGTTCCGTATGAGGTAAAGTAGCCTTAGGCCGCTGTCTCTCCTGGATGAACCAGACATGGCTCCACGTACCTCCTCCGCCCTCAGCGCCTTGCGGTTCCACCTCGTCTTCTAGTTCCCCGACCTCTCGGTCCGCCATGACTACAACTCTTCTTTCGGCTCTAACTGGGTTTTAGACGCTTAGTCTACAGCTCAGGACCGAACATGGAGGGAATAATCCACTGTAGTCTGTGTAAACCCACTATGTTGAATGCTTTATTTTCCCTCTTTCCACGGAAGTAACGCGGAAGCACCGGGTCAGCGGAACCACGCCTCCCTTATCCACGAACCACTTCAGTTAGGGTGTGAGCACGCCAGGCAAAAACCCGCTGGTCACAGCAAACCGGTTTAGTGTTATAATTAAACAGAGTTTATGAGAGTTAAAGTTGTTTTAAATAAATTATTAATTTTATTCAATAAGATTTGGAAGGAGGGGAGACTGCCTTGTAAGTGGAAAGAAGCTATTATTATTCCGTTGAAGAAACCTGGGAAAGATCAGAGTAACCCTGTAAATTACAGACCAATAGCTTTAACATCTAATCTGTGTAAACTGATGGAAAGGATGGTGAATGAGAGATTGACACAATATTTGGAGTCAAAACATTTAATTGCTCCTTATCAGAGTGGTTTTCGTAGAGGGAGAGGAACAATGGATCCTATTTTATGTTTAGAGGATGATATTAGAAAAGCTCAGATTAATAAAGAAACTGTTGTTGCTGTGTTTTTTGATGTGGAGAAAGCATATGATATGTTATGGAGGGAAGGGTTAATGATTAAATTACATCAGATAGGTATAGGAGGTAATATGTTTAATTGGTTATGGGATTTTTTAAGGGATAGAAATATTCAAGTTAAAATAGGATGCCAGTTTTCGGAAATATGTAAAATAGAAAATGGAACCCCTCAAGGAAGTGTGGTAAGTCCAACATTATTTTCAGTTATGATCAACGATATTTTTAAAGAAATATCCATTGGTTTTGGTAAGTCACTTTTTGCTGATGATGGAGCATTATGGAAAAAGGGAAGAAATGTGGACCATCTTATTGTTAAAATACAGGAAGGTATAGATAAAGTGAGTAAGTGGGGAGTAAAGTGGGGCTTTAAATTTTCAATTGAAAAGACAAAAGTAATGTTTTTCACAAATAAAAAAATAGGGGTTGATAAAAAGTTGTGTTTATATGGGAAAGAGTTAGAAAGGGTTGATTGGTTTCGTTTTTTGGGAGTAGTTTTTGATAAGAAACTAACTTGGGGAAATCACATAGACCATATTATGGAGAAGACTAAAAAGGTTCTAAACATTATGAGATGTTTAGCTGGGTTGACATGGGGTGCAAATTTCGATTCCCTTAGAAATATATATGTGTCTCTAAGTGTGGTGTATGGATCAGCAGCTAAAACTAGGTTAAAAAAGTTAGATGTTATTCAAGGCCGAGCACTGAGAATATGTTTAGGGGCAGTTAAATTAACACCAATATGTGCATTACAAGTAGAGTCAGGAGAAATGCCATTATGCATTAGAAGACAGCAGCTAATGGTAAATTATTGGATAAGTTTAAAAGGACATAATGCAGATCACCCAGTTAAGAAATTATTAGGAGAGTGTTGGGAAAGAGGAAAGAAACAAATGGATAGTTTTGGGTGGGTTGGGGATAATAGAGCGAACATTTTTAATGTATATTATAAGGAATTTAGTCCAACTGTATTGTGGCCTTTGAGACCGACATGGACTTGGAAATATATTAATGTAGACAGAACACTAACAAATATTAGGAAAAGGAAAACATTAGATACTTGCCAAGAATTTTATAATCAAATGCAGAATAAATATAATGAATATTTGCAAATTTATACGGATGGGTCGAAAGACCCTAAAAGTGAAGCAACCAGTATAGCTGTAGTGATTCTTGAATTAAAGATTAGTATTTCAAAAAGAACATCTGATTATTTGAGTGTATTTGTGGTAGAACTAGGTGCTATTTTAGTAGCTTTAGAATGGGTGGAGGAAACTGATAGGAATAAAATAATAGTTTGTAGTGACTCTCTATCTGCGTTGACGAGTATCGGAAAGGGACGTACAAAAAATCATCAAAATATTTTATATGAGATTATGGCGGTTCATCATAGGATATGTGAACAAAATAAAAATGTTGTATTATTCTGGACTCCTGCTCATGTAGGTATTATGGGGAATGAAAGAGCAGACAGGCTGGCTAAGGAGACAATTAAAAAAGATGATATTGATATGCAAATAAAGTTATCTAAATCTGAATAATTTGGAAAGAAAGCAAGAAGATATGGGAAGATAGGTGGGTAAATGAAATAAATGGAAGACATTTATTTAGAATACAAAATACAGTCGATGTAGAAAGGATCAGAGGATTAAACAGGAGGGAAGAGATAATTATAAATAGAATACGAACTGGGCATAGTTTCCTAAACGGAACTCTTTTTAAGATGGGGAAACATCTTACTGGTTTATGTAGATGGTGTGATGAAGTAGAAACAGTGGAACATGTTTTGATTAAATGTAGGAAATACGAAAGTCAAAGAAGATTATTAAAAACAGAACTAGGTGTTAGTAGGGAATTGAAATTTGAGAAGGTGATCGATCAGCTGAATAATATTGAGGGGAAAAAGAAGATTTTTCGTTTTTTAAAAAACACTGGGATTTTTAAGAGTCTTTGAGGAGTAGGTGGTAGGAGTCAATAGAGGGCAGTAGTGCAACATAATTGGATGCAAGCTGCCGTTAAAATCTAAAGAAGAAGAAGAAGAGAGTTAAAGTTATGTCTCGATTGAACAATTAATCCAGCTGTGAATTTCTGTTGTTCACCATTTGCAGCATTTTGTCTCAATGCCTTAAGTGATGAGCAGAAACGACGGAAGCCCCTATTTGCCACTCCGAAAAAAACATATATCTCTTAATAATAAGATATTATCTCACAATTATGACCTAGGTATCGTACAATTAAGAGATATCTTATTATGACATAATATTTCTTGAGAGAGCTTGAATTGGCTCCCTAGCATTCGAAAATGGATGAGAGTTTGACTTGATAATATATAAAGAAATGGAAGTTAAGATCGTTGAGCAATAGTTCAGAAGTGGTTTGACAAGGGTGACCATAATTTGATTTCTAAGAAACTCTTGGCCTATGTCCTGAAAGTCTTCAGTTAAATAATCAACATCAGTACTGACAAATATTCCTAATTTCTTAACATATTGGTATGAGGTAAACCATACCACCACATCTTAAAAGACTTTCACCCCGTTGCATTAACATCTATCATTATGAAGTGCTTTGAGAGGGTGATTAAGGACCACAACATCTCTATACTGCCTCCGTCATTTGACCCATTCGAGTTTGCATACAAACCTAACTGCCCGACTGAAGATGCCAGAGAAAAGAAACACCCATGTACGGATGCTGTTTTTGGACCCAGGATCTGGTATGCAAACTGGGCTTCAACACTCCACTGTGCAACTGGCTGCTGGACTTCCTCACAGACAGAACTCAGTCTGTCCGTGTGGGTAATAACACCTTCAGTGCCATTTCTTTGAACACTGGCTCCTCTCAGGGCTGTCTTGAGCCCCTAACCTCAGGACAGCCAGTTTCTGACAGAAGTGAGGCTGCCATGTACCAGCACCACCAACCCATCTGACCACCACCAGCTTTAAATTGTTTTAATAACATATTTTACACTTAACCCTCCTGTTATATTAGTTTATGAGGTACAGCAATAATGTTTCTGGGTCAATTGACAAGCTGATTAAAATCAATATAAATGAGTCATGCACAGAGTATTTTTATGTTTCCCCACACACAGCAAATTCAAAAGTGTTAAATGTTTTGGTGTTAGTAGACTTTATGCAACAGCAGAGTTAATTTTACTCTAATAGAGTCACATTCTGTTTATGTAACTCTGGGGTGTATATTATTATTAGTAGTTAAAATCCAGTGTTAAAACAAAGTGTTTGCGTATCAAATCTAGAGGTGTTAAAATGGAATCAGTAACTCTTGACTTCTTAACTCTGAACTCCTACAGAGGCTGTAACACTGAAGGAGTTCATTCACTGACCCAGAACCACAAGTTCCCACCGAAGTGAAGCGAAGCCAAAGGAGCCAATTTATTTCAGGACAATTTACTTTCCACATGTCTGAGTTATTCACTGCGCTTGGTAAGTCATTTTTTCTGAGATGGTTTTTAACTATTATTTTGAGTTGAGATCAAGCTGTATGACTGACATCACGTTCGCCTCACGGCTCGGTGTTAGCATATTTAGCTTAGCATGCCAAATGTTTGAGGAGTAGGCCTATAAGTGTTGAAAAAAAATCGAGCCGGTGAACATTCAGTCAAATTCTTGGCCAACAAACAGATCCGTAATAATCTGGAGTATATTTTTTCCTGATGTTGAACGTTTACATGAATATTGGTCATATTTATCAACCTTTCTGATCATTTTTTTTCTTTTGAAAAACTGTAAAAGGCTTTTTCATGTTGAAAGCATTATTCCTGCTGTTGTGTCTTATATACATTTTGCATGTATACATGCATACATGTTTTAATCCTTTTATTGCCTTTTTCTATATATTAGTACCAGTATGGTTGCGGATGAATCGCCA
Source organism: Xiphophorus couchianus (assembly GCF_001444195.1). Classification (NCBI taxonomy): domain Eukaryota; kingdom Metazoa; phylum Chordata; class Actinopteri; order Cyprinodontiformes; family Poeciliidae; genus Xiphophorus; species Xiphophorus couchianus. The sequence goes on from NC_040231.1 coordinate 33,572,275, forward strand.
GTCGTCAGCATCAACCTCCTGAAGCCTCCATGGATTCTTCGAAGATTCAAGCTCCAAAAATGATTATGTAAGTGTTAATATCAGCTACTCCACTGCAGTTTCACGTATCAGTTCTGAAGAACACTTCTGAAGTGAGTTGAAGACAAGGGTGAATGATGGTTCAGAAGTGGATGTTCAAGAGAAATTGAAGAAAGAGATGTTGTACCAGAAGATTGCAGTCATCTTAGCAAATGTGTTAATAGTAGGGTTATTGTTGCTGCAGTGATTCTACAGGAAACATGTATTTTACATCCAATGTGCATAAAACTAATGTTTTTTTTAATGAAAAGAATCCTACAGCAGAACAATTTACTCAGTCATATAAATCATAAAAGCTGCTGGACAGCAGCACAAAGGAAAATAGGAACAGTGACGTTTTAGAAGGTTCTGTTGTGTGCGTCTTCATGTGGAATCTATAAGTCTCCACTTGATGGCAGTGTTCAGTTTCAATCATCAAGACACACAGGCGGCATTCCAACACCCATCCTGTTAAAACCTGCCTGTCAGGTTTCCTCCTCAGTTTTGAATAAACAAGTCTGTTCTTACATGGTGGTAGTTTTCCACTTGGCAGAGATTGCTATTAAAGCCAGCTGTCACTTGCATGTTACATGTAGAAAATAACTGAGTGAAACTCGACACAGCAACAATGACGTAAGTGCTCTCATCAACTGAGATACGGGTGAGATGTGTGATGAAAACAGGGTCTGTTTCAAAAACCCAAATGCATCAGGGAAATGATTTTACTATATTCTTGTTCAGCTAAAACTAATTAATCAAAAGGTAAATATTACAGCATCATCTACAAAACAATGTTTCTTAAAAAATTTGTCATGTTGGCATGTATTACATTATATTTAATAGTTCTTGAGGCAATACCCCTCAAAGTCATTACCTGGAGAAATCATTAGCTTTGGTTAAGGCTTTAATGCTGAATATGATCAAATATTATAAGTCATACAGATGGAACAGATACAAAGTGACATTCAGTGTCCAGTGCTGGGCTCCACTTAGCTCATCTTAAGAGTGACACCAAGTGAAGCAAAGATTATATATGAGTTCTGCTCTTGTCTCCTCATTCTGCTCCCTCTCTCAGAGATGTCGGCCTGCTTAATCAGTTTTTGTTATGTGTAACATAGAAGACTGTAGCCTGTCTTAAATGTTATGGCTATGTAAGCATGTGACCAGATAAAAGAGACAGAGAAAAGACACAGGATCAAATATCCATAACAACATTCTCAGATCTAACTGTCGAAATTTGACAGACTTTTAGTGGCACGTTGGTTTTGATGAGGTGATTTCTCCCACCAACTCGTGAAACTTTTCTGACAATGAAAAGGCAATTCTTCTTCCTGTGTGTTCTGGCTGAGGTGAAATAAGTTCATGTTTACAGACAGTAATCTTAGGAGCCATTTGAGCTCAATGCCTAAAACTGGCTGTCTGCTCCTGACTCCTCCCTCTAGCAACGTGTCTTTAAACGTTTTTTGACTTGTTATTGAAAGCCTTCTGGTTTAGGTCTTTTAAGCTGCACTTAGTTTGTGAGTCCAGTTATCTGAGGTGTGTATTTCCTGTCTTTTTTAACAGTAAATGTCCATAGAGGTTAGATTTTCAGGTTTCTTTGATTTTGCTGATTAGGACCTTTCAGTCTGAAGTTTACCTATTTTGCCTTGGCTTAAGTCTCTTGTCTCACTTAAAGTTGAAATTATTGTTTCTGTTTAAGAACACATCAGCTCTTGAAAGGTAAATTATGATGTTTCTCAATAATTATTCATTCACATTTTGAGGCTTTTTATTGAATTTATGAAGTACTGACTGTATGCTAAGCAACTCAAGCAGCATTATTATGTAATTTGAGATTTATATTTAGTTTTATTGGGATCTTTTAAATTGTTGATTACTCTGTTAATTCAGATCTCTGTATTGTTTCCTTTTGAATTGTTAATATCATCAATAAAAAAGGTTGCTTTTGCCTTTATGAACTCTTGTGTGACTTTATTTTGCAACACGACGAACAGATGTTAGTCATGTTCCTTTCTACTCTTCAGTGTTGTTTTAAGGGCGTCGTCTTTTTGATTCATAAGTAACCTTACCTTCTTACTTAACCTTGGAGTGACATATGTAGGTCAAATACCATTTTTTTTATGTTTTATTTGACTAATTTCAAGTTGTAGTTCTTAAGACAACATAAAGAACAGTATAGGTTTAGTACAGTTATCAGAGCGATATTTTGTAGCTTTATGCCAGAGTGTTTGTGACAACAAGCTTCCACCATGCTACTCTGAGGTTTCATGAGGATATTAAACCAGGTGACAAAACTACCTGACAGGAGAGTGAGACGGAAAATATTTCTGACATTGCTGGTTTTAAAACCAGATGAAAATGGTAAGGCTCATTAGTTAAATACTTGGATAAAAAATAACAAATATTTCTATTTCAATACAATTCAACTATGATATAGCAGGTAGAAAATACTAATATGTCACCAGTTCTTACTAAAGATAAACAGTTTTTTATGGCTGAATGTTAACATGTTTATAAAATCAGTCAAGTTCTATCTCATCTATTAAGTCAGTGTTTGTCTGTCTGCATAAGGCTGTGAGAAAATGCCCCAAATCATACTCCTAGCTGTGGAGGGGTCCAAGCTAACAGGCTTTTTTAATTTAAGCCTTGTCATGACAGGAAGTGTGTGTGTGCATGCGGGGGTGGGCGTGTGTGTGTGCATGTGGGGTGCATGTCCGTGAGAGAGAGGAAAGAAAAGATACAGAAAGAGGGGGAGTGATACGGGGAGTTTGGGGGAGTGTGGGGACAACAGGAAACGGGTTGTTTGGTGCATGGGAAACAGTTATTTTGTGCAAGGGACATCATTTGACAGTGATCCTGTTCACACTGATGCTAAATATAGAAAATGTGTGCTAAAATTAATATTTTTATTGGAAATTAGTAATGGTCTAGGAGTACCACACCTCTAGGCCAATAATTCCTGGAGACATGTAGTCCTACCCTGTAGATGTATATATGTGGATATAAGCAATAGTTGGATGGATTATTGACTATGAAATTTAACAGCCTAGAAATATGACAAATGTTATGAATAGAATAAGCAGAGTATGTAAACCTATCTATTAATAATGATCTCATCTTTTGTATGTGTTTAATTCATTTTGATAATTGCTATGAGTGATAGTTTCTTTACTCGAATGAAGAATCATTGCTCAGGAGATGAGTGGTAAAGATAAGAAGTTTATTTACAATATTTAGTGTTGCGCAACAACAACTTTGGATATGAATAACTATTATTATTTGCTGAAGGCAAATACAGCAACATTAGTGATTTACATTGCAACATTCAAGTCAGGGCATCACTCGATTATCATAAAATAAAAGCCAAATAGTCCAGTCTCGGTTATTGTTTTTGAATGCCTGTCCGAGAAAGTCTTAAAATGATAGATGAAGGCATAAGACCAGCCCTGACAGTTTTGAACAATAAAGGACCACATGTGTGGAACAAACACAAATAATTTTTCTAAAATGTACAAGAGTTCATTAACAAAAGAATTCAACTTTCCAGTTAAAATAGTTGAATTAACAAACTCACTAAGCTTGTAAAACTCAGCTAAACTAAGTCAAACTATAAAAAAATAATAAATTAAAAAAACGACCACAATGTTAAACAGTAAAATATTTGCATAGAGTAATACAGAGTATTATAAATAAGAGCAGAAAAACACATTTATTTTAGAGTAATCTGGAAATTAGCCAAATTATTTTCCAACAAATTCATTTTTTTTCCAACACAATATACAATGTAAAATGTATAAAACTGCCTATACCACAACCCCTAGCAGCATTTTTGCACCCAAGCAGTTTGATAGATAAAAATCTTGCAAAGCACAACAAAACACTCTGAAATAGACAATCTCAAACATAATGAAATTGTGTGACCTAAGCTGACTTATCTGCACAGACAATTAAGGATGACTCTTAATTGAGTCATCCTTCAGTACCAGAACGAGAGGAGCATAGTGGTGTGGTCAGAAGATTGATCTAAATATTGAAACTATCAATACCAAGATGAGTATTGGTATTAGATCAATACAAGATTGCTACTTTTGTTTAGTTTCGTTTCCATGTATCCACCAAATTACTCAAATTTCTACAGAGTTCATGCAACTACAAATGCAGGAATTAAAATGCCAAATACCATTTTCAATTTGAGAGAAAGATTTCGTACCTTCATAATGCTTGCGCTCAAAACATTGCTTTCTTTATAGTACAGTCTGTTTATTTCTTCCCTAACTGCCAATTTTTACAAACATATAAAAGCAGCTCACCCTTAAGAGGAATCTAAGCAGCAAAAGAGGAGATCAAAAATGTATTTTCCTCTGTGACAGCAATCACTTCTAAAGCATCATGAATGAGAGAAACAGTCTTAAAATAATCCAACCCACTGTTTGTAAAAACTGGCAACAGAAACTAAATGTATCTTAAGTTTTTAAGGACAATGACTGACTTCAATGTAGCATCCATGTCCTCCATTGTTGTGTTGTATTTGTGTCATGTACTGATCACCTCATGCTACTTTCTGAAAGACATCACTCTGGTCTCAGTAGGGAACATCCCACAAGTGATGATTCACAGAATCACTATGTGCGTCATAAAACATAATGGTAACTATTATTAAGAAGGTCCTCATAACAATTTATAAACATGGAACTCCCAACTCATGTCAGAGCATCAGGTGTCACATTATTGGGACATATTGGCTCATTTTACACATCCTTTTAAGCCATCAAGATTAAGCTTGATGGCTGAGAAACTGTCAGACGTTTTTCATTTCTGAGACAGCCGATCCATCCTTCTATTCTCCACAAAGTCATCATCACAGAGACTGGAAGGCAGACGGACAGCTGTGGAGCTGATAACAGATTCAATGATGTATGGACCAATGGATCGCAGAGCGAGTTTCATGGAGATATACTTGAAAGGAGCCAAGCCTTCTGTCCAGGTGAGTACTGGGTGCTGGGGTGCATTTAGAGTCAGTGAAATGGCTGTTTTGTTCAGCTGTTTGTAGGAGTGCAGAAACACTATTGCTTGCAGTGACATAAGTGGTGATGGACCAAGATGATTGAAATGTCTTTTTTATCTGCTGGGAAGAGAAGAGGTCGGTAAGCAAGGGAGATCTCAAAAGGGGACAGACCAGTGGCTACAGCGATACGTCCATGTATATATCTTTAGTTGCATTGATTACTGCAACAGTGATCAAAAAATTAATCCTCCAGCTGCAGCTGATCCAGAACGCTGCTGCTGATGTTCTCACTAAAATCAGGAAGATGGAGCACATTACCCAGTTCTACAGTCCTTCCACTGGCTCCCTGTAGCTCAAAAAATAGACTTTTAAATACTGTTCATAAATCAATGAACGACTTATCACCAAAATACATTAAAGATCTGCTGGTGTTGTTTCAAACTTCCAGGCCTCTCAGGTCTTTTGGTTCTGGTCTGCTCTGCAAACTCAGAAACAACAAAAAAATATTGAGAAGCAGCTTTCAGCTTCTAAGATCCACAAATCTGGAACAAACTTCAAGAAAACTGCATAACAGCTGAGACACTGAATTCCTTCAAATCAAGGCTAAAAACCCAGTTGTTTGGAATTGATTTTTGACCATAATTAATGGAACATTGACCAATATATATTTGCATTTGATTGCTCTTGACAAAATGTAATGTTTACTGACTGCGTGGTGTCTTTTATGACTGTATTTTTGTGTTTTTATGATGTAAAGCGCATTCAATTACCTTGTTTATGATGACAAATAAGCTGTGCAATTAAATTTAAAAGCAAATCTCTTGGAAGTGAAAATAAATTTTAAAAATGTGCAGCAATCAAGTTTAAAAACAGATCAGCATCAGAGAACTATTGCGTACTTGAAGCTGATCCTTTTGAATCAGTGAATCACGATCAAAGTCTATCACAGGTTAAAGTGGAAAAGGTGATTAGAACAAAAAAATCCACAGTTTTTCCTGTAATATTAGCTGTTCAACAAAAACAACACTAAAAGGTTTTATGACAATGTTGTTCCCTACACTGAATGCGGGCTAACATGAATGATGCTAAGCCTGCTGGGTTGACTGTCCTTTGGATAATCAGAATAACTTCCACAGACAAAATTGAAAGTCCTTATCAGATTTATACGGAGGCAGGAACAACATAGCATAACATTGCATTAATGAGGTGCATTTCATTTTTGTGGCCTATTTATTTCTACTTGTCAGACAAAATCTAACACATTACAAAATCAGTGGGTTTCTTTTCATTATAGTTTAGTGAGAAATTCCTTCTTTTCTGATCTGCAGAATGAGTCTTAAGGTGTGGTCTCTGTAAATCTACACCCAAGGCTATGAAAGTCTAGATGTTGCTGAGAAACACATTGTTTCCTGAGTTGTTTATTCAAATATACCTTTGTGTTCCCTGCTCTTACTTTTGATTGCAAATCTGGAAAGGATTTCATTCAGCCACTTGCTAACATTTAGTTTTGCCACATAGTAAAGCCAACTTAAGACTTAGTTTTTGGAAACAGCACAATTTAAACCCTGCAGAGCATGAGACGGCAAACAGCCAACAGGCTTTAAAGCAGGTGCTTACACAGAACCTCCACTGATAGTATAAGTCAGGTTTGCTTGCTTTCTGAAATGCAGTCTGTGATGGATTGACCAATGCCGCTCTGGTACCCATGTGTGTTTGCTCAGACAGGCATGCATTTGGACACGCCTGTTCACACAGGTAACCCCTTCCTTACAGTCTTTCTCTGGTCCTTACATGTAAAATTCCACAGTCATTTGACACCCACCCACTGGCGGCCAGCAGCCTCTGAGTATTGGTAGACGTAATGGCAGCCCATGGCTCCAGACGGGAGCTTTCAAGGCAAATTCTCAATAAAGCTGAACATTTCCGATGTAAGCTCACGGAGACTGAGAAAGGTGAGGTCATGGAGTCATAGGGTGAATTCACATCAGCCATGAACTCTAGTTGTTTGCCTAGAAAGCCTGGTTTGTTGGTGGAGATGTGGATGCGCAATCGAACTCGGTCTTGGTTCAGTTGAAGTGCATCGGCATTTCGAATGCCAATGCAAATGCCAAGTAGACCAGAGACCACTCCAAAAGCAGGAAATGGACTACAACCTAGGGCAGGGGTGGGCAACTCCAGGCCTCGAGGGCCGGTCTCCTGCAACTTTTAGATGTGTCTCTACTTCAACACTCCTGAGTCAAATAATGAGGTCATTAGCAGGACTCTGGAGAACTTGACTTCACTTGGGGGGTGATTCAGCTGTTGGATTCAAGTGTGTTGAACCAGGGAGACATCTACGAGTTGCAGAACACTGGCCCTCGAGGACCAGGATTGCCCACCCCCGACGTAGGGGATTCTGGGTAAATACAACCAAAACAAATGTGAGAGTCTAGTGGTAGCTGGAGAAATGCCAAAGACAAAAGTGAAATCCTCCAACCACTACAATCTGACACCGCTTCATTTTTGTTCACATTTAATGAAGAAGGAAGTTGCACTCAGTGTCTTTTTTTAATGTAAATTCCTTCATTTGTTCTTGGTGCAGCGCCACCGCAGGTTAGAGTGGGAACAGATTGCTCAAAGGGTTTGGTTGGTTTGGTTTAATCCAGAGTGAAAGAGAACCACAGCAGCTGAAAATGTTCCAACTTTAGACCCCAAACCAATTGAGTGTACCTTATCCAGTCACATGAAAAGGAAACAAGACGCTCTAGCGAACTGTGAGGAGAGACAATCTACTGAAGACTGGGGTCGTAAGTCTGGTTTACGATAAAACCCTCAGCCCCCCAGAGACATGAATGGATAGATGGATAATATTGTATATTTGTTTTATTGTTCATCATTGTCTTCTTTAAATCCAGATTTAAAACCTGATTTTAGTTACATCTAAATGGAAGGGGATGTAAAAATGCTGCTGCTCGAAAAATAATGTTTTCCTCCTGACCTTTACCTGCTGAAGCCGTTCTGACAGAACCACAAGACCAAAGTTTGCTCTCAAATTCTTTGTCCCACTGAATGCCTCTAGTGGTGCTTTTTCCAACTGGTAATTACCCAGCAGTCTACTACAAGTCCACACATGTTGTCTTGGGAATGTCGGACTGTTGCAATGCGGCTGTGTTGTGATTATCAGGTAGTGTGGTGGGAGGCATGTGTCTGTTTCTCAGATTATGTTTCTCAGATAATTCCAGTTTCCCAAAAAGAAAACAATAACTGCTGCCAGACCAATAATCCTTTATGAGCTGGTTTGGGTTTATAAAAGTATTTTTCCTGGCTTCCGGTCATCCAGCAGCCCCGGCCCTGTACCCCAACCTCTAACATGATCACCTAATGACCTGACGGTGCTAACCTGGGCAGGCGAGTGGGCGGAGTCTTTCCTGTGGATACCATAAGTGCTTCCTCTTCCACCTTGTCTATGAACAGGTGAGCACAGGTGAGAGGAGGAGTCCTGCATTCACCTTCAGCAAAGAGCTTCAGCGCACCTGAGGACTGAAGGTAAATATCTGGAGTTTCTTTTCTTCTCTTTTCTCTCTCTTTTACCTTCTTATTGTGTTTTAGATAATCGTGTCAGCTGGCCAGACTCCTTACTTTATCCTGCTAGTTAATTATTTTTTTGAAACGTTTTTTGGATTGTCTGTGCTGCGCACTGATTGTGTCACGCATGCCGCTATCGCCGTGTAAATGAAGCGACTGTACATGCTGGTGGTTTTGTGGGACGCGGTCACTGAGCTGAGCAGGTGTTGGAGCTTTGGATCCACCATCATGCGAGCGCTCTGCTGCGCTCTGAGCGCCGGTGGGCGGCCCCTGCTGGCGCAACACTGCTACAGCTCAAGCTGCCTTTATGCGCAATAGGAAACCAGGCTTACGACCCCAGTCTTCAGTAGATTGTCTCTCCTCTCACAGTTCGCTAGAGCGTCTTGTTTCCTTTTCATGTGATTGGATAAGGTTTTTAGGAAAAAACGTTCTGTCTGTCAAAGAGAGAGAGAGAGAAAATCCAAACCAGCTCTCTGTTAAACTGTGATTACTGGTAAATTTGAATAATGAATAATAATGATAAGCAGGGATTCTGTGGGGAAAGGAATAATTTTGATAGCAGCTCAGAAATTCTTCCTTCAACTCTCTTCACTTCATAGAGTGATATCTGGTTTGTATCAGTGAGAGGATTCTACAATACAGAATATGATGTCCATCGATTTCCTGTCCCCATGTAATCCTGTCCCAGAGTTGGGGTATTTTAACCAGTAGGGGGTTGGTTGCTGCTTGGTTTATATAATCAGTCCAGTTGCAGGCAACTGTGGCTCAATAGGAAGAGTTACCACTGGAATTGTAAAATTGAGGGTTGATTCCAGCTTCCTTCCAACACATCAATAAGTTGCAACCCCAGATTGCCTCTGATCTAAGTAGCAGTGCGTGAATGTGACTGATGAAAAGAGTTTCAGTTGATCAGTATGTCTATGAAAGATACATCTGACCTTTAAACGGTTTTATGTATTGTAAGGTTAGATTTAATGTCTGTAGCAGCTGATGAAGACGTCTGGTCCTGCTTTCCATGCACTCAGCTTGCTTCAGCCCTGGGGGAAGAGCCAGTCCTTCAACCCTCAGAGTAAAACATTCTGCAATTATTCCTTAGAGGAATTTGAAGTTTACATTTAAACTCAAATGCTTAGAAAATGTCTTCAGCCTGAGAAGAATCCACAACTTCTAATTATTCAACTTCCATCGAATAATTGTAAGTTGAATAATTACAATTACAACCAGTGGACTGTAGCCTAGATGTGTATTGTCTTATTTTACTGATCTCTGCTTTGTTTTTCACGGCGCTCCCAGTAAAACAGGAGACAGAAAAGAGGAGCAGGCTTTTCTAAGGAAGATGCTATGAACTTTATGCTAGCTCTGAGGTGATTCAGTCATTATTTTTTTACATTTGAGTTTGTGTAGGTTGATGCTGTGACTGGTTACTGCTGCTCCCAGCATCAGGGGTTCACTAAGGGTTTTATCAGCATTCCAGTCCAAAAAACTACCATGGCATGTTGAGTCAATATATTAAACTACTTACAATATTACCCCAACCACTTCAACGCCGTATTGTATTTTTTAATAACAGGAGGAAGCCTGTTGTTTTCTATCAGTTGGAAGTTATTAAATGAAATAAAACAGTGAGAAGTTCAAGTCTTCCTGGATCTTGTGTCTGATCACAGTGCTGCTCAGGTTTCTCATTGACCAGGATGGGAGGAAGCAGTCAAACAGATTCACACCAAATGCTGTGAAACTGTTTGGATCTGTGTTGGCTGACCGGGATATTAAGTGATCTTTGAATTGGACATATTTTAAGTGTTTTGAGATTATGTTTTGTTGTGATCCAATGCTAGATTAATGAAGTAAATCTGACTGAATTTTAATTAAATACATAATGTTTAATCCTAATAGGAGTGAGCAGATTTAGTGATGGAGATTTATTGCTCAGTGAAAGAATTCCTTTATGCTGCCATCTGCTCTCTGCTTCTTTATTTGACATGAATTTATTTTAAAATGAATAACTCAGGAAATGTAGAGGGACATTCCCCTCTCTTGGGAGAAAGACATTAGCTGACGTGTGAACAGTTTCACATGAACTGAGACGTTGGGAGCCTCACAGCTCCGTCGTTCCTCATTTCTCCCTTGGGAATTGAATGCAACACGTTTTAAGAGAGTTTCGGCACGATTTTCGCGGCGCTTCCCCCAGCGCAGAGTCGGTGCGCAGCAAATGTCGATTTAAAGAACAGCGTTCTTCCATGCGGTTAGGAGGCGTGTTAGCCCGGAATGCCCGCATCCTGACAGATAATGCCATCCGGGCGCGTTTTCCTGAGCCGCGCATCATTCCCACTGACCGTCTCCTGGAGAAATGCAGCCTGCTGTGTTTAGATGCTCCCTCTCTGTCATTAATTGGAGCTTGTGGTAAAATCAAGCAGCAACTGGTTCCTCGGTTGTCTCCGCTCCGAGCTCCCGAAGAGATGGGAAGCTCTCCGTGCAGCCTCTCCACGCTGCAGCGCTGACTGTGCTGGCTGTGAGGAGTGGATGCTGCTGCAGAGAGCCGGAGCTCCGCTGATCTGCTGGGGAGTCTTCTCTCCAGCCAGTCCCCCTAATCCCAATGGAGCAGCAAGAGGAACAGGTTGGGGGCTTGTCCCACCATGGCAGTAGTCAGGAATTCGGTAAGATGATTTCCCTTCATTTGCTGAGAGAAAAAAAAATCAGGCGCTTATTTCTGACCTTAAAGTCCATTTGTCTGATTCTAGACAAAGCTTAAGCTTTTTGCATCAGAGCAGCCACGAGGTCAACTTGTTCATATTTTTACAAGTCGTTGCTCATTTCTTCTATTGAGTATTAATAACATTCAGTTAATGCTTCTGCTGCAAAACTGCCCAACTCCCATCATATTGTAATGGTCTAGTCACTGTTTGGTCTAAACTCTGTGGTTTGTCTGCTGGAACCAGGGGTGAAAGTAAGTATGTCCGAAAGATAATGTCTGACCAACAACCGGCTTACTCTCAGCTGGCCTGGGAACACCTGGGGATTCCCCTGGAGGAGCTGGAACAAGTGGCTGGGAAGAGGTTAGTCTGAGCCTCCCAGCTGAGGCTGACACCCCACCACCTGATGAAGTGGAAGAAGATGGATGGATGGTTTGCACTTTGCTTTTAGAGATACAGAGAGAAAATATAAAACAAGTTACTAACAATTTTTGTCATTGTACCAGCAAGAATCTAAAACTCCTTCCCCTGTAGCTGGACCTGAATTCAGTTCAGTTCAGCTGCAGGTGTTAGTCCTGAAGGGAAACAATAGAGCTCTCATTACCCACCTGTCTTCAGAATTATTCTTCATGTTTGGAGCGAATTTATGGCTTTGAATGACAGGCCACATATTTTCATGAGTAAATAACTTTATTACCTTGTTGTTATGCAGACCAGAAGTTGAAGTGATTTGATGCAGACAGGTTTTTCCTCTCCGCCTTCTGTTTGGTCTGATTTTATTTTTCACACCCTATGCTGCTGTGCAGTTTACATAGACCCAATAAAAATACACATACACATTTTCCTCACGGTCTAAAGTTAAATCAGTTATTTTGTTGTAGGTCAGTTAGAATCAGCAAAATTGTTTCTATTTGATAAATGCCACAATAATGAGAATATGTCAGATTAAGTTATTAACATCATCAGTTTATATTCAGAATTATCCTTGTCTCTTCCAACAAAGAGCCCAGATGATGATGATGATGATGATGATGCTTTGGGAACGTCTGATGGGTTCTGATCTAAAACTTGAAACTTTGGAACTCGATCGCAGCACAAAAGCCAAAGACCTTGTGAAGATGCTGCTGAAGCTGTTAGGACAGTGAAACATGTTCTTACTGACAGACTGTTGGCCTGGGAACACTATACTAACTGCGAAGTGTGGCAGCATCATGCTGTGGGACCGTTTAGCTGCTGGAGGAACTGGTCCACTTCATAAAATAGATCATGAGGAAGGAATATTATGTAGAAATATTGAAGTAACATCTAAAGACATCAGTCAGGAAGTTGATGCTCAGGTCCAACTTTTAATTCCTCTTCAGGATAACAATGTTTTGTTGTAGCCGTCACAAAGCTCTGATCTCAGGCTAGAGAGAATTTGTGTGTCTGGGAGAAAACCCAGAAGAGTTGACCCAAGTTATCCTGTTCAAATTCATTCCTATAATAAATAAATCTCTGACATATTCTCATAGCATTGTAGTGTCATTTACAAATAGAAATCATTTTGGTGATTCTAACTGACCTGGAGCCAGATAAGTTTATTCTTATTTAACTTCAGACAGTGAGGAGATGAAGGAGGATGTGTGTTTTTATCCTGCGTATGTAAACTTCTGGTTTCACTATGGGCTCCGTCTCAGGCGGCTGTCTGGATGATGCTGGGATGTGAAAGTAACTTTGTGGCACATTGCAAAGCAGAAACGCCCACTGTGGTCAGAGTCTGGTCCTGCAGATACCCTCTTCCCGTTTCCACCAGCCCACAGCAATCCCTCTCTCATCCTGGGTTCTTTCTGTCCAGTCTCCTCCATTCGGACTCTGTGTTCCTGACCAGTGCAGAAGAATCTCTGCAGCATGACGTCTTCATGGTAGAGATACTTAGCAGGCAGAGCACTGGTTGTATTTACTTATCAGAGCAACAAGGAAGGAACAGATTTATGTCTTTGCTTGATGATTTTTTTTAAACCTATAGTGATCAGGACTTGTATCATCAAATTACCTGGTTATTGTAGTTCAGGTGAATGGAGCCAGTGTGTTATCTGATGGCTTGACCATGATAGCTGCTAACTCCTCATTCTTCCTGATGTGAGTGAACGTAAAATGCAAACTGGTTGCTGCGTCTCTACGAATCTGCCATGATGTCTGGGAGATAGCATGAAACCAACAGCATTTTGTTGCTTTGGATGATGTTAGAGATGGAAGGAAGTATGAGTGACGCAGACTGCATGGAATGATTGAAATGCGTCTGTGTCACATGTTGAAATGCTATACACAGTAACTTCTGGTACAATTTGCTTGAAAAATCAAACATATTCTCATTATGTCTGAATATTGTGGCAATAATTTCCTTTTCTTAGATTAAACAGTCAAAAATCATCCAGACTGTAATTTCTGGTTTGATGGTCCATAAAAACTTTATCTGCATTTAATACAACCCCAAATCATATTTCCATAAAACACTTTATTTCATTTTATTATATCATATTTAGCCCTGCGACAGACTGGCGACCTGTCCAGGGTGAACCCCGCCTCTCGCCCGGAACGTAGCTGGAGGTAGGCACCAGCAACCCTCCCGACCCCATTAGGGACAAGGGTGAACAGAAAATGGATGGATGGATATCATATTTAGATATTTAAACCAACCATATTTAATAGATAATAGGCATGGACAATATGGCTGAAATCACAACATAAACATTTCATATTGGTTGAAAGCAATAATTATTGATTAGTCTTTTATTTTAAATATCTGAAATACTGTCAAACTGGTGGCATGGTTTTTGTGTTTTATCCACAGTTTTAACTCCACACTGTTGTAGTTTTTTATTTTTAAGCAGTCATGAGGCGCGGTGGCAAAACCCGAAACTGCTGCTGCTTATTCAGCAGGTTGTTGCTAGGTAACCAAAGAGTGAGTGATTTAGTTATTGCCACCAATCTTTCTTAGCTGGTTGTTAGAGGTTGAGCAGCTGAAGTCTTTCCTCTGCCTACATCCCCCACAATGCTGTGTGATTCTGGATCGGAAATCTGGGAAATTATTTAAAATTCTATCAGATGTATTATCTATTGATATTCATCGTATGTCTATTGCGATACATATTGTTGTTGATTTATTGCCCATCCCTAATAGAAGCACAACAGCTTATTCATCTGTTATACCAGTTCATTTATAATCTGGTAAAATATACAGAAAGTTAACCAAATATTACATAAGAATGATTCAACCTGAAAAACCAAAGAGATCTGTTGTGGTATTATTGATGTGGAAAATGACATGCAGCACATAAAGGCTGCTTCAGTAAACATGATCAAATTTGCCATGTGACATCAAGTCTGTCTTCTCAGGAATTTGAATCAGATTAAGCATTGTCACTGTTGCTGCACAGATCCTACCAGGCAGAATCCTGTCTCAAGTGACACAGGACACATCAAGGGACGTTAGCTTAAAAAAATACTGTAACCCTAAACAGAGCTGCAAAGAACATAAACTTAAAAATAATATCTTTTTGTGCCTTTATTCCCACTTTTAGTATCTACTTAGTATTTTATTGTCATTAAATAGCAGTTGCCTTAAACGAAAAACCTCCAAAGCGGTCAGAGTAAAATTTCTCACTTGCTCATATCTCAAAAGCAAAACCTTTGCTAACTTGAACATTTCTTCTGACAAAGGGAGAATATTTCAGGTGCAGCAGCACCAAAAACTATTCCAACCCCAGTGCAAGTTAGGCTACTTGACACAATACAAACATGCAGCTGCTTGCAACACAGCAGCTTCATACAACCAATATTAAAATTTAGTTCAAAAATACTTTATTCCTAAGAGAAGTTAAATATTGTTGAAATTCATATTCATGTATCTTCGGAGTCCCTGTGGATGGTGACCTTGTGGAAAGGAAGGATCTCCAGTAGCAGTCAGTATTACAACAAAACGAGAAGGCCTCTAACTGAAGACTGTTGCTGTATGTTGTGACATGCTGAGAGACTGGGATATGATCCTTGATCATCATGATGGAAGGAAGAGTTGCTCTGAACTTCCTTCGTCTCTCTCTCTGGTCCTGCTCTGTTTCCATGAAGCCTCTAATTCAACTCCTTTAGCATTTGGGATCACAGTTCAGGCTTAATCTAAGCTTTTGAGATGATGATCAACTGCTCCCAGCTGTAAAAATGATACACTGTTGTTATATTTACGCATCAAATGTTTTGCTTTACTTTTTTACTCAGAAAGTAAAAAAGTAAAAACAAAAATCCTTCAGGCTGCACAGGATCCAGGAGGGAACACTCCAGAGGAAACACTGTCCACACATTCAACACCTCATCCAAAAAATTGTAAACAAAAAGAACAAATGCTTCATAATTTCAGGATCCTCTATCCTTCTGACTAAATTGAATTGAATTTGTTCACAACCGCAGAAATTAAATTATATAGCGCCAATTCACAACAAATCTCGTCTCAAAGTATTTTACAAAAAGGAAAATTCAAGCTAGCTGTTCTTTTTATGCTTGTGGGTCAGTAGGTGCTGGAGTTTGAACAACAAGCACTTCAGCACTTAGTTTATGTTTTACTTTGGAAAAGAAAACCTCAGTGGTGGGTACAGACGTCATGCCCCAAGTTTCCTACTAGGAACATCCTTTTCAGATCTTTCACCTTGTTGGTTGCATCAGGTGGCATAAGACCTCTTTCTTCCTTTGAATATCTTTTTCTTCTAAAGAGGTATTATGTCAGATAGTTATTTATTTTTTTCAAACTGAATTTAGTGTTGATTTGGAAAAAATGACAGTTATAGAGCGTCACATGTTGCAAAGATGAGAGCAGCGCCCCATATACAGAGGCTACAGACCTCAACAAGGCTGTCCTATCTAATAAAGGCCACTAATGCCAAAAAAAAAAAATTATTATAGGCTTTCTTAACTATTTTTAAGTGTTTTTGTGTAACTGAAAACACCCAAACAAGTTAAAATATGACTAATAAACTTAATTAGCGTTGGAGATTGAATCATTTTATGTGCATCTTTATCTAAGTGACAAGACTTATTTCCAGTTTTTTAGTCCCTATGTGTTTTTTTGCTGTCTGGCCAGTAAGTAAACACAATGATGGGCATCAGTGGTGGAGATTCTCTTCTGGCTACTCTGCCTTCCTGTCTTTCTCCAATATCTGCATGATGGCTGGATTGATTGGTTGTAGTATTGAGTGTGACCTCCCTGTGACCTGTGGTGAAGTGGAGATCCTATAAGACTCTTCCAGACCCTTTGCCTAATAGACCTGCTGAAGGATCTTCAGTGTAGAGAGTACAGTAAGATGGAGAGAGACTGCAGGCTTTGGGATGGAGCCACAGCTCACTTCTATCAACTGGTGCATGGTATTAGGATGTTCTGGTCAATTTACTTAGCAATGTTCTTGAGCATATGACAGTTATAGTTGTACATAATTTATTTTATTGATAGAGATGAATATATCTGCTTTTTCACTCTTATCACTCATATTCCATTTTTGAATATGTTAGCTATTGGATACCTAACAACCTTTGGCTCTTAGTGACTGTTTAAATTGTTGCATAACTTTAACAAAAAAGAGGACGTTGGCATCACCCCATTATGAGCAGCTTCTTCATTCGCAGGTTCCCCCTTGAAAAACATTGTAATTTTAGTTGAGCCTGAAAATTTGTGAGGTAATAACAATAAGTTATTAGGAAGTCTGTTTCAGTGCAAAAATAATGCAAAAATGCCAGTGGCTCCCAAAACTGAGTCAGATGTCTTCTTTTTACTGCAGGGATTTTTTCCATGAAACATTATGTCCATCATGTTGGGGCAGCAGCATCAGAGCCGGTGGCTTTAAGAAGCAGCTGATGGAGAAGCTGGTTCTGTTTTAAACTGCCTCTGATACCTTCAATGACTCTGGAAGAAAAAGTATTTGGCATTAAATTGAATGGAATTTACATTTATTTGGTACATGATTGAGCACAACTTTAGATATTAATGACGACAGTCAAGAATCATCACCAGGGAGAGAAAACACAAGAAAGCCCAGAGTTATTGTAGATACTGATGGCTGTGTGACAGTCTGTATTACAGCAAGTAGGAAGGTTTCATTTGTTCAGAATTTGTTAGGTTAATTGAATACTCTAAATTGGTATTAGATGGTATTAGCACAATCATATCCAACTGTGCTAACATCATCAGCCAGACAGATGATGTTAGCAAATAATGTGGAAATTTCCTAATGCTTCCACACATCTGAGTCTTCCAAATGTTGAGGTATGGAATCGTTTCCAGAATTTATCCCAGGTTGGGGTCTGGGATACACAGCTTCTGTGAGTAAGGTGCAGAAAATACTCTGATTGTAACAGGAGGTTGGGATCTTCTTGAGACAATGTAATTCATCTAATCCAAGCTTGTTGTGCCATATCTGTTCAGACATGCATTGAGAGCATGGACTACTAAGGCATGGAATTATTAGGATATCCCCAACCTAGCCAATGAGCACAACTGATTTATCAAAGCATAAACCTCTACAGATTTGCTGTGGCATCTGATGTAAAGCATTTGGCCTATTAGTGTTGGGATTAGACTTCATCGGTCAGCAGATGCATGATTAGGTTGAAATCTGGATGATTTGAAACTGAGACAACACCCCAAACTCATTAGTCTGTTCATCAAACCATTTTAAAGCCTCTTTATTATGTGGCAGAGATCATTATCCTGCTGAAAGAAGACAGTGATAGTTGCAGGGGGAAGAGAAGTACTTATTCATTAGGGATTTAAGGAGTAAAAAACGTCAGCAGCAACTTTCAGCTGGATAGCTTTGGATATCCAGCTATTAGCTATTAGCTACAACACCACCAGTTGGCCCATCATACCTTCTACTTCATTGTCTGTGGTTTCGCAAAACCACATTACACACCATTTTTCTACTATTTATCCTTGTACACCATGCTTATTTACAAATCAAGACTTCTTTTGGTGAAAATGGGTAAAATATCATATTTATGTCACATTTTGGTTTGTGGAGGATTTTTTTCTGCCTTTAACTGAGGAGAACAGGAAGCTACGATTTGACTTCTTGTCTTCTGCACCTGCACAATTATTTTTATTATTTCTAAATTCAAGGGCTGCACAGTGGCGCAGTTGGTAGCACTGTTGCCTTGCAGCAAGAAGGTCCTGGGTTCGATTCCCGGCCGGGGTCTTTCTGCATGGAGTTTGCATGTTCTCCCTGTGCATGCGTGGGTTCTCTCCGGGTACTCCGGCTTCCTCCCACAGTCCAAAAACATGACTGTCAGGTCAATTGGTTTCTCTAACTTCTCCCTAGGTGTGAGTGTGTGTGTGCATGGTTGTTTGTCCTGTATGTCTCTGTGTTGCCCTGCGACAGACTGGCGACCTGTCCAGGGTGTACCCCGCCTCTCGCCCGGAACGTTAGCTGGAGATAGGCACCAGCAACCCTCCCGACCCCATTAGGGACAAGGGTGAACAGAAAATGGATGGATGGATGGATTTCTAAATTCATTGTTTTTTCTTCTGCTAGGTTCTCCATCCATCTCCTCTTTTGAGCCCGGAGAAAGCTCTCAGCAGGAGGAAGGTACAGTAATGATGAGGAGTGAGAACTACCTACCAGTCACTGGTGAGGACAAAAACCTGGATGGAGACTTCAATGGGAAGACCACAAATGATAAGTCTGTGGTAAGACTCTTCTGGAATCCTGAAGGCCAGGAGTTTAACTCTGGAAGGTTTCAGACTCATCTAGAAGGGAAGTCTATCAGGTTAGGATTTCGTCTTGTGTTGGACTGCAGGTGTAAAGTTCTGGTCAACAGAACCGTCTGCGGGGCTTGATAGGCTTAGAGGGTGTGAGATAATTAGAATGAAAACGGATTTAATAATGATTGATGTCAAAGTCATTCGACACGCATCGCTGTGCACTGCTACAAATTAGTTTCTTTAATATTTAATTTTTCCTGCCCTGTATATTGATACAAAATCTGTCTATGATACAATCTGCTTTGCACATTAGTGCCAGGATGAAACTAAACTTGAGCTCATGGTATAAGACACCTTTAGGATTTTTCTGTAGTTTACTGTTACTATTGGTGGAAACTAGGAATTATACAGCTGGGAATTCACTGGTTCCAGGCTCAAAGGGAAGGCTTGTTTCCAGCTGTAAACCTGCTCAACTAAAATGAAGGCAGCTTTCTTTTCAGCTTGTTGGGTGTGACATTTCAATGTTAGACATGAGTATTTTTGATCCTGAAAAAAGAGGCTTACTGTACCAGATAAAATGGCACATCTGTCACTGAGATTTTTGGATTATCTAACATGACATGGTCACATTTGCAGCAGCTGTTTTAAAATAATCATTATTGTCTGTTTGATGAATGAACTGTTGTAAAGTGTGGTAGTTTGTACCTCATTACAAAGTCTCCACGTATCAATAGTGACAAATAGACCATTGAACATTCTATGAATAAATTCTATGAACATTCTAACACTATTCAACATCATATATTGAATAGTGGGAGAACAATGGGAAACTAGTCAGTTATTAGAGTTTTCTTGGTAGAGGAATGTAATCCAAATTGCAAATATTCAACTAGCCCTCATATTTCAAGCTAAAATATACCACAAAAAGAACTATTGTAATGGCATGTAGCTTCCTCTTTGTAATGGAGGCTAACTTGTATTATTTCTTCTTTTTCTGTAAGCATCAGGCTCCTGAAATGGTGTCATTTTCCAAGCCCCATAAACACACAGCTGCAACTACAGGAGATGTAAAATTCTAAACATAAAGTAACATATTTTTAAAACTGCAATGAGCTTTGATGAGCCATTGATTTAGCCATTGATCACCCGATGACAAAAAGTAGTCCCATTTTGTCAAACTTAACCTGAGCCGGTTTGATGCCAGATGATCTTAATGTACGCAGCACGGAGATCCAGAAAGACCAAGACTGAAGTTTAATGGTTAAGATTTCTAACATTTTAAATTTCTATCAAGATCGTCTAAGTGCTTTGCAGGGGTTTGGTACAAAGCAGATTTGTTTCATCAACAAGGAGTACAATTATTGGATTTATTAAAAATCTGTGGAAAATGACAAAGACAAAATATTTATTATCTGCGTCATGTGAGGTGGAACACAATGGAAGAGCATTAGTCACTGGGGAAAATGAAAATTCAGATTTTAATCTCAGAATGCTTTTTTGTCTTTTTGTGGCCCTAATCGTCTTTCATTCAATATATCCAACATTTTTTCTGTCAAAAATACACAATTCAATAGATAAAAATAAAATTAATGCATAAACATTTCTAAAGGCACAGGAGAAATAAACAAGCCACTCAGACTGGCACCACATACTGTTTATTTACTCAGTATTGATACATTCAGAATGTCAGAATTACAGAATTACATAAACAGACTTTTCATTGTTAAGGCATCATTTGTATAAAGTTGATGTGTGTTATTACAGAAGCCTTTGAAACTTGTAAATTTCTTATGAATTATTTATTCAGTCTGCTGCAGCAAGAGATGGACAATGGGTAACAGCAGCTATGATTATAGTATGATATGATATGAAATGATGATGATGTTGAAAACCCCGATGTCTGAGTGATGCACAGATCAGGCCAGAGGGAGCTGGAGGGGAATAATCAGGGATTTTAAAAAACACACACAGCTTTGATGAGTACAATCACCAGCCTCTTTATTAGGTACATTTTGCTAGCGCTACTTGGAACAACCTTTGCCTTCAGCAGAGCCTTCATTTTGGGTCTTAGGTTCAACAGGAGATCAGAGATATCCCTCTCCTAGTTAAACTTACAGAAAGACATTTGTCCTACTTCACATGTAGCATTTGGTTTGGGTGTTATTTTTAAGGATCATTGTTTCAGGTGTGCTCTGCAACGTGTTCCTCTCTTAGAGAGGGACTTTTTCACAATAAGGTGTTTTTGCCATCTTGATGAATTGAGATTGAAATTTTAGGCCAATAATTCAATCATTTTTTGACTACCATAGAACTCTAGTACTTTCTAGTATCCTAACTCTTCAGTGTTTGGATCGCATCAAATCATACACACACTCAAGGTAATGCATCATTATCAAATTAATTTTAGTACAGAAAGCAGGTGGGTTTAGTGGGAAATCAGAACACACTTGTGATGATAGAAAATTGGGTCATTACTGGTCATTATTTAGAGAACATGTGTTCTCTAAATGTGCTCTGAGCAACATGTTCTGTTAGAACTGACACACACTCTCAGGTCCTGTTAACATGCTTCCTAAGTGGACAGCTGTGAGCCTACAAACACATCCCATTAGCTGTTTGTTTTGACTTGTTATGTTTGGCAGACGTATTGACAGTGTTACTGAGCCGGATGCATACATCAGCTCCTTGTGAAAATGTTCTGATTTCATATGCATACCATGACAGCTGCAGCTTCCACGTTATTTCAGAGGGGTTTTAAATGCGGCAGGGAGCCGGAAACTGCTGAGCTGATGGTGGCTCAGAAGCATTTGTTTGTGTGTGTTGTTCACATATGTGGGGGCGGTTGTGTGTGTGTGGAAGCCAGAAGGATAGGAGAGGCTCATTTCCCAACAGCTCGGTGAGAAAGGCTCTCCTATTGGTGTGTGTTGCATACACCACAAGATCCTCATCTCCCCTGTGAGATGTGGCCTGTGACCTTCGCAGCTATGACTACTTCCTGTTTAGAAAGGGCTGAATATGCGTGTGAATCTGTGTACATCATACAAATGCAGGACATGCACACAAGCTTCTCATCGGGTAATAATGGTAATTACAAAAACACAACAGCAGGAAGTTTGGGTCTCAAAGAAGTATTTTTTTTTTCGGTCATCATAATGTCTGCTCTTTCAATGCTGGTTTAGATTTTATTGCAGATCCACCACCTGAGTTCCTCAGCCTCAAACATACTGACTCACCTGTGGAGGACTTCTAATGAAAACCCATCATCACTTTACGGCAGGAAACATTTCTGACTTTTGGACTAGGGCCGGGTGATATGGTTGAAAAATGGACCGTGATATAAGCATTTCATATCAGTCAAATGATTATTATTGATTAATTGTTTTGTTTTGAATAACCAAACTACTGTCAAACTGCTGACGTGGCCTTTCCTCTTTGGTCCACAATTTCCTCTTAAGCAGTTATTAGGGATGGTGGTGAAACATGGAACTGTTCCCTCAGACTCAGGAGCAGTGTGTGTATTCTGTGAACTGTGCAGTCCCTGTGTGCACTGTCTGAGGGTTGAGATTTTATAGTCAGGTGTACAGTTTGCCTACATTTCTTGTGAGAAATTCCTTCATTTCTCACAATCTGAATGGATACTAGCATGTGTGATGAGCATGTTTGTGCTTTGCCCAGTTCTTCTCCACCAGGGCAGCCACCACATCAACTGCTAGTGCTACACAGAGAGCGGAAGTTGCACTACGTGTCCTTGCGACTGGTTGTGCTGACTGAACATTATCAGTTCAGTGTCGCATACTAAACAATGTTTACTGCCGAGCAGTTTCCTGTAAGTCAGTGTGTCACGGATTATGCGTTCGTACACGTTGACCTTTGTTGACCTTTGTGCAGATGTGACCTGCTGAAGTCCGCCTCCAGTTCACACAGACCAACAAGGAGTGAAATATGACAAAGTATGTTGGGGACAACATAAAACTGCTACTTGTTGCTCAACAAGTTGTTGCTAGGTAACCAATGAGCGAGAGTTAATTGATGCCACATACTTTTCCTGGCTGGCTGTGAAAGGTTGTGCGGCTAAAGCCTTTCTTCTGCCTACATCCCCCAGAAGGCTGTGCCCTTCTGAATCAGAGTTCCTGAAATTATTAACATTTTATGAGATATTGTCTGTTGTCTAAAATAATCATTATTATTTTATCATTCTACCTTATTTTTGTGCACAAACAGAGCCCTAATATGAAACATGGCACAAATCAAAATCATCTTTGATCATTTTGCTAGGCTAGATTTAGTTTGGGTAAGCCACCATTAATGAGGCTTTGAGTTTAAGTGCTGCGCTTCAGTTTCTAACCAAATAATGCATCTATCAAAACAAGATGAGATGATGCTCAGTGTTAGGATCACAAGTCTACACATTTGGGAAAGCTAAGAATCCCCATTTTATTTTACATGAATGGAGTCGATGTTTAGAAACAAAATAGTTTTAAAGAATTTGGAGTCTGTATGATGATTCAGTTTAGTTTTAACAAGTCACTACATTGAAGTTCTCATGCTTGTTAACTCTTGGGTGGTCCTAATTCTCTAGAATTAGGACTATTGAAAATGAAAATGCTATTGAAAATGCTCCTTTTTGTGTTGTTTTTGTAAAACATTGTCGTAAGGAACATGAGTGCATGAGCCTGTTCTGTTTGGATCATTTTAAGTGTTTCAGATTTTGTAGCCGAGAAGATTAAATTCTGTTCTATCTCAACAAAATCTGAAGCAACCCTGAAGCGTCGTTTTGAAACACACCAACTTCAGCATCACTGGCAGCTATCGGCTGGCTGACTGTGGGATCCTCACAAATCTTGTTTCTCACTCTGTGCTTTTTATTTTCTACAGTGCAGCAAAGCAGGTAGTAACATCAATGTAAGGGTTTTAAACTGCATAGTTCCAACAGGTTTCCAAATAGAGTTGCACTCCTTTGTACCTGGCACACACTTACCAGACAAAGTCACATACTGACAGCAGCTGAAGAATGTTTTGCCAAACTGTCTGTCTTCACTTTAGAGAGAAATGACTCTAACCTGGAAACCCTTTACACCCGTTGAGCTCTCACCCCCCAAAAAACTGCTTTGGTGGAAATTTGTGCAAACCGTCAGCTATCAAATAAATAACTGTACTTTAACTGTTTGAGTCTAGAATAACTTGGTATACAGAGAGGTTAGTTGTTAGGTTCACAGGTCCTGTGATTATAAAATGAGCCAACAAGCTACCTTGAATGTTTCCTACTGTAATTATTCTCATTTCATAATGATGGCATCAACAGACATTGGAAACTGCTTGCAACAATTTGCATTTGCGTTACACATAACAGTTCACCAAAGCCTCAAGCTAATAAAACTTTAATCAAAACTTTTAATACTTGTAAGTTAATCCATGAATTTGATGAACAGGGTTTGTCTGCTAATTAACCTTCTTTTATGGAGTCTGAACACTGATTTCTTTTAATAAAAAAAAACATAATGTTGATTTTCAATAATTTTATGAGGGTTTGGTATCACCCTATTTAAATCTACTGTCATGAGTTGACTTCTAAAAGTTAGTCTAAAATTTTAAGAATTTGAATTAGGAGAATTTCTTTTTCCTAAAGGCCATCAGTTTTTAACAAACCAAGATGTTCAGTGATGCATCACCCATCTTGATGAGCTCACCCTGGAGCTCATCAAAGTCACCCTGTACTGCATCCGTCACTTCTAAATCATGTTGTGTTTTCGTTTGAAAGGAATTATACTGGTAATGAGATACCAGTCTCATTACCAGTCTGTTCAACCAGAGAACTCCAAATAACAACATCCTTCAGTTTACCACATAGAGAATATACATGATTGTTCAGATGAAACAATAGACAAAGTTAAGAACCATGTCGAAATCGGTTTTATTTCCCTCCATTCCAAAAGATTTTTCCGCTTCTTTATAATTTAAGCTAAAACTGTTAAGGGAACTACTTAACAGGAACATGTTTAAAACATATTATTTACAGGCCTTGCAGCCTTCCATTTGCTGAGTACTGTAGCAAAATGGACCATCGAACATTTTGACTTGTTTACTTGCAACTTTAGCATAGAAAATGCTGCACTTTAGGATAAAAAATAGCAGATTCACAAAACTGATTAGCCGGATTAGCCATGTCCTTGTTTAGCAGTTCCACAGCAAATGGGTGATATAAAGAAAAAAACATTATAGGCAATAGAGAATAAACAGACTGAAAAATATTACCCATTAAGTTTATAATGATAAGCTTTAATCTACCAGGAAAGAATAAATGTATATTTCTTATACTCCTAGACACTTAAAGTATACAAAATATATATTTAAAGGCTAAAAAAGGGAATTTTGCATGATATGTCATGCTGGTGTTTGTTTTGAAGTATTTACTAGAATTTTATTGAAACCTGAAATCATCTTGTGCAGTCTACATCAGCTGGGCAATTCAGATTTTGTTTGAAGGTTTTTTCCAACTGTCAACAGTTGCTGAAAACGTTGCTGATTTAGAGAAGTTAAAAAAATTAGGAAGAGAGTATTATATGAATTTTGAGGAACTCTGTGCAGGAAAAATTTCTTCCTATTTCATGTTTGTGTGAGATCAAAATGAAGGTATGTTTGTGAGTCTAATGGCTGTTAACTTGTTTTGCTTTCTTGTTATTAAATAACACTTTTGCTGAATGTGTCTCTGATATTCAGCCTCTGTCCTCTATCCAGCCAATGAAAACTCTCTATGCGAGTGATGGCTCGCTCCTGCATCTGCCCCTTGGTCCGTACTTCTCTGATGGACAGCGGCGTGTGGACTATGTTCTGACCTACGGCATCCAGAAGCCCAGCGCCGTCCGACGCCAGTCATCCAAGCTGAGTGACAACGGCTTCTTCCATTGGCTTCGGCACAGCCTGTGCTCCAGGAGCAGCCGAGCGCCGCTGCAGCCAAAGGAAGACCCAGAAGTTGCAGCCACAGAACAACAGGCTAATTATCATGAGGATGACAAGCGCTTGAAGCGGGAGGAGTTTGAGCAAAACCTTCAAGAGATGGGACTGGAGCTGGAGAAGGATGAAGGGGTGAGAGTGGTTCAGCTTTTATGTAATGGCACATATTTTAAAGATATTTTTTATGTTTTTAGATGAAGTACTTGTTCCACTGGTAGATTTTTTTCACCTATGAGAAAAATGTCTTGTCGTAAGTGAACAAATCTACCAGTGGAATTAGAAGTTTTTAAAAAATTTATGTTAAAAAATTATTTACTTGAAACAAGTTCGTATATCTTGCTGAAAAGTTACTTTTATGTTAGTTTTGTCTTTTTTCATGTGTCCAAGGATATTTGCACTAGAAACTGGATAGAAATACTTGGTAAGATTTTGTGTTTTTGCAGTGTAAGGAGGCCTGCTGCTGCCAGACACACACTTCGATGAGTATAACATAATGATGATCATGTCTGCATTCCAATTTTCTTCAGTATAAATTGGCCTTCGGGACTGTTTTCATCATGGGCAACATATGCTCTATAGATCAGATTTATCACCTGCTGCTGCTTCCTCAGGATGGAATAAACACTCTGGTACCACAAAGACATGGATGCTGCTAGCAGCTTTGTTGTGGAATTCTGAGTAGAAAAAATGTTCTGTATTTCAGAATTACTCCAATTGATATTTCTAAGATTTTGCAATGAGTCATTTGTTGCTGCAAAAAGTGTGTGCTGTCTTGTCAAGATTAATATATCTTGTCATAGGCTATTTTACGCAAGGGAATCAAAGACAAACTTGAACCTTCAACAATGTTAACAGTATCTAATATCAAAATATTAGGAAACGAGTTTCCAAAAACAAACATAAGAATTAGTAGCTGAACATCAGTAATGATTATTCTAACTGAAAAGCAGAAATCCACCATGACAGGAAGAGGATCGGAAATGCAGGACATCTGAGTAGCTGTTGACTGATGAACTGAGGTTGATATTTGAAACCTTTTTTCTTATACATATTACCTAGAATAAGAAGTGTGCTGCAAGAATGGAGTCATGGATCCAAGGTGGTTTGTACCTATTAATGCAGAGTGTAAAGATTTTCAGAAAATTTCTGTGCAAAAGATGAATGGAGTTGAATCGTCTTCCTGTCAAACAGCATTAAAATCGGCATGAGTGACCCTTTGCAACAGGGCCATCTTTGTTCAAAATCGACTTCTGGGAAAGGCATTTAGCGACTTGCAGTGATATGCAGCCTGTCTTCAGAAGTCACAGTAAAAAGCCTGAGACTGTATAATCATCTTATGGTAAAGTCTGTGATCTGGACAGACCTCTTGCTGTATGGAAAGCAAGCAATGGGATTTCTTTCCAAGTACATAAGCAATTATTATTGTTATTATAGAACTTCTTACACCCTAATATTTCTTATAAATTAAAATAAAGCTGATAGGACTTTATATTTTTGGGTTTATACAGGTTCAGTTTTTCTATCAAATCCTTTGCATTCCTTATCACATAAAATTGGTATTTTTACTCTATACAGTGATGCTTGCATTTGTTATAGAGTTTCAGTGCAGAACTGTTTTATTATTCATCACTTATCTCCTAGAAAATGTTTTTTTTTTCACAGATTGCACACATAGCAGTTCTCCATCTCTTCACCAGACAGGTCAGAGGTCAGAGGTCAGAACTGAGGGGCTTGAAGTACGTCTGACTGTTAGTGCTTTTATATAACATTACAGGCTGCAGGCCGTTTACAGGTAGTGAGACAGACGAGTGTTTTACTCAAATAGATGCAGATGATTTTCATCAAACTGAAGAACTGATCTGATGCTTTTAGAAGCAGAGTGTTCATTTTGTATTTTTTTCCTCCAAAAATCCTGCCACAATTTGAAAAATTAGTGAATTTTTCAAAGCTACATTTAACATTTATTGCTAAAATTTAATAAAGGATTAAAGACACATTGAAGCAGGAAATGGTCTATAACAAACTGTTAGGCATAACAAATGTGAATAAAAATGAAGGCCATTATTTATGTGTTTATAAAAGAAAGTTTTATCATTCAGGATGTTGGGAAAATCATCTATGATGACAATGAGCCGGAAATAAAGGAGATCAAGGCTCATTTTAGTCAAGAGTTTGACTAAAAAAATTTAAAAACGTATTATTATTAAACCTGGTTCAATATTTTACTATGGGGATTCAAATTTCAACTTCTTTGATAATAAATGTGGCATTTATTGGTTTAACAGAGTCATTAAAGTCCCTTTAAGCCCCTGAGTGTGAAAAGGTTTTGAACCCAACAGTTTCATCACTGATGCAGCCTCTTCATCACCATGTCTGTTTCGGTATAGTTTGAAAGGAACTAAATAGTAAATATATAAGTCACTGGATTATTATTATGATTATTGATTAGATGGGCAGGTTGGAGCACACAGAATCACACTCTGTTCTGTCTAATCTCCTGTGTCTCAGGGTAAAATCGCCGGAATTGGCTTCTTAAAGATCCATGCTCCCTGGGCCGTTTTGTGTCGAGAGGCTGAGATCATGAAGCTCAAGATGCCAACAAAGCAGGTATTCAACCCAACATCCACTAATTGCATTCAAAATTTCATCTGAAGTTTTTTTTAACCATCAGTTCCATATTAATTCTATCAGTGGAGAACAACAACTCCCTTCAACAGCAACAATTGTCTTTCATTTCCGCAGGTTTATGAAGTGAAACAAGGCAGCAACCTGGTGGAGAAAATCCGACTGTTCATTCACAAAGTCACTGATCCTCTCCACCCAAAAGTGGGTCCCAAACGGCCCGGAGATGCCAAATCGCTCTCCCTTCCTTTTTCAAAGGAGAAGCAGCACCTGTGAGTAAAATCTCTTTTCTTTATTTATTTCTAAAAACACACTCCAAAAATAGTCACTTTGATGATGAATCATTTTAATGAACTTTTATATTTAAAAGCAGAAATGAAAGCACTATGGGATGAGATCAGGTTCTGATTATTATACCTGGTCTGAGCTTTGGTTCCTTGACTCTCAAGCTGTTTGATCTGAATTGTGAACCTAATATAAGTTGTGCCCTACAGTTTCAAGCTGCAAAGCAGAATGAAAACTGGACATTGACCATGAAGTGCAGTTCATGTAAACAGCAGGGGAACCTAACTGTGCATGTTTTCCTGATAGACAGGATACCTTCAAGAGAACATGATGTAGGGAACAGCTAATATTACAACTAGGAGATTGGAATAAGCAAATATATTTAATTATTAAACACAATGTGGTAAAAACATTAACAATGTGATGGAAAGAAATGCCAGCCAGCCTGCAGGCTGAGGATGCCAGGAACGATGCAGAGTGATTCAGTCTTTGTAATGTGAAAGCCCCTCGCCCCCATCCCTCAGCTTACTGCACGCAAACAAACACAAGTCTGACTCATTGAGGTCATCTACATCCTCTGAACAGTGACTGAGGTTTTAACGTCGCAGTCTAAGCAGACATGGGATGGATTCTGAACTTTGAGACTCATGACTTCATGGACACTCTCTTTGGTCCCAACCAGTCAGCTGGTTTTCACATCCAGTGTTTGCATCAGAACATGTCTTCCCCTCAGCCTGCTGGGATGTATGGAGGAGCGAGTGGGCAGCAAGTAGCTAAATTTATGCTCTGACTAACAGCTAGCAGATCTCCCTCCACAGCTTCCACATCTCATCTGTTCTGAAAACGATCTGGGGCGGATCTCTGAGATAAAGCCTGATCACAAAAGCTCGTTTAGTGAGGTTTTCAAAGCAATCACCCATTTTATTTTTGTGTTTTTGTTTTTCTTCTCCTAGATTGTGAAGTTGTTTTAGATTTGGTTCTTGTGCAGCCAGCGCCTCTTGTCTAAAAGTGTTCACGCTGTCGTTAAAGTGTCCCCAATCAAGAATGAATGGAGATTTTCTAGGTTCAGTTTAGACAAACTGTCAGAACCAGAACTTCAAAATTAAATTGTCAGTCATCGGATGATGACTGACAATTTACAAGAACTTCTTGTTGATCTATCAGCTTTGCTTGTTTGTTGTATTTTTGGTTATAGTTCAGTTTTGTGTGAACACTCAGCAGAAAACATCCAATCCAGTTTTTTTTTGTTTTTTTTTACATTTTATTTTTTGTAAATGGATCTCTAAAGCAATCTTCCAAACATAAAAGCATGTCTTAGAACAACATTTGTCTGGCATCTGAGTGCATTTGGAATAATGTTCATACCCCATTCATTTGAATGGATTTCCATCTGATAAGTTGAAGTGTGTAGTATCCAGTATCTCTATTAATGCTGCTTTCACTTTTCTCTTGTTTGCTGTTCTTCTACTTGGCTTGATGCTAACTGCAAGAAGGATCTCTTCAGACTTTCATGACCATTTGGTCATGAATGTCAGGTGGAATGTGCAGCTATAGTTGTCAAGTTCTCCCACCTGAACTCTGTTATTCTGTACATTATAACTAAGCAACAGTTTATGTTAGTTTGTTGCACATGATCCCAGTTTGGTCTAACAGTTTGAGGCCTGACATGCAGACAGGTGATGACGTCTGAACCGTTACTGGTGCTGTATGGACAGAACCTGACGTTCATCTTTACTCTACATCCTGCACTTGTCATTCATGTTTTTGCTAGCGTACAGCTCAACTGGATTAAGTATTTAACCAGTAAGCTGGAGCATTTTTGTCAGTATAAGCATGCACCCACAGTGGTTAAATCATGAGAAATGGGACGCTCTTTTAAGGGTTTGGGACATAAACAGCCTGCAGAGGTCATCAGTTACTGATACATTTTCTGTTATACCAAATGTAATTCCTATAAACGTTGCCCTGTTTCTGTTTTTATATCCTATGAACATATGTTTCATATAGAAAACCATATCGTCATTTTTCTCTTCTATTTTGTCCTGCTTGTGTGTAGAAATTAGAAATGAAACATAATACTGATGCACATCATTATGGTTGAGTTAATAATAATTGATTTATAATGCATGTCAGCTCCCTGTCGAACTCTGGCATCTCCAGCCCATTTTTTTACTTTTACAGCTTTATATCTTATCTCTCCACTGGTCTGTGAATATTTATTTTTTCCGTTCCTGCATCTTTAAATAAAACTGTCTGTTTTTCTTCTTTTCCCCAGTTTTGACCTCTCTGACAGAGACAAGTTCTTTGACAGCAAGACAAGAAGCTCCATTGTGAGTATTTCAGTAAGATCAATGTTGGAGGGGATCACTAGACAACAATCTGTTTAAAATAATAACTGTAAACCATCTTTCATAAGCAGATGAACATGCTTCCTCTAGCTCAGTGTGCTTTTGTCTCAGTTGAACGTCTTGATTTCAGGCAGAGGAGCGATCTCTGTATTCTGTTCTATGCTGGTTCTTCGCCTCCACATTGACTCTCTTTCTTTACACACACACATACACACACATACCAATATATACACCTCCACAGAACTGCCCAGAGCTTCACTAATGACTAGATAATGTGATTGAAGTCAGTATTGGATGGAGGCGCTCATGAGCGCATGAATTAGACTCAGTGGAATTGTTTTTGCTGCCGCTCTGAAACTCTGCAGTCTCTCTGCATCCATTTTCCCTTTGCATTATTTTCATTTTGTTATCTAACAAGCAAATAAACATTCCCTCCAATCATGTTGTAGTATACATTTTCAAACATGCTTAGTTTTCATATTTTAATGATGTCTGTTCTTGGATTCCCAGGTCTATGAAGTACTGAAGAGGATACGATGGACCAGACCCAACTACTCCTTTGGTAAAGGCAGCACACAACTTAATATGGAACTTTCTTCAGGTTTAGATGATGAGCAGAAACAACAGACATTACACTTCAAAAACATCAAATATCTTACTTCTTATTTCTCATTTTTTGTCATTTTTACTTGGTATTAATATTAAAAGGTCTTAACATGTGGACTTAACATGACTTAACATGGACACTAAAGTGTTGGCACTTGGCAGGCACTAAGTCAAATGCATAAAAACAATTACATATTATGTAATTGTTTTTTTCCCCTTTGATACAGTAATAAGTTTGTTTATATGTTTTAATGGCCAAAAGAAGAGATAAAACATTTTCATACACTGCAAATATTTTTATCAAACGCATCTAATTTATGTGAAGAGTCAATATCTTCAGTGTTGACGCTTATTTTAGAAACTTTACTGAATGTCGGCAATGTAGACCCAATCTGGACCCATCTTATCTTGTCTCTTTATGTACTTTTAACAAACAGCCACTGGTTCTCTATGATGTTTGAAATTTTCTGACTCCTGATTCAAAATTTCAGATTTTTGTTGGTTTGTTTTGTCAGTTTTGACTTTTGATATGAAGTTCAATTGTGCTGGAAAACACAAAGATCATCACCAGTATTGTTGGAAAAAAGTTACTCTTGGATGATGGGTAGTGATGCCATTTCTTTCAAGGTTAAGACCCAGCTGCACATATGGGTTATAGGAGGAGGCTTCCATGTGTGCCCACTACATAGAACTGTGTGTTGCTATGGATCTGGGAAAAAATTGTTTTCCAAACAATCGCAAGGAGAATTCATCAGTGAAAATAACAGCTCCAGTACTGTGTTCATATTTTCCTGCAGAATTCCAGTTTGTCCTTGATATTTTCTTTAACCAGAAGTGTCTTCTTTGCTGTCCTTGTGTCACAAAGCCATTGCCTCAAAGTCTTCATTTCACACTTCCAGAAAGAGATAGTCACTGTGCTTGTTGCACATCCATCAATGTCCTGAAAACTCTTCACTGCATCTGAACCTCTCACCTCAACGTTTAGATGATCCAAAAGACCTTTCTTTCACTTAAAATGTACTTATCAGTAATTGTCCTTTTTGTGAATCTGTTTTAATACAAAGGGATAATGGTTGCACTCTTCTTAAAGGTTATCATTAATAACACAAGCAGTCAGCAATTTCAAGCCCGGTTAGGTTGTTAATGGATTTAGCAGAACTCTTCCACAGTGGGTTTCATCATGAAGACAAACACATTTTATTTTTTAACATTATGTGCTTATATTTTTCTGCAGTAAATTGCATTGATGTAAGTTTTTGATTTGGATCATGTATTCATTACTCTGTTAGCTGAGGCAGGACGACATTAGGACTGTCAGAAACCCAAATCATTAAACATGACTCGTGGTTTAGAGCAGAAACAACAAAAAATACCTTTCATTTCTCATATATTTTTTGTCATTTTTCCTTACTATTATTATAAAAAGAAACAACTATACGTTTTATACCTCTATAAACATGGTATGCCACCCTGGCCAGGCTGTTGAAGGGTTTTCTCTCAGCTCTTTCTCTGGGTGTTGCTGCTCTGGGAGTGTCTCATTTTAATCCTGGTGATTATTCCTCCTTATAGGGATCACCAGTCTGCTAGCCAACGGTGTCTACACATCTGCTTATCCACTGCATGATGTGAGTATCAACTTCATCTTTCTCCTTTAATGTTGGTGGGCCTCCTCCCTCCTGCAGGCCTCCAGCCATCTGTTGGCACAGCCACAGCAAAAATAATTCTGGAAGAAAGATCATTTTATCATTTTTACCATCGCTTGTTTGATTTGTAGCCATTTAAGTCCAACATTTTGATATGACACAAAGCAGCCAACCAGTTCATGGCGAGCTTGGAACAGATCCATCTGATGATATTAAAGTGATCTAAGAAATATGTTGATCTGCAAAATCTGATGCAGTAAAAATATTGGACAACCATAGTTTCCTCTTCGCAACCATCATGATAGCTGTGACACAAAGCTCACCCAGATATAGCAGGAAATTCAGACACACACACACAACTTCCTGCATCCCGATTCTTTCAAACTTTATTCTTTCAAGCCATGTGTAGACTTGTCCTGCGGTGCTGAATAACTCCTGAGTCTGAACAAAGTGTCTTCATTCTATTGAACTCAGAGAAAGTCTGTTCAGTGTTCTTGACTTCATTAATGGAATAAGCCAGATCAGACAAAGAAAAACTTAAACTTTAAGAGCTTCTTTTCATTTGTGCAGGTCTTTAACATCCTTACCTCCATGTGACTGTAGGTAATGATGTTTAAGATTTTAACCTATACTGCTGTTTCTTTAAGTTTCTATTATTTATTTCTAAAGTTGTGGAACTATTACAGAAGTGGTTTTAAGTGAATGTAATATGATGATTATGGTTTTTGGATTATGCAGCAGTCAGTGTCTGCAGTGAAGACAAATTTCCTTTGGAACAATAAAATCGATCTAATCTTGTATTCCTCATGATTAGGGTTAGTAAACACATCTCCATTTGTCTTACAGGGAGACATTGAGGGGGTTACTGCAGAGCCCAATGACAGGAAGGTAAGTGGAGCAACTCTATTAGTTAGTCTAACCCCAGCTGTAACCATACTGATACCATTCTGCCATGGAAACCCTGCTAACAGCAGCCTTTATGAGTTGGTCCACATAAACCATGTCAGAGGCTTTTTTTAGGAACATCATTTTGAACTTCTCATCCCTACTCTATCGGAGGTAAAAGTTCAGTTTACGGTCAGTCACACCTGGGATTTAAGAGCAGAACCAACATACCTCTCATGGAATATCAAGTTGGGCATTTTGCTCTTTATCTCCTGCCGGTCTAAGTCCTTGATACTTAACATTGGATCAGCCAGCCTCTCCTGCCAGGATGGAGTTACTTTTTTCCTGATTGATTTTCCTGAAACCAAGCTGATGAGAGATGAAACTCCAGATCGTTGTTCGGCACTATGTAATGTGCCTTTTGTGACTTTATATACATTCTGTACCCTTCTGGTAGAATGGTCTTAAGAGATTAATTAGAAACTGATCTCTCCAGCTAACCTGTCATGATTTGGGGTGGTGAGGCACAGGCAGCAGACCCAGGGTAAGATGAATAAGATGGTTTAATAATGAAAGTAGTCCAAAAATCCAAAAACATACAAAGTCCAGGCAGCACAAAGGAGCGGATGCAGAAGCTCGCAGGTAGTGACAGCAGGTACTGGACAAACATGACGAGGAACAAAGAACACAGGTGGGGTTAAATACACAGAGGGTAATCAAGGAGACAAGAAACACCTGGGAACAATCAAGGGGAGACAATACAATACGGAGACTAAGAGACACAGAAACTCAAAATAAACACAGATACGGAACAGATCCTGACATAACCGTCACTGTGACCATCTGGACATGTCTGGGTCTGTTCCTCCTCCTATAGAAACATGCAGTTGGAAATCAGAGTTCATGCTTTTGAAGTCACATCCATCCTTGATTCCACTCTACATCCATAATTATATTGTGAGATGTGAGTCACTAAGGTAACAGCTTAATAAGCCCTCTTATGTTCTGGAGGATCAGAAAAGCAGCTCTAGTCGGCTTCATTCTCTCATGGACCTTTAGATGGAGAGTGGGAACAGGAGTGTGGAGAGTTCTTGTTAGTTGGGTGTCGCGCTCAGCCTGCCATCTAGGCTCTTCACTGGGCTGCTGCTAGCTCATAAAACGACTTTATTTGTTGCTTGTTGCGTTGCCTGTAGATGGAGGGTGTAATTACAGTATGTGTGAAAATGTTCCACTGGCCCCTCCAAGTGATTTGTGATATTCGCCTACCAGTAGTGGGATCAGAACATGCACACAGAGCACTGCCGCTGCCAGCTGCTCTCTTCTGTTCAGCATGAGGACAGGATGGAGTTCTGCAGGATTCTTGTGTTAGGATGTTTTACTGCAGAAAGCTTCTATCAAAGCGTGATAAGGGCAGCTCTGATGCATTCAGGTCAGAACTCAGTAGCTATAACTGATGACACTTGTGAATCAATTATGAGTTGTAATAATTACTATGATTAAATTGGTTATGGTTAGAAAGACAGTTTAGAAATAAAATGTCTGTAAAATCCATACAGACATTGTTTTAAAGAAGCATTTCCTAAATCGTACCGATGTAGACCAAGACCAGAAAGACTGTATGAGATCAAAACAAAAAGTAACTCACATCCGTTTGAATGGACATGTTTGCATTAGTCTGTCTGGTTTTATTGTCTTCACTAACAAATATGTTCAAGAAATGATCATTGTGCTTGTTTGCCATCCAGTTCTTTATTGGTCGGCTCGACTCTTCACATCTGTAGAAACCTGACAGTAATCACTGACTCTGACTTCTCTTCACAGTTATTGTTCGAGGAATGGGCCAGCTACAGTGTTTTCTACAAGTATCAACCTATTGGACTGATCAGGTCAGAACCTTCTGAATGAACCCACTAAGTACTGGATCATGTCGCTGTATGCTCAGGTTTTCTGGAAACATCCAGTCTCTGGCCAATGAGAGTCAGGACCAGATCTGATAGGAGTCTCCATTTATCTATGGAGCTGAATAAGAGCCAGACTGTAGCACCAGTCTGACCAGTTACACGTAGTGATGAAGCTGTTCCAGTCAGAGACATGTTGAGTCAGCAAAGAAAGGTTGTTGGACTCCAAAAAAAAATGAAAAGGACAAATTTTTAATATCTGACTCTCTAAAGTCGCAGATGACCCCAGGCCTTTAAGCATTCATGTTTCTTCCAACAGGAAGTACTTCGGAGAAAAAGTTGGCCTCTACTTCGCCTGGTTAGGAGTTTATACCCAGATGCTCATCCCAGCTGCCATCGTTGGAGTCATTGTGTTCCTTTACGGCTGCGCCACAGTTGATGATAACATACCTAGGTACACAGCACATGCATAAAATGCCGTATTAATGTTAAAAACACTTTGCCGATCTTGCTTTTTGTCTACTTTCATTGTTTGTTCTTCATTCATATAATCCATTCCAATGGTGAATAAAAACTCCCAGAATGTAAGTTTTTCATATTGTTGGTCTTAGTTCATTAGTTCTAATGAAGTGATTTTCAGCCTCAAGCAGTCCCACATGTTAAGGTGTGGCTATGCAAAGAGAGCCAACTCAGTGAAAACATCTTGCAGACTAGAGTCTGTCTCAGTATGCACCGAGCTTAGACCAAACCCTGGAAAAATATGGAGCTCAGCTCTGTGCTCTGTTGCCACACAGTCACTTGCTAACATGCATGACCAGATCATGTTGGCTAATGTTGGGCAATGCTGTGAACTGGCCTTAATGGGCGAATTAAGGTTTCAGAAAACACACACAGTGAGGGAGCTCCTGCAGGACTGGGAGGGTGTGCTCCAATAAGAGCTCCTGGGCAGCTCTGTGTTCCTACCGTTTACTGCTGGCTCTTTTTCTTTTTAAAAAAAAAGGTGATTAAAAATGTGATTCTGTGGCAATACTGAAATTTCCCATACTCTTTGAAGGCAACACAACCAAAACCAACTTAATGTGCATAACATACCAGTGTTCTAACTATCTGTGCTACCCATATGGCAGGAAAATCTGTCGAGGTAGCACAGATACCGGTTCTGATCACATGGCACCGTCAATGCCGTGTGCACCACGGTGACGCACAGAGTGGCAAGTTCATGGATTTCAGATTGGAGCAATTTATCAAGAAAAAAAAGACAGAACAAAAGTGAAAAGAAACAATGACTCCTCAGAGTTTAAATTAATGACAATATTTATTATTGTTATAATAAATGTGCGTCAGACCCATTGTGTATAACCTTTGAGTGAGTTTTAATTTAGTGTGTCATATTCAAAATATTTAAAGGTATTAATGTTTGAATATTGGTGTTTAAATTAAATGCCTTCTTAAGAAGCAGGGATGTAACCAGGACGTTTTTAAAGAGGACACCACAACCCACAACTAAATACATCCAAATCTGAGACACACAAGTAAATTGTCCTACATGTTTTAAAAATGTCCTGCTTGAGACACTCCCAGCTCGGCCAGCTTGGCAGAGGGAGCTTATAAGTTTTCTGCATGAATAACTTCTTACTACACTTAAACATTGTTCAGTTCTTACTGACATATGGAAGAGTTGATACAGAGTACAGGCCACACCTAAAGACACTTAAAAATAAAAACCTTAGGGACTAGAAAAAACACAGTTTCTTTATACCACTGCAATGTGGTATAAAGCTGATCTTGAAATTGCTGTTAGGCTATTTACAGTGATGATGAGCTTAATGTGGCTCTTAATGCTGAACTGGTTCGCCACTCCAGTTTCCAGTTAGAGAGACTGGTTCCATGCAAACATGAAGCCTTTTTGTCCTTCCTTAAGCAGAGGACCACACCTGTTGTAAATAACCACTAATGTTTCATGTGAGAAGAAACACCAGTTTGATTTTTAGGTTTCATTCACACCAGACCTCTTTAGTTTGCGTTAATCAAACTAGTTTGTTTATTTAGAACCGGTTCATTTGGGAAGGTGAGAATGTGTTACTGAACTCTGACGCAGAACAAACAAGTGATTTCTGGGCTACAAACCTCGATCTCGGCTCAGTGGAAGTGAACTGTGATGTGGGTCAAATGCATATGTGAACACCAAGCAGAAGTGGACTACAGAGCAGGGCATTCTGGGTAAATACAGCCAAAATGAACACGAGTCTATGACTCCTTTTCTTTTACCAAAGACAAAAGAGAACTGCTCCAACCATTAAAATTTGATGCCACTCTACATTTTGTGAAGAAGTTGCACTCAGTGTCTTCTTCTGAGGTGATCATGTGGTTTCCTTCAGTGGTTCTTGGTGCAGCACCCCCACAGGCGAGGGGGGAGCAGTTTGCTCAGTGCAACATGAAAGAGAACCACAGCAGCTGGAAATGGAACAAATGTTACAACTTTGTTCTCCTATCAAACTGAGACTATGAAGTGTAAAGACAGCATTAACAAAACCTCTCCTCCCTCACCATCGTCCCCTCAGCGTTAATGAAGCAGACCCTTTTGATGACCATTCAGTAATCCAGGTTCTCCGTCTGTTTGTCAGCATGGAGATCTGTGATCCCAGGAACAACATCACCATGTGTCCGCTGTGTGACAGTGTCTGCAGCTACTGGAAGCTGGAGACGGCGTGTGGCACAGCCAGAGCCAGCCACCTGTTTGACAATCCAGCAACAGTCTTCTTCTCCATCTTCATGGCTCTTTGGGGTAAGTGTGCACAGATAAATGGTGCAAATTATAACTCATCTGCATCTGCAGGCATGTTGTGAAAAAAAATCTTTTTTTTTTCTATGATTGAAGGTAAGATTAGAGAAGACCTTTAGCTGCAACTTGAGTCCTGATTAGGAGAAATTTCCAAAACAAATCCATAAGGCCAACACACAGACTGCCCTCCTCTGATGTCCTGCCAAATCTCCCAGCCATCTGTCGGCAGCAGCAGGGCTTCAGACTGCAGAAGTGTTGTGTTCATATGAAGCTGGTGTCTGACAGTGTCTCAGCACTGCAGCAATCTGGAGCTGGCCTCTCGCTCCAGATTAATTATGGAGCTAAATAACAAAACCTGCATCTGATCTTTACACTTAAACTGCAGCAAACATGTGAATGAACAGAACTGGAGCTCAGATTCTTAGTCAGTTCAGGTCAAAATGAACTTTAAGAAATGATTGGCTGGATGGCCCACCAGAGATCTCTTCTTTAGTGTCATTTCACTCAGCTTAAAAATCAGTTTTAGTTGGAAGACAAAGATTTAGTAGTTTACGAACAACAAGAAAGAGCTTTTGTATTTCAATTCATGGGGTTAAATTACGTTAAATTAAATGAGGAATTATAACAAAGTCAAAATGTAATACAATTTAAAAGGAAATATAAAGAGGTAATTTTCACAAGATAAAAAAATATGTGTGAGTTAGTTTACACATATTTCTGTGGGTATGGATGTGTGGGTACACACACGCATATGAGTGTGTTGGTATGGATGTACAGTACAGACCAAAAGTTTGAACACACCTTTTAATTCAATGAGTTTCCTTTATTTTCATGACTATTGACATTGTAGATTCACACTGAAGGCATCAAAACTATGAATAACACATGTGGAAATATGCACTAAACAAAAACATGTAAAACAACTGAAAATACCCCTTATATTCTAGTTTCTTCAAAGTAGCAACCTTTTGCTGTGATTACTGCTTTGCACACACTCTGCATTTTATTGATGAGCTTCAAGAGGTCGTCACCTGAAATGGTTTTCACTTCATAGGTGCCCTGTCAGGTTAATAAGTGGGATTTATTGCCTTATAAATAGTCATGAAAATAAAGAAAACCCATTGATTTAGAAGGTGTGTCCAAACTTTTGGTCTGTACTGTATATATTTAGACATGTAAACCCAGATAAAATGGAAAATTAATTAACCTGTTTGTTTTTACGTTTTGATTGGATTTATTAATGAGGGTCCATCTGAAAATATTGTATGAGTTTAGGGACTAGCAGTTCATAAGTTTCTTACTTCTTTCTATTCCTTTTTGAGCATGTTTTTGTACTGTGGTACAAAAATATGTCTTTTGCATTCCTTGTTCTTGTGTATGATTTTATACTTCTATCATGTTCAAAATATAGTTTCATTTCATTTCATTTACACAGTCCGTGTTTATCATGACAGTAACATGTCCTTCACATGT
Organism: Xiphophorus couchianus; assembly: GCF_001444195.1. Lineage (NCBI taxonomy): Eukaryota > Metazoa > Chordata > Actinopteri > Cyprinodontiformes > Poeciliidae > Xiphophorus > Xiphophorus couchianus. Next base: position 33,612,801 of record NC_040231.1, read on the forward strand.
CATTGAAAAACTCAGATTTATGTTCAGAATGCTGATAATATTATGATGTTCAGCTGGAGTGAAGTGTGTAGTGACTGTGTTGTGTTGCTGCTTGCCTCTGCAGCTGTTCTCTTCATGGAGCACTGGAAGAGGCGCCAGATGCGGCTCAACTACGTCTGGGACCTGACGGATTATGGAATGGAAGAGGAGGTGAGATTACCCGGAGAAATTGCTAACCTGTCCTACATGATGAGGGAAATTTATGCAAATGGCTGAAAACATGAGCATTTTTTATGGAAAATAGAATTGAAAGATACGCTGAGTCTGTCAAAGAATTTTCATTCATCTAAACCAAAACTTTTATAGCAAATAATGACTTTTTCACCCCTTAAATAAAGTTTGATATTAACTTATGAAATAATTGCATAACAATCACTCATTTTCTGTTGAATCAATTTTTCTGTTTAATAAATAGCTTTAATTTCATGTTCATGGTTCTTTAGCCAATTAGAGCCAGCCTTCACTCTGTTGTTACTGATTGTGATAACAACAACTGAGTGTGGTGAGACAAGAACTGGCAAACTGGAAGGACATGAGACAAGAGGACAGGACTGAACTTGAATGAAAATGTTTTTAATATATTCATGCTTATAAATACATAAAACATTTTTTAATGTTGTTCTCATAAAAGTTTAAATAAATCTTAATATTAGAATAAATGAATTGGTGTCAGTAGAAACACTAAGATTACAGAATGCCCAGCAGTAGATTTCTCTAGACATGTTCTGACATGAAGAGTCAAACTGACTCTCAACATGAAAATCTCCAAGATATTCATGTAGATTTTTTTCAAAGCAGTAACAAGATGTTTGAGTTCTAACAGGTGAAAATGTCACTCTTCTATAAATGTTCTGTAAATGCTCAGTGATGTTCTGGCTCAGATTGTGCCTGCAGCGCTGCATCTTCTGAACTTTAGAACAGTTTCATCTGCAGACACTGACTTGTGTTTCTGTGTGTGTGTGTGTGTGTATGTGTTGTAATTCACAGGAGCACTATAAGGTTTGGATCTTATTCCCTTTATTTATTTTTAATCTGTGCCTCTTTGTAAGCAGCTGCTGTTACCTCTGGCTCTTGGGAGCCTAACCATCTGCTTGGGCTGGCCCCTGTTTTCTGGCCCTGTAGAGTTTCAGCCGTGGCTCCTGGGTGTTCCTCTGAGGCTCACGCTGCAGCTGGGCCTCTTGCTACTCACGACTTTGTGCAGACTCTTGCTCTTCTTTGTGCCTTTTTCCATCACTTTGGTTTTTAGATCAACAGTTTCTTATTAGCACTGAAATGTCTCAAATGACCAGAAAGGTATCTTGATCTACTAAGGAACCAGCTAACTGTACAGTTTCTAGGTGCTTGTGTTGGATTTCCGCAGGTTATTTTAGTCATCCAAGGAAAGTCATGATGAGTAAAGCTCTGCTGGCTCACATAGAACCACATGTTGGATCCTAATGAGGAATTCCACAAACTTCTCCTAAGTCTGGTCGTCCCGCTTCCCTTTCCAGGTTTGTCATGGGTGCCACTGGTAATGACCAAGCTGATAACATTTATTGACAACAAGGTTGATGATTTTATTTTGTCCAACCAAATACCTAAAATTGAAGTTGTGTAGTCATCCCATGTTGGTGAACAATAGTGCTCATGTGGTAAGAAGAATGTCCAACATCTGCTTCCACCTTTAAACAAAAAAACAAAAAGTTGCAGTAATCAGAAGACATGGTAGGGGATGGAAAAGACCAAGCAAACATTAAACTTAAACACAGTTGAGTTTTACTTCCATCCTCTAAGCTGCTGGAATACATATCAACCTCACCACGGACGTTGATGCTGACAGTGAAAATTGCAGATCAAATCTCAGATCAATAATGTTGCATTAAAGCTGCAGTATGCAACTTTTTTACATTTAGTTCCCATCAGTTAGCTGTAGCTGCAGCTTTATTTTGGATGTGCTCCTCTTCATCCCTGATGCTGCACTGTTCTCTTTTACAAGCGACGCCTCAAACACACATTGCTTATGATGCTCATTTCCAAAGCTCACATGCTTCTTAACATTCCTTTTCCCAGTTGACAGTCCTTCCAGGACATTCATCTTACGCTTGCTCAGTAAATTTCAATCTGATTAAATGTAGCAGGCTAACTTCTGTCTCTTGCAGGACCACAACAGAGCTGAGTATGAGCTGCGGGTCGCAGAAAAGACCATGAGACAAGATCAAGAAGGCCCAAAGGTAGGACTGAGGTCAGACTCTGGAGGAGTCTGATGAAGCGGATCCCCTCTGGAAAATCACTTTAGTGATGTTTGTCCATAAGCACACCTTCTGACTAGTGGGGACAACAGCAAGGAGTTTCACTCCTTGAAAATAGGAAATCTAAGAAAGTACTGATATTGAATCAAGAAAATTATGGACTGTCATACAACAGTAAAGTATCTTCAGTCAGAGGCTTCTTCAGATTTGCTGTAATACAGACTGCTACAGGAGATCCTTCCTTTGCTCAGCCATCAGCACTGCAACCTTTTTGAAGGATCATTTATTTTCCCTTTGGGATTAATAAAGTATCTTTTAGCTTTGAATTATTTTTTTTGATTATTATATTGTTGACTTTTTGGTTCAGTCAGAAAAAAATCCATCTAAAACATGAGGCCTCTTTTAGCTGCAGAAATCATCAATGGGAACTTTTAATAATTACCCAGTTTTCCTCATGATGTATTAATATGATCACAATAAACAGCACAATAAGGACCAGTTATTCTCTAGCAGCTCAGACACATGTAATGATGTTTAGCAGCAGCTTATTCTTAAGCAGGAAGTGATGCGGCGAGTAAAGAGACTCATGTTAACACATGGTAGGCCGACAGCTGAGGCAGTTGGTTAGCAGCCCTCAGCTCTTTGCCAAGGTTACATCTTCCTTCCCTAAATGAACGCACACAGTGGCCCCAGCACCCTGACCTCATTCTGTGGGCTTAGATGTGACATGATGGCTCGGGGTGGCATTAGCTCTGCTCCACTGCAGCTGGAGCTGCAGCATGCACACATTTATGTTGCCTGATGTGTGCAACTGTTGGGCCATTCTGAAAGGGGCTGCTGAGAACAGAAAACATGACAAACACACAGGTCCAACACACAGTGAAGAGATTTTATGTATTCATACTTTCTGTTCTTTTGCTCATGCATGTCTGTGTTTGCTTTTGTGTGTTTTAGGATGAGAAAGTGAAGCTAACGTGTACAGACAGAATGCCAGCTTACCTGACCACTGTGGTCATGATGGGCTTTATGGTGAGACTCAGTCTTCCACATTCATCCACTACTTCAAGACAAACCAGAAAACAAATCATTCAGATGGGTTTTCAACAAAACATGGAAGTCCTAACATTTAGAGGATATGTATAAAGTTTAAATATTAAGCAGAAATGGAAGAAACTGTTTCATGTTTTGGCTCAACTTAAGTTTAGTGTCTTCCAATGAGAACAACACATAATTACAATCTGTCATTATTTATAGTTAAGCTCAAAATTGTTTGCACTCCTAGAAGATTAATTTTAAAATTATTTGTATTCAACTAAGAATGTTTTCTTCTATTAGGAAAATATAAAAGTGTCTGAAAGCAGTATCTAAAAATAGTTTTGTTTTTATTTACATTTTATTTAGAAAATGGTTTGTTGAAAACTTTTTATGCTATTCTTATTAATCACTCTAGCATTGCAGTCAATTCACATGAATTAATTTAGTTATTCATATAAACCTCCATTCTTTAGGTGGATCAGAGGTTTGGGGTTGAACTGCATGTTCAGTTACAGCTGATCAGTGTAAAGTTGGAGATATAAAACTGCGCCTGGGGTCTGTGTGGAACGCCATTAAAGGGGTCTCGACCTTATGAACATGAAAAACATTCAGCATTTTCCTAATTTTAAGGTGCTTAAGTCTAATTATTATTGTAGTGCCTTAGTAATTTATGTTTTCTGCTGGTATCAGCCTGTTTGAGCTGCATTCACTGATAACCTTCAGCAACAGAATATAACAGGTTGATATGTAGCAGAACCACTGAGCTGCTGCTCTCTATGTATGTATATTAAATTCAGTTCACTTCATCTACTCTATATAGCTCCAATTCACGACAAACAAAAAATCATTTCAATTCAGTCATACATACACATAGTTATCAGAAACTAAAAAAAAACAACATGCATAATTAATTATTATACATGGTGTCCGAGGGTAAAACAAGTATTGTGAATTTTTCAGAAGTCATTCAGGTTTTTTTCCATAAAACTCAGAAAATATTTTACATGAGTGATGCACAGAAATACTGTAACCTATGATGTTCTATTGGGTTGTGAAGCATGTTAAAACTGTATTACACTGTCAGATACCTGGTTACCCTCCAAGATTGCTGAGGCTAGAATCGGTCATCTCCAATGATTTCTGGTTGTCATTGATTTGTCTCCCTCCTTCCTTTCAGATTTTCGTAACCCTTGTGATCACCTTTGGGGTCATCCTGTACCGGATCAGCATCAAGACTGCGCTGCACCTGAGCACCTACCCTGCTGCACGCTCCAACATCCGAGCCACCGTGAAAACCACCGCCGCCATCATCAACCTTGTCGTCATCATCATCCTGGATGAGATCTACGCTCTCATCGCCCGCTGGCTCACCACTCTGGGTGAGCAGCCTTCAGGAACCATTACGGTTTACTGGGAGTAAACTGGAAACATGACTCCATCCATTAAATATAGTACATTATGTTTGCTCTCTATATTCTGTGTGTTTTTATTTTTTTATTTCTGATTCTTGGAAAAAATCCACAAGCCATTAGTTAAACTTTAGTGTGGCACATAAAATATGGAAATATGTGACTTGAATTATTGGAGGTCCTCTGGACAGATGATCACTGATCATTCAAAGCTTGGTCAACAAGTTGAGACATTGTCAGCTTATCTGAAGTGCTGTTTGTTCTGTCTTAGAAAATCATGGTAGCATGTCAGAAAAGTCATTGAATGACTTTTATTGCTAATATTAAAAAAAATAATGATATCACTGTAAAGCATTCTAAATTCCAGCTGAATGTGTTGTTATCCAGTCCAATGTGATCCTTTTTTCCAGAGGTTCCAAAGACAGACAAGAGTTTTGAGGAACGCCTCATTTTCAAAACATTCATCTTGAAGTTCGTCAACGCCTTCACACCCATCGTCTACCTGGCTTTCTTCAGAGGAAGGTAAAACACCACCCTCTCCTGCTTCCTTGTTTGGGCTCCTATCTCTAACTGGTGGTTTAATTCAACTTAAAGCATTACAGCATCAACACCAGACTGGATTCCCTATTCATCCTAAAGTGTCTGATGGATGCTTGTTTTGTCCACAGACTGGTTGGGAGACCTGGAAAGTATCTGTATGTGGTTGGCTCCTACAGGATGGAGGAGGTAATTCACTTTATCCACATGGTGTGTGTGGTAATGTTTATACTAAATGGAGTAACAATCAGATTTGTTCTTCATTTCCTTCCTGCGGTTGCAGGTTTTATCTCTTGAGTCTCATGAATTAGATGAACAACAGTTTTATCAGTACTCAGTGAGGTGTGGAGTGGAGTCATGTGACTCATGCCTGCTTTAGACTTGTGTTACCAATTTAATGACTTTAGGCTAAACTTGATAAAACCACAAAGGACTTTGAACTTACAGTGTGGACAAAAAGTATTCACCCTGTTGAATTTTTTACATTTTTATTGCCTTTCTAAAAATCAATGATGGGGGAAAGAAATTAGAAGACAGCTTTTTTGACCAGAAGACAAAAAAAAAATCTTCAGAAATCTTCAAAAATATGTTGCGTAAAATGAGTTATTATAGAAGCAATAAAAAAGTAAGGAGCTTCCTGTGTGGGACTAATCAGCCCCCCTGAGGAGACTGGATCACTGTTGCTTTGTTTGCTTCTCTGCCTTCATGATTCACTGGTTCTGACTCGTCCCTTTGCTCAGTGTGCTCATGCAGGCTGTCTCATGGAGCTGTGCATACAGCTGTGCATCACCATGCTGGGCAAGCAGCTCATCCAGAACAACCTCTTTGAGATTGGCATACCGTGAGTACACTTCTACCTGAGACGCACTGAACACCAGCATAACAGCACATCCTCCCAGGTCACAGTGTGTGGGCTGAGCAAATCACAGAATACATTACGCACACCTACTCAGCTGTACTTACAGAAGTCATTTGAATGTCTGCTTTTCAGACACCAGTATTCAGGATAATTGCAAAAGCAAATCCATAAAAATAATTTGACTCACGCTAAATGAAAACTAGCTGACAACCTGCAGACAAAACATGAAATGTGTCCACAGTCATCAAAGCACATTGTTTTCTCCTGGGATATTTTTAGATTCTTTGTCGTTTCTTTATTTCTCTGGGGAACAATTAAAACAAGTTTCAAAAGCTTTTATTGGGAAGTCACTCAAACATGTGCACACCATCATACATGGATGTGCAGATTGGCAGATTAAGTGCCTTGCCAAATGGCAGATCAACATGTGGCAGGAGGAATTAGGCAATGATATTTAAGCACATCTGCTCCTCTTTTCTACTGAGGTCTGATCAGACTGAGTGTTTTCAGACTCACAGCTATACCTCCCTTAGTAAAACACTACTTGAACGAAGTTAACTGATAACTTTTCAATATTCTAAATTTTCAACCAACAAAGATTACAAAATCTGACAGATATATAACTGCATACACATGCTGTCAATATTCACATTTGACATAAGACCAAATCTGATCAGATTTGATTCCAGTTTCTTTCCTCCTGTTTCCTCTATGCTCCATTAGAAAGCAATGTCCTCCTCAGATTTTAATTTGATTTATTTCTTTATGGCCACCATCAGTCAACATAATCCCCAGAGTTTGATTCTGACATTTTTCTTTTTCTGCTTTGTGAAACGACTCACTCCTGTGATGAAATGTGGGGTTTTATAAGTGATTTCATGAGTAAGATATTCATGCAGCTGGTTTTCATTGGTTTGACAAAAGATGTAGTCCATAATTCCTGCTCAGGAATTACATATGTAATATGTCATATTTAATGTGTATTATAGGGATTACCTGTTAGATATGCCATGCAAAAAATCTGCTGGAACCAGTCTGTTATTGGGAAAGTTGTGTACCATCTGGTCACCTTTAAAAGCTCTGACCTCTTCCTTAGCTCTCACTATGCATCCTCAGACTGTTGGCCTCCAGCCTGAGGAGAAGTGTTGAACTTCTACCATGTTTTGTTCAGGAAGCTAAAGAAACTTCTCCGGAAAAGGAAGTCAGAACTGACCTCCAAGCAAGAAGAGGAGCTCCACAAAACTCTGAAGTGCTATGAGAAAGATCATGTCCTGGGTCCTTTTGTTGGCATCAATCCTGAGTACATGGAGATGAGTGAGTATATATATATATTTTTGCAATTTTATATTTTACATGTCTTTATTTAGATCAAAATGTATCTAAAGTCTTTTATGTTTGCTCAAGCCAGAGCAGAAAAGCTGATAGTGTTTCATTAAATTTCTTTATCTGAACTTGTAGTGAAAGTAAATATTGAATCTGATCTAATCATCATATTGTCTAGTCTCAAACGCAAAATCTTCTTATTTCTTCAGAGTGAGACGTTTACAAACATTTCCTTGGTATTTGTTAGCCTTGCCTCTGAGCTGGATGACTTTGCTCAAACCTTTTGGGTTTCCTTCCAGAAGGCATTTGCTGGGTTCTGCCCTTTCCTCCGGATGGAACTGGAAGAACTGGGTTAAGTTTGGAGACCAACTTGCTCACAAATCAGTTTTCAGCTCATCTGACAAATTTTAATGAGACTGATCAGGGCTCTATGACTACTACGATTTATTCATTTTGTTGTTCTTTAATTCCAATTTCCATTTACAAAATCTGTTGACGTTTTTAACCCATTTGTTCCTAGACTTTAACTTTCTGGCTAACATTAAATACAATCCATCAGAAAAATGGCTTGAGAATTTGTTTCAGTTTTTCCACATTATGTTTTTTTTTCATCATGCCATCCATTCAGAGGCGGTCCTAACCTGTTTGGTGCCCTGGGCGAACTACCCTCCCGGTGCTGTTCTGTTTTTATACAGTATATGTAAATGTTCAGTTTTAACATTAAATGTGTTGGACTAAATATTCCAGAGCATCAATATAGTTTCCACTTGGAAGTTGTTCAATGAATCCAGAGTTACTGATCATTTGTGTTTCATATTTAAAATAAGAAAGTTTAACATAACACCTTTCAGTCAGCAGCTAGAAGGAGTCAAGTCTACAGGAAACTGGAGCATCAACATTTTTGTGAAGAAGGTCTTCTGCAGGCAGATGTTTCTGCTGGAGTACTGGACTGGTTCTGCTGTGAAGACACTTTCCATAATCAACATTTAGCTAAATGTTTCTGACAACCCACCGGTTCAAAACCTTGAGATCAAGACACCTTAAAGAGACAGTACAGTCAACCTTGGATCCATCTCTTTAAATCAGACTCTTAAGAGCTGGAGTGAGACTCAGTTATGTCATTGTTTCAATGCTGGGGCCTCTTCTTTTTTCATTGTCTCTGACAATAATAATCCATGCAGGAAAACTTTGCAGTATATAGGAACATAGAACATGTGCTCAGATTTCCACTACCTAAAAACAAAATCACAGCATAAATCGACACCAGTCGCTGTTTTACACTGAATCAGCCTCACAGTCACATTATTGAGGCTTTTTTCCAGGTTAGATGGGAAATTAATGTGAGATTAAAGTGGAGCTTTTTAGCTGCTTGTTTTTTCTATCCAGTGTTGTTCAGATTGAGCGGGATTAAGATGAAATAATCCCCAGGATGTCTGAAGTCGTAATCCTTTTGTTCATTCTAAAAATATCCTCCTTGTTTATAGATGGGAATATTCACTTTTTTGTTTTTACAGTAAACAGAATCTGTCAAACAGAACTTTCAGGTTTACTTTATCTAATGATTTCAGACCTGATGACATTTGTGTCCGTTTTCTATAGTTTGCATGTTACCCAGATTGCTGCTGACAGGCCTGTGGCCCACAGTACCCGTCTCTTCCACTTCCTGTCTGCAGTGTTGGAGTAATACCTCAAAATGACATTTTGAACATTTCATCCTTTTCACCCATCATTTGTCTCCTCAGTTATCCAGTTTGGCATGGTGACGCTCTTCGTGGCCTCCTTCCCTCTGGCGCCGCTCTTTGCTCTTCTGAATAACATCATCGAAATCCGACTGGATGCCAAGAAGTTTGTGTTGGAGCTGCGGAGGCCTATTGCAGCCAAAGCCAAGGACATTGGTACGTTTCTGAAACATCAGCTGACTATGAGGCGGGAAATCCAATCAGTGCTAACAGGGGTTCATGTTGAATATGCAGTTTGACTGTAATATTAAATACAATCCATCAGAAACATATCTGGTCTTATATGCATGTTTGTTTAAGCAGATCGGACAGATTGAGAGTGAGCTGCTAAGGGTTCAAAAATTCTTTATAGATAAAAAAAAAAAAAACTAACACCAACACATCTTATGTAACTTTGATTTCTGGAGGGCAGACAATTAACTGAAACAGTCCAAGTGTCCATCTACTGGATGTCACAGTTTATGTTTGTGGACCACTGAGTTCAGAAAGCATTTAACAATCAGGGAGCTCTGCTGTGTCATCTGCAATGACAAAACATTAGATATCTTCTTATCTAGAAATTTGACTGAAATATTGATGTGCATATCCATTTCTGAAATTGACTGACTTTGTAATGCCATGAAGCTTCACCATTCATCCTGGCGATTAGTTCATCTGATATCTGATGAAAACCTGAGTAAAGTCAGTCTGTGTTGTCATATATTACCCAACCAGAAGTTTTGCTCATATGAGTGCAGCGATACTCATAATTAAATTACTCTACTAAAAGTAAAAATTACAGCGTAGTAAAAATAGTCAAGGATCATAAAGATGATAGGAATTATGAGAACACTTAATTTCCGTTTGAGGGAAATAAAAAAAAGTTTTACTCATTTTGAATTACGTGGAATTCTAGGGGTAATACTAATTTTCTGAAGGGTTATTAAAATGATAAAATAGTTGAAATAGGATCCTAAATTCCCCAGCTTTCTAGCATTATGTTCATTCTCCACTCTGATGTAGAGGGTACTTCCACCGTCTAGTTGTGAGTTTTCTGTGTGTGCTGTTCGCAGCTGAATAACGGTTCTTACTTTCTCCAGGTATTTGGTACAACCTGCTGAGGGGCCTCAGCAAGGTGGCTGTCATTGTTAATGTAAGTCTTACTTCTCTTTATTGGTGAAGTTTATGCTGCACGTTGGATTTAATTTGGATAAAGCTTTCCTGCGATGCATATGATGGTTCTCATAGAAATGAATCGTTATCAAACTCTTTGCGGTGTTAATGGAGGCTGCTCATTGAAACAGCAAAGTAGCTACAAAGCGTTTCTCTTTCCCAGGCTTTTGTCATCGCCTTCACGTCTGACTTTGTCCCTCGACTCGTCTACCAGTACACCTACAGTCCTGATGGGACTATGCATGGCTTTGTCAACCACACGCTGTCATATTTCAACGTCAGTGACTTTCAGAAGGGTACAGAACCAAGTATCCCTAAGTTTGATGTAAAGGTCTGCAGGTAAGGTCTCACAATATCAACCTTATTTTAGACAGAAGTCCAGTTCCCCACCTCTAGTTGGTTTTAAAGGAGAACCAGTGGAGGGTGTTCAGTGTTATAAGAACCTGACTGACAGTATTACTGGGAGTAAATGACCTGATCTAACAGAAACATTCCCTGTTCCCCTATTCACTCACTTCATGAAGAGTTTGAGGAATGAGATTCAGAACCTGTCAACAGATGGAAAGTCTTCCATTACTCAGATTATTATTCCGATAAATTCAAAATGCGCTTGTTATTTTCTGATCATGTTAAACCAATATTTGTACTGATCATTATCCCTGAAGTTTTCTTTAACTTGTTGTAGTGATTGTTTCTGCTTTATGGTTTTCATTTTGCTGCAAGGAAAGTTGAGTCTCCAAAAAGACTCCAAAACCTTCAAACAGGGTGTGAAACCTTCAGTAATTCACTCTGTGTGTTTGCTTGTGTAGGTATAAGGATTACAGAGAGCCTCCCTGGTCCAACACACCGTACGAACTGTCCAAGGAGTTCTGGGCCATTCTGGCCGTCCGCCTCGCCTTCGTTATCGTCTTCCAGGTTTGGAACACATGAATAATGCCATCAGTGCATATGCAGCAGGCTTTCAAAAAGCCAATGTCCTCACTAATGTCATTCATATTTAATGTCAGCAAATCAAACCAGTCAATCACAAAGTGTTTACAGCTTCCAAAGAACACAGAATGATTGAGTTGAATGTATTAGAAAAGCCTTCTCAGGCTGCAGACTGTAGAGGTCACCAGAACATTGCAGATTTCCTTATCTTTTTAATGAGCAGAGTGGGATGAACATGATGGTGCAGAATCCACCCAGATTCCAGACTGAGACTCTTTTTAGAGGAAAAACCTCACAGTGAAAAGAAACCCATGTAAAGGATAAAAGTTAAACATTTTTATTGGTAAATTGTACTATTTTTTACATTTCTTAAATCTATTCTCACTATTCTTGTTGCCATGGCGGCGCCCTGTTTAGTTGCGGCTGCAACAGCTCCTGAAAACATTGAACTTAAGGCATGAAAAGACATTTATACCGACTAATACTACAGAAAACCTCCGGCATAATAATGGTAGGGTAATATATGATCGTCAGTGTATCGTAAATCTATGCATATTCTGCGTACTACAGACAGTGGACACTGAAATTCTGGAAACTCTGGACAGCCTCGGACTGTTATGCCAGCCAGACCCAGTGGCCAACGAAGCAGTGAATGCCACAACCAGCCAGCTCTGCACCTGGAGGAGACTCTGCAAGCGCGGCAGCCAGGGAGGACTAACAGTGAAGCTAAAGTGTAACCCTTGGAGAACCTTACTTCCACCTATCTTGCTCGCTAACATTCAGACTCTGGAGAACCAAAGCTGGATAAAACATCAAATCGTGAGATGAGTAACTGCTGTGCCATAATTCTGAGACATGGCTAAACTCCTTCATTTCTGATGATGCCGTCAACATTGTGACAATGACAACATTCCATTTGGTCAGTGGTAAAACCAGAGGGGGCGGTGTTTGCATCTACACTAATAACAGCTGGTGTATACCCTGCCCTGGGAGGACCATCTGATTCATCTACAGGAGGTGCTACACCACATCAGACTTCCTGGACTGACTATTGACCCCAAGAGAGTCCAGAGAGAAGTGGAGTATTTGGGTTTTGTCATTGGTTTTGGAAAGATAAAGCCTCAATTGGGGAAGATGGACACAATCCAGTCCTTCCCAGTTCCAACCACAAAGAAGAAGGTGTGAGGATTTCATGGTTTGTTGGGCCGGTACCGGAAATTCATAACTTCTTTTGCTGAGTGGTCAGCTGTAAGGAGGACATGAAATGAAGAGGTTTTCCTATCTGGAACTATTTTTACTTAAGTCACTGTATGGCACTTTAAGAGCATTTTTTGCACTTTATTAACAAGCACTTTATTTTGTACTGCATTTTAAGCACATCAATAACAATTTGCACACAAGAAACTTTAACTATATTTATGGAGTATAGTTAGAGATTAGCATGTATCATTTTGTTCTGGGCTCTGAGCAGCTGCTCCTCATTGAGTAGTGAGGTGATTGCCTGTGAAGGGAGGATAATTGTTACTCAGAGCAAGGAGCTACTGGTTTGTAAAATTTGAGCAAGTGTTAGTGCATTTGTGCAAAGGTGGTTTGGTCCTTCACAGCTGGGACTGTTTAAGGATGCAGTTTCACCTGTAGTATTGTTCTCGCTGCTGTGTTCTGCAAGAATAAACTATTGGTGTTTCCACCTTTCATCTCAACTTTCATCTCCATTGTAAATCCAGCCGCAAAAGGCCGCCTTGTTTCAAGGCTCAAATATACTGGATAGAGCCTACACAAATATGCACCCTTCCCCACCTTGGCTCATCAGACCATCTTTCTGCAATGTTAATTCCTGCATATAAGCCCCTGCTCATCAGAGGAAAACCTCTTGAGAAGCAGGTGAGAGTCTGGCCTGCAGGATCCGTGTCAGCATTACAGGACTGTTTTGAATGCACAGACTGGGATATGTTCAGGGAAGCTGCAACTGCAAACAATCACACTCATGTTGAGTAGTATGCCAAATCAGTGTCTGAGAACATTCTGAAGTGCATGGAGGATGTCTCTGTGACTAAGATCATCGCCACAAGGGCAAATTAGAAACCCTAGATGACAAAAGAGGTGCATAAGATGCAGAAGGCACAAAACATTTTAATGTGGAGACAGAGAGATGCTCAGGTCAGCCAAAGCCAATTTAAACCGTGCCGTCAGAGTTGCAAAACGTACCTGTGCTCAGAAAATTCAGCAATTTTTCATTGAATCAGCAAACACCAGGCGCATGTGGCAAGGCATCGGGAGAATCACAGACTACGAGGCTGCTCCTTTGTCTTGTGAGGATGGTGCAGACTTTCTGAATGTACTTTGGTCATTTTGAAGCCCTCAACTACACTACTGTGAGAAAATCCACTCCTCAACCAGGTGAACAGATACTCAGCTTGGAGACAGCTGATGTTTTGAGGACATACCAGACCTTAACATACAAGGTCTGGTTCTCAAGAACTGTGCTGACCAGCTGGCTCACATCCTCACTGGCATCTTGCGAAGCTGTGCTGTCATTCCATTCTGCTTCAAGACGGCCATCATCATTCCAATTCCCAAAAAATCCACGATTTCATCACTGAACGACTATTGCCCTGTTGCACTCACTCCCATCATGATAAAGTGTTTTGAGAGGCTGGTGAAAGATCACATCATCTCAAAACTTCCCTCCTATTTTGATCCGCTCCAGTTTGCCTACCGCAAACCCCTCTGTGAAACTGGCTGCTAGATTTCCTCACAGACAGACCCCAGTCTGCGAGGGTTGGGAAAAATACTTCAAGGGTCATATCCCTCAGCACTGGCTCCCCCAGGGTGGTGTACTGATCCCACTGCTCTTCACCCTGATGACCCAATAGGAACCACATCATTAAGTATGCAGGTGATGCAACAGTGGTGGGTCTCATTAAGGACAACAACGAACTGGCCTACAGAGAGGAGGTGACACATCTGGTGGGCTGATGCAAACCATCTAATCCTGAATGTCAACAAAATAAAAGAAATTGTTGTTGATTGCAGGAAATATCAGCCAAGTCACACCCCTTCTTATCAATGATTCTGCAGTGGAGCAGGTCAGGACATACATATCTCTGGCGCTTTGACCTGGTCCCTCCAAACCTCTGGTCTGGTGAAGAAAGCTCAGCAACGTCTGCACTTTTTATGTCAGATGAGAAGAGAAAACCTTCCTCCTCCCATCCTCACCACTTTCTACAAAGGAACAATAGAGAGTATACTCACCAGCAGCTGCATCTCTGCATGGTTTGGAGCATGAAACACCTGTGACTGGCAATGTGTAGAGAGAGTGGTGAGGACAGCTAAGAAAATCATTGACACTGATCTTCCTTCCATCCTTGACACCGATCACAGTCGCCGCCTGTCCAGGGCTCAGGCAATTACAAAAGATCCCTTCTACCCTCGGCATGGTCTGTTCTCCCTACTGACCTCTGGAAAAAGTTCCAGCACCTTCAAATGCAGAATAACCAGATTCTATAATAGCTTCATCCATCATGCCATAAGACTACTAAACTGACATTAGTTTAATCTTTTACTATATATATTTATATTAATAGGCTACTTTTATTATTATTTATTTATTTATTTATTATTAGAGCCTTGCAACGAAATTTCTTTCAATTTGTACATTTTTAAACAATTGAATGACAATAAACTGTCTATGTCTATTAATACTGATATTACAGTCATACAGTTATCTCACTTCATTCATCATATAACTCACACAAACACACTCTCTTCTGGATGATGTAATGGTTGGTTTTAGCTTTTTAAATCAGGAGTATCTTCCAAATGACACCTGGTGTTAACATGAAATGATCTGGATAGAAAAGCTGTGAACAGCTTTAAAACAGTAAGAAATGAAAAAATGCAGTAAGGACAAAGATGAATAAAATGTGTTCTTGGGACAGCAGCAATAATCTTCAGAAAAACATGGCTCAAGTTTAAATTTTTTAAGAAAAATTTGTTGTTTAAGCAAGTATTTTTTGAATGACATAAAAAAATTAAACACATGATTGTGCTGCAGGAGAAGACGTAGGCTTTTACTGAAAGTAGAAGAACAGTTTTACACTTTGAAGTCCATCAGGTAAATTTGAGCAATGAAATCCAACAAATTTAAAAAACTCAATATTTTGTCCATAAATTGGACCCAAATGGGCCTCTATGATCATAAACTGCACTTGTGAAGGAAAGAGTTCAGTGCAGTTTTTTTGTTTTGCAAAAATGTATTACATATCATACTACAGTATCTAAAGCTTTACTGCTGTAATCATGTCAAAACCAGAGAGAATACAAATTTTCCCTCTTCAAATACTCATAATTCTTCAGCTGTTAAAAGACTGATGGCTACATAATATATACCACTTTTTATTACCATGTATGTCTGCTTTGGTGTGTTTGCTTTCGTCTTTAAATAGAAAACCTTTGTAATAAAAAGGAATTAAGCATAAGTTTAATGAATAGATTTTACTATAATGATCCATGAGCTTATTAATGGGTGATTGAAAACAGTTTAAGTTTGGGTTCATTTTTTGTTGGCTTATATATCAAGCTCTGGAACCTTAGACATATAAGGCCTGTAAAAATGAACAGATAGAATGAATTCATTAGGAACAAACATTATTATAAAAACTTTGATGTGTCACCGCAACAGTCGCAGAGAGAAAAGCCCTTCAGAGGGTCATCAGGTCAGCCAGTCTAACTCTTCAGAAAAACTCTACAGCTCCTGGAGAATCACTAAAGGTCTCATCTCACTATCCACAAGAAGTGGACGTCACTAAGAGCATCATAGTGACTTAGAACATATTTGCTAAAATGTTCATTTCAGAACTTTCACATTGACTTTATTTGTCCCTCATGTAGTCTGTGGCAGCTTTAATATTGGGTCTCGCTAAGAAACCTGAAATATCTTCAGTGATGTAAACTTTGGTGTCTGTGTTTATGCAGAACGTGGTGATGCTCATGAGCGACTTTGTGGACTGGCTCATCCCGGACATCCCCAAGGACATCAGCTTCCAGATCCACAAGGAGAAGCTCCTCATGTTGGACCATTTCATGAAAGAAGAGGGGAGAAGACGAGACAACTACAACCATGACGGCTACAACAGCCCCTCGTCGGGTAATGCCAGCCCCCATCAGCTCCATTCACGCCCCTCTTTCCATGCTAGAGCTGGCTGGTAACGTTTCACCAACGAGTCCTTAAAGCATGGCTTCCTTTTTATCATCAGCAAGGCTTCTGTTGCATTTCCATTGACTGGGAATTTTAAAATATCCCTGATGTGTTCCTGTCACAATTCTGTCCCTGGATTGTTTCCCAGAATGTTCCATCTTAGATGTTATTCAAATCACACATCCTCAGTTACTGACCAAGAACTCTGTAAATGATGTCCTGTTGCCGATGCACAAATCTGCCAAACTTATTCATTAGATGTAGTAGAGGAACAAGCCATTAAGGGTCACTGCGGGGGCGAGTTCATGTTTACTCGGATGAAGCCATGCCACCTCTGCCATGGGACCAACTCCTTTCAGTTTGAAGACAATCTGAAACTCCGTCCAAACAATTATCAGCTTTTTCCTTATCTTATTTCTGGGGAACGGTTCCAAAGGAGATATCCTGATATGTATCCAACTTCTTTGTTGCACATATATGTACAAACACAGGTATTTATTGACTTACTTTATAAAATATTCAGCATGTACAGGCACATGCGCATTGATTTCAGAATTAGAAGATGGTATCAAATGGCTCTTGGCATCTTTTCCTTCAATAATTACTCATATGTTACAATCACTTTGTGTTGTTGGGATTCAAGTACAGCTGTAGATTATACGTATGTACCAGAAGAAAAGGAACCATCAATACTGAGATAGTTGTGAATAGTTTTAATGCCTGATTAACTTTAGTCTGTAGAGAGCAACAAGTTTATAATAATTAGTGTTTTTAACATTTATCATAAGCAATTTAGCAGACAGTGAGAAACCATATGATGCATCATTAATATTCTGCTTGTCTGTGATTGTTTTACTTGAAGAGCACAAAACGAATGACTTCAGGACCTTTAACGTTGCTAACTTTGGGTGTAGAGTTTCAGACAAAAGAAATAACATCAGAAGTTAGTCAAGAGTTTTCTCTATTAAGATTCAAAGACTTTCTAGAAAACAATAAAAGCAAAAGAAAAACAAGCTTCTCCAAAGACTAAACACACTCACATAAGATGGCTGTGTTTTATGGCCAATTTCCTACCTTCAACATTAGTAAAGATTTATTGAAAATAAAATTATGGAAGAACTGTATATTGGAAAAAACACAGTTAACTTTCTTTAGATTTAACTTTGTTACAATGGATTTTCCATTTGCTCACCTTTAAGACTTTTGTAACATAAAGCTAAAAATAGAATCCATCTTTAAGACTGCAGAGAAACTGGAATTTCAACTGAAAAACATCTGAGTGTTTTGAAGCTAAAAATTCTTAATGTATTTGAAATGGTGTTAAAATGATATTTGGCTTTGTGATGATATTAAACGTGTGTGTAAAGTAAACCAATATTATACATAACCAAAAGGTTGATTGTACCATAAAAATGTTGTGCTGTTGCAACTCTTCTTGTCCGATGGCCTTCAGTCTGAACGCAAAGCGAGGATCACCAGAACTAACTCTGCCTTATAATCTACAAACTGGGATTGAAACAGTTACCAGATTAACTTATTGTCCTCCCATCCAATGTGCCGCTGTATACCAGTGAACCCTGATGAAGCAGGGCTTTATCATTATCTTGCCTTATTTTCACTACTTAAAAGAATTTATGATTTGACTATACTCTGTATCCTTTTACCTGTACTTTCTCAAAGACAGAATAGTTTTGTTTTTTTAACTGCTAAAGCAAAATGTGGAAGTGACTGGAAATTGCATTGAAGAGTGGAAGTGGAATAGAGTCAGTGTGTACTGTCAGACCAATTTCTAACTGAGGGATTTAACCTGTTCTTATTTCAGCTCCCACCTCAGACTGATGGAATGTATTAGTTTTTTTTAATCAAATTATGTAAAATGCATTTGAAATAGAAATGTCTTTTTGATTAGATTAGCATGACATTCCACTTATTAAAGGGACCAGTGACATAACAAACTTTTATTCTTCTCACTTGGTGTTAACATTCAAGAAGAAACCATCAGATGAACTGTTTGCTGTGTAGAAAAACCTGGACAAGCACATCGTTTTCAAACATCTGGTCAGAAGAAGTGTTCCAACCTTTTAATGAAATATTCTTCTTGTCTTTTTCCTACATGTTTACATATTTTGAGGCCGTTATACAGTGATAGTATGAACAGGAACAGTATCTAAGAGCCTCGTTAAACACAAGTGCTTCTGGTCAGATTCAACCCTGCCCCATGTCCTTTTCCTTGTCTCTCACTGGTTGTATTGAACAGTTGTTGTGAAATGATTGTCTGTTTTAGTGTGTGCCGAAGCTCTTTTTCAACAGGGGTGAGTGTGTCTGCATGTGAAACCAACAACTTTGTCTCTTGTATTGTCTTTCTTGTTTGGTCATATTTAGGATGCGCAAATAAACCATGGTTGAATTCCCAATGTTGAGGTTTGTGAACTTTTTGCTGATTGTGGCTTTATTCATATGATCAATTCTATTTTCTTGGTATGTATATAGTTAAACATTTTCATAAACAGTTTTGCCAAAATTGGTTCGCAACTCTGACAGGTGAGTTATGATGATGGTAATAAGGCCTTCTGACTTCCAAGGTTTTGAAGCTGAACACTAAGCCATAAACATCTTGTTTATGGCAATATCTAATCAAAGCTCATCATTGTGCCATTATTGGAAAAGGTTTTTTACAAAATTGATTGTTTGAAATCCACAAAAGAAAACTTGGAACTAAGATTCTCAGACAAAAACCAGGATGGTTAACAAATCATTGATTGTCAATCAGTTTATTCACTTCAATTAACAAATGTCATCAAGTCACAAACACTAGAAAAACATTATTTACTGTACAGAACATGTACATGTGTGCAGTGTGACCTCTCAACCTTTAGCCAACCAAAACTCAATTCAGTTTACTTATGTGGTGTAGTTCACAGAAAGTGCTTGTTTAACCATTTCAATCACATAGATTTCAGTTTACTATTTTAGATGGTAAAAGGTTTTCTATTTTCAGGGAAGCTACTGTTTTAAGACAAGTATATTCAGGTATTCGATGTGACTTTGAAGGGCCTACTTTATTGTCTCCTTATTCAGACATATAAACAGAAAAAAAAAAAGTTTTTCTCCTCTCTATAAGAGGCAGAACATTGACTAAATTATTAAAAATGCCTCCAATAAAAAGTAGTCGGAGTGATTAGGCAGAAAAGGCTCCAGCTTGGAGAGGAACGCCCATCCCTGAATCAACCACCAGGCGGAAGTGAAAGGAAACGACCTCCGTCAGGAGCTCCAGTTCGGCGGCGGAGACATGAGCGCTTCAAACTTTAACTCCGTTCTGCTGGACATTTCAAATAAGCTCAAAGCGGAAAACCTAGAACAACTCAAGTTTCTAGTTCGAGACCACATTGGGAAACAAAAGTTGGAAAGGATCAAAACAGGACACCAACTGTTTGAGATTCTGACAGAAAGAGGCCAACTAGGACAGGACAACGCAGACTATCTATGCCAGCTTCTGCGGCAGGTCCAGCGAGATGATCTGTCCGAGAAGCTAAGCAACTGGGAGGTCCAGCAAGAAGACCCCAAATACAGCTTGAGCGACACCGAGAGAGGTAAAGACACTTGGAGAGCGCGGTTTCACTTTCTGTCCTGGTCAGGGCCGGTGTTGCACCTTCATTTACTGTAACACCAGAGGGCGCTGTTAGGTAGCTGGGCTGCGAAAGAACATTTATCAGAAAATGCCTTTTAAGTTAAAGCAAAAAACATAAAACCTTTTTCATGTGACTGATTTTATTGTCCAGTATATGAATCATTTTTACCACAGAATAACGTAGCAGGAATAAAATCTTGACAGTGTGTTATCTGGAAAAAAAAAAGACCAAACTAGAACTTAAAGGAACCTTCCTGGGATTTCCTTACTGAAGTCATGTTAACACCAAGTTAATGTTGTTAAATTCAGCGTAAGACCCTTTATATGTGCCAGACAATGACATGTCTGTCAGTGTGTCTCAAGACAGATTACATTACAACTATAAAACTGTGTTTTAGTCCACTGTGACGATCTAAAGAAAATTGTTCTCATAACCAAGGAAATCTGTCCAAGTTGGGTTGAATCATGCAGGAAGAGTGTCGGTATCAGATCTGAACATGGTACAGATCCGATAGTAACTAAATTATCAGATCTGTACAGGTTTGGTTGGATGGCAACAAAAACATTGGATTTAATTAGAGAACATAATCATTATAACACTTGCAAATTGGTTTGGACTTTATTTGAAGCTGTAGTCTAAGTATTGCTTTCCATTGGAGTAAAATGTGGAAATATAAAGACATAAACTGGGAAGGAATTTGTAGTAACGTTACAACAAAGTAAGGAAAAAAATAATATGTAGATGTTACTGTCATATTAATGTATCTCTAAAATAGTTTGTGTAAAATCAACTACAGAGCTTTAATGTGTCTTCTGAATTGGTTGTTCAAAGTTCCTACTTCTACCCATAATACAGCATTTGGAGTATACTGTAATCAACTATTAATCAATATTAGCATTAATATTATTCTTGTCCCTCAAGACAAACTGGACATCGCCACGGAGGTGATCAGAGACAATCTGGGGAGGAACTGGCGCAAACTAGGCCGCAAACTACGACTGGGGGAGACCAAGCTGGAGTCCATCGCCACACGGCATCCCACCGATCTGGAGGAGACCGCCATGGAGCTGCTGAAGGAGTGGAGGAAGATTAGAGGACCTGAAGCCCAAACAAAGGAGCTGATAGCAGCTCTGAGGGACTGTCAGCTCAATTTAACTGCTGATAAAATCCAGGAGAAACTTAAACAGAAGGAATTATCCAGCTCAGATTAGACCAGTATCACCTTAGAAGCACGGAGGAAACCTGGGACTTTATGAAACAGATTATGTTTGAAGAAATGAACAAAATGATTTTTGTAAACATCTGCTTCCTTACAGTTGTCTAATGTTTACTATACACCAGTGTTGCACCTTCATTTACTGGAACACCAGAGGGCGCTGTTAGGTAGATGGTTTATGTAAAAACATTATTACCGTTTTTACATGAACATAAATTAATTTCTTGATTTCCAATAAGGATAGGAACAAAAATACAAATATTTCTATTGTTGTAAATTTGCATCCCCATTCAGCAACATAATTCATCAGTTTAGATTAGTTCAGAGAAATGTTCCCTATGAGCCGTCATCAACAACAAACTGGATGTAAAGATGGATGATTTTTCTTTCCAAATGGCCAAAAAGCATTGAAATGCTTTTGTTTCACTAATTTAATAAAGATTTCAGAAATATCCAACTGTGTTTTGAAGAATCCCCAGTTCAAACGACAATCCAGTCCACCTCTTTTACATTTTGGACTCCTGGATTAGTTTTCTCAAAGATTCTTAGTCCTCCCAGAGAGCTGCGATCTTAGCCTAAAAATTTCTGCAAAGGACTCACAGCTTCAGACAGATTCAGTCAGCTGCCAAGAGACACTAGGAGAGGAGTTAACAAAAAAATGCAATTGTAATGAGGAAGGAGTGGTTGATCTTGTTGCTAGGCATGGTTGATCCAGTTGCTAGGTGTTTCTGACCCTTTTGCTAGGTGTGTCATTGTCTTCTAGGGACTGTGTTTGGTTGATACACGAAACAAAATGAAATAAAAAAAAACTGCAGCCACTCAGCAATTGATAATTTACCGATCACACAATCTAGACTGAATTTACAAAAATTGAGTCATGATAATGTAACAACGTAAAATGAAATGAATTGCTGCCCAGCATCAATATGTTTGATCCCACCTTACATTTACATCATCATTGTCATTTGTCACATTGTTCCTTTTTAGGTTAACTAAAGCTCCTCCACTCTACTCTTAACATTTTGTCTTGTTAGTAGCTCTCATAAGGCCTAAGATGCTCTGTGAATAGCTTTTATCTTGGCAAGCTGAAGTTCTTCAAAAATTCTAAGAATTTTCATCATAGAGCTAAAAGTAGAAGCTATTGTTAGTCTTAGAATACAAGCCCAGATAATGAAGCATACACCAGATTCCCTAATAACTGAAACAGCCCTTTAATGAACAAGATGATTTTATATATATAATATATTTAATTATGCAAGTCCAGGTTTTCTTAGAGTGAAATCTGCAATTCAGACTAAACACACTAACAACTCATGACATTCTGACTGGACATGACCTCTAGATTGACCTAATATGAAATAGAGTTCTTTTATCTCTGCTGTGAGTTCTGTGAATATTTCCACCTTTTGGCACACTGCTACAGTAAATTTAAAAATGTACATTTTAAATGGCATGAATATGTTTTCATGTCCCCTTTTTTAACAACTAATACATTTCAGTACAACCAACTAGTGAACATTTTGGCCTAGATGCAGAAATCCCCCTGAATACCATGGTGATGGTGGTGGCAGCATCATCCTGTGGTGATGCTTTTTGTCAGCAGAGATGGTGCAGCTACTCAGAGCTGCTGGGAAGATGGATGGAACCGAATAAAAGGCAATCCTGGAAATGAAACGAAGAGCCTTGATTACAGAACAGAGCTTCAAGACATAAACCTGAAGACTTTCAGCTGTTATTGCAATAACACATGGTTTCAGCAAACATCAACTCCTTCAGGCTGAATGCAAATACATGCCACACTTTCAGATTATTTAAAAAAATAAATCCGTGCATTATTGTTTCATATTTATGTACTACTCTATGTTTTCCTAAAAATAAATCCTAATAAAATAAACTGAACTTTGTGATCTTAATGTAGCCACAGTCTGTTGGTAGTTCCAGTTTCTTGCTAGTTAGAAAACAGCTGATTATTGTTTTGGCCATGTTGTCTTTGGCTTTTATTATACTATATTATTATTGTAATTATTTGATCTCTATCAGTGATTATTTATTGTCAAATGAATCCCATTATTGAGTTATTAGCAGGACTCCAGAGGTCGACTGTATGCTGAGGGTTTTGCAGTTATCAGGAGCAGGAAAGCAGGAATGCATTAAAACATTGGTCATCAAGATCCGGAGTTTGATTCCTCTGTTCTAAAGGCTTACTAATGCTTATTTATGTGAAGATATACTGTATATTTCAGCCGATGTATAATTTTGATCACTCTAGAAAATGTGTCAAATCTCTGATTAAAAGTCCAGATTTAATGACATTAAATCCCACAATGAAGGGATGTTGGCTTCTCACTTCAACGACTGAGTATTCAATGAAACCTTCCGCGCTAAATAGAAACTTCATTATTATCAGGTTGTGAAGAATGCTTCAACAGCTCTAATCATTTTGAATGAAACTTTATTTTTATTTTAAGTATTTTATTTCTTCTCATTTTGCTTCACATTCACATCAGCATTTAATACTTTTGGAGTTGGCAACCAAAGCGCACAAATCCATGCCTCTTTCCTTGGCGTGTTCACATGTCAACAGCTTTGTAGGACACAGCTGAAGTTTCTGCAAAACAAATTCACTTTAGTGATGGAGTTTTGTTGAACCAATGATAATAAATGTAGGCCGACTGGTCTCTGACCATCAGTAGCTGCTCAGTTAGATGCTAATGTTAACAGTATAGGAAGGAAACAGCAGCCCAAGGTGGTAAAACACTTCTGCCACCTCTTTGTTGTGGTTACTACATTTCTAAGGGTCAGAATGACCTCAACACAAATCGAACAGGTGACTGTTATTGTTGTTGACATTAGATGGCAGGCTTCAGATGTGTGTAAACTATTTGTTAGGTTTGGTCAAACGATGCAGGAGACCCTCATATTTGATTATTTTTAGATCATCCATTCTCACCCTCTCCCCCAAAGCCTCAACAAATAAACAAAAGTCTAATGTTTAGTTATCATCTGGTTTGATGTCAGTTTAAAACCCCTAAAGAACAGCTTTATAAAAGTTCTAAGCTAAGCTGAGAGTGGACAGGCTTCTTCATCTCATGTGTCAAACTGAGGAAGATACACTTTTTTCTTCCCCACCTAGAGTACAGTGAGAATGATATACTGGTAATAGTGTACAATTTATTACACTTACAACAATTGTAGAGTCTGTTCAGCCTGTCAATATCATTCTGGCTCATCTGTGTGGCCTTGCCAAAGGACACGTTGCTGTCAGGAATGGGCTCCATGGTGGGAAGGTTGTTCTTGGAGAAGGCATACCTGAAGAGAGGCAGGTTCCACACAGACAGGTGATCATGCCCAACACTCTCACTCATCTCTTTAGTGGGTAGTAACATCATCAAGGCTAAAATGCTACAGCTCAGCCATGAGTCTTCTTACCAATGCCTAAGTCAAAGTTAGATGTCAACCCTACACAGACCTTTGTAGGTCTCAGCTGAAGTTTCTGCAAAACATCAGCTGTTTTCAAGGTCTCTTTGATTAGGCCATGAATCAGCTGCTACACTGATGAATTCTAGCCTACTTTGCTGTGGAGAATTAGCTTTCTCTAGTATGCATTTTCATGTTGTTCTAGTTTATAGTAGCAGAAATTCAGCGTAGTGTAATGTGTGTGCATGTGGCAGGAATTTATATTTTTTTTTATTAAAGATCCAACCAAGGACAACATCAGCCTGTGGCTAGAAAACCTATGTACACAACAATGGTTGCTCTGTTTCTCACATGTAACATGGTTAATGTGCCATCCTTGATGAAATAAATTTGAATTGGAAAAAATAACCTGCTGATTTAAAATCTACAATTAAAGAATCAAAATTCACCAAATATCACCAAATACAGCACAAATGAAGCAAGACTGGTGAAGGGAAATATTTTAAGCATATTTAATAAAAAAGCAAATAGTTTCTTTACCTCTCATATTGCATGACAGAGTTGTAATCATAAGGAGTTCCCTGGTTCAGAGTGTTAATCTTATAGAAGTTGTACTCCATGCCTAAAGAGAATAAAGGAGAAATGCGTTGTTTTAGGTTTGACTGAAACGGGTCTCTGTGCCTCGGTGTAGAACTGGTACGGTCCAAACTATGGATCGGTTTGAAGTTCAGAGAGAAAAAAAATAGTATGAATACTGAGCATGCTGCGCCTCTGCAGCAGCACAGCCACTTCTTTACATCATCCTGCTTTAAAACTTGTTCTGCTAAATGAAGACGTCTGCATTCATAGTAACAGTGTCTAAGAACAGTCATTACTTTCATGTTTGCTCCATGTTTTTCCCATAAGACTCATTAACAATGTGGAGGTTTACAAATTTAAACATTTAGATTTTATGAAAATATACATCTACACACAGGTTATGATTAATTGTAGCATAATGCAAGCAAACATAGTTAAAAATATAGTTAAAGAACATCAGGTTGAATTGCACCCCGTGTTCTAATCTGCCACCCGCTGGTGAAAACTGGAGAACAGGTTAGTTTTCTAGTTTGTCTTCATACATCCTGAAAACCTTTCCTTGGTAGCAAATCAATTTAGTTCCACTGGTTTCAATATCTCAGACTGATCAGGGATTAGGTGCAGGGCGCTTCCAGTTGGTGCACAGGGGGGCAATGGAGCTAAAAAAACCTTTACAGAGACCTCACTCAGTCATAGTCAAGGTGAAGTGAAATAAAAAGATTGTAGAGCTCATCTCAACAATCTTTAAAGTATTGTCCCATCAGTGTATTTCAACCAGAGGACTACCAAGTAACAACCAAGCTCTCATGAACCAATGATGGGTGGTGGATGATGGAAGTGTGTCACCTTCAATGATGTTGTCCCAGTGCACCAGGATGTGGTTGTCCCTGTCGGAGCGGGTCTGCTCATGGTTGAAGCCCAGGGCATGCAGCAGCTCATGCTGGACGGTGCTGTGGTACAGGCAGCCCTGGCTGCTTAGAGACACCGTCTGACCTCCACCCACACGGCCCACATAGGAGTAGCAGCTGCAACCACATACTAAGTTCAGAAGTCCGTTGCAACAGAAGCATCCAACATCCAACAATGCAGCAAACCTGATTTTGACTAACCAATCAGTTTTATACCAGCCCTGTGGACCCCAACCACTAGGCTGATTAGCCAGTCTTTAGCTCATCTGAAAGTGTGGATTTTAGTTCAGCATTTAGAATTACCACTCTGAACTAGCATTTAATATGGAAAAAAGCAAAAAATGAGACACACCCATTCCTAGATTCAATGCTCAACCATTCATGGTCACCGTTCTGGTAGGGCCTGAAGCGGATGCAGGAGACCGTGGAAAATGAATCCAGCCCACGAACAATAATCTCTCTCTCTCTGTCAGCTGTCACCATCAGGAAACATTGAAATTCCAGATCCATCAGGTACAGGTGAATTCAGATCAGCTGTTCATCTTTGTGTTCTCAGTTCAGTGGGAAAACCAATGAGCTGCTGCTTACAGTAATGGTTGGCGATGTAGTAGGGGATGTAGACCTTCCCATCAGTGTATTTCAACCAGAGGCAACCATTGGAGGTGCAAGGGTCAGCGTTTCTGTCCGCTTCAGACCGTACAGCAATGTCTCCTCCGATGAGGGTTGGTTCATCAAAGTCAGGAGCTGCCAGACACACACAGCTACAGCTTACATCATCATGACCAGGTTTTTTCTTGGAGTGGATATTTGTGCAACAAATAAATGTGAGCATTGTTGACTGGAGTGTTGACCTACTGCGGTCTCTGTTGGCTCTCTCCAGCAGCTCGCCAACAGACAGCTCCTGGGAGGTGTCCACCTCCAAGGTAGCAATCTCTGTACAAAATAAAACATTTAGATACCGCTCAAGATTCTTTCAGCTTTAAAAACGGGAAAAGAGTGTTGCTAATTTCTAACCTACCTTCCTGTCCTCAGTCACCACAGCACAAAAAAGAAAAAAAGGATTGTTATACATGCATAACAGAGACATTCCGCTATTGAAACTAGCTTTTGTACAATCAGCTGAAAAAGTTGTGTTTTAATAATTTTATTAACACATCTACATCCAAAATATTTTAATAAGTGTTTTATGTATTTATTAAAATATATTTTGTTATTTCAAAACGTTAAATGTCAAGAATTCTTCCTGGCATTAGGAAGATTGTCACGTATATTAACCTTTCTAATCTACTACAGAGCAACAATTTCCAGTTCTGCCAGCACTGGACATGTTTACCTCAGCCCAGGAGGAAGACAGAAGCACCAGAACCACAAAAGACCAAGAGAAAACCTGCATGGCTGCAACAGACCTGTGAGAGATAAAAAGATGGCCATAAAACATGCAACTGCTGCTTCTGTGTATGCGAGCTGTCAGCGGTACACAGAGGCATGTTGCTGTTGGATTTGTGGATCTTACCCAAGAGCCAATAACTCTCTGCCAGCAAGGGAGATGTTTTATACTCACCATCCAGCCAAACACAAATAAACATTCGAGTAAAAGTGCAAACATTGCAGCACCCCTTTATCAGAGTAAGCTGAAGTTTCTGGGATTTCATCTGGGGTTATTTGCACAGGTGTTTCCAGAAACAGGCCGTCAGTGTGGAACATCTCACCCTCCATTCGTCACTGACTAATGGCTGATTATTGCTGTTTACACAGCCTCTGCAGCACCTTTTTTAAACTTCTCATCAGAAGTTACTGAAAGACAGTTTTATTTGATGGATTCTTTCAGTTATTCCTTTTTTTCTGTTTTACTTCTGTCAGATGTGGTGATACTGTGATGACACCAACTGCTGCACAGAGGACGCTGTTTCCAACACACGGCACCTGAGCCTGAAACACCTGGAGCAGAAGAACACTCATGTCGCTCTTTGGGCTTCAGCTCACGGTTCAGCACAATCATCCCCCAGCGCTCAACACCCCCCTGTGAAACTGGCTGCTAGATTTCCTCACAGACAGACCCCAGTCTGTGCTGGTTGGGAAAAATACATATGTGTGTGTGTGTGTGTGAAAGGGGGAGGGGGGGGGGGGGGGGGGATGCGTGTGTGTGCGTAGCTGTGTGCGTGGCTGTGTGTGTGTGAACTAAAAATTACCCCAAACACACAAAGATAAATCATGAAAGCATACGGAAACATCCACAGATGGATTACAGGAAGGGGAAATAAAGAAGTATGTTGGCACATTTTACGTATATAGCATGTCAATGGAATTATTGACATTAAAGAAAGGTATCAATCATTTTTGACACATCATTTTTGTATCAACTGTAAATTAAAACTAACATCTCTTTTCCCCCCAAAATGATCCATACTTTCCATCACTTTTTTATCTTGATTTCCTATCAAAAACAAACTTCTTCATAAAACATAAACAATTTAGCATTTTAATCAGTCAGGCGTATTAATAGTTTTGTGCTTATCTATATGTAAATATTATGTTCTATGCATAGTTCTATGACTTAGTATTATTATATAACTTTACATTTTTGTGTCTTTACTATGTAAAGCACTTTGAACTGCCTTGTTGCTTAAATGTGTGATACAAATAAACTTGACTGATGTGTCTGTTTGTTTTTTAAGTTTAATTTTTCAGAAAAATTCTTTATCATACCACTTGTGTCTACTTTCTAATGACTCAAACAAGCACATACTAACAGCATATGGTTTGGTCTGGCTGTTTCACAGTGGGTGGGTGGGTTTGTGTGGGTGGGTCCGTCATTCAGAGCTGTGTTGAACTGAATGTTCCAGACTGATAAGCCCTGTTTTCTGCAACAGAGAATCAGATGTTTAAAATTATATATATTATAAATGTTTATAATTTATTTTACAGATGAGCTAATAATTAAAAAAAGATTCACGTTAAATGTTAATTCAAAAAAAGTTTTATTTTAGAACATTTTGAAAAAGTATGCAAAAATATGTAATGTGCTGCATGTAATAGTAGGATCTGTTTCAGTGATTCAGTATAACAGAATGGCAGGAAAATATTTCCATTGCATTGTCTTTTTTTTTCTTTTTAAAGTGTTTGTTCTACATAGTCCAACCATGTTTGTTTGCTTCATGCCTTGATTTAGATTTATGGTTTTGAAGACGGTTGATTTATTTGGTAAAATTATGAGTTTTACACAACAATGTGACTCCAGAAAACATTGCACACACCAGACTTCTGCAACAGACTCTTCCTCCTTTTTGTTACAACATACAAACATTATACCTCTGTTTCTGCTTGCTGTGTTATGAGAAGTTGTTGCAGCAGACATTTTCAGAACACCAGAACCTATTGCCTGTGAATTGGTTATTGCACTAAGCTCTACAAATGAATCACATTGCCAAACATGTAATCATTAAGTCATTTGTTTTGGCGCTCATCAATATTTTTTGTTTTGAATAAATTCAAAAATGTCATATGTATTTTATTCTCTTATATTTAGCTTTGTTTTACAATAAGTATATTTTTCTTGAAAATTTATCTCTAGATTTTCACTATCAGAAAGCAAGCATGAAAAACTTTAACCAATCAATCAACATTTTGGTATCTGACATTTTTTCTGGGATATTTCTAGAAATTAAAGCTCTGCACATCATCAGTTAAACTTATTTTATGTTGCACATCATGTAGAGTTTGGGCTTAAGTGAGGTATCGTTCAGTTTGTTGTTATATTGCAGCTGACTGATTTGAATGGATAATTGTATTAAATAGTTGATATAGTATGTAACTTTATTTGATTGAGGAGGATCATACTGAACTGGATATTTATTGGACTCACTTATTGACTTAGAATAAATAAAATTATAGTTTTATGTTTCTGCTTTTATTTGGATGTATTCTGGTTTTTCTGAATACCAGATTATTTAACTGGCATCATATAAATGAACTGAACTGTCATCAGATCTTATCCTTTACTATTGGGGGACTGTACACATAAAGTATGCAATGTGCAATAGAATTATATAATTTCTTCCTTGGCAAAAGCTTCATGGTACAGAAAACAAAATGCTTACCTGACCTTAATATCACACTAACAGTTCAGTATCCAGGCAACAGAGATGATTTGCTATAGTCCTTGGCAGCTCTGCTAATCCACCTCTTTTGCTTTCAGAAAAAAGTAGGCAGAGAGATGCTGGAGTCTGTGATATGATCTTTGATCATCATGATGGAAGAGATGGTTTGAACTTCCTCCTCTCTCTCTGGTCCTGCTTTGTATCCATGAAGTCTCATTTTCACCTGCTCTGGAGTTTGGGGTCATAATTCATGTTTCATTAGAGCTTTTGAGATGCCAATCAGTTTTTACCAGTTGTGAAACAATACCTTGTTGCTACGGTTATGCAACAAGTATCAATAATTATATCCAGTTTGAATTATATCAGGACCTTGTTGTTATTTGTTAATAAATACATTATTAGCCAAAAACAATGCAAACATTTTCAAGAAAGAAATGTTTATACATGCACTGGGTCACTCTGACCTGAAAAGTCAATAAGAAATTCAGGATTTGCTAAGATGTGGAAAACAATTGTTGTGTTTTAAGTATTTAGGCCAGGGGTGGGCAATCCTGGTCCTCGAGGGCCGGTGTCCTGCAACTCTTGACTGTCTCCCTGATCCAACACACTTGAATCCAATAGTTGAATCACCTCCTAAGTGCAGTCAAGTTCTCCAGAGTCCTGCTAATGACCTCATTATTTGAATCAGGTGTGTTGGAGTAGAGATACATCTAAAAGTTGCAGGCCTGGAGTTGCCCACCCCTGATTTAGGCTGATAGGAAACTGGTGTTAAAGATTCCTGGAAACTTTCATATCTGTCCACCATGAAGTGAGCCAAGAAATCTGTTTCAGCCAAACAACTTGGATTGGTTGAGAACTCTAGACACATGTAAAGCAGACAGGCTCTAGTGTAGATGCACCCTGCTCTATGTCAGAGTTGTGCTCCTAGAGATGTGTTTGACTATGGATTTTGTGTATGAAGCAGGTCCGCTAGAAGAACCCTTCACATTGGCCCCAATAAAACAAACAAAAACCGAGTCTCGAGTAATGATTTATCTTTGTTATTTGTCTCTACAATACAATACGATAGCTACTCTCTACAATAGTTCTCAAAACTAATTTTGCATAGGTTTCAATATACTTTATTTTATTGTGTGAAAGTTTTATCCCGTGGGGATAAGAGAAAATTCACTATGATTTTAAACATGTGGATTCACTCCTTGTTTTTAAAAGTGACTGCAGACAAATGATTGCAGGTGATGTAGTGCAGAGGCGTTGCAGCATGCTGTGTTGGTGGGGGGTGGAATGTAGAAGAAGATTGTGGAATGGCTTGGAGAGGGGCCCGGTCCCAGTGCAGGAAGAAAGTCAGGACTACACCGTTATGAATGCACAAAACATTTTCTTTGAGACAGTGGTTTTCTAGAGAAAGCTTTCAACATGTTCTTTTGTAATGTAGGTGCAAGGAATAGATAGTGCAACTGTTCCCACATTTTAAAGAAGTAATGCAATGGAAATACTAAGAAACTGTTACAAATCTTCAACCCCACTTTTAACCAAAAAGAACTTGAGTAAAGTTTCACACCAGGACATATATGCAGAAAGAATAATGTCTGGTCCATATAAAACAGTTCAGTTCAATTGAATTGTGTTATTTTAAAGCTCAAATTCACAACAGATGTCTTAAAAAGTTCACAAGACAAACCTCTGGGCCAAGACATGACCAATTATATGGAATATGGAATTCAGTTTGATTCTAATTTGGTTCACAGAGCTGAATGATGAAGATGAGATGGAAAAGAGAGGAAACTTGATGTTATTCAGGATAACTCCTTTCCATTAAGCAGGCATTCTGGGTTTATTACATGGAAGAAAAACCCCCAGAATATTTGCAGGTGAAATGGGACGAGGGTGTTTGGATTCCACCTGTTAAAACAATAAGCTGAAGCCAGAATTTTAATGGTTCAGCTAAAGTCTTTTTCCTAAAATATTCATTACTTCATAATACTAGAACTCTAATTGTGCATTGTTAAATCCAACTGTAGTCAGGTTCACATCTTATTGCAAAATTACTGTTAAATTTTGATATATCTCAGGAAAATTGGCTCATTGCATCAAATATTTGACTTTGCAATAATCCCTAACGCAGCACACATGTGATAACAGTGGAGAGGAAAAACTCTCCACTGTTTCACAAAAATAAAATACTTTGTTTTAGCTCAAAAAAATTAAAAGACTTTAGACTTGATGCAGCCTGGTGCCCTCAGACAAGAGACTTAACCTGTACTCCTGGTCTGTCACTTAATCTCAGTAACAACTTTTAACTCATGTAACAAAGACTGAAAGGAAGCTGGTCAGTCGACTAGAAACCAGTCAGTAAAGCAGGCAGGTAAAGGGTAATAATCAAACACCAGTCTTGATTGGCTCAGCATTACTCCTAGCTGTGTGAAGGCCTACTTATAATATTCTAAATGCCTCACAGCATCAGGGACAACCGAGGAGTCTTCATCTAGAAGCCTCATTCAGTTTTCTTCAGAGAAAGTGATGCTGCACCACTGAGCTCTCATACTGGTGTCAAACGTTTGTGCAGGTTTGTGCAGCACATAATTTCGTTTGTTCCACTATAATTTAAAAGGTATTAATAAATATTTCCAGTCAACCTACCCCCCATCCTCACTCACCCAGACATTTACAAAATCAAACAAATTTAGTATCAATCAACTGTGCAGGAGCCAAATTCACTCAGGTATATTTTAGGCTTGAATAGCTCCAGCTGTTAGCACAACTTGAACACAACAGTAGCCTTTTCCAACGTTTCAGCAGATCATTTTGAAGTAGAATTTAATAAGTACATTGCTGTACTATACTGCTACTAAAGGTATGTTTTTTCAAAGAGTTACTCAAGAAATTTAGATAAAGTAACTACAGTCACTACCCACCATTGCAGATGACATGTGAAGGTCATGAGAAGACAGAGTGGGAGCAAATGTATGGCTATGAAAAATACATCTGTACTTAGAATGAAGGAAGATTGAAATAAATACCAAGTGGTTAAAAAGCAGTATTACATGAAAATTCAGGCAGAAATGTATCTTTTGATAGCTACTCAAAACTTTTCTCAATGTGATGGAAAAAAAAACCTCACAGAACAAGATCAATTTCATGAGCTCTTAGATCAAACCTGATGCTCATGAGTACAACACTCAGAATGAGGTTCTGGGATGTTTGGATGCTGAAATGGGAAGAGAGAGTATTCACAAGGAGGTAAAAGAAGCGGTGAGGCTTTTTTATTTTGGGAGATGAGATACATTTATATTTAAGACTTGTCTTCATTTTCTTTGAAGAAACAATAAATACTTTTTCAGTGTTTTTATGGATATTTTGTCAGTTCCATTTAAGGGATTTTCACTTTAAATTACTTGGCTTGTTACATCAAGAGGTCCACCATGCCAAAACATCTTGCCACTCTTTAGACCCCCCATGTCAAATTTTTTGGGTCTGCCACTTATAATGTTTTATCAAAAGATTCATTGAGTCCCACTACGTTTGCATTGGAAAGCAGTCATGGATTGTATTTTAGGGGCTGTGTTTGGTGTTTTGAGAAGACAAGAGGAAATTTCATCAAAACTGCAAAGTGTGTCACAGTTTACTGATACCACAGAACCTGTTGAGTAATAACTGTCTTTATTGAGCAGTTTCCCATTTTAGGATCAGAATAAGTTGGCTTTCCCATATATATATAGGCCTAAGCTCCAGCTCTTTGCTTGAGTGTTGAGTGAGTCACTGCTAATCCAACAGCCATGATGCTCCTAACTGCTCTCCTCTGTGGGTTTCTGTCCACATCACAGGTGAGATTAGAGTCTAATTATTATAAGGCTTTGCTGTAACAATTAGTTCACTCTGCTGAAAAAAATGACTTCTACTAAAACTAGAAAAATTTGTGGATTATTTTGTGTTTGACTTACACTGTCTCAGACTAATTGACTGCTTTTTTGCAGCCTTTATTTGTAAAGACTGATGACAACGCTGGTAAGACTTGACTTGTATTGTGTAAATATGTCTCTTAAAACATTATCTTTAATGACATTTTAATTCTTGATTAGTTCATATGTTTTGTTGTAATCACAACTACTCATTCCCTTACTTCCCTGAATCTGTGTTTTGTTTCACAGGCAACAACATTGAGGACGATGACTTCAGTGTCTCCACCCTGCTGGAAAAGGCCAATGCTAACCTGGGTATGCATGTCATCTAGAATTTATGCTGTAAAAGATTTGAATATAAGCACCTCTACATACTAACAATATATCAAACCTGCTAGCCTTTATATCAAATCTAATGACAGGAAGTACACAATGACCTTTCCTCTTCTTATATTTGACAGGGGAGAACTTGGATGACCCTCTGGTGATGTTTGGAGACATTGCCGTGCCAACGGGTCTACAGAACGCTGATCCCTGCACTGCTCGAGGCTGCCTGTGGAATAAAGACCAGGACGGCAATGTCTACATTCCGTACAGTATTTCCAACCAGTTCTGTGAGTGGTGTAGCAAACTCTTCAAAAGTGTGGGAGTGTGAGTGGACTGGGAGTGGATTGTCGCTGTCAATGCTCAAGCAAGAGGCGGGGGAGAGGGCAGGAGATATTTGACTCAGTCTATCTCTAAAGGTCTACTGTAAAATTATAAAATATATTTCACATGTAGCTCAAGAAACTGAAACATATTAGTTAAAATGTAATGAATATGTTAAGGCCACAGAAGTGTTCATTTGATCATGTTTTATGGTGTTTTTCATAAATCATACTGTTCTGTTTTATCATTCCTGCTGCTTGCTGCTGCAGTTTTGATTTGCTGGTAGTGATTGGTTGTTTTCCATCTAAGCATATGCAGTAATAGCTAGAAATACTCTAATTGGAAGAAAAAGATCTGTCTGTGATTGGCTGGTGGTTACGTTGGGAGAACAGAACAGTCAGAGCAGGAGTTTGTCAGAGTGGAGAAAGATTTATTAGCTTGTTTACATGTGCATTCACGTCATTGCACACTCAGGTTGGTGACACAAATATAACAGCATACAGTTTGAAACAGCTCATAATCCCAACATGGCTTCAAGTTATTGAGTAATGTTCCTCCTGGACTATCTTTTGGGAGAGATTATCTCGAATAACCAAGAAAACAAAGTTAGATTCAACAATACAATTTATTACCGAAAAATATACAATACAATGTATAATAAGAACAGATAAATAGTTTCTCATTTCAGTGCTGGACCACTGATGTGCATCAATAAGGTAACAAACATGTTGTGGCACCAAACAATAGGATTCAACTCCTATTAGGCATCTAAACTAAGCTACGCCCTAAAAGGGCGTTTCTGTCTTCAGTGCTTCAGCAACTGAATTCTGCTTTTCTACTTGTGTAATGTAACATGTGTATATGAGTGTGTAGATAAAAGAAACAGGAACTTTTCTGTTACAACTACCAGAGGGAGACAACCTATCTGGCCTAATCAACACATTTTAACACATTATATCAATAAAAAGCAATCTGATTAAAATAATAATGACTCAAGAATTTAAAAGCCTTAAACATTTAAACATAATCCTAGAACAGGAAGCATATACTCTACACTACTTTATAACTTTTCATCATATCTCAATATGAAATGTTTATGGTCTTTGGGACATATTAAATAGAATGTAGCTTACCTGAACTTGGTACCTGCATGTCCAACAGAGAGGAGCCAGCGGCCTGAGTTTTCTTTCTTTTACAGTTTTATCTAAACTCCTGATAGCTGATCGTAGCTCAGCAGTAAGTGTGTTTGCTTCAGGGCTGTAGGAAGCTTCACATCCACAGCCCCTTTGCTTGCTCCCGAGAGCATACAGAGTAATGACAACAACACATATCCTTGCACACAATTAATTGTTACAGTTACAGCAGTAATGTTTCCTGTCATATTTTTTCCAAGCTCAAAGAGAAAGAAGCATCATCGTGAGAGGTCTGGAGTCATTTCATGGCTCTACTTGCCTCCGCTTCAGGCTCCGCCAAAGGGAAAGAGACTTTGTGGACATCCAATCCCGCTCTGGGTAACAACCACGCACCATAAAACCAATGCAGTGCTCTCCCACTTCATCAGGTCAGCTGGCAGATAGTTGTTTGTGGTGTGATGTAGTCATGTTGTATCAATCCAGGTGCTGGTCTTTTGTTGGCCGTATTGGTGGCGGTCAGGTGGTGTCGCTGAGTCGCAACGGGTGTGTTTTCCACCAGATCGTCCAGCATGAGCTGTTACACGCTCTGGGCTTCAACCATGAACAGACCCGCTCGGACAGGGATAGCCATGTCCGCATCCTTCTGGAGAACGTCATCCGTGGTGAGCCGCCGTACACACTCCTTTATAACTGTGTTCAAATAAATATGGAATAAGAATTTTTTAACTTAACTTGTCTAAATATATAATTCAGAGGAATCATAGAGTTATGTTCCCCGCCTACAGGACAGGAGCATAACTTCAGGAAAATCGACACCAATAACCTTGGCACTCCCTATGACTACAACTCTGTCATGCACTATGGAAGGTAATGCCTGCATTCATTATCCTAACCTCTGAAAGGTTTTCATCTTGTCTTAGCTTGCTGGTTGGATTCTTTGTTCAGGGAAATGACAACTTTGTAAAATCAAATATAAGATCTAAATGTCACTTTGGCCCTACAAGAACCTTTGGAAGAGTGGGATTCTTCAGGAGAGAATGTTCCTAAGCTGGGTTTTTTTTTTGTCGAAGTACCATCATTTTTATATAATCTTCATAAATTATTTGAACACAGTTCTACATGAAACCCTGAATGGTTGTACATGCTTGTATGTCAGTATGCGGTGTTTATGATGAGCTAGCCTGCTCTGTGCATTCATCCTGAGAAACAACACATTGAAACTGTTGTTTCTTGTTGATCACTGATTTCATTTTCTTCAGTTTCCTCTGAATAAAATGCTAGGGGGTAGTAATAGTGAGTGACTTGTGTGTGTAAGACTAGCTAGGTCTTGGCCTGTCACTCAGCTGACACTTTTTCTTAACCTGTTCAAGACTTGTGCTACAAACATTGTCAGCAGCAGCAGAAAGCCAGACTGCCTGAACAAAGAGCTAGAGCGAGAGTAGGAATAT
Organism: Xiphophorus couchianus; assembly: GCF_001444195.1. Taxonomy (NCBI): domain Eukaryota; kingdom Metazoa; phylum Chordata; class Actinopteri; order Cyprinodontiformes; family Poeciliidae; genus Xiphophorus; species Xiphophorus couchianus. The sequence continues at coordinate 33,650,223 of NC_040231.1, forward strand.
TTTTATGGTTGTCTTCTCAAAGATGGAGAACAGGTTATCCAATATTAAGTTCTTTTATTTCTGTATTTTTTATTTATTTTTTGTTCTCCAACTGCCTGAAGAAGTCTAAACCTCCTCAGTACCACACCATTCTTCACTTTAGTTTAGACCTCTAACCTTCATGCTGCACAATAGGAAGCAAGAAGTGATTCAATAAAGTGGCTGAGAAGAGAAATAAAATTTCTGGTTCTATTCTGGCAGGTTTGCCTTCTCTAGGAACAGAGAGCCAACCATTGTTCCCATCCCCGACCCAAACGTAGAGATTGGAAGAGCCACCGAGATGAGTCAGAATGACATCCTCCGGGTGAATCGCCTCTACCAATGCAGTGAGTATTTCTTCCAAAATCTTGCCTTCACCTTTCCTGGACGAAGAGAACAAAATACCAGAGGTCGTTTTTAATCCCTAATGAGCCGCTCGGCCCGAATCTTACAAGTTAAAACTGTGGAGTGATCAGTCAGTCCAGTGGGTTTTATGACAGGAAATCTATCAGCTTTTACTGATGTCTCTTTTATTTCATTGCAGATTCAACTGTTCTTAAGAATAAACGATTTGCGTTGGGAATGCAGTTCCTCTGAGAGTTCAAAGTAAGCTCAATGTTTCATTACACAGCGGTACCTATAACATTCTCAGTCACACACAAAATGTGATATTTTACAATAACTGTACATGAGCAATTCTAAGAATATTATACAACATTTTACTGATGATACATGAAGGAATATTTTTTGCACATCCAAAATATACAAGCTAAAAACGTATGTTGCTTCATCAGCATTGACCTACAGACATGTCTTATTTTATCTCTGCAGAGACTGTAGGTGATGTTAGTTGTTAGTTTCACACACCATATGATTTAAAACTGTTGTGCGTGTCCTTGAACTTAGCTTTTAAAATATTCTGGTGATAACTATTCTTTTCATTGCATCTTTTTCTGTAACCCTACAGGACGAGTAGCAGACATACAGAGGAAGCTGCTTGCTTTTATTGGCTTCTTTGTTGACCTAGTGAGAAATTAAAACGACTGAACTGTCGCTGTCATTTTACCACAAATACACAAGAACGGATGCTTTCCAGCTTGATGCAATGCAAATATTAATAAAACTAGTCAAAGCGACCTAAATGTTCACTGTGCTTATTTCTTTCACTTAAAATACAACATCAGATTCAGCAATGTGTCTTCTGTATGTGGCCCATATCAACTCTGACGAACACAGGTGATCAAACATAGGAAATGGTGTCAGTGATAAGCCTCAAGGTGGAACTGATCCGAAAGCTCAACTCAGATCTGTGAGAATGTGACATTTGGTACGATTAGAAGTTTAAATAATCACTATCAATAACTATTTTAGCTTAGGCTTTGATAAGTACTAGTTTTTTTTCATAGAACTGAAGACTCTTATGTTGAAGTTTGTGCAAATTGTCACAAAATAGAAAGACTTGTAATTATGCTATAAGAAACAGTGTTAAAAGCAAGAGAATATGGTTTAGGTTGTAATATTTGTACTAAAGTAAGAAGAGAATAAACGACTTGGTAAAGAAACTGCTCTGCAGAGTAAAGTGGGGAAACGTGACATGAATACGTCACAGTGAATACAAGAATATTTGAATACATGAGTATTATAGAAACAGAGATGTATGACATTGGTTGACAGTCACCTATAACATTCCCAATCACATGGAGGGGAGGGGGCAATAGGGTTACTTGTTAAAGTGTGGACGAGAATTTTTATTCTTTTTAATTCTTGTGAAGAAAACATATGTCTAATATTAAAGTTACAAAAAAAACATTTTTCATTCATATTTTCTTTGTAAGTGTCCTTGCAGTTGTAGTAATATGCATTTACCATTACATGGCCCATCACCATGTGATGGTTTATGCTCTGGGGCAAAGCAGCCACAGGCCATAACCAAACCTTACAGAATAGGAGCGGAGTTCTTTTCTTGGTAACTCCTATGAACAAAGAGCAGTTGTGTCAAAAAGCTCCAGTTTTCTCATGTCTTACCAGAGAACATTCTCACAGAAGCTTTATGACATCTGTGGCGCTAACTATAGGACCCACCTCAGTTTAACATCTTCATGTAGTCATATTATCGTCAGTCTTTTCTGAGGTTTCATATTTTTTCTCCAGGACTTTCATTAGTTCATTTTTAAATGATTCTGTTCAAACACATTTCAGTCTCAATATATGATATTCATTAGCTAATTTTCAGTATTTTTTAATTTTATTTATTTCTTTTGTGGTCAGATACACACAGAGCTGCTGCAACACACTTAGTCCGGTCATGGAGAAATATGGGTTTGTTTCTGAAACACCTGAACATAGACCTGGGTACATGTGGTTGAATAAATATATAATTTGGTAGACTCTACCAAAAATACAGCCCATGTTAGAAAAGAAAAGCAACACTTTCTTGCTTCAAATGTGTCTGTGACTTATCAGTTTCTTTTTGTTTACCTGACCCACCAAGTGGCCAGAGCTGATCTGGGCTGTCAGGGCCATGTATTCTGATCAAAATCAATCTTTCTTGTTGCATGTATGAACAAGCAGTCCATCATGCTGTCTGTACCAAATGCCACCATCTTTTTATGTTGAAAATGTCAAGATGTTACAGAGGAGTTTATCCACATGTGACAACAGGGAAAACCGCTTCCCCCATAGACATTCTCAGTTTAACTACATGTTCTGTATAATAGAAGACATTCTGTTTCTATTTCTGTAAGGAAATTACTTTTTACTTTTCTAAGTATCAAAATTTTAAAATAGGCTCTTTAGTAGATTCCTGCTGCATGCTCTCTTTTATTCAGTAAGCAGAAGTGTTGGCAGAAGTGTTGCATTCAAGTTCAGGCTCTGCTTGTGAACAACACCTACTGTGGAAAAAGTAGTGTAGTGTGTCTCTAAAACGCATTTATGCCAAGTGGATATCCAATTACATTAGAACTAAAACTAAAAGAACGTTTGCTGTATAAGCACAACATTAAGAAAACCTGTTAACTAAATATGAATACTCTCAACATATTCCTTAAAGATAAATGTTTTCTTTTCACGAGCAAGATGTGTCATCAAATAAAAATGTTGTAAACTATTGGGAAATAATAATTTTACAATGTTTGCTTTAGATTATTTGTTTAATTAAGGAAGTTTACTTTGGGTTTTACAACAAAAATATAGTGTTTGGTCAAATGATGTTTTATCTACAGAAACCTTTTGCAACCATATTTTTTATTTGTTTACTTTATGTTGTTGTGGGGAAACCCATGCATCATCTGCATGCAGTTTCATTTCCTTTTAATGTGTGCAGGGAATCATAAAAACATAACAGAAACACGAATCGTTTGAATTTGAAACAATAATTAATTTCTATCAGAATGTGTAATCTACTCTCTGAAAAAGTGTATTTGTAATACACTTAATTAGTTAATGACAAACTGCACTCTGAATATCTGAGTGCTCTTACTTTCTCCATCTGTTGGAGTGCTATAGAATGCAACAAAGTTAGCATTTCAACTTTGTTTCATTATTTATTATTTTATTTACTTTTATACATAATTCTGAAACATGTAAAGCAATACACATCCTATCACCTTAACGTTTAGATTCATATTTGTGAAGCAATTTCTGTTTCGAAGCCCAGTGAAAAGGCCTTCTCCTCCCACTGCAGGGCGTCCTGTCACTTCTAAACACTAGATGGCGGTAGCACAATTCTTCGATAAAATAATTGCTATTAGTGTTCCAAAAGTAAGAAGAGAGTATCTCGTCTATTCAAAAATGGCGGATACATGCGGACAGGTCCTGCTGGGATCAGGGCTCACCGTCCTGTCTCACCCTGTGATGTACATTAAAGTCCTCATCCAGGTAAGTGGGACATGTTCAATGACCAGTTGTCGGTCCAACATGGTCTTTCAGTAGAAGCTCCGCCTCAGAGCCTGGCGTTCCGAAGAGCGAACCGGCTCCTCGATCTAATAACGCAGCTAAATATGTCTTCTGCAGTTGGAAATGAGCTTCGTCGTGTAAAAGCTGATCTGTGAGGATTTAATAAAATAACTGTTGGTTATGCTGAAGCTAACATGATGGAAGATGTCCAGGAGAAGCTCCAGCTCTGCTCCTGTGGTGTCCGCGTGACCTTCTGTTGTCAAACTCGGTGTTCTCTGCGGAACCCCGGAGACCGTGGGTCGGGTTCGGAGTTCCTCTGCTTCGTTTAGGTTCTGATGGAAGGGAGGGACAGACAAACGAGTGAACGGTCGGTAGGACCGTTTGTTTTAGAACAAACCTGCGAACACTGGAGAACTAGCTTTGACAGCTAACCTGGCCGTCGTGTTGTCCTGCTGTCCCCCAGCAGGGACATGTCTGTCAACTAACCAGTTGGATTTAGTGAGGAAGAACCGAACCAACCTCACACGGTTCTAGTGTTTTTGTGGAGTGAACGTAATATTGAAGCAACATGTCAACAGGTTGGGAGACTAAAAGAAGGAAGTGTGTACCAGCTAATCACAGTCTACTTCCTGTCCGCAGGTCGGACATGAGCCGCTGCCTCCCACTCTGGGCAGGAACCTGTTCGGCCGACAGGTCCAACAGCTTCCGGGTTTGTTTGCTTATGGTAAGCCTGTCTACTCCCTTTCACCTTTATTACACTGACTCTGAAGACTTATCAGTATAATTATATAATCATGTGTCTTTGCGCTTATTACAAAGCCGGTGAGTGCTCAGGTGTTTCTCCAGGTGAATTTCTGAACATTTCTGCTCAGACGTTCTTCATTTAATCAGCCTGAATGTGAGTACGGTGACGTTCTGTCTGGAGGGTTAGATACTGTTTCCCCAGCGTCTCCTCACCGCCCAGGAGGCAAAATACGCTTGTTCAGCGCTCATAAGAAGCACGCGCTCTTATCCAGAGAACTGGCACCGTGTGTATACATATATATATATATATATATATGTATATATATATATATATAGGGGTATATATGTCAGGGGTATATATATATATATATATATATATATATATATATATATATATATATATATACCCCTGACATTCCTGCAGATATTTAAATATATCTTTTTCATGGGACAACGCTGACAAAATGACACTTTGACATAATGAAAAGTAGTCTTTGCAGCTTATATAACAGTGTAAATTTATTCTTCCCTCAAAATAACTATATACTATATACACCCATATATCTAAACCACCGGAAACAAAAGTGAGTACACCCCTAAATGTCCAAACTGAACACTGCTTGTCATTTTCCCTCCAAAATATCATGTGACTTGTTAATGTTACTAGGTTTAAGATGTGCATAGAGAGAAGATGTGCTCGGTTTTGTAGTACAGTTCTCACAATCTTTTATACTGGTCACTGAAAGTTCCAACATGGCAACTCATGGCAAATAACTCTCTGAGGATCTTAAAAGACAAATTGTGGGGCGTGCGGAGGGGTTAGCGCGACCCACATTCAGAGGCAACGTAGCCTCTACGCGGCTGTCGCGGGTTCGACTCCCGGACCCGACGACGTTTACCGCATGTCTTTCCCCTCTCCTTCCTCCTTTCCTGTCAGCCTACTTTGAAAAAGGGACACTAGAGCCCCCTTGTGGGGCGATAAAAAAAAAAAAAAGACAAATTGTTGTGCTACACAAAGATGGCCAAGGCCAAGGCTACAAGAGGTTTGCCAACACCCTGAAACTGAGCTGCAGCACAGTGGCCAAGATCACCAGCGTTTTAAAAGAGCAGGGTCCAGTTGGAACAAACCTAGCGTTGGTTGTCCAAAGAAGCTCAGTGCACGTCCATCCCATCCAAATTCTGTGTTTGAAAGATAGGCACAAGAGTGCTGTCAGCATTGCTGCAGAGATTAAAAAGGTGGAGGGTCAGCCTGTCAGTGCTCAGACCATACGCTACATACTACATCAAATTGGTCTGCATGGCTGTCACCCCAGAAGAAAGCCTCTTCCGAAGTCTGTACACAAGAAAGCCTGCAAACAGTTTGCTGAAGACATGAATTACTGGAACCCTGTCCTATGTTCTGATGAGACCAAGATTAATTTGTTTGGTCTCCAGCATGTGTGGCGGCAATCAAGTAAGGAGTACAAAGTTAAGTGTGTGATGCCTACAGTCAAGCATGGTGATGGGAATCCCATGGTCTGGGGCTGCATGAGTGCAGCAGGTGTTAGGGAGTTACGTTTCATGAACTCCAATCTGTACCGTGAAATACTGAAGCAGAGCCTGATCCCCTCCTTCAGGAAACTGGGTCACAGGGCAGCGTTCCAGCAAGATAATGATCCCAAACACATCTCTAAGATGATCACTGCTTTACTGAAGAGGCTGAGGGTAAAGGTGATGGACTAGCTAAGCATCTCTCCAGACCTAAACCCAATGGAACATCTTTGGGGCATCCTCAAGCAGAAGGTGGAGGAGCGCAAAGCCTTGAAGTCAGCTCTGTGATGTCATCATGGAGGAGTGGAAAATCATTCCAGTGGCACACAGCCTGGGAGCCACTGGCTCTGGTGAACTTTTGAGCTCTGGTGAACTCCATGCCCAGGAGAGATAAGGCAGTTTTGGGAAATAATGGTGACCACACTGTAGGAACTGTCAATAAGGGGTGTACTCACTTTTGTTGCTGGCGGTTTTGACATTAATAGATGTATATAGAGTAATTTTGAGGGTATGTGTGTATATACAGTACAGACCAAAAGTTTGGACACACCTTCTAATTCAATGGGTTTTCTTTATTTTCATGACTATTTATAAGGCAATAAATCCCACTTATTAACCTAACAGGGCAGGTTGACCTATGCAGTGAAAACCATTTCAGGTGACGACCTCTTGAAGCTCATCAAGAAAATGCAGAGTGTGTGCAAAGCAGTAATCACAGCAAAAGGTTGCTACTTTGAAGAAACTAGAATATAAGGGCTATTTTCAGTTGTTTTACACTTTTTGGTTTAGTGCATATTTCCACATGTGTTATTCATAGTTTTGATGCCTTCAGTGTGAATCTACAATGTCAATAGTCATGAAAATAAAGGAAACTCATTGAATTAAAAGGTGTGTCCAAATGTTTGGTCTGTACTGTATGTCTGTATGTGTGTATATGTGAATGTGTGGATATATATGGGAGTGTGTGTGTATATATGTGTGTACATACATGTATATCTCTATCATCCATGTCACATTCACACACACCTATACAGTTCTCCCTGTGTTAAACTGGGGGAACGCATCCTGATGACTAAAATTCACCCATCAGGTCCCATCACCCCAGTTTAACAGAGGGGAATCAGTATCTGATGGGGAAATGCGAATCAAAGTAACACCTGATCAGCTGCTGGAGCTGGTTCTGTAACGTAACAACTCCATGAGCTGGAGAGAAATTCATGACAAGATTTAGATTTGCAAACCAGCCATTTCTCTCTATTTCACAGCTATTCTCTGCTTTATGTTGCTGTATTATATAAAATTCACATAAATTACATTCAAGTTTTTATTCTGATAAATGAGCCTGATCAGAGGCCATATTCCAATTAACTGACATATATCCATAATTACGTCCCTAAACATATCGAGTAATAGATGTGGTCCTGTTCTAAGCGCAGCAGGACTATAGCTTAATAAAATTATCAGAAATTAGATTTTCTGTTTATTTACTAAAGTTTACATTTCATAATTTTTAAAGCTCAGTCGTGTTCATGTTTTCACATTAAGGTTTCTGCACATGTCTGATGTGTTTTCTAATCTATTATAATGTCATTTTCTCTATATTGCAGCTAAGCACATTATTAAGATAGATGGGAAGGCTGGACTCTACAATGGACTTGCTCCCAGGCTGTGTGCCGGAGCCATAGGCACCGTTGTTCACAGCACAGCTCGACAGGTAGGCCTGAAGACTTCAGCTGCACAGTAAAACTCATTCTGGTCATCTAAACCTTAAACTGCAGCCTGTCACCATAACACATTTTGCTGATAAATTGTGCCAGAAGTTAATGCGATAAACAATATTGTTATTTTGAGAGCAATTTTAAATTCTATAATTGTAAGGGCAAAACGGTGCAAGAACACATTTTCAAAGATCAATAAACTTTAAATTCAAATGAACGCTTAGCACTGGAAGACATGTTAAATATCCAAAATGAATAAATACCTGAAAAATAAAATAAGTTATAAGGTCTTTGGAAACAAAATTGTTTTTCAAGAAAAGGGCTAGTTGAGACCACAACACCAGACTGAAGACTTTTGTTACCCAGTTTTTGGTAGAAATTAAGAGAGAAAAGACGAACAATAAATTAGTCAAATGGAAATTATTGAGCTAGTTTTATTTTATTATGCGATTACTAGATTTATTGCGACAGACCTAACAGCAATTCAGCCTTTTCTGTCACTCATCTTTCATCTGCTGAAATTACTAATGCCACACTTTACTAGGTTGGAAAAAGCTGTAATTTTTAATCTTTAGTGGTGTTAATGATATTTCATGTTCTTCTAGATATGTCAGAAAAAGAGCTCACTTCAGGTAAGACTGCCCTGCTTTCACTGACTAGCTTTAAATTAACCAAAGACTTATAAGTTCACCTGCAGTGTTGATTATTATGAAGCAATAATAACAATATTCACTTTTTGGAGTTTATGCCTCTGATGGTGGCAACATGTTAGAGCAGCTCTATGACATTTGTTCTTATGTGTCTGGTGGAATCATTGAATGTTTGGACAGTTACTCCCTCTGGTTACCCATGCTGTTCAGCTGGAAGGATTTCTGTTCTGACTTCTGGTTCAGGGCCGTTATTATGATGTGTAACCATGACAATAATGTATGGGTTATACAACTGGGAGCAGCTGATTAACAGCTCAAAAGTTCAAATTATACCTGAACTCTGACCCCACTACCAGAGGAGGTGAAAAGGAAGCAACTAATGGCATCATCCCGGACATGTTTCTGTTTAACATCAACTCTGTTGCCTGGATATTGAGCTGTTAGCATGACATGAAGGTCATGAGACTGAGATACAGCAGTAGTCTTCAGTAAGAGACTTCATCAAATTTGGAGATCCTTCCAGCCCACAGCATCACCATCCACAACCACTCTTTGAAGATACTTGAATGATACATTTTCCCTCTGAGATAAATGAGATGTCATTGTATTAACGGTGCGTTTCCAGACACATCCATGCTGTGAGTAGAGGTCATAGTGGTGATAAACCTGGAGGTGAACCAGTTTCAAAGTGCTTCTAATATACGTGAATCCCAGTAGAACATGTGCTTTACCTGGATGTTAACACTTATTGCTGATCATATGTCATTACATATTCTTCCCTGCATAACAATAATGCTTGGTGTGTTGGGTTTGTGTGTGTGAACGTGTGTGTGACGTACAGCTTCCAGGTAGCAAGCCGAAAGCAGATGAGAACGCTCTGAAAAGTGTTGCTGAAGAGGTAAGACTCGGATTGTTCTGTCCAAGCTCTTCATTTAACTGACTCAGTTTAGTTTTAATTATAGCCCAGCTCATAGTTTCCAACATTGATGGTCAAAATATGAAGGAGCCACTCACTGAGAGGCAATCATCTCCATAACAACTCCTCTGTTTCCACCTCACTAGACATCAGTCTGTATGGTCAGGTTGACCGCTGACCAGCAGCAGTGATTCACTCATTTACCATCAGGCTCAGCAGAGTCACTAAAGCCTAGTTGATACTGCAGAATCTTTTTTGTCACAATTTCCCCATTCCGACAATCTTAAAACGTTTGGCATTCTAAGATTATGGCTTAAGTTAATGGTAACGATAATCCTGCTGTGTATGGTGTGTTAAGACTGATCTGGTCCAGTCTGTAGGACATCAGGACCGCTTTGATCTAAAATATTCATATTCAACATGTTCGATTATTTTGGCCTGATCTTGGCGTGTTACCAGCTGAGGCAGTGTGTTTGGTTGAATCTCTCCTCTGAACATTTTGTTGACTGACGTCTGGGAGTTCAGACTCTACATTAGCTTCTGCAAGGTGATGCTCTAGCTGGTTTTTTAAGTATTCTTTGTGAAATAATTTACAGTAGCAGTGTTTACTGTAGTGACGTTCTCCAGTAATTAGCCTAGTGTTTTTGCCCTGAATTGTCCACAGACTACCAAAGAGATGATTGCTCGATCGTGTGCCACCATCGTCACACACCCGTTTCACGGTAGGTCCTGTTTCTCTGCTGGAACCAGCTTAATGCCCATAAGATGGAGGACTAGTCTGTATGTTGAGCTGACCTGACTGGCCGTTTCTTCCAGTGATCACTCTGAGGTGTATGGTTCAGTTCATTGGGAGAGAGACAAAATACAGGTAATGTCAGATTTTTCAGACGGAAACAGTCATAATAAGAAGATGTTTCTCCATGATCATGTGTTCCTTCTGGTTTCAGCGGCATGCTTGACTCCATTGTTACGATCTACAGAGAAGAAGGCATTTGGGGCTTCTTTGCGTAAGTTTTACGTTGCTTGGTAAACCCTCAAATATTTGACCCATCCTTTATGCAGAGGTCTTTTATCTCACTTATTTTATTTATTATTTCATTTTATCTATTGTAGTCTGAACACATTGTACTCATACCAACACTAGAGTTCATTTAAAAGTGGAATGCAAACTCTTTCTGGATAGCCAGGAATGGAAGAAAAGTGACCTGGTGGTCTCAGTGCCCCCTGCCCTCCTCCCAACCACACCGTCAACATGTTTTCTACATATTCATCTCAACAGGCAGATGTTGAGATGAATATCATAACACAATTTAGTTTTGGTTGTGAGCAATTCAAACTGTTCACAATCCAACATTGTGAACAGTTTGGATTGAAAAAGGGATCACAATGTGAAGTTATGGTTGTTTTAGCACAGAGTTCACCTGATGTGGGACATGAAATCTGTTTTTATTTGCTTTACTTTGAATTTTTGTTAGAATGTCCAATCAGCTTCTCATGATATGATCACTTCATGGTAAGGTTGTCAGAATAATTGATGTTTAGATCATCTATACTAAAACAAGATTATTCAAGATACCGATTTTTGCATCCGAACTGATATAAACTGATCATTTTTGCAGTGCTGCACTAACACTGCTGTGATCAATAAATAATCTGATCTGCAGTTGACCTTTGACCAGGTCAGAGGTAAAACGGTACAGCCCTGCCCAGTGGCCCTGTCCAAATACTCGCACCCTCGTTCCTCCTTATGTCCTTCAAATGTGCGTTCATGTTGAAGTGTGTCGGGACATCCAGAATAAAGAATAGTGACAAACTAACTGAGGAAAGTCAAACAAAATGTTACAAATGCAAGGCAAATTTCAGATCTTAAATTAAGATATTAACATATTGATATATAGATTGGGCTTTTGTGATGCAATGTTTAAGCACTCTCTTAAATAAAATTATTTCACTTTAGAAATAGAGGTGATTTTTAGAAAGCAGCATTTGTGAATAAAAATTTAACCAGAGGATTACATTAATATCATAATTTAATTCTTCATCCCCTGCCAGAAAACCACATTTTATTACATTAAAACTTCAAGATAGAATGGATTTCTTGTACAATATCCACTTTTGAAAATCTTTTTAAAAATAATAATGAAGTTGCAATTAAAAAAAGGTGTATTGTCTCAAAATCTCAGTCACAAAACACACAGGAATTGATAGTCATTTTGAATTTCTTTGCAGAAAGTCATATGAAAAACTTTATACATAATTATGAAATTAACATAAGTTTTTTGTGGGAGTGGAATAGAAAGGTTTTTGGTTCTTATTTTCTTCAGAGATATCATCATGATTTAAAAAAAAAAATTTTTTCTCACAGGAGAAGAAAACTGATGTCAGAGTTCCTGGTGAATTTCTTGTAACATTTTTGGTCTATAAAATCACAACATTCATAGTTTATTTTTAAAAAGGATATTTTAGTTAAATTAGTCTTTTTATTTTTGATTATGTTGTATGTTTGTCCTTAACTTGATCTTTGTTAGGACGTTAGTCAAATGGCAGACAGTTAAATTGAATATTTGTACATTTTAATGTGTATTTTTTGCCATCTTCGAAATATGGCAAAGTTCACAGAGCAAGCTGTCTGTTGCAAAAAATAGAATAAAATCAGTTTTCAAAAGTAAAGTATTGAAATAATTTTGGTTTCACTCTACTGAACATGTGTGATTATATAGAATTTTCTGTATTCAACAAGTCATAACAAAACACATAGCTCCAACAAATAGCTATGTGTAAATGTAGAGCTCCAACAAATACCTCCAACAATGACTTAGGAAAGCAAAAATACCTTTACTGTACATTTAAAACAATTTGTTTTGTTGTAGTTGTACTTTTTAGCAGCATAAATGCCTAAACAGTAACCAGACCTGCCATTTTGGATGTTGGAGTTACGACACAGGCGTACTGTCCCAGTTCTCACATTTTTGCACGCTTTTAAACTCGAACCCTTATGGGCACTTCGACTGGTTCCACACTTCACAGAGGGGCATAGGGGAGTAGGGTGCACACTGTGCATTGGGACCTGATCAGTGTTGTTTTTTACCTGAATACCAGCTGAAGGTTAACGCGGGGAACCACGAGCAGCGATGCAACATTCTGTAGGGAAGGTTTAAGACGTGACACCAAAACAAACCAGAGAGAACTTCCTGCTGTCACTAACCTCTGTCTGGGAACATTAAGGGTTCTCATGCAGCTACAGTGGAGACAGGAAGGTGGGCCGAACCAGAACTGTGTGAGTACACGTTTTAACAGTGTGTACTGTTGAAACGTGTGTTAGGAGCGGCTGCTCAGCTCCTAATGGCTCTTACTGCTGAAGAGTCAAGATCAGTAGCCAAGATCAGCTGAAGTCCAAATTGAACCATAGTGAGCTTTATGCAGAGAAAACATTATGGCTATAAAATAGCTGCCCTGAGCTCCAGTGCAGTGAAGAAGTCAAGTCATCTGTACAAGCTTGATCCTGTTGTTACTGATGGTGTGTTTAGAGAGGGTGGCAGACTGAGCAAAGCAGCAATACCTGAAGAAACAAATCATCTTGCAATTTTGCCTAATGAAAACCATGTTTCAAAGCTCATTCTTCAACATATGCATGAAAAGTTTGGACACAGAGGAAGAAGTCCGATGCTTTCTACCCTTTGATGTCAGTACTGAAGCCCTCATGCTAATTTAGCAGCTAGAAAGATAATCAGAGACTATATGGTGTGTCAAAGACAACAACAATAGCCGATCAACAAATATATATGCTGTATAGAGAACAGCAAATATTTGCCTCCAACTGAGCCAAGTTCTGGAACCTCTAGCTCTACATTTACACTGATACTCATTTACTGACATGCTGAACATCTCATTCTGCTACATACACTGTTTTATAAACACACACACACCATGGACAAGAATAACTTGAAGTCATGGAGCATTGACTGTTTTTGCTTTTTTATTTTTTTTTATCAAAGAGGACATATGGACTACAAAAACATCTATGTATAACATGGACTACTGCATAAGTTGATGTTTTTAAATTAATATTTTGATAATGGAAAGTTATTGAAGAGCTAAGTCTGCTCATGTTAATATTAATATTGCATTTGGTAATGGCCACTTATGCAGATATTAGATGTAATTCTTGTACATGAATTAGGGGCTGGGATGTTGTGGCCATTTGTTAAATTTTGTGAATTGTAATTTCTACCAATTTTTAGTTTTCTTCCTTGGGCAGTTAGAATATGTTTACGTTAGTTTAGAACCAAAATCTGTAATTAATTTTTATATTTGGAATTGTTTGGATTACTTTGGTAACTGTTAGACCCTCCCATTAATTTGAGTAATTAAGAACACACCAGGTGTTTTTTGGAGGTTTAACATTTGGGCAAATGTCCGGTGTGATGATGGGAGGTTTTTGTAACATGATTTTTTTTTTTTTTACCACTTTTTGAACGTGAAATGTCAGATTAAGTTAACTTTTGTTTTCAACTAAGTTGTAAGAGATTTTTAATAATAATTTTGTAGATATTTTTACAAGAAATAAAGCACTTTTTTTTTTTTTCAAACAATCAAGTCGGCAGTTAGTGCAAGAATCAAATCACCTGTTACCACCCACAGCCCTTGTTGTAAATGTTTGGTTTTGGAACCTAGAAGGCATCGTGGTTTTATGGGGCATTCAAGAACACCTGGTACACTTTAGCATATCAGAACAACTCCAAAGTGATTTACAACCTTTTTTATTTTCAAAGTGAGTCAACAATCCTTAAACACAGATATTGAAGTGGTTTTATTGTTGTAGAATCCATCAGTAAACTTGCTTAGCTCTTTTGAAAAATAAAAGCTCAGACCTAATCTCCAATCAATTTTATAGAATCCACTTTCTGTCCGTTTCACCTGATTGAAGTGGACCGAACCAGTACTTTAGTGGACCGTTACAGAACTAACTCAGCTCATATGTACACTTGAGCAGGTTTGATGAGCGTTTACGTTGAATAGCTCCGTTTATTAAATTTGTTAATATGTGCTTTGAGATGGTGTAAATGTAATTTCAGTTGAAATGTACATTGAATGTGTCCTCAGTGGTCTGGTCCCTCGCCTGCTGGCTGACGTCTTGTCCTTATGGATCTGCAACCTCCTGGCTCATGTCATCAACACTTACGCCATCGATGACTCGGTAGGCTGCTCTGCATCGCATCAGCACATTATCTACAGAATCACATGTTGCGTTTACTGCTGTTGGAAAGGTTAAGGCCACCGAAGGGCCTGATTACAAGCTAGAGATCCTACTCACAAATACACAAATAATTCATTATAAGGACCTTTAACTTTAACCTTCGGCAAGTAATCAAAGCTGTTTTTCTGGCTCTCTTTCTAGAAAAAGCTTAGACGTTAGTTAAATTGAGGCCTGTTGCAATAAGCAATAAATAAATCACATGATGTCACATGAAATTTAAGCAAACTCAATAAATTCCATTTGCATGATTTTTTTGTTATTGTTTCTACCAAAAACTGTATGACTAAAGTCTCCAGTCTGGTACAATTTTGTTTAGAGACTTTACAACTCATTTAATTTAGTTTATTTATTTTGGATATTTTAGAATGTCTTCCAGTTCCCCTGTTAAAATGTTTATTGACCTCTGAGAATGTGTTCTTGCATTACCATTATATTACTTAAAATGATCTCAAAACAATATTACCATTTATTGCAATAACATCTGGGACAATTTATCATCCAGCAAAATGTATCATTACAGGCCTAATTAAAGTCAGTGAAAATGAAATGTTCTCCTTTAGTGCTGCATATTAATATAAAGTCATAAACAAATTTGATATTCCTAATCTGAAAGCAGATCCTATGTTTATTCCTGACAGATAAAAACAAAAAGTCATCACTTCCTGTCAACACGTTCCTCGTCCTGGATAATATGATGGACATTTGTCCAGTTAGAGGTCTGGTGGAACATGAAGGCAGACTGTTAGTTTAGTTTGAACAGAGCTGTAGTTCTACAGGCGTGTCTGTCTCTATAATCCAAACATCTGAGCTCTAATCTTGGATTTGGAGAGCTTCATAAAACCTGCTTCAGGTTTTAGTAGTTAGTTGGTCATTTAGCACTCTGAACAGACATGAGCAAGAAAACATGTTGTTGATGCACGTCCAATGGAGTGCAGCGTTGCACTGAGAGCAGCCGTGTCGGTTCCACATGGAGCTGCTATCAGCTGAGGTGGTTCTTTAAGTCATCACCCAGTTGTTGTGTTTTCCAGATGAGTCACACAGGAGAGATCAGGAACTGCTCTCAGGCGGTGACCGGGGTGAGTATAACACATATTGCAGAACATGCCTGCAGCATATGCAGAGAGTAATGTGCATGTGTGTGTTCTTCTGCCTTTCCAGTTCTTCGCAAGTATGCTCACCTACCCCTTTGTTCTGGTGTCCCACCTGATGGCTGTCAATAACTGCGGGTAAGTTGGCAACTTAGCTGCTGAAATATCTCAGATCAGATGAGATGCTGATGTGTCGTCCTGTCAGGCTGGCTGGAGGCATGCCGCCCTATGCGTCTGTATACCCCACCTGGGTGGACTGCTGGAAGCACCTGAGCAGGGAGGTAAGAGCTGTAACACAACATGCAGCAGCAGCTGGGGGCCCTTGCATCACAGAGGGTGCCGCACTCAACAACTTTTGAAATGTGCAGCTCACAAGAAAGAATATGTATATAGACAGATAGATGTAGATATAGATATATCTATATCTATAGATCTATATATATATCTATAGATCTATATATACTGTATATATATAATTGTCTGCACCTATTCCGATTTACATGAAAGAGAGCACAGCTGCATGGACTGCACTGAACACATATGTAAAGTAGTATAAATACCCAGAATGCTCCCACCACATCCAAATAATAATCATGGCAAGCCATGATCAGCTGCTCCATGTATCCATCTCTAGGCCTGTCGCAACAAGCAGTAAAAAAATGAATCGCAGAGCTCAATAATTTTCATTTGCATCTACCAAAAACTGGATGACAAATTCTCCAGTTTGGTGTTTAGTCTCAATTAGCCTTTTTTTTTTTTTTTAAAAAAAAGGTCAGTTACAGACACTTTATAATTAATTTTGTTGATTCTGTTGTTTTATTTATTTTGGATATTTAAAATGTCTTCCAGTTCCATTGTTAAACGTTCACTAGTTTACTGATTGCTGAGAATGTGTTCTTGCTTTATTATGTCATTACCATTATATTAATTGAAAATAGTCTCAAATCGACAATATCATTTAACACCATCACTTCTGGTATAATTTATTGTCCAGCAAAATTTGCTAGCCATCGTTAAAACATTCAGCCTCCACATTCTGCTGGAAAGAAAGCTTTCCTCCTGTTTGGTTCTGACCCGATGAGCAGAATCATCTCTCTGCTCTCTCTTTCAGGGGAATCTGGGCAGAGGCAACAGCCTGTTTTTCCGGAAGCTTCCTGCTGGAAAGAAGTATGTTGTTGATGAGAAGAGATTTTTTTGAAAACCCCGTTTCACATAGTTGTAATAATAAAATGAAACAAACTGTAAAAATAAAAAACATTGTCTAATCAGGACGCCCAACTGTTGGCACTTAATCTTGCTTTGTTTACTGTGGGTCTTTGCTTTACCCGCCTCTCACCATCTGAAGTAATGTCGTTCATTTTGACCAACCTTTATTTAAGTGATGTTTCTAAAGGCTGATTGTGGACGGATGGAGAGAAAAACTTAACTCTGTAGTCAGGTGCTTGTATAAATTTCTTCTGATTGACCCAAATAAAACCCTTTTTTGACTTCAGCTGTTCTGTACAGTAAATAATTACATGTTAGCTAATGAGTGCTGGAGGAGCCTCTGAACACAGCAGACTCTGAATGTTCCACTCCAAAACATTCCTGTCCTCAATAAACTTGGGACATTAGAGCCAGATTATTATTAATCTCCCAAAGTGAGACCTTTAAAACTGCAATATGTGACTTTTATAAAAAAAAAAATGTTTGCTTGTTTAAAACTGTCAGAATGTCATGACAGTTTGGTATGAGACAGACAATCTGTGGAAAAATCAAGCTCCTTCACCTCCTGCCTGAGCTAAGAAATGTACCGTTCCCATGGTGCCCTGACCAAAAATAACCAATCAGAGCCAGGAGTGTCTTAATGCTGTCAGCCAATCACAGATACTCACCGCTAAATGTGCTAATGGCGAGAAACAACTTGCCAAACAGGAAGACTGTTACTCCGCCATCATCTGTGGCCATGGTAACTAGCCTGAGCCTTCATGGCAGGCTCTGCTGTCAGGGAGAAGCTGCAGCATAGCAGGGAGCAAAGGTGTGAGGGCAGAGGAGGTGAAGGAGGGATGAGCCCTGTACATGAGTGTGATTGACAGCAATAAGACCCTCCTCTTGGCTCTTGATTGGGAGAAGGCAGAGGAACTTGATTTTTTTTTTTCCCACAAATTGTTTCATACCATACTGTCACAGCAAAGTGGCAGTTTAAATAAATAAAGCTGCAGTATGTTACTTTTATAAAAAAAAGTTAAAGTCCTGTGTGAAGCTTAACCCCGCCCGAGAAAAATGTTGAAAAATTCTAGCAAAGTGGGCGGAGTGATGAGACACTGAAAGGCCCTCTGAGTGTCAGGGCTGTGGTCACCATAAAAGAAGCACTGTTTCTAACTTGAACTTTTTTGCTATATTTAGTGACTTTCCAGGCATTTTTAGCAACTTTTTCTGAAAAAACAACTTGTCAAATCTGGAAATTATTTTTTCTGTTTGGAGATTTGAAGTGTGAGTGTAAACATGTGTATAAAATGTTTACACTCACACTTTATACACATAAAACACTGTGTCCACACCGCAAATAAATCACATTTTTAAAGCCGAGTAATGACATGAGCAATGCTCACCATGGCAACATTAACTCCTAAGGCCACTCAAACAAAACCTGGGAGAAGTTGTCCAAATCTAACAAAATTGGTGTCAAACATTTGTGTTGGTTTGTGCAGTAAGACTTTGTGCCACTATCATTTTAAAGATATTTATAAAAAAGTTTCCAGAGATCATCAATATCTTCAAATCAAAAGCAGCACAAACACAAACGTTTGCTACACAAACAATTTGACACCAAATTTGTTTCATTTTGGAAAAAGGAGTGCGGAGTGGTTGACCTCTGGAAACAATAGCAGCACAAATGAAATGTTTTACTGCACATACCAGCACAAATGTATCACAATGTTTGACACCAATTTTGTTCAGTTGGGATAATACGGGGGTGAGAAGCTGGTTGACGTTTTGACCTTTAAGCTTCCATTAATATTTTCAAAGGTGCTTGAGTGATATGAAGCCATGCCATTACAACAAATGCAATTTAACTGCTCAGACACCGTTCAACTGAAGGGAGTTTTTAGACAAAATAATGTGGAGCTAAATAAATTCACATGAAAACTAGAGCAGATTTCTCCTCCGGATGCAAACCAGGAGGAAGCTGTGAGGCTGTGTGTTCAGACCACAGCAGGTGAAGTGCTCATAATTTAAATGGATTCATTTAATTTCATTTATAACTTAATAGAATCACAGTCAGTGTATTTTGACACTGAGGAGAAAAATATGTGTTCATCTGCTTCATGTGTGATGGGATCTGCATTCACGGTTCAGCTCGTTGAATATTAACTAAACTGCATAGAAATTGTGGCTAAAGAGCCTATGTCAACATCAATTAGAATTTGACAAAATAGAATATGATGGATTCTCTTTTTGACTCTGTCAGTCAAAATGATGGGAACAAAATCTAGCACCACCTCTGGTACAGAGCATCATAAGCAAGCTAAGTTGTGCAAAACAAAGTCACTAACTGAAGCTGGAGTTCTACCGTTCACGGCATTGAGCTGTTCACAAGGATCCATCTAGAATCTTTCTCGATATTGGACAGATATCAGACAGATATTAATATCAGATCAGTGTATCTCTAGGTTAGAGCTCAGGTTTTAAGCTTTTCAGGTGCTAAAAAGCTTCTAATTATTGTAAAAAAACATAAATAAACTTGTTTTTACACATACAAGGGAAACAAAATAAATCCCTCAAGCTAAACTGCATCCAGAACCAGAGGAAAGAATAGAACTGCTCCAACATGTGGATCTGTATAGTTAAAGCATCATAATGGGAGACAGACATGAGTACCAGCAGTACACACCAGAACGTACCGCCATGGTTCACACACCACAATGTTGATTATGACTTGAAAGAAAAGTGACAAAGAATAATAAACATGGAACAGATTTTAAGTCTGTTTTTACTGCCAGTATTTAAACATGTTTTCACATAAGAATATCTGTCTCATGCAGATGTTCTTAAAGGTATATTACACCTTCCTTACACCAGACAATGCACTGCCAAAAGTAGAAGTTAGGAGCCAAACCAAGACATGTTATTTATTACCAGGAAAATAATGATCACAATATGTTGTTGCATTATGTATTAGTCAATTACTAACATTGAATCAGATCTAATGCTAAATATCAGTTTGCTTAAATGTAAATTTTTGGAGTTCAAGCAGTAAGAATTACATTTAGTCAATATTCACTGACTGATGTCAGCGTAGCCATGTGAACGGTGATCAGGCAGATGTTTAGGTTTTTGTCTGAATTAGCCCCGCCTCTCCTCACGCAGCTGTAGAACTGATGAAAACCTGAGCTAAGACTTGGGGACAGAACTTCCTGCTTCTTCTCCAGACTTGTTGCCATGGTGCTGACTGTTGATATGTTGAGTCATTTCCTTGCGGTTGGTTACGGTGTGACCACACTGGACACAGGTGTAGCGCCCCCTGGTGTGCTCCCAAAGGACACGTCTGTGGCTCGACACAGCTGAGGCAAAAGGACAAACAGTTAAAGGTGACCTATAATTCTTCCTTGAACAGATTAGGATAGATCTATACTCTACAAGACATGTTCATTACAGTTTGTGTACAAAACCATTCTCAGATAATGAGATTTCAGTCTGCTCAGTTTTGCCTATTCTGAGCTTTCAGAATGAGTCGTTTTAGTGAGCTGTCACTTGTATTTAAATAAGCAGCTGCTGGCCATGCCCCCTACATCTTTACACTTTATACACATAAAAATAGATTGCCTAGCCTCCTGCACTACCATCAAGCACGCAGCAGTGGTTTCTGGATGGTGTGTCATGTTCCACCTGCAGCTTTGTAACAAATGGTGGGACAGAACCTTCCTTCAGTCCTGCTGTGGACTGTCGGACTGACTGTCGTTAGTTAGTTTTCAAAAAAGTAGGTTGTGAAGTGATTTGTGCAAACTAGTTTTCTTTGGCAATGTGGCTGAACACTGTCAACAGACCCAACAGGATGGGAGCATTCACTTTTTCCATCTCCCCTTTAAGGAATTCTCTCTTTCAGAACAACAGAAATCAGATCAAGAGAGTGTAAAAGTTTTTGCAAAACGGAGAAGGTTATTTTTGACTCTTGCCATTTGCATCAATGTTTCCTAATCCAACATTCCAAAATGTTGATATAAACACATTTTAAAAATAAACTGAAGCCATGTAGATCTGTTCTTCATGATTGGGAGAACACTTTCACTGTTGTCAACAACAAAACACCTCTTTTCCAGCAGCCACTGTACAGCAGTAAAACCAGCTGAGTCAACATGCTTGTCTTCCAATAATGAAGTTAGCAGGGCTCCGCTTGGTTTGCTGAGGGCCTGGGCTCTGCTGGGGTTGCCAGGTAACAGGGCAGTGACTTAATAATTGGGATGATTTTGAAACAGCTTGTTTTCCAGCCACCAAAAAACATTAACTTGCACCCACAACACGGTTGGGTGTTTTTTGCGCTTGGACTGTTTCTAGGCAGTACAAATACAGATGGAGACAAAAAACATGCAGAAGGAGAATTTTGTACAATAGGTTCCTTTTAAGGCCCTAATTATTCACACCCATGGCAGAAGTGGAAAGAAGTTATTTTCATTTAACCAAGAAGTTTGTAGCTAATAAGAGGCATCTCTGAAAATAACAATGTGAGGGGAACAATAATTATTCAAAGTATTTTTTTACATTAGTACATTTTTTATGCATATTAAAAGTTATTTATTCAATTTTAAAAAATCATTCGTTGCATTTCTGTCATCACACCTTGTTCTAATAGCGGAGCAGATTTTTGCCAGTTCCTGATGTTTAGATAAATGATGTTTGGAGATGAGTTTGAAGCACCTCTGGGCCACCACCCTAATGCTCAGTTCTCTGGCTTAGTGAGACCAAAACATTCAGATTATTTCCAGTCAAAAGAAACCTCATTAATCTGCCAGGGTGTGAATAATGTTGGAGTTAACTGTTGGACATATGACTGGAGAACTATTGAAAACTTTCAGCACTAATCTAAGATGGAAAATGAAGAGAAAATTATTTTAGACACTCAAAACAGAACATGTGTTTTGAGCACAGTAGCTTTGTGTTTGTTACCATGGAGACAGGCTCACCTTGATTCTTCCTCCAGACAGCAGCGGAGGCAGGGTGAGTAGCTGATCCTGGAGCAGCCGGGTCTGCAGCCGCTTTGGGAGCTATGGGCCTGAAGCTGGCCGGCAGCTTAGTGGCTGAATCCCTGAGAGGGCTCTGTGGGGGGGCTTCAACGCGCTGGGGAAGGGGGACTTCCTGGAGAGTCAACATGGGGGGCCCAAGCACAGGAGGGTCAGCAGAGTCCGGCACAGGGACAGCAGAGGGGACTGATGTGGTCTGGATGGGAGCCTGCTGTGGAGACACCGACTCCAGCTGTGGGGGGGCCAGCTCAGAGGTCCTGGGGACTGGGTTGGAGGCAGCCACAGCAGCCAGCAGGGGGGCCACCGGCTCCGCAGCCTTTGGTTTGGCCCTCGGCACCTTGGAGCAGGTGTGCAGGTGGGCCAGGAGGCCCCGGTAGGAGCGCAGCTTGGTGCGGCAGCTCTCACACCTTCGCACACAGAAAACACTGTCATTTCCAACACACACACCCCCACACGTCAGCTGTTAGACTCAACTCACTGGAAGTAGATGTTAGGCTTGTAGTGATGTCTGGTGTGTTCCATCAGTTTCTGCATGCTGGGGAAGGAGGCACTACAGCCGCTGGTGGAGCACAGCAGCTTCTTACCTGGAGGGAGGAAACAGCCTTCAGCCACTCAGAGAACACTTCCTGGGTCAACTCAGAGAACACTTCCTGGGTCAATTCAGAACCACAGGAGAGAGGAACCGCAAAATGGCTGAGCAAGTAGACGCCCTCTTATGAGCTTGCACCCTACTGCCCCAGATTTTGCACATAATACCAATAATAATAATACATTAGACTAATGGAAGGTGAGTGTCTTCAAGAAAGTTCCTCCACTTTGTGCAAAAAAACCCAAACAATTAGTAGTTACTCCAGAGTTACTTAGACTAGGAGAAGCAAGACATGGTGAGCAGAAAAGCTGGTGCTAAGCTAACCTCAAATCAAGCTAGTTTGGGAAACCATGATTATGCATCAATGGAGACTTCTAATCCCTCTGGTTAGAGGAGAAATCCCCGTTACTCCAATCAAACCATCAACTCCACCTATTAACATGAAAACAACCCAGGACAAGTCAAATGAGACCCTGGTTGAAGCAACTGAATAACTGACTGCAAGAATTGACTATTTTGAGGAGGAGTTGACAAAAACCTCCACAATGGTAGCTAGCATTGCTAAGCTAGTGGAAAATGATACATCTAATATCACAAAGTGCAAAGCTACTGTAAGAGAAAAATAATACCTCAACTGACCAAAGAAAATAAAGAACAAAATGAAAATGTAACAGAGTTGGAGAGATGCTGGAACCTCAAAATACATGATCTATCAGAAAAACATAGTGAAACATAATGAGAAGAGTTGTAAGGAAATCATCTGCACCCCGTCAGAAATCACTCCACAATGGGCTCATCATTGTATGTTTGCTAATGCCTGTTGGGAAGATTTCCATTACTGGTTATCTAAATACATACAGATTCCAAATTTAGAAATAGAAAATGTATATGGCTTTATCAAAAAAAACTACATGGCCTGATAATTAACACCTTTGTCATTCTAGGAATGTTTATTATACACAAGAATAGATTTCTTCAATCTACATCAAACTTTATTGCCTTCCACAAAGAACTGTGCACTTTCTTTTTGACGAAACGTATGAAAAAAAAAGTCTTGTGAATATCTTCGACCACATTCGACCCATTCCAGTTTGCCTACCGCCGAAACCGCTCCACTGAGGACGCTATCTCCTCCGCCCTACATCTGAGCCTGGCTCACCTGGAGGAGAAGAACACTCATGTGCGGATGTTGTTCCTGGACTTCAGCTCAGCGTTCAACACAATCATCCCACAGCATCTGGCAGAAAAACTGGGACACCTGGGCTTCAGCACCCCCCTGCACAACTGGCTGCTAGACTTCCTCACCGACAGACCTCAGTCAGTCCGGATCGGACAACACACCTCCGATGTCATCACCCTCAGCACAGGCTCCCCTCAGGGCTGCGTCCTGAGCCCTCTGCTGTTCACTCTGATGACACACGACTGCGCCCCCAGGTTCGCCACCAATCACATCGTGAAGTTCGCGGACAACACAACGGTGGTGAGCCTCATCAGAGACGACAACAACCTGGACTACAGAGAGGAGGTGGAGCAGCTGGTGGACTGGTGCAGAGACAACAGCCTGATCCTGAACGTTGACAAGACGAAGGAGATGATCATCGACTTCAGGAAGAACCGGCCCAGCCACGCTCCACTGCTCATCAACAGCTCGGCTGTGGAGGTGGTCAGCAGCACCAAATTCCTGGGGGTGCACATCACAAACGACCTCACCTGGACTGTGAACACCACGTCTCTGGTCAAGAGGGCACAGAAACGCTTGTATTTCCTGCGGAGGATGAGAAGAGCACACCTGCCCCCGCCCATCCTCAAGACGTTCTACAGAAGCACCATAGAGAGCATTCTGACCAGCTGCCTCTCTGTGTGGTGTGGAGGCTGCAGCGCCTCCGACTGGAAGAACGTGAGGAGAGTGGTGCGGACAGCAGAGAGGATCATCGGGGCCCCCCTTCCCTCCATTCAGGACATTTCATCCCAGCGCTGCGTGTCCCGAGGCCGAAACATCATCAGTGACCCCTCACACCCCCACCATGGACTGTTCTCCCTGCTGCCCTCTGGAAAGAGGTTCCGCAGCATCCGGTGCAGGTCCACCAGGTTCTGAAACAGCTTTTTCCCCTTGCCATCAGACTGCTGAACTCTTAACTGGACTGCACTCAAAAACTAGTCTCCACTTCATACCTTGCACATGTACATAGCTAAATAACTTCTATTTTACTGTCAGTCCTGCACTTTATATTTTATATTTAGATTTATATTCATATTTTATACTGTATTTTATTTTATTCTGGAGTAACCTCACAACATTGGAACCTCAAAACACTGTCCTGAGCCGTATGCAACGAAATTTCGTTCTGTATTCACCCTGTGCATGCAAAATGACAATAAAGTCAGTCTAAGTCTAAATCTAAGTCTAATATCTTCAAGATGATAGAGGACCTGAAACTCATGGAAAACCTCTAGCACTATGCTTATGAATACTGAACGAACAATTTTTTTTTATTCGTTCTTCCTTAACCTTTCACTTATTTCATTTTCTCTTTGTTTAAACTTGCAATTGTATTGTTTAACAACAAATTAAGTTGTTGGAAAAAGAAGAAGTCAGACTGTGGGCTCACCAGGCAGGGACTGAGCCGGGCTCTCGTGGTCCATGATGTGACTCTCCAGAGCGCTCTGCTCCTTGTAAACACGCTTACAGCCGTGAATCGGACACAGACGTCTTCTGGTTCCCAACGCTGACAAATAGAATAGAATAGACAGGTAGTGAAGTGAGCTGACTGTTTGGCACAGTTCAACTCAATACAGTCGGAAAATAAGTATCTGAACAGCCACTTCCACAGATGAAAGGTCTGATTTTCACCTCAACATTGAAGAGACAGGATCTACAAAAAAAAATAAATTTTAAAAAAATCAGTGTAGGATTTTTAAATAATTCGCATTTTATCGCAAGAAATATGTATTTACTACAATAGATAAATGGACCTTAGTATTTGCTCCAGAACCTTTTGTTTCCAGGTCAGAGGTCAGATGTCTCCTGTGGTTCTGGTCCACTCCTGCATACTGATCTTCAGATTGCTCAGGTTTCAGGGCCTGTTGCTAGTTCCCTCCAAATGTTCTGTTTCTGAACAGATGACCCGTCCAGCCTCTCCTCAGTACACTGCAGCCATCCTGCCTGCTTTACAGACAGTCAGCCCCTAAGCATGATGCTTCCACCCCCTTGCTTCACAGTTGGGATGCTTCTTCCTCCTCCAAACACAGTGAGTGGACTTCATTCCAGAAAGTTCTGTTTTGGTCTCATCTGACCTCATGACCTTTCCAAGCCTAATCTGGTCTGTCCAGATGGTCATCTTAATTCAGACGGGGCTGGACACGAGCTTGGAAACTTTAAATACACTGTAGGATTTTAACCCATGATGGAGTAGTGCGTTATGGTTACCTTAGTAACATGTGTCTTTTATACAGGTAACGAGTTCAAACAGGTTTAATTAATCCAGGTAATGAGTGGAGGGTAGGACGGTTAACTCCTGCTGGTTGTTTGATGATCAAATACTTATTATTATGTAAAAACATTATCTAAAAATCATACAATGCAATTTTTTAGATACCGTCCCTTAGAGTTGAGGTGAAAGCGATGAAACATTGCACACCTACAAGAGGAAACTTGATCAATCTTCGGTGTATCAAATACTTATTTCCCCATGTTTCTGTGCTAGTCAGTTAGCTGCGTTGCTAACGACTGAAGCACAGCAAAGTTTAGGCCGAAGGCAGCAAAAACAGAACAGTAAACCCGTCTGGAGTAAAGTGAAATAACAAACCTCCGTCTTCATTCTTAGAGGACTGCATAACAGTTTCGCCTGGAGACATCATTTCAGAGACAACAAAAGAAGTTGGAAGGAAAAACGAGAAAAAGACGATGGGGTGAAAGCCACAAGAAGATCGTGGATCTGGGATAAACTCCGAGTTTTCAGTCCCAGAACAGAAAATATTAAGTTCTATAAACCCTATGTTTCCCAACAAATGGTTAAACAGCTTCTTCTTCTGCTGCAGGTTCTTCTTTATTTATTTTTATTGGCTTCTTCTTCTTCTTCTTTAGATTTTAACGGCAGCTTGCATCCAATTATGTTGCACTACTGCCCTCTATTGACTCCTACCACCTACTCCTCAAAGACTCTTAAAAATCCCAGTGTCTTTTAAAAAACGAAAAATCTTCTTTTTCCCCTCAATACTATTCAGCTGATCGATCACCTTCTCAAATTTCAATTCCCTACTAACACCTAGTTCTGTTTTTAATAATCTTCTGTGACTTTCGTATTTCCTACATTTAATCAAAACATGTTCCACTGTTTCTACTTCATCACACCATCTACATAAACCAGTAAGATGTTTCCCCATCTTAAAAAGAGTTCCGTTTAGGAAACTATGCCCATTTCGTATTCTATTTATAATTATCTCTTCCCTCCTGTTTAATCCTCTGATCCTTTCTACATCGACTGTTTTTTGTATTCTAAATAAATGTCTTCCTTTAATTTCATTTACCCACCTATCTTCCCATATCTTCTTGCATTCTTTCCAAATTATACTTTTACCTTCAGATTTAGATAACTTTATTTGCATAACAATATCATCTTGTTTAATTGTCTCCTTCGCCAGCTTGTCTGCTCTTTCATTCCCCATAATACCTACATGAGCAGGAGTCCAGAATAATACAACATTTTTATTTTGTTCACATATCCTATGATGAACCGCCATAATCTCATATAAAATATTTTGATGATTTTTTGTACGTCCCTTTCCGATACTCGTCAACGCAGATAGAGAGTCACTACAAACTATTATTTTATTCCTATTAGTTTCCTCCACCCATTCTAAAGCTACTAAAATAGCACCTAGTTCTACCACAAATACACTCAAATAATCAGATGTTCTTTTTGAAATACTAATCTTTAATTCAAGAATCACTACAGCTATATTGGTTGCTTCACTTTTAGGGTCTTTCGACCCATCCGTATAAATTTGCAAATATTCAATATATTTATTCTGCATGTGATTATAAAATTCTTGGCAAGTATCTAATGTGTTCCTTTTCCTAATATTTGTTAGTGTTCTGTCTACATTAATATATTTCCAAGTCCATGTCGGTCTCAAAGGCCACAATACAGTTGGACTAAATTCCTTATAATATACATTAAAAATGTTCGCTCTATTATCCCCAACCCACCCAAAACTATCCATTTGTTTCTTTCCTCTTTCCCAACACTCTCCTAATAATTTCTTAACCGGGTGATCTGCATTATGTCCCTTTAAACTTATCCAATAATTTACCATTAGCTGCTGTCTTCTAATGCATAATGGCATTTCTCCTGACTCTACTTGTAATGCACATATAGGTGTTGATTTAACTGCCCCTAAACATATTCTCAGTGCTCGGGCTTGAATAACATCTAACTTTTTTAACCTAGTTTTAGCTGCTGATCCATACACCACACTCCCATAATCTATTCTTGATCTAATTAGAGACACATATATATTTCTAAGGGAATCGAAATTTGCACCCCATGTCAACCCAGCTAAACATCTCATAATGTTTAGAACCTTTTTAGTCTTCTCCATAATATGGTCTATGTGATTTCCCCAAGTTAGTTTCTTATCAAAAACTACTCCCAAAAAACGAAACCAATCAACCCTTTCTAACTCTTTCCCATATAAACACAACTTCTTATCAACCCCTATTTTTTTATTTGTGAAAAACATTACTTTTGTCTTTTCAATTGAAAATTTAAAGCCCCACTTTATTCCCCACTTACTCACTTTATCTATACCTTCCTGTATTTTAACAATAAGATGGTCCACATTTCTTCCCTTTTTCCATAATGCTCCATCATCAGCAAAAAGTGACTTACCAAAACCAATGGATATTTCTTTAAAAATATCGTTGATCATAACTGAAAATAATGTCGGACTTACCACACTTCCTTGAGGGGTTCCATTTTCTATTTTACATATTTCCGAAAACTGACATCCTATTTTAACTTGAATATTTCTATCCCTTAAAAAATCCCATAACCAATTAAACATATTACCTCCTATACCTATCTGATGTAATTTAATCATTAACCCTTCCCTCCATAACATATCATATGCTTTCTCCACATCAAAAAACACAGCAACAACAGTTTCTTTATTAATCTGAGCTTTTCTAATAACATCCTCTAAACATAAAATAGGATCCATTGTTCCTCTCCCTCTACGAAAACCACTCTGATAAGGAGCAATTAAATGGTTTGACTCCAAATATTGTGTCAATCTCTCATTCACCATCCTTTCCATCAGTTTACACAGATTAGATGTTAAAGCTATTGGTCTGTAATTTACAGGGTTACTCTGATCTTTCCCAGGTTTCTTCAACGGAATAATAATAGCTTCTTTCCACTTACAAGGCAGTCTCCCCTCCTTCCAAATCTTATTGAATAAAATTAATAATTTATTTAAAACTTCCTCACTTACATGTTTTAACATAATATAACACACCTCATCCTTACCTGGAGCACTATTCCTAGTTCTATCCAAAGCTCTTTTTAGCTCTCCAATAGAGAAAGGATAATTCATCAGATCATTATTATTCTTCTTTCTTCTTAAGATTCCATCGTATTCCTTTTTAGTTCTCTCCCTTCCCTCCATTTCATTACCTAATAAATTTTTACCACTATGTATCTCCACAAATGTTCTCACTAACATATCAGCCTTTTCCTTGTCAGTTACAGCTACTATATCATTTTTATTTAGTATAGGATAACTCCATTCCCTTCTATCTCCTCCCATTTTTTTGATCATCCCCCAAACATCCCCTAGTTTTGTACTACTGCCAATTGTGTCACAGAAACCTCTCCAGTATTCTCTTTTTGTGCTCCTTATTGTTCTCCTGACTTTAGCTTGTGACTTTTTATATTCAATTAAATGTTGAAAATTATGAGACCTTTTAACCAATTTAAATGCTTTATTTCTTTCTCTAACTGCTTTCCTACACTCTTCATTCCACCATGGAACCAACTTTCTCCTATTTTTCCCTGATGTTTTTGGAATAGCCTCCTCTGCAGCAACTAAAATACCCTGACTAATCACTCGGTTCATACTTTCAATACTGTGATCATTTTGAACATTTAAAATTTTCCTATCACATAGGTTATAAAATACCTCCCAATTTGCTTTCTCAAATATCCACTTCCCTCCTATCATTTCAGGCCTATGCACCTGGCCCATCCTTATTTTGCTGATTATAATGTAGTGATCACTACCAAATGACTTATTTTTAACTTGCCAATCACATAGTGGAGCTAAACAGCTAGAAACAAATGTCAGATCTAGTACAGATTCCTTACCTGAATTTATATCAATTCTTGTCTTCTTTCCATTATTCAAGCAAACCAAATTATTACTATCTAGAAATTCTTCTAAAATGTTCCCATTATAATCTACTTTTCCACTACCCCATAATGAATGATGTGCATTAAAATCTCCACACCAAATAACATTTCCTTTCATATCCATCTCTTCAAGTTTACTTACCTCAAGCTTTTTACAAGGATTGTAAAAATTTAAAACCAACAGTACCTTCTCTTCCACCCATATTTCAGTTGCAACATACTCCAAATCTCCTTTTCTTCCAATAACTTTATACGGAATACCTTCTTTAATCAGAGAAAGACACCCTCCCCCATTTCCTTCTTCTCTATCATATCTAACTGCAATATATCCATCCAATTTGAAATCCAAAAAAGGCCTCAGCCAAGTTTCCTGTATACAAATTACATCAGGTTTTTCTTTTAATTCGTAAATAAACTGTTTAAAATCTTGCCCATTTGACAGAAGACTCCTCGCATTCCATTGCAATATTGAGACTATCCTTCTTGACTTGCCTGACTACACAGTTCTCCCCTTATGTCCTCCCACCGAATATTCTTTAAGTCTAAACTATGGCATGCTGCCTTTACAATAATCTGAATCCTTTCCGTTTTTGATTTCACATCCGATGTTGCATTTATAACTCCTGCAATAAAAGTCACCATTTTCTTTTTTTCCTCTTCAATTTTCTTTTCAACCATTACCATAATTTTTGAAATTACTTGCTTTTCTCCTGATAGAGATTTCTCAGTTTGTTTCTCTTTCTCAACTACTTTACACGCTTCTGCATATGTTACTTTCTGCGTAACTTTTGTTTTCTGTATCACTGATTGTCGTTTCATTACCTCGCATCCCCAAAAAGCGACACTATGCTCTCCTCCACAACTACAGCACTTTGGTTTAACTCCAACTCCACATTTACCATAGTCATGGTCTCCAGAACAACGGGCACATCTCTTTTTACCTTTACATATTTTTGCAATATGGCCAAATTCCTGACAGTTGAAGCACCTCACTGGTTTGGGCACATATTCCCTGACATTAAATCTTATCAAGCCAAAGAAAACCTCCCTTGGCATTTCTTTTGTTTCAAACTCCAGCAACACAGTTTCTGTTTCAATCTTCTCTGTACCCCTTTTCATTCTCCGTGCTCCTTTTACTTCCTTGTTTCTTTCTTTCAGATTCTCAATTAATTCCTTCATATCAACACTTAACGGCACTCCTGTTATGATTCCTTTGCTTTCATTATTTCTTTTTTCACCCACTTTAACAACTGCTCTAATTTTGACTTTACATACCCATCCAAGCTTTTTTGCCTTTTCAACCTGACCTTCAGAATTACAGCCAATCAAAAGATTTCCGTCTCTCAGTACTTTAGCATGTTTAATTTCCCCAACATGTGTCTTAAGTGCTTTTGTTAGTTTAAGTGGATCAATCTTCTTGACTCCTTCTCCTTCATCAAATCTTATTATAATGTTCAGATTTTGTCTTTTTTGTGCTTCTTTTCCTTCCTCAATTCCTTCATTATCAGTGTCTTCAGTGCTGTCCTCATTTCCTTTTTTTCTCTTTCTTTCAGCAGCTCGCTGCTTCTTTCCACCCTTTCCCACCAATTCCCACTCTTTATCTTCATTCCGACCACTCCTTCCTTCCTCGTCACTGCACTCCATACTATTACAGTCACTTCTTTCCAAATCCAACGTCGTCATGTTCCGAATTAAGTCGCATTTAACCTATTTTTATTGGCGGTTGGCAAAAAACATTTAGTACCATTACCGCCACCTACTGCTATGGAGTGTACTTCTTCTTCTTCTTCTTTAGATTTTAACGGCAGCTTGCATCCAATGATGTTGCACTACTGCCCTCTATTGACTCCTACCACCTACTCCTCAAAGACTCTTAAAAATCCCAGTGTCTTTTAAAAAACGAAAAATCTTCTTTTTCCCCTCAATATTATTCAGCTGATCGATCACCTTGTCAAATTTCAATTCCCTACTAACACCTAGTTCTGTTTTTAATAATCTTCTGTGACTTTCGTATTTCCTACATTTAATCAAAACATGTTCCACTGTTTCTACTTCATCACACCATCTACATAAACCAGTAAGATGTTTCCCCATCTTAAAAAGAGTTCCGTTTAGGAAACTATGCCCAGTTCGTATTCTATTTATAATTATCTGCTATGGAGTGTAATTCATAAGGATTTAATTCATACTATATCAGTGGTGCCCAAAGTGGGTGCTGGAGGGCCACCCGGCATCCTGAATGTTTTAGTTCAGTAGCTTTAGTAGCCCCTGCATCCAATGATGGCTCATTAGAAGCCCTAAGAACACTGACATGCTGAGCAGGTTGTTACTACCACCAGGGAGAGAACTGAACATGCAGGATGCCCCACTGATCTATACGTATACTTAAATCCATCTATCCATCCATCCATCCATCCATCCATCCATCCATCCATCCATCCATCCATCCATCCATCCATCCATCCATCCATCCATCCATCCATCCATCCATCCATCCATCTCTGTCTGTCTGTCTGTATCTCTTTATATCTGTATATCTATATACATATATAGAAATATATCTCTCTATATATCAATATGATATTGTTATCATTTTGATGAGCTTTTGCCCATTTACGTGGATATGCAATATGCCTATATTGGTTATTATATAGCATGTGCCTAGATTGATCTCGTTGGTAGAAGTGCTGTGGGACTCAAATTTGGAGCCACTAGCAACTAATTCATTATTTTAATTATTTTCCAATTTCTTTCAATTTTTGTTTCTCTCCCTAATGTACAACAAAAAAAACTCCAGTATTCTCTTTTTGCATTCTTAATAGTTCTCCTTACTATTGCATGATTTATTTTATAATCCATTAAATTCTTATAAATTGAATTACCTTTTAGTACTTTAAATTCTTTATTTCTTAACTTTACTGCTTCTTTACATTTGTTCGTCCACCATGGTACCATTTTCTTATCATTTTTACATCTTCTTTCTTTATTGAATATTTAGCTGCTTCCACTATTACTTTACAAATTTCAAAATTTACATCATTTATATTCATTGTCATATCTATTTCTCCTAAGTTAATCCTACTCTTGTTGTAATGATCACTACCTATTATTGAATTTTTATTAATGAACCACTCACAAACAACAGTTAGAAAATTTGAAACAATTGTTAAATCAATTATTAACTCATGTTCTTATATTAATTCTTGTTCCACTCTCATCATTAATACATGCAGTACAAGATTTTTCATTTCCATTAATTCTTCTATAACTTGTCCATCTTAACCATTACATTTACCCAATAGTGTACTACTTGCATTCAAATCCCCACACCATATAGCTTTCCCTTTCAAATATCCCATCAATTCCTCCATCTTTTCAAATGTCATTAATTTACATGGATTATAAAAATTAATTATCTTCGATTTTCCTTTTACTCATCATAGTTCAACTACAATATATTCCAGTTCTACTTTCCCTAAAATCTCATATTGTATTCTCTGCTTTACAAAAACCCCACACCCTCCTCCACTTCCCTCTTCTCTGTCCCTTCTTATACTATCATATCCTTTTATAACAAAATCTAGATTTGGTTTTAGCCACGTTTTCTGTATACATATAATCTCTGGGTTTTCTTCAAGTCCATTTATATATCTTTTAAATTCCTGTCGTTTGCAATTAAACTTCTGCAATATTATATGTTTTTATCACCGGGGGCTCCTGGTATCCCATCTGATCCCAACCTTTTATTAATATCTTCCAAAGATCTTTCCCTAAACCCCAAAAACTTTTCAGCTCCTCTTACTATTATTTTAATCTTTTCTGTTTTGTGCTTAGCTTGATATGTGCAATTAATCACATATGCTATAAATAATATACATTTTTCCACAAACATGGTGAGCAGCCGCTGCTGCTTCTTCCTGCTGTTTATCTGCAGTTGGAAAACAACAGCTTGGCTTACCACCGCCTACAGTTGGACTACATTGTCATAGAAGTCCCTTAAATCTAAGTTACGGAAATATTGTCTGCTAATAATTTTAATCTCTTAAAGGATTTATGACTAAATCAATTAAAGCTAGTTTTGTCTGGTTTCTGTTTAGGTTCTGAATCCATTGTTTCATTTGTTCCTCATACTTCTATCAGTCTAATTGTTCTGTATTGTATCTTTACAAATGTGTGTCTTTCCTTAAAATGAACAGAGTCCTGTTTAGCTCAGTGTGTCCAGATCCCAGATGTGAAATGATCTCTTTCTCTCTCTCTGTTTTAATGGGTATTTTATTTCTGTTTTCCCACATGTAAGGATTATCACACATTTGTCATTTAAATTCCCTTAAATTGAGTTTTGTATTTCTACCTGTGAACAACTGACTGAGATCAATTGTTCAAGGACAACTGATCAGTTGTTTATTCCATACCCATTTCCATATTAACTCCTTTGCTCCTCCCATCATTTACACAGGTAATATTTTTATTGTCTATTAATGTATTACTGTTCCATTCTGATTAATATTAGCATCCCATAATGAGTTGTGTTTATTAAACTTACACACCAAAATATTTTCCAATTAAGTTGATTTCAAGTCTATCTTTTGATTCATATAAGAGCATTTTGCATGGATTGTAGTAATAATAATTAATAATTCGGATGATTTCCTTCCTATTCCAATCTTCAACAACTTTTCTAAAAGCCTAAACTGAATTTGCCTTTTTAAAATTGTTACACATCCTTCTACTCCATGTCTGTGACTTTTAGAGCTGACTCAGGGCTGATTGTCTAATTCAACCCCAACAGCAACATTTAACACCTTGGAACATCTAGTTACACATTTTAAACAGAAAACATAGTTTATTTTACTTTTATAATAATTCCTATGGAACATCACTTCAACTGGTTTTCTTATGTCCCAGTTGTAAAGTGAACTTGAAGAAGGCTTTTCTTCTTGAACAATCAGAAGAACTTCCCATCAACCAACTAGAAACTCTAACCTCAGAGCAGGTTAGACTCATAAACAGAGTCTCAGTCTGGGTCTAATTAAATCAAGAGACAACATTCAACATGAGGCTACACTCTTAGAGGACAAGGCTCTGTTGACCATGCTGGTCCACTGACTCTTTACATCTTAATTCCAAATGGAAAAACACAAACAGCAAGTTGTCACATTTGGAACAGTGGTCAGACAGCTTGTAGTTCTTAAAGCAGAGCACAGGAATGTCTTACAGGACACGGCAATAAGAGCAAATATTCTAGAGTCAAGTCAATGGTTCGTGATGCTACAACCTGAGCATCTTCACTCACTTTATGCAGAAAACTATTTTCTTTTTGTGCATGTGATACAGTAACTAAAGACTGAAATTCAACTGACTGAATTTCACACAGAAAACTCCAGTGCAGCTCTATTAAAGAACAAGACATAAGGAAAAATGCTTCTCCTGGTTTATTAGCATCAGCATTATCAAAAGTTTTTTTTTAATCAGTGTACAAAACCATTATTAGAAAATATTCTTACATACATATGTTGAGACATATTTAAAATTGTTTTCTGGTAAGAATGTACTGAATAGAAATGTATCTGTTTAGATTATGATGGAAGAAATTGTTCATAAATTTCATTTTTATGAAGGACTAAACTATAAAATGGGTTAAAGTGAGCTTTGCTCTGTGCAAAGTACAATACCAGTACAAAAATATATATTACTGTTAAAAACTGATCCCTTTATGTGAAACAGAAACATTTTTATTTGCATTATTCATGTAGTTAGTCTGAACACTCCTGAGCTATATAGGTGCATTTTAATTCCACTATCAACAATAAAACATATGCTGCAGAAAAATGATCAAGTATATACATCATACACTCCCTCAAATAAACAGTGTATGTATCTGAAAGAAAAGCTAAGGTTCCCAGAGGAAATCATAACATTTTTCTTAATTTGCTGTTAAAAGAAATCTTCTTTTCTTTCAGGTTATGATTTAGCAAAATGAACTGAAGCAGTAAATGTGCAAAGAATGGTACTGTATTGATTATAAGAAGCTGCATGGGATGCTCTATCTGTTAAAAAAGAGATACATTTGCCCACTAAAGGACTACTTCCTCCAACCTGACCTATGCTAGTTTACCAAACTGTCTTCAGTAAAATACAAACACATCCAGTAAGAACCATCTTTAACTTGTTTTTTTTCCATTAGGGCTTATTTATTTCATATCTAAGTAGACTGAATGAGTTTAACCCAACTTCAGAAGACTGTCAGCCAATATTTGACAGCAAAATATACAGGTCAATCTCAGTTCCATAGAAAGACCAGAGTTTTATGCTCCCAAACCAACTTAATCCTTTTTAAATGTTTTGGGTGCGTTTGGGTTTGCATCCTTTGACCAGAGAATAACTGTCCAATCAGTTAATTCCTAGTTGATTGGCTGTTACTTATTTACCAGCTCATCCTCTTCTTTGTAATTTTCAATTTCTTGACCTCTCTGAGGACGCAGTCAGCCCTCTGGAGCTTCTCCAGAGCTTTAGCAAGCAGATCCTCCGGCATTACCTCAGCGTAACTTCTCTCTTGAGCCTGACTGAGGAGCTCACTTGTATTTTTCATCTCCAGAGCCACTTCGGTCTCAAGCTTTGTTACAGAATT
This sequence comes from Xiphophorus couchianus, assembly GCF_001444195.1. NCBI lineage: Eukaryota > Metazoa > Chordata > Actinopteri > Cyprinodontiformes > Poeciliidae > Xiphophorus > Xiphophorus couchianus. The sequence continues at coordinate 33,686,885 of NC_040231.1, forward strand.
TTGAAAGGGTGATATGCTCCATTCATTTTCAGCTTTGCAGGTGGTTTTCAGCTGACCGGAGCCCAGGGAGTCGGACAGTAGATCTCCGATTGATGCAGACCTGGCCTTGATTGACGATTTGAGAGGTTTCTGGAAAGGCTCTGAGCGCCGACAGGGAGTGACATCTGGTTTAACCTGAAGACTGGCTGATGGCCTTAAGTTAACAGAGATTTCCCTTTCATCTTCAGTGCCATCCAACACATCCAGGCCAGCATGGCTTCCATGGAGAGCAGCCGTGGAAGCTGCCAGCGTGTCTTCACTCACCGAGCCTTCACTCTCATCGTCAGAGTGCTGACCACTGTCTACAGATTTCTCCTCGGCCTTCTTTTTTTTTTCTCCTGGCAGGTGGTGGAGAAGCGGACTCAGGTTGAGGGTCTCAGTGAGTGGGTTGTCTGTGCAGACAACTACTGAGGGGACGCTCTGCAGTGAAGCCTCCTCTCCTTTAAGAGAACGTGCTGAGGTATCAGAAGCAGTGGAGTGTGATCCCTCTGGCTGAGTGACAGTTGACAGATCTTCTGCCAGAACTTTGGGTTTGTTAGAGGTCATTTTGGGTTCACGATTTTGGACAGTTTCCTCAGACTGGTCTACCTCATCATTGATCATTGCTGTTTCGTCCTCACTTTGTTCAGTAGCTGTATCTTGTGTCTGTTGTTTGGGCTCCACAACCATTTGCGAAGGTTTCATGTCCTTGGACGGTGGTGTTGGGGGTTGGTGGTTTGGTGAGGTTGGTAACACTTCTACAGGGTTGCTCAATGACCCACCAGAGCTGGGCTTATTGGGAGGTGTTGGTGGTGGGTTTGTGTTTTTCTTATCATCAGTAGTTTCATCTTGTAAAATCACCTCCCAAGGTGTAACACTGGGTTTATATTCTTTTGATGGAGGCATTGGCGGTTTCACGACCTTGAAAAACATGAAATCGGTTTTATAGACCATTATATTCAAATTTACTTTGAGACAATTGTATGTAGTAGTATTATATGGTATAGATACATAGTATATAGTATTTCTGCTTGGAACATATGAACAAACCTTTTCTTTTTCATCTTTTTTATTAGGCTCATTCTCAGGTACAACACTGGATTTAGCCTCCTTCGTGGGAGGCATGGGAGGTTTGATGGGTTTCTTCTCCTCATCTGTTGTCAACACTGTTTCAGGACTTTCAGTACTGTCTGTTTTAGCAGTATCTGTCCCATTAGGCATCACAGCATCCTCAAGATTAAGATCCAAACGCAGGAGACCATCGGAGGACACCTCTGCCACCTAGAGCAGGACACAATACAAGCTTTAAGAACACTGCAAATTCTAAACTATGTGCTATAAATATTTCCAAAGAGTGAAATATCAGGAGGAAATATCACATTAACAGGCAAATGAATACCTCAACGGTTTCAGGAGTAGAGATACGTTTTTTTCATGGATTTAGTGTCCTTGTGAATTCAAAACATATAATGGGCTGCACAGTGGCACAGTTGGTAGTACTGTTGCCATACAGCAAGAAGGTCTTGGGTTCGATTACTGGTCTAGGGTCTTTCTGCATGGAGTTTGTATGTTCTGCGTGTGCATGCGTGGGTTCTCTCCGGGTACTCCGGCTTCCTCCCACAGTCCAAAAACATGACTGTATAAATTATCCTTAGATGTGAGTGTGGGCGTGCATGGTTGTTTGTCCTGTCTGTCTCTGTGTTGCCCTGCGATAAACTGGCAACCTGTCCAGGGTGTACCCCGCCTCTCACCCATTGACCGCTAACGATAGGCACCAGCACCTCTCCCCATCCCATTGGGATAAGGGTGTAAGAAAATACATAGATGGATGGCATTCATGACTTTGGTATGTTCTCAGTATGTTAAATAGCTATGTGCAGGATCAGGCCCAAACCTTTTGGCAGAGACCAGCTATGTGGTCTAAACCTTTTTTTTAATTTATGTCTTATGATTCTAGAAAACACTGGAGAACAAGAATTTCATTTGCACTTTGATGAAAGAGTCCATCTTTACAGTGCGAGTCCATACCTCTTTCATGTGAATCCTGGTTGGTGGGCGCCGGTTGCGGTTTCCTTGAGGTCTTGTTCGGGTAATATGCTCTAAATTGCTGCTTTCATCAACTTTCACCTATAATAAACATGCCAAATTCTAAATTTTCGAAGACAAATAGAAGGTAAATAAAAAGATATGTGAATAAGAGCAACAGAGAAGTGGGATAGCGAAGCAACAAGATGCATGGTGGATGAGTTTAAGCAGCAGGGGTCAACGGAGTGGAAGAAGAACGGGTAGTGAGGGTGGAGTGGATGGAGACAAAATATTTGTGACAGAAGGACTGGTGCAAGAACATTTTACTAAAACAAAACAAAAACAAACAAACAAAAATCAACTAATAATAAAGCTATAACAATGTTAGCTTTTCTTACATTACTTAGCAGTAGTAATGCTATATTATTTGATCAGTAATTTTAACATTACCTTCCTTTTTCCTTTATCATATCAACAACACTACAAGTACCTAAGTGCCATACTGGACTCTTCTCCTATTTCTCTTTTTCTTTTTTCTTTTCTCTATTATTGTTGTACACCCATTTCCAACCCGTGTATTTTTTATATATCACAATACAAAAAATAACATTTTACTATGTAGTTATGATTAGGAAAGTGTATCCTTCTTTCTGTTTCTAACTAACAGAAAGAAGGCAGAAGTGGAGATGCTTTGGTGACAAAATGAACAGGACTAGAAATGATGTGAGAGACAGCTCAGTTGGAGCAGCTTGAGAGGCAAGTTAGAGATGACTGGGCAATAGATGAAGAAGATAGTGTTTATGGAGTAGTTGAGAAGGATATGCATCCATCAGCTGCGATTACAGATAAGTGGGAATGGGAACAGATTGCTAGGAGGCAAAGCTAAAAGATAAAGATGGAGGTACTGTAAATAAGCATCCCTCACAAGAGATTTCTGTTTACCTCATCAAAGACTTTGTTTTTAGCTCGGCTGATGCAATCACTGAGCGCTTTGATCCAGGCCTCCTTCTCCTCTACAGTCTGAGTCTGGAACTTCACATCATGGATCTGCCAGTGGCATAAAGCAGGCACCTCTTTACATTTAATTCCAAAGCTATTCCACTGTTTCTTAGAAGGGGAATTGGAACTGCACAGCAGCATGATGTAAGGAACACACTGCTGCAGCTGGGACACTTCCAGGAGGGTTTTTCTACTGCCACCATTCAGCCCTACAACACAGAAGGGTTACCCTGGAGAAAGGTACAGGCAGCCAAGTAGCTCTTCACATCCTGATCATTCAGATGAAACAACAGAAGCCTTGGTTGCATTCACTCACTTTCAGTATTCTAGCAAGAACACAAATGAGACAACCAGCTGTATTAAGTTTGATATTTGCCAATTTTGCATCTTCATCTACCGAGCAGGTAACCCAGCAGTGATTAGAAACTACATAGTAGCATCATTAATTTGTGGAAAATGCATTTTCAGCAGCCTCTATCCACAACAACTGTTTTTATTGATCATAAGCTAATTCAGGTTGATACCATTTACATTTATTTGAGGTAACAGACAATATGGAGCTGCCCATTGGGTCAGACTTGCAGCAACACACACTCTGATTGTGTCAATCAGATATTCGGCCAAGTTTGGATAGTTGGGTAGAGCCATGGGATGAAATACGGACTGAACTACACAGAGAACATGAAGGAGGAATCACATGAACAATGATGTCATATGCAATGTCTTTCTCTTTGCCTGCAGTTCTCCACTGGCTGCACTGGGAGTGTGCACCCAGAATATCTCGATCTTGCTGGCTGAGTAAAAACACTGCATTTTCAAAGAAAAAACACTGGCTTCATTTCTGCCAGATGAATCTTGGCAGAAAATATTCTCTGAGACAAGACAGGTTGTCTCTAATCCTAAAAGACTTTTCCTTCCACTGCCTGACGAAAACGCCATGTGAAGAGTTCATGAGAAGCTACTGATCTCAATGTGCTCCTGTTCATCACAAGGGTTCACTGTAAGAGGTTGTGTCTGGGCAGAGAATATTAGTTTAGGATAAAACAGGTTATTGTTTCATTGTGTTTTGCTATGTTTTGATGTTGAAGCTGTATCTCCAGGTGTAGCTGAGGCTGCAGGTGTTTCTAGCTTTAGCTCAGCGATTGGCTTGACAACAGATAATTCAGTGGTGTCAGATTGTTCCATTTTATCTGTGCTTTCCCTTCCTCTCTTCTCAACCTGCATAACAAACATTTAATAAATCAATTAAATGTTGATTTGTTAAATGTTTTCCTAAACTTCATAAAACTTCGCCGGGTCAGTGAGGAGGAAAATACTCTCCAAACCATATGTAGTGCAATATACAATAAAGGAGAGAACAATATGACAACAGGGATGAACAATGGTTATCGTAAAGACAAAAAGAAATTCCATCCATCCATCCATCCATTTTCTGTTCACCCTTGTCCCTAATGGGGTCGGGAGGGTTGCCGGTGCCTATCTCCAGCTACGTTCCGGGCGAGAGGCGGGGTACACCCCGGACAGGTCGCCAGTCTGTCGCAGGGCAACACAGAGACATACAGGACAAACAACCATGCACACACACACTCACACCTAGGGAGAATTTAGAGAAACCAATTGACCTTACAGTCATGTTTTTGGACTGTGGGAGGAAGCCGGAGTACCCGGAGAGAACCCACGCATGCACAGGGAGAACATGCAAACTCCATGCAGAAAGACCCCGGCCGGGAATCGAACCCAGGACCTTCTTGCTGCAAGGCAACAGTGCTACCAACTGCGCCACTGTGCAGCCCCAAAAAGAAATTAATGAATTAATTCAAAAATGAAACATTCATAGGTTTTAACATCTTTCTAGATTTATTTTGCCTATTTCCAATAGGGTAAAAATTAAATTTGTTGAATTTTCAAAATAATATAATTAAATAAGTTTTAAACACAGTGACACAGATTTAGAGGTGACCTTGATGTTGTTGATTAGATGAGAATAAATGTATTTTCTTTAAAGACTAAACTCTACCTTGGGGCAAAAGAACTGAGAATTGATTTAGACTTGGAAGAAATGACGTGTCATATTGTATACATATTTAGCCAATAATAATTGAACATTTTAATATGTTGAATGATTCAAATGTTCAATAATTTATTGTAATACTATATCTTTAAGTTCTAAATCATTTATAACTTAAAGATATAAAGACTTTATATCTTTAATTTAATTAAATAAAATGTTGAACGATGTCATAATTTACAAACTGTTGCCGTTATTACAATTGTCTCATTCATTTTAAATCACAATACATCATTGTTGTTTCTGTCTAATAGTTGACTGTTATTGTTCTAACAGTCAACTATCAGCTGACTGATCATGCTTCAGTTCATCACCATTCTAGATACACTAAATACCATGAACCAATACAGATCGTCATCAACTATTGGTGAAGAGGCCTACACAACATTGAAGCAACACTGAAGCAGTTGCAGGAATTTGACAACAATTCCATGTGTTCTTAATATGTCTGGACTAAGGACCAGTTGCTAGATAGAATCAGTCTCTTAAAAAGTAAATATGGAGGCACCACCAAGATCTCCTCACCTAAGGTTTTGGAACAGAATTCAAACTGGATGCTTTAAATATGCCACACCCAATGAAAATGGCCTACCCAACATGTTAGAGAACTTATTACCATGTTAACTGGTGCTCTGAATAAATAAATGAACCGGTCTTTCTTCCATTGAACATCCTCTTAAAGTGTGTCTTAGCTCACCTTGTTTCCAGACTTTGGAGACCGTATCAGAACCAGTCTATGCTTCTTCTTGAAGGTACTCTTCAATTCATGGCATGTTTCATAGTTTTCCAAGTCCAGCCGCTCCAGGCAGTTCTGCAGATCCTGGAACACAAAGTAAAGTTCTGTATGGACCAATCTGGAGCAGGGTCACCCAAAGCATAATGACATCTTTGGGGTCATGTGACAACACTGAAGCAGGCCACTGCTGTATTGTACCTCATTTTCATATACCACAACCTCGGTCTTCTCCACATGGAGGTAACGGTCTTTGTAGCTCGTCAGCAGGCGGCCATGGGCCTTCTTCACCCAACCAGCCTTACTCAGGAACTTTGGCTTATTTTGCTGGGCAGTGTCCTCCTTTGTACCCTGCAATGATACAGAGGAAGGAAGTCACACATGCACATCAGATGACTAGCAGAGTGCAAATGCAGCTAAACATAGAGGCAGAACGCACTCTATTCCTGTTGTGTGACTAAAGAGCTGAATATTTCACAATTAAATCAACCTCTTACAACTGCATTTTTGGTTTGCTCCAGATTTCAAGCATGAACCTCTTGGATTTCCTAGACCCAATCTGGAGGATCTTCATGTTGGAAAATGGAAACTATTATTTAAAACCATTGTTGATACACCTGGGGCATTGAGTTACAGTTAAACTCAGATTAATGCCAAAAATGTATTGGCAAGATTGTTTAAGACTGTTTATGTCAATTATGATTTCAGATGCAAACAACAAAATTATGGAGGAAATGACTTGAGATGTGACATTTGATTCATATATATATAATAAATATATATAAATTTCAAAATTCAAAAAGACACTGTGATGAACAGTGATAAATAGATAAATGCACAGTGCATTTACTGTACGTTTTAATTAATTCACCTTCCAGTGAATTCACCGTAAATTCACTGGATTTTCACTGGAATATGCAGTGAACTTTCACTGGAGCCGCAGTGGAATTTCACTGGAATCGCAGTGAAATTTCACCAGAGCCACAGTGCAATTTCAGTGAAATCGCAGTGAACTTTCACTGGAATTGCAGTGGAATTTCACTGGAATTGCAGTGCACTTTTACTGGAGCCACAGTGGAATTTCACTGGAATTGCAGTGAACTTTTATTGGAATTGCAGTGAAGTCACCAAAAGTGTTGCACTGTAAAGATGGCTTATAGTGTGTTTTGTTGCAACCTGAAGTGTGAAATACACTTCAGTGGAGTTTGAAAACAACTCCATGGAGTTGTTCACCATGTATATATATATATACTATTCAGGGTATCTTTAAATAGAGTTTAGTTAAAATACATTTTCCTGAAAATCTCCCTGATCCTTTATATCCAAGCGGGACAAGTAAAAAATATAAAGCTCTACAGTTCCAGTCAGAATACTTTGGATGACAAGTTAGAGCAGGACAGCTTAATACAAGCTAATGGTTTCATTCCAACCTGGTAAATAACAGAAGCAATGAGTGGACAAACTGAACACAGCTACAGTTGTGTTAGTGGCTTGATGTGGTCCAATGTCTGGAACTCTATTAGCTTTATATCTCCATCTATGTTTATTAAGCAATGCTATTATAAGTATTTGTGAGCAGCAAATATCTGTTAGTAACTATGCAATGCTGTGGTTTAGCCACATGCTGACAAACCTTCTCAGGAAATTAAATGTAGTGTCTCCTGTACACCACTATCTAAGTCTTCAGGGCAAATGAGCTATGGTGTAGATTAGATATTACAGTGAATTATAAGATGGGCTTGAAATTTTGAAAGGTTCTGGGAACCATATTTAAACAGTTTAGGACTCACCCTGATACTGGGACTTTCATGCTGAAGCACAAAGGAGAAACAGAACAGCCAGAATGTAGACTGGTGGACTGAGCCACTGAGCTGGCTGACCAACAGCGACCCTCAATGCTGGAAGTATGAGGAAGCAAAGAGCTCTCTGACCAGATCATTGGGTCATATAACAGGTAGATAAAGATTTTCTGCATTTCTAATTCAATTTAATTCAGTGCAGTTATTTTATATATGTAATTCCTATTTTAGCCACACACTCCTTCTCTTTGATGACTACCCCACCAGTAGGTGCAGATGTCTGCGAATCTTCAGACTTTGCTTCTCCTTTAGGAACTTCCAAAGGGTATATATCTTTTTGGCATTAGGTCGTCTTACAATTTTCCACTTTTACTGCAAGTATGAGTGTTCCTCAGCGTGGTGAACAGCATTGCAGCCGCAGCAGAGAGGGACACCAAGCAGGGAGGAGAGGCATCCCAAAACTAGAGCTGGAGGATCCAGAAGAGCCTCCGGTCAGTAAGGAAGGACACTGCATCAGTCCTGGACATGCTGACCATGCAACCTACTAAGTCATCATAGCGAACACAGTGGTGCAAAACAGCAACCATTAGTCAAACTCTGGTTGATTACCAAAACTCTTCAGAAGTGATATCACACATCACATTTTTGGTCAAAACACAGGAAGTCCACTCTGCGCTCAAGCATTAACCAACCTCTAGATATACAGGTAGCCACAGACGTTTTTCTGTCTTGTCTGTGGTGTTGTGGTGAGTACTAAAATGAGCGCCGAAGCAGTTGTGCAGTGAAACCGTGAAGCAAATCTAACGGGTGTAACCCTTTCTAAAGGAGGAGCAAACAGAGAGCAGGGTTCAGCAGCGGACATGTGTTTCTAATGAAGGTTTAGGTCAGCAAACATCTGGAGCTCATTGATCCTCCTGCTGACCTGCCCAGCTCACTGTAGCAGACTCCCCTCCAGAATGCCTTGAAGTGTTGAGAAGCCTCACCAATAATGCTGGTAAAATGTTAATAACATAATGTGGAACACAAGCTGCTGGTCATCCAGGAGTTTTGACAATTCCTGCCAGACAAAAGCTTCAGATGCAGTAAAAACTGAAAATAAATAACAACAACAATGCGTTTTAAATTTATGGGTATGTAGGTTACTTCAAGAACCAGATTTTACATCAATCCACTATTTTAGATACACTAAAAACATGGCAAAATGAGATTGTAATTAATAGCTAATAACCAGAAATAGAGTGCCTATCCATTCATCATTTTCTATAAACTAACCCTACACTTAAAAATGTGTAGGGTGTTGTTTTTCAACCCATTTTCTGTTATCATCAAGTTCACACATCTGGTGTTGTTTTATTTCAACAAGTGGACACAGAATATCTTAAACCATTGACCAATCACTTCTTGGATGCCTGTTTGTAGATGAGGATCTGCAGAATAATACAAAGCTGGTGAATGTATTACACTTGCCACTGGGTGTCCATCATGACATAGAGTGGACCTCCAGCAGGAACAGAGGGAGGGTACCACCTGGACCAGCCTATTACAGCCCAGCATAGAAATAAACGGCACCGGCAATCCTGCTGGCAGACACCTGACAGAAGTCTGACCAATTAACCCAAAATGACAGTAACAGAACCCATGCATGAACAGAAAAAACATGCAAACCTGAGGCAGTCAGGCAGGATTTAAACACTAGACCTACTGTATATGTTACAACACTGTTCCAGTGACTGCATTTCTTTAGTAGAAACACAATAGAAAATTCATAAAGTGGGAAGATGCTAAACTTATTTTTTTATATTGACTTCCTGTTTTGTAGAGATGTTACAGTTCATCTTTCAGATCAACTTCCTGCTTTGTGTCAGTGATGTGTATTAATGTAGCCAAATGTGCAGCAATAAATACTAAACAATTCCAGGGAGAAAGAACATGGCTCCCAATCAGAGAAAAGACACTGAGGTCACCAGAAATGATGCTCGACCCACACACAATATAAAGAAATAGAATGCATCATCAAAAATTCCCCTTTCATTCGCAATGAAACCGTGTGTGTGTGCGTGCATGTGGGGGCGTGTGTGTGTGAAATATGGCCTCGGCCTCTTCCTGACCAGTAAAACTTTGTGACGTGGTAAAATATTCAAAGCAAAAGCACTAACCTCATCAGGTAGTTGGTGTTGTGGTTTGTCACAGATCAACTAGTCAGGAAGGAAATCTATTTTTGGAACAGTGCAACATCAGTGAAGAAACATTTAAGAAGAGCAGCGGTGCACTGGGGGCTCTGATCCTCCCTCCCAAACATCCTGGTAAAGGCTGCAGTTCTTTAGTCACCTGACTGAGATGTGAAGTGAATGTAAAGATGGGATGAATGAGGCTGGATGATGGCCTGGTTGTGTTGGTGACAGATAGAGACACTTTCAGTCAGCTGATAGGAACCAGCACTAACTGTCTAAATGACAAACAGTAGCATGTCCTGTCAGCAGAGTTGAAAATTACTCAGTTACACTTATGTGAGTAAGTTATTTGGGGGAAAATTTGCTTTTAGGAATATTTTTACTACGCTGTACTTATCCTTTCTACTTAAGTTCACTGAATGAAAAACAAGCTTGTTCTAACCAAAGATTCACCTGACAGATACACACCTGCAGGTTTTGTTTGGGTTTTTTTTAATGAACTGGATTTGGAAAAATATTTATTTTGCATAATTTTATTATTTTGTAAATATTTATATTAATTATTTGTATTTCTGTCCTGAAAATACCAAAATTCCCACATAATTTTGCTCTATCTGATGATGTAATTTTTAAACATTAAATAACTGATGTTTTGATCATTTACTCAGTACTTGAGTTGACTATTTGCCAAATACGTTTTTTTACTCTTACATCAGTAATTATCCATCCATCCATCCATCCATCTTCTGTGCACCCTTGTCCCTAATGGGGTCGGGAGGGATGCTGGTGCCCATCTCCAGCTACGTTCCGGGCGAGAGGCGGGGTACACCCCGGACAGGTCGCCAGTCTGTCGCAGGGCAACACAGAGACATACAGGACAAACAACCATTCACACACACACTCACACCTAGGGAGAATTTAGAGAAACCAATTGACCTGACAGTCATGTTTTCGGACTGTGGGAGGAAGCCGGAGCACCCGGAGAGAACCCACGCATGCACAGGGAGAACATGCAAACTCCATGCAGAAAGACCCCGGCCGGGAATCGAACCCAGGACCTTCTTGCTGCAAGGCAACAGTGCTACCAACTGCGCCACTGTGCAGCCCTCATCAGTAATTACTTAAGCAAAACTATGCTAAAGTAGTGCTACTCTTACTTGAGTATAATCTTTGGGTCCTCTACTCTCCTATGCCAGTCAGAGTAAGTCTGACAACGTAGGTAACTTTTTAACCATATTTAGCTGTTTTTCTGATGCCATAAGCCTTTTTCAAGGCTGGGAGGCAGAATGGACAGCTGAGTCTTAGTGAGCACATCAGATATTCTGTAACTCATCCAAGGTGGTTCAGCGGTGGTGAAGGGGTGAGTGGGGGGTGGGGGGTTGGTGGAGTGACTGTCAAACAACCTTGAAATTATCAATACAGGAAACCAACAAAGCAACAACAAGCTCACAGAAACCCTCCACTGAGCTTCTTTTCAGACAAAAACTTCATGACAGACAAACAGGAAAGAGAACAGAGGTGTCAAAGGTCAGCACAATGCTGAGTTCTTCAGGAACATGAAAACCAGTGGATGACATCATAACCACTAGCTTCAGTTACTGGAGCAGAAAGAGAGCCACCAGAAGCTGACCGGCTCAAATCCAATCATATTCCAAAACATTGTGTTAATAATCCCTGAGGTTCTTCAGAGAGAGAAGGTTCTGGGTTCGGTTCTGTCCTCACAGCTGTGGGTTTTCAGCTGGGGCTGCACTGAAAAAACACAAAAACGCACTGAATTGTCCTAGCATGGCAGAGCGGCTATGGATGGCATGTAAAAGAACAGTCTTTTTGCCCTCCATCGTTGTGTACACGTGCAAAATTTCTAGATTTAAACATGAACATGCAAGTGGTCACTATTATTCAGTCAAAATGCAAGTGTTTATTTTAATAACTTCTGTTAGCAAAATGTATTATGCAATATTGTGAAGCTCCTTTTGGTTCTAAATCAACTATCACAACATATTGCTTTTACAAACAATATTATAAGCACAAATAAATAAAAACAGAACTTTTCCCTGTCAGAGTTTAATAATAAGTATTTTTTGTTGACTTGGCCTAAATTGGAACAAGCTTGATTTGATCTGTCGAATATTTATAGATAGGTAAGCACTGGGGCAGAAAGCAACATGTTGATTTCACCATTACTCCATAAACGCATCTAAGAAACACTTCTTAAAAACATCTCCAAAAGTGTGCTCCAACTTTTGGAGATGTTGCAGGAGAAGGCTGTCAGACAGCCAAACAGGAGGTTGAAAAAGGTATTATGTGCAGGACTAGCAATAACTGTCTCACTGCTGATTTTATTTAAAGCTGATTTTGCACAATGTATTTTCCCCCACTGGATGAGAGAGTTGTAATTGGAGGTTTAGATGACAAGTTTTTCAGTGTCTGATTATTCTACAGCAATCCAAAACCTGTTTCTTTTAGTATTTTGTATTTTCTAACAAATCTTTACCAGGAGATCTGCGTTTTCAGAATTTGAGCTGCTGATCACTGTTCAGAAATTATCAAGGGACATTTGTATCGCTAATTAACTGGTGTATTCATACTCCAGTGTTTAACTCTCCATCAACTAAACATTACAGGAACTAAAGCATTCCTTGCCTGCACCATTCAACCCAGGACTAGAATCAAAGACTCTGACACAGATCGTTCATGTTGCTCATCCTCTTGTTTTTCCCAGAAACTGGAAGCAGAGTCTCAATCAGACCTCTTGCACACACACTTCCATTGTGCGGTAGAGGCTGATCCCAAGAGAGGGTTAATTGTTTTCTGGCCAACACATAGAGTGGCAGTCTGTTGGCTCTTTTCTAACGAGTGAGGCAGACACGTCACACCATGCACTGCAGGTCAGCGCGCTGCAGAGACGAGACAAAGAGTAGCCTGGAAGGGTCGCATCGCGATTGGTGGGAAAAAGTAAAGCAGAGTTGGGGGAAAGGGAACCACCACAGTGTATCAGTTAGACTTGCCACATTCCAAAGATCAATTAAGTGTTATGGAGACATGCACTGAATGAATAGTCCAACATTCAAACCGTAACAGTCTCAAAGTGAGAAGCCAAGATATTAATAAATAATAAATGAACTTCTGGGTAAAACACACTTCCAAATCAATGTTCCTCTTCTTCAGAACCAACATACCTGTCACTAGTTCCTTTTCACACAGTTTCAATTCAGGCTCATTGTGAGTAGTCAAATGTCAAATCAAGCAAAGTTGGACTTTGGATTGCTATTTTGATTTTTATTCATTCTGTTTGGAATGTGTTGCTGTATTTTCGATTATTATCCAGCTATCAACCCAGTTTGGGCCGAGTTTCAGCTGTTAGGTTCTGTTTCTGCACAAACAGGCCCAGATCATCAGCCCTCCACCTCCATGCTTCACAAGGTGTTTTTACTGATGTGCATTGTCTGCCTACTCTGGTACCGTCTGTCCAAACCTCACTGTTCAATATGTCATGTGTCTCAGTGCTGCTGTCATGTTCTTTTTAAAGAGACCAGAGCAGAAATACAGGTTCAGGCTTTTTCTGATCGTTAACGGTTATTTTTTGATACATGTAATGTTAATTACATCACATGTAATTAACTTCAGGTTCCCTCTGAGTGGAAACCTCTCAGAGGGAACCTCAAGGTTTTTTTAAAAATCATTTCTTTAACTTTTCTAGAACAGCCACTCCTGGGAAGATTTGTAGCTATCTTGAATGTTTCCAACTTGTAAATAATCTTCCTGATATTAGAATATAAAACTCAAAAATGTTTGGAAATGGCTTTATAGCTTTTCTCAGAAAGAAGGGCAGCCTTTCAAAATGTCGTGTCTATGCCTCTGTGCTCAAAGCTCTTCAAAGGTTTTACCACAGAGGCCAAAATAGTGAAGCAAAAAGCTTTTTGTTTGTTTTTCTTTATGTACTAAAGAATAAAATAAATTTTACTGTAATATTTTTCTTTTTTCTTTATTTACCTGTTTTTTCTGAGGTAAATAAACTTGCTTTATTTTGCCAAGTTTATTACATGCTTGAGCCCAAGGGTTTTATTTAATATCATATTAAACTGAAAGCAAAAGCTAGGGTTAATAATAGATGAATAGCTTTTGTTTTCATTTTAGGAGCGTCTTAATTACAAGTATTTTGAAACACCTGGCCTTATTTAAAATTTTCCCCCAATTAAAAATAAAGGTATGTCTGTCACCTCGCTGTAGAGCACCAAATCTGAACTGTTCTTGAAATGTTCTCCACAGAACTATCATTCTGAGGAACACAAATAGCCCCTTAGGCACACTTTGGACACACCTGCTCTAAATAGAACATCTCCTTTTATAGAGGTGTTTATGCCTACTAGTGATCATTTGATCAGTTCATCAGAACAAAATGCTGGTGTCACATGAGGGTGGGGCTAGTTTTCCCAGTTTTCTTGCTGATATTTTCATTTCTGTCAAATGGCTTTTAAGCTACAAGATAAAATGTTACTGTCACCATTCAGTCCTTGCTAGCACAGCAGTGTGCATAATAGAAAATAGTTGCTGAATAAGAACTGTGCCTGGGTTTGAAATGTGGGAGCTCCATGCTGTTGGAGTTGGTTTCTGTCTGTACTTTTCATCTCAGGGTGCGGTTCTGCACATGAAAGTGGATGAAAGCAGCCCACTGTATACGCTAAATGAACCTAGTACGTCTCTGCATGACTTCCCGTTTTTAATAAGTTGCTTCCTCAAAATGTCATGTTGCTGTGTGGCCTGCAGCTCATCAGTTTCTATTCAACAGAACAAACCCACAAGTTCTCTGCTCTTCTGCAGATATCGTCCCAAAACACATCAAATCTCAGTTTGGCTGTTCACTAATAAAACACGGAGCTTTATTTAAAAACTTGTCCAACTCTTCCGGATATATGTGCTTATCATCACGGTGTCTGATGAAGGGTAATCTAGGAAGTATTTGGCACCAACTGTAACCGAGGTTCCCCATCTTGTGCAGGAACAAAACTTCCCCTAAGTTCACCTGATGAAATAAATCGCTGGGCTTTGAAAATGGCAGTTTGCATGCCAACTCAATCGGAGTTTAACTCAAGCCGAAAGTGCAAAAGATTCTAGTTTTTCCATTCTCACACGGCGACACAGTAAAAATGCTCCCTTTTTAAACGGGCATTCCTCCGATCCTGCTGCCTGTCTGGAAGTTTACCAGTGAACTGATGCAACAGGTTGACAGGTGGGCAGCTCCCTCTGTGACACAAAGTGAGTCGGTTTAAATAAAGGAAACAGCCGACTGCAAACAACACTGGGATACATGGTTCCTATTAGAATTCACTTCTCTGGGCCCCAACTTTACAGCTATAAGTTGGTCGCGCCCTGATGTGTGTGCGTGCGTTTAACTTTTGAGGTGTCTATCATCCCAACACAAATTCTTTCAAATCTCTCCAAAGTGCGTCAAAGTCTCAGCCCGGATGATTACACGCTAAAGCAGCGAGATCACTACATGGTAGAGGAGGCGAGTACTCACATCTTCCATGATAAAGCAGCAGGGTCCGTTATGTGGCTGCAGACTAGCCCAAAAATCACACGACGTCGCTCTCAGTGTCCTGCTCAGAAACGCTGTGAAACGGTTGCCTGCTGGTGAGCAGCTGACACATTTCCAGCAGTAGTCGTAAATGCTGAAAAGGGGGAACTGTGCAGTCTATGACACCAAGGGTTTTCCTCTTTTGCCTCGGAGAAAAAAGTTTCAAGAAAGAAGTTTGGTTTCCGGTTCAAGTCCGGTTTTTACGCTCGTGAATCTGTGAGGAGGGGCAACATGGCCAGCAGCCTGTATCTGGTTGCTAGGGCACCCCGTCCCATCGCAGCACGTTAACAGGCGACTTGTTTCCTTTCTCATCTAAATGAACGACGGCTTGATTGTTTCAGACAACAGCCATAACAACAGCACCAACCACCAGGGACTTTCTAGAAAACACTCCTCTCAAAGATAGCTTACTAGAAGTGAGCATTCTAGCTAAAAGTTTTATTTACTTATATATTTATTTATTTATAGAAGTCTGTATTTTAATAATATCCATAAGATCAAGATAATATAGAAGAAAATAATATAAGATGAGATGCTATTAGCTCTGGTTTAATTAACTTCCTGATAGAATTGACTGGCCTTGACATATAAAAATTGATAGTTACTTAACCGATCAGTTATTCCGTTTAAACACATGCAGCTTTTACATATTACAGAGACCAGCATGTGATAACCAGGTGTTATCCTTTCATAAATGGAACAAAATGCAGATTATAAAAATAAAGCTTGAAAGCAACAT
Organism: Xiphophorus couchianus; assembly: GCF_001444195.1. Taxonomy (NCBI): domain Eukaryota; kingdom Metazoa; phylum Chordata; class Actinopteri; order Cyprinodontiformes; family Poeciliidae; genus Xiphophorus; species Xiphophorus couchianus. The sequence continues at coordinate 33,703,015 of NC_040231.1, forward strand.
AGGAATGTTAGCTACAATTATTTGATTACTTCATGGACTGTAGAAATAAGATTAATGAAAAATGCTTTTTATATTTTTTTGATATATATCGATCTGTTGGTTAAAAGCATCCAATGTATTTTTATAACTCCTAGGACAAATATGAACAAATCCAGCCTAGATGAATTTAACAGGTTATGGATTTGTCTTAACATACCGTGTTTGGTTTTCAGCCCCAAAAATGGGTTAAAGTGAATAATATACAAAAGCGTATGTGTGATGAGTAGAATAACCATTAACCTGGAATTACATTTTTTTTTAATTTGTCCTTTTTAAAAAGGGAAATAGGCAGGATGCAGAGAAGTCCATCACAGAATGAAAACCTTGAACACACCCTCTGAAATTCTGTGAACTGCAAATATAACGTAACACTATAGCAACCTCTTCCTCACATTTATTGGAAGGATGGTAGTAATTAAGATGGTCCTCCACAAAATCAACTTTATATATCACTGATCCCAGACAAACCTCCCTAACTGGTTCAAACCTTTTATAATGTCTTTATGAAAGAGTTTGTGGTGTGGGGCTAAGTTTCAAATTCAAGCCCACTGCATTTGGTTTGGAAGAGAACTACTCTTCACACTGAACTGCAATGGGTCCAATAACATTTTACATTCAAAGACTCATTATTTATTATGAAAATGTATTTTCTGAAAATGTTTGCATGCAGCATAATACCTATAATCTTATTCAGAGTAGTGGTAAACCTTAAACTGGTGAACTTAATTTCATAACCTTCAATAAAAGAATATTGTTAGATCGAATGCTTAGAACAGATAAATGTCTGGATGTGCCATAACTTTTGTCAGTTGATCAGAAACAAAACTGAAGTTATTATATTTGGACCTAAAGAGGAACGATGTACAGTTAATGCAGAACTTCAGTTATTACCACTTTGAATGTTCCTTAACAATCTGATTAAATTATTAGCGTCAAAAATGTCTACAATGTCTGTGACTCATCCTGAGGAAAAAACAACACTCTTTCCCCAACCCCAAGTTAGAAAATAGTAAAATTGTAAATGGCTTGTATTTGTACAGCATTTTATAAATTCCAAAGGACCCCAAAGCACTTCACACTAGTCAGTCATTCACGCACGCATTCACACGCTGATGCCACCACCAAGCTATTGTGTAGCTTGGTGGTGGCTACTGGTTAGTAACCACAGCTGCCTGTTGAAGCAGTGCTGCTCTTACTTGAGAACAGTTTTTGAGTACTCTCCCACCTTTGTTCTAAACTGAGTAAAACTTAGTTCTCTTTATTACTGCAGTTCTTTCAAATTGCTTTTTTGTGATGCTCAGAATTTCAATAAGCATCTTTCTATATTAATATTTAGGATGTAGCAAACAGGCACAGTGATGGGGAAACAGGGATTCTGTACTGTAAGGTTTCAGGTCCTCTGCTTGAATTTACAAGCAGGGAGGAAGTTTGTTTTGGCTGAGATACAATTTAGCAATATGAACCATTTCAAATGTATTTGTAAAAAGCTTCTTGCAACCAGGTTGCTATGTATTGCAAAGTTTTTGCTCAGGTCCCTCTTGAAAATGAGATCTAGATCTCAACGGGGTTTACCTGATTAAATAAAGGAATAATAAAAAAAAAAATATGTATGCCTCTGCGAACAGATACATTTTATTGGGATAATGATGGTGACTGTAGTAGGAATTTGCCCTGCAATTGGCGGGTTGCCAGGTCAACACCCACTTCTGCGTTGTGTCATTGGGGAATACACTTCACCTGCCTTGTCTACTGGTGGTGGTCAGAAGGCCTGGTGGTCAGAGGACCTGTTGGCAATGGTGAATGGCAACCTCGCTTCTGTCAGATTGCCCCAAATAAAAATAAAAACAAAAAACAAACAAACAAAAAAAAAAAACAAGTAAAAATAAAAATCAACCAAGTAGGAAGTTACTCAAGTAAGAACTTTATGTAAAAATGTATTTGGTAAAAAACAAGCTACTTAGGTACTGAGCAACTGATCATTAAATTGATGCAATCAGACAGACTAAATTATAATATAACAGCAAACAGTCTCATTTGAACATAAACTGCAGGTGTGTATATGTCCGGTGCATTTTTGCCTAAAACATGTTTGTTTTTCACTCTGTGAAGTTATTCCAGAAATTTTACTTAAGCAACAGTAGCAACTCTTCATAATAATATTACTCAAGTAAAAGCAAAAAATAATAATAATAAAAAACATGATGCATATTAATCACACTGAGTACCTCCAACATAACAGCACAGAAACACTCTAAAGGCTTGGAAATGCATATATAAATGTAAGAAAGTTTTTGAAAAGTGCTCTTCAAAAAGTCTTATTTACAGTCACTGGAATTGTTCTGGACTGAATTTGTGTGTTTGTGAGGCAATGTTGAAACAACAGACAAAGCAATTCCCCATTGGATACAAAGCTATGTTTCATGTAGCAAAGGTTTGATGTAAGGAGGTTAGGGTTAAGGTAGGGCTACCACAGAATTTTACACCACAGAATGTAAAATTCTCTATATTCCAGGCGTTTAGTCAACACAGAGAAGCCCTGATTCAATTAGACACCCCAATTTACTTTGCATGGATTGATGAAAGTATCAAATATTTTAGACCCTGAATAAATATGCAGTGTTCATCTACTTTGTAATTTAAGAACAAACAAAACTTATGGTTAATTTTGTCAAATGATATTTAGCATTTAAAACACATCCAAACTGGTGAGTTGTCTTTTATTTCCTTCAATGAATATATTGATATTAAATCAATATATTAAATCAGTACGTCCCCGACTTTTGTAAGACATTTTTCCCACACAATATTACAATTGCCCATTCTGTAGTATTACGTTTAGAGTAGGGCGTCACCGAGGACAGCTATTTGGGGTCCTTTGGTTCTGCAACGTCAGGGATAAGCATAACCAGCATCAGCCACCAAAGTTAAAGGAATCTGGTTACCAGTAACACTGAAACAACTCAATTCATTAAACCGGACAGTAATGAGAAGCGAACGTGAGCAAAAAATGTTTTAAAAAATTCACCAATCGAATGTAGTGCTTTAAAATATGGGGTATTTATGAAGCTGCTGAGGGCGACAGAGCGTGTGAACGTTGATCATGTCGGACGCAGCTATTGAGGAAGTTTCAGTTTTATCGTCCATTTACTGCAGAGACGGAGAGTTCCAAATTGTTCAACAGTCTGGTACGTTGGTTGTTCTTGCTCTGATGGTATGGCAGGCTGTTTTAACATAAATTCGGTTTTGTCTGATCATCCCTAATTACATTCTAGATATCTAAAAATGTATTTTGACTACACAAAACTGCATTTTGACTCTCCGGAATAGGAATTTAAAATATCTGCATTTACACTCTGAGTGGTAAGAATAATAACTCAAAATGTCTTCAAATACAAAATTAATTTCAAGATATCTCAATTACTTCACCGGATCTGACGGGACACATGTCCGTAATTACAATTTAAGTCATCTCGAACGTAATTATGACTAGATAAATGTACAATTTTAGATATCTGAATTAAGAATTCTGTATAAACCCCTTTGTGCTGCCACTGAGCTGCCCAAACAGTTGCCTGCATAATTTTATGTTTTCTGCGCAAAATTATATGCACAATGTAGAAAGGGCAATGTTGGATATGAAGAGACAGAAAACTTCATGGACTTTAAGACTATTTTGGTTTAACCAAGTAGGAGGGACGGCCTGCCGTATCTCTTATCTAAAAATACATTTAAGATATCTATATGGTGTCTTTCAAGATATCCTTAATTAGAATTATGATGACTAGTCAAAACTACAATCGAGATATCTTGTATTTACTTGGACTTTATGCATTATGTCATAATTTAATTGTAGATATCTGACATGTATGTTTCAGATAATCAGCTATTCATTATATACCTTGAATTGAAGTCTCCATGCAACAATGGCAAATATGACGCAATTTCGACTAGTCAGAATGTAATTAGAGAAATAGAAATAGGTATTTTGTCTAGTTAGAGACAAATATAGTTGGAGGTTTCTTAATTTAAGTATTATCATAAACCAATTTCAGATATCTGGGGGGTAAAACAGAAGTTATGTTAAAACGGCCTGCCATAGTTGCTTCGTTCGGGTTGACGTTGTTACTGCAAACTCGGGTGTGCCTTTCACGTCACGCCCGAGAAAGGCAGAATCAGCACGAGCCACGAATTGAAAGTGCTAATTCTCAACTTGAGAAGGTTGTAGAAGTGGGAAAAATGTGGGTTGGCAAACGGCTATTTGCAAAAGAAGCTGACGATATATTTTTTAAATAATATTTGTTGAAGTACAAGAAATGAAAGGGACATACTTAGAAATATTTATTTTGGAACACAATGTGCCCCACTAACAGAAGTGTAAATAATAGTGCATTACATGTTCATTACATGTATTCGTTTACGAATTCTGCTGTGGTAGATTAAATGGTAATGAGGGAAAATACAGGTTCTGAAGGGTAGGCCACATTTTTATCAAAAATGCTAACTTTTAAAAATGTATTTATTTTTTTTAATTTGAAGTAACTAAACAGTTTGGCGGTTGACAAAAAGCCAAACCGCCAACTTGGAGTTACTAGGCTACTAGTTATTGGTGAATACCGTTCCAACATTATATTCTTTTAAAAATATAAAAATATCAACAAAAATTATATTCCATGATACCTATGATTCCTTAACCTTAAATCATTATCTGACTCAAAGATTGCATACTAATAGTACTCTCCCATATGAGCATTTATTATAATCTAAAAGTATCTGCTCTTCCTGTTTGTCTACAATAGTTGCAGTAAATTGTTGCATGTATGTTAATTTTTGAGCTGTTTTCAATTTTATTTTTCATTTTCTCTTCAAAGCCGTTATATTGAAAAGCAAAGCTGATGTTCTGTGTATTTTTTGTGTTGTATTTGTTGTTTCCTCGTTTACTCTGTTACAAAGAGGTTTTTAATCTCAATGGGTTTTTATTTTGGTAAAATAAAGGTTAAATAAAAAAATAGAATCCAAGTCTGACAGCCTTGTCTTTTTGTAGCACAGGATGGGCTGGTGGTCCAGCTCAACTGCACTGGTGGGAGAGGCGGGAAGCTGAATGTGAGTGCAGTGTTCCATCTAGACCCCAGCTACCCTTCCTGTCCTCCTCATATTTCTATCTCCACCACCGGCCTGTCTAAGATTCAGTGTCACAACATCAGGCAGAAGCTGATGACTCGAGCTGCAGAACTTCCCCCAGAACCAATGCTGCTCCAGCTGGTGGAATACTTGCAGGTAAAGGCTCATAAAAGTAAATAATACCTGAATGTTTTTAGCGATAGTGTCCAGATGTATTGTGGTCACAGCAGGAATGTGTGGAACAGACAGAGGACCAGACAGAAGAACAGGACGGAACAGGGGAAGAGAAAAACAACCAGCAGGAATGGACAGCGGTTCTGCTGCTTGACCACATCAGATCTCGAAACCGATATATCGGACTCCTGGAGCGCTGGAGCCAGCAGCTGCAGCTCACCTGTAGACTTTTACTAGGACGCAATCCATTGATTATTCTGCTGGGGGAGAGACCCAACATCAAGGTACATGGTATTTTTTTCCTGAATCGACTTTAAATGTAGACTGACACTATGCCATATTATATTATTTATTCAACAAATTAAAGATAAACTGAGAAACAGTGGGAGAAAATTAAACTTATGCTTTGAATTTCTGAAGGAATTCTAGATCATTTGAGTAGCCAGGTGCTGGTATTCAGCATTTGGAAGTGAGAGATCCTCTCTAAAAGAACCAAATTGTTGAGAGATTGCAGACCTGGAGCCTCATGCATAAAGCGTGTGTGCGCACAAAAAATGTGTGGCGCCATATTTTACGCACAAGTTGGCTTGTATAAAAATTAACTTTGCATCAAAGTTTGAGTAAATATACACACAGGATTCAGAGGGAGTGATTGATCAGAGATCAGATTGATCTCCTGGGAAATGTTGATGATGGTTTATTAGCGTTTAGATTGCCTGGACTGATCATCCTGGAGCTCCGAGCAGAACTTAAAGATGGAGTCATGCGGTACCAGTACCGGTCCAGCTGCAGTCATCCTTCAGTTGAGCCGCCCGCTTTTTGAATGCGCCTTTATGGACAGAAATCTTCTCTATTCTGTAAATGTACAACTTATGTACATGATTCTACTATTTAGAATAAAATAAATAGTAGAGAGACAGTCCTTCCCACTCAAAGGACTCTCTGACACGCTGTCATTCTTTAAATCCCTGTTCTACTGTTCTAACAGGCATTTGCACAATTTCTTTATTTCTTTTTTTAATTTGGATTTTTTTTCTTTAAAATGTATTATTTTTGTCTTTGTGAGGTTACCTTATGTTACCTGAAAGCACCTTTTAAATAAAATATATATTTATTATTATTATAAATACTTGTACTGCTACAAACAAGGACGTTGCCATGGTCATTGCTTCACGTGGTGGCAGACTTCTGGGTATTTTTACTAATTTACATATATATTTAAGGGTGGCAACAGGGCGGACCAGCAGCTGCGCTCTATTTCCCTCATTTTAGGATTTGTAAAGGAAAGTTGTGCAGCCACATGCGTGCGCACGACTTTGTGGATCCAATTTTCTTTGTGCGCCGCATTTTCATAAATTTTTTCGTACGCCAAGTGTTATTGTGAAAACTGCCCACTCTTTTATGCATGAGGCCCCTGTTGTTGTGTGTTAGCACTGAGCAGTAAGGACTGCTTTTTCTAACTGTTGTTAGAAAAGGTAGCAATGCCATTTCCAAACAATTTAAGTTTGTAATGTAGAGTGAGATCAATGGTTTACAACCAGAAAGCAAAATCATTGAGGGAAACCTGGGTGGAAAACAACTAAACATAATAAACAAGTTATTAGCCGGGTAGTGAGCTGAGTTAGCAGATTAAATATTGAGGTTCATGTTGGTAAAGTTGTGGGGGGAAAAAACTGAGTATGGCTTCTTTAGAATAGCTGAGAGAGAAATAAAATTTGGGAGATATTTGTAAAGTTTCATCTGAACAATGAAAACGTGTCTCAAACAATGTCCTTCAAAGAATAGAGACAAAAGTAGAGATGTCTATGACAGCACCATGTTTGAAGAATATCGTCCTCATGTGACCCGTCAAGGAAGGCAGTGACGGGTCTACAGCGACTACAGAATATGAGAACTGGAAGAATTTAATATATTAAATGATCTTAAAAACTAATCTGAAGATGAGGCAGAAAAAAAATATTTTTTTACTTGTCTAAAAGTGACGTCTTTTCCCCCATGTCAATATCCACTCTGACTGCAAAAACTTTTCTTCAGGAGTTTTGTCACCATTTAAAGACTGTTAAGGTGGATGTGGACTCTTCAGGTAAGAAATGCAAAGAGAGGATGATGAAGGTTCTTGCTGAGACCCCATATTCCTCCCTCTGTCAACATAGGTATGTCTCATAAACCTGCAACAGAGAAATCCAGATATTTTGTGACTCTGTGTTTAATGTCTCAGTAGTATTTACACTTCTCTCATGGCCTTCCTTTCTCTCAGTCTGCAGGGATTCATAGTGAAGGACTACAAGTCATTATCAGAGCTGACTGCTGTCTTTGAGGAGCTGAACCTGGCTGAGCTTTACCAACAGATGCTGCCTACATTAAGCGGTTAGGAGAAGAACTGTCATATCTGCTTCTTATGTCTATTTATATTGGATTCACAGACCTACATCTAATATTTGCTTTTTATTTGAGCTGTTCATTTTATATCAATAAGTTTGTATTGCTTTAAACGTTTGTCCTACCTTTTGTCCTGCTAATCTAGTCTTTGTTACATTCAAAGACATTATCATTAAACGGGAATTAGAACATCCCTCCTCTTCAAACCTCTATCATTTTGAATGTGTTCTGTCTGATACTGTAGAAGTCAGAATTGTTGTTTGAGTGTTACTGAAAGGCCCAATAGATTTACCTTCACAAGTGGAGTTTTATATAATTATAAAAAAGTTGATTAGAAATAGCTTTGAGCTCATTTCAAATGCAATGGACATGAAAAGAAAGAAATGGTCCTTGGTGGGTTACAAGTCTGGGTTTGGTGATTGCCAAGAGAATGGTACTTGTCTGACTGCATTGTGCCAAGTGTAAAGTTTAGTGGAGAGAGGATTATGGTCTATGGTTGTTTTTTAGGAACTTGGCTTGGCCCCTTAGTTCCAGTGAAAGGAACTCTGAATGCTTCAGCATACCAAGACATTTTGGACAATTCCATGCTCCCAACTTTGTGGTAACAGTTTGGAGCTGGCCCCTTCCTCTTCCAACATGACTGTGCACCACAGGACAAAGCAAGATCCATAAAGACATGGATGGAGAGTCTGGTGTGGATGAACTTGACTGTCCTGCACAGAGTCCTGACCTCAACCCAATAGAACACCTTTGGGATTAATTACAGTGGAGACTGAGAGCCAGGCCTTCTCGTCCAACATCAGTATGTGACCTCACAAATGCACTTCTGGAAGAAGGGTCAAAAATCCCCATAGACTCCTAAACCTTATTCACAGCCTTCCCAGAAGAGTTGAAGCTGTTTTAGCTGGAGAGGGTGGGCCAACGTCATGTTGAACCATATGGATTAGGAATGGGATGTCACTTAAACTCATATGTGAGTCAAGACAGGTGAGCCAATACTTTTGGCAATATAGTGTATCTGTCCTTATCTGTCCCATAAAGATATTATATCTATGTTATTAAGATCTAATGTGAAAACTGCTGTTATGTGGTGCAGGGTGGCTGTTGGTGAACCATGTGCACTGTGTGAAAAGGCTATACTCCTGAACTCAGCTGTATGTCTCTATCCTATTTCATATGAACTTTCTGTTTAAGTAAGACCAGTAGTGCCAAAAAATCTTTTTTAGAAAGAGTTCTGTCATACTTCACATATTCCTTTTATCTTTTTGCTTGAATTGTTTTCTTTTCCTTTTATGTCTATTTTTTTGTTTGTATTTTTTTCCCAAAACTTTCTTGTTAAAGCTGTTTTTATGTTGATGCACTGCTGGTGGAAATTTAATTTCCCAGTTGAAACTTCATTAGGGATTAATCTAAATTGTTTCGCCCAGGAATGATTAGGGGAAGTTGAGCCAGTGGTGGAGTCATTTTATGTGTCTGGTGTTATTACAATTTGTCAGCAGTAGAGGGAGTAGTAATGCTATTTGTCACTGTCTCCAGATCCATCTAATCGTGGTTCAGTTCTATGAAGGGGAAACAGAACATTTTTTTGAACTGCTTATCAAAGTGAATGCACCTGTATTATCATGTACAAGATAAATTTGACCTACACTTATATATATGCACACACGCACACGCCCCCCCCATATATATACAGTATATATATATACTGTATATATAGATAGATAGATAGATAGATAGATAGATAGGTAGGTAGGTAGGTAGGTAGATAGATAGATAGATAGATAGATAGATATGTCAATGTCAATGTCAATGTCAAATTTATTTATATAGCACCTTACAGCAGACAAGACTGCACCAAAGTGCTGTACAAAACAACAACACAAAAACAACAACACAAATGACAAAACAGAACACACATCATTTAAATGCCAGAGAGTAAAAGTGAGTTTTAAGAAGCGATTTAAAATGGTCCAGGCTGTGGGCAGATCTAATCTGGAAAGGTAAGTTATTCCATAAAACAGGAGCAGCAACAGAAAAAGCTCGATCTCCTTTCCTCTTAAGTCGAGTTCGAGGAACTGTAAGTAATAACTGATTATTTGATCGTAGCGTTCTGGACACAGACTGGAGATTTAAAAGGTCCCAAAGATAAGGGGGGGCTAACCCATTTAAAACTTTAAAAGTTAACAAAAGAATCTTAAAATCTATTCGATAAAAGACAGGCAGCCAGTGTAAAGATGCCAGAGTTGGCCTTATGTGGTCATGTGGTCAAGATAGATAGATAGATAGATAGATAGATAGAATTTCAGCTGACTGGATTTGAAGAGAAGTGAGTGGAAAACCACAGAAGTGCAGAAAGCCGACAAGATGGGAGCAGAAAAACTGCAAGAAAAAAGACTAACAGGCCTAACAAGTGGATGCAGCAAAATATGCCAAAATAGGCCATATGTTTGCCACCATAAGTCCTACTGTGACATCTGAACTGTCTGGAGCTTAACCCACTCAAGTCTGGGGAGATAATGGTGTACATCTGGAGAACACTCCAGAGGATAGTGAAGAATTGTCCTTTACCATCCTCAACAATACTTTGAGGATTCTTTACGGGTTCTTAGAACTTGCCACAGGAGCTACTGCTCATCTTCTGCACAGCCATCATTCAGTCAGTCCGCTGTTTGTCCGGAAGCTCAGCAGGGCTGAGCTTCCCTCCACCCAGGACTTGTTCAGGTCAAGGGTCAGGAAATGTGCAGCTATTATCTTTGCAGACCCCACACATCCTGGATCCTATAGGACCTGCCAGGCAGAACAGACCCAACTAAGCAGGCAGGACAGTATTAATAAAAGGAAAACTCCTAGTTTAATCTGCCAGTGGAATTTTGAAGTTAATAACTGTACTGCTGGTCTTTTTCTTGGGACTATGTGTCACTGTAAGAATAGAAATAAAAACTATTATGCTATTATTGGGAAAGACCTGTAAATAAAACGAACTTTTCAAATATTTGAAAAGCTAAGAGTTTTTATGGACAGAAAAGAATTAATGCATACAAAACTAAAATATTTTCACATTTCATCCTGTGCTTAGTAAGTTTATTTCTGCAATATGTAAAAAGCTTTTCACAGTTTCTACAAGTGAGTAAAGAGGTTCCTTTTAATCCAGATACAAATGCAGCTGTGAGGAGGAAGTGAGTGTTCCACCTTTAGAGATCATGTTGCTTCTCTGTTGAATAATGTCGCCTACATACAGCGAACCAGAGGGACTGAAATAATACATGGTGCTGTCTCTGAGTGGTACTAGATTTCTGCCACTTGTCAGAACGGGGTTTTTTCTGTTCTAAAGTGATAAAGAACAGCTTTGCGGTTATACTAATGTACAGTAAATATGCTAGGTAGGTTGAATTGTTGAGTTATGCAAGGCTTTCAGCTCTCTATAATGGTACAATACTCAGGAATGTTGTGTAACAGATTTGTCCCCCCCCCCGCCTTTCAAAGTGGACCCATAGATACTTTCACTGTCACTGGTCCATTTGCATCCATGCACTTTAACCTTCCCTTGCAGTATTGCAGTGATTAATTCACCTCTTCAGTAAAGAGAGGTAGTGAGAGTTTTTGTCTCTTTTTTTCAAACTTTTTGATTATATTAAGTGTGCCATTTTTCAGTTCAAATTTGAAACTGGGAATTCTGTTTTAGCCTTTGCTTGTTTTTGGCCTAATAAAAAGAATCCAACCATTACCCAATGGATGTTCTAGTCCTGGAAAATAAAATAAACAACAAAGTCTTGTTGCTGCATAAGTTAGTTGTGTGTGAGCAATAAGAAGATTTTACATCTGCCTTACCTGGGCTGCTGGAGAAGCTCAGAAGGTGCCAGTCAGATTGAACATCACAACCTCCTCTTGTTCTTGTCAGTTTACATTTTACAGTCGGAAAGCTGTAAAATGTCTCAGCTGAACTGCCCTGTTCCCTGGTTTATAATTTTATCTTCAATTATAAAAACAAACAAATATATTTTTGATTTTTTTAAGGGTAAAAAAAGCATTCTATGAACAACAGTGCAAATTTCAAAGTGATGTTAAAAATAAAACCTACGGGGCCCTGAATGGTGTAACAGAACTTGCCACAGGAGCTACTGCTCATCTTCTGCACAGCCATCATTCAGTCAGTCCGCTGTTTGTCCGGACTGTTTATCCGGGGTTTCAATCAGTTGTAGTTTTTCTCATTCTCTCTGCTTGTTTTCTAATTGCTGTCAATAAGAGCCCCTAATGCCACAAATTATTATGTTTATCATTATTGTTATAATCTGTTGATTTCAAATTGATAGGAAAATGTATTTGTTTACCAGCATTTTGTTAGTACAATATCTAGAAGCAGGACATGGACGTTGAAATGTTTCTTTTCACCTGAAGTTCTATTGAAACTTTAGGGTCAATTTTTCATGAAATAGCCAAACAAATGTGATTGGACTGCTGACTGGCTGTTGTTTGGTGTCCTAAGGCATCATGCTACTGATTTTCTAGTTTAGACTCATTAAACAGATGACCAAATGATTGTGGGAAAGTTTAACAGAAACAGAAGTGATATAAAACTATTAAAAGGCTCCCAAAGAGGAGCGCTTTTAATTTTGTCAAACAGTATGTTTTAAATGTGTGTGTTTGACGTGTGTGAATGCATGCCTGTCAGCACATGGGCAGTGGTGTGTATTTGATTTTAGGATCTTATGAATAAAAAAAATAAACGGAGTCCTCCAAACATATGGCTCTTTATTTAACTGCAAACAAATATTATGACAATAAACCAAAAGAAATATCTATTAACAATGAACTGTTTTTGCTCTCTCATTTTTTAAACAAATCAATGTAAAGAAAAGAATGGTTTCTCAATCTAACCTGTTGAATTTAAATACAAAATACAAACATTTGTGATACAGAGCAAATCTGCTGAACTACCAGAACAATACACGTTCTTGTTTTTTATTCAAAAAGGAACAGACAGTCATGAAATGTTCCTATTTGATACAGTAAATGTTTAACTTCCTTGAGAGAGTTTACTCTATTCACATAATATCCAGTTCAATAACAATTTTGTTCAACAGTTGTTATTTATAGTGTAAGTTTGGTCAATAATGACTGCTATTTTTTATTTATTATCAGTGTTTGACTCATTCACAGTACATGCTTCCAGGCTCCAGACCAGCGCCTGGCTGTGGGTTTTACACTCAGTCAGCTTCCTCCTAATCACAAACAATATGAGAGCAACAGCTTTGCTAACAACAGCCCCAAGATCACATTTCTTTACAAGCAAGCCACAGAAACTGAGAAGGTCTTTAAGTCTTCGGCCATTTTTCTAGATATTTTTTTTTCTCAATTTTATTGTTCCACAGTCACACTTTACCGCTGTTCATCATAAAGTAAATAAACTTTTGCATTTCATCAGGCCCTGTGTGCTCAGGCTTAATTAGTGACCGCGGTGAGCCCCTTTAATACTGCATATCCGTCAGAAAACAGAAACGGGATGTTGCACACATCTAGGAAGGGAGGAAAATCTTTGGTCAATATTGGCAGCATAAAACAGAACTGGAAAGATCAAATCAGATCAGAGAATAGTAAATATGGTCACACTCAACACTAGAACTTTTAAATAATGGTGCTTACTGAAGTATTTTTCTGATAAATTAAGCGCCATATGTAGGATCTATCTGATGACAGTATTCAGTAAATCCATAATATTCAGCTTCCTGATTCTGCCATCACAGGGAGAACAAAAGGGAAAATGTTTCTGTGGTCTGAACTGGAACATCAGGGTTAAAGAAAACAGAACGAGATCAGTTCCACTTTACAACAGGACAACTTACATTAATGTAGACGATTCTTTACACACACACTGATTGTACTTTAATGAGTAAACATTGACAGGAATGTCGTTTCATTTTACACAACACATGGATTTTTAACTGTATATTCTTTTTGCATGATTTCTCCTTTTTTTCCAAACATACAGTATTTTGGTGGATTGTGTTCATATTTAAAAAGTGCTAATTAGTAAGTCTTCACTCTCCCCCCCCCCCCCATCACCTGCTTGCTGCCATTTGAACCCAGATCTTTATTCGTGTTCGGCGGTGGCCCCTGAGGTAACACAAAGGTTCTTGTGTAGGTTTGGGTTCTGACTGTGTCTGTTTCTGCTCCGTACAGAGGAGAAGGATGTGTCACATCCTGGGACCTTGCACTTGTGAAGCAGTCGCAGATGGACTGTCTTGTAATGAGCGCGGAATGTTCCTTTGTTGCTGTATACTTTTTGGCAGACGTGGCATGTGATGGGAGACCCACCCCCATGATGTCTGTTTTGTCCGCTCCTGCTACAGCCTGTGTTCCTGTGTCTTCCCGCTGCCCCCTCCTCACCCTCTGGCCTCCTCACACCCAGCCCATCACAGCTCTCATCGCTGTCCTCTATGGGGAGGGCCTCCTCATCCTCATCCCCTGCCTCCTCATCACTCTCAGCTTCATCTGAGTCCCAGGAAGACTGAGCGCTGCCGCTGCCACAAGGTAGGACAGAGGTTGAGGTGCTCAGGTCAAGGATCGTTCCATCATTCCCATTTCCACCTCTGTCTGCTTCTCCTAATCCCTCCAACTCTTGTAGGGGGGATGTCTCAGCACTGCTAAGTGCAGCAGGTGCCTTGCTCATAGGAAACACCAGTCCCATGCGGTTGTGTCCTCGGAAGATGACTGAGGTCTGGCTGGTTGGGTCTCGGTGCAGCGCGTCTTTGTCCTGCTGGTTTTGTCCAGGCTCCAGGCCTTCAGAGTCTCTGTCTCTGCAGTGTGATGGGGAGTAGGGGGAGGCGGCTGGGCTGAGGGAGTCTTTGGTCAGCAGCTTATGATGTAGATTCAGATTTGCACTGTGTCTGTAGAAGAAGAAATAAACGTCATTATGGTGTTTCTGTAGCAGCTGGAGAATATTTCCTTACTAAACCCTGTGCAGATGAAACAGAACTAGTTTACTTTAGTTTAGTTCTTTTCACTGCATATCTGCAGCGATGGGTAAGAGGCAGGATACATCCTGGATGTATCACATTTTATAGATGTAGATTAATAACATGTTTCACATATTACAGAAGTATAGCATATTTAAATTGACTACCAGATGAAAAAAACAATTCAATATATGTAATATCAATATGGCATAATGTTTTTCTTTTATTTGCACATATATAGTCATGTTCAATATACTAGAATATATATTCTAATGGAGTCTGCACAATGGTGCAGTTGGTAGCACTGCTGCCTTGCAGGAAGAAGGTCAATTCCCAGCCTGGGGTCTTTCTGCATGAAGTTTGTGTGTTCTCCCTGTGCATGGTGGGTTCTCGCTGGGTCCTCTGGCTTCCTCCCACATACCAAAATATGACTGTCATATTAACTGGTCTACCTAAATTCTCTTTAGATTTGCATGTGTGCATGATTGTTTGTCCTGTCTGTCTCTGTGTTGCCCTGCAATGGACTGGTGACCTGTCCAGGGTGACCCTGCCTCTCGCCCTTTGACCTCAGGAGATAGGGCAACCCCACTGGGGATAATCATGTAATATAATGGTTGGATGGATGGATGTGTTCTAATGAGGCCTGTCTGTCAGATTAAACGTACCTTTTAAAATAACAACCTTTTAGCATATATTAGACATACTTTTTCTTAAGCCCACATAAGTTTTAAAAATGTTTTTTATTGGTCTGATCTATTACTCTAATCTTAATGTGGTGTTTTACTAGGCTGAAAGCAGAAAATAAATATACATCCATATGTGAGAAATGAATATTATTTTTTCTATTGTTCATTTAATGAATTGAGTGGCTGAAATAAATGAACTTTTCGGTCATTTTCTGGTTTACAGACCTGGGGTTAGGGTTAGGGTCAGGACCTCCAAGTACATCCAGTCATGTGCAAGGCAATATTTTCAGAGTGTACAGTTTTCTTAGGCCCTTTCAGATTGCCCTTTCAATCCACAATCAACTCGTTCTTTATGGGTTGTGAGCAGGTTAAAGGTATTAACACAAAACAGTAGGTGGGGGTGAAGCTAACCTACCACAATTACCCCTCTAATGCAGTTTGGAACATAATGTCAGAGTCTTAATGTTCAGGAAAGGAGCTGTCTCTGGTTTTTAGTGAACATGAGGAAGAGAATTGTGTTTTGTGGAACATTTGGTCAGTCATTTCTTTGAAATATGTGTGTCCCCCCTTTGGTGTGCCTAAATGCTTTATTGTTCTTGTGCATTGAGGACAGGTTGCTTATGCTGTGACATCACTTTCTATTTAAAATTGTATTTTTCAACGATCAGTTGACCTTCTGGGTTAACTGATCATTGGGACCTAAACTGGATCTGGTCCCAGATCAGTCGATGATTAGCTTTATGTATCAGAAACTAGAATTTGCTGTTGTAAGTTCAACTGTTCAGCATACGCAGATAAGCTAATCTTTAGTAAAGATGCATATGTTGTATAAAATTAACTTTTGTCGTTATTATGTAATTTTGAAAATATTTCTGTGGTACTTAACCTTTTCACCTACTGTTAAGAATTGGAAGGAAACTGTAGACCACAGAGCCAAACAATATAATGTAATGCAATACATTAAAAATAAACAAATCCTATGCCTACCAGCAAGGAATATTGTGTTTTGTGCACAAGAACAGGGAAAAAACTAAATGAGAACCCCAAAACTGAACCCATTTGAATTCTTTTGTTGGGAGGCTAAGAAAAACATAGAGCTACTTCACCTGTCTCGGCTTCTTCGGGACGGGAAGGCAGCATTGCAGCCATCCACTGTGCACATGTGCATCTCCTTCAAGTGGATGTTTTGGTAGTGAATCTTGACACTATAAGGGTTTTTAAAGGTCTTACTGCAGATCTCACAGTGGTGTGGAGGGTTAGCATCAGGTTCAAGGTGAGACAGTCCTGAGATCCCATAATCTTCTTCACATCTGTCAAGTCCTTCCTTTTCATCCAACAGGAGACCACGCCCATTGGTCAGCCTGTGCCCAGATTCATCCCATTTATGCTCTGGGATCTTGTCAGCTATTTGCAATGAATCTGAATGTCCTATGTCAGTTCTATCTTCAGTGCAAGTGGATTCTTTACTAGCTGAGATTTTGTAGCTAGCCATGGGCCTCTTTTCCAATAGGGATGGTGAAACAGTGATGACCCTCGTTTCTTTTTGCTCTGGTCTGTCATGTTCATCATTCCTTTCAATTGAGTTTCCAGCAAAGGTTTGGTCTATCAGATGCTTGCTACCATCCCTTTCCTTTTCTTTATCCATGTAATCTTCTCTTGCCTCTTCAGATTTTTCATTGCACATATGCTCTCCTTCATGGTTACCCCCAAAGTCATCCTTTTCCCTACATCTCAGAGGAACCTCCTCCTCAGAGGGGCTTCCCTTATCCATCTCCTCATCCTGCTCTATTACCTCCTTCTCTATTTTTATTGGCATACTTGACTTACGTGATTTTTTCTTTGGTATAGGATCTGTCATACAAGGTTCCGGAGCTGTGATGGGTTTGACAGTTACAGAAGATGATAAAATTGGAAGAGAAGGTAGTGTCCCTGGGGTGTTAGCGAGTTCTGCTGGGGTTACCAGGCTTCGGTAGAAAGGCAAGACTGGCTGTACTGTCTTCAAGTTAGGGAAGAGGATGCCAGTTTGGCCCATGCTGGAGAAAGAACTACTGTGGAGCTTAGGAGCAGTGTCCACATGACTCACCATGTAGCTGGGAGCAGACTTATGGCTTTCCGAGGAAGAGATGGAAATTGTATTGCTATATTCAGCTCTCTTTTCTCCTTGTGAACTTTCATCAGCAGACAAGCTCCCTCGTAAATCTTTGTCTCTGTTGTTCCGGTTCATGGGCATGTGTAGCCGGGGGTTTGGGTTAGCGCTGTGCCTATTGCGACTGCGCAGCGAGCTGAAGACCATGTTGCACCCCTCAATGGTACACTTGTGTTTAATCTTCAGATGAACTGCATTGTAATGAATTTTCAGTGTGCCTTTGTCATAAAATGTTTTCTCACAAGCGTTGCAAAATACACGCCCTTTTTTCAGAGAGCCTCCACCCCCCGATGCCCCTCCATTGCCGCTTCCATTCCTGTCCAGAGAGCGCAGCTTCCCCTCAGGAGACATCTGTGGGACATCAGAGGTCATAGATGGCGTGCATGGTGTCGATGAGCCATCTGAGTAGTTGTCACTGGTGGAGAAGTCTTCTGCTTCAATCTTTGCTGTTGTGGAGTGTGTGTCCATTGTTCTTTCACCGGTTTGGTCCAAATCAGAAGCATATGAGATGGAGCTAGAACCTAGCAGGCTGCTCTCTGAAGGATGTGAGAGATGGAGGGGGTTGTCCCTGCCAATATTGTCTCTCACATCATCTTTTCTCTGAAGCTGCTGCTCAACTGAAGCACCACATGGGTGCTGCTGGTGCTGTTGATGCTGTTGGTGCTGCTGGTGCTGATGTTGCATTGCCCCTGGTGGTGAGCCTAAGAATGGTGCAGGCACAGAGCCTAGCAGCTGGAATGGAAGCATGAAGGCCATGCTATTGATGAAGTTCTCAAAGTGGTGCATGCTGTTGCCGCTAATCTTTTCAACCTTAGTTGCGGAGAGACTGGCAGTGGAGCGAGGAGTGTTCCGCTCTATGAAGGTGCGGATGTCTGAGTTTGTGCGGGTGCTGGGAACCAACACCGCCTGCCCCTCCTTGTCCTGTAAAGCCATAAGCTCCACTATAGACTTGGTTTCACCAAAACGCAGAAACTGCTGCAGAGTAGCAATCTCCTCCTCAAAGGTCATGATGGCCCACCGGTCCAACACTTTACCAGCAACATCCTGCAGACAGAGAAGAAAAATGAGGTGCATGAAATGTGTGAGGATGTTATCATGACATAGATTGAATGAGAAAGTAAAAGGAGAGAGAGCAATTTCATCAGCAGCATTAAAGCTGTATGTTGAGTTGCTCATACATATTCACAGAGCAGCTTGTATGACACACCTTATAAAATAGATTGGCAGCAAGGCTGAAGGAAGGAAGCAGAACAAGTGTGAATAGAAGTGAGCGGTGCAGAACCCTGAGAGCCCTCATCACACAACCTGCTTCAGGTCTGTTGTCTTCATTTAGTTCTTCACTTTTACCTGCTCTGAATCTGCAAGAAGTGCAAACCACCTCACTGGCACACTGCTCCATGACACACACACACACACACACACACACACACACACACACACACACACACACACACACACACACACACACACACACACACACTCCAAAATCCATGCAAAACTAAAACTGTGCATACACATTCTACTGCATGGAGTGTCAGACACAGTCTCAGTGATCTAGCAGGTCAGGCCAGCATTAATCACATGTGACTCTGAGAGGCTTTGAAAGTCAAGAGCAGCTTCATGCCATAACCAGGATTAATATTTTATCACACAGCATTCGTTGGGTGTCTGTCGAGGATTCGGACTCTACATTTGCTATTAAATAAGCGAACATAAATGAAATGCAGCCCAGCTTGAATTCTTGATGATGCACAAATTGAAGTGAGATCTTGTGCTGTCACAGAGCCTGCAGGCTGGCTCTCGGTCGGCTTGGCATCAGCTTCACTCAAATTCTGGAGTAAAAGACATAATATTTACAAATCTATCTACTCAGTATGGAGACTTGTCTGAAGTGAGGGTAGCATAGCAATAAACAGGCAGTGCCATATTTCTGGGGTCGAGGGAGTTGTTGCAACCAGTGGCTACATTTCATCTCCAAAGGCTTTCCACCTCCCCCCCTCCACCCCCATTTATCAGGAAGATTTCAGTCTCATTTGCTGCCTGGCCTCACGCTGCTCATTGATGCTTCTCAGGTGTCAGACAAACCATATAATCTATCCAGTCCATCTGGAAATTATTTGTACTTTAAGCAGAAAATGTGTTTTCTTAATTTCTCTCTCATTAAATACTCTAGACTGCATGAACTGCATGAGTGTTGTTGTTTTTCCTAGGTAATCTTAAACACTGCTCTACCGGACTACACCAAAGAAGAAATAAAGAAAAACAATAAAGAAAAAATTAGTTGTGATGGTTCTGTTCAAAATGTTACAGTATGCTCTTATAATGATAATTTGGCCATTTAAGAAGTTTTTAGCTTTGAAAGGAGACCTGCAGACTAGTTTTTGGAAATGTGGATGACACAATACACAAGCCAGAATTCTTGTGTATTAATTATTTATTAATGTACTATTTATATGTTTTATTAATATTTTTTTATTGGAGCTGAGATGACTCCTAACTAATTTAGTAATCGATCAAAAGTTAACCAGAGTATAAAGAACAGACTCATATATATATCTTAAACAGAATTTGAAATGGGTGAAACTAAACTAAAGCTCGTTTATCATAGTTTCACTCATTTCAAATTCTGTTTAAAAAATGTCCTACAATCCAAAATGATACTGACCAGATCAGCCTTACACTGTAATGACATTAAGCAGGAAGGTTTCAGCTTTTCATGTTGATGTCAGAAGAATTTTTAGCCTGCAGATGCATCCTTTGCAAAAAATGATCAAATCTTCACTAAAAGAATGCTGTCATTTCGTTTTAAGCTATAAAAATATTTATCTTCTCATTTAGAAAAATATTGGAAATGTTTCTTTATTTGCATTTTAATAGAATAGGATAGAATAGAATATACTTTATTGAGGACAAGGAGAAATTACATATTAGTTGACAATGTACTCTATCTAAGGTGTTAAATATTAATAATACAAATATGAACATACAAGAGAAAGTTTATAGAAAGATACATATACCTAAGAGTGATGTAAGAAATTCAACAAATAAATAACAAGTATACACATGCAAATATGTTAATCTATTAATAAATATTTCTAATCTTGTATAAAGAAGTGGTTAAATGAAAAATTAGCAGAATGTGTCATTTTAAAAAATCTGATAAGCATCAGAATAATCGATTACTAAAATCATTGGTGTAGCCCTAGTTTTTATATTATCATATATTTTTAGAATCACAACATACCTAAACCCAAACAGATGACTTAAGATTTTCTAGTTGTACCAAATGTCACAAAAGCACATTGTTTTGTTGTCAAGTTAAAGGTAGTAAATTGTACAATAAAACCAGCTGAAGACAGGATTTTTAACAGAAACAAATAGCAGCAAGTTGGTCCAGCTAATCAGAGCAAACCTCAGTGGGAACATGACATATGTCTGTCTGAATTCATCTGAGAATAATCCACTCACATATTCTCAGTGGTGTCATTTTGACTGATTTTTCGTCTTAAATGAAAAAGATCAGAGTCTCAGAGCCTCTCCAGCTCCGCACAGCCGTCTCGGTCTGCAGACCCTCCAGAGACAACCTGAGGCCGAGAGCTGCTCCCATCCTTTCTGGTTGCTAACCTGAATACAGCTAACACCTCCAGGACTGCAAAATTTTAACAACACGTATCTGTTTCTGGTTAAACAGTCTTGAGAATAGAACATAATAATTATCCAACATAAATTCAAATTCCACTGATAACATTTTCAGTTTTCTAAAAGTCTCTCTTCACCAGCAACCTGGTCTGCTACAGACATCAAAAGATTTAAAATAAAAAAATTAAAATGCGCTCCATCAAATACACAGAGTTATATTACAGTTACAATTGTATTACAGTTAGTAGCCAGTTATTTAATAAATAAGGATTATTGATTAATTGATTTTTCAGGGGAAAACTCAGGTTCAGCTGTGAGTTACACACCGTCTCATTGCTGTGTTCAGTGCAGTCGTTCAGCCCAGTTTTAACCGTTCAAATTATTTTAATGGAGAAGAAACCAAAAGCAATCCACACCAATTAAAGGCTGTGAAAAAGCAATTTTTAACACATGAACAGTCGCAGCTAAAATCCATCAGGCCTCGTTAAAACTGAAACATTATTGGACAGACAGACAGAATGAATCAAGTTCCAGATTTCATGAAGAGGTTGTCTCACCTGGAGCACGTATCCTCTGATGTAATCCTGCAGTGTCCAGTCCAATGCGTTGAGGATCTGGATGACCTCCTCCTGTTTGAGGACAGAGAAAAGGCGGTCCAGGAGGATTTTGAGCCGGATCGGGATGGCTTGGGTGCCGTACAGCATCAAGCTGCAGATATCAAACACTACGTTGGAATGCACAATCTCCACCTGGCTACTCTGGAACATATGGTGCACCTTCAGCTTGCTCAAGGCTGGAAAAAATGGACCAGATTTTATTAGATTAGACTGGATGAAATGGTTCTGCAATAAATACTGTCATCAAATAAAAGTAAAGAGAGACAGAGAGTACATTTTAAGTCTGGAGGTGGGAAATCAGTTCATACCAAAACATAAACTGCCAAAGCAAAAGTAAATTCATTGAATTTAAGAGAGGAACTAAAGGTACACATTAAATTTCTACTTTGCCACTGAATAACTAAGGAAGTTTTTTGTATAATTTCCGAACCCCAGTGAAAAATAAACATCGATAACAAGACAATGTTAAAATGATAATACAGTTTGTTAACATGAAAAACTTCATGTTTAAAAACTACAGTTTTTAAATTTAGTGATTTGCATCACTGTACAAATCAACAAAGCTCCAACATCCTACAGTGTACTGTGTGAATCAAGACAGATAAATGGTCTCAGCTATGGGGCCGGCCCCTTACAACTCAGGGGCCTCTCGGGGGAATTGGAACTGATTTTCCTTTTTTTTTTGTAGTAATAATTTTTTTGTGATTATATTAACAAAAACACACAATTTCATTATAAAATTGTGATTTTTTTAAACAATAATATATATTTGATAATGTATGTAGAAATCATTCTTTATATGGACAAGAAGCAAAAAGAAAATAGAAATTGCTCTGGACGAAGCAAAGTGTAGCACAAGGGGCTGGTTTTTACCAGGCTACTGTCTTTATAGTGAGTAGAAACAATGAATGAGTGAATGGATCTCCCACAAGGAGTTCTTAATTTCCTGAAAATAACAACCACTTCTAAATGGACCTTATTTAATTGTGTCCACAAAATGAAAGAATTTTATACCAGCATGAAAAACAAGTTTTTTGTTTTTTGGTTTATTGTTGATTTGAATGCCAGATCAGGCCGTCTCCTGCTTTTAGTCCTTTTGACTTCATGTAATTCTGAACAGCATCAAACAGTTTCAGGAAAAGAAGACAAGGAATGACATGGAACTGTACTTAGACTGCTGGTCATTTTATTTCTTTCTATTTCTATGCACTAAATCAAACTAGAACATAACAAACCATTCTAACTGATTCCATCATCACATTTTGTTTATGACAGTCCAGAAATACTAGACAAAATCAAGACAAAAGATCTTAGTAGAAAAATAATCCATCCATGTCCATCGTTTCTCTCTGCACACTGCTCTGCTCTGAGCTCACTGTAAATGCTAAACAACACATCTCATCCATTCTCATCAACAAGCCCAATAGATTTTTTACTTTTTTCATAATCTTTTTATAGTCAGGCTGTTTGAACCTTAAACCTATTAATTTCATAATACTATATGGTTGGTGAGTTCTGTAGAGTCATTTTTAAAAATACAGCAACATTCATATGGTTCTATCCAGCATCTAATGAGATTATGTCACATATAATATTAGCACAGTAGACGTATGGGTTGTCACATATTACCAGTAAAATCCCACAAATACTTCTCATAAGTGCCAAACATGAAGCCCAAAAATGATCAGTTCTGATGAAACTGTGGCTGAACAGTCAAAACAACGAAGGATTTAAAAAGAAAAATGCATTAACAGAAACAAACCCATGCTTCCACCAACTTTTACTGTCACTTTTGTTTACTTTCCAATTCTTGCTCAGAGTCATTAACTAAATTATCTACAGTTTTACATCAGCATTATATTAAATGTTAAATTGTATTCTCAAAGAGTTTGTCCTTTCATTCATGTTGGGTTCATGGTGAATGTTTCTACCTGCTGATGTGTTAAGTAAGTCATTCAAGCTGATGGCACTTTAAAAAAATAATAGATCTGAAAACAAAACCAAACTATAAATTAGAAGTGTATTGAATGTGTTCTGGTGAGAGAACTTGCTCCAGCTCTTACCATGTGCTACCCAGCCATGTTTGCAGTTTTCACACTGCCTCCTCTTCAGCTTCCCAGGCTTGAAGTTGTCACAGTTACAGTTTACCAAGGTGCAGCAGATCGCCTGTAAATTATAACAAGGACAACAAAAAGGGTGATATACAAAATCAATATGTTTTTGTCTTTGTCTAAATACTTCATTATTGCTTTTTTGTTGATTGATTTAAAATGAATCCAGAAGGCACACGAATAAAGATGGAGGAATAAAACATGACAGCAGTCCTTTCCTGCTTTTCCTATAAAATGTGTGTGTATATGTGTGTGCGACAGTAGCGGTTCTCACTCTGCAAAGTGATATGTAAGTGACTAACAGATTGACTAACAGAAGAACATAAATGCTTCATGTCATTTGGTTTCCTGTTGTTGGTCGCTCATTTCTTAGTTTTCTGAGGACGGAAGAAGACTTGTTTCAGGATTTCTTCAGGACCTGCAGTCTCTGCAGCAACAAGCAGACACCAGACCCCTGGACATGCAAACATACATGCAGAGCATTCTGACTTTCAACCTTTCTGCCAACCTGTTTTATGGTTAATGCTGAAATTTCAGGAAGTTATCTCAGAAAAGCTATGCAGACAGAACTGAAACAAACAGAAATAAAAGTGATGCATATGCATAACAACGATGAGGCCATTGTGTAGCTGGACCAATGCAAACAACTTTTCCAGAACTGAATTCTAATAAAATAATAATAATAAAAATAAAACATGTTTTATTTTTTGCATTAGAAAAATATGCCAGACCAGGAACAGAGATAGCATCATCATACTTGAGATCAAAGCTGCTTGTCTTAGTGGTTCATGCTGCAAACCTTGGGATGACTATACTCCAGCACCTCTCTCCCTCTGCATCTATAATAGATGATCAGTTGAGTTTTAGTATACATGAGCAGAATGCTTAGCTCCTTGCTGGATCTCTCTTGCCAGGCAGAGAAGGAGTAAAGTGTGGGTGATGGGTTGCGAGCCGCCCCCTCCTCATTTAGTCAGTCACTTGGTTGTGTGATTGAAGCCAGGCTTGTCTTTGTAATCTGGAAGCACATGATTTCACCTTGCACCAACCTCTCATCATTAGTGCGAATAAAACTGACCAGGGATGAAGTTGGTGGCAGGTGCCTGGCCTTGATACACCACCAGTAACCTTCGGTCGTCAGATGTCCGCTGGCGTTGCTATTTTCACCATCACTTTTTGCGTCGGGCCTGGAAAGCCGAGGTTCCTCAGCCCAACTGCTGAGGTGTAAAAACACCTTTTCTCATCTCACAGAGCCTTAATCCCATCATTACAGAGCGGCCAGACCTAACACAGCCCAAATAGACTAATCCTGTCCCTCTGTGGCTGCACACACACCCTGCCGCTGCTCCCCCCAATGTACATCTCAATCAGGTGCTATGCACTCCCACACACACACGCCTACACCCCCCCCCACACACACAGGCCCACATACACACACATAAATTATAATTCAGTGTGCTTGCAGTTATTTTGTCTTAATTAGTGATTCATTTCATGAGTTCCTTTGCAGAGGAAGACAAAGAAGGAGAAAGAGAAGATGAAGACAGGGATGATGTATGGCAGCCAGTGCCCTGCCCCGTCTCTTTCTTTTTGCCATTGTCACAACAAAGCCGTATCTGTTCGTATGCATCAATGAAGCCAATGACAAGAAGACTAATTGCACAAAATGATGCAGGTCCTTCAGCACTTTCACAGCCAAAGCTAACATGGTGCAGTGTTCTTTACATCACTGATGTACATCAGAAACCCCCCTCTTTTCGCCCCCGCACTCCTATTCACCTTGATCACTTTAAACATGTCTGATTAACAGTACTACCAATCACTGACATGTCTACAGGTTGTTTAACAAACGACAATCAGTGATGGCAATAAATCTGTGATGAATGAGGGAAAAACCGCAACAGTGCAGAAGTAGAACGGTTGGGCCAAGTATCACTGTTAAGCACAAGTAGAGTCGATAATTCCTAGTCCATGCAATATCCTAGTGGGTGTACCACCTATTTCTGTCTACGTGTGTGTGTGCACGTGGGGGTGTGGGCGTGGGTGTGTATGTGTGTATGTGTGTGAGCGAGTGGACACTGAGAAGTGTTCAGACTGAAATCCTGTTCAAGACGTGGAGAAATAAAACACCATTTTGTCAGTACTTGTTTTGTGTTTCATGCTATGTGGAGTCATGGCCTTGACCTTAATGAATGTCTTTGTCTCCATAGTTTTTGTTGTGAAATAAGTTACTCAGTATTGGCCGATTTCACTCCAAAGGCTTAGAATTATCTTTTTATCTAAGATGAAAAAGTATCCAGAATTTTTCTGCCTCTATGCTGCTAATCTTAAAGTTTTTGGTGGTTGTGTCTTTGTTGGAGGCAAAAGCTTCCTTTCTGAGAGACTGCACACAGGTCATAATGTGTAGGACGGACGGCCGGATGGATGGCCGGAGAACATGGTTGATTAAAAACTAGTGTCGAAGGTGGAAAAGGCAGGGATGGCATAAAAAGTCCCGGTGTATTCATGACCCACCCCTAGCTGCATGTGTCTATTAAAACCACTGTAAGCAGCTTTAGAGAGCAAAGCGAGGTAAAACAGAGAACGCTGGGGAACGGACAGGAACTTGTTGGCATAATGTGGTGGAACGCTAATCAATTAGCAGCAGCTTCACACCTTTGTCTCTGTGGGAAAACAAAGGTGATGAGGCCAAAGAAAAAATGACCCCAGAGCAACTGGCAGTTCAGAAGAACAGGAATACTGACACAACCACACACATTTACTGCCAACCTATTGGCAATTAAACATGCAACAGAAAAATTTAATTATATTTTAAAATATAAATTTTTTGATATTTTGTACAGCTGCAGATTTTTGTATAAAACATGGAACTTAATGTAGAGTTCTAGATATTTTTACATATTTCTACCATACATAACAAGTTATAATTGCAATATAACTGATTACTTGTGAAGGAGGAGGCAACCCGACAAATTATAAAACCAAACTGTTTTGAGTGATGATATAAAATGAAAATATAAAATATAAATATAAAATATAAAATGTTAATTTCTAACGCATGTTATGTTATGTATTAGAATGTGTTAGAAAGCTCATCCAAGTCCTGTTAAAAAGTCTGTATAAAATATCAATTATATATTTCAATTTAAATAATTTTAAATAATGTTTACATTTTAGTCAGACTTAAAATGTCATTTAAATCACCTACAAGTCATCATATTATGATCTTGTGGAGAAAATGTCTATTTTTTCTGCATAAAAAATAATTATATGATTAAAAAAAGAAAGAAAAAATACTTTCAGAAACATTATTATCATCCTTTAAATGAGAAGTGGAACTTGCCACCAGAAATTTATTGTACTGATATGTAAAGTGCAGCTGAAGTCAAGTTGTATTTCGTTCTACTTTTGTCATAGTTAGGACGCAGTAATAAAAACCCTCTGCTTCACTGCAACCATTTTAATTTATATACATAAAAAGTCATGCAGCCTGTCTGTCTCTGACCTGCATAACAACTACATAAAAAATTAGGAAAAAAAGTCATCTAATACTGTAATGGTAGCCAAAAAGATAAAAAAGAAAAACAAAGAGAAGAAGACAAAACCAGTGAAAGCATGAGCAGCAGCAAGTAGAGACAGGCTGCATTTATGTCTGTTAAGAGTCCATACAGCCTAAAAACAGCGTGAAAAACTCATTATTTCAAACTCATCCTGCAGTCAATCACCAGCCGACACGCACAAATCAATCTCTACATGATCCACAACCAAAACAGACAAAACACAGCACAGGTTTACCTGAAGATCCATGAGAAAAACGCTGCCCTCTGTACAGAAACAAGTTTGAAGGAGACAAAAATGTGAACGTGAGGATGGAGGAAGCAAGCCAAAGTTTGGATGGCTCTCTGGTGTTGGTTGCTTGCTGTTAGGAACGCAGAGGGAGTGTTTGGCTCAGAGAGAGAGTAAATGAGGGGAACATGTTAGTACACTGAGTCTGATAGAGTTTGGCTTCCAGCTATGCTCTGATTAATATCAGATCTCCCCCTCTCCACGCCTGCCTCTTGACAATCTTGTCACATCTGGCTGACAAATCCTTACAAGCCTTTTGGTGGCAGCGTAGAGCATATGCAACGAATGGACATACACACACACACACACAGTGT
The DNA here is from genome assembly GCF_001444195.1 of Xiphophorus couchianus. Lineage (NCBI taxonomy): Eukaryota > Metazoa > Chordata > Actinopteri > Cyprinodontiformes > Poeciliidae > Xiphophorus > Xiphophorus couchianus. Next base: position 33,731,034 of record NC_040231.1, read on the forward strand.
GGAGCTTAGTGTGTGGGTTTTGGGGGTGTTACAAAGTTAGTCTGGGGCCAGCAGGGGCAGATCACAGCTCAAGGAGACGCTCAAGGGGGTAAAAGGCTGGCGCAAATATGCTCCCAGCCCCCCACCACCCTTCTCAGACGAAACATCACAAAGCTAAGGTAGCTGATGAAGTTCACACTGACATCGGCCACTTCGCTCATCCACACCAACAGAACCTATGTAGAAAACGCAAAGCAAGGACAATTTCCATCTGAATGAACAAGGGCCACAAGTTTGAGTCCTTCTCTAGTTATCTCTCTTTTATGACTTGTGTGTGTGTGTCTGCGTTTGTGTATGTGTGTACAGCGGAAGAGAAGACTCATTTTTAGAAAATAGTGATATTAAAAATAAAACATAAAAGCTGGAAAGAGTGAGAGCACAGCAGGAATAAAAGATGGGAGGCAGCAGTGGCAACATTTCACACACATATAACGATTATGTGAACTGGAGCAAAATTAAACTTTCACTCATCAAAGTGGAAAAGCCAGCCTTGTGACCAGAATGCATTTTCTTGTGATTTTATGATTTTGGAGGTCAAAGGAATATCACAGAAATTCTGAAAAATGATAAGTATTCCTTCACTTTCATCTGGTATGTTGACAATAAAGTAAAGAAAAAAATATCATATCTTTATGACATTTCTAAACAAAATGTTTTTCAAATGAAGCATATCTGGAATTTAAATTATAATATTTTACATTTGTAATTGAAGAATTAAAAGTGTTTCGGAGAAATCAAAGAAAGAATATTTTATTTTCAGTGATTATTCCAACCTTTTCTTCTAAAATCTTTGTTCTGATATACACTAATCTGTCAGCAAACATACATGCACATAAGCAGTGTCTCACTAACACGCAGATAACTCAGAGATGTTGTATTATGTCTGCATTCAAACATTTTAAACACATTCCAATAGGCTGCGCTCAGAGGCCAGGAGGCAGCAGGAGGTCAAGTGGCTCTGCTTCCCCAACTGCAGGCCGACTGAGAGACGATCTGGAGGATAACGACCAGACACAGGTAACAAGTCTGTGTGTTACACTCCTCTATCTTACAAAAAAGATTCCTTTTCAGCAGTAAGTCTGTAAACACTGACCTGAACTGGTGCTAACCGTAGAACATTGCCATACTCCCCTAATAAAGAAATACATAACTACAAAAGCATGTATTACACATTTAGTGAATGAATGAATGGAAAATACAGAGCAGAGAGAGTAGATTAAATTTAGTCAGAGACAAAAAAGAACATTATTGTCCTTCTTCTTTCTGTCATCTTTGGTTACTTAGTTTTTTAAACAAAATGTCGGCGAGCTGAACTCAATCTGTACATAACTACTCATCTTATTTTTTTGTCTCTTTCTGGTATCTAAAATTTTACAAGAGTAAGAGCATCTAACACAGAAAGAATTTAAAATTTTTTAAAGACTTTAAAAATAAAGTCCTCAAAGTGAGCTGCATCAATTAGATGCTTCCTTCTTTTTATTCTTTTCTAGTTAGAGAAGTCCCTATTAAGCTGATCATTTTAAGGAAGCATTTGATATTTGATAAGTTGGCATAAGAACAAGTTTTTAATAAATAATGTTCTTTGTAAAGAACCAAAACTGAGTTCCAACACTGATGTCAAAATAATATGCAGTAGTACACCTCCTCAGAATCGCTGACAGATATAAAATCATCTGATACAAAATGTCTAGATTTCTCCTGAGACCTGTCCAGACTACACCATTCCAGTTTATAACTCAAGCAAATCCTGATCATGTGTGCAGGCGTATTGAGAGGTGCCAGAACTGACAGAAAGTGGAAATGAAAAGCAGTTCGTCTCTTACCTCGGCCATTGTCATTTAGTGGGATGTTTCCAAGGATACGGAGGAGTTTGCCATTCTCTGAGAGTTCCACAACGGAACTACCTCCAACTCCTCTGTCCGCACAAGTACGAAAGCAAAAGAGCTATCACTTCCAGCAGCTTCTCCTTCAGCAACAGACACACTCGCTCCCTTCTTCTCTCATAAGAACATACACACCCTCATGCACGCACACATACACACACTCATACACAGCCATATGCGCTTGCCCAAAAGAAAAAAAAAAAGTCACTATGCTTTATTCTGGAAGCACAGATGCACATGTGCCTTCTCTGTGTTTCGCCCCTAATGTTGCAGTGGACTCCCACTAAACTACTCGAGATGTTTAGTGTGTGCATGTGTGTGTGTGTTGAAACTGGGCACAGGGGATTGGAATGAGATCCTCCCACTCAGCATTCTCACCTCAGGAGCTGCCTGCTCCCTCCCTAGCCTACACAGAATACACACACAACTGTACACGCACAGAGGTGTGTGTGTCCTTTCACGCGCGCAGACTCAGACATGTCTACCCCCTCCGAGTCACAGGGCAGTCCCCTCACAGCTGGCTGGAAGAGGGCATGACACTCATCTTTCACAGAGATTTGATCAAAAGGAATCACAAAGGCTAGAGGCTCTCCTAATGCAGCCAGGGGAGACCCCCTCATTCCCCCTCCCTTGCCCCCTCTCTCTGAGTAATGCCCTAAATCAACGCTGCCCCTCTCGATGCACACAGCCCAGTGTGTGTGTCTACGTTCACCTTAACACAGCTCTGTGAAGAGCCTCCATAACAAGTTATGCCTTGTGCCGTCAGGAATGTGTAGGTGTCTGTGCTGAGCATTTTTAAGCAAGAGGGGGACTTCACACATTACCCACACTCCATCTCTTATCTTTACGAAAATGTGTACTATAGCTCAGGAGCGGCCCAGTCTGCTTTTGGGACAGAGAAAATGATGTTGTCATATATTGTCATGTATAACCAAAAGATGTCAGCAACTGTTAGAGAGTCAAAAAAAAAAGTTTAACAATAAAAACCAACAGACAAAAAAAAACAACTGATAAAAAATCCTAATACATCTTTCATATATATATATAAAAAAACTACAGTATCCATGGCAACAATTCGATTTTCTGTTTGGTGGGCTATAGTGAATGATTGTGGAACATGTTACAGAGCACATTCATAAATGATGACATTCTAGCTGCATGTTTATGTCACATAAACCAAACTGTAATAATAGTATAATTATCTGAATTAATATATAATTCAATATTGAATCATTATTCCTCCACAAATAAAAAGTGAGCAATTAAAAATGGAAAGAGACTGTGGATCTGGATGACAGGGTTGTGGTGTGGAGGATGGATCTTAGTTCACCTGAGCAGCAGGAAGTATTGTTGGACATGAACATGTCGAGTGAAACTGAGAACTTTGAACTGAATCAAACAATTTTTATACTACCAACCAGAATGAATGTAGCTCCTCCTGACACCAACAAACAGCAGTCTGTTTGGGAGTATACTGCACTTCTTAGTGTAAACATTGGGGAGAGGGGGTCTGCATGTACTCGTTTATGTTATCTATTCAGGACCTTTTTGCTATCTTCCTAATCTTTACAGACCGATGGGCCTTATGGAGGCCAGAACCCGATCCTAATGTAGTGGACCCTTTGATAAATTTAAGTGTTCATGGTCAACCATAAACACTAAAGGATTAAGACGGTTTCTTTTTGGTTCACTTTTGTTCTTATTGAATACTCTGCAGTGACCAGCACAGGAAAATGCACCTTATTGCAGACGTGTAGTGAACTGAGCTTTAACAAGGTCAGGGTTTAATTTAACAGGAACACCAACAGAAAGTAACCAATATTTTATCATAAAAAAAATTTGGAAAGTCGGTTTCTGTTTTCTGAACAGAACCTTAACTCATTACATCATAATTTATCTTGAATATTTGATGTTCTTCTTCCTCTAAACTCTGAAGTAAAACTAAAGTAATATAATATATTAGAGTCTGATTCCTTATTCCTTAATAGCAAGGATATAGTTTTAATTTCTTATTTAAGAAAGGAGTAAAATAAGCTTCCTGAAAAGTTCCCAACGTTAAAGATAATAAGTTCATCTCCTGTAACGTCCTTCCCTTTTATTGATGGGTTTCCAGGTCAGTTTTCTCCTCCTTTCTGCCTTTTTCCCCCTGAGCAGCAGAGGGAAAGCTCAGATGATTTCAACCATTAGAGGCAACTGCTAATCCACAAATTACACAGCAAGTTTGGACAAGTATGTCTCATGTGCTCTACTTGTGGAGGCAAAAAAGAAGGGAGTGGGGGCTGGGGGATTCCACTATAGCTGAAAATCTTAGAAAAAAATGCTTGAAAAAAAAAGAGAAAAAATTATTTGAAAGGACTTTTCCTCATTTAGAATAAACACACCCCATTTACAGGGAGATATTTGCTTTGACAAGTCTAATATCTTTTTTGCCAACTGGGGGAGGCTTAGTGCCTTGCTCAGAGATACATAAATCAGCTGAAGTGCTGTGAGGTAGAAAAGAGACTTACTTATCCACTTTCTCCACCCACCTTCTTCCTCAGAGCAAAACTCTCCAATCAGAAGCCTGCTTTTCCCACCTCAAGGGTAGCTACACCCCTTGAATTCACATTCAAAAATTTGCCAAGTAGCCTTGCTACCAGATAAAAATGCAGCTAATGGCCCTTAAAGTCTGACATTAAAACTACATTACTTTCCACAGGAGATCAAAGGTGTTCTTATTTGTGAAAAGCCCTAAATGTTATGAGGTTACATATGAGGATAAGAGATATCCCGTCAAGGCGTGTATCTTAAGTTTGGAAAGCCCTCCACTCCCTGCGGTTGTTCATGCAAGCAGATCTACTTACTGGCCTTGTATTTATTCCATACCTAGGGGATGCATACCAAACACAGCCCCAGACCTGGCCTGGATTAGGTCTGTGCTTCTTGTCAGATTGCTGCTCTCTGGGAGGGAGTACCACAGACGTATTTGTGCCTTGGGGGCTGAGGGTGAAAGCTACAACTAAAACCACAGCAAATCAACTCCATGTGCAGCAGAACAGGTCACGCTGCCTACTTACATATCTATCATTAGCCTTCCTGAAGGGCACAGGAGAAGTGGACGGAGTACTTGTAGAGATGAACAGAAAGCAATACACACACACACACACAGCTTCACACTTTGTTTCGGGGATAAAGCCAAGTAAGGTCTTCACTAGGTTAGGCTTCCTGACCTTTATTTAACAGATCTGTCATAACTGTATGATATTTTATTTGACTGGTTTACCTTCAAAATGCTATAACAACCACTGAAAAGACAGAATTAAACTGCACTTCATGGAATTTTTCTATATTTCCAAAGATAGAGAAACGCAGGGGATGTTTGTAAAATGCGTTACGGTTTACAAATGATGAGGAGAAATATGCATTTAATTAGATTTTATTTTTGTATTTATAATATTAAGAGAAAAAAAATTATGCAGGTGCCTAATTTTGGGGTTATTATTTATGGTGTGTGTGTATTATTTAGTTATTTGAATGTTTTCCTCACAACTCAAAAATGTCATAAAAATTGAAATGTGAACCAGCCTTTGCTCTGGTAAGCAATGATGGAGAGAAATTTTGATTTAGTTTTATTTTATTTTCTTAGTTAAAATATTAAAGAACATGATAACACCATGGCTTCATATGCTTAATGGCTTCATGCAAGTAGTACATAGGTTGGATAAAAGAATTAGTCATAATCCTCAATAACACGCATGACAGCATCATTTATATATAGGAGATGGAAATAAGTTTGATGAGCATTTGCAGTACATACATTTTCTTCATTACAAATATGGTTTATTCATCATTTCTTTCTCAGGAGTTTTTGACTACCAAACACAATTAGAAAATCAGTCATAACTGAGCATATAAAAGGTAGTTGAAGCTGAACTCATCTTACGATAGTTCATATACGGTGGTACAGAAACTAACCAATGCCTCCCACAGTGGTAACAGATAAACTGAACACATGATTTCCTCCTGGCTCTGAGAAACTGGTGGGTGTTTTGTCCCCTTCAGGCCATGTCTCCTAAGGTTCTCTGACCAAATCAACTTGCTTCATTGCCATACTCACTATGCAATCTTACCTGGCCATTTTGAGACTGTGGCTGGGTGTGGCCTTCTCCCTTGTCTCACTTTATAGAACTCTGGCTGATTGAATAGTGCTTGTTGGTATCTTGAAGGCTGCATTACATGCCACTGTGAGACAATTTATTGAGTATGTTCATAAATTCGAAGAAAGGCAATGCCCCCTTTAACTGTTGTCTAAACCAGTGGTTCCCAGACATGGTGCTCAAGTACCCCCACTCTTTATGTTTTAGGTGTTACTCTGATCCAGAGCACCTGATTCAAATGTTTGCATGACCTCCTCTGCAGCCCCCAAATGATGCAGAAGTCTGTTAGTCACCCATTCATTTAAGGTAGGTGTTTGGAAGCAATGAGACACCTAAAACATGCAGTGCAGGGTGGAGGACCATGTTTGGGAATCACTGATTTAAATGCTGCTTATCATTGGTTTACATCACTGCTCTATCTCTCTTACATATGAAAAGGTAGAAGAGAGATCATTGGCTGTAAGAGTCCAAGAGAAGTTTGTGTTTTAATTAACATATGGACACGAACACCATTTGCACCAAGCTGTTTTCTCCACATATATTGAAGAAAATGGATTATGTGCTTTCAAACGAAGGTGAACTTAGATTTCTTTTTGAAGGCCTGTCAAGGTGTATAGAAGAAACCGTGTCTCCTAGAGACACAATTTGGATGTTTTTCATCATCCATTTTCTTCATCTAAATTAGGATGGTTAAAATCAGTAAAATTTGCAGTTTGACCCACATGCAAAAAACCACAACTACTGGGAGGGAGGAGAGAGAGAAGTTAGTGTAGTGCCAAGAATAGTGATGAAAATGTTTGAAGAAAATACATGATGCTGTCTCACTGACTCAATGAGTGGAAGCAGCTTGGAAGAAGGGAATCCAATAGAACTGGAGGTAAGGTGTAGTCAGTGTTCCTGGATGGAATATGGGCCAGAAATTATACAGATTGGAAAGCTGGCATTAAGCTCATGAGAGTATGGAGAGAAGGTTTCCTCACCAGCTAAATGATGACTCTAGGAACCAGGTCAGAAATTCAGCAGGTCTGAAAAGATGTAGAATATAGGGAACATGAAACTGCAAAAGATGAATCAAACTTAAGGTTTTATTCTACCGGGAAAGGCTGACTATTACTGGCTGTCACGTAGCTCCTAAAATACTCAGAAGGAGATGAGAAGATTATTTTCAGGTATGACTGCAGCCCAGAGCCAAGGCCACATGCTCAGGTGGAAACCTGCCACTGAAAGACAGAAGGAAACAGACACACCAAGTGCACTCACAAGCCAAAAGCATGAATTCATTCATTTTGAAAATTATCTAAATTAAAGTTTTTCCTCATTTGTTTTAGGTCACATAAAAAGAAAAGGGGATTATGTTTTCTTTTCATATTTTGAAATTTAAAGAATCCAGGGACCACTTTCTTTTGTTGCTTTGTCATCTTGGGATTCTAATCAGAAATTCCAATAACCAGAGTATATTGTCTCACTTCAAGGGAGAAGGCCTCACCCAGCAGAAGACTCAAAATGGCCAGGTAAGATTGCTTACTCATGGCGATGAAGCAAGTCGATTTGGTCAGAGAACCTTTGGACATGGCCTGAAGGGGACAAAAAAAACAAAACAGTTTTTCCATCAGGAGCAGAGCCAGGAGGAAATCCTGTGTTAGAACCCAGAGTACAAATGTTGGAGGTAAACTTTGGTTGACTGGCTGTGCATATAGGCTGTTTGGGTGTTTAGGTGTTGGAGTGCCTTTCCTCACTTTAACTGATGGTAAACGGAGGGAAAAGGATCAGTAATTACCTCATCATTCTTTAAAAACTATATTTACCAGGCTCGGGCCAACACAGCAAATGGCTTGAAATTTCCTTGGCATTCCACGCAGTTTTTCAGTGCAGACCCTCTCCCTCTGCTCCTATAAATCACAAAGAGCAGATGTTGTACACCAAGAAGCAACCATTAGATTTTAACCTCATAAAAAATGTTGGAGACATTTTTAGAAAGCCAGAACATAATGAGACTGATCTATTTGATTCTGTAAATATGTGATGAATAAGATGCAGATGTATGTTTGTGAGATGGTAACAGAAAACCTTGTTACAAGAAAAAGTGAGTCCACTTCCACCATGCAGCGTGAAGGGAGGTCAGAGGTGTGTGTGTGTGGGTGGTGCAGTGCTTTCATACAGATTGGTTTTCAACAAATCCCAGCACTAGTGAAAGCAGTGTTAGCCTCTGAGTGCACTTCACATGTTAGCAGACCACACTATTCTCACACTTCATCATAGTAAGTTCTTTGCTTTTCAGATACTGAGTAAAATGAACAGTGTATACATTAAGGAAACACAAATGGTTCTAAAAGTGGCTGAACCAAGCTCTGAAAACTCCTAGTAAATAACATGTTGCTGCCAAATGATATGATCAACGTATAACAGCATTCCACCCAGTACAGCTGGAATGACTTAACGAATAAGTTAACAGGAAATTAGGGAGAGGTTTAAGTTTCAGGCCGGGCTTATTGCTTCTGAGGAGGCTTAAGATGCTGTAGTAGAAGGTGTTTGACAGGTGTCTTATAGTTTGATGGTGTCTGTTCTATGTTTCCAGGATGCTCCTCCTCACCCCTCAAACACATTAAATTTTAAATAGCAAAACAATAATGATATTTTGGTAACACTTAAAATTCAACAAATTTTTTTAGAGCACTAGTAAATAAATTAGCACACTGCTTAAGCTCTTAGATAAAGCAGTGTTAGAACCGAGAGTACAGATGTTGGAGGGAAACTTTGGTTGTAAAAGCTGAACCTGATTACCACTCTGCATCAGGAAACAATCTGGTGTGTTTTGCCTGCTCTTAAGGCTCCACTCATCATTTTCAAATAAAGTCAAATTTGACATACTTTCGCTAAACTTTTTAAAGCTTTAAGACACAATCAGTATGGAAATGTTTCACGTTTGGACTTCCAGTTGATCAGATGAGCTTCAGGATCAAATCTTGGTAATTCATATATTTAAAAAGTTTGTGTGTAACCACACGTGAAAGCTAAAAAATTAACAAAGCTATTGTCAGATATAAACCCTGATATATTATAAAGCTTCTTTGGAATCAGTTTGTGATAAAATATTGCAATATCCACTGATTCAGTGACAATTGGACTCTGTTTTAGTTCTGTCTACACTGCCGTCACAGAAGTCTTGTGGAGTACAAGGGGCACTCCTGAAGACCTTCTTTGAATCTGCAGTTACATCAGCTACCATCTGCTACTGGACTCACTGCAGGTGGTGGGGCCGACGGACTATGGCCAAAATAACATCACTCCTTTACAATGTCTCCCACCCCATCCATGAAGCTGTTGCTCTAGAGGAGAGCTTCTTCAGGGACAGACTGCTGTATCCTAGGTGCACAAAGCAGCATTACTGCAAATCCTTCCTCCAATGAATACATTTACAGCAGTGGCCTGGGCCTGGTCACTGCTGTTGTTGGACATAAGCGCAGATGGCACAAAATTATAGCCTCACTTCTGTCAGCCTGCCCCAGGCTACCATCAGCATGTGAATGTGCCCGTTATAATAATAATAATAACAATTATTATTATTATTATTATTCACTCCTTGTGGGCAAGCATCTAGTGCCCGTTGACAGTCACTTGAGCTGTGTCAGTGACTTTACACCAATCCCTCATACCAAGCATGTATGTGGTGACAGTGGAGAGGATAAATCCCCATTAACAGGAAGAAACTGACAACATGTTTGGCTCATCCTGCATTTGTTTCCAGGATGTGTCTGTTTGGAGTGTCTTGTTCATTCGCTTTTTTAAAAAATTTAAAGTTTTATTAAAATAAACAAAAGTATAAATGTCTGCTTTCATAGAACAAATATTTAAAATTAAGGAAGTATAAGGCTTCTCATACAAGGAACATTGAATGCAAAAGGATTTATCATATAAAATATTCCTATTTGCTAAGCTACATTAATATATGGGGCTGCAGCTGATAATAGATTAAAGATTTACTTGGGAGCCAAAAGAATCAGCTCTTATTTGGGAGTCGAGCCAGAAGAGCTGGCTCACTGAAAAGAGACGAAATTCCCATCACTATAATAAGTTCATATTTCAACCATATAGTTTTAAGTGCTATAAACTGCATATTCTACCTAGCTATAGCAGTCATCAAGTGTGCATTGATAAAGATCTACTAAAGCACTGACCATCATGAAAAATGGATTTGTTGAAAATGATCAGCTCCTGGAAGAAAAACTGATCAATTTAAGAAACAAGATAAGTTAATTGACAAATAAAACTGATGCTGAAATTGTGCAATTATGTTCCCAAAGAATGTGTTTGGAATATAGATGCTATAAAGGTGGAACTGGAAACTAAAAAAGCTAGGACACTGTTCACATGGTGTAAACTTTGTCCAACCAGAAGCATTTCTTACACCTCACCCCAATTTATAACAATCAGAGTTTCTATTAGCAGTAATAATAAATTTTATTCTCATAATGCTAGGTAATAATAAAGAATGCTAACCTGAAACCTATCTTATACTCACATAACCAAAAAACAACATTTGTATTGAACTGGGGCTCAGAATAAATGGCTCGGCTGTTAAAAGCACTGCTGATTCAAAATGTCATACGAGCTAAATGCTCCATTGCCACCTCTCATGTTTTTGTACACTGTTCTCACCCATCAGGGCCTTGCCGCCTGTAGTGACAAAGCGCTTGGCTAATAAGTAAAGCTGCCCCCCTTCCTCACATACTTTATCAATCCACTTCTCCATCCTCTCCCAGGAGTCTAGTATTGATTAGGCATGTTCACATTAGAGGGAGGGGAGATGCTTTTATGATAATCCACCCACCCTACCAGCCACTCATAATGGCTGCATTAGACGCTCAGCCCATACGCACCCGACACCTGGCCAGCTCTCTCTTCAGTCCTACTTTTTGCATTACAACACTGTTTAATGGGCTTTTTAAGGGGGAGGGCCAGTGGAGGGAGAGGGGAAGGGGAGAATGGGGGGGTCCAAGAGTTTCCAGTAGACGAGGATCCAGCAAGGAGCCACAGTGGAGGTCTAGCACGATAGTGATAGATGGCACTATGTTCAAGTGGAGGGTGGAGGAAGCTGGAAGTGGGGGCCATTATCTGTTACTGTATGCCCACTATGTCTAGCCAGGTCACTCAGCTGGATGTCTGATTGCTAACAGACTGGGAAGTGGAGCTTAGCACGAATGTGTTCTTACCAGACCCAGACAAGGAGTCAATAGCTTTCTCTGCTACTAGATTTCAGTCAAAACAGTAGAGATTTCTTCTAGCAAATAAATGAGCTCATGGTCATTTTGAAGATTTATGTATTTTGCAAGCAGGGTATTTTGACTGAAAAGTGAAAAACCTAAACACTACGATAGGAAATGCTCCATCCTTTTTCACCAAACACAGGAGGGAGAAGCAAGGCTCACCAAAAAGAAGGGGGTAAAAAAGAGACAAAAAGCCACCTGGACACCATCAGTCTCACCGAAGGTAAACATCTTCGACATTCCTCTTGGAACGCTGAACTACAAGGGTCAAAGGTTGCAATGACAAACGAGTGACCCAGAGGTCCAGAGAGGCCAGGAGAAAGCCTCTGGAACCTCTCAGCAAGGCAGAGACAAATTCTCCAGTGCAGGAACAATGAATAAAAAGATAACAGACTACAAGCTCTTGTAGTAGATTTTCAAGATGGAACCTGTGTGTAAGAGACCAGACTCAAACAAGGCCAAAAAGTGTTCAAAATTTTGAAAAACATTCAATTTAATAATGCCAAAATGAGTTAAAACATCAAATGTCAATGCAAAATAAATGACAAATAACAGATTTGGGGAAAAATGAGGTCAACTGAACAGTAACTGAAAGTAAATTGACCTGCAAACAAATAATAAAAGGCTGTTTAAATAGGGTAATGTGTAACCCTATTGGTTACAGATTACAGGTTATTGGTAACCTTGTAATTGTACCACGTGGGCCTTTTGGTATCATTATTACCAATAGTAACACATCTTTAGTGCTGGTAGTCTGCTGCCTGTTTGTGGCATGAACAGACATGGCATGTGTTTACAACACAGTAGAAACTGACTGTTGTTTCTGTCTTAGCAACAGCAGAGCTTTTAACAATCTTTTACTGCATTTTAACAGTAATATTTAGACATTATGTTGTCCCAAATTCAGCACTTGAGCTGCAGTAAAAGATTGAAATCCTGCTAAGAGTACTCAGCATGCTGAATGTTGAGTTTGTTTTAAATTGTACGGTGTCTTCTTTCCGCAGTAATTACAGTTCCTTTTGCTGTTTTTTTTTCATACAAATCCTGATGGGCACTTGTTCTGGTGGTATTTCAATTCAGGACTTTAGTGATAAACTTAATGTTTGTGCACAGAATAAAAAAAAAGATAAGACTTGGTATTTCTAATTTTTGGTTTTCACTTGATTTTGAACCCTCCAGTGCTGCAGGTCTGGTGGGGGATGGGATTCTGCCAACAGGTTCATAAAGATGCCTTTGCTGCTGTGACACATTATGGTCTCCCTTGGGCTTTTGGGCTCCACAAGAACTTAAAGCAGAGGTAAGAAGCACAGAAAGACGGCAGAGTCTGAGAGGAAGATAAGAAAACTGGGTCTGTGCGTGTCTTCACAGTGTTTAGTTGTGATTAGTTATAGCAGCATCTCTGTGGTGGCTGTGTATCCATGTGCCACTCAGGGCATAGTGGTGTGTTCCTTTTGCTATCCTCATGACCTCGGACCTAAACACACCAATTAACCACAGCTAGACTTTCTACTTTTCTTGAAACTTTGCTCCAAACAAACTGCGTCTGAACCCCCTGGCAATGTTCATCTTTGATCTGCTGCTTTTCACTCTGATCTACGGGATCCACCAAATGATTTTAGCTGTGAGTAACAAAATAAATAAATCAATGTGTTAAAAAGATTTTCAGTATTCTTGAATAAAACATACACAAATGTATAACCTTTTATGATATGACATTGGTGCCTGCAGTATGTTAACTCACTGACTTTGTTTGAAGTTTACATTATTTCACTTTCAGAACATTATGGATGAACTGGACATGAGTAATATATCTAAACATGAGAGATAATTAATGAGTTAAGTATGAGTTAAGTGAAATTCTCTGATAAATAATAATAATAATAATAATAATAATAATAATAATACACACAGCTCTGATTGAAAAAAGACTACTTCATTTTCTGAATGTTCATACTTTTGCAAACCAGGTCTATACAAACAAATAAATGGATGGTATCAGTTGGTCCAATCGGTTTCCCAGGAAATTAGTGATGTGAAGTTCAGTTCTTTTCAGAAAGCCGGTTCTTTTGGCTCCCAAATGGCACTTAATTTGTTATTGACTATAGCCCCATACTTTATCCAAACTTGGTAAATGTGAATGGTTTCTATGTTGATTAATCCTTTTTGGATTCAGTGTTTTTCATAACGAGTTTTCTTGCCTAATTTTACGTATTTTTTCTGTTACTAGAACAGACAGACTTTATCCTTTATTCTTTTTTCACATAATGATGTGATTCAAACTGCACATGTGACTGGAAACAAAGTAACCAGAGCTACTAATAAGAAAACACATTCTGCTGTGAGCAGGGTGGAGCCACTGAGAGTGAGAGCTGAGTGGCTGTTGGCACTCAGCTTCAATTTAAGGAGTTTAGATGTAGCATAAGCTACATCTCTAAATGAGATAAAATACATTTTTCTAAATATGTGACAGATTTTTCATCCGTCCACCTCTTGCTAAGCTTTGCATGTAGAAACACAGTCAGGCACAGACTACAGACTCACCATGGTGCCTGTGTTGTGACATGAATGTGTTGAGGCTGTCTGGATTTGTTGCAGCGCTGAGAACCAGAAGCGCCTGAGGACCCTAAAGCATGCGATGGCAGCCTGTGTTGGGAAACAATTAGACAACAAGTCATTCATCTTGGGTCAGGGACTGATATCCAGGTTATTTTAAGTGCTGAAAATAGGGAGGGTTTATGTGCTGGTTATTAGTTGTTTAAACTAAGCTCCTTTATATTTTAAATTATAATTAAAGTAACTCACAAAGTTTGGGATGAAAAAAGAAATCCCTCAATATCACAGTAAAAGAGAAACATGTTAACAATAAAAAAAACTTTTAAACTAAAAATGTCAAAGGATCATATTTTGAAAGTGTTCTTATGAGAAGACAATGTTATTAATGTCCATTTGATGCAATTACTTTGTTGAGTGTATCAAGTTAAGACATATTAACACTACCCTTTTTGCCAGGATCTTTGTTGTATATTGCCACTTTCTAACAAAATTATTTTCAGTTGAAATGACTTATCAAATTATACTATAAAGCTGTAAAACAGATCCTTAGTACTACAGGGCCGCCAGGTTTCAGGTTGCCATTCTGGTCAGACTGAAGGACTGGAAGGGGGCTGCACAGCTCAGAAAAGAACTTTCTACTGATCTTTAACTTGAATTTATGCTCCTTTGAAAACATAAAGAGAAAAAAAAAGACCAAACAACTTTGTCTTAGAACTGACATATTCAAGCGTTAATTTGCTAGACTATCTCAATGCTACCTTACAAGTATTACACCTTGTATTTTGTCCTTGAACAGATCACTCAGTGCAGGCCTCAGTCTGTAAAAACCTACAGACTTCAAAATCAAGAAATATGAACACAGCCCACATAATGGAGATGTGTATGTGTTATAGACTGGAAATGAATGTTTTCATTGTGTATGCATTGTACATTTTTGATTAACCTTAGCTTGTTCATTTTAAAAGATAGAATATTTGACAGTATTCTTCAGGAATTATACTTTTATGCAGTGTATTATTTCAAATAAAACTTGGCTCCAGTATTAGTGAGACAGTGTGAAATTAATACTCCAAGGTAGCGAACTGGATCGTGGAAGCTTGTTTTACAAGTCTCAACTGATCAATGCTTAGATGGCTCATAACATCTTCTCTTAGGCTATCATTTCTACATCAGAGCAAGGCGGTGCCTCATTAGGAAGGCTGGTGTTGCAGAACAGAAGACCTCAGAGTTTTCAGAAAACAAGACAGATTTCAGGGAGGGATTGCAGAACCCACCACAGCCAGTTTTTGACTTTGTTCACCTTACTAAAAGCAAGGGTAAATATGTTCCAGAGCCTACAAACTTGAAAGAGAAAAGGTGATCCCAGGAGTGCACAATAAATTGTTCACTCTTCTGTTATACTCACACTGTCTTGTGGAGCCCAGAAGCTGGGAAGCTGGGAGGTATTTATTCTAGATCTAAGAACAAGCATCCAAGCATCAGAATCTGACACATGTAGTAAATGAAAGAGGAACATGTTAGACTTCATCTGTTTTCTAAATTCTTGTGGTTTAATGTCCTTTATAAAGAAACCAATTAGGGCTTCAGCTTTGAATTTATAAAAGCAGCACAGAACAACAGCTTTTAGTTTTAGGTGTCTTACTATACTTTATAATCTACTAAAACGTGACACAATACCGTTCCCTACAAAACAGACTAGGTGTGTGCAGTGTTTGATGATGTGGTGAATGTGCAAAACACAGAAATGAGAGGCAGAGAAATGCTTTATGTGTGTTACTCCCTCCGCTAAGAAATATATTATTTACTCTGGATCTTCATTCAAATAGAAATTAAACTCTGGGTTCTAATAGAAGTCATAACAGCTGTAACACCACTCACCAGTTGTTTCATAGGACCACATTTATGTAAAACAAAAATCTGCACCCACATATGTATGATGTCTGCATGACTCGTTGAGGTGGGGATGACAAGTCCACTGGGATGGCCATTATTAATCAGAGCAAGATGTGTATTTTTTTTATCTCGTTAATGATCCCGACAGACCTGTTTTACATGAACCCTGGCATGCTTTTCAGCAACATACATCTGTTTGTGTCATGATCAATCTCCACTTCCTCTTTTTCACAGCTGAGCCTCTGCAGCAGACATTCAGATAGGACATAATTAACCATTTTTTTCTGAGGTTCAAAAGTCAAAGCTGTTCCACTTTCATCTTCTGATATGTCAGACACAAGTCATGTTTTTTTTTTATCTAAATGTATTTAGTTTCAGAATCAAAGGAACTTCACTAAGGACAAAGCAATATGAGGTCTTAACACTATACCCTGAATGTGTGTGCTTATGTCCAAAATTACTTAAAATTTCCTCTAACTGGGAGCGATATCAGTGTCACACCTAAGAAGCATATAGTCAACTGTTTGAAGCAAAGCTTGGCTTTAAAGAAAAGAGAAATTACAAAGTTAGGAAAGTGTAGAGAGTACTCAAATAACAAATATAGATACACATATATAAATATTTATATGTGTATGTATAAAATGTATATATAAAATGTTATTAGAAATTGCTTTGGGGTTGTTTCACATTGCACTGAGATGAGCAGAAAAGAAAAATAGAAACAAGAAAGGGAGAGATTGGGAAGAAGTTAAATGAGAAAGGCGATAACAATAGAGGAGTGCAGGGGGAAAAACGAGAACCAAGAAAGCACAGTGGTAAACAACATATATCACATCAGTTTGCGTTCACGAAACCAGGACAACTAATCAAGTTAAATGTCCAGATTGATGGTTTGCTGTGATTATTTTGCAAGACAATCATCTGACACAGCATATATATTACATTTCCGAATATTATCAACATTTAATTCTTTGTATTTTGAGCCTATTGTCTATTTATAGATCACTATAGCAGGCTATAAATAGGTTATCCTCACATGTCAGCTAGCTTAGGATGACCAGACATCCTCAATTTCTTGGGACAGTCCCCGTTTTAAACTACCTATTCTCAGAAATATACATGAATGAGACAATAAATGCTGTGTGCAGACTGTTATTATGATAACAGAGGGTAGAAAGTGCTAATGAGCATGTTGTGCCCAACAGGAGTTGTAAAGGTAGCTGGTGGTGCAGCTAACATTACAGACAGTAGAAGAGTAGAACATGCTGGCATTAAAAATTAAACACAACAACAAGCTAGAACAAAAGAGCAGAGCGCCAGCTACTGGCCACTGAAGGGGAACTTTACTGTGATACGTTATGCGTCTATCGATTTATTTTGTATGCACTGATCTTTGTTAATAAAATCTTGGTTTAGCTTGGTTTCTAACTATGAAGCAAGCAAACAGAACAACAAAAGACAAAATGAGAGCACAGGGAGCAGCTGAAATTTGAGTCAGAGAAAGTGGAAGAAATCGTAACGAGGTGATAAAAATACAACTAATTGTAAAATAAGATGTCTTAGAATTAACTGGTGACCTTCATTACATAGCTCAATATGAGTTTGGGCATATAAAGATCCCTCAGAAAAAAGATGCAGGAGTTAAAGACAGAGAAACTAAATGAAGAAATACAAGGACTGGACATGAAGAGAGAGATTTGTTCTGTTCTATCAGCTTATAACTCCAAATAAAAATAGTTGTCTTTGTTAAATATAACATTTTTGGCATTTCATCAGCTGAGGAAACTT
The DNA here is from genome assembly GCF_001444195.1 of Xiphophorus couchianus. NCBI lineage: Eukaryota > Metazoa > Chordata > Actinopteri > Cyprinodontiformes > Poeciliidae > Xiphophorus > Xiphophorus couchianus. The sequence continues at coordinate 33,748,590 of NC_040231.1, forward strand.
GTCAATTAATTTTAAAAACTTTGGTGATCCCAGTTCCTCACCTGAAAAAAATTCTAAACTATATATAAAAATTCCCTTCTCACCCACCGCGGGTGGTTCTTATCCTCTGAGCTAGGGTCCTCTACCAGAGGCCTGGGAGCTTGAGGGTCCTGCGCAGTATCTTGGCTGTGCCAAGGACTGCACATTTCTGGACTGAGATGTCTGATGTTGTTCCTGGGATCTGTTGTAGCCATTGGTCCAGTTTGGGGGTGACTGCCCTGAGGGCCCCGATGACCACAGGCACCACTGTGGTCTTCACCTTCCAGGCCCTCTCCAATTCCTCCCTGAGGCCCTGGTATTTCTCTAGTTTCTCATGCTCCTGTTTCCTGATGTTGCAGTCGCTTGGTATTGCTACATCTACCACAATGGCTTTCCTCTGTTGTTTATCCACTACGACAATGTCTGGTTGGTTCGCCATTACCATTTTGTCTGTCTGGATCTGGAAGTCCCACAGGATCTTAGCTCTGGCGTTCTCCGCCACCTTTTGGGGTGTTTCCCACTTTGATCTTGGGGTTTCCAGTCCATATTCTGCACAGATGTTTCTGTACACTGTGCCACTGTACACTATACTGTACACTAGGACAGTTACAAGTACCTAGGTATACCACAAGCAAATGGCAACCTCGATGAGGTCACAAGGAAAGGAGCCACAGCTAAATACCTCCAACGAATAAGGCAAGTCCTGAGAAGCCAGCTCAATGGCAAGAACAAAATCCGTGCGATAAACAGCTATGCCCTGCCAGTCATCAGATACCCTGCTGGAAGAATTAGCTGGCCAAAGGAGGAGATAAAAGCCACGGATATTAAGACTAGAAAACTACTAACAATGCATGGAGGGTTCCATCCCAAATCCAGCACCCTGAGACTGTACACGAGCCGCAAGGAAGGAGGCAGAGGACTAGTGAGTGTGAGAACCACAGTCCAGGACGAAACAACTAAGATCCATAAATACATCAGGGACAAAGCCTCAACAGACAATGTGCTCAGTGAATGTCTCAGACAACAGGGAACGGAGGTTGAGGTGCCAGAGATACCATCATGGGAGGACAAGCCCCTACATGGGATGTACTACCAGCAAATAACCCAAGTGGCTGATATCAGTAAATCCTACCAATGGCTGGAAAAAGCTGGACTCAAGGACAGCAGAGAGGCCCTCATCCTGGCCGCCCAGGAACAGGCCCTAAACACCAGAGCAATAGAGGCCCAGATCTACCACACCAGACAAGACCCAAGGTGTAGGTTGTGCAAGGAGGCCCCTGAGACAGTCCAGCACATAACAGCAGGGTGCAAGATACTGGCAGGGAAAGCGTACATGGAACGACATAACCAAGTTGCAGGCAAATATATATATAAATATATATATATCTGCTACTATTGCTTTCTTAGCTCACATACCAGCCTCCTCTCACTCTGAATTACATGAGATAAAAACTTAAGGAGTATCTTTGTGAGTCTCCTGGCACATGAGAGCTATATTGCAATGGGTCTGATGAGGAGGTGTCTTTGATAACCACCCTTCCGCACACAGTGGCCTTGTATCACATAAACTATGTGAACCCTCTTACACTCAAGTATGGGGCTAGCCAGGGGCTGGTGAGGGTCTCTGCTCTCTCCTGAGGTCTCTCTCCCTGAAGAAGTCTGAAATATGAGAAAGTCCATCAGTTTATGACATGTTTCAGAGCCCAAGCTGTGGCTAGAGGTGAGTCCAACTATAACTATGGGAGAATTTTACTGACATACTGTAAGTCACATTTTCAGTTTGAAAGCAGAGTTTAATTTCTTTTATCCAAAACTTGTAATACTTGTACTCAAAAAGTCTGCTCTCTTTCAAACATTCCCTGTGCTTTCTAATCTCTGTGCTCATGCTCAGATTTTCTCCTCTTGTGCAAATCTTCCGTTCCCAAACCTCCCTTCTCGCTTGCAAATTCTTTTCTGCTCTTTCTCAACCAAAAAAGTATTGTTACCTGGTGACATTCTAGCCAATAGAATGAAAGTGTTATAATGGGCAGCGGGAGTCTCCCTAGGTGTGTTGGTTTCCTTCCAGTGGGTGACTTCATTTTGCTAGGATACAAATAAATCTTGTGACATTCTAGAAGCACAGCAAATGCGTCCCATAATCAAAGCTGAAGTATTACTGATTATGTGTGAGCTTTTTTTTTGGTAATGATGTTTTTTTTTGGTCAGGCAGTGAATATGCCCTGTCTATGGCATTCTTTTCTGTGTACTACTTTAGAGATTAGGGTGGTCTTTTTAACTGTTTAACTCTTTTCAGGTTTTACAAAGTCTTGTCCCCTGGACTGAGGAGGTGGGGGTAATCGGTACACAGCAGGAGTAAGAGTTGCTCAGGGCAATGAAGGAGGAGAAAGAGGTGGTGACTGTAGTGGGGGTGGTGAAATTGGAAAAGCATGTGGAGAAAGATGTGACTGTGGGAAGTATCCAGATATTTCCAGATGCCCATGCACAGTGGGTCTGAGGGCCACAGCAGAGCCACCCTCCCATGGGACGTGACTCACCTGGAAGGAGGGCCAAGCACTGCCAGATGTGGAGGAAGCCGTCTGGGTCCCTCACACTAAGCCTGTCTAACACTGTCTTGATTGTGCTTCAGCATATGCTTCCAGTCAAGGGTGAAAAATGCAGGCACCAGCACATGCCAGAAGTCTTTCAAGCATAGCCTAGCAGTCAGCCTGCAGCCGTGCACCACTCTGATCTACACACACGCATGCACACCCCCACACATTCCCCCACACAAGGATATAAGAACCTGATTCACACGCACACCCCCACACGCACGCACACACGGAGCAGAGTTCCTCCCAGTCATCCAGTCAGCGTAGTGCAGACACGTCACCACACAGCAAGTCAAGGCTGGTTAAGCTGTGAAGCGGCTAAGAGGGACCCAGTCCAGACACCCAACCCTGGGGATAGCAACGCACAACACACTCATCCAGACACACATATGGCCCACCCCACCTACTAAAAATGGAAACCAAACATAGAAAGGTGAAAACGAGGAAGAAAAGAAGTGACTTGATGGTCTCTCAGTATTCAAAGGTTAGAGTGTCAAGTAGGATCTGAGCAAACACTAAATTGCTCAGAAAACACTAAATTAGTTGCCTGAGTCAGAAGACGTAGTTTAATTTACCTTTTAAAAATTTGCATTGCTTCAATTGATTAAATTATGGCACTACGAGTTTTATACAACTATATTTCAGAACAATCTACTTCAATGTACCTTCATAAGAAAAGACAAGAATTCCTCCTCATCAAGCATGACTCAGCAATTCAAATAAATCAGGAAAGCAACATGTTCAGAGAAAAATCATCCAGCTCCACTTAACCTGACAACTATCAACCCCTGAAAGAATTTATCTGATTTAGTAGCGATGAAGAGTCCCTGCAAAATGTTTGTAACTGTGTGTAAGCCTTGGAGGTTCCTCCGAGAGTGTAGAGACTTGCAGCTGGTGAGCAAACATCTCTTTCATACTGAAGAATCCCATCCAAATCCCCCCCACCTGCAGCTACACACACACACCCATACACAGATGGCTACCTGCAGCCTGTAAAAGTCCAAGAGCCCTGTGTAGGAATGTGCATGTTGCACAATGACCTCATTGTGCCATGATATGGCTTGTCTGAGCTTCACTCTGTGGCAAAGTCACACCTGTTCCACCTATGCCAAAGGGCTGACAAAGCCAAAGATACGTCAATCAGCATTCAGAGCACACAGAAATGAATAGCGCAGAATGAGAGACGCATGCATATACATGCAAAGACCCACTCACACTCAATGTGTCCCTGTTTCTGTCTACAGCAGAGTGGCTCTTAGACTATTGGTGTCTAAATAAGCTGGGACATAATGTTGTTTCACAGGTTTTGAAAACAATTATAAACACAACACAGCAAGGAAAACAGATAATTTGCCTCCTATGAAAACTGTTTTGCCAACATACAGTATAAAGTTCTATCTTTTCATTTTAATGTATACAATGTACGGCATGTTAAGCACAGGGACAAGATTTATATTCATTAATAGTTAGGAATATTTGCCTTCTGGGTGAAATCTCAGAGAAATTTCAATAAAATGCACTATGGCCATTACAGGTAAACACAATGTGACCTTCTATAAACCTTTGAATCCACATATCCTACTGTTCAATGTTTCAGTAGTTTTTGCTCAACTTGTGTTTGAGCCATGAATCAATCCAAAACATTTTCTGGTTTAGTCAGAATTAGTTTTCAAACAGTTCTCTTCATTACGATGTTCACATTCTGGCATCATGAGGCCAAGACGACATCAACAGCAGCTTGCTGTTTAGAGATTTCAAAGAGAATGTTCTCAGATGGAAGTGGCTGCTGGGCTTAGAGTGTCACAGAGTGTCATCAATAGGATGCAACAGAGATACAGTGAGACTAAAAGACTCAGAGAGGTATTGAAGTCCTCTGGACACATCCCACACCGATGACATACAGTGTCCTATAGAACCAGATGATGAATGCCACTCAACTAAGAAAAGTTAGTGTAACATCAGACCATTCAAAGCCGTTCACATCAGCATGGTCTATGGAGGGATTATCTGTAGTTATTGATAGGCTGATTAATTCTGTTAATACATTAATAACCATAATATTTACTCTGGTAAGTAATATTAAACACTAGCCGTCGAGCAAAAGAGGCTGATAATGACCTGATCATGATTATAAGAGGAGCCTGTTGCCAGCCCTCCAGTGTCTGAGTATTTGCCTTCAATGGTATTTCAACCAGCCTTTGTGTGTTCTGAAACTCTGTGTTTTTCTTTGGTGACCATATACTTGACTGTTGTGGTTTCCTTTAAAAGTGTTTTTCTCCACAGCGATATTGACAGAAAAATACTAATATGGGAGCACGGCTGGAAAGGGGAGTAAAAAACAGTAGTGTCCTGGCTAAAACTGTAAACTTCACAAGGATATTTTTGCCTGGTTTTTGGAGCCACAGACTTGAACCATGCGCGTGAGCCAGAACGGACTGTTGAATCAGAGTTGGAGCAGTTTTATCCATGGTGAGGTGAGTAACCGATTCCTCGTGGTTGATGATGCTATTCTAGCCATCATCATTCCCGATGATGGCGGGAATAGCAGACTGCTATTTTGTGAACATATGCTAACTAAGCTAACAGACTGCTTTGTGCCTGTAAGAGACTGAATACATGAAGTTGGTAAATTAATTTGCCAGCCCTGTTTGTAACTTTTTAAATAAATATATATATATATATGTGTGTGTGTGTAGGCGTGGGTGTGTGTGTGTGTGTGTGTGTGTGTAGTTCTGTGAATGTGAGGTTTCACTAAGTGTGCTAAGTTTCCTTGTACACATCTATTTGGGTTGTGGGATTTATTTGTTGTAGCACTTGATATGATTAATACCCAATTAACGAGTGGAATACATTCTTGTACTATGGTTCTACTGGGCTGAAAGTAAACAGTTCTTTGTTCTTGGTGCATTGCCCTTGGTTTATTTACTGACCAGTATGGTTTATTAAACTGGTACATTATTCAATCTTACCATTTTTCCTTCCTTATAAGTGCATAAGGTTAAAACCACTGTTGGTCTGGACTGATCATAAGAATCTATCTTATCTGCAATCTGCCAAGTGCCTCAACTCTCATCAGTGCCTCTGGTCCTTGTTTTTCTCCCAGTTTAATCTCTCCATTTCATACCGTCCAGGTTCTAAGAATCTCAAACTTGATGTCCTTTCCAGACTGTATATGAAAAGATTCCAGTTCCCATCAACCACCCAGCTGCACCGTTGCTTCCATTACATGGGAGACTGAAAAAGTCGTCAACCAACCCCTACAAACAGAACCTGATCCTGAGACTGGCCCATGCAACAGAACTTACATCCCCACCTCAGCCAGAGCCCGTCTTATTCACTAGTTTCACTCAGCGAAATTTTCAGCACATCCAGGAATAAGGCGCACCACCACACTAATTAACCATCATTTCTGGTGACCAACCATTCAGCAATACGTCAGAGAATATGTCCTTGCCTGTCCCATCTGTGCCCACAATAAATCATCACATCAACCTCCAGCTGGGCTTCTTCAGCTACTTTCCATTTCCAAACACCGTAAAAGAATCCAGGGAGCTGCTGATCCAATGGATGGTGGATGATCAAATGCACTGCAATCTATCAGCTTCATCTGCCTGGGTATTAGACAAGCCTGCTGCCAGTCTTCCGGTGCCTGAGTATTTGCCTTCAATGGTACTTCAAGCCATCTGCGTTTGTGTCCTCTGAGACTCTTTGGCCCCTTTTGGTGACCATATACTTGTGGTTTCCCTTAAAGGTGTTTTTTTCCATGGCTTTCTGAATTAAGTTCCGTGTGTCTGTCTGGCATCTTCTCATGCTCTCAAGACCTTCAATAAAGTGTCTTTGCTCAAGTTCCATGACTGGCATCGTTTCATTCCTCCTGCTTCACATCGGCTCAATGAAAACCTGTCCACCCTCCATCTATTACACCTTCATGATCACTCCAAGAACTATCAGCTCTTGGCTTCAGCATTTCCCCACACAAAAACCCAAGCCCAAGACCCACTCTCCTCCCCTTGGTGGACCCATTTCATCATCAGTAAGAACTACATTGAACTGTACATTCCTAATCTCATCCTCCAAACCTGCTGAAGTTACTCACCACCTCTTTGTTTCTAGTGTCCTGTCAATGATGCACAATCCATTGTTCTTTATTGTAAAATAAACTTTATTCACTTTTTCCAACTGTCTCCTGAGAGGTTTCTGAATGTGGGCACAAAGCATTCCCGAAACATAACAGAAAGTTGTCTGTATGAGTGGCTCTAGAGACTGACAAATAATCCATCATAGCTCTCTAAAGGATATTCTCAGTGGCAGATTAACAACCTGAATATGGGCCCACCCAGAGCCAAGACTAAACACTCCTGGAGAAGCACATAGGAACGGAGGAATCAAATAAGTCCAACAGGCAATGGCTAGCGAACCGAAGGGTTGACCACAGTTACTTCAAAATTCCGAAACTCATAGTGGCAGAAATCTTTTAAGTACAAAAGGTTAAACTGGACCTGGCCTTGATATGATCCACTGCTACCAGCTAAAGAGCATGTCCACTCTTCATAAATGCCTAACAGTACAGATGAACTAGCTGATGATGCTCATCCAGGATGGGTGACCCAACTTCACTATATCTTGATCAAACCTACTTTGTTAGGTTCACATGTAAAGTTCTAATTATAATGAATATTCTTCGGAATGTACTTCAGCCTACAAATTATCAGGTGCTGACTCTTGAATATAAAATTGTGATAAATAGAGTAGAAAATGTTCTTCTAAACATCTAAACTCCATTGGTCTTACACTTGCCCAGATATTCATTATCTCATTTTTTCTGGTGCTAAGACATGTCACAGTCATTTTCTGGAGCCACCACAAAGTCATTAAGACAGTTCCAGAGTGTTATACGATCCAGTAGTTCATTGGTCGGGCAGGTCTCTAGTGCCGGAAGAGCATTTCCAGTAAGCCTCATATACTCTTGTGATAAAGGCTTCACTGGAGGGCCAAAGTGATATTTCAGTTGGAAATGACCGCTGCTTGTCACATTATCACAACCACTTTAGGAAGAATCAATCAATATCCATTTTGAGAAGCTCCATCAGGGAAAGCTGGTGATGCTGATGCTGCTTCAGATCATTAAACAATGAAAGGAGAAAAAAAAAAGCTCTTCAATTTGATTCATTTTGTGTGAATACTGAATTCAATACATTTTAAAGGTTAACTTTTGTTAATGCTATCTATTTCAGATAACTAATTACATTCTACTTATAGCTGACTTTAAATAGTTGTCCCACCATGTCAGTTAGCTTAAACTCTCATTTTAATAAAAATAGTGAAACGGGGCGTGCCGTGGTGGCGTAGGCCGTAGGGGATAGCACGACCCATGTTTGGAGGCCTTGAGTCCTCGACGCGGCCGTCGCGGGTTTGATTCCTGGACCCGGCGATTTGCCGCATGTCTTTCCCCTTTCCTGTCAGCCTACTGTCATAAGGGACACTAGAGCCCACAAAAGACCCCCTGGAGGGGAGGAAAAAAATAGTGAAATATAATGAAGTATATTTTTGAGGAGATAGACAGATATTAGTCAAATTTAGAGAGTTATTGAGTCAAACTTTGAAGACCGGTTGGAGGGACAAAGCCAATAGATAAAGTCCCCCCTGGTATCCTGTATCATGTTGTAACATTTGCTTGTTTCACATTGATATCTTGTTTGGGTTCTGGCCATATTCTCTCTTTGTGTCTCTGAAATCTTTCTTGGGCATTTAGGAATACCAAATCCATAGATAAACTTATTTTTCAAACGCAACATCTTTTGTGCTGTGACCCATTTTTCAGATTATTCACAAAAAACCCTTTTGTGTGTCCAGACACTACATTACTTATCGCACGAAGGCCCCAGCTTAGGTGTGTTATTAAGACATAAAGATATAACCTGTTTTCAGACACTACAGTAATGCATCAGTTTATCCAATCTCATAGTGAAATTCTGTTTTCAATACATAAACCAAAAAAGTTTGAATGTTCTGTGATATCTTTTGTGAAATAGTATGTTCTTTGAAGTCAAACCTTGAAGTTTAAGATAATTTTCTGTCAAACTAGATCAGTTTCCAGTTGCAAGACAAAATAACTACATGGATTTGCTAACTATGGTGTATATAAGCCAGATAGTTACTAGGACAAATTGAATAAGTAATTATCCAATTACTTATTCAATTAAGTAATTGAATTGTGTGTTACATTATATAAAGTGTAACACATGAAAGGTTTTACATTTTATATAACACCTTTCACAAGGTGCTCTAAGAGGACAGGGCAAAAAAAAAAATTTAAAACAATAATTTAAAAGAATACAATATTCTGATCTGATTCAAATGCACGTTAGAATAAGAATGTCTTTGTTTGTTTGTTTTTTTTTGAAGGAGTCCAGACTTTAAAGACTGGAGGCTCATTTCTACAGCTGAGGTATACGTAGTAGTGCAGAAGGAACAATTTCCTCAAGCTTTCTGTCTGGTCATTGGCAGAATGATTACATTTTGGTGTGAGTGCCTGAATGCTTGAGTTGGAGTATCTGGCTTTACCAGATAAGTAAAATTAGAAGGATCTTGACCATGAAGGGCCCTGAAAGTTAAAGTTAAGATTATGAAACAGCCAAACAAATAATAAAATAGGTGTGGACCACTGGGATGTACTGTAGATTGTCATGGTGGCACATCGTAAAAAAAGCTAGGGGTAAGCCTTTGAGGGCCATGTTTATTTGGATAAAATCTATCTGGATTTGAGAGAGCATGGATCACTTACTGTTGGAATCAGACCAGAGATAAAAACACATATTCCACTGCGTCTAGGAAAATCAAAAATCTGTCTAAAAGGGCTCTGTGTGATGAAAGAATCCCACATGGCCCAACTGCCCAAGTGATCACTCCAAATTTCTGACAGCAAATCTGGAAGAATTTCCAGAATAACAGGGAAGGCAGCTGCTGGAAATGATGGCAGTAATAAATCTGAGAGTTCAAATTATGGAGTCACCAACCAATTAAAAAAATAAAAGGGCCCTTGCATTTGTTGTCTTGAAAGCATAGTAATCCCAGTCTGCCCGTCTGTCTTGGTTATGTAAATGGGTTTTTGAAATTTGGTGGGCTTTAAAACCAAAACTAGACAAAAGTATTAGTCTAATGATTTTTAAAAAGGCATTTGTTAAGAAATATAGGAAGAAAATTTAGGCAAGAAGAGTATTTATGTGGCCCATAATTGAGAGTGAGTGTCCTCCATTTTCTAGCCTCCTTCCTGAACTTGTCCACTTTTACTAAAAGGTTCATTTTGAAAATTTGTTTGAGTTTGTTGATAGGAATGTCATGGAACGGTGCGGTGTAGGGGATGGTGAGGCAGACGCAGCAGACCCAGGTAAGGTAAATGGTGAATTTAATGATGAAAGCTCAGTCCAAACAACGAGCAGTAGGCACATGGACACACTGACAACGAACGGACTAGACATTGACGAGGACCCGACGAGGAACAAGGAACACAGGTGGAGTTAAATACATGGGAGGGTAATGACAGAACGACACACACCTGGGAACAATCAAGGGGAGGACAGGACAACGAAGAGACTCAAGGACACAAAAAACTCTAAATGAACACAGAAAACACAGATCCTGACAAGGAAGACTCCAAGAAATGTCAGTTTATCAGTTATCTTAAATGACAAAAGTAAGGCTCACACGAAAGCCACTCTTCACCAATGAATATTATAACCTGAAATTGCATAAAATAAGATCTAGGAGGACTGGACTTTTTTGCACATATTTAACATTTATTTTATTTCTTATAACAAGCTTCACAGTACATCTCCATTTTTTCAGTCAGAGCCGGTCCGCATTTCTATGTGGTCCTAAAGCAGACATGATTTTCAAAGAGACCTTAGTCATGTCAGATTAGACAAATTTTTACACAAATACTTGTGGAAGATTCATAAGCAATGGATGAAACAATCCTGTCAGATGTGACTGCTGTTTACCAATTGTACATTCATACCATTGTTCTGCCTAGCAGGGTCAAATCTCTTCCTCTTTTTTTCAAGCAGAAAAACACACTGTACATTTACAACATACATTCTATTACTAGAAATCTAAATCAGATTTAAACCTGAAGAACCTGGTGTGACACTGTGTACTATGTGAGGGCAAAAAACAACAATCTATTCACAAAGATACATGTACATAGAGTGATTGAAACTATGCAGACAACTACAAGGCCATGCATGCAGGGAAGGACAACCAAGAACTTCAAAGTTGAAAAATTGACTGAAAATCCTAGGAGCAGAAACTAATAAAAATACCTAATAGAAAATCAGAAATCTTAACATCGGTCAAATAAAAGGTCACATATAGTTTTAGTAAAACTAACACAACTATTTAAATTTATAAGTATGTTACAGACATATTCATCTCCTTAGAAAGTACACTTAGTCATTTATACTAGTTTAGTTTTTAGTTTTTAGATCGAACCTATTTCTTAGGTTGATCAAATGTTGCTGCAGAAGTAGAAAGAGAAGTAAAAATAAATAGTTTTGTTTGGTGACGAGCTGAAGTGATTCATCAGACCATTTAGGGTAAACCATAAGGCAACCATCAGTCACTCTACCTTGCCAGTATCTCTGTGACGAAATACTGGCTTTTGTTTCTTGTCTGTCTGACCAACAACACTACCACTCACCCCCACCCCCTCCACACACAAACACACACACACACAGACAAACACATCATGATCTGGAACTGGATTCTCTTCATCCCATCCTCCCTTGCTGTTTTCCCTTGTGTGCCATCTCCGCACATCATCAATACCCCTCGACTCCCCTGTGCCCCTCTACATACCCTACTCATATACATACACACACACACGCACACACCCACACACACAAACCGCCCTTTAACCCCAACAGCACCAGTCTGGAACCCCTCACTTCAAAAGCCTGCTAGCTTAACATGTCATTGATTACAGCCGAAGGACTCTACTGCTAGAGGTACAACAGTGGGGGCGGTGAGGTTGTGTGCTGGGGGTGAAGCTTCACCACAGCTATCTATCACAACTAGGGAATGACAGATACTATCATAAAATAAAAAAAATATTTTTACACAACCACACATGCACATACGCACAAACATACAGAAACACACACACTGACAAACAGAAATGTGGCAGGATACCCAAAGGTTCTGTGTCCTTTTGATCAGAACATATGTGATGGCACTATTGGAAAAGTTCAGGAGCTGCATTCTTTCCTACATTGTAATAAAACTTTTTAATTGCTGTTTTCTGATTACCTTTCATACCTCTGTGGGTCAATTGAAAAGTATTAAAAAGCATCAGATTAGTTGAAAAGCTGAATCAGGAAACAAACATATATAGCACATATAGACTTAAGGAGAAAAAGTTATAGAGAATCTAACTCAGGAAAACCTAAACTCCTCCTTAAATACACTGCTCAAAAAAATAAAGTGAACACTCAAATAACACATCCTAGATCTGAAAGAAATATTCTCATTGAATACTTTGTTCTGTAGAAAATTGAATGTGCTGACAACAAAATCACACAAAAATCATCAATGGAAATCAAATTTATTAACCAATGGAGGCCTGGATTTGGAGCCACACACAAAATTAAAGTGAAATAACACTACACGCTGATCCAACTTTAATGTAATGTCCTTAAAACAAGTCAAAATGAGGCTCAGTATTGTGTGTGGCCTCCACGTGTCTGTGTGACCTCCCTACAATGCCTGGGCATGCTCCTGACGAGGTGGCGGATGGTCTCCTGAGGGATCTCCTCCCAGACCTGGACTAAAGCATCCGCCAACTCCTGGACAGTCTGTGGTGCAACGTGACGTTGGTGGATGGAGCGAGACATGATGTCCCAGATGTGCTCAATCTGATTCAGGTCTGGGGAACGGGCTGGCCAGTCCATAGCTTCAATGCCTTCAAAGTGCAGGAACTGCTGACACACTCAAGCCACATGAGGTCTAGCATTGTCCTGCATTAGGAGGAACCCAGGGCCAACCGCACCAGCATATAGTCTCACAAGGGGTCTGAGGATCTCATCTCGGTACCTAATGGCAGTCAGGCTACCTCTGGTGAGCACATGGAGGGCTGTGCGGCCCTCCAAAGAAATGCCACCCCACACCATTACTGACCCACTGCCAAACCGGTCATGCTGAAGGATGTTGCAGGCAGCAGACCGCTCTCCACGGCATCTCCAGACTCTGTCACGTCTGTCACATATGCTCAGTGTGAACCTGCTTTCATCTGTGAAGAGCACAAGGCGCCAGTGGCGAATTTGCCAATCCTGGTGTTCTCTGGCAAATGCTAAGCGTCCTGCACGGTGTTGGGCTGTGAGCACAACCCCCATTTGTGGACGTCGGGCCCTCATACCATCCTCATGGAGTCGGTTTCTAACCGTTTGTGCAGACACATGCACATTTGTGGCCTGCTGGAGGTCATTTTACAGAGCTCTGGCAGTGCTCCTCCTGTTCCTTCTTGCACAAAGGCGGAGGTAGCGGTCCTGCTGCTGGGTTGTTGCCCTCCTACGGCCTCCTCCACGTCTCCTGGTGTACTGGCCTGTCTCCTGGTAGCGCCTCCAGCCTCCGGACACTACGCTGACAGACACAGCAAACCTTCTTGCCACAGCTCGCATTGATGTGCCATCCTGGATGAGCTGCACTACCTGAGCCACTTGTGTGGGTTGTGGAGTCCGTCTCATGCTACCACGAGTGTGAAAGCACCACCAACATTCAAAACTGACCAAAACATCAGCCAGACAGCATAGGTACTGAGAAGTGGTCTGTGGTCCCAACTGCAGAACCACTCCTTTATTGAGTGTGTCTTGCTAATTGCCAATAATTTCCACCTGTTGTCTATTCCATTTGCACAACAGCAACAACAGCAGGTGAAATTGATTGTCAATCAGTGTTGCTTCCTAAGTGGACAGTTTGATTTCACAGAAGTTTGATTTACTTGGAGTTATATTGTGTTGTTTAAGTGTTCCCTTTATTTTTTTTGAGCAGTGTAGTAGAAGACCAATGTAAAGACTCCTTTACAGTAGTAGAAGTAGAAGACTCCGCCTGCACCATACTCTTCTGAAGAGGTGCTCCTTCTTCTGGTAGTGATAATAGTAACCGCTCCTGGCCGCTGCCCCACAGTCAGTCTGGGAGCAATTGATTGGCTCTGTGTATTTCAGTGATGGCAAAATTTCCTTCCTGTGTACCTCTTGAAGTAGCCAAGAGTAGAACTCAGCTTCAAAAAGCCCCAAAATGCATATATTTTGACTGTAGCTGGCAGTCCTCATCCAGGAGGCTGGAGCATACATTCTTAAGTCACTCTGGCTTAGATCTTTTCCGGTGAAATTATTGTGCAAATGACACTGTGTTTTGCAGAAAGAACCACACGCAAAAAATTGGAAAAAATTGCTTCTATGCCGAAAAAGACTTGGTATTGGTAAACTACAAGGCTATAGGTGGTTACATCTTCATGGCCTTGAAAGAGATTTTGTTGTTTCTCAGGAAGCATTGATGATGGTCATCAAGATTTGATGACCATCATCAATGATCTAGATGGAGTGGAACTCTGGCTTGCATGACATCTCCGGCATCATCAGTACAATAGCAGAGGGTCAAACGCACTGTGGATTAAATATATTTATGATCAACTAAAGCTGGATGGCGTTGCAGTTAATGGTTGTATTGACTGATTTATTCTTCACATAATGTGGATGGAAATGTATTAACAGGTACCCAAGAGTAATTGCAGACTACTTCATAGACACAGTGACACACTGGAGGCTGTCCACAGCAGGTCCAAGCCGACAAAGGATCAGGAAATGTACATGTCAGAGAAATGCAACTGTTTCTGTGGAGGAATCATCAGGATCATTATGCGTGATAAAGAAGCTTCATTTAGGGATGCAGCACGGCCAATTAATGGATAGAGTCATTGGGGGTCAGTGGGGATTCTTGCCTAACAAGGATGTTTTTCAAACCCTCAGAGAGGGCGAAGACAGGCAACTTCTTGGATAAAAACCTGATGCAGTTTTGCCTTGTCCAAGTATAACAGCAATAAAATGAGATGTATGGTTATTTACAGTGGACTGTTTATGAATTAAACTGACATAATTTACAGCATTTTCCACAGGTGTAAGTAATCCAATATTAATTTCCAGTCACACAATCTTCAAACATTTTGTTGATGTAAAAGTAAGAAGTATGACATGAGAGAAAAACATAAGACTGGCTTTTTCATGTAGAGTTTGATAAAATACATAATCATTTTTAGTGTTTGTAGTGACCCTGTTGACAGCAACAATTTTAACTGAATATTTATTTTCATGAAGGATGAATTGGATGAGGCTGTGTGAGGGACTGAGCTGGTAAAACATGAGGACACAGCAGTAGTTGTTCAAAGAAAATTGGTTTTATTCCCAAAGTAACAAAATTCAAACAATTATTGCAGGGCCTTTAAAAGCGGTCAAAAAAAGAAAACTAGACTCAAGCTATGTTAAATCATGATTTATCTTAGGAAACCCTCATAAGTGCTCAAAGAGCTGAAATACTGGCTAATCAGACCAGACAGACAGAAGGGAGAAGGCAGAAGGGAAACATCTACTCACAAATTTAACAAAAAGTAACTAAGACACACACAGTTAGTTTAAGAATTAAGTGAAATAACTAATAAGCATAAGCTTAATAAAATCAGCAAATCAGAAAAGACGAAGAACTTATGGAAGAATTAGAATAAAAGACTCTACCGTCTTTCCCTCCACGTGGAGCTCCACATAAAAACATGAAACACCAATTAAGACCAAGGCCTGCCTACAGGACGGGTGGAAGACATCCTGATTCCACACTCATCATGCTACAACTACAGCTGTTTGCGGGGTCTGATTAAACTGTTTGTTAGTTTTTCACTCTACTTAAGGATATAAAAGCGCCATTGGAGGCAGATACAGGAGAAGAACTATTGAACTATTACAACACGGGATCCTTGAAAATCTTTAAAGTGTTATAATATTACACACACACCTTTTTTTATTATTAAACCAGCATTTGTTTTGCTTGACGAGTGTGTTTATATGAATTACACATAGTCCTTCTTATAAACATGAAGAGCTACATGTCCTTAATAAATGCACATAATTGTGAGAATAACAGTTTTATTATTTAAAAGTGAAAGCATTCTGACTGCAAACCTTGATATCTCAGCTCCTGATAACACAGTGTCCACTCAGTTGTTGCTCTCTAGAATGGAACTGAACTCACTGTGGAAGTCATGCTATTCTAAGAGCATCCCACATGAATGTCCAATTGAAATTATTTAGAAACTAGTCTGAGCTGTAAACACAACCTTAATAAAACCACATAAGAAATTAGAGCCAGTGCAGAACCTCAAAATCTTCAAAGCTTTTCTTCATTAAGTTCATTTAATGGGTCCTTCGGTGACAGATGAGTGCTACAGCAGATCCTTCCTCCCAGCAGCCATAAGACTTTCCCAACAAATTCAATAGGTTTATATATCTCTGCTATCATTTGTAATTGCCCTATTTGTGCAAAAACAAGGTTGAGAATGTAAGATCAAGAACAGACATGGAATGAAAGTTGGACATATACTGACACAACTTTAGATAAACTGGAGGATCGTCTGTGGCTGGAAAGAGCTTAAATTGCAGATGGCACAGGTGAGTGAGTCTGGCAGGGACAGGTGGGCTGCAAATGCTGCATTGCTTGGTAAGTGTAGGTGAATGATAAGAACAGGGAAGAAGAAGCAGAATGAAAACAACATTTTTAGAATATCTCCATTTATTGACAAGTGGATTAACTATTTGGATTTTAAAAAACCTGTTGATCAAGGACATTGATGCTTTTGTATATGTTTCAATGGCTGTCATCCTTTCTGTCCTTCAATCCCTCCTAGACACACAGATATTCATTTCTGATCTGAATCTTGATCAGTAATTTTTTGTATTAATTCCTATGTAGGAATACTTGCGGAAGAGGTCAGGATATAATAGTTGTGTAAAGGTTAGAGCCTTTAGCATTTTCATCACATTCTAGAGAAACGTAGTAGCTATTTTAACACACATACACAGTCTGATTATATGTGAGACAATTTCAACATTTCCATTGAGCTATCTTCAGTCTCACATTAAGCTATCAAACTTGAGCTTATTAAGAAGTCTTTCTGTATGCTACAGAGGCATGGTAGTTAGAACAGTCTCCAGCTTGATTTAGATGCCATGTCTTCACAGAAATATTACTTACTTAAATCACAGCTTGATGAATTTATCTAAGAATGAAAAGTCCATAGATTGTTCTTCATGTTTGTCATTCTACTAGGATTTGTGTTTTGAATTCACACTTTTAGAAAATATTGCTAATTAAATGTACGTTGAGAAGTTTGAGGTAAACATTTCTGTGTATTTAATGCAAAACATGTTATAGAATGATCACATTGAAAATGAACTCTTTGCATATTGGCTGGATGGTTTTCATTGAATATATGAGATGAGGGAACAAGATAATTGATGTGCTCAGTGAAGCAACCTTTCCGCACTGAATGCTTCTAAAGCACATTCACTCTATGAACAGATGCATGAATGAATTCCACATGAGCAGTAGGGTCAGTGCTGGCATTAATGAATAACAAAATCAGTGACTCAAGCATCAGACTTTTAATAATGTGCAACACATGAGTGTGTGGGTGTTGTTCTAATTTTTATTTAAAATATCTTTTCTGTTCAATTAGAAGTCATAGATATTTTAATATTAAGAACTACTCATATTAATATGAAGTAAGACTGTAACATAAAAAACAAAAGGAGACACTGATTAATAGATCTGAATTTAGAAGCTGTTTGGATTCTAAAGCATAAAAGGCTTAAGCCCATCCCAAAAACAGAAGAAAGTTTTTATAATTTTTATTTTGTTACAAATAAAAGTAACATATTGTATCACATCCAGTCCATAAGCTGTGGTTTTAAATGATGAGTATTGAGCATAAGAAATTTACTGATCAGTTATTGGTCAATATCCAAAAAGTGTGAGGAGAGTAGAGAGGAAATATTACATGAAGGTTGGCTTAATGACTTGGAGTGGGGGGAATGTGGCAAAGGGGAAAGTTTGTAAAAAACAAAACTGTGTTGTTGAAACTTTAAAGTCATCATGTTTACGCTACGTTGTTGTTTTGAACTACTGTGGTTATTTCAAAGTGAAATTTGCAGTACACTTTGCTTTGCAGTGAGTTTGGTTTACATGTGCACCACACATAAAACCTAAAATTCAGAATTCAGTGTTCATAGAATGTAAAAGTTGTTAAGAAGTTTAATAAGGTAATTTCATGGTGTCACACCCTGATCAGCTAATTAATGAAGAACACCTGCAAACGTTTCCTGAGCCTTTAAATGGTCTCAGTCTGGATCAGTAAGAACAAATCTGGCAAAGACTGCTGACTGGACAGATGTCCAAAAGACACTCCGAATGCCATATTGAGCAAAACTACAAAAATTCAAGGCTTGAAATATTTCACTTTACATGTGTAATGAATCTATACAAATATGAGCTTCACTTTATAAGAAAAAGAAAACTTTTTCATAATTTTTTTTATTAAACCGTTCAATTTTTTATATGCATCTGTAACTGGTTATTGTCAAATATTTTGAGGGCTGAACAGAAGGCTAAGTAATATTATAGAATAAATAGGAGCAATTGTGAAAATTTCAGCTCTGGAGTGCAGGGGGGAAGCAAATCAGTATTTTATTTTTGTTTTTTATTATTTCTTTTAAGCTAAACACAAGATTATGTTTATGATAAACAAAAATTGGTTTCAGTCTGTGGCTTCTTTTTACAAAAAAACAGGTTCTGCGGCATCATAGGTTGAATTCAGTATGGGGTTGCTTTTGTTGCCTTTTACCAAGCAACATCAGCAGAACTCCCTGATCAGCAGTGTGGACGTAGACATACGCATGGATGGACCATGTCCCTAGGCTAAGCCATGAGAGATGCTCATTTCTCCCTTTAGTCAAAGTGCTTCAGGTCAGTGAAATCAGAGAGGAGAGGAAGAGTCAAGCTGACCAGACCCTGAACAACTTTAGTCTCTGATTACATAGCTTTTCTCTCCGGAGTGTACACTTCTCCACTCTGGCATACTGATTAGGCCGATTCAGGCTTCTGTGATCACTGCAGCTTGTAGGCCTGACTTTAGCCTTGCCTCCCCGCACTAGTTCTATACTCCATCTCCCAGTCCATTCCTACAGAACCTTGGGTTATCGTCAGAAGTCTATTGCCCCTGCAAAGTCTCAGAAGAAATCAGTAAGGCTGGAATGGTGAGAAGGCCTGGGCTGAAGGAGGCCTTGGAGAGAGGAGAGGTGCTCTAGCTCTGCAGAAACTCCCCTCTTGGCTTTTTTTAGGGGGAGGGGAGCGGAAAGAAAATCAATAGGCAAGAACCAAGAGGCTTGTGATGGCATGGATAATCACATTTCTGCATTAATGTTTTAGATGCTGGGAGAACTCATCTGTCTAGCTGGTCTCTAGTCCTTGGTGCAGGGCTGCACAATAAGCAGCTAACATTTACAAACAAAGGATTCACTTATATGTTGCAGGCTCACACACGTTAAGCAAAAAAGAACATATATTAAGACCCTCCACACACCTTACATATGCACAATGTAAGAAAAACTAAACTTACAAAAATCACAAGTTCAAAATACTACAAAGCATAATGTAATCTATCCATAATTTATGGATCACCAAAGGTCTGTGACAATTACTTTGGCAAAAAGATTAAAAAGAACTTTAAAGGAAATTGGGCTGAAATAAATGCAAACTGGCACTTTATGTCACAGCTTCTATGTTGCTTTTCTATGATATTATCACACATAAATCAGGCTCTGGCAGACGGGCACATGCATCCCTTCTTGGGACCTCAATCATGGGGTCACCACCACCTCCCCTCCTCAAACTACAGAATTTGATGCATCACACACACACACAAAACAACCACTTCTTTAATACACCACACTGGTGAAAAATAAGTAATCCAATGATGTAACAACATGGCATAGCTGCACTCATACACTATGTCTGCTCTCTACGGCATTCTCAACAGCCGTAATACCCGAGGTCAAGCGTCTCCTCACCGGAGACTTTAACTTTGCAGTATATGACATGCGCCTTTTATAAATAATAAAGATGGAACACATATACAAGCAAGAGTGAAAGTGTAATGTTTGATCATTACCCCTTCAAAATAGGGGTAAGTTAAAATATTTTTCTTACTACAAATTTACGTAGCAAAAAAATTCCAAGGAAGGGATTATAAGTAATTAGTATAAGAAAACACTGTGGCAAACTTTAGCATAACAACTTCAGAAGTATTGAAATCTCCAGAGAAGAATATTATATTTTGTTAGACAGCTGCCACAAATAGACAATAGGTAGCGGAAAACGACAGAGTAACTTGCCAAGATCAGAAGGCGGTTAGCGGGTAAAACAGAGCTATGCTGCTCCAAAAACTCTGGAGCACATTTCAAAGAATCCTCATTTTGGATGAAATGAGTGGATAGATGAGGTTATGAGGACTACTTTCTCACCTAAACACTTTTTATGACAAATTAATAGTGTACTCACCTCCATTTAACTCTTATACTTTTTGTTTTTGCTGAATGTCTGGTCTGATATGACTTGTTTTTTTGTTTGACTCCCCCTACTGGTCTGAAGCACTTCCGTTTTATGGAGCGAGTTTGCTGTTGTTTTTGCTGTTTGCAACACTTCTCCCTCTTGCTTCTTTTCTTGTGTTTGCAGCATTTTATTTGTGTTTGCAGTATTTTGATTGTGGTTGCAGCAGTTTTGTTTTCATTTGTTTATTGTTTTTGTGTGTTTTGGAGTTTGCATCATACACCTGTTTGCATCTCGTTTCGATGTTTGTTGCATGTTTGCAACTGTGGCCACCATACACTTTCTATCTAAAACTCACATTTGCCAAATGCCTGTGAAATATCATGTTTCTCACATATGAAAAAAGTAAAATGTCCGTTTTATTTGGGCAAAACTGACAAAAAACCACCATAAACTGGAAATTATACAAATTATTTACAGAGTCAGATGCAGTATTTTGGGTTCACTCACACACACTCATGACATCCATGTACTGAGTCTTGATTTTCACACTTATATTTTGGTACCTATGCAGCACATTGCCATTTCTAAACAATCACATTGAAAAATGTGTGGGCTATTTATATTATTTTATTTATTAGAATAGTTGAATCCTTTATGAAGTGAGCTGGGATCATCTGGTAAGGGTCAGTGAAAAGGACAGTATTAGATGAGTGGTGAGCAAAGGGAGGGGGTCAGCAGCTCTGTACATGTGCTTGGTGTCATCTGACTTTCTGGCTGGCTTGCTGATCTCCTCTGATTTACAGTATATGACATGCGCCTTGAAGCCCAACCCCTAACAGAGGCAACATCAATTACCTAAACTCCCCCCACCCTTGTTGACACATAGCCAAGGCCCTTAGCGTGTAGGTAAAAAAAATGGATAAGCTCCTCTCTCTTCCCTCCTTCACTCAGGTGGAATGAGTGGATTGAAGAACACTGGAAGTGAAACAGAAGATTATTGGAGTAAAGAAACATTTTCCTGCCTTCCCAAGCTTAATTGGTACTTCACATCCTGTTGCCGACAACAGGACCAGCTGTTGCTGTGTTAGTGAATGCATTCCTGGGCTTGGCAAGGAATGCATTCACGTTGGCACATTAAGCTTAATGTACCAATGCTTAATGCAAAACATAAAATCTTACCAAGCATTTTTGTCTAGTTTCTAGTGCAACTATCCTGGTATGATAGGATAAAACAAAATTAACTGAAAGTAACTGTTCTGCAAGAACTAGGAGATTGCTTTAAGTCAATAATTCCTTGATATTGATGAAAAAGTACTTGTTGTATTGGTAGATTATTTCACCTAAGATATTTTCCCAAGCACAGCTAAATGACTTTATGCCAAAAGTAAGTAAGCAAGACATGGGAAATGTTTCCCATATGAAGTATTTATGTTAAGTTTTCCTAAGACCACCCAGCACTGAGACTACATTGTAGAGCTTTTGAACAACATACATCAATGTTCCCAGGACCAGAATTAAACAGGGTGATGTGGCATTTAGTTCACACACTCCTGAGATCTGGAACAAACTATCTGAAAACCTGAGGTGTGCAGAAACTGTTTTCTCTTTAAAATCAGGACTAAAAACATTGGTGTTTTATACAGCTTTTGATCAAACTATGTGAGTAATTACCTTTTTGAAACATTTTTTTCTTTTATGGATTTAATATCTGTATTTTAACACCAATTTGTTTTTTGTATTGCTCTTGTGCTTCTGCTTTGTTGTTTTGTTCTGTCTTTTCTTTGGTTTCAGTAAAGCACATCTGTCTCAATGGTGGAATTTAAATAAAATTACATTGCGTTGCCTTTATTTATACTCAATTTTATTCCTACTTTATTATTTCCTAATGTTAGACAAAAGTAATAAACAAAAGCAAGTTGTGTCAACAAGAGGTGAGCAACTGAATGTAGTTGCAATAAAGAAACTACCGTACATGGTTGCTGGTCTCTCTTCTGTACATTAGGACAGCAATTGGCATAGCTCAGCCATATGTTTAGTCTTAGTTGCTGCAAAAACACAAGCTGCACAGCCTGCCCTGTTTGAGCTCATAAGTCACATTTTGGTTCTGACCTATAGGTGCCAGAAATGACAGGCTCAGGAAGGGGGGAACTTCCTCTGAGATTTAGGGAGAGCACAGGGGTTCTATGGAGGTTTGACTCTGGCAGAAACTGTGCGTGAGTTCTGTTAATGTGTACTGTTCAACACTTGTCTCTCTTAGTGTACATTAACATTTGCTGTTGGAGGAAAAACTCAAGGGAAACACATGAGAAACATATTCATGGGTGTCAGGAAATGTACCATTCAAGTTCTATAAATAGCTTTCTATTTAATAAAGGAATCAAATTCCAAAATGTTGCTTTGTGGAATTTTTTCACCAGCATCAAGAAAAATGGCTAATTTTCTTTGTTCAGAGCTGTTTGACTTATAAACTGGTTATGCATATACATATACATACGTTTATATATGTACCGGTATATATATTGTACTAAAGTGTACTATAGACACTTTAGTACATAAATAGTAGTAACTATCCTGTGAACACCTGGCTGTACTTTGGATCCTCGGTTTTTATCAGAATCAACTTTATTTGCCATGTTTGTGGCAACAAAAAACAACCACAAACTGTTTTGTGGCTGTTTATATATATATCTATATATACAGTGTATATATATATATAGATATAGCTTTATATATGTATATATATATACCAAAAGTGTTTTTTATAGCCTGAAACATGGCAAATAAAGTTGATTCTGATAAAACCAGAGGACCAAAAATACAACCAGATGTTCACAGGATAGTTACTACTATTTATGTACTAAAATGTCTCTCCACATTGTTTTACTAATAAAGATCTCTCCTAATAATTAAAACATGATGGAAAAAGAAAAAAGGAAGAACTCTGGAGTTAAAGGCAGCTTTCTAGGTAAGCAGGAGAAAGCCTCAAAGCAGAAGGATTACCTTAAAAGTGAAACAGGGATTCAAAAGTAAAGGAAATTAGTCACCAAGAAGTTAAAAAAATACTTGATTGGCATAGAAGATTATAGAATAGAATAGAATAGAATAGAATAGAATAGAATAGTCATGGTCTGAAGGGTGTATATTGCATAGTAACCAAACTTATTACACACCTACAACCTAACAGGTTTTCTTTTGTTTGTTTAGTTTTTTTTCAGAATTTGCAAAATTGCAAAAGATTGCAATTAGTTTGAATTCAAAAATGAGATGTAGAGTAGATAACCAGTGATGCATGACTTTCCAACCTCAAATATCAATAAATGCACACCTGACACTGTCATGTAAAAAGCAGCTTAATGACATTGGACAGATTGCCTGGTTACTCACCTGTGTCTGTAATGTCAGTCAAATATAAATCAACCACCTGTAGCCATCTAGGTCAATATGTAACCCCAAACCCCAGCGAGGCATGCTGTGGCAAAAGCTACAAACATATGTAAAGTTTACAGAGGTAGAACACAAACACTTCTGAATGTTTTTTCCAACTTTATAATGCCAGTGTAACCACTACTTAACCGAATGAGCAGTGAGCTCAGTAATAATGTTACTTGTGCTCTAGGAACACACAGGACAATGATAAGCAAATATGTTTTAACAACACCAGTTACCAACCAATAAATGAAAAAAAATGTATTGTCCACTCTTATAAAAATAAAATTAATGTTCAAAGTCTGTGGTTTTCTGGCCTTTTACCTTAAAAACTCATTTAATTTTTATTTCAAGAAAAATACATAATCCAGTTAGTCCTTCAGTACAACAATTCAGTCAGTCAGCTCAGTCAATGTGCACATAATTTGTCAGTTTTGAAAACATTCATGAATGGTTTGTGGGATGAAAGAATTTAAGAATTTAGTCGGGACAAATTTTGCAGTGCTGCTTTTCAGAAATGGAGTAGAAAGCCTTGAGCTGCAGTAAATCATGCTGTGATTAGAAGAGCTCCATTTTACTCATTTCTCCAGCCACCGGACAGAAACACAGCCGTGAAGCCAGCAGAGAAGAGATAAGCTGATAAGAACATGAGCTGGAGGAAAGAGGAGACAGAGGAGTACAACATAAACACAGAGGTGGTGCTTATCTGATGTAGTAACAGTTGGTAATGGCTCTGGCCACGTTCATGTTGCAATACCATATAGTGATGGGGGAGAGGGGTTAGTTGGAGACTTATTTGAAGAAAATGGTGTTGGGGAGGGGCACCTGTAGGTTGTACCCTAACAGAATGACCCCTGACCTCTCTCACTGCCAGAACTGCTTGGGGTCTCCCAAACAACCGAGGGGACCATGAGCTTAACTAGTGTCTGTCAGGGCCCTCAGCAGTGTCAGATAGCTTAGGGCTTTTTCAGATGTATTTTTCAAAAGGGGAAAATCAATAAGTAAGGCTGGAGAGAGGCAGATGCAGAAACATGAGCTTGTGATATTTACTTTGCTGTTAGGCATATCATGTTCAGAGAACATGTAAAAAAAATGCTTCAAAAATATGTTTGGATGCAAGACATAAATAAGCCAATAATTGCACCTTAAGTCACCTTTTCTGCAACAATAAGGGACTCACTATTTTTTAACACTATTGAAATCCATATTTAGAACTCTGCAGGTGTTAATCTCCAAAACGTCTTTTAACTTGTCCCAAATGAATACTTTCTGAAATGTATGGATTCAGCCTGTAACTGAATAAAATCTAAATGTATTAACTAAGGCTGGATTTATGCTGACTTTGTTTATGTTCAACCAATCATATGAAATGTGGAATAAAATTTTTGTTTTTGTGCTGCATGCTGGAACGTATAACGAAGAATTGCTGCTGATTCTGTAATTCCTAACTTAACAAGTAAAATGTATTTGGGGCCTACGATGCACCAAGCATCAGTTCTTAATTTTTCACTTCAATTTTAATGTTGCTGTATTGTTGTTAATTTTATTTGATTTTCTGCCTGTTTTAAGTTATCGGTAGTGCATTGCATGTCTGAGTTTTGTTCTGGTCCTCTCAGCTGATGGAGTATGGGGGAATTTTACTGCCATAAGTCAAGAGCACACATTTTCAGCCCAAAATGAAGATTTCATTCCTCTTGTTTTCAAAACTTGTAATGCTTGTATTAAAAACTGCTCTCTTTCAAATATTCTCTGTGCTTTCTCAAACCTTTCTCCTCGCGCTCAAAACCTCTCTCTGACAGATCAAATCTCTGCTCTACAGAGCCCCCGAGGGGACATGGAGGATTTTTTTTTCTTTTGTGTTACCTCGCAGAACATTTGCATTCCCTGGCATAACTTTTGCGTTCTCTCGCAATACGTTTTGCTTTCCCTCACAATAATGTTCTGATTACCACTGGTTTTCTGCCATAATATAACGTTTCTGTAAAGTTTTTCCATGTATGTTAATATCTCATTTGTGAGATATCAGAAGTTTTATCTATTTTTCTGTAAGACAGAAATGCACCACAAACCTGTGTGCAAAATGCAAAAGCAAAACATAAAAATTCTGACTCACCATTGGAGTCAAAATTTAGGTAGCAAGGGTTTCCATGGCAACTGGTGAGCATTGATTGACAGCGTTACTGAGCTTTACAAATGTGTGATTTATTTACAATGTGGACACAGAAGCCAGGGGGAATGGTATCAAGAACCACTACAAATTCCTTAGCGGTTACCGGAAATATAAAAATGAGACCGAAATTCACTGTAACTGAACAATGACCCTTGATTATTAAAAAGCTGCCTTAAATGAATTGTATTTTTTCAGGAGTCAATGTTGAGTGATTTATTATTGTATAAAATATCCTTATTATGGAGCCTTGGCGAAAATTCAAACTGGGAGACTCGACCAGCTTCACCACATCATTTAATCACTACGCCCGACCGCAGCCAATCCGGACCGGAGCTTCACGCCGCTCCAGCCAATCGTCGTCCAAAGACACCTTCAAAAGTCCAAGCTACCCTGGGGTCTTCCTGCTCGTCAGCAGTGCTTCGAACCTACGTGAACGCTTCTCCTACCTCTCCGACATTCAGTCAACAAGTTTCAGCTGCCTTCCGTCCGCCCAGATCCATGGAGTATCCCTCACCGGCCGGCTGCGCTCCTGTCGACTCCCCGCTACTCCTCACCAATCTAACCGCCCTCATCACGCCTTCCTTCGGCCTCCATCGGCGACGACGAGCCGGAATTTTCCGTCCTCCCCTCGTTGACGTCGCAGTCCTCCGCTATCTGGCTGGTTCCCCGCTCCGGCTCACCATAGGCTGCTGCGGCTCATTGGCGCTGTCCCCCGCAGCAAGCGCTGGTCGTCTCCACGATCCGCCGTGGCTGCACCGACGCACGTCGGCTCTTCCTGCTCGTCCCACCATGGACTCGATCCGTTGCCCGATCGTCTCTCTCAGTTCACCTCCGAGAGAACGTCGCATCAGACCGCTACGCTCACCTCCACCTATCTCGGCTCGCAGCTGGCTTGTCAGCCTCATCAACCCGCAGCTTCATTTGCGCCCATTGGGCGTCGTCTAGGTAAGACGTACCTGCTCCTGACTTGTTCATTCTCCCTTCGCTTTACGTCTCTGACAGAGTACCAGTGCCTTTAACTCATGTTTACCACGCCTCCTATGGCCGGTCAGTCTTGGCATTTCCAGGGTCGCGACTAGCTCGTTCCGTTAGTTCCCCGCTCAGGCCGCCGTAGCCCTCTCTTCCCTCTGTTGCTAAGCTCGCTCCAAATTCTGTCAGTAGTTCCAGTTTGCATTTCAGCTCATTCTGGCCTCCGCCCCAGCTGCCGCTGGTCTCCTAATCGCAGCACCATTTTCTTTAAGCTTTTCATGACTAGTAGAGGGGATCCGCCTAAAGTTCCATATAAAACGCACCTGAAAACAAACGGAGTTATGGGCAATCTTTTATTTACAATTCCTCTTTTCTGTTAAAAAAAAAAAAAAAAAACGTGCTGCCCACCCAACTGCCCCCCTTCTACTCCAGATCCATTCAAGCAGCCCATCCACACAGACGGCAGAGCGTCCGAGCGCTGCAGCTCCAAAATGGTGCAGTCATCAGGTGTCTGAAAGAGAAAATACCTTAACTATGGACCAGGCAGGTAGATTACCCGAGAGCAGAGACGCAGCCTACCTAGATCGGCACTTATCTGATGAACCAGGTGGAAGCGTAACAACGCTGCAGGAACACACGAATGGCTTCATTAGTAGGTCCAGCATCCACAACAACCGCAATCCCAGCCATTGACCGTAGATGGCTTGACGATCTCAGTTGAGCAATCAGGAACACAAGCCACTCAGGCAGCCGACATACACGGGGAGAACCAGTCACGCACACACACCTTAGCAGCTCCATCAATCATGGGCCGCTCCTGGTGCACAAAGCGGGGAGGATGGTTCTCCTTCCCCCTCAGTCGGGCCAATGTCGCACCCCGAGTAGTCTGATCATCAGAAGCCGCTCGTAGGCTCTCTAATTTTGCAACTTCATTGCAGCCAGCAGACCGGATCTCATCTGCGTACTTTCCAGTCGTCAATCTTAACCTCCACCCTCGAACAGTCAGCCTCACCTGCACAGCGATCCGAACTTCACGAGTCCTCTTTCAAGTGATTCATAGTTCACAACGCCGCTCGCTCTGACAGCTTTCTTTCCTCGTCGTCCATTGGTTCCGACCCATATCAAGGAGGCATACACACAGTTAGCACGCAGACATGCGCGCTAGGTGGTCAGCGTCATCTGTACAGCCGTCAGTTCGATACACGCGACGGGATAAAACCAGCCAACGTTCTTCTGGTAAATGAATGGTCAGTAATTACCGCTGGAGCTAGTCGTAGCCGACCACAAAGCTCGCTCGTATAAAACAAGCCTCCCATTCCCCGATAATCCGACTGCTTACCACCAAGCCGGACCATCGCTGGCAATACGGCTTACGAAGATCTAACTTCCCTGTTATGTGGCCGATTACCTAAAAGCATTTCGGTAATCCCCGAAACGTATGGCCATCTTCATTGGCAGGAAACTAAACTCCGGCCCGACATCGACTCTTGGTCTCGTGTACGTGCTCTAGTCTACCGCTCAGTAGGAATCCTGACTTATTCTACCCTTTTCCTTGCGTTCTCTAAAGAGCTTTTGGGGGATTTACAGGCCACTATTATTTAGCGATCCAACTTCGTCTCATTGCCCCCAGCATAAGATAAAAACACTCCAGGATTTCGAGAATTACATCCATGCATTCATCCGTAGTTGCATTAATTAATTAATTAGTTAAGCAGGATTCATATATCTGTACAACTTAATCATATTACAGCAGATCACAGGCAGCCAGTCTGCCCCTCCAGGTCCAGTTATAACTCCCACATCTGCCTCCGTGCAAAGCATTCCTACAGCTTCCCTTCTTCAGTTCTTTCCTACATCCGCAGTCTGCTCGCTGGAAGCAACTTTCACGCTAAGCTTTAGCAACCTAGCACATCATCTAGTCTAGTCTGGTCATCTAGTCTAGTCGAACCCCGCCGTGAATTCCTTCTCAAGGGATTTCTAAGCATAGCTCCTCTAATCCTGATAGCTGGAAACCCATCTCATTCCCATCACTTGGGAATCTCATCACTGCACACCAATCCGGTGCCTTCGTCCCCTACATCAGAGCTCCACTCATGCGCTTTCCTCCTAGCCTTCTATGGATTTCTGATACGGAGTGAGTTCACATCTGCATCTAAAGTATTCAATCTGTTAGAGACTATCTAACTCCAATACTAAATTCTTCCCTGACCACTACAACCGCTGCCTGGTTCATCTGCCACCTCAGACTGATCTCAGCTGAGATCTTCCCCCTTGCCACTTCTCGGGCCATTCTTGTAGAGTAGGCGTTGCCACATTGCCATCGTCAGGCGTCCCTTCAGCTTCTCTCCTTCAGCTCTTCCGCTGGTCATCCCCGGCCTTCTCATCCTATATCCTACCAAATCTTTCAGCTGTGCTCGAAGCTCCACGTGCAATGTCTGCAGGTGAGCATCTCTCCAAATAACTGGTGGTGGAGCCTTAGTCACCGTAAATAGCTACTAAATGGTGAAATTCTTCTTTTTGTTCATTGGTCCCACAGTGACACTTAGTGGTTGATTTGTGCTTTATTTTGAAGAGCGGTAGATTTCTTCTTTGCGTATTTTGCGTTAGGCACTTCCTGTTTCGCTAACCACGCCGAGTCAGCGTTAGAGCCTGAAGAAAAAGAAAAGAAAATTTGTAAAATAGCGCTCTTGGAAAGCAGAATGAGGTAGGAATGTGCGCAATTGTGTTTTGTGAACATTTATGTTTATTTATACATTATGTATCCTTTATTTATGCTACAGTTTTCACGGTGTCTGACAAGAAAGGTCAAGATTAAACTGCACCCGTTTGGAACTCCCTGCGTCTGGCTCTTCATTCCAAAAGGCCGCTACAATCACCTCTAACATTTATTTCACACCTAGGGAAGCTAGCAGGGCCTAACAGGCCCTCAGCCCTGCCGGCTAGGCCTCGCAGTCCATCACGCTGCTTCGCCATCAGTCCCGCCAGCGTACGGGCCCTATAGCCTATCAGTCTCGTCAGACTGCAGGCCCCGACTGACGCCTATCAGTTCGGCAGACTGCAGGCCCCGACCCACGCCTATCAGTTTCGGCAGACTGCAGGCCCTACCGACGCCTATCAATCTTGTCAGACTGCAGGCCCGACCGACGCCCATCAGTCTCGCCAAGCTGCAGGCCCTACCGTCGCCTATCAGTCCCGTCGACTGCAGGCCCTACCGTCGCCTATCAGTCCCGTCGACTGCAGGCCCCGACTGACGCCTATCAGTCTTGTCAGACTGCAGGCCCCAACCAACGTGGTGCGCCTATCAGTCATCCGACTGCAGGCCAGCCAGGCCTCGGCCTGGCTCCCTCTTTTGGGGGGAAGACTATCCCGAGCTCGCCGAGCAGACCGCCTGCTCACGGCGATCCTCGGCTCACGGTCTTCTGCCGGGTCCGAGCGCCAAAGAAATTGTACCATTAAATCTTTTTAACTGCTATTTTCTTCTCCGTGTGAGTCTCTCCAGATTGAAATGGAGCCTTGGCGAAAATTCAAACTGGGAGACTCCACCAGCTTCACCACATCATCTAATCACTACGCCCGACCGCAGCCAATCCGGACCGGAGCTTCACGCCACTCCAGCCAATCGTCGTCCAAAGACACCTTCAAAAGTCCAAGCTACCCTGGAGTCTTCCTGCTCGTCAGCCGTGCTTCGACCCACCTCCTCCCCTTCTCCACCTCCACCATGAGGGTCGTCCTCCAGGATCCCTTGTGCTCTTCCTCTCCAAGCTCCGCTCCACCACCAGTTTCGGTCCCGTGGGGGAAGACTATCCCGAGCTCGCCGAGCAGACCGCCTGCTCACGGCGATCCTCGGCTCACGGTCTTCTGCCGGGTCCGAGCGCCAAAGAAATTGTACCATTAAATCTTTTTAACTGCTATTTTCTTCTCCGTGTGAGTCTCTCCAGATTGAAATGCCAGATTATATATTTGTAAGGAGAATAGTTGTGCTTAATAACCAAAGTAGCAAACACTGTTTGTGGAATGTGAACAGTTTGGCTGGGATTTTTTTCAGGATTAAAGTTACAGAGTAGGAGAAAATCAAGACCACCCAATTGAGAGAATATATAATTAGGAATGAAATTCCAACACAAGGTGGGACATGACAGGTATTGTTTTATCCATCTGACTTTTAGAATATTATTTAAAGTGGAAAAGTCCAGTAAATTTAGCCCCCCCATATGATCTGGGTTAATGATAATAGACTTTTTAATGTAATGGATTTTGTGCTTCCAAAGAATATTGAATAATATCTGGTCAATACTTTTACAAGTGATGTTGTAAAAGTATTGTTGCCTACATACAGAAAGAGGCCAAATAAACCAAACTAGAGAGGCCTTCCGCCTTACAGAGCAGTGTGCTTCCCAGGGCCGGCCCAAGGCATAAGCAAACTAAGCAGCCGCTTAGGGCCCACTAAGGGGCCCACTCAGTTGAGCTGATTTATTTTTTTAATATTTGTTTTAAGTAATAATTTCTATGTCATAATATCAAAAACACACAATTTCACTATGAGGTGATTTGTTTTTACAATAATATATATTTGATAACATGTAGAAATCATTATTTTATGGATAAAAAGAAAAAACATTGCTCTTGGGGGCCCCTGGTGGCCACGGTAGGTACTGCACACTTCGCCGGTAACATGAACTGACTTGCAATGTGCAGGGCGCATCCAAACGTCCAAAGCTCCAGTCAGAACGTAAGTAAGCAAAACAATGTCTCAAAAAAGGACTTATCCTTCAGGGAGAGAGAAATGAAAGTGGGAGAATATAAAAAAGCCAAGATAAAGGTTTGTTTTAATGTGCCTTCATAATGTAATGTAAAAGATTAGTAAAGCTGCTAATAGAAAATTCGCTTGATAGCGACCAGGAATGGTCCAGTTCAACAGCCAGTCTTTGTGTGAAACTGAGTTTAAACTTTAAATGAGTTGATTCTCCTGCTTGGCTCGGTATATTTCTGAGGTGTTTTTGGCTTCAAAACGCCACGTTTGATAATGTTTGATAACAATAATTAAAACTTCTCAATGTTTGACATAGTCTTGCAAAATGTTTTACATCAGACTACATAGCTGCTACATCGATGAGCAACTCTATGCTGTAGTTGGGGATATGTTGTTTGCTGCTGAACATAATCATTTTGTGGCAAAAACAAACATTATTTTTACATCAACTTCTAAGTTATGTGAAACTTCTGTTAAAATCATTTGAAGGCCCAGAATCAATCTAGTACCAATTCCTGTGAAGTCTACTGGTACAAATTAAATTTTTAGCTTTTGGAGTTACGCTTAAGAAAAATGTAATTATTCAAAGAATGTCATGAATATCCGTGTATGTATTCCATCTTAAGTTGGGCTGCACCTATTGCAGTTTTCTGGCCGATCCCTGGTTGCTGATCTATAAAAAGTCTGACCTGCCGATTTTGATTTTGGCTGATATGAATTTTCTTTGTCTGAAATGTCGCTAAATATAGCAAGAAAGTCACTGAGTTGGCAACAATGTTGTGAATATTGTTAACTGCAAACGTTCAGACCTTACCTGGTGGGTCGGTCTGTTAGTCAAACCTCTCACTGTACAGCAGAAGAGGACAGAGGCTGATTTTTAAACCTTTGCTGACTAATAAGATTAAGGGATAAGATGGGATTCACATGTAAGTATCGGCCCATCACGATCCCCCAAAATGAAGGAAATCGGCACCCAGAAATCAACTGGTCGATAAATCAGTTGGCCAATAAAATGTATCCTACATTATACATATATAATGTAAACAGCACTGAAATAAGTGTGTGAATGTGTGAATGATCACACATTCACACATGATCATTCACAGGTGTGTGAATGATCTAATGATTGGACTGCTGATTGCAGCCAGTTCACATTGTTAACAGAACTAGAGGCCCCCAAAACCAAATTTTGCTTAGGGCCCCATGGAGGCGTGGGCCGGCCCTGGTCCTTCCCCTCAGCTAGATCTCTATGCAGCCAGAGGTTCTTATTCTGTTAATAGCAAGAGGTAGGTTTTCAACACATCTACTTTTATCATTTTTGGTGATGGTGATTCCTAAGTACAACATTGTGCTTATTTGGTATATTGCTCATCGAGGATACAACACAATCCTTAATAGGAATAACTTCTTATTGACATTTAGATATAAACCAGAGGCTCTGGAAAAGGACTG
The DNA here is from genome assembly GCF_001444195.1 of Xiphophorus couchianus. Lineage (NCBI taxonomy): Eukaryota > Metazoa > Chordata > Actinopteri > Cyprinodontiformes > Poeciliidae > Xiphophorus > Xiphophorus couchianus. Next base: position 33,781,606 of record NC_040231.1, read on the forward strand.
ATTAATATCAAAAGCTATAGGAACTTGTTCGGTTACGCAAAAAAAAGTGTAGTATCATCTGCTATTCCTATTTGCTATGTTGATGCCTTGTGTGCGCCTCGCCCTAAAATGGGTTGAACAGAGTTGGCCAGCTCGGAGGAAGAGATACGGAGAAACAGAGCAGCCCTGCCTGATGCCTCAATGTAACTGAAATCTAGGGGAAGTTTCTGATTTTAACTTTATAGCACTGTTGCCATTAGCATAAAGAGTTTGAAAAGCTTTAATGAAGAAGGGACCAAGTCAAAATTTTTCTAAAGCTAAAAATAAAGAGTCTCGTTCTAGAGAATCAGAAGCTTTTCTTGAAGTCGAGAAATGAATCTGAAGAATCTTTTATATCTAGGACCAACCTTATATTGTTGGATATGTGACGTCCTTTCATAAATCCTGACTGAGTCTCATCAATAATATAATCTAAAACATTTTTAAGATGTTTGGCCAACACTAAAGCAATTATTTTATAATCATTATTTAACAGACAGATAGGGCGCCAGTTATCTAAAAGAAGAATGTATTTTCTTTTTGGCTTAGGAGTTGTCTTTTTGCTTAAAGGAAGCAGATCCTCTCTGCTGTACCCTGCTGTTAACTCAGGAGACAAATTGCTGCAAAAGTCCATTTCATTGCATTTTGATGACTTCTTTAGAAAACTGATTGATATTATTTGAATTTATTTTAAGAAAGCATTAAATTCGACTTGCCTTTTAGTCTTTGTGTGGAACATGAGCCTGAAGTAAATGACTTACACCTACAGACAGCTTTGAGATGACTTGTTGGGATTTGTGACTGCATAAATAAAAGAGAATCAACTAAGCTCAGTTGAATATATTAACAAATAAAAGGATAAGTTTGTAGTTGATTTAAATTTATGTGCAATAATGTAAACAATGAAAAATGTCAATGTTACATGACTGCAATTGAATTAAATCAAATTAAAATGATGAAAACATTTGCTCTTCATCTCTGAAGAGAATTTTGTGATTGGCCTGGAAGCAGACTTGTTTAGCCGTGGTTTTCCTATCCTGCCTGTAGGATTACATTCTGGCCAGAGACAAAACAGATAATTGGATTCACATTGTGTCTGTGGGGTGTGGAGAACAAACCCCACCTCGCCCCAGGATGGTCCACAGCAGCCAGTGTGACCGTGATGTTGTTGTGACCCTGCCTCTCAGGGGTCACAACAAGGAATTACAGAGTTGGCTGTCAAGCTGAGACCAATACTCTTCCCAGAGGTAAGCTACCTTCAGAGCTGCTGAACCCACCCAGCAAACCGACACACTCTTTTTTTTCTTTTCTTCTCCTGTTTAGCACAGCGCTCAGTCTCTCCCACTGCATAGTTCGGCTGCCACTGGGTTTACAGACCTGTTGTTGTCCTCCAGGGCTGAGAGAAGGGAGAACAAAATACAGACTACAACAGCTTTGCCAGTGAGCAAGAATGCCAGATGCTGTAGGCCAATGGTTGCTTATACAGCATTACACAACTTATAAAAAATAAATATACAAATAAAAAATAACAATCCCACTTGTGGTGGATGCTCTTACCACCACATCGTGTTACTATTTTTTCTCGTAATTTACATTATTATTAGTTACAGGTTACATTATCCTTGAATATTTTTTCACCATGATCAAAAACACCTTGAATTCCAAGGAGTTTCCCATCCAAGTACTGGCCAGGCCTGACTCTGCTTACCTTCTATGATAGGTTGAGAATAGACTTAACTGGAGGAATTTTTCTGTCATCATTCAACAGCAGAAAATTCCCCCATATACAAGTATTAAACGTTTTGAGAACAGAAGACATGAAATCCTGCTTTCAGTCTGAAAATGTATGTTTTCGAATTATGGCAGAAAAATTCCCCCCATAGTTTGACTCTTCCTACATCAACTGTAAGGGACCAGACATAACCAAGGACAAGAGGTCTTCAAAAATTCAACAACAACAAAAAAAGTAAATTTAATAATACCAAAAAAATCTTTAACAAAGCATCAAACTTCAATGCAAAATAAGTCAATTGATAAATAACCACTAAAGCAAAACTAACCTTAATTTAGCAAGTAAGTGAATATTATTAAAGCGACAAAATTAAATAACTAAGGTCAACTTTGTTAACAAATTTTGTCTTTTGGAAAAAAAATAATGTTCCAAGCTTCCTCCTTCGGCTTCTGTGTTTGCAGAACCTCAAAACAAAAATATTAAGTCTAAGTAAACCATTCAGACAAATATTAATAAAGGGTGCAGCCATTAGAAAATATATCTCTAAATAAAATAACTTTGAAAAGCTGGACTCGAGCTGTTCACTCGTCCTCACTTTAATCCCACTGGCACAGGAACTTAAAGTGGCTGAACTGTGTCTCTTCAACCTGTCCCATCCCACCATCCCTCATCCGCATGGTTTCGCTTAATGTTAGGTCAAGACCTCTATGTTACATGACTTCTTCACCTCTCGAGATCTAGACTTCATATTCAACAGTTTGTTCTCCTCATTGTTTCTCTCATGACAGCTCTAGAATTTCATATATGATTGGACTTCTCTCGGGTAAAGCTTTGGAGTGGGTAGAGGCTTGCTTTCAGGCCTCTGCCCATTACAATTTTGGTTGTTCCTTTGAAGATTAGAGTTTTTGCTCAAATTTAAACAAGCATTCAGTCAAGAATCAGATCACAGGGGGCATGCTGTGGTGGCGCAGGGGGTTAGCAAGCCCTACGTTTGGAGGCCTTAGTCCTCGACGGGGACGTTGCGGGTTCGACTCCTGGTCCCGACGACCTTTGCCGCATGTCTTCCCTTTCTCCTCACCCTGCCTACTGTCGAAAAAATATGAGCCACTAGTGCCGCAAAAACTCTTCGGAGAAAAAAATGGAAAGAAAATTTTTTAAAAAGAATCAGACCACAGGTGTCTCTCCAGAAATTTCTGGACATTAAAACAAGGTCAAAGATTAGTTGCTGACTTCGGAATTGATTTTAGAATCAAAGCTGTGATTCTACCGCACTTAAAAATGCATTTTTTATGCTTTAAGCACTGCAGCCCTTTAAAAGTTGAATTGGTTACAGTAGATGAATCCAAGACTCAACAAAATCATTTCCATGGCCATTTGTCTAGGTAGCAGTTCAGAGTGCTACCATTTCCTCCTAACTGGAACTCCTCAACACTTACCACCTTGTCTGTGTCCACCAAGGGCACAAATGGAAAACCACCTTTAAGATTCCCATTGGCCATTTTGAATACTTAGTCAGACTAGGACAGTCTTCCAAGCCCTAGTCAATGATGTTCCTCGTATGGTTTTTTATTTTTTTTTAGCATATTCATGTTCGTATACCTCAGTGACATCCTCATCTATTCCAAATCCATATCTGATTACGGCCATCAGGTTTTCCAAAGTCTTCTTGAGAATTGTCTGTACATCAAAGCAGAAAAATGTGAGATCCACAAATTATCCATTACCTTTTTGGGCTACATCCTTGAGGGTAGACAGGTTCGTGCAGCTCCTGAAAAAGTTAAGGCTATGCTCTATTGGTCCATTCCTCAGACCCTCAAACGGCTTAAAAAATTTCTAGGATTTGTCATTTCTACTATCGCTTTATCCGTAATTACAGGCAAACCACATTTCCTTTGACTGCCCTCACCTCTGCTAAATCTCTGTTCTCCTGAAACCAACTATGCCTTCCTCTAGTTCATGAACCAGTTCTCTCAAGCACTCATCCTCATTCAGGCTGATCCCAACAAACATCTTATTGTTGAGATTGATGCTTCTGAAACTGGGGTCGGTTCTGTCGTCCTGCAGTGTTCCAGCGCTGACAATAAACTTCATCCTTGTGCTGCCTTGTCCCATAGACTTTCACCCGGTGAGCACAATTGTGATGTGGGGGACAAGGAATTTTCGGCAAAACTTCTTGTGGAGGAGTGTTGTCATTGGTTGACAATTGGTACAGACCCATGTTGGTCTGGACCAATAAAAATCTCTCCTACTGTCAATCAGTCAAATACTCAACTCCCAACAGTCTTGGTGGTCCTTGCTCTTGTCTTATTTGAATCTCTCCATCTTTTATTATCCAGGCTCCAAGAATCTCAAACCTGATGCTCTTTCCAGACTCTACTCATCCAATAACTCCTGTTCTCATCCTTCCATCCAGTTGCACCGTTGCCAGTCACATGCGACTGTAGTGTCTAATGTAGGCATTGGAAACCACATAGACCAAGACAGGACCTGATCCTGGCACAAGTCCCCCCAATAAATACCATCCTCAATCAGAGCCTGTCTCATCCATTGGATCCATTTTTAGCTGTTGTGGTTTCCTTTAAAGATTCTTTCAGCGGCTTCTTGAATGAAGCTCCTTGTGCTGACCTGGTTTCTCCTCTTGATTCAAGATTATCTGACAATTTCTGGTTTAATTTCCATGACTGGCAACGGCTCTGTGTAACCTGTCTGCCCTCCAACAATTTCATCATTCAGCAGCTCCCCTCTGACTGCTCCAGAAAACTCTCTGCTTCCAGCTTCAGGATTCCTCCACACAAAGACAAAAACCAAAGACTACGCTCACCACCCCTTGGCAGACCCGTCATCATCAGTCATACATTCATAATGATATTCAACTTTTGTACTCAAGTTATTCATTATCTTCCAGCTCTGTTTCAAGTGTTCCCATTTGCTCCCGACTCCAAAACCCTGGACAAAGATGCACTATGCATTATTCATTGTTGTTCAATAAACTTCATAAATTTTTTTCAGAGAGAATATTCTTCATGTGAGCCAAAAGTATACCCAAAACCATGACACCAGGCAGTTGCAATGTTGTGATCTCAACTATTAGCACAAATTCTGTCATTTGCAAACTTTGCTCAGATTTGCAATTTAGCCCCCTTCTAATTTAACTTTCTGTTTGATGGAATATCTTAAAAGCTGAACCTGCAAGACAAAAGCATGTATGATGTTAACAGTTGCTTTTTTTCTTTTGCAAAAACTATGTGAGAGTTTCTGTGTTCATGTTAACTTGGATGACCAACGTGACATTTTCTTGTTCTTATTGCACATTATTTTATTTGTACTGAAGGTGTTATTTCAATAAAGTACTGTTATTTGAACTTTAAATATGTGCTGTTAAAATATTGCCTTTTTTGGGAAGGTTATGTGCATCAATTTTTAGTGTTTTGTAAGATTAAAAAAAATTCTTTTTTTTTCATTATTGAAAACATTCTTCAAAATTAGTACTTTTTGGCATGAATCACCAAAAAACATTGCAATAACCTAGAGGGACTGATGCAGGGTTTAAATAAGTATTCTGGTCATAGATAACACTAAGGGTTTTTTTAAGGTACTTTTTTTTTTACCAGAGGCCACTTAGTGCCACCTAGAATGTGTCACTCACAAAGTAACTTGTTTTTCAAAGACAATTTTGTTCAAAATACAACCAGCTTAAACTACTATTGGATATGTGACCTTTTCTAGCAGCCATCCATGAGCTTATGAAGAACATGTCTCATGTCCAGTTTCCTTTATCAGCTCTATCATTACATGCTGACACCAAAGCACCACTTCAAAGAGGCATGCTTTGATGCTAACCATCAATATGCATTTTAACCTGGAATGCCGTTTTCCCAGCAATCCTTCCACTAAGTCTACTTTCTGCAATAATTGGCTTCAAAGCTAATAAGTACAAATTATTTGCTACGGCACTGGTGGTAAAAATTCTGAACTTTACATTGAAAGTGTTCATGAGTTCACAGGCCTTAGATCAGTGGATCTCATTTTCTACAAGTGCTTTCCAGTTTGTTCTTGTGCAAATAGGTTATCAGCATAAACCCGCTTACATTAATCCAAATGCGTGGCCTGGGGGGCTTGTAAAATGCATTATTAGAAGAGCAGCAACAATTTTTCATGCCTCACAGGGCATTCTGCCCTGAACATATGAAACTAGTAAGTATGTTAGTTAATTTGTGAAGCTCTTTGCATTTGCAACCTAAGTTGAGATTTGGCTAAAGCTGCCAGGGCCATTTCACTGTGGTGCCTGGCTGAATTCCCCCTTCGGAAAATACATGTTTTACTCTGTGAGTCAGATCAAAGCAAAGACGCTTGGATCAAAGGCCGGCATCACGCTGCTTTGGTCACATCTGTGTTGTTTACACGAATGCTAAAGGCACTTATATCAAATATTACAAACTTTGAAAGATATATGTTTGAATTAAAGTATTTTGATGTCACTTTTGAAGTACATCAGTGCATTTGGGGATAATTTTGAAAATCTCTCCACAATTTCACAACAATTTTGCAAGCTTTAAACAAGATGAGTACATTTCTGTTGCAGAGTATACATCAGTTTGCATCTTTGCTCCCTTTTAAAAGTATGCCACAACTTTAGTATCAACAATAAAGCCTATAGGCATGTCTCTCAATAGTGAGCCAGGCTTTTGGTGTCCGTGCAACAGACTCAACTTTCCAGGATCAAATACAGCTGTTTTCTAACTCTTTGAAAATAATGAACCAGAGAGGGCAAACACTGATATATTTTCTTCAATTGTTGTTTATCTGTCAATGTCTGGTGTCTCTGGAAAAAGATGAGACAATATGGGGGGTGAAAGGCAAGCAGAGGGTGGGGTGTAAGGGTAAGGGAGTGAAGAGGAGAATAAGGGTATTTCAATGACCTGTGAGCAGGCCTGCTGTTGAGCTGGGGGCTAAACAACCCACCATCACCACTCCTACTTTTGGTGGGGGAGGGGAGCAGGGGCTAACTGGATTAAAGACAGCACCTTAGCACTTGTAGAGGAGAAGACCATCTCTGACAGACTACCAGAACCCAAATACGGTTTATCTTTACAACCGTATCCAACCTCTCCCACTGTCTGTCATTGTTGTTCAACTCTTCCTCCATCTTGTTTACATAGACTAAAACAGCATATACATAGCAAAACTCCCACCACAAAGCATTCTGCCTTTCCAAACCTCCATATCTTTCTTACTGCCATCAGCAGACCCCCAACAGATTGAAGATAAATAAGTTAGGATTGGAGAGTATGATATGTCAGATCTTGCATGGCTGTAAAAACATTTTCCCGAGTTTCGTGCCATTAATATGGCACAAATCCACCAGCAGATGAGAGCGTCACTGTTTGGCAGAGTTGCTGTTTGGTCACAGACTAACCAAACTGTACTCAAACCACTGGAAAGTAATTATAAGCCTTAAGGTATTACGACTATCCTTCAGATAGTTGACCCTCCATCAACTATCCGACTGGGGGTCTGTCAGACAGTCAAACCTCAGATTCAGAAAAATCAGTGTGGTTTTTGTCCTGGTCGTGGAACTGGAAGTTGTGTGGGAGTTCACCCAATCAATCTATATGTGTTTTGCGGACTTGGAAAAGTTCAACTGTGTCCCTCAGGGAACCCTGTGAGGGGTACTACAGAAGTATGGAGTACTGGACCCTTTGATACAGGCTCTTAGGTCCCTGTATGACTGGTTTCAGAGTCTGGTCCGCATTGCTGGGAGTAAGTCTGACTTGTTTCCAGTGAGAGTTGAACTTTGCCAAGGCTGCCCTTTGTCACTGATTCTGTTCATTATTTTTATAGACAGAATTTTTAGGTGCAGCCAAGGTGTTGATCCATTTTGGTGACCTTAGGATTGTATCGCTGCATTTTGCAGATGATGTAGTCCCACTGGCTTCATCAGGTCTTGTTCTACAGCTTTCACTGCAGAAGTTTGCAGCAGGGTTTGAATCGGCCGGTATGAGGATCAGTCCCTCCAAATCCAATTCCGTGGTCTTCAGCCGTAAAAGGGTAGAGTGCCTTCTTCGGGTCGGAGAAGATGTCCTACCAGAAGTGGAGTAGCTTGAGTGTTGACAGTCGGATTGGCACAGCGTCTGCAGTAAAGCGGGTGCTGTACCAGTCTGTCGTGGTGAAGAGAGAGACGAGTCAAAAAGCAAAGCTCTCGATTTACCGGTCGATCTACATTCCTACCCTCATCTATGACCATGGGCTTTGGGTCATGATAGAAAAACGAGGTCAAGGATACAAGGGGCCGAAATGAGTTTTCTCCATAGGGTGTTTGGGCTCTCCCTCAGAGGTAGGGTGAAAAGCTTGGCCATCCGGGAGGCTGTCAGAGTAGAGCCTCTGCTCCTTCATGTCGAGAGGAGCCAGTTGAGGTGGATCAGGCATCTGGTTTGTATGTCTCCTGGACGCCTCCCTGGTGAAATGTTCCAGACATGTCCCACTGAGAGGAGACTAGAGGAATACCCAGGACACAGGAGGAACTATGTTTCTTGGCTAGCCTGGGAACACCTTGGGATTCCCCCAAAGAAGCTGGCCCAAGTGGCTCGGGAAAGGGAAGTCTGGGCCTCCTTACGCAGGCTGCTACCCCCTCGACCCGACTCCGGATAAGCAGAAGATGGATGGATGGATGGATGAATGGATGGATGGATGGTATTATATCAAAAGTCAATTAGATTTCATCATTGTTATATTCTGGTTAAATTTGATATCCTGGATGTTTCCAATTTTTTAAGTCAGAACTTTTTTAAATGGATTTTTAAAACTGACGAACCAGTTCCTGAATCAGTCATGTGGTATGACCCAATTGCAAGGCTTCAAACATCACAACCTGCTCCATCAACACAAGACTCAATATGTGCTTCATAAAAATCCTTCTGGATTACTCGACACACGTTTCAAAGCCTAGGCACAGAAAATACATCACTGTCTCAGTACTTACCTGCCTGCTTGCTCTCCAATGGGCTGCCTCTGTGTGGCTGATTCCTGGATTACCACCCCATTTCTGATCAGTGCTGGTCTCGCCTCATCAAACAATCAAACTAATCTGTCAGCAGTACCCAACGTCTTCTCCCTCAAAAAACAGACTGATCATCCAAAAGTACATCCAAGTTAAACTTACCCGTGAACTTCTGATATCTAACCCTGTTTCCCTTCTAGAATCTATCAATCCAGATCCATTCAACATCTCCTGAATTGCACATTTCATCCCTTTGCAGATATTGTAAATAAACTTATTTCTTTCATTCTGCGGTCTTTGTAAGATTATGCATGTGTAAGATTATGTATGACTTTTGTGAATTATTTACAGATCTTGAGTTCCAGCAGCAGTGAGTTTTTTCTGGAAGGGAGAAAAGGGGATTAGTGACACTCAGTTGGCACTGAATGCTAAGGATGATGATTTAATAACCCAGGTAAGTAGATCCACTAACTTCTCTTATGAAGATAAGTTTCAGGGTCAGAGAACACAGCGGTTGCAAAGAAGCTTTATTACCACATCCACGTTGTGTGCTTTAAGTGTTCCCTGAAAGATTTGGGAAAGAAAAAAGACAAACCTTCTAACTGCAGAGAAACACTATAAAAGCCACACAGATGTTATATCATAATCATTCAGCCACTGAATCACAGAGACATCGCGGGTTACTCGGCTCAGTTCAGCAAGCAGGTCACTGCTTCAAGGTTGTAGCTGGCTGACTGACAGTTTGTTCTCACAGGGCTCAGTGGCCTGAGCATTTCATGTGTAAAGCAGCACTGGCCTGGATGGTTTCAGATGTCATAAGGAGTAGCTGGCAGGAGGAGAGCAGCAACAGCAGATACAGATCAACACACTCAGGGCCTCAAGCAAACCCTTCGAAGCAAATGCCTGCTCAAGCAACCGGAAGAGGTGACAAAACACATCAGGTACCTCTGCCTTTCCGCATCATTCTCACCCATTCTTGTCACATATGTTTGAGACTTTCACATCAGACAGAAATGGCCACTGGAAGTGACAAGCTCTGAGGCCGGACAAAAGCAGAAAAGACATTTAACTGGTCCTTTAACTGGCTCCCCAGATGTCCACTAATATCTTCAAATGAGACAAAAGTGAGACATAAATATTTATACCAAAATAAGCTCCTATGTTCTCAGAGATAATTAATACAATTAAATGCTCAGGGCACAAAGAGCAAATGTCAAAATAAGACTAAGTCTGATCATTTTACTTAATTCTTATTTACAATAAATTAAAGACTTAAGGTAAAGTCAGTGCTGAATATAATATAATATATAATTTTTTAATATATAAAAAACAAAAATTATAATACCAGCAGACAATTATTTAATTTTTAACAAAACTGAATTTATACAGTTGTGCCCACGTTTTAACAAGGATGGTCGGGAAAAGGTCTTCTATGGTTATTACAACCTACCTCAATTCCTGTGAAGTTGGGACATTGTGTAAAACAAATAAAAAACAGAAAATGATTATTTGAAAATGCCTTTCAACCTATAATCAATTAAATTCACTACAAGACGAGATTTAATATTAAAACGGATAAACTTCATGGTAGTTTTGCAAATATTCACTTACCATATTTTCCGGACTGTAGAGTGCACTGGAAAAGTACATAAATAAGCCGCACCGGGATATGAGCTGCTGATATCTCCACCGCTCTCAGTTAATAAATCTGCTGGATTTATTAAGGACGCAGCCCTCCATCTCCAACGCCGAACCATGGATTCATTCACACCAAGCTTATGTGCAACGGCTCTATTTCCCTCCTGTACTACCAGATCGATAGCCCTCAACCTAAAAGCTGCATCATATGAACTTCTTCGTGTTGTTTCCATGATGAGGGAGTATGAGTTTGAAATATTTCTCTGTTGTGCCTGCTGCTATGTGCTTGTTCTATATGAAAATTGGCGCTTTCTTCTTTGATTTCTAATTTTGACTTCCAAAGATTCACTTCCTGCTAAAGAGCCCTGTGGCGGTTGAAGAAAAATCTACAGAAAAGCCCACCGGGCTATAAACTGCATGGTTCAAAGCACGGGAAAAAAGTAGCAGCTTATATTCTGAATAATACGGTATTTTGATTTTAATGCCCCACACTGCATAGGGATAATCCACCCACCTTGCATGCACCTGCTGGCGTGTGCAAACATGCAAACAAAAATATGTCACCACAACTGCAGCATCCACCCAGGAGAGAACCACCATCAAGCCCAGCTCCTTCATCACCATCCAACAAACCCAAACTCCACCGACTCACTTCTGAAAAGGGATTGAAACCCTCCACAACACACGCTGCAACCCCGATGACCATGGGGACAACCCGTGAACCCGCCTGTGTAATGGCAGCAATTCCCGTCCATCTGTCCACACACCAGGGGTCTCTTGCGTGCGCGCAAAAAATGTGCTGCGCCATATTTTACGCACATGTCGGCATGTATAAAAATTTACTTTGTGTCAAAGTTTGAGTAAATATAGGCACACTTTTTTGCTGGCGTGAAAATGTGCGGCAGCCACGCAAACTTTTTCTGTGGACCATATCAAACTACATAGCGTCAAAACTCACCGAAATACACTGACATCGAACTACATTCAATGTTATTTAGACCAAGAAGTTTCAATCCCTATGTTTTTTTATAATTTTAATATTTTATTGTTTAAACGTAAACGATGAAACTGAACCGTATTTTTCCTCAGACAATAACCTAACACACACACACGCACACCCCCGCACAGAAAATAAAGAAATTTAAAATGAAAGGATGTGAAAACCTCCCACTAATGTAAATAGTACTTTTCCTCAGTTTTTGTCTCATAATGATGTAACGCATTGGTCTGTGCGCCGAAGCGCATTAAATGCATCTATGGGGTAATTTCATTCTCACTAAAAAAAAGAAAACATGGTTGAATCAGCAGATTAACTCCAAACAGGTTTGATTATTTTAAGGTGATCAAGGTATGTATCACACGTACATAAGTAGCTGCGTGAAGGTGTGCCGCGTAAATGTGGAGCGCTTTGGCTCTGATGGAGAACATCGCCAATGGAAGGATTTAGAGGGAGCGATTGATCAGCTTGGAAATGTTGATGATGGTTTATTAGCGTTTAAATTGCCCAGACTGATCATCCTGGAGCTCTGAGTAAAACTTAAAGAAGAAGCCGGGTGGTACCGGTACCGGTCCAGCTGCAGTCATCCTTCAGTGGAGTCGCCGTAGTCTATCCTACATTGACAAAAATATTGTCATGCTTTTGCATGACAATAGTCCTATTTGTTGACAATAGTTGTCCAGTTGTAACAAAAAAAATATCTTAAAATGCATACAGAATGACCCCCACTAATAAATAACGTGTTCAAAAGTAGATAAATAAAACGTAAAACTTATGATGTCTTCAGCAATATTCTGATCAGTTGACTGATGCTTTTTGAGACTTTACAGATGGCAATACACAAGACACAAAACTTTATTGGAAGGGTAGTTTTTTCTTCTAATGAAATAACAGATAATACAGCAACATAAAACTGTTGAAGACAATACAAATTCAAGCTTTAGCAAAATTCAGTACAATATGTAGAACAAAGTGACCCATGTGTAAAATTTGCTTAGCAATTTAAAGAGGATTTAACAAAAATATAATAATTTAAATGGCTATGGATAGTTTTGCCATTTGTTTTTGCATTTTACTGGTATGGAGGCGGGAGGAGGGGTTTGGTGGTGCATTGGAACATGGAGGGGAAATTTCAGGGCAGGGTGGCAGACCAAGTCCAGTTAGTCCTTGAGGGTTCTTGAAATTTTATATAATCTACAATGGCACAGTTGTTCCTGCAATCAGTTACAATACAATAAAAAAATAAATGCTTGTGTGGATTATTCTTTTTTATACACAGAGGGATGTTTTGTGTATTGCTTAGGAATATTAAAGCATAATTTATATTTCAGGAGTTTGACACCTTGACACTTTGGCACTTCTGTTTTGAATTTCAACATGCGGTTTGACATGTTTGTATTAATAACAGTGTGATCTCAGAGGGCCATGGCCTCGGGCTACTTGAACAAGACTACCAAAAAAAGGGTTTCAAAAGGAATTGTAGAGTAGCCTGGGGACTTGTCAAAATCAGCTCTGATACTGTTGCCCTGAAAAAAATCCATTACCCACACATGTGGGGGGATGGTAGTTAGCAGGAGTGTGAATGAAGCTGATGTCTGGGAGCTTTATTTCAATGTTCAGTGCTAATATTCAGATTCTTTCTGCATCATGATTATGCCTAATCTCCTAAACTTTATATTTTTTGCAGTACAATGTTTGTTCACCCCAGCTGTGGCATTTTCTGATATGGACCCCCCAACCCCTGCGGTGCCTCCCCTGGTTTTCAAATTTACCCCCCGCCCCCCACTCCTAGAACCCGAGGATCTTCATGTCAGTAGTGCCTAATGCAAACCCCCACCCCGGTCAACAACTTTGTGGATGGGAGGACATGCCGCTCCAGAAGGGCAGTTTGCCCAGGGCACCAGACAGACTAGGACTACCTCTGCACCCCAGCGCTGCCAGGATTGTCTTGACTAAATAGATTTACAGAATGTAAATCTCTGTTACAGACTGTCAACATGGAAGGTTGGTTTTTTTTGGCTCCTGTTTTTTAAAACTACATTTGTATCTTTTCTCTACAAGTCCTGTCATAGTTGATCTGTAATGTTTATCCATGAAAACTAATAAACCCCATCAGGTAATCAAGATATCATCAAGTTTTGACATAGTAGACTCAGTATTTTTGCTTTATTTGCTTTATTAAAAAGGCATTATTTCCAAATCTTAACCCTCTAAATGTTATAATTTTCTTTATAAAAAACAATTTGCATACCTGGTAGAGTGCAGTTCACAGGAGGGTTTGTTAACCTACCAAGCATGTTAGAAAAGGCATGAATATTCTTATTGTGTCAGGATTCAGGGTTTTTGGGTTTGGTTTTGCTTTTAATCATGTTTCACGTTAGGTTAACCCTTCATGGTCATTTTAGTTGTATTATTTTGATGTACCGTAAATTATTTTGGTTAGTATTGTCTTGGTTCTTGCTTTCCTTCTTTCAGTTCCCTGATAGTGTTTCTAGTTATGTCTAGAATAGAATAGAATAGAATAGAATAGAATAGAATATATTTTATTGATCCCCCAAGGAGAAATTGCTTATTCATTGACAAGCTACTCCATCTGAGGTAATAAATATCAATAGCACAAATATAAATATATGAGACAAAGTTTATAAAATATATATACCTAAGAGTGATGAGAGTTCAAAATGACTAAAATAAATAAATAAATAACATGCACATGAGTATTTCTATAAATGTCTATTTCTTACTTATTTCGTCACCCTAGGTTCAGTTATTCTTAAATGTCCGAGTCTATGTATGCCTTCCTTCAGTGGTCCTAGTTAGTCCTTTTAGTTGCTCCTCATTTCAGTTCCTTTGTAGTTTGTCTAGTATTCCTATCTAGCTACCTTAGGTTTAGTTCTGTTATGTCTGCATCCATGCCCTATCTTCCTTTAGTAATTCAAGTTAACAACAACTTTGGGGTTGAGGTGCCAGAAAGGTGGTTTGCCCAGGCCACCAAACAGGCCAGGACCGCCTCTGATTACTATCACATCCCATCTTGGTTGGTTCAGATTCTTATGGTTTTTGATTCTTACAAAATTATTACCCTTGATCAAACCAAAAATAACCACCCGATAGGTGTTTTTTGTTGGAATCATTTAACCAAAGACTACTAGTAAATAATAGAAACTGGCCTTAGTTTCATTCCCAGGATGAATAGGACTAGACACATGGTTTATATGAAATACCCTGCAGTACTGTGAACTATTCTGTTGCCAAAAAACTGGTGCAAAAACATCAGATGATCAGCACTTGCATAGTGTTGCTGCATTGACTATTGCAGAGAAATCAAATACACATTGACAACACAATACCTGCTTGTAACTATGTTTGGTATGCTTTATTTTTGTTTATCGGGACTGTGGCAGCAGCATTTTGGATGTGCTGCAGCTACACTATTCATTTTACAGAGACTGGTAAATTAGCTCATCACCCAGGTCTAAAGTCATCCACTGGCTTTCTGGAGCCCAGAGAATAGACTTTAAACTACTGTTGTTAGTTCAGAAATCACTGAACAGAGTGTATTGTAACTTTTTATTACTTTGTTGAAATGTGCTGTACAAATAAACTTAGTGATATTGTCTTTCCAGCGTCTCCACAGAACTGTAGAAGATTAGAGGTTGTACTACTTCCATTTGTACTTCACTCCTTCTTCCTCCCTCTTGTTTTTTTGTTTTTTTGATAAATATACTTTGAGCCAGGCCATAACAAAATCCTAAATAGCTGTTATTTTCTTGAATTCCTTCCTTTATGCAAATTTTATTTTTATTTATTGTTATTATTTATTGTTTTTTTTAAAGCATAGGATGGAATTTCTCTCTCTGATTCTGCATTTTTTCCTAAACCACTGACATGGTATATCATTGTGAGGTCCTTTAAATATGCCCTATATGAACCCACATCCTTGTACGAAACCAATATTGTCAAAGATTATTTGCCTAATTTCCCATTGTGCAATTAGTTTGAACCCACAACATTTTTAACTAGCAACACTGTTTTCATCATTGCCAGTTTGATTTTCTCAGAAGTGCTGCATCAAAATCATTTTTTTGTGTTTTTTACATTTTACATGATACAATAAATGGCTTAGCTGTGTAGATGTTGCACATTTATTTACAGAGCTTGAAAACCTCCACAGTGAGTCACAGAGCTAGCTAATAATTTCCAGCTATTTGACGTACTGAGAAACATGGTAAAAGTGTAGATTTTAATAAAACACAGCACAGCTCCTAACACAGCAGTGTTTTCCTCGTCACTTTTCACCTTCTTGAACTGCCATGTTGGCCATCTGCTTGACTGCATGGAAGTGAGATTGCAGACTTACAATCAGTATTGAAGCTTTGTATAGTAAGAACATAGATTGGTTTAATTGACAGAGTCCTCCAGTCCAACTCACCAGAGTAGAGATAATTCCCTTATCCACATCAATGCAGAGTCTCTGCTGGGTGCAGTGAAAGGAGCTGTGGACCCGCTGTCTGCTGGCAGGATCTGCCAAGATCAATTAAACAAGCTTTGATAAATACTCACCTTACACTTGTGAACTATGTGAAAGAAACTGAACAACAATTGCTGAGACAAATGTGAGATCATTGCCTAGCTGTACTTCCATTTGCTGTCCAAAGATGAGCAAAGTTGGCTTTAGGTAATACCAAAGTCTTTGGATGTGATTCTGCTGAAGTTGATGGTTTATTAGTCTGTTACAGGGATGAATCTTTACCTCTATAACCACAACGCTGTGTTTCCTAATCAGCTGGGTGCTCTGCTGGCTTGTGCTGTCACAAAGTTACCCAACCTGGGCAAGCAGGCGTAATAACTCTTATGAATATGCACGATAACTCCAAAATGTGCAAAAAAAAAAAATGTTTAAGATACAGATTTTTTTGTAGGGAGGGGTCTGTTGTTGCCAGACCAAAGAAGGCCAGGTGCCACCAGAAAACATCACATCAAATTTGCAGTTTGGATAAAAATGAGCACTACTAGGCTACTTAAGCTTCAAAATCATCTCTCATTAAGTAGTTGCTTGATGAAAATGCCGTAATCTTGTACTCAAGGAGGCTTCTTCTTCCCTTTCTCGACTTCAGACCCAGGTCAAACTCTTTTGCATAGAGCCCTGAACCATGTGTTGTATGATTGGTCAAAGGTTTGGGGACTTGCTTTCTGTGGAAATGCACTCCGACAGCAATGTTGTTATTTCGTTTCAGCAAACCAGATGGTGTATGTGAACTTTCCACCATCTGGTTTTTGAATCTGCTTGTGACATGAATATATTTAAGGAGCTATGAGGAATTGTGTACAATTACATGATTCTTCACAATATACCTGCAAAGATTGTCAAATGGTTAAAAACCCCTGGATGGAAACTGCAAAGTCATCATCTTCGGAGGTTGTCTGCAGAAAGTTGTGGCTCTTTCTCTGTGACTGTATTGCAGGGGATGGCAATCCTGGTCCTCGAGGGCCGGCGTCCTGCAACTCTTAGATGTCTCCCTTGTTCAACACACTTGAATCCGACACCTGAATCACCTCCTAAGTGCTGTCAAGTTCTCCAGAGTCCTGCTAATGACCTCATTATTTGACTCAGGTGTGTTGAAGTAGAGATACATCTAAAAGTTGCAGGAGACCGGCCCATGAAGTCTGGAGATGCCCACCCCTGCTGTATTGATATGTAACATGGGGTTTACTGAGAAGTGGAAGAGATGTCCCCAGGTGATCTGCCTGTGTGCAAATACAAATGTCCTGCAACCACGTGACCACACATTGACTGTTCAGCTTCAAGTGAAATATGGGAGAACCTTATTCCTTCACACATTTGTGCTGGCCTCCAACTCCATTGTCCTCCTGCTTTTGTTGTGCAAACAGACAAAAGCGTGTATTTTTTTATTCAGACTACTAGCTCAAATTTATGGCTATTAAAACCTATGTGTGACATGAAAACCTTTGAAAGATTTGTCATAACTGAAGACAGAGTTGGAGTTATTTTATTGTCGTTGCACAAAGACAGAACAGAAATTGGCACCAAAAGGTTGTCGCTTTGCCACCAGAGAACCCAGAAAGAAAAGAAAAAAACAGAAAAACCACAAGTGTGCCTATAAATACATATTCAAGTAATATTGTTACATATACCTTAGGATTTTCAGACAGTCTCAGTTGGGGGATTATTGGTGTTGAGTAATTTGATAGCAAATGGGAGGTAACTATTTCTGAGTTTGGCTGTTCGACAGCAGATGCTGCAGAATCTTCTGCCAGATGCCAGTCAGATGACCAGAGGATGGGTGGAGTCAGAGAGGATCTGGTTTACTCTGGCTAAGAAGCATCTGGTCTAATGTCCTGGATGGAGGGGAGAGGAGTCCCAATGATCCTTTCTGCTGTCCTCACCACTCTTTCCAGAGACTTCCAGTTTGAGGCCTTGCAGCTCCCAGACCAGATGGAGATACCACTGGTCAGCAGGCTCTCAGTGGCTAGATGGTGAAGAGGGTGACAGGATGGATGGAAGCCTTTCTCTATACAAAATATTCCAGCAAACTGCAAATATGAAAGACACAAATTCCAAAAATATATGGAGACAAAAGTTTTAGTTACAAAGACTGGAGTGAAAATAGAAGGAAAAGTTATTTGAATAAAATTAATAGAATGAAAGCCCTATGAAACTTGTTTTATTATTTTCTAAATTAAATTTATTTTTAAAAAATTTCAATTTTTCCTAATTCCATTTTCTCCATCTTAATCATATTAATCCAAAATATATATAATGGTGTACATGAAAAAAAATTACAAATCAGTAGCTAGACTAAGTAAATAACAGTTACTTACTGTTTGTCTTTTTCATAAATGAAACACAACAGAATGTTGGTTTTACAAGGTGTTAAAATGTGTCTCCCACCAATTTTTTATTATTCAAATCTTTTTATCTGTTTTAAACATGTAAGGACAACAATGAAACAGACAAAAGCAAAACGACAACAGGTGCTGACATCACACATTGAGTAAGAAGGGAAGGGGGGAGGGCTATATATTCAGGACAACTCTGTCTCAAAATACAGAAGAAATGGCTGCCAGGTGATATTGTATTGTTGAATGAAGTTGTTGACTGCATGTTTCAGATGTTCAAAGCTTCAGATGAAACATGACATCTTCTACCCACTGCTTATGAGACGGAGGAGCTACTCTCTTCCAGTTGAATAATATTAGGCGTCTTGCAAGTAGTGTGGCCTGTTGCATTGTTATTGGTGTAGCGGGAGGGACAACCCCAAATAAAGCAGTAAGAGAACTTCAACCAATATTCCTCTTACACATGGAATTGTAATTGTCCTAAAGATTGACTCCCAAAAGGAGTGAAGCCTGGGGAATAACTAAAACATATGACTGAAATCAGCTGTGCCCACACCTAATACAAGATGGGTCTACATCAGGATACATTCTAACTAGTTTATTAGGGACCGAGTACAATCTGTGCAGAATCTTAAACTGCAGCAGGCCATGTCTAATGCAAATTGAAGAGGAGCAGATCCTTGCCAGGCAGTATCAGTAAATAGTTCCCCTAACTCGTCTTCCCATGATTCTCTAAGTGATGGGGATGCAGCATTCTGAAGTTTACCATATATAGCTAAGTATATACATATTAGTATATACTAAGCACTTATCAGTCAGATTCATATCTAAAGATTCACCAATCCATGTTATTTGAGGCAGCGTTAAGGAGAAATTAGCTTTCACATAACTACACACTTGGAGATACGTACCTGAAAAAGTCAGTCTGAGGGATACCAAAGTCCCTTCTTGGCTGTTCAAAAGAAATAAATTGGTGTCTTTCAAAAAGGTCCATTATGCAAGTTAGGCTGCTCTCGTGCCACTTCTGAAAGGATGGATCTATCAAAAATGGGGTGAACTAAACTTTGCATCGCACAGGAGATGCAGTTAGTGCATTTCTGCATTGAAAATGAGTCCTAAATTAGGACCATCTCTTTAAAGAGCCTCCAACAACTGGATTGTTTGTCCAATGACATTTACTCAATGGTAAAGGGCTACATATTAATGAGCTAAGCAAAATTGAATTGCTAGACTGTTGTTCCAGGTGGACCCAAACTGGAGATTCAGTATCCGACTGATCCGTAAGTCTACAAAACCTTATGGATATTGGTTGCCCAGTAATAGTAAAGGAAATTGGATAGGGATAGTCCACCATCCTCTTTCTTTCTGTCTGTCAAATATTCCTTTGTAATCCTCTGGATGATCTTATTCCAGATGGTTAAACATATGTTTAATTCTTTGAAGAACAATTGAAGAAAATGGATGAAAAGGCCTCATTGACTGTAATTCCTCCATACTGGCATTTTGGTTGCCCGCTGCAGTCGTCATTGTTACATTTGAGCAAGCTGGGTTAGCTGAGCTGGCTTCCGCTTCAGAGGCCCTTATGTCCCAACTTGTTGGCTTGAGATTTTTTCGGCATACCTAAAAAATCAGATTTTTTAGGCATGCCTAAAAAATGCCTGTTTGTTATCTAATATATACACAACAGCCTGTGTGGGGCTATATTGCGTAATTTTATAAGAGAAGTATCATAAATGTAATGGTTCAGGTGCGGAGCTCATAAACCCACGTCCTCACACGGTGCTGCCTCAACCGGAAGTCTCCCAACAACTTTTTAAAGACTTCAAACATTATGTGCAAAACTTAGAATCTTGTTTATAACATAAGAGAAAAACTATAGATAACTATCTATTTTAAAAATGCTTTAGAGTTTAACTGAACACCAAAATATTTATTATATGAAAAACCTTTTTTAAAAGTAGTTGTATGCACAGACCCTTTGATCATTTTTACTTCTTCTGTATGTCACAGATCTCTCTATTGAAGTAATGACCATCAGTGTTTTGATGTTAAGATTCCATGTTTCTGCAACGGCAGCCAACTGCAGACTCGTTTGCATTGCTTCACCAAGAATGAGCAAAGTTTGTTTCAGTTTTTCTGAAGGAATATCTGATTCAGAACTCAGAGTAATAAGCAACTTCAACTCTCACTTCTACTAATTTTCTTAAATATTCAAGAGTTAGCAAACATGACTGAAGTTAGGTAGCATCTTTTGTTTCTCATATCCTTTCACCTCCAATCAAAAAGGTACTGACAAAAAGTACCGAAAAGTTTACTCCCGTCTCATAAAACTTTTGACTCGAAGCTTTTGCTAAACTTCTAGTTATTTATTTATGTTTTGTTTCAGAGAATGTTTTCGCCTTGGCTGCATTCAGTGTGTGTGGACAGTAGGTGCAGAGTCAAACTCCACTTAACATCATGTACGGGAGCCGCAACACTCAAAACACTGCACAAACCACTGTACCTCCTTCTGTATTGCTAACATCAGCTAATTCCATGATTCTGTAACTGTCTTGGCATAAGAATAAAAATGTGGTTTTCAACATGCTAAATATTACATGTTCTCTTTTGCTTTTGACTTGTACAAAAATGTGTCTCAGAATATATTCCAGACAACAAAAGTAATCAGGATTCTTGAATTCTTGAAGGTGTATTAATTAATAAATGACAGTTTTAGACATTTTCGAGGATTGAAGTTTTGAAGACTGTTTCTGTGTTTGCTGCCTGGCAAAGTTTTATTCATGCCCACATGCTCTTTGTGTCCTCGAATCCTAACTCTAGATTTCTGTGAAGCTGCATCTTCCAATGGATGTGCTATCCTCTCTGATGTTTAAGATTATTTCTCTCTTTTATTGCCTGCTGTATAGGAATAGGTGTAAGTGCTTTGGTAGAACTTGTTTTCACCCTGATTTCAGCACTCTCCCATGGCCTCTTCTCCGTTTACAGTGCCAAGAAAAAAAACATGTCATTGTGAACATTGACCCCATCCTGATCCACATCCACTCTCCATCGGGAAGGCAAACACATGCCTTTACAATTAACTCCTGCACTGCCATCAATTTATCCCACAGAGAAGAAAAGACAGAGTCACCTAGGATCAAGCAAGGAAGAAAAAAGAAAAACATAAGTATGAAAAGGTTTTCTTGAGAATAGGAATGAAAAACATGTTTTTCAGTCCCTTTAAAGTAACTGTCACTGGAGTGACAAGGAGACACTATTGAGAGGCTTCGTTTATTCAGCCAGTGTGTCTGAACTGTTCAAGAGACAATTACAGGGAGTCATGAAGGTTATGTTTATCTTGAAACCAGGCCTGTGAGTAGCTGCCTTAAAAGCACTGGAAAAAGATGCAGTTACGTTTCTGATGGTGGGTCTTAGAATTGATCCGTGTTTAAAGCAGCAGCTGCTGGTCAGCATGAAGCTAACGGCAGTATGACCCAATGTCTGTTCATATTACACTGAAGAAGCTCTATGAGGCAGACATAACACATTAAGTTTTGCTGTTGAAAGTAAGGCATCATCCAAAAACATTCTTCCTGTCTATCCTAGAATTCTTCTTATCTTACAATTGATGTACAGTATGTGAGAATGTGGCTGTTCTTATTTATTAGGGGGTTTTTTTTTGGTGTGGAGGGGGGGGGGGGGGGGGGGGGGGGGGTTACCAGTTATTTGTTAATTCTTACATTGTGTGTGAATTGTGAGACAGTTATTTTTTGTTTTTAAGAATATGCACTGACTGATGGCACCTTTTAAATTTCGTTGTCCTTGTGACAATGACAATAAAGATTTATCTCTATCTCTATCTCTGATACATAAGAACAGTGGTTCTAGCAGTGTTCTGCCAAGATCTGTAAATATGCAAAAAACAGTCCTGAGTTCTCACAATTACACATTGTACTCCATCTATCCATCAATCCATTTTCTTCTGCTTATCCATGGTCAGGGGTCTTCCTCTGGGTCTTCTCCTAGCTATAGCTATCTCTATCTGTCAGTCCTGTCTAAAACAGCCACCGTCATGTTTACAAATCGAAAACTGTAGCAGGTTCTGGTAATGTTAAATATCATCATCGGATAACAAATTAAATGCATTTTACAGCTTAATTACACACTTACACAAAAATGATGATGATTTTCCACTAACAGTTAATGAAAACATGCCACTTTAAATTAGAATTTTACATCAGACCAATGAGAAAACAATTTTTAAAAACAGAAATGTGGACTTAATGAAGAGCATGTTTAATATTTGATAAAAGATTATTATTTTCAAAAGGTGCTTTCGATCTAACAACTGGGCCTCATCTGAACACATATCCTAATGTACTGAATATTACTGTATATTAATATTTTGTATTTAAATCTTGAGTAATTATTTCACATACATATTTTGTCTAATGATTCTGTAGAATTTACTTTATCTCTCCACCTTACAAATCAAATCAGTCAGTGGGGGGGGGGAAGCATGGGACAGAAAGGTGACTGATCTGCCTCTGAGGTTCTGTGCATGTTAGGGGTTTTCTTTAGCAAGACAGTAGCAGTTAAAATTCATTCATGAAATACTTTAGAACAGAAAGTAAAAAGCTATTTAAAAAAAAAACATTTTATGTATGATTTCACCCTCAGATTTATTTAAATATTGATTAGATTCCACACTTGAATTTCAATTAATCAAATTACAACTTTTGAAACATATCAAAAATAATAGTGTTTTTATTACATACTTCCAATTTTGAAATTATCACTTATAACAGGTATTTAACAAATGTCACTTCCTGTGGCAGGAATGTCATACATATAAACATGTATTTTTACATAGAAAATAAATGTTCTAATTAGAAAAACAAAACAATCTATAAGTGTGGAGCAGTTAGGACAGGGAAGAAGGGAACAGTAGAATAAGGGGTTGATGAAGATGTATTATTCTTGTACCAGTTATAGAATGCTGTGGGTGGGGTGCTATGCAGTCCTGGACCCAGGCAAGGTTAGTAGCTGACCTAATGGAACCCCTGAAAGACTCAGAGGAGAGGGTCTAAGCAGAAAACTGCCCGTTCAGTTTGTGATCTGTGAACTGAACGGGACAGAAAAGATAATGGTAATGTATTAACCTAAAGCAAAAGTCAAATACTAATATAAAAGTTTAAACTTACAAACCGTAAGCAGAAAGAGCCATGGTCAGGATTTGAATCCAGGATCTTCTTGCTGCAAGACAAAGGGGCTTACCACTGTGTCACTGTTCAACACGTTAAGTTATTACTTCCTTAAGATATGCTGTTGTTCACAACCTGTCTTGCTTAAATAGCAATTTCTATCCATCCATCCATCCATCCATCCATCCATCCATCTATCGATCATCTTAACACACTTATCCCTAGGGGGTGCTGGTGCCTATATCCAGTGGTCAACTTGCAGTTTAGTTTTGGAATAATTACCACAGTGAAAAATGTTATCTTATTTCATATGCTATTAACTAAAATTTGCTGTAATGTAAAAGTTCAAAAAGGTGCTGGTACTTCTGCAGTACAGACCTTCTTTGAAACACCTGTAAGCTGTGTGGCCTCAAACAAGTATTCAATTTCTCCAATGTTATAAATAATAAAATGTGTTGCTGAGGCTGTTGCTAACCTTGGTGCCCTAAAGAACTTTACTGGATATGGTAATCATACTTGTCATGCCTAAGTCCTTAACGTCTTGTATTCAATGTCAGGGTTTCATCCTTCACTCTCAAATCCCAGGGCTGCAGTTGACAATTCAAAAACTGAAGTAGGACGACTCCAGTTTTTGTCCTTGTCAATCATAAGGAGTCTGACTTTTCCTGCAGGCCACAGTCAAGACTGCAGGGAACGATTGTCAGGTGGCATTACTGTCCCACTACAGCAACTAAAAGCTAGCTTTTTTTAAATTACAAAAAAAGAAAAAATATTGATGCATTATTCAACAAAGAGATCAGGCCCAATTTTTTAGAAGGATTCTTGAACGGACGGCTGCTGCAAGATTCCCAGGTGACACCAAGAGGGCCATGAACAAGTGTGACAGAGCTTCTTTATCTTTTCTTTTACACAAACACACACCACAACACCCCACCACCATCTCTCTCTGTCTGTTCATTTCTGCCTTTCTTTCTCTGTAGTTCTTATTCTCTCCACAACCCATGAGAACCCTCCTTATGCCCCACACACACCCTAGTGTGTGGGGGAGGGTGTTTTGAGTACTTTAGTTGGGTTTAGGTTTGATCATGCGCTAACTAACAAATTTTGATTTGGTGGCTTCATGTTTTATTGGGATTTTAAGAAAAATGGTACTTTGAAACAAAAACCAAGTGTTCAAGATTATATAAATTCTGAAAAGTTTTGTAAAAGAAATCTAAATGAAGACCTGTGGTGAGGGAAATATTTATTTCTGATGAGAGATTGGAGCAGTGCACACTTTTGCATTTTTAAATGTTGCATTTACAAAACAAATTAACATTCACTCCTGTTTCTATCTGAATAAAGTCAGATAGAAACATTTGTGGCTGTAGTGTCATTAGATGAAGAAGAAAATTCAGATTCAATTTCCCACAGCCTTTCAAAGTCAGATATTTGTAGGTATTAGTCAGAAAATTAGCTGACTCATTAAAGAAAAGTTTACATTTTGATTATGAAAATGTAATCTTGCTTCTCACATTTCACAGAAAAGTTATAGCTTGTTTATATTATATTGAATATTTTCTAAATGTAATCTGTACAATATTAAATTAGTGTTAAAACAAGCTCTTTGTTTTCCCATCTCGCCTTAGTTCATGCTGCAGCCTGAAGTGACCCAAGTCTGATTTTTCACTAAATGAAATAAATCCACACATCCATATTAGACCTGAAAGAAAACCATTGATGAAGTTAAATCAGGTAATTTACGTGATGTATATTTATTGGATTTTTTATGAATGTAATTTATATTGTATTGAAGTATTTTTGTTTAGTGTATCCATAATGACTCTTGGAATTAATTGTACTTGGAATTATTTATAGTGCAAATAGTGCTATTTATTTTGTTTTTGTGCACACTACAAATAACCTGATTGATTTAATAGTTATTTATTGAAACATTGGTCCTGTTTTAAATTTACAGGCCAGTGCATACTTTTACCATGTTAAATGCTGCATTTACATAGAAAATTAACATTCACTCCTGAATGGAGCCAGGTGTTGATGGTCCAGGCCTCAAGCCTAGAAAGAAGCAGAAGTATGAAGACTTCTGCTTCTCCTGCCAGGCTGGCAGGAGGCTCCTTGCAGCCAACAAGCTTTTTCTTCCCACTCTGACTTTTGTGGGTTTTCCCACCCCATGACCTGCCCAAGTACTCTAAAACCCGTCTGCTTGAGACCTCTCATTTTTGCAGATGATGTGGTCCTACTGGCTTCAATTCCTTCTCTGGGTTGGGAAAGACTTCCCAGCCCCAAGTGGAGGAGTTTAAATATCTCTCTAGGAGCCCACAGTGAAGAGGGAGCTGTACAGCCTGTTCTGTGGAAAATTGATTACTTCGTAGTAGAGCCGAGCCAGGCCGGACTGAGAAGAGCAGGGCTTCTGAAGGTGAGCCAGTGAAAAGGGCAATAAGTGGCTGACCTGGTAGCGTTTCTTTAAGTGCCGTCAACGGAACACACTGAAAATTACCATACAAGTACCCAGTATTAATTCAAAGGCTAAACCAGCTAAATTGTCAAGTGGAAGGGCAGAAAATAGAGTTTCATAATTCAACGGACCCAACAAGAGGCCAGACCCTGAAGTAAACCCAACATATTTTTTAAATTAAGTTTTATTGCTTTTGATTTTTGGCCATGATTTGAGTAAGCAGTGTAACTCCTCCCATTTTTAACTTTTGTTTAGCATCTTCCAGTTTCATTTGTTGCTTGATGTACTCTTGGGGTGAGTCAGGTGCAAATCATCTTGAATGTGTGATGGATAGGAGCAAAGTGGAGCTGTGTTAGCATTTAATGTGGAATGTGATGTGCTTGTTGCTTTCTTTCTGTCCCATTTCATAATGGGACAGAAATGTGCTTGAGACATTTCAGAATGTCTCACGCTCATCCTGTCATCCTCTACAGATCTGCTGCTTGTGTTTGTCTTGTTAAACCACAATGGAGGCTCCCGTGTTGCCAGTAAAAGGATATTGTGTCTGTTAGTAGTCAATGATTTATCCTATGGAAAGGCTTGGGCCATATTTCCTCTTATTTCTCATCACTCAATGTCTTCTACTGCCTGAGGCGCTGTCTTATCATTTCATCCCAGGGGGGGAAACTTCCTGAAGTGCTAGCTCCTACTCTTTGATTCATTCTGGGTAGTCCTACTGACACATTCTATTCTTCTTGCAAGTGACACTCTTTTTTTGTTTTGTGTTATTGTCTCAGTGGACAGAACCCTCAATGCACTGCTGATTTTCTTGCTTTTGGGCTCCTTTCATGTGTTTCCTTCTTAAAAATGTAATATGAAACGTTTTGCTTGAAATGAGATATGCATCACAAACATTTAACATTTAATAATGTTTTAATATGCAGAACCTGAATTGGACCAATAATAATAAAATGATTTTACACACCTTTTCACAATTATGAATTGACCATTTGAAGATTAAATTAACTTAGCTAGGCACAATGCAATGAAATAAAAATTATTCCAAATACTTGAGATATTTCAATTTGATATCCTCATCTCTCATCTTCTTGAAGTGTGTGTTTAGATATCACTGCTCACTGAGACTTATTGCCTTTCAAAGTTTAATATTGTCTGCTCTGTGTTTAAACCGCTTCCCCCAGAACTCTTCCATCTTCTCTCAAGCCTGCAATAACACCAGTGACAGACTGTAAATTTAGTACCTGGGCCTTCAGTGAGGGTTTACTGACTTAATCCAACACTAAGATATTACAATTAATAGAGGGACGAGTGAGGCTGTTTATTTATCAGGTAGCCTACTAATAATTCAATAACATATTACAAGAGGCATTTCAAATATTGAGAGCAAATACTATTGTTAAAACTTCAAACCTCTACACTACAGCAGGAACGCTCCCTCTTATGTGTGAAAAAAATATAATATACCCACCCAGTTGCTGATTATTTCTTAAAAGAGAAAATCCATCCTCCACTCTTGATGACGGAAGACTCCAGTGTCTGTCATAGAATTGATCTCTTCATTTCAGTTCTATCAACAAGTCCTGTTGCAAATACAATCCACAACATGTATTTATATTGCTGATGATGTGTTGCTCTTTCTGGGAAGTGCAAACCACACTCTTATAGAGACAATAACTCAAGTTTTCAACTATTTCAGATTTCAGGTCAATCTGTCTATCAGTTGGAACAAATCAAATGCACTTCCTTTCTCCATTGTCATCTCTCTCCGACCATTTCTTGTTAAGGGTGTGCCAGGCAGGATTGGCTGCAGCTGGTTGGTTCTGAATAAGTCACAATCAGGAGCAGTTTAGCAGGAGTAGTTCCATGAGGCAGATACCAGATGGTTTTCTCACATAGAGTGGTAAACAGCGTAGTACTCCAGTGTGCTTTTCTACCTGTGCCTTGTTGTCCTTCCACAGTTCTCCATTCCCTGGTTCTTTCATTGCTGGACTGTTCATCGAATTTCACCTTTGTCACTTCTTGCCTCATGTTCTCTTTTGGCTATTCTCCTGTAAAAGAACTTACCTGCAAGCCAGTGGTGGGATGTAACAAAGAACAAGAACTGCATTATTGAATTTGAGTACATTTTTCATGCATCTGTACTTTACTTACATAGATTTAATTGTAGGTACTTTCAACCCTTACTCCATTACATTTTATAGGAACTATCTGTATTTTCTACGTCACTACACCTCTAAAGCGTTGCATTACACGTTACATCTAAGTCGCATTGCACTTTGAAAGTAATAATTCCGGTGTCACCTCTGCCTCCCCAGAAATCATGAACTTCTAGCTTTCAAAAACTCACCAACAAATCTGAAAAAACATATTGAGGTTTAGCTGCTAACCAGAACATTATTTTTTACATTTAAATTGTTTTATCTCCTTCTTTTCACTATCCTGCAACTGTATCTTCACAACAGAACACTAGATGAATCAGGCTGTTAAAGTGAGCACTTGATGTTTCAGTAAACTTGCAGACAAGCAAGAAGGAATGCACATAAAAAAGATATGCAAAACTAATAAAGTGTTCTTTCACAGAGTGAAGAGAAAATGTAAGTCTTGAAATGTAAGACTTCAAAGGTCTCATACAGATAGGTAGTTTCATCTTTAATGTAGAACATTTTACTTTGATAATGGCCAACCCCTCTGTAACACTCCTTAATCTGGCCAGGTTGTGCTAATACTTATGTTTTCATTTTTGATGACACATCAAAAATGTTTTAATACACATCCGTGTCTTTGTCATGTGCAAAGTTTTACATGACAAAATTTTGACTTGTTTCTGCTAAATTAATAATAATACATTTTGTTTATGTCAGTGAAAGTGTGAAACTGGCAAATAATGTACTTGTAACCTGGAGCTCAATATAAAGATCATGGCAAAAAAAAAAAGCATTACCACATCCTCAAAGAGCTACCAGAGCCATTCTGCAATGCTAAATAGCACAAGGCTCTTGACCACAGCTGTGAATGTATTCAGCTGCTACATCAGAGGTGTCTGGTAGTGGTTATACTTATCAGTCATAGCATTCATTTCAGAATCCCATTTAGATGTCTTTTAGAATGTAAGCAATGAAATACTGATTTAACATGATAGTCTCAGGACTTCTGTGAACCTATGACCTCTTTGTCCCACAACATTACTGTCCACACTTACAACCCACTGCAGCCATGCCAGTGTGCAAAATGTAACATGTGCAGTTCTACTGTATAACGTATCATTGGTGTAGTGATGAGCTGTTAAGGCAAGCGGCTTCATGGACAGACACCCATACCAGATGCTGTGTGTGCCCGGAGCTCAGAGGCATCACTGCAAGGGGAAAAAGCCAGCACTGGGAAATAAGCACCTGTCATGTGCCAACTGAAGTGTTAAGTGCACAAATTGTGGAGGCGAGGGTGATGTTTCCGCAGGGGTGACAGCTCTGGGTCTGGGTGCCATGTCAGGGCCTGGCATATCATGCAGAGTCCCCCATTCCTCCTCCCTCCACCATTGCCTCCAGCCCAACCCCAACCTCTGCTTGCTGAGAGGCACAATGGCAACTATTATTTACTAGATGTCTGCCTCATTTCCTCATATTCATCTTGGCTGGCCTCCATGGGGCCATGGGGGGGGGATGTTGCCCCTCTAACCCCTCCCCTTATGTCATTGCTGAGGGCAAGCAGTGGCAAAACAATCTCTGATGAGCGTTTAGATCATTTATTTAGAGCGCAGGGTGTCAGCCGCAAACCAAACAGTCCGCATTTGGGTGCCGGGGTTGTCTCTTTGCGCCTTTCTCATCAGGTTGGGCATGAATGCAAGCCGTGGAAGGTGCATCAGGCTGAGTGTCAAAGGCTCTCTTCACAAAGCAACATTAATGCTCCACGAAGGGTTCTCTGTGAATGGGTGTGAAACTGCAAAATGTATGATAAATTGAGCGTGCCGGGGGCCTTTATGACTATGAAGCACTGTGGCTGGTCGCAGGCATTGTTATGACTTTGGCTATTTAGGATCATGGAATTTGACAGTGCAGTACTGGCAGCCATGGAGGCCAGATTTATCTGGGTTTAGTGCATCAATGAACAGCAGTCAATGAACAGCAGTCACATTGTGAGAGTAAACCATTGAGCTTGAGTACATTTAAAAGTAAAACAGAACTTCAAGGACAAGTGGAACACTGACCCTGGTTTTACCTAGTTGCTAAAACTGATTAAAAACTGGCCTCTTTTTTCACCTGATGTCAAGCTCAGAAAAGCAGAGGAATTCGAAGGAGCAGCAGAAGGTAAAAGGATGGAGACAGTGGTCAGCTGAGATAACAGGCAGGTAAATGGGACATGAGTTGAACCTGTTTTTCAATTGAATCCTTCCTAATAATGTTTGTTGAAAACTGACACTATATAAATAAACTGATGTGAATTGAATTCAGATTATTTCCTGATAGCTAGGTTGTACAGCAGTGCACAACAGCCTACAGAATGTGCTTTGCATGAATGCATTCAACTGAGAATGTTCAAGTGGAATGAATAGTATTTTTGTAAACTATAAAATAAAGCAGACTGCCTATTTAGTTGTGGCAAATTGTTCACAATGCCAACAGTGACACATTTTTTGACAGTAAACAGCTGTCAAAAAACACTCTTAAACCACAGCAGTGGTTTAAGAACCACAACTGCGGTTCTTAAAAGATAGAGTCTGATTATCTGTGCCAAGCTAACTTGGTACTAAATACTATATGTACTCTACTTTTTGAAGACAATTTACAGATATTGTGAGTGTGTGTTTTTTGTCTTGTTTAGCCATTGTTAAGGAAAATGATTATTTAAGTGCTAAAATATTTACAACTACCATCTTTACAGTGCTAGAGCTTCCATTGCCTCCAGGAAGTTATGTTGTAGCTATAGAAAGGGACCTAATCTTGTCATTAAACAAGATGACAAAACAGAGTGTTGAAATTTAAAATTTCCAGAAAATGTGGTTCTTCTAAACTTCTAAAATACCAACATATAAATGAATGTTAAATAATGTCTCAAGTAAACAAAAATTTAAAGTTGTAACTGGCAAAAATGATTTTTGGGGGGGAATGTTGGTATCTGAAAACATATACTGAAAAATAGATGAGTCAGAGGAGATTCATAAGATACAGCTTAGATGAGAAAGAAAGGAGGAGAAAGTCAAACTGGTGTTTATTGTCTGGAATTTCTGAATACAGTTTATATGGAGAATGGCAAACATCACAATGCTAAAGTTCAACAGCTTACTTTAGAGAAACGTTATGTATTGAAACATGCATAACATTTGTCAATAGAATTGCTTCTATTGGCAGGATATATTCACAATATCAAATTTTGAATGTGATTTGAATCTGTGTTAACCAACTTTCCATAGAAGGTGACAAGAAGCCATTTGTGTTCAAGTAAGTGTACATGAAATCTGGATTTCCCTGTACTGCCACCTGCAGTACAAAGTTTATGAGAAGCTTTCAACAGTCAACGAGCGACAGGCGGGGGACAACTAGACAGGTCCACTGCAGGCACCAAAAAAGTGAAGTAAAATATTGTCATACAACCTCATCATATTGAGACATATCCATCTGCCTGCATTTCTAAAGGTTACATGTTGCATACACACTGTGGACATTACCTACATTTGAGATTTAGGTGTCAATCAGTTTTAGAAATTTCCTGTATTATCACAAATCCTTACATTTCATATTTTAAACCTACTAACAAAAATTGACATAAAAATCACAGAAATGTATATCCCAAACCCAAAATCAATTAAGCTTCACACCACACAGAATCCAATAATGTGGATAAAAGATGTTCTAGGTTTTTACCTCCTTCTTTTTCTTTATGGATATATCTACACTGCTCAAAAAAAATAAAGGGAACACATCCTAGATCTGAATGAAAGAAATATTCTCATTGAATACTTTGTTCTGTACAAAGTTCCATTTGCACAACAGCAGGTGAAATTGATTGTCAATCAGTGTTGCTTCCTAAGTGGACAGTTTGATTTCACAGAATTTTGATTTACTTGGAGTTATATTGTGTTGTTTAAGTGTTCCCTTTATTTTTTTGAGCAGTGTATTTTTACTGTACGCTGATAGTGGAGAGATAAAACACTTCCTTGTTCATTTTTTGTTGAAAATTTTAAATATGACACTATGTAACCAGCTCTACAACCCAGTAGTTGTTTTGATTTTATATTTCTTAAAATTTAGAATTGTTATATAACATTTGTTATTTTTAAGCATGGTAAGTGTGAATTGAGCACTTCCAATCAAGTTGTTGTGCCATTTAAACATACTGTGAAAATATTTACATTTGTGAGTGTATGTGTATGGACAGTTTCCCTCATCAGTCTCCAAGTTTGTCCCTGAGAAATGTAAAGGTAACAAAGCATGTCCCTTTGCTCTCCACTGCACCACGGGGGCGGATGTAATGTCTGCTTTCAGTGCAGAGGCTTAGTGCAAGGAATGTGGTGCAATGTGTAGAATAATATTTTTTTATCTACAGTAAATTACACACCTTTATTCACTGGTAAGCCATCCAAATACTTGATCTTTGCTGCCACCTGCAGGAACTTAGAAATTACATTTTTATTATGGCAAAAAGCAGCAGCCAGGATTTTAGCATACTTTTGAGTTTTAGTATAAAAATGGTGGTCTAGGTCTTGACCACTCTATTGTTCACAGTTCTTTAACTAATAGAATACATTAATAAATATTTATTCTTGTCTTTCTCCCTATTTTAAGGAAATCAGTCAAGTCGATGGCCTACTTTGAATGAGTTGATGAAGCCAGAGAGGAATGAGCAGAGTGAGGTTAGCTGTTGCTGGGTGTCAGACTCCAGTCCTTGAGGGCCGCTGTCCTGCAGTTTTTAGATGTGCCACAGCTACAAAACACTGGAATGAAATGACTTAATTGCCTCCTTCTTGTGCAGATCAGTTCTCCAGAGCCTTAATGACCTAACTATTCTATTCAGGTGTGGTGCAGCAGATGCACATCTAAAAGTTGCAGGGCAGTGGTCCTCCAGGACTGGAGTTTGACATCTGTGCTGTAGATGGAAGTGTGGATGGAGGTTGAACAGGTTGGGTTGGTGGTTGGAATTGGTGATGACAATGATGATCAGGATGAAAATGACAGAAAGAGCCTGGTGTTGGAGGGTTGCAGATGGTTGCTCCAGTAACCATAGGCATAAATCCTGGGGGGGTCAGGAGAGGCCGTACCCCCCAAATCTTGGAAAAATCTAGAATTGTCTACCACCCCCCAAAAAATAATAATTGAAGAAACATTTGCATTTAAATAATATCAATATGAAAATGCAAAATAAAATAAGATAAATCCTCCATTTATCTCAAAAAAAAAAAAAGAATTAATTTTTAGTTCCCCTCCTACCATTATGAGAACAATATTCAGTCCAAAGTGCAGGAGGAGGAGGAGCAACAGCAGCACTGCAAACAGCACAGGCTGGTCAGAGCCGCTGAAGTGAGGAGCCAGTTGTTGCTGTGGCTCTGCAGCACAACTAAAAACCGCTCCAGTAAGTAAATACTTAAAGCAAAAAACATTTTATTTACTTTCACTGCTCAGTGGGAAGAAACACATTAACAATAAAGATCAGACTACAGTTTCTTATTTCATTACTTTGACTGAATCATGATAAGCTGCCTTATTAGCAAATCTGCTACACTGCTTTCATAGACTTAAGCTTTTTTGTTAAAGGTAGCAAACATCTCATTCATATTTAACTCTTTAACTTTTAGTTAAATTAGACAAGTTTAAAACGGGAGGGAGGGAGCTGAGCAAGTGGACCCAGCTCTGTGTGTGGGAGCCGAGATCAGATAGAAATTGACAAAAAGTTATACCTTTATTTCTCACTGTCTTCAATGTAGCCTTTAAGAGCACAAAATAAAATCTGAATATTTTTCTATATAAACTCTTGTGCTTTAAGTGCTACCTTTAAATTATGATATTCCCCAGATATTCATTTCTATCTAATTATTTGTTCAAGCTACTTAACAAGTTATAAGTTAAATGGGCCTCAGCTTGTATTGGGAGCCATTTCAATAAATCAATGTTTATTAGGAATTTTATTAAGAGCAGTTACTCATTAAAGCTTTTGTATTTAGAGCCTTCAATTTTTGTAAATATGTAGCAGAGATTAGATCAGTCAGACTGAACAAAACTCGTATCAAAGCAAAATTTGAATTTTAGTTTTATTTCTCTGCAGGCTGTTTACTGAGAATAAAACATGTTTGATGTGCTTTGCTAGTCATTTTTGGTCCTGCAGCATATGGTTTAAAAGCTTTTTAAACCATATGTTACATTTCAATGGTACCTCACCGACACCCCCAAAATTGCTCTTAAGAAATGTTCCTGTTTATGGTTCCCCTCCGCCCCCCAATAATGAGATTGGGGGGATTTACACCCTTGCCAGTAACTACTGCAAGGAAATTGTGAACATGAAACTCTGGAGGTAACCTTTGATGAAGGAATTAGTGAAACGCTTAAGCATAAGACACAAAAACACAAGGAGAACAAGAGGTACCGCAGAGGCTAACACCCAGGCAATGAAGGCGCAGCACGGTTAAGGAGGGTTGATGATCTGCAGGTGTGTCAGAGCCCCTTAGTGGGAACTGCAGCTCCAGGCTCAGCTCTGCCCTCTGGTGGAAGCTTGCGGCTCAGCAACGGTCACTTGAACGCCACATTTCACCGACTGATTAAAGATGAAATGTATCAGATCGTATAAATACTGCATCAAGTCTACTTGGAGCAAAACTGCTTAAATATTTTTTTCATCCCACACCTAATAAAGTTTAACATGAGAACGTGTATCTGGAGATGTTTAATGACAACTGCAGCATAAATATGGATCCCAATGTGTTTATTAAGCAAAAGAAATGTCTCCCACACACAGCAAAATCAATTTACATTAAATTACAAATTTTCATAATGCATGTATGTTCCAAACACAAGCATAGAAATATTTAAAAAAACATACAGGAGGTGAATTACCTTATTATTTAAAAATAAATAGTCTAAAAGCTGCAGGATTTAGTCAAGAACTTATGGGTTTAGAGATTTCAGTATAAATAATGTCATTGCATGTTCGTAATGTTTTAGAGAAAAAGCATCTTTAAAGTCTGGACTGTGATCGAGGTTAGTAACAGCTTTAGATACTGTAGGAAATCTTCATTTCCCTCTTTGAGAGCAGCAGACTAAAAATGAATAGATGTTTAGTACAACAGCATGCCACTACAGAATGCTTTGAAATATCATGTGACCTATTTTGTAGACACTGGGCAACACATACAGTATTACTTTTTCCTTAAAAAGATGTAGTAGAGCTTTTCAAATAAAATGCTAGGCCTATATTCTACATCAAAGGTAAAATATACAGACACTGTTAATAAAGGCTTACAATATGTAGCCCAGTTGTGAACTCCATATTGTTTATCTATTTTTCTCATTCATCTTTTTCTGATTATATAGCAAGAAGTTTGACTTATGATGTCAGATGGTTACAGAATACAATCACACATAAGGATTCTTACCAA
This sequence comes from Xiphophorus couchianus, assembly GCF_001444195.1. Taxonomy (NCBI): domain Eukaryota; kingdom Metazoa; phylum Chordata; class Actinopteri; order Cyprinodontiformes; family Poeciliidae; genus Xiphophorus; species Xiphophorus couchianus. Next base: position 33,817,064 of record NC_040231.1, read on the forward strand.
CAATTCTGTCAAGCTCAATACATCAACACAAACACTATACTGCCAAAAATACTGGGTCACTACTCCAAATCACTGAATTCAAGTGTTCCCATTACTTCTGTTGCAACAGATGTATAGAATCCATGACACAGGCCTAGTGACTACTTCACCAAACGTTTTTGCCCTCAGGAGCTCAGTTAACCAGGCCCTTGTTAGGGGGTGTCACTTTGTCCAGAGGGTCTGGACCTTCTGCTGTTGAGAAACGATTTCTATTGAAGGTGCAGACTCTATTTGGACACTAGAAATGTGTTCTCTGTAGTGATAAGTCATACCTTTATCTGGCAATCTAGTTAGCAAGTCTGTTGTTAGGAGAAAGGTGTCTGAACTGAGTGAAGAGTAATAGAGGGGATCGTTGCTTGGCAGACCTGACCTTAAAACCTTTGGGATGAATTAAAGAGACACTTTGACACAGTTCTTCTCGCTCAGCGTCGGTTTCTGACCTAACAAATGTCCCTCTGGAAGAATAGTCAAAAACTCCCATAACAGGTTGAAGAGACATTTGGAACAACATCATAGCAAATTCTGTGAATTAAGACTGGAATGTCCCTCAAGCTGACATGTATGTGGGGGACAGGAGCAAGTACTTTTGGCAATATGGTGTGTCATTGGACTTTAGAATATATATGTGTGTATATATATATATGTGTGTGTGTTTTTGTATGCGTGTGTGTGTGTGTGTGTGCGTGTGTGTGTGTGTGTGTGTGTGTGTGTGTGCGCGCGTGTGTGTGTGTGTGTGTGTGTGTGTGTGTGTGTGTGTGTGTGTGTGTGTGTGTGTGTGTGTGTGTGCGTGCAGGCGTGGGTGTGTGTGAGAAACTGTGAGATGTGGGGCAAGTTGGCAATCCTGAAAAACAATTTCAGACACCAGATATAATGAATATAATACAAGTTCGTACGCACACCAGTATAAATAGTTTGATGGCTATATACATAATGTGTGGTTATGAATTATAAGGAAAAATATCCACAACTTCATCTGGCTGTTTTGCTTGGTTGAAGTATGAGACATAATTTTATGGTTTCCTCATGTTATTGCAACAATAATGTACTTTTGTAACAAACATTTCACAAACTACCTTCTAATAAGCCACTTTTTAAACATAATTTTCAATCCACAGTCTAGCAATTTTGGTACAAAGTTTCTATGGAAACTAATTTTTCACATTCATAATTTGAAACAGATATACGTATGATACAAGAACACATTAGGGCAGGCGTGTCCAAAGTCGGTCCTCAAGGGCCGGCATCCTGCATGTTTTTGTTCTCTCCCTGGTTGTAGTAACAACCTTCTCAGCTTGTCAATGTTCTCCTAAGGCCTCTAATGAGCCATCATTGGATCCAGGTGCGTTAAACCAGGGAGAGAACTAAAACACACAGGATGGCGGCCCTCCAGGACCGACTTTGGACACCCCTGCATTAGGGAGTGTGGCAAGATTATGGTTCATTAAAACTTTGGAAGCATATGATGGATGTACATAAACAAAGAATGTATGAAGCTTCAGCATTACAAATGCGTGTTTTTTGAACTGGCTGAAACATCACAGTAACACAAGGTGAAAACCTAACCTGCTGTCTGTACGACATGCAGTCCTTTCACTCATTCTTATTCCGACAATATTTTCTACAAACTAAAACTGAAAGAGAAATTATATTATTCAAACAGAATCATTGATATTTTTGTGGTAGGGTTATTTGACATTAAATAAGTTAAATAAAATACTGACCAACATCAAAAGATTTATTTAAATGCCAACATTTGGACATTTTTTTAGCAGACTTACAACCTCTTAAAAATGTCCAAATGTTGGCTTTTAAATAAATCTTTTCAATCAAGTTCTTTCAGTTTTTATTCTCTGTATCTACAACAGTCAAATGTGGGAGGATGTAAAGGTTTACCACTACTGCTGGTAGCAGGATGTAGTAAATGTAAGTGAAAGTTTCAAGGAAAGCAAATGTTGAAGGTCGAGGTCAAATGTCTAACTCGCCCATATTTGACTACAATAGCACTCTGCAGTCTGAGTGTACAGAGTTAAACATTTAATTCATGGTGAAGTCATAGGAATTTGCGAATCTATCAACATTTCCCTACACCCTCAGTAGAATACTGCAGTTAGAGTGGGAGAGGTAAACATTAAGTCTGGGAACGATTTACTTTAGTTTATCTTAAAAATGGGACTAATAGCATGTACGTATGGGAGATTATAGCCAGATGACTAGTTTACATCTTTACTCCAACTGGCTAGTTGGTATGAAAGAGATAAGAGCAACAGCAAGAAAAACAACAAGCAAACAAAGTACAACTTGTAAAATGTATAAAGACAATGAAAACATATGAACTTAAACATGGTCATGTTGACATTTCTGGCTTTTCAGGAGCCATATTAGGATGTTTTCCAAAAGAGGTTGGGAGTTGAAGCTCTGGACTTTTTCAGAAATATATTTGAGGTATGAGATAGACATACCTCAAATGTCTATCTCATACCTCAAAGCATCATTTGAGGTATGAGATAGACAATGAATCTCAGCATCATTTATTATGATGCTGAGGTTCAGCATCATAATAAATATTTTAGAAACCAATACAGAATCACTATACTTCATAATGTTGTCCTAAATAGTCACATATATTTTTAAATTATCTGACAATGATGGTATTAATTTGTTTTGAGGTTTTTTTAAGTAAAATTAATTTAAAATTTGTTTATAAATTGTTTTAGTTAGTTTTAGTGTTTCTGTCAACACACCTTCATCATAAAATTAGGTCTTTAGCAGAACTCTGTAGAAGCTGAGTGTGAGACAAGATAGTTCAGTCCTTTAAATCCAAAAGGTTAAAGAGTCAAAGCCTCAATCATTGAGCCAAAACAGTCCTCAAACTTCGGCTCCTATGTAAAAGTGGGTAGTGCCCAGTGTAGGGGAGAAAAGCATTGACTTGGGTGTAGAGATAAATAATTGTCTCTGACCACAATTGCCTCTTTCTTTAACTGCATGCTAGAGTTGGGATGAGAACAGACAAACAGTAAGCCAGGGGATGTGTCTACCTTTGGGCCCAGAACATCTATAGGTTCAACTGAATCTGCCTGGCAAAATTATAAGGCAGAGTCAAACGCCTGGCATGGAGTCCATCTTTTTACTGAGCTCCCAACTGACCCCACTCTGGACTGAACAGTCTGGAGAACCAAGCTACAAGAAAATAAGCTGCTAATTTCATCAAAAATTCATGTACTAGTACATTTTAAGCTTCACACCTGTTCACACTAGAACCAGGGTGCTTCACGTGTTTTAATTTGCTTAACGTGTTTAATTTGAAAGCCTGGCCTAAAGAAGACATAGCGGAATAATCCCAGCTTTAAAAACATTTTATCCAGAATGGATAATGGAGAAAGAGAAAATTGGCTGTTCAGAAGCTGGCTAAGTGATTCATTCTCAAACTGAAACCTCCTATTTCTCGTAGTGCTGTCCATTCTCAAATACTATATTTATACATTCTGTTGCTAAATTGAATTTGTTGTGTAGATAAGCAAAGAACAGTCATAACAATCCATCTGCTCATTAAAATCAGCAACACTACACTAGGGCTGAATCTAGAAAAGCATTTATGGGCTGCAAAGGGAGGAGTAGAATACATTATTGGGCGGCTCCATTTGGCAAACGTAATGTGTTTATATAATCGCAGTCAATCAGAGACGACAATCAAATGTAAACTGGAAGGTTCCTAAATTGAGACAGAAGTTACGGTGTGTTCACACCAAATGTGTCTGATGCTTCAAGTTCGACATGTGTGCACTTTGAATGGAGACGCTTGAAATTTTGGTCTACATCTAGCGTTTTTGCATCTGGTTCAAAGTCTATGTGGAAGCGCATCGAAATTTCTCTACCTGTTGTTTTCCATTGACGGCCTATTTGTCCGACGCACTCAACACTCTTGGCATGTCAAACACTCAAAACACTCCAAACAGTTCAAATAGCGGCACGCTAGACCCGTCAAACGCGCCGCGACGGGCCCTCAATGCACCTCCATTTGCTTTTGATGTGAACGCACCATTACATTTGTACAGTAAGCTACCTGGCTGTTTCCTCACATTGTTTACTGTTTCAGATTGTTTGTTTTCATAAAACTGCAAAATCATCCTGGACTCCATTCAACTGCAAGTTAAGCAAAATAATATGAAAATTCAGAATCTTTTAGTCTGGAAGCTTTGGAATGAGGAGGCAGCTGAGCATTGAGGTATCTGATCGCATAACACTTCCCAAAAAACCAAACCCACCCAAAAAAGAATATGACAAAATGTGTCCCAGATGGAACTCTTTAGTGAGTAATGTAAAATCATACTTTGTTCTTAAGATAGTACACTTTATTGATATCTTTTGATTTGTTTTTAATCAGTGGCAGTTCTTCTCTATTCTGTTTTTTTTTTTATTTGAAGAAAGGCTTAGTAAACACAAAGACTAGATTAGATGTAATTGTGTAAATGTATAAATCAATCATAATAATATAAACAATTGTATTCCAAGATATGTTGAAAAAAATAAAAGCCTTTATTTGAATTCTGACAGTTCTGCCATTAGTGCTGACAAATGGAAAGCTCAGTTTTGCCCTCATTTTCTCCTCAGGTTGGATTCTGGAAGCTTTTATGATGCAACTTTCTCACATACAAAAAATGAGAGTCCAGCACAGAGATGGAGGTGATGATTGCAGTCAGTGATGGCTGAACATGACAAACCAGGTACTTGATTCAATTCTCCAACATCATCGCTACAAAGAGGGATCCTCCTGGCATGTTCTCTCCTTCAGTGCTCTTCCATGAGCAGCTGGTTCTGCATTGACAAAATTAAATATTTAAAATCAATAAAATGACAAAGTTCACTTTAATTCAATTCGATTGACTTGTAATGTTGTTGTTGTTGTCATTGGGAAATTGTGTGTGCCTTAGTGAGTGAAACGGAGAATCTTTGTATGACACTGAGTCCGAAATATTTGGGTCAGTGTCATCAACTTTTAGATGTGTCCCTGGTCCAACACTTAAATGAAATAACTGAATTACTTCCTCAGTATATAGTCAAGTTCTCCAGGGTCCTGCTGATGATCTCATTATTTGACCCAGGTGTTGAAGCAGAGACATCGGCCCTCGAGGCCTGGAGTTGAGGACCCCTGGTTCCCTGGTCTAGTCCAACAGACTTTCAGATCCTAGTTCAGAGATCTAAAACCTTTATAATGCGAGAAGCCATTTCTGTCTTCAGTCTGGCAAAGTAAAACTCATTTGGAGCCACAAACGTTTCATGATATTTTGAAAAAATGGGGGCTGCAAACACTTGAAGCTCAGAGGAGACAGAGCTTTTAGTGTTGTCGCTCCCAAATTATGGGATATTATGGGATACGGTTACATATTAGAAGTGTTCCTCATTGTTCACTTTTAAAACTCCTCTTAACTCACATTTTTATTTTTTGGCTTTTAATGTTGAGACTTTTACTTTTTCCTCTGTTATTGCGTTTTATTGTTTCTATTGTTGTCTTTTTTCCTTTCCGTATTTTGAATGTTTATTTATTTTTATCTGTACAGCATTTTGTTACTGTAGTGTTGTTTTAAAGTGCTTTACAAATAAAGTAGTAGTAGTAGTAGTTAAGGGATGTGGTTAATCTGAAGCACTCAATGCATTAATATTACATAATGCATATTAATTGAATTTCCTATTTTGATGTAAAAGCTTCTCCCCCGCAGAGATTTACTTAATTCAAAACAGTGCATTATAACTTCACTTTTAAAATCACTGCAGTTAGAGCAGGTGTCCTGGATACAGAGGCTGAAGACCTGAAAAAGGCCGTCCTGAGTTTGAATTCCGTCCTTGGTTCCTTTGCCACATGTCTGTTCCTCCTTCTGATGTCACATTACTGTCAAATAAAGGCCAAATAAATTCTTATAAAAAACTGAAAAAAAAATAATATTGTGATGAACGTTTGGATAAAACCAAGGTAACTGGTCTGGGTGTGCTATCAGAACATGGAGCAGGACTGTGAATCTAATGGAGCTCCTCTTTGCTTCTTACTAGGTAAGCCACCAGCAGTGGTAAGCCACCACTGCTGTCATTGACTTTTATAGAACTGCCTTAAACATTTGTAATCCCAGCTTATCCTGTCACCACATGGACATTACAGTTTTGGGACTATTCCAAAATGAAGCACATACCCACAGTGGACCAGGTTTACTTGCCACTGTGTCTTATCATCATTTTCAGCTAGTTTCCAAGAAGTGGAAAACACATGCAGATCAAAGATTGAAAAGAGCTTTTAAAAAGGGCTACTGGCAGCTCAAATATTTGCGGGTCATTAGATTGACGCTTTGTTTAAAAAAGACTAAAATGTTTTTAAAAAGTGCTAATCATTAGGACCCCCACCTTAGCGTCGATAGTCTTTTGGATAAAGTTGTTGTCATGGTCTCCTCCCTCTGAGTCACTCTTTTGGTCTTCATCTTTGCCATCCCTGTCCTGGTCATCCTCTTCAGATGAGACCCTGGACAGTTTTGAGGATCGCTGCTAAAGACAAGCACATCATGATCTACCCGGCGTGTTTCTCAACATAAAGTCATACTCAGCAGGAATGTCGGCGACTTCAAATCATCTTCCTATATACAAGAAGATGATTCTTATATGCAAGAATCATTCAACCATGTATGTTTGAATTGACTATGTATTTCTATTTTGAATTCTGATCAGTTTGTCTTGTAAATTACATTGACATGATATCTGTCATGAATCAGCTGTTTAATTGATCTGAATAGAAATACTAAATAATTTATTTAATATTTCATGTGCTATAACAGGAGTCTATGTGCTTAAGTAGATTTCAAAGATTTGCTCTTTATTGTCACTGTCATATGGACAAGAGCAATGGTAAAGTTAAGAAAGCAAAGATACATTCATGAATATCAGAGAATTAAACATTCAGTAAAACACCAGCAACTACTGGAACAGTAATTTCATATCAGCTGTCAGCCTGATAGCACCTGAACATAAACAGACCCAATTTTCCATTTTTAACAAGCTTTTTTTTTTTACACAGTAATTTGGCTTTATTATCAATGTGTCTGCATATAAAATGCAGAAGACAAATTGCAACTAACTTTATTGTCTACATCCTAGGCCAGTGTTTCTTAGGGACTATGGCCTGATTGTTTTAGGTGTTTCCCAGCTGCCATACAGAGTAATGAAAGTAAAATTCCAGATATTCACGTGTCTGTTTTGAAGATTTCCTTATTGTTTATTTACTGTACATTGCTTAGATCTTGTCATATCAGTGTGGAAATGCTCAAGTTTGCTCAGAAACTTGAGCTAAACTCAAATTTTATGTGAAACATTTTTCATTTTTTCTTGTCATGAAAACTTAAAAACAACAAATGCATTTTCTAAGGTCACAGTTTAGCTCTTACAGCAAAGGACTAACTTAAAATTCATAGGGACATCCCAGTGAATGAAGGCCAAAAACCATGGGGATAACTGAGAAAGGCAGCCATTTGTAGAACTAAATAATTCCCCCATACAGTGTGCTATATTCATGTATAATGTGAGTAAATCCTTTTCAAATTATTTTATCTGTTAAGGGAAAAAAGCTGTACTCAAATTTTATTATATGATGAGAGCAGTGATCCTAAAAAGCATCACATTCCTTCAAATGCACAACATGTGCTCTGCACAATGGAGACCAGTTGCTAGGCAACTGTTGTTGCTAAGTAGGGAGCTGAATGTGAGTGACTGCTTCCATTTACACCAGAAATAGCAGGTTTTTTTACTTTTGGCCCTAAATCCTAACAAAGACAGACTATAATAAAGAAGACAAAATGAATTAAATAATAACTGAGCGCCAATGAAGACAAAAAATGAAGACACCAAAAATAAATACTATATCATTGCTACATTTTGGAAAATGTAAATAGTAACTTTTTTTTAATGACTGGGTGTGGCGGTGGCGCAGAGTTAAACTGTCTTAAATTTTTATAGAATCCTTTGTGCCAAATTAGTATAGTTCTCAGAAATGTACACAGTCAGAGGCTTTCATTGTTCTATACAACTGCCATACAGTACACATGCCATTCAGTCATTTGAATTGATGCTCTCAGCACATTTACAGCATTTATATTTCTTCACTTGGTGAAGTTCACTTTCCAAACTGTAATAACTGACGTCAGAGTTTCCTCCAGTGTATTATAGCCCTGGCAGGCCGCCATGCTTTACGTGGCTCAACTACATGGACATTTATATGAAAAACCCTTGTGAGGAAGAGGTTGTCTTTGTAGAATTCATCAAGGTAGGAATCAAGTTTAAATCCATCGCGTTTGATTTACTCGCGCCGCTCAATGTGAGTTGTGCTCAGTGTTCACAGGAGCACATCTAGAGGTGCGCCGTGAGCGTGCAGTGAGAATATTTCTTTCTGAACAAAGCATTATATGTGTCGTGTGCATTTACATCTCAACATGCTGATTCTGTCTGCAGTGATAAAGTTTGAGTTCCCGGTTAGCCGGTAGGTTAGTGGACTGAGGGGTCAGCTTGTAGAGGAGCTTTTGCGCTCACCTACAATGGGCGAAAGCCAGCGTGCTGTGCTCTACGCGCTGCGTGACTTATTTATTATTTTTATTTTGTTTTATTTTTTGCGCCGATACAATGCATATCAATTGCTTTGTCTACTTGAAGTCTTACTAAGCTTACTAAGATGCATTAATGAACAGCTAAAACTCAAAGATTGAACTCATAGCATCAAATTGTAACAATGGTAACAAAACAATCTATGAGGATTGTTCTTTGAACTTTTACAAAGTAAACTTGCCAGCTCCTTAAAATCTTATATTTAAATGTTAAACAATTTATAATCTTTTAATTTATCTATGCTGAAACCATTAAATCAAATTTAGCAGCATTGATATTCTCTTAGTTCATTTATGCCCTAGGCCGATTTTAAATCTCAGCATTACATTATGTGTTCAGATCCACTAACTGATTACTTAATTTGGATATAACAGAAGTGCAAATAATTGATATTTATTTAAATTGTATTTTATTGATTTGTTTTTAAGATTCTATAGTTGTGGGTTTAAGTACTGTCAGCAATGTCTTCCAGTAATATAATTACCCAGTAATATTTTACGATTCCTGTCAAATTAACATCTTTTAATACAAAACCCCTGTAGACCGCCTCAGGGCCCCGACCACTGGGCTTAGCAAGTTTTATGGGGGAAACCTTTGAGGTCTTGAAATCATTCTACAGCAGGGATGGTAGCAGTTACCCACTTCACAGATAAAAGTGTCATCTTTCATCTAAACATGTCAGATGTTACAGATTTTGGCAAGGTCAAATGTTGACTTCAAGACAAACATTCGACTCCACACCAAACTGCAGGCTTTTCAATATGTTTAGAAACAAGTCCATGCTTGTAGTTATTGATCTGTAACATTTCATATTTCAACTAAATAGAAAGTTTGTGAAAATCAAAACCAAACTAGTGGAAAATACAACAGGACTTATTCATTACTAGACTGGGGATTTCTGATCTAGTGTGTTTGTGTCTCTTCACATATTTTATATTATAAATTCCCCAAAATCCTCCTTTGATATTAAACTATGAAGAAAACATCCAGAAGAATTAAGAACACTATAATAACACAATGCAAGTATACTTACTGTACCTGCACAAGCAATGGTATAGTAAATGGTCAATTTTAACATCCAGGCGTTCTGTACACTTTTTGAATTATGCCATAAAATAACACAAGTGTTAAATATGATGTCTGATCATAGCTATAAAGTCGACTTCCATTTAATTTACAACCTGCATCTTATTGTCACATCATACCTTAGAAGAGGGTGTTTTTTTCCTTTTGGATCCAGTCTTGTCTTCCTTCAACTTTTTCTTGTTATCTTCTTCCTGAACAGAGTCACCGTCATCACCCTCACTGCTGCCATCGGCAGTGTTTCCTCCCTCTTCTGTTTCTGATGAGCTCTGTTGCTGTATGGCCTGTACGTCAGACAGTATAGGTTAAGACAGGTTTGCCTTTCTTACAAAAATGGGCTCTGCTTTGAACAGTTCTTTATTTGTACCATTAAACAAGCTCTGCTTTGAAACCCCCTTGTGTAGTTGTTCTGTCATTCCTTTGAACCAAAGATGATGCAAGCTCCCAACTGACCTGATAACCTGTGAACTTGACTCCAGGGTTGTTTTCAATCTCCCACAAGCCTTCATTGAAACCTTTTCTCTTGTTTGACTTGCCAAATTTGTCTTTATAGTCTTTGTAGGGCAGAAGATCCTTTGGACCTAAGAATGCACTAAAAGGGAAAATGAATTAAAACATACTTGAAAGCATTCTTTTGCTCTTTATGAGTAATGAGTAAATGTATTTGTATGTACAAGTATTAGAGTTGTGTTCAAATGATTGCCTTAATGGGTAGTATTTAATTTTGGGAGAATGTAAAATTTAGCAATTTATTTAAATAATGAACTTGTACTGAGTGCAGGTCTACTTAGCATCACTAAACAGAAGTGTGTTTATGGTTCAGCTTAAAATATGAACAAAGAAACATTAAGAAAGATCTTTACCTTCTTCATGTACCCTTAAAGGTGCAGTTGCAATGCAGTGTCCCCTGAAACTTTCAGTTCTCGTTTACCTTATGTTATCATAAAGGTATGAAATTTGGTATACTTGTAGAACTTCCGAAGACCTACCCAAATAGGTGGCACGAAGTCTGAAGTCACCACTGTGGCATATGTTTTGTTCTAATTGAATATGAAAGATCTCATCTAATAAAACTCCGAAAAGAAATTCATTCAGTAAAAAATTTGGTGGATGAGGCCTCCACAACTCCTCCTATAAGCATTGAAGCAATTAGCCCAAAGCCCTGCTTTGACTGAGGATTATGAAATCCAGTACTGACAAAAAAAAAGCCTCTTGGAGCCACTGTGACAGGCCCGGTGGCATGGGTGGACACTGGGGGAATTGCCCCCCACCTGGACTGGAAGCTATTTTTTTATTTATTTTTACCTCAGAGTGGCCAACTTTCTGTTATTCCTATCTTGATTTGATACAGTAGGAACTCTCGCCCTTCCCATATCTGTGCCCTCTGTCCCCCGCACGTTTTTCAGCGGTGACAACCATAACTGTTTAATTCACTGTTAACATGTTGTAACATGTTGTGTTTTTCCGAAATGCCTTTAAAGGCAACTTGAGCGCTAAGATGCTCAAGGCAGTTTTACACCTGTGCAGCAGCGTTGGAGACCTGCTGCTGCGCATGAAAGCAAACCAGCAAAAGGCAAAAAAGTTTGCTAGTTTTTTGCCCCCCAAACTAACATAGTGAATTGATCAATGCTGTTGGATGCAGATAATGTTAACTAAATGATGACTTGATAATACCAATATATCACATTAAGCTTGTTAACAAGTATAGGCTACTGATGTTAGCTATGTTTAAAAGTTGGTAATATGGTTACATTTACTTGTAGTACTACACTGTACTTTTTTCTTTTACTTGCTAATCTTACTTGAGTAAATTATTTTTTGCATTTAAAGGAATAGACTTTAGAAATTGGAAATGTTAGATTTCTGCAACATATGAGCTAATGTTTACGCAATTTTTTTTACCCCTCCAGGGGGTCTTTTGTGGGCTCTAGTGTCCCTTATATGATAGTAGGCTGACAGGAAATGGGGAGGAAGAGGGGGGAAGACATGCGGCAAATATCGTCGGGTCCAGGAGTCGAACCCGCGACAGCCGCGTCGAGGACTCAAGGCCTCCAAATATGGGTCGCGCTAACCCCTACGCCACCACGGCACGCCCCATGTTTATGCAAATTTGAGCATAATTCCTCAACATTTTAAACATGTTATACATATATATACTGTATACATCCTTATTTATTTTGTATTAATAAACACGGTTATTTTATTTGAAAGGTTACATAAAGGCTTGCTTATGTATTTATATCAAAGTAAAAGCTTGTTTACTGTGCTCTGCCAAAATAAACCAATGCTCCCTCTGCTAAACTCCTCTAGAACCGGGGTTGTATTGTGAAAACCCTACAGGCTTTTGTGGAACAAAGTTGCTATTTTGTGTTATTTGCTCAAAACAGAGACTATGGTAGTGGCAAATTTTGTTATCTTGTCATTTGCGTATGGTTAGCTTTAACTGACTTATGCATAATTTTTGTCAATCTATAAACAACTGAACTGGATTATATTGGAATTTAAATCAACAGTGTTGCCTAGAAACTTTCAAACAGCTGTAACTCCCATATGCAGGATCAGATCCACACCAAATTCTGTAAGGATGACTGTGGTAATTGTTGCCCATTGCCCATATGGGCAACAATTATTGCTCCGATAGGATAGAAATGAAGGGGGTGAAGCAAAAAGTAAAACAAACTTGGAAGTCATGAGAGCTGCATTTCTGTTACACTTATTAGTGCTGTTATCATAACTTCAATATTATTGGTACAACTGTTATCAATGGAGGAATGGAACTTAATACACTTACATAGACTTGGTTTAATTGGGGACCAAAATTGCAACATTTGTTACATTTTCAGCTGGTGCAGTTCTCTTTCATGCTTCACTGTGACAAACAGACTAACCCCATTCAGCAATCTGTTCCCTCCCTTGCCCATACTGGAGATGTATCAAGAACCACTGAAGGAAACCACAGAAAAACCCCAGAAAAAGACACTGAGCACAGCTTTCTTCTTCGTGAAATGTAAACACAAACAGATTGGTGTCAGAATTTAGTAATCAAAGGATTTCTCGTTTGTCTAAAGTTGGCAAAAGACCACGAGCCTCTTCTCCCTCTAGTGTTAGACTTGCATGGTTGTTTGGATAGAATACCCAGAATGCCCTGGGTTATAGTCCCCTTCTTGCTTTTGGAGTGTTCTATGGTCCCCTTGGCATTCACATATATCAAACCGCACCATAGTTCACTTCAACCAAACCGTCAGCTGACAAATTATTCCCTGAGGTATAATCACTAAAACATGTTTTAATTAAAATGTAGTGGCTTAGATTTGACAACTAAATAATATGAAATATGTGCATGAGAGCTTTTTTCATAGTTTCTCCACATTTAAGTCTTTTTTGAGAGCAAGGAGAATAAAAAATAAATGAACTCAAGGAAATACTTAGTCAGTATGCTAACTGATGCATGACATCATGATCTATATCTTATTAAAAACTTTTAATCATATAAAAGATATTAATGAACAAGAACTACTTCATACTGTGACGGTGAAGTTAATTCAGTCTGCAGTCATTTGTAGGTTAAACACTGAATCATAAATATTAAATTATTGTCTTTGTGTATGCTTCTGAGTGAAAAACAGTACAAAGACAAAAGAATATAAGAAAAACAATATATAGAAATAGCAAATAAGTAGAACGTCAAACTATATATGTGACAACTGGATGAACGTTAAATATAAAGCACATTAAGTATAATAACAGTTTTCCTGTTTGAAAACAAACAAATAAATGTGCATACGTTTCATGGGTCCCAAAGAAGAAGATTGGGTATTTGTTGGCAGGAGGTTTGACCGCTCCTTCTGGAAGCTCATCAATCTGAATGACAGAAGAGAGAAAAAACCCTTAATGTAGATTACACAGATTAGAATTTTATTCACAGACTGTGTGCAGTTCAGTTTTACTATATTTTATTATTTAATATGAAAATTAGCTTTACAGTAATTCCAAGCAGCTGTCTTTACCAGGACAACACAAAGTACACAGCTAGAACAATATGGAAAAGTGTGGAAACTGTACTTTCCACACTTTTACCAGAGTTTCCAGAGTTCAATCGCTAATATCTATTTTAAGAAATACAAATCAGAATGTCTACAGGGGGGAAAAAACTCTAAATATTTTATAGCAATTAAAAAAACCTAAGCATACAAACAATTATTTACAGTACAGTAATTGTATATTTGCTTTTATTAAGTTGTTCAGCAGTAACATTCTGGGTTGTTTTTTGTTTGTTTGATTTTTGTTGTATTCTTTAGTTTTCTACAATTGAGTTGAATTGATAAAGTGTTTTTCTCTTTTACGCTATTTAGATCACATTTTAATAAACATTATACTCTCCTCTAAGATTCCCGAAGAAAGAACGGGAAAGAGAGCAGAGTTACCTGCTATCCATCTTCTGCAGACACGTTGTTCACAAAATGTTTTTTCTTACGTGTTAAAAAAAGAGGCTGAGTGTGCTAAAAGAAAAAAAGAAAAGAAAGTTGGAAACTACTATTTGAAGGTAACCTTAACAGTACTCGCTAAAATGACATGACAGACCTGTCCGTGTCTGCAGTACACATGAGAGCATGTACACATGAGGTGCAGGTTTTACCAAAAACGAAGTGCAACGTTTAACATTGTTAAAACAGACCTGCAGTTACCTGTGCTAAGGTAACTACAGGTCAAGTGCCTTATATATTCTGGAATACCGGATACAATTCAAGCACTTTCTCCGCTCGTTTGTTGAAATATCTAAAAATGTTGTCTTCACCAAAATATTCGCAGGGAAAATGGTGCCGACAAATGTTCCGTTTTCCTCTCCAGCCGTCATTAGCATGCCAGGAGACAGACTGACGGCACCAGGAGAACCTGCTCCAGCAACACAGTCCATCCTGCTGAGAACCGTGCAGTCAGCCGGCCGCTCTGTGGAAACACCGCCGCCTCTCTGCGCTTTCAGCCCGGCTGCAGCACAGACTCACCCTCGCTGGCCAGTGCGGGTATCCCTTCATCTTTGCGAAAACCAGATCTCCTGCCTTGTATTCCCGCGGTCGTGGTCGAGCCATGTCGCTGAAGAAACGCTGAGGTTTGGGCGGACTTGATAATCCTGATCACATCTAACTGGGCCCTAAACGCTGGTCTAAATTTTCAATCATCAAGTTTTTATATGAAGACTGCAGTTTACATGAAAATAAATAAATAAATACTGCAGAAAATGGGACCCATAACAGACCTTTTCTCTTACGCACAAAGTCAAGAGTAGATGTAATTGAGAATGGCCTAAATTGGAGTACGGATCCAGTAAGAAAAGCAAAATGTGTCATATTAATGACAATTTCATTTCCGGTTAAAATAAATATTTAATTTCCTCTCCTGCTGTTTTTTGTTGTTACAACAATTTTTTTTTTTTTGCCAAAATATGATGAAATATCTGCAATAATAAATCGCTCTTTTTGTTCCTCAGGGTTATAAATTTCACTCCCTCTTATATCTTTTATTTATTTGTTTATTTACCATGGGGTGATTTAAGAATCAGACACGTAATTTGGCAGCAACCCAGAGAGGACATTGGTTGTTAAAACAAATCTTAAGTTAAATAATTTTGTGTAAAACGTAAGTACGCAATAGTACTTATATGTGCTGGCGTTTGAAAAAAAAAAACTTTTTTAGATTGGTGTTATTCTATCTCGATAGCTAATAAATTTGTCTTGGTTTGTGTTATAAAAAGGAGGAACACCTGTAATACTATGAAAGTTACTTAGCACTAGCATTGGCAATGTGGGTTTTAAAAGTCAATTCATATAAAAAATAGCTACTGTGGTGTGTAAATGCTATAGATTGTGAAAACCTTTATGTGTTCTGTATGGCATTTCAAGCCGGAGGGGGTTACCACAAGCTTTTCTGTTCATAATTCTGGAGTTTCTACCACTAGACATGAACAGGCAGGCCTAACCTCCTTCTCCTCATCAGACTGCTGGGGAGTAAAAAGAGATGCTGCATCAATCAGCCTTTTTTATGAATACTTCTCATACACTCAGATCAGGACAAACTGATCAAATCAAAAACAGAACTAAAGTGAGGGAAATTGTTTAAATATAAAGGGTGGGAAAGAGTGGAAATGCAAGGATTAGCAAGGATTTGCATAATGTGAAAAATAAATAAATACATATTTAATTAATAAAACCTCCAAAGTTAAGTTCCTACACAATAAACATAAATAGCAGATGATGAAACCCAAAATAGAAAAGAACAATACGTTTTTAAGTACGATAACATTTTAAGTTACCAACATTGCCTTTTATTAAGGAAAATGTAAAAGGCAACATGTGATTTTAGGTTCAATTACTGCAGAATTAATTAATGCAGTTACAATTAATGCAGAACATGTTTTTCAACCTTCAAAAGCACAATTAAGTTATTATTTTTACATTTCTTGTAATATTAAATTCTCAAATTACATTAGTTGAGGTAAACAAAGTTTCAACCAAATAATTATTTTACATTATGCAAAAAAACTTCCCTCTCATAGTTAAAGATATTTCTGCATTATTTTCTCTTACATTATAAGACGTAACTAATTATTTTGAATTAGAATAAAAATTCTTCATTCAACTTTTATGAACTAAATATCTGATGATATATTTTGTTAAATATCACACTGAATTCTACTCAGAAACCTTTACTTTGAACAAAGTTTAAATGTCTAAACAGCCTCCTAAATGTGATGTTATAGATACATAATTTCTATATTATGCTGGGCATCAATTCTCCTGTTGGCAGCTTCACACAGAATTTTAAGATCAGTAATTTTCAGACTTAATGGTCTTATCATTCCACATTTGTTTTGATTTTTCCAGTTTTCCTAGGAGCAATGTCATCAGTGCACATGTTAGGAATTTGGGTAAACCTTTTGTTTGAAATGCCTCCACAATGACATTCATGTAAGTAGCTTAGTCTTAAATAATTAAGTTAATTACTATCATCGGCCCCTGGTGCTTTACCTGCCTTCATGCTGTCTACTGCTGTCTACAACAATGGTTGTTATATTCTGTCTTGTGTCCAAGACAGAACAACTATGAGTTGTTCACACAGTGTAGAATTTCATCGGAATTTCAATGCGGAAATTCGTGCATATAGGGCAATTATAATTTATGACATTCTCAAATGTAACTTTTAAATGTTAAAATATCTTTCCAGTTTTCTGCTTTTAATGCTCTAACTTCAACTGTATTGCTGGGTTACAGATGATATGGTACCGACATCACACAATGTAAATGGGGGTCAGGAAGATAAGATAAGAGATAAGATAAGATAAATCTTTATTGTCATTGTCACAAGGACAACGAAATTCAAAAGGTGCCATCAGTCAGTGCACATGCCCAAAAACAAAAAATAACTGTCTCACAATTCACACACAACGCAAGAATCAACAAACAACTGGCAAAAAAAAACAAACAAAAAGAAACAAAAAACAAAAAATAAGAACAGCCACATTCTCACATACAGGTAAAAGCCAGTAAATTAGAATATTTTTGAAAAACTTGATTTATTTCAGTAATTGCATTCAAAAGGTGTAACTTGTACATCATATTTATTCATTGCACACAGACTGATGCATTCAAATGTTTATTTCATTTAATTTTGATGATTTGAAGTGGCAACAAATGAAAATCCAAAATTCAGTGTGTCACAAAATTAGAATATTGTGTAAGGGTTAAATTTTGAAGACACCTGGTGCCACAAACTAATCAGCTGATTAACTCAAAACACCTGCAAAGGGCTTTAAATGGTCTCTCAGTCCAGTTCTGAAGCCTACACAAACATGGGGAAGACTTCAGATTTGACAGCTGTCCAAAAGGCGACCATCGACACATTGCACAAGAAGGGAAAGACACAAAAGGTTATTGCTGAAGAGGCTGGCTGTTCTCAGAGCTCTGTGTCCAAACACATTAATAGAGAGGCAAAGGGAAGGAAAAACTGTGGTCAGAAAAAGTGTACAAGCGATAGGGATCACCGCGCCCTAGTCAAGATTGTGAAAAAAAACCCATTCAAAAATGTGGGGGAGATTCACAAGGAGTGGACAGCTGCTGGAGTCAGTGCTTCAAGATCCACCACCAAGAGACGCTTGAAAGACATGGGTTTCAACTGCCGCATACCTCGTGTCAAGCCACTGTTGACCAAGAAACAGCGCGAAAAGCGTCTCACCTGGGCTAAGGAAAAAAAGAGCTGGACTGCTGCTGAGTGGTCCAAAGTCATGTTTTCTGACGAAAGCAAATTTTGCATTTCCTTTGGAAATCGAGGTCCCAGAGTCTGGAGGAAGACAGGAGAGGCACAAGATCCACGTTGCCTGAAGTCTAGTGTAAAGTTTCCACCATCAGTGATGGTTTGGGGTGCCATGTCATCTGCTGGTGTCGGTCCACTCTGTTTCCTGAGATCCAGGGTCAACGCAGCCGTCTACCAGCAAGTTTTAGAGCACTTCATGCTTCCTGCTGCTGACCTGCTCTATGGAGATGGAGATTTCAGGTTCCAACAGGACTTGGCGCCTGCACACAGCGCAAAATCTACCCGTGCCTGGTTTACGGACCATGGTATTTCTGTTCTAAATTGGCCAGCCAACTCCCCTGACCTTAGCCCCATAGAAAATCTGTGGGGTATTGTGAAAAGGGAGATGCAGAATGCCAGACCCAAAAACGCAGAAGAGTTGAAGGCCACTATCAGAGCAACCTGGGCTCTCATAACACCTGAGCAGTGCCAGAAACTCATCGACTCCATGCCACGCCGCATTAATGCAGTAATTGAGGCAAAAGGAGCTCCAACCAAGTATTGAGTATTGTACATGCTCATATTTTTCATTTTCATACTTTTCAGTTGGCCAACATTTCTAAAAAATCCCTTTTTTGTATTAGCCTTAAGTAATATTCTAATTTTGTGACACACGGAATTTTGGATTTTCATTTGTTGCCACTTCAAATCATCAAAATTAAATGAAATAAACATTTGAATGCATCAGTCTGTGTGCAATGAATAAATATAATGTACAAGTTACACCTTTTGAATGCAATTACTGTAATAAATCAAGTTTTTCAAAATATTCTAATTTACTGGCTTTTACCTGTATATCATTTATGATGATTAATGGTTGTTTTGATTGCATTTAGTTTTGTTATTGCTATCGGGTAAAAACTGTCTCTGAGACGGTTGGTTCTTGTTCTGATTGCTCTGTATCTTCTGCCTGAAGGCAGCAGTGTGAACAGAGAATGTCCAGGGTGAGAAGTGTCCTTTGTGATGTGTTGTGCTTTTCTTAGACAGCGGTCGCTGTGCAGGTCCTCTAGTGAGGGGAGAGGGCAGCCAATGATTTTTTGGGCTGTATTCACAACCCTTTGGAGAGCTTTCCTTTGAGCCGTAGTGCTGCTGTTATACCATATGCAGATACAGTAGGTCAGTATGCTCTCTATGGAGCACTTGTAGAAGGACACCAGCAGCTTCTCCTTGACGTTGTTCTTCCTGAGAACCCTCAGGAAGTACAGTCTTTGCTGGGCCTTTTTTATCAGCTCCAAGGTGTTCATGTTCCATGTGAGGCCCTGCTCAATGTGGACCCCCAGAAAACGGAAATCAGCTACCCAAATAAATGCACAAGCAAAATAACTAGTAAGTAAATACTTAAAGCTACAGACATGTAACATATTTTATTTACTTTCACTGCTCAACAGGATGAAACACATTAACAATAAAAAATCAGACCGCAGTTTGTTCATTTTATTACTTTGGCTGAATCATGATAAACTGCCTTGTTATGGCTTGGAAATCAAAACTGGCTGTTCTTGCATTGGTAAAAAGGTAAATGTAAAGATAGTTTTATTTATATAGCCCATTTTCAGCAACAAGGCAATACAAAGTACTTTACAGGAACTTTGTATTGTTCCTGTAATACAAAGGAACAATGTATTTCTTTTTATCCTTTGTATAAAAGGAAATACAAACAAAATAAACCAAAAGAAAAAGCAAAAGAAGAAAAAGAATCTAATGTTGATCTAAAGCACAGGTGTCAAACTCCAGTCCTGGAGGGCCACTGCCCTGCAACTTTTAGAAGTGCCTCTGCTGCACCACCTGAATAGAATAATCAGGTCATTAGCAGCCTCTACACAAGGAGGAGGTAATTAAGCCATTTCATTCCAGTGTCTTGTACCTGTAGCACATCTAAAAACTGCAGGACACTGGCCTTTGAGGACTGGACTTTGACACCCCTGCTTTATTTGTTTTAAACTATTACAATGTATTGAGTTCTGCTCCAGGACAAGGGATTTTACAGACACCATCCACCTACTACAGAGTTTAAAATAAAAAATATTCAGCCAACACCAGGAAAACATTTATATTTATATTAACCATTTATAATGGCATTATGAAAATCACACTGATCTTTGTGATCAGTGATCACACACGAAGATCAGTGTGTTGATCTTCAACTCAACACACTGATCAACTCAACACAACTGAGCCGAGATCTTCGGCTCAGTGTGTTGGAGCAGAGAGAAGCTGACGGTAGATGGAAAAACAGAAAGTATGTCTATTTCTTACAATCTTCAACACAGAGCCTTTAAAAATTACGTAATAAAATCTTTTAGATTTTTTCCAAAAAAGCCCTGGTGCTTTGAGCAATAAGTTTAAGTTATGATACTTCCCAGATATTCATTATTTCTATTATTGGTTGTCAGTCATCTCAGGCATGGGAAAACTAAAAAAGGTTTAAAAATAAAGCAACTTAACAAGTTATAATTTAAATAACACATAACTTGTATTGTGAGCCACTACAATAAATCAATGTCTATGAAGAATTGTATTAAAACTTATAATTTAGAGCCTTAAATGTTTTCTACAGATGTAGCAGATAGAAATTAATTATTTGACACTGAACCAAATTCATATCTAAACTAAATTTTTATTTTATTTTGACTTTGAGTCTCAACAGTTTATTTACTGAGAAATACACACATTTGATGTGCATTGCCACCTTCTAGTATTTTTTTATCCTGGAGTTTGAACAGGTTACAAACTTTTTAAACCACACTTTACGTTACATATCATTGTAACGTTGCCGACCTTTGCAAAATTGCTCTTAAGAAATTTTGCTGTGCCAAGTCTTTTTATTTAGCACTATGGCCACCCCTGCTGGATCTGCGCAGGAAATCCGGCGGCAAACATAAAGCCCCGCCCACTCGGCGTGCAGACCCATTGATGACGTTCAGCTCTGACAACTAGCCACGGATCTGCTAAGAAGTAGCAGTTTGCGACTTCCTTTGTTTTTGTCCATTGTGTCATTGCGAGGTTTGGGACATGGCTGAAAAGGAGGGTAGGTTGAATACAACTCTGTAGCATGTAGGCAAAGGTTTAGTTTTCCTTTATCTATCGCTTTGTGTGGATTTGTCGGGGTTTATGGTTAGCATCTTGTGCTAGCTCAGTGAAGCGCAGTCATGCTTTCTGGTCTTAGACTGCGTGCTGGTGGAGCTTATGTTATGTTCAAGAACTTCTGTCAAGATTTCCACAAAAGGCCTTCTGCATTCCAGGTGATTAAGCATGGTGAAGAAAACCCTGAAACTCGAGTAGATTGTACAAAGTTTGTAGCAATATTGCAACTAAAAAGTGAAAAATAAGGTGTCCGTGTCGAAGTGACTAAAATAAAAACCTTACAACGAGACTTGCCGTATCAGATAGCTGCGTGGGACAAAAGAGTCCAATAATATGGAAATCTTGGACACTTATTGATTTTAAAACTCTCTTGCGAGCACTTTGTTTGGAATTACGAGCCAGATATTTGTGTTAAATCAGACAAACTCACTTTAGATGCATTATCTTACAACAGACCATGGTCACCTTTTTTCCCCATATTGTTTAATGGGATACATAAACTCTTCTTTTTCAACTGACAAGCTTCTGCATTCTATGTACGTCACTGGGAAACGTCACAGTTGTAAGCTAGTTGAAGATCTCCCTGCATCGTTTTTGCAATATAGGCACATGTATACGTTGCTTGTACTTGTGACAGTGCAATGACAATAAAGTTGAATTCTATTCTATTCTAATTACTAAATGCAAATGGTTAGAGGAGACAAACTTTAGACAAGAACTTAGAAAAGAAAAAAAAACAGAAAATAAATTTAATAGTGTGTAGAAAAGCATCACTTATCTGTTTATTATATTTAAGAATATAACTGGTTCCTATAGAATATGCTTTATTTATCCCCAAGGGGAAAGTGCTTGTGGTTTTCTTGTTCCCAAGTCTTTTACCTGTGATGCTGTGTTGCAACAGCTCATTGCTAAAGTGGTGGACATTTGGTGTAGTCTGTCCATCTCACATTGTGAAAGAGAAAAAAGTTTAAAGAAACTGAAGTTTGGCAAAAAAAAAAAACCCACTGTATTTATTATTCACAGCATCTAATGCAGTGTCTCAAATTGCTGTCCTGAAGGGCCAGTTTATAAATTAACCTTTATGCCAATCAAGATAAATGGCATCTAATGAGTACCTAAAAACATGAAATATAACTATAATAATAAAAAAAATCTATTGATCTTTGTCATAAAGACGAATCAGATCTGTTTCTTTACTTTCATATAGCTTAGGAAGAACAGTTGAACACAAAACTATAAATACACATTCAGATGTTTACTTAATGTCTCTTTTCTAGTCCATGATATTGAGTAATAATGTGCAATATATTTTTTAATTAATAAATGCAAATTTATGACTTATGTTTATGTGCATAACCTTTCCATTATAAATTGGTTGTAATTTTCTAAGCATTTCTTGCACCATGATTCACAAATTCGAGTTTTGAGAGAAAACTAGATTCTCTGTATTTCAAACATGTGGGAGGACATGAAAACATTGGTGTTTGGATGAGCTGCTGACAAATTTTTGATGTCATTGTGGTTGTCACAATACTAAAATTTCTATCTCTAAAATATTCTATACCATTTCTATAGTGCAACATTTTGTGAAGCCTGCGGGTTTCATCCAGTTGAGAGCAAAAATGTAATTAATTACAATGTCAGTATTTGAATTTTCTATGACTGGAAAAAAGTAGGGGGAAAACTCGGCCTTTGTTTAGAAAAATACCTACGGTAATTTAAAAAATGTCACTTCCCTGTTTGGCAAAACAGTAGACAGTGGTTCTGCTTTGTGGGAGCAGATGTGGTTCTGCTGGAGGTTACTTCCTGTTAAAGGAGTTTTTCCTCTGCACTGTCACTATATCCATACTCTGTATGAGGAATTGTTGTAAAGTCAATAACACAAAGGATTGTCTGCTGTCGCTTGTGCTAAAGCTGGGTGATTATGGCTTTAAAACAAAATCTCCAATTTTAATTTTTTTTCTCACTTTCTCAACAATAAATTACAAATGACAGAAAATATTTTAAATGCAAATTAAATGTAATATAAAATATATTTAAATGTTAAATATAGTTTCAAAAACTGACTTTCTAAAAACCTGCTTTCTGTGAGTTGTCATGAAGTAGAAATAAATGGAAGCTGTAAAACAAGCTTGTCAAACAAGATTGAAAAGCATGGTTGGCTAACATAACTGAATTATGGAAACACAAGTAGTACATTTTTGAGAATAAAACCCTGGTTTTCAAAAGTTCCATTTTAAAAAACAGAAAATTTGACAAACTGATTTATTGGCCAGCCCTAGTACATGCCACTCCAAGTCAAATGCAAAATACCAGATTGTAAATAAAAATATTGAATCATACCATGGAGGAGCTGACAGATCCTAAACATTAAATGGGTTTAAGACTGAAGGCTTAAAGAAGCTATAGCTACTGATAACATACCAAACTAAGATCATTTAAATAGTAAAAGACCAATCATATCAATCAAAATGCTACTTATTAAAATACTCAATAAATATTCAATAAATAGTTACAAATTCTTGCGCGCAAATAGTTATTGATATGTAAAGCTACAGTTAAAGTGCAGTGCTGAATAAAATGCTAGTTAAGGTGATTTTAATAAAGTGCAAAGTGGTGATGTGCAAGATACTTGAGTAGAAACAGTCCCAGTAATGAAGACATCTCAATTCAAGTCAGTTTATATTATTAACCATAGAAATAAAAGCTTCTGATCATGATAAACTAAGTCTGTGAGAAAATATAAATTAAGGATGAAAAAGGCAAGACAAATATCTCTGATTACTTGTGTTAATACATTTAACTGATCCCTTGCTGCCCCACTTCAGTGTACGATGATGCAGTGGAAGAAAGGGTCATCAATGAAGAATACAAGATCTGGAAGAGGAACACTCCATTTCTGTACGACCTGGTCATGACCCATGCCCTGGAGTGGCCCAGTCTGACTGTGCAGTGGCTTCCAGATGTCAACAGGTAATTACAATTGTTTCTGTCATAGAGCATAATAAAGTCTCAGTAATGCTGACCTGGAAAAATCAACCAGTTTGCATGTCTGTCTGGTAATGATGCAGCTGCTCTCTATGTGGTAAGCACAAAATTGTCCTAATGGAGACTGACTGGTAATGACATTTTATTCTCTTAGATTATTGTTGATGGTTTTCCCTATGTGACATTTCACAAGCCAGTTATCCCCGGCATCAAAAGTCTATAAAAAGCACAACACAGAGACAATACGGTACATGCTTTTTCTAGTTACTGTCATCCCAGAACAACACAGAGAAACCTATTGGCAGGTAATTGTCTGGAACTTAATGGCCAAGTGAAACACCTCCACACCTTCAAAGTACCTTGGGCATGAATCTGGTGATCTTACAACTACAACAGCAAGAAGGGAGACCTGGACCCAGAGTTTTGAAGGAGAAACCCTGTGCCTTTCTCCCATTGATATACAGTTTCCCTGCTGCCCTAGCCTGGCCCACTGCCTTCCTCCACAATTCTGCTTGAAAAAGCACAGTCTGGACTTTCTGCCCTGTACTTGGTCATCTCTGGTAGAATTTTAAACAGGCTAATGAGCGAGCAGAAGGAGAAGTTGTGAATGATGACTTTACTACAGGAAGTCCAGTCTCTCCTGGGCCTTCATCTGAACAGTGTCTGTGTGTGAGGTTCATCTCAGGTCTTAGAGTGATTCTGAAGAATCAAAGTCAGGATATATTGACTTTATGTTCATCTCTAACTTCTTTATAAAATACTGTTTTTCTTTTACAAGCACTTTTTCTGGGATGTTTGAAACTACCATTGATTCTAATTATCTTTTCTTTGTGAAAAATGCATGCTTAGGCCAGAGGGGAAGGACTACACAGTCCACCGGCTGGTTCTGGGGACCCACACATCAGATGAGCAAAACCATCTTGTAATAGCCAGTGTCCAGGTACCAAACGACGACGCCCAATTTGATGCATCACACTACGATAGTGAAAAAGGAGGTTAGTACACAGATCATCTCGCAGTTTCATAGCAACTAAACTATTTTCTATTAACAAAATCAAAATTTTAGTGACTAAAATTTCTAACTGTATCCATGGCCAAAGTATTCATACCACTTCAATCTTTACCACATTTTGTGACATTCTAACCACAAAGCTCAATACATTTGATCTGATTTTCATTGGTTCATTTTCATTTTAAGTTATTTCTGTAACCATTGTGTGGTTTTTGGTCATTAACCAACAATTTTGTCTGTGTATGTAGATCTTACACACATAGATTATGAATGCCATTCTAAACCACATACATAAATCATATTCACTTAGTATGTTGAAACTTAGGGATTTTTTTATCTTCCAGCAGGTATGTTGTTGGCGGTTCTGCTGTGTGTAGATGTGGTGTGTTCATGGCCTCTGAGTAAATGACAGGTACAGTATGTATGATGAGAAGCAAATATCTAGTGATGCTACTGGCTGCAGCCAGGGATGAAGTACTGTAGTTCTTCTATCACACTGTAACTGGCCACAGGTGATGTTTTATATGCAGCTGTGCGATGTTTTATTAGATTCTAGTGCTTTCAATGTCGGGCCTGTGTGTTGTCAGAGTTTGGTGGGTTTGGCTCAGTGAGTGGGAAAATAGAGATTGAGATCAAGATTAACCATGAAGGAGAGGTGAACCGAGCACGCTACATGCCCCAGAATCCCTGCATTATTGCCACCAAAACTCCCACATCTGACGTTCTGGTCTTTGACTACACCAAGCACCCATCAAAGCCAGGTGAGTCAAGATGGAGCTTTTGCCTATTGACTGTTCCTAAATAGTCAATAGGCATTTAGCCTATTGACTATTTAGGAACGGGAGTGATCATAAATTATGAATATTAATATTATTATTTCAGATCCCAGTGGGGAGTGCAGTCCTGACCTGAGGCTCAAAGGTCACCAGAAAGAAGGTTACGGCCTTTCCTGGAATCCAAACCTCAGTGGCAACCTGCTCAGTGCCTCTGATGACCATGTAAGTGGCAGAAGGAACACTTAATAGTACTCTGCTCTCTCCTTTCCTAAAATCTACATCTGAGTATTTGCTTATATCGACATTCATAAAATGGATATGATCATGTTGGGTTAGGGGATTTGGGTTATGTCCAGTTGGACATGGGGGGGTTTGATCAGAAATCAGAACCTTCCTGCCTATAAGAGATCTGAAGAACTGAACAATTGCAAGAATAATGTGCGATGTTTTCCTTTTTCCTTCACAGACCATCTGTCTGTGGGACATCGGCACCGGCCCAAAGGAAGGAAAAATTGTCGACGCTAAGACCATCTTCACTGGTCACACCGCAGTTGTGGAAGACGTGTCGTGGCATTTACTCCATGAATCCTTGTTTGGCTCTGTTGCTGATGATCAGAAACTAATGATGTCAGTAGCTGATGTCAAAGCAGAAACTTTCCATAAAACGCTACTCCTCCATGTTGTGTTTCTAGTAACTGACATGTTCCTGTTGCTTCCTTTGGGGTTTGTGCTGCTTCAGATGGGACACTCGTTCCAACAACACTTCTAAAGCCAGCCACTCGGTTGATGCTCACACTGCTGAGGTCAACTGTCTGAGCTTCAATCCCTACAGCGAGTTCATTCTTGCTACAGGTTCTGCAGATAAGGTGGAAACCATGCTAACATGTGCAAATGCAAGCTTAACTGTTACTCCCAACTGATTAAAGACAGATGTCTTTTTCTGTTTGGTCCTCCCAGACTGTTGCATTGTGGGATCTAAGGAATCTCAAACTGAAGCTCCACTCTTTTGAGTCCCACAAGGATGAAATTTTCCAAGTAAGAATTTTAGTTGTTTTGTCAAGAACTTGTTGGGTCCTCATATCCAACTTATAATGCATTATAAACAGTAATAGTAATATGCTGACCAGAAATAAACCAGTCATCTAAAACTGCAGTCATCTAAAACTTTCAGATCAGCTAGCAGTGTGACTGGGAAAGATCCAATAACCTCCTCACTTCCTGCTTCAAACGGACATTTCTCTTATATCCCTTGGGAGTTTAAATCCTTCAGAAGTTCAGTGGGTAGAGTTGTGAAGCTGAGATGATTCGTGTGACGCAGCTAGCAGCTTTCAGACACCAGACTTGCATATTCTGTGTGAGAACAGTCATTTTTATGGCATCTTCAAGGCAGACAGCTGTTTACAAGCTGCATGGAAACAGGTCAGGGAGGGTTTGATACTTTGGATTGTTGGACTCTGCATCCAGTTTGATCTTACTAGGGATTATCTGTCCTGTTCATTAGGTTCAGTGGTCGCCTCACAATGAAACCATCCTGGCCTCCAGCGGTACCGACCGACGTCTCAACGTCTGGGATCTCAGGTAGAATCTTGCAGTGTTCGGTGATGATTGCTGATCATGAACTTTCCTGCTCGCATGTTCAGGTGTTGACAGGTGGAGCTGCTGTAAAGTGTGATAATGATGGATTCTGTTTTCAGCAAAATTGGGGAGGAGCAGTCTTCAGAGGACGCTGAGGACGGCCCACCAGAGCTTCTGGTAGGTGATGTTAGCAGAAGCCTCAGTGGTGGACAGTATGACATGAAACTTTCCATCTGGACAACCAGATGGGTTGTCCAGATGGAACCTTTTAGTGGTCTTTTGGTTTTTTCATGTCTTCAAGTTTATCTTCTTTCTGCCACTTTAGTTCATTCATGGTGGCCACACGGCCAAGATATCAGACTTCTCCTGGAACCCCAATGAACCCTGGGTCATTTGCTCCGTGTCCGAAGACAACATCATGCAAGTCTGGCAGATGGTGAGAACGGTTCTTATCCAAAGTCTCTCTAGATCCGATTAGAAACTAGATCCCAAGGTTTGGTCACTTTCAGGCTGGACAGACACAGAGATGTTCCATCAGTCTAAAGGGATATTTTGTGCTTCCTTTGTCTTCCAGGCAGAGAATATCTACAATGATGAGGAGCCAGACAACACACCCGCATCAGAGCTGGAAGCTCAAGGATAATGAACACTCTCTGCCCAGACCAACTCCTCCTCCAACCCCTGGACCTTGGCTGTCTCCTGATCCAATAATTTGTGAAATGTCAGAGCAGCCTGCGCCCTCTCTAGTTCACACTTGAATTTGGTGTCATTCCACTGGCCCTTAACAGGGGCCAGGGCTCTGAACAGAAGCACAGATTGGCACTGTTCCCCTTCAAGTGTTTTCTCTTCAGTATTATAAAAAGCATTTTGTGGTAAAGGGCATTAGAAAATATTGTTCATAAAGTTATTTTTTCAGACCCACTAAGCTCACAGGAAAACATAATTAATGCCACAATATTAAGATGAATGTTTGCAGCTCTTGTTGGTGGTTTTCTATCGCCACTATGCAAATGTACATTCCCAACTGTGAGCTCGCTACTTTCTAAGGTACAAAACACTTGGCAGTTTGGGATTACTCATCATTGCATAATGTGTTACATTATCAGTGATATTTCTGGCTCCAAACTGCAATAAAGCTTTTTGTAAATGTTGCTTTTCAAAAGCAGAAGTTTTGAGATTTGTGTGAAGTGGCTAGGGAAAATTAATCCAGACATTGGAAATCCTACAAAATGTTTATTGAAAAGCATGACAGCCTTAGAACATTTTACATTTACAAGGTGGTAAAAATAAAAGCAGTCAGTTTGCTGACTCATGGCCCCGCCCACAGAGGTAGATTCTGATATGACCCGAGTCATTCTGGGGCAATGCTAAGGTCAAGTTGTCTGCAGCTCAGCCAGGGGTGGAAACCCTCACCGCCTGCTGGTCAACATTTAGTTTTCTCTGATTTCAACTCGGCACGAAGAGTGGCTTAGAAAGGTGGGCAAAGGTCAAAGTGCACAGACTGCCATCTTACACATTCACTGCTATGCAACACTTACAATCTTAATTATGTCGCCTGGACTACATCCATATCCGTCCCGCTACTTTTTTATGCCAAAAATAGAAGCCAGGCAGATCTGGGGTCAGCCTGGAGCTAGAGGACTACAACATGTGAAGTAAGTGCTACAGTAAAACAGGACAGGGCACATTGCATGGTAACAGCTGCTTTCTCGCTGCTGAAGCTTATGGAAAAGAACAATGATTACCATAAGATGTGCAAATAATGAGATGAAGTGACAAATCTAATTTTCAAGTGAAGAAAACCCAGAAGGGTCAGTAGTACAATCCTCCCCAATGACTGCAGTCAAGCTGGCACCTGCTGCTACTTCCTACATTCACTTAAGGTGTAGACTCACTGAAGAGGCCAGACCCGCATCAGAGCCCTTAATTGTTCCCAACAGTGCAGCTGTATTCAAACTCTCCAAAAAAGCAAATCCCATCTTCTCTTCCAAGATCAAATCTGACATGGTTGGATGTCAACGTTTCAAACATAATTCACACCAATGACCTGTTAAAACTGGCCTCTATGCACTCTAAAGAATCTGCAGGATCGGGTGGGAGAGGAACCCTTCACATCTCATTTTGGTCTCAGATATTTCAAAATTTATCTTGTAAAATGTGGAAATATCTGCCTGAGTGACAGCAGTGCTGTTTATTCAGGCTTCCTGGGAGTGCTTTAAAGGCCAAGCTTGATGAAGACAGACAGACAGAGATGGTCACAATGAATAATACTGGTTATCTAGCCGGTAGAAAAACTTAGGATAGGATGACCCTGAGTTTCACTGGAGATGGTTCCTAAATGCTGCGATAGACTGGCGACCTGTCCAGGGTGTACCCCGCCTCTCGCCCGGAACGTAGCTGGAGATAGGCACCGGCAACCCTCCTGACCCCATTAGGGACAAGGGTGAACAGAAAATGGATGGATGGATGGATGGATGGTTCCTAAATGATCCACTGGGGGCAGCAGACAGCAGATGGCCAGGTTAAAGCCAGGAAGACTAAAGCAGACAGACCACATCATGATACATTCACACCAACTACAACTGACTGGTTGGCACCAAAAGAAACCCTAAACACCTGTTAGAACTCCATATGATGGATTTTAAAGGAACTTTCCTTGAAAAATACAAATGAGAATGTGACTTAGAAAAATAGCTCAACTATTTGATGCTCTTCAAACATCTAGTGGCCCTTATCTGCAAGTCATATTTTCAGGGAGCAGAAGCTTTGAGGAAAATATGTTGTGATTAAACAGAAAGGCAGTCAACCCCCACCCCGTACTGCAGTCTGCTGGAATGATATGCTCCAGGCCCAACTCAGCCTGACTGGTGGAGGAAAGGGCTTTGCTCACAGCTCACTGCACAGCGCCTTAGAAATGTGGCAATTCTTCATACAATAATTTTATTGAGCAAAGTGTAAAAACACAGAAAGATCAAAAAGATATAGTTTACAATTGTGAAAGGGTAAATCTTTAGTAATGGTAATGTTTCAGACTGCCCCATAGCAGCTTCAGTCCAGCAGCCTGGTCGGTGTTGTTGCTGCAGTAGTAGTGGTTTTATCAGCAGCATGCTGCGGGGGCTCCTCGCCCGCCTCCAGTTCTCCATCGTGCACCAAATCTTCAGAATCTTCCTCTTTGTCTTCCTTGTCCTCCATGGCTAAGGCCTCGTGCTGATCGGAGCCAGGTGGCACCGGCCCCTTGTCCCTCTGCTCCTGAAGGAGGCTCAGCTGGTTGCTCAGGTCGTTCCTCTCCTTCTGCAGAGCTCTGCACAGGCGCTCCAGCAGCTCCAGCTTCCCCTGCAGAGCCTTGAAGTGCCCATCACGCAGCGTTTTCTGCAACAGAGGAGTGTTCCAGACACAGCGACTGTAGAGCAGTACTATCAGTTGATTAAAAAAAATTAAAAAATTCCCATAACCTATCCAACTATAAATATGCACAGTTTTTCTCACAGAAAAACTGTGCAGCTTTCTTGCAGCCTAGCGATGCAAGAAAGCTATAATTGGCCCTCCACAAGAGATTATTTCAGTAATCATGATACAGATTACTGAAATAGATAGTATCAGTAGTCTGTATCATGTAATATTAGTGTGCTAAAATGTTCAAATTAATGTCATGAGTTAACGTTGTCAGCCCTAGTTTAAAGAGTTTGTGGGTAAGGGGCTCACCTCCTCGGCCATCTGCAGCAGCGCCTGGTTGTTACTCTCCCACTTGGTCCTCCACTGCGTTGTCTCCTTTTCCAGCTTCTTGATCTTCTTTGTCATCTGGAAGTAAATCCACACCAATCATGGGGCTGGTGGTATCTTACCGATCTACTTAGAACTTATGTCTCACGGTACTATAAATATTTATTCAGATTGAAATTAGTGTGAAACTGCTATAAATGGAACATTTTGATAATTTTGGCTAGAAGTTTCCTTGAAATGTTGCTTCTAGCTTAGATAAAATGTTGGTAGATTTATATTGCTCTGAAGGGATTCAAACTCCTTCAATGACTAGACTGTTGTGAGACACCAACATCAAATAATAATCTTACCAAAGCTACAGGCTGATAACCAAGCTCCTCTTCCAAAATAAAACTTGGCAGCTTCCTCTAACTCTCAGTCTCGAAGCTTCCTCAGACTAAAAGTAACTCCTAATATAGGAAAATTGTTAAAATTTCTCAAATTCTGACAAGATTATTCTCCGAATTTTCCCTCAGCAAGATAAAAGTTATTCACAAACACTTTAGCCCAGTGTTTCTCAAACTTTTTCAGGGTGAGGACCACTTAACTCTTTTAACAGTTAGGGACCACCTAACCTGAAATCACGATAACACATCTGAACATATGAGGAAACCTGAAATGCTAATATTAGTCTCTTAACTTACGTATTGATGTTCTATTTCGTATAGGCTTCACCCTTTAAGGCTTGGCTGGAGTTCATGCGAACCACAAGCACCTCACATGAATGCACGCCCGCTTTCAGAACATTATTCAGAGTGGCGGCGTGCATGTTCCCTGGACAGGTGGATGAATCGGCTAATCAGCAGGGGTTACACGCTGCAGTTTGGAGGCAGGCCTCCCCCTTTCAAGGGGATCGTGGAGACGCTTCTACCATCTCCGGAGCAGAACCCACTAGCGATAGCCTTAAAGGGCGAAGCCTATACAAAATAGAACGTTGGTTACGAATTGTAACCCCAGATTCTATGAGTATAGAAGCAGCCCTTTAAGCTGTGGGCCTCAATGGTTCCTGAATAGCTGAAGAAAAACGCTGTTAGGGAGTCGTTTGTCCGGTCTGACTGTTATTTATAGAGACCAGGGAGGGGCCCACCCAGTAGGTGGGCGTGGACTAAGCTTTTTTCAGTGCTGCGCTGAGCGCGAGGGATAACTCCACTAGCGATAGCCTTAAAGGGCTGCGCCTATACTCATAGAATCTGAGGTTACAATACATAACCAACATTTTCTTTGTTCATCATAATGAGAAGAGTGGTGCTGTTTGGTAAATGTGACAGGCCACAACTAAGCCATGAACAGGTCTTCTTGGGTATTTTGATTTATTTACAGATTTTGAAAGTATGGAGTCTAATGATGTCAAACACATGGAAATAATAATAATAAAAAAGTTGTTCTTTACTACCAAGTGCTATGTACATTAATAACATTTAGGGCCATTTGTGATTTGGAAGCACAATTAAAGAAAAATAGACTTGAGTTGCTTACAAAGGGACAAACGAGGAGATTTAATTTATGTGGCTTTAGTAGCTCTTCCATTTCGTTTCTATTGAGTGTTTAATGAGAGCCACAGAAACTGTTTTGGTTGCCCGAGTTTTATGGAATGAGTTTTTCTGATCTCCGTGCACGCAACTCCTTCTCCTCCACACATCCTCAATAAGATCAAAATTTATGTTGTGTTGGTGCTCGGAGTGGCTCTAAGCAGTGTATGAATCATTCTGAAGCTGCAACTCCTAGCAGGAATCTCCAGGCAGAGATGGGAGCTCTCAGGGAGGACGTCATGATCTTTCCAAGACAAGCATCAAGTCTTCAGGACACAAGTCTAATTTGAGTCTGATTTACTTTTTGAACTCGAGTTTCTGGTTCCATCTGAGATTTGATGGAACTTCTCTGAATGGGTTTCAATTTTGCTGTGAACCTTTTAGACAGGTCACAGCTGTGAGACAGAATGTTCTTCTCTGGTTAAATGATGTCAAAGTCGTAGACCTGAGGCTGCTGTCTAACATTTAAGACACAAAGAGGTGAAGATCCTTAGCTCACCTTCTCCATTTCTTGTCTGAAGGTGGTGAAGACTTCATTACTTTTCGCCAAAGTGCTTTGAAACTCTTCAAACTTGTCCATGTACAGGGAGAGCTGAGAGGAGAGAACATTATACCAGAGCTCATGTGTACAACACTATGTTTACTTTATTACAGCACATTGTGTTGCATTGTGCTATACAGTCAAAGGCAGATGAGATAAAAAACCATGCAGAAGCATCCATCCTGATTGGACCAGCTCACCTGTTGTTTCAACTGAGATTCTTGCTCTTTCATCAGCTCACATTTGCGCCTGGACTCTGTGGCGTCCTTCAGCAGCTGAAACACCAACACAGACAGGTGTTTAACCCTGAACTAAGCTTCAACACTTAATTTTCCCTCTGTAGTCTTGCTAAAAGTTTAAGTGCTTATGTTCCATTCTACACGGCTGACGTTACTACAAAGTTCACAGAGTTCTTCAACCTCCCCAGTGTTCAGAATGAAGAGCCACCATGGAGAAGGAAGAAAGTAGCAGCAGAGAGCCATCTCATCCTGGTGTAGAGGGGTGATTACTAACCCAGAGTGGTCAATAGTCCAATCCAAGCACATAACTGCTTGGATTGGACTATTGACTGTTGTATTTGATATATATAACATATTTATAACAACTGAAGGAAACAGTTACTTGATTGTGATATAAAATGGCACTATGTGCAAAGAAAATACATAATACTGCCTGTTTGAGTGTGAGATAGCAGCCTGAGTGGGACTAGAACTGAAGCTCATTTGTGTCACACAGCTTTTTAGAGTGTACTTAAAAAAGAAAACTGTGTAAAACTCATTAGTATTAAACATCAGAACCATTATTCTAAAGGCCAAAGCACAACGCTCGCGTCCGATTGTTAAAGCTTTAATCCCTTTTTTTTTTTTTTGACATGCCAGCTCCGACTTGAGTCAGTACCATCGGACTGAGATCAAGTATTCAAAGAGGGATTCATGAGAGTTGGTACAAGAAGTCCTGGCGGAAGCTCAGAGCTGCTATCTCCTTTCATCTTCCTGTACTTCTTGGGTCCTACAGAGTAAGAACGCTACTCTTTTTGTGTGTAGAAGATTCTAGTTTATATTTTCTACCAAAGCAGGTGTACTATACTAGGCCAACGCATCTAACTGACATTCTAGTTTAAAGGCACAGTCCGCACCACCTTGGCCAGATTCATTTTCCAGATCTGCCCCGGCTTTACCTGGCTGTTCCCAGATTTTCATACCTACCTCAGGGGTAAAACTAGCAGGACCAATCGAGACACCAAAACCATTTGAGTGACAGTTGACCGTTGAAAAGCTCACTACCTGAGGTAAAACTGAGCCACACATTAACCGATTAGAGCACGACTTGTCAGTGGAAAAACACCTTATACTGTATGTGTTGTGTAGCTCTGACACCAGGTTGTTCACGTATTGACTGGAGGTCCAACTTGGTCAGAGTCACAAGAATCACTAGCTGTCAGCTAGGCCCCGTTGACTACAATGTGTTCTATTTACTGCTTACATCTTCCAACCCAATTCTCAGTTGGATCGGATGCAAAAACAGATATGGTGCATTTTGGCCACAATATTCTGATGAATAATCTGCCAAGGTGTTCTAATGACCACACACATATCAGACAGATAGTTAAAAAGAAGAAATTATCTTACAAACTCTCTCTCCCGCTGCTGCTTCTCCTCCACTTCTTTCATCATCTCAGTGATTCTTTGCAGCTTGGCATCCATTAGCTGCTGCTGCAGTTCCTTGTGTTTGAACACCTTGTCTATGTGCTGCAGAAGAAAACTATGTCAGAATGCAAGATGAACAAAGGAACACAAACGTCTTCATTTTCATTAATTGTATCCATACAATTAGAAAACCTTCCTAGCTATGACAGGTTCCACTCCAGTCGCAAGTACTGGAACAGGCTGCAGATCACAGCATTTATGGAAGGATCATAATCGGAGTAGCTGACGATATTTTCGCACTACAGTTTATAACTTTATATTATCTGTCCTATAAAAAGTCATCAACGGTTCTCTGATCACATATGAAAGATGTCGCAGTCAATGTTGGATAAATGTGAACTATTATTCAACATCTTCTATACACTATAATTACATTATATATACATTGTATATACAATATTGTATATTGTATATATTGTATATACAATATACAATATTCCAAAGAAAATGCAGCTTGATAAACTGAAACACGAAGGACCAATGCTACATGAAATTGTATCATTGGCTAATCCGAGAGGGCCATTCATTTTCCATGGCACTGATTGGCTGAATCCTGAAAAGTCGAAATACGGAAGATGTTAGCTATTCACGTGGTATAGATCAGTGGTCCCCAATCTTTTTATTACTGCGGACCGGTGAATACTTGACAATTTTACTGCCGCCCGGGGTGTGTGTGTGTGTGTGTGTGTGTGAACCGTCCAACGAGGTTTCTGCATGTTGGTGTGTCCGCTAAAGCCTAGTTCACATGGCACAATTTTAAATTTTTTCCCTTGATTTTTCCCTTATGACAATCTTAAAATGTTCCGAGTTCGATAAACGATAAACAGCGCGGCTGGCAAAGCTGATGCCAGTGATGTCGGAAACGACCCAAATCTTTGTTTCCCCATAGTGTCATTGGTGACAACTTTACTGGCTCAGAATATATCCATGGTTTACATACCAGAGATCAAATCTGCAGATGCATTTGGGAAAAACTAGTTGATGGTACTTAATATCAACTTCGCTCCGTGGCGCAGATGTTTCTCATTTACCAGCGGAAAACAGAAAAAGGGTGGCAGATTCACCAAAAAATGGTAAATGACCTGCTTTGTACAGTGTTGGAGTTGTCTGGGGACTCTTGAGCTACATTCAGTCATTCACCCATTCATGCACAGAATCACAGAGATGTGAAAGTTAAACTGAAGATATACAGATGAAGTGTGATGCGAAGCCTAGCTGTATGGAGGGCTGATCCTACCGAAATTTACAATAACTATAAAAATAAACAAGTGACTTGATAACGCAATTAATGTGGCAAATATTGCAACCAAAAAAAAGAACTTTCCAAACTTCTTTGATTACACAATGTGACAAAGTAATATTTGTTTAGAATTTTTAACAGAATTAATGCAAATATCATAACTATTAATTAATTTGTAACATCATAACTATTCTTTAATTTTCATTTTCCTCAATCTTAAGTTTTCTTTTCAATATTTTTTTCTCTGTTCATATTCAGTATTTAATGCAATATTTTTATTTACTGCGACAATTCTTTGAAGAATTTGTGTGTAGTTTTTTTATGTACTGTCACCTTTGTGAACCATGCATTAATTTATTTTCTCTTTTACAATTTCTTGTTACAATGCAATGCTCTGGAGAACTTAAAACCCTTCCGCAGTTTTAAATTGACATTTGTCAATAACATTTGTTACATTGTGTTTTTATCATGTAAACAGAGGTAGAAAAAGCAATACTGGCTTCAAGAATCACCCCTCCTCACACCCCCAAAAAACTAAACGAACAAAAAGAGACTGACATTAGTCAGCACGTATCTGAGATCTGTTAGTCTGATGTCAAAATAATTTCTGCCGGTCAATTTCTAGTTTGAACTGACCTGGTGGCAGGAGGAAGGTTAAGTGTGACTTGGCAGATTAAATGTTCGTGTGAAGCAGACTGGACGCATAAACCAGAAGATGGGAAGCTGTTACAGTAGAAACCACTTTTAGAACCTGACTCACAGCAACCCGAAGTTGCCCATGGTGCTGAGTGAAACTGCAACATGACTGCTACATTTGGTTCTGACCTCCTCTCTGAGCTCGTACTGCTCAATGAGCTTCTTGAGCTTGTCGGCCAGCTCCATGTTCTCCTGCCTCAGCTTGGCGTTGTGGGAGCTGTGCTGCTCCATCTGCACCTCAATGTCACCCAGAGTCATCTGGAAGTGCAGCATGGCCTCCTTCCGCTGCTCCTCATACTCTCTGGACCGCTGGCCGTTCTCCTCCTGGCAGTGAACACAGAGCCAATCTGCTTCAACATTATTACAGTAGCTCACAAAAGTAAGTGCACCCCTCACAGTTATGTAAATGTTTAGTTTCATCTTCTCATGGGCCTAACCTGAAGATATAACACTTTGTTATACAAACTGTAAACTGACTACTTGACATTGTATCAGAGTAGAGTTGCTTCAGCAAGGCAGTGGTTGTCTTAGAGACACGTTTGTGGCCCAGTTTCTGATGGGGAGTCCTGGTCTGCTTCAGAGCATGCTAGAAAAATTCTCTCTGACCAACCTATGAACTGCCTCTCCACTACCTGGGGGCATTGTGTTGCTTAGCATCACTGAAGATCAACGGTCAAATCTGTTAGAAATAAATTTAAAATAGAAAACATCTTAGCTATATAAAGGGCTTTGTAAATTAAAACATGCACAATGAAATGGAATATATGCAAAGTTTTGCGGACTTTAAGGAGCTTAATGCTTGTGAACAGAGCCATTACCTTCAGTGTCTTGTTGTGTCTCTGGAGTTCTCTGCAGAGACTCTCCAGCTTGCTGCGGGCCAGGATGGCTTTGCTGTGTTCTCCCTGCAGGTGGATCTTCTCCTTGACAATCTGAGACTGCTTCTTCTGCAGGGCTTTCAGCTGTTTCTGCATGCAGCGGCTCTCCTCCAGCTGAACCAACCACAAAGCCACAAACACATGAAAATAAAAGGTAAATAAAAGCTACATAATCTTGTAGGGATGCACCAATAAATCAGCCCTGATTTCCTTAATTTTAGGAGATCAGTGATTTGTCTATACCTAAATGTGAGGTTGATCTTATCCACCGATCTTATCTACCTCAGAAAAGGTTTAAAAAAAAAAAAAATCAACCTGTCCTCTTTTACTCTGCCATGAGAGGTTTGACTAATACACCCAGCATGAACTGCAAATATGCATATAATGTCTACACATTTTGTTTGTTTTCCTTCAGGCAGACAAAAAAAAAAAGTATTGGCAGGTCAGGAGGGTTCTTCAAGATTGTTAATTGGTCAGAAAACTGCATCGAGTGTTCAGTCACAGTGCTGGTCTGTGTGTGAACATGGTCCCAAATCAAGCTTTAGAAAACTAATGTCAGTCTCTCTCACATAGTCATTCAATGATTTTGTGCTTTCAAAAATAAAGTTGGCATCACAACACAGAACATGTGGCTCAGAAGGTTCCCTGTTCTAAAGGAAAGAACACATCAACAGCATTCCTGAGACCTTAAGCTCAAGGATGTGTTCATTCTCTGCACTTAATGTAATTTAATGACAAATATTAAAGCAGATCAAACTACTTCCACCTTAATCCTGCAGCTGGCTGGCCCCACAAACATATCATGCAGGGTTTCCAGCAGTGTATCACAAGCCTGGCGGCCCGCCATGCTTTACAAGCCCCCCATCCCCATCAGGTTATGCGTTGATGGTTTTTGCTTTTAGGATTTTTTTTTTTAGTTACTCTGAGCGTTTCACTGGCAGATCAGATTTATTCCTTAAAGATAAGTTTATAGTCGATTAATTTAAATGGTAACAAAGCAATCACACTGCTGGCGCCTCTGTGCGTTGACGCTGCTCGATCACTGAAGTTTACCTCAGAACGGATCGCGCAAGCCTCCTTTCACTCAAACTGGACAGGCTGGATATTTACATCGACCCCCTGTGAGGAATTATGTTTCTTTGGAGAACTTTATATCATGGTAAGGGTTTAAACCCCACCGCGTTAGTGCTGGTTGGGCAGGTCTACGTGAACCGCAGGAATAACTTGTAGTCGCACTTTCAAGGGTGCGGATTGAGGGAGTGGTGAAAATGATTTATCTCACCATTCTCACCAGAGCTGCACATAACAGACTTATGTGCGGCATTTACATCTCAACACGCTTTCACACTCGCCTTGTAGTCACCCATCATGCTGGTTTTATAGTATATTATTATCTTTAGTATTATTTTTCCAGTTACAAGATGCGTCAAACCATATCAATGCAAATGCTTTGTCCACTTAGTCAGGCAGAGTTAATGCGTGCGGCCGCACAAAGATCTGTAAAACTCGTCTCATAAACGCGAGCAATCAAAACAGTCTCTGTGGCGATTATTAAAACTTCATCAGACACGAAATGGAAGAGCTACCAAAGCCACATTAGCAGCATTAAATTAAATCTGCTGCTTTGTTGTGCATTTCTGAACGCAGTGCAGTGGATTTAACTCATCATGCATTACCGGTCCAAGGCTGTATGAGGACTTGAGCAGAATTTGACTTATAGGCCCCACTTGCTGCTAAAAACATCAGCACCTTTAACAGCTTCTTTGTTAGATTTAGTGAAATCTGGGAGGGGGAGTAGTTTAATTAGCCAACCTAAACACAATGAGTTATAATTACAGTTTACCAATTTGTATTTGTGAACAAACATAGCTTAAACTCAAAGATTAAACTCTTAGCATCAGATTGTAGTTATGGCAACAAAACAATGTAACTATGAATGTTGTTCTTTGAACTTTTACAAAGTAAACTTGCCAGCTCCTTAAAAATCTTACATTTAAATGTTTAACAATTTAAATTTTATTTATCTCTGGTCTGTGTTAAAATATAAACATTTATGGGGCCCCTGAATCCCTGGGGGCGTTACGGAGCCACTGACTTAATTTGGATTAAACAGAAGTGCAAATAATTGACATTAATTTTAATTGTATTTTTTGATTTGATGTTTTTAAGACTAGTTGTGGATTTAAATAGTGTTTCATTGGTGACCTATTCCCATAGCATACAATTACCCAGTAATATTTTTACATTTAATGTCTACTTAACATAGGGCTATTGTAAACGAATATTTTAGTAATCGAGTAATCTATCAATTATTTTTTACGAGTAATTGGATGAAAAAATTAATAAAATAAAATATTGGTAAATCTAGCATAACACCAATGTTACTATTGGATATCAACATCAGTCTAATTTAACATTTCAAATGTTAAATTAACTTCTAACAGTTACTTCTCCATAGTTTAGAAAATTAACCTGTAACAATAGTAGCTCACTTTTTAGGTTAACCTGAAGGTGTAAAATAATCTGAAATTATATTCAAGTTAATAATAAAGAGGCAGGCTCACAAATACGCTTATAAAAATGTCTGTGCTCCAGCTTTTAGTTTATGTATTCATCTTCAGTCAATTTAATAGATTAACTCTCTCGTTGCCCATTTATAGCTTTTGTGTTTACTGTATGTTAGCGACGGGATTTGACACCTTTTTTTGTCACACACAGAAACACATTTACCAGCTATCTACCGCCACGATGCGCTCTGTCACCCATTTGTTGAAACCGGGATAATATGACATTTATTGTGCGGTTTGTCCGTAAAGCTACACTTACATTACAAGTAGGCCTGTCACGATAGCAAATTTTGCTGAGCGATTAATTGTCTCAAAGAATTATTGCGATAAACGATAATATTGTCTGAAGACCTTTTTACACTGATTTAATGGAACTGACGTAATAATGCATGCGATTTCCTGCCAAAGATAGATACATTTTATTTTCAAAAGAATATTTAACACTGGAGCTGATAAACTAAATAAACAAAACAACCAAAAACAAAATGGATTCTCAGTCTCCATTAACAAAAAATTTACTTGATAAAAACTAAACAACATAAACCCAAAGTGGAAATAAATACTGCATTCAACCAAAAG
The DNA here is from genome assembly GCF_001444195.1 of Xiphophorus couchianus. Lineage (NCBI taxonomy): Eukaryota > Metazoa > Chordata > Actinopteri > Cyprinodontiformes > Poeciliidae > Xiphophorus > Xiphophorus couchianus. Next base: position 33,858,084 of record NC_040231.1, read on the forward strand.
ACTGCAGATTATGAAGTCTGTATACTATGTTGCCCTTCAGTAATAATTAGATTTAAATAGAGAAGATGGGCACATCGACTTCCTGATGCAATAGTTCACACTACATGATTTTTTGCTCCTATTTTTCCCCATACAACTATCTTAGACCTTTGGTCCTCCTAAGATTGTGGTGTGTTACGGTAGATCGTTGTTGCATCTCCGATCTAAATCAGGGTTTTTTTCCCGAGTGGGATCTTAAGGTAGCCTGCTGAATGTGACAGGCAGCCAATCAGAAAGCGCGGATTCTCCTCCGTGTTTTCTGAGGGGAAATTACGTCGGGGAATCCCAAACAGCTGACACGGCGCAACCCGAAGTCCAGCCTACGTGGAAACAACATTAATGTTTATTCAACATGCAAAGAATATAGAAATGACAAGAGGAGGAGTTGGAGTGAAATTGCTACCGCAGTTGATAAACCCGGTAACTTTTCAGCTGTTCTTCGTTAACATGACGTAAATAGGTTATAATGATTTTCATTCAGTCAGGACTTTACGCTGACACTAGCCACATGCATTGCAGGTAGATTGTAGTAAAGCATTGATTAATGCCTGGTTTTAAAATTAGTTCACTGGACTTGTAGCCATTATTTTGTGCCCATTGTTGGACACCACACGGCAGGAACAAACCCGATCGAACCGTTATACCTAGGATTTCTGTCGGCTAACGTGTGATCTGTCAGGTTTTAAAAATGGGCCGACAATCGGCTGACAGCTCTAAGATCGTGTCGTGTGCGCTGGGCTTTACACTAAGGAAATGAGGAAGGGGGGGGGGTTGTCAGTGGAGAGCACCGGAGTTGAGCCTTTTTTCATTCGGTGTCATCAACAGAAAGAGAAAAGGGCCGGAAGAGACGATAATGCCGATAACTGAAATGACGTTGATAGTTTTAATTTATCGTGCGATTAATCGATTTATCGTTTATCGCGACAGACCTAATTACAAGCATCAATTACTCAGCCACCCACCGTCTTCCGTCTATCTGCTTACCTGTATAAACTTAACATCTTTAATACAAAAACACGGTGGACCGCCGGTGGATCACCTTGGCGCCCCGACCAACAGGCTTAGCAAATTTTCTGGGGGCAACCCTGATCATGGCTCAACATGTCGGGCTGATCCTTCTAGACATGTTCTGCAACCTTAAAGGTGCTTTTCCACCAGTAAATATGCAGTTTGGTTTTACACCAGGTAGTGAGATTTTCAATTATACCCTCTGTTCCTCACTATTGTGGGCAGAACGTGGTACTGATGGACTCAAATAAATTATTAAAAATTAATTTCTGGCCTAACCAATATGGAAGAGGATTAGGGCCACTGGAAAAAAAATAAAACAGTTTTGACTTTAATCTCAGAATTCTTAGAAAAATGTCAAAATTCTGAGATTAAAGTCAGAATTAACTTTTGCTTTAACTATTTTTAATTAATGTTTGAAAAGACAAATAAATAGCTTTGTGTCATGTGACTGAGTTCATTTGTGGCAGTTCCTTGAATTCTGTTTCCATCCATCCATCCATCCATTTTCTGTTCACCCTTGTCCCTAATGGGGTCGGGAGGGTTGCTGGTGCCTATCTCCAGCTACGTTCCGGGCGGGAGGCGGGGTTCACCCTGGACAGGTCGCCAGTCTGTCGCAGGGCAACACAAAGACATACAGGACAAACAACCATGCACACTCACACTCATACCTAGGGAGAATTTTAGATAGACCAATTAACCTGACAGTCATGTTTTTGGACTGTGGGAGGAAGCCGGAGTACCCGGAGAGAACCCACGCATGCACAGGGAGAACATGCAAACTCCATGCAGAAAGACCCCGGGCCGGGAATCGAACCCAGGACCTTCTTGCTGCAAGGCAACAGTGCTACCAACTGCGCCACTGAGCAGCCAAAAATTCTGTTTCCATCATTTTCATATCTCTGAATACTTTACCTTGTGGTTAAATATTATCCTGTAAAATGAAATATTTTTCTCAATTAAATTAGCAGATCAGTCTTATTTAATCACTGCAAAACAAGGCACATGAAAATATTGAATTTACAGCAAAATACATATTGGAGGCAAGATATAAGGCTATAGACTTGCAAAGATTAAACATTTTATTGTTAATTTGATCATGGTGATTAAAATGACCCAACTTTCAAAGCATTCTTTTAGGTCCTGTGTTACAAATCAGTTACTCAATATAAAAAACAATACTATTCACAGTTCTCACAGGTGTAGAGAAAATAAGCACTAACTGTTGAGAGAATACCCACATACAAAAACAAAACTGAATTCTGATTTTAATCTCAGAATTGAGTTTTTTCTCAGAATTCTGAGATTAATGTCAGAACTGTTGTTTTTTTTTCCAGTGGCCCTTAGCCTCTTCCATACTCTTCCTTATAAACAAAGATAAAGACTCAAATCAGCCAATTATTTTGCGATACATATACATACAATTACATTCTGGCATTTAATTTTTTTGAATTTGCAATTGTTTGGATTTATGTAATACTGTCAAAAAAGTTGTAAACAAATAGCCAGTTTAAAAAATAAGAAAAAACTCTACCGGTTAGAGGCGGTCTAGTGGTCTACTGTCGTATGTAACCCTACATAAAAAGACATTCAACATTCCAACATTCCTACCAGATCTGCATATTTTTTGCACAGTGCTGCCAGTTTCTCTTCAGGCGTGGCAAGAGAATTCAGCGCCTGCATCAGCAGTACAACCTCCTTTCCTGCAGGGAAAATGACAAGACAGCCAAAGAAACACATTAAAAATAGTTTATAAAAAGATCATAACACTAAAAGCTCCAGTACAAGAACTCAACACATTACTTTTAGATTTAGGCCATCTTGGCAAATTATTTATCATACAGAGAGAATTTTGCAAAAATTAGAGAATGGATATTAGAAGGAAACTAGTAAAAAAGAACAAAACTGTGATTAATGATATATTTAAACTGTTTTGAAGCCAAAGATCAAACAGAAATAATTTTTAGTCAATTTTATATAAAACAGCTGCTTCAAACATCAGCAGACCTAAATGTAGCTTACCAAACCATTACTAGTATGCAGGCTGTTGCAGTTACTCCTCTCTCCTTTTCATGTTTTCTATTTATTTATTTACAACATGAATTGCTTTTTGCACTTTACTAGAAGCTTATCTTTAACAATGTTGACTAAGAGAGTCTAAATCTTTTTTCTTTGCTGCAGAGACAAATTTTTTTACTCTGCCAAGTACAACAACTTGGCCACATTGTTTACACCAGGGACCAGCTGATTGTGCTGAAGCCAGCATGGTGTTCAGATCTGGAGAAGGACACATCGGGGTTGCAAAGAAGGAAACAAACAGCTGAGGAGAGCACCAAGCAAGAAACAACAGAGGCTTATGGAGAAGAGGAGCAACAACCTGTTTTCCCTCCGTTACCATGGGCAACATGAGATCGATGGCTAACAAGAATTGATGAATTAACAGCAGGAGCCAGAGGGAGTACCAGGAATGTAGTTTATTGTGTTTTACGGAGACATGGCTGAACTTGGACATTCCTAATGCCAATGTCTCCATCAAGGGCTATCAGACTGTTCAGGCTGACAGGAATTGCACCAAGAACATAAAGCAGAATTGAGGGGGGGGTTGCTGTTCTACTAAGACTAATGTGGACTGAATTGATCTTTGACCCCCACCATCAAAATATATTATGACTCCACCTACATATCACATAAACAAAGCAGGCCAAGTGTCCTGAGTGTGATCAAACATTTAACCTTTGCTCACATTTTGTTCCATCAAAATAACCAAACCATATTTTAACTTTTAAAAAAAACGCCATAACATTATGAAAACTCAGAATTGTTGAGAGGAAACTGATAAAGGAAATGGAGATGAGCAAGCTTTCCTACCAAAAGCCTTGTCGTCTCCAGCCTTGGAGTCTCCTCCAGGATCAAGCTCCGCCTCCCCCAGGTCACTGGGACTGTCCTCTCTGCCCGGGGTTTCCCCTCTCTCTTCCTCAGGCCCACACAGACCTAAATGAAACCCTGGAACCTCCTCCTATAAACACACACAAGATTATGACAACACATCAGCTCTAATCTCTCATTAAACAGCACTGTGAGCTGGAGATTTCATTAAAAACTCCAGAAAAGGTCAGGGCTTAAATCTTCAGTTGTATTTCAAAAGTTATGCTGCAGGAGTAAACTTTAACTTTGTTGCCTCAGCACAGTGATTCCCAAAGTGAGGGACACAGTAGCCGTGTCTGAATCCAGGGTCTGCATCCTTCAAAGGACCCGGTCTACATAGGACAACTGACAGATGCTAACAGAATAATCAGTCCCCTAAGATATTATGTTTTCAGGCTTGATGTTATTTTTGTTATTAATAAGTTGTCACTTGAACGCAGCAGTGGTTGATTAGCTAACTTCAACACTAATAGTGATCTGTCAGTGTGTTCATCTGTGGGTCGCCTTTGATTTTTGTTAACCAAACAGCACCATAATAAAGTAATAATTACTGTGATTATTATTATTTTATTGATTCAACAATTTGAACATGTTTGTTGAGGGGGTTTTTGTCTTTAATAAAGGTTTAAACTTTTTGGAGCTTAGTGTATATTTTTGATATGTCAAAACCAGAGAAACAAGCTTGTCTCAGCTGGTGGCGTTCAGTTTGTCTCCTGGACCCTACAGACCAGATCGACTGGTTGGGCACACCTGCTCCAGTGCAACCTGCAACATATCGGTATCTGATGCTACATGTTACTCAGCTGTCACAGAAATGTTCTTATTAACCAAAGAGGAACCCAGCAGAAAACATTTTGGAAGCCACTGTCCTAACCATAACTTGATGCAAGTAGCTCTCCTGTCTACTCTCTAACCAGCAACTAAGCCTCTTCCTAAAACAATGCTGATCTTGTAGTATGAGTAGCCCATAACAACAGGACATGCTGAAAACATCCTAACTGGAAACTGAAAATCTTGATCACTTATAAAATTTACTTTCTGACAGATCCTACTATCACAAATTACATTTTTACCTAAAACTCTGAGCATTTTTCCATTTTTGTGATAAATATATCTATAGAAAATGAAGTCAGTGATCTTCGAAAACCGTTTGTAAATATTAATTTAAAAGGTGCAAAATAATCTAGGAAATTAAACCTGAGCATAGCCAGCACATAAGAATGGTCACATTGTCATGTACCTGACATGGACTATCCAGATCAGTTGGGGATTCACTGCCGCTCACTATTCTTCTGTTGGGCAGCTCAATCTCACAAACTCCTGGCGTCTCCATCGGTTTTGATCCAACCCTAGAAATATATACAAAAGAATGGTTAGAATTTAGACTCACTATAGTGAACTGTATAGTAAACATTTTGCCACACTGTGTGACCTTAAACCCCATTTGTGTCCTCCAGGTGAATTTAGAAAATTAAAGAAGCGTGAATTTGCCATGACTGTGTGGGAAGGCAACTAGCTGCCAGATACTGGGCCAAGCTGGATCTTCATGGCAGGGACCATTCTTGAGTCTTGGATCAAAACATGCCCATATAAAATTCAAATAAAAACTTCTTCCAGTCAAAGATCTTAAATGGTTGATCGACTATGATAAATTAACACTTAGAAGATGATCCAATGTCTAAGTGTGTCTGCAGCAACACAGCTTCAGACCGAATGATCAAGTCTCAACAAAATAAAAACTAGAAATGTGTAAAAAGACAACGGTAACATCTGTTGAATAAAAAAAGAATACATTGTGGGTAAGTTCACTATTCTATAAATGGTCCTGGATGCATCTTTGGGAACAGAAAAACAGTACAAAACTGGAAGGGTCAGAATTCTGGTTGCAAGAAACTCTTTTATTCAGCTGTAGCTAGTTGGACGCCAGAGGAAGTCTCTAGCAACTCGTTGTCGCTGGCTGCGTTCATTCAGAGTTGTTAGAATTAGCAGGTGTTTAGCTTGACCCTAACATCACCACCAGCCTCACTGGATCCTTTAGTGTGAAAACGAAACCAAAAAGACCGGAAAATAATTTTTTAAATATACAATAAAACAAATACATATTCTAACAACTTTAAAAAGTTGGAAAAATGCTGGTAATTACTATATAAAAATAGTTAAGCCTAAGCTAAATTTGAAACGGCACATCGTTTCGTTTCACGTATGACACGGTGACGAGAAACCCCAGATTGAGTGACAAATGTGATTTTCCAGATAAACAAGTTTCTGGAACCCTCTGAGGGCAGACTTGAGCGGAACGCATGTGTTCCCACTCTGTTCCGGTTCGTTTTAGCAACATGGCTTCATTCTGCTCCGTGTGAACGGAGTCCCGCTGAAACACAAAGTGTCTCTTTCCCAGAAACTTCTCAAATATTATTCAGAATAGCAAAGAGTACAGCTGTCGAGATCAAACCCCCAAACCTTAAAAACATTTACGTTACACGGTGTTACGTAGCTACTGCTAGCGGGCTAATAGTTAGCTTAAAGCTAACTGACGCTAGCCTTGTTGGCGAACTTACTTCAAAATGTTGAACAAGTGAAAACAATCACTGCGCTGTAAACCTCTTTGCAGAACTTTGTTTAGTGCGTTCGGGTAGCGTAAAGTCTGCATGCCACAATACCAAACACTCCAATAAACAGTTCTAAAAGCACTCACCTGAATATTTTCACTGTACTGCTCGAAGGAGGACGTCAGAAGCTAGTTAGTGTGAAGTTAACGCATACAACATCCGGGTATCACCTCTCAAACTATAACCACTGATGGGTTTCCAAAAAACCGAAACATCTTCTTTGTAGTTTATTGTTCTAATCTTAATCTTGTTTAGCTTAGTATGTGTTTTTTTAAATATTAGCCGATCCATCTCTATAGTTAAATTAAAGAGTAGAGCAATCTGAATTCAAATTGTAATATTTTAACTTGAAGGTGAAACTCTTCATATCCGTCAGCATCGTAAGCTTCTTCAAGGGCAAAAACGACCATTTACCTGTGCCCTCCAAACAGGACTTGTATCTTTTTTAGAAATAAAAAAATATTTTTATTTAAAGGCTAGCACAAAATACAAATAAAACAAGAGCTTTAATAAAACAACATGAAACAGTGCATATTTAAAAAGTAACTGTAAATATGAGGCCTACTTAAGAAATCTGATAAATTGCAACGCAAACTATCCTGAATTTGTAAGTATTTATTAAAATATACTTAAAAATATATTTTTTAAATATACATAAAAATTCAGTTAAATTGCAACACAAACTATCCAAGATTTCCCTTCTTAAGTTTCTGACAGTTTCTGAATTTGATGAAGCAGGGGTGTGATGGCGTCTTCAATCCCACAGTGACTAACTCCAAGGGATCCTAAAAAATACTTGTTTGCCACTCAGGCCAACAAGAGTCTCTCAAGGACTCTCATGGTGTGGAATGTCAGGAATGAGCTAAGTCACAGTCATTGATACACATAAAAGACTGGAACAATCGTCCAGCAACACTTTCTATGTTAAAAATGTAGTGTCTAGTGACAGTGGTAACTCTCTTATCTTCATTTAGAAGAGAAACAGCTAACAAAAATTTCGAGCCTGTAATATATATACAGTGAATAACAAAATACATACCCAGTTAGCTGCTGCAAGAGTCTCTTCAATTCTTAGTCTGATAGAGACATGACTGAACACATAGATGGGGTCAGGTGGACCAGTTGTAGCAACAGAACATCAATAACTGTAGACAATGCATCATTGGAGAGTAGAATAATAAAGTAGTGTAGAGAGGAGAAGTGTTCAGTTTGTCTTCCAGGAGCCTATTGCAGCCTAACTACAGAGAAAGCTCAGGGTAACCTAACCCAGTCTAACTATAAATTTCATGGCAAGGAAAGTTTTAAACATCTTCCTAAAATGTGTCTGCTAATTCAATAGACCAAATTAATGGGAATTTTAAATAACTACTAGAATAAAATGGTGTAGCCACTCAGCCAGTAAGAGGTGTTATTTTCAAGTCTAAAACAACAATAAGGGTACAGCTGGGCACCAATGGAAACATAACTTTGTTGATGATTTCACTGTTTGTAAAGATAATGCATCTTTATGATGTAAAATCCTAGATGTCTCACATGACTCCAAGTGAGGGCTTTTTTATAACATGTTTACAGTCCCGAGTAAATGAACAGGACATATAAAACATAAAGTAGGCTAACTCTGAAATATAATAATGTCTTTGGTGCTAGTCTGTGAAAAAATGATTATTTGATTACCATTAGAGGGCGCCAATGTTGTATTTATTGTAGCAAACAACGTTAAATGGTTTTCATTTTTCTTCTTTTCTTCCTGGATTACTTACTTACGTTACATGAAAGGGGACACGGAGGAAGAAAAAGCGAATTTACTTTCTCGAGATTCTGAGAAACATTCTCGCTCGGCGAAATGTTTGTAAAATTCACGAAATTGAAGTTGGTTTCCGATTGCAGCTTCCGATTAGGGAAATGACTAAAGGTCGGTTCCACCTAATTTTTCACCACCTTCACCATCTTTCAAATAGTCTTGTTAAAAAAATAATTTAAAAAAAACTACCACATCTGCAGTCCTCAAATTTGGACCAGATTACTCTGCTCTACTAGCAGGATATTTAAAACCACGTTTGTGATTTGTGAAACGTTTTTCTGATTTGTGAAACATCAATAAAGGACTATTTCAGCACTTTTTATGCATTTGGGTCACACTAACGCTGCTCCAGCTCCTAACTACAACATCACTTCAAAGGTGGACAAGATTATACTATCACACTGATTTTAGAGATTTGAACATGTTTCTATTTCTGCTCAGTTGCATGAAAATACCTTCTCTCACTACAAAAAAGACATTCAGTTATGAATCATTTGACTTATTTTTCTGTTTTCTATACATGATTATTTTTGGATGCTCATATTGCTTCAGTCACTTTAATTCTCGTACCTCTACTCCATTTGGCAACTTTGTCCCACTGCCTCAGCCCTTAGTGCTTTTGTGTTTTCCAGTGCATTTATGGATGCCTGCGTTATATCCAAAATTGTTAAAGACTGTTTCCTAAAAATACAAATATTTACTATTCATTTTAGTAAGGATTATTTACAAACATTTCCTTTTTCTTTACGCTAACATGTTTAATTATTTTAGACCCTGCTTTTCCTCACCTATTTATACCTTTTTTTTCTTCTGACGAGTGGACTTTTAAACAACAGATGTCTTTTGAAAAATGTTTAGATTGCACTAATGGTCTTTTTTTTATAAGTGAATGACTCGATGCAATCTGCTGAATTTCCTTAGAAAGAAAATTTTTAAACAACTTTGAATAATTAATTGCTCTTACTACTGTGTGATAGGATCAGTTGGAATGTATATATGGCTGAATTGAAATTATTCCTGTAAAGTGCCTCAAGACGACATTTGTTGTGAATTGGTGCTATAAATGCGCTAAAAAGCCACAGCGGACAATCATTTGCATTTGTATTTAACTTTGCAGCAAACCCAATAAGCATGTAGCGACTACAGAGAGGAAACACTTCCTTTTACCTGGAGGAAATTTCCCACAGAAGCTGGCTCAGTGTGAGCAGCCATCTACCACGACCAACTGGGGGTTTAAGTAGATGCACGACACTGAAAAAGAAGCACTTATGTAGGAATACTTTCATTGTTAAAGCAGAGTAAAGGTTAAACCAGAAAAAATAGAAAATTAACTTGTTGGAGGCATTATCTCTCTTGATGTACCTAGTGATGGCATAGTTACTTTGAAAAAGTAGCTTTAATCAGATTACTGATTACTCCTTGAAAAAGTAACTTAGATTACTGTTTTGGAAAGTAATTAACTTACATTAAAAGTAACTTCTTTTAGTTACTTTCAGCAGCGGCTAACAACAAGGCTCTGTCACCTGTGAAAATTACATTGATCTTTGCCAAAACTTAATTGCAAATTATTTTATAATGGTAACATCAACAATGTGTCTCCACTTATATGGTTGAACTGGAGGGGAGATTGTTTAATGGTTACAACAGTACAAAAAAAATCTTTAGTAGTTTGTGCATGTTTTTGTGTGCTCCAGTATTGTCTGGAAAACTATAAATAGGACTTTAGACCCCCTCCCCTCCAGCGTCCAGGTTCTTGTTATGGCCCTGAGATTGGTGTCAGAGCGCAGCGCACAGCGCTCCTCCTGCCGCTCCATAACTCTGATGTCCCGCTGCACAGATTTGTGACACTTATCTTAATATTAAGAATTATAATGGCGTTTAGTTGCACAACTTTAGGGACACGTTCATTCGTGGCTGTTTTCACGTTTATTGCGTTGTTCATATTAGTCTCGATGTTTGCAGTTTTTTGGAGCGCAACGTGAAGCTCGACGTAATTCATAGGTAATATAACATGACAGGGAGAGTCTGACTAAAACTAACTGGATGTCAGACAAATTCTGGCGTTTATGTCTGCTTATTTCCAAGTCCAAAAACCGCAACCCGCGACTCATTAAATTTGCAAGCGACTTTAGAAAAGAAAAAAAAGCCCAAAGCTGCTTATAATAATCGGACTTGGCGAGCGAAACTCAAAATAGTTCCTGTTTTTCCATCAACAAAATGCGCATCTCCCTCTTCCCTCCATTGTTTATGTTTCTGTCGCTTCTGACACTGTCGCATAAGGCAGTCACTCCCCAAATGACAAAAGAAAATAGTAACGCACAGTAAGGCAAAGTGTTTTCGATAAGTAACTGTAGTCTGCGGCTACTGGATTTGAAATAGCAACGCGTTAGATTACTCGTTATTGAAAAAAGTGCTCCGACTAAGTAACGCCTTGCTGATGTACCCCTGGATGTACCCTTTAAGGAAGGTACCAGAGATAAAAAGAACACACTAAAGATAATAAAAATATATAAGAGAAAACAGAAAGCTACAAGTGGGAAAACACCAAAATAGTGTACATTTTAGAGAAGGTGGAGCTCAGTTCTCATGTGGTAGAGATGCAAAAAGTGCTGAAATTGCCCTTATTTGAAGTTTAACAAATCAAATATAGGTTTCACAAAGCCTACACTTGGTTTTAAATATTTTGTTTTTAGTTGAGAAGAATAGTTTCAGCAGTATAGATGTTGTAATTTTATAACAAGAGTAGACGAAAGATGCTGTAGGGAGTAAAAAATTAGGCGGAATCGCCCTTCAGCCATTTCCTAAATCTGAAGCTGCAACCGGAAACCAACTGTGGCTTCGTATCTCATTGCATGTGTATTCTATCCTCACCTGAAACATCTCTACACCAAAGAAAACATTGTAAGTTGTCCTTCATGTCTCCCGGTTAGACTTCACCACCACTACTATTGAAGAAACTGTATAAATGCGTCTTTTCACCCAAAGAAGGAACTCACAGTTTTTCAGGCATTTCCAAGGATCTTGAGAAAGCAAATAGGGATCGCTTTATTTTGTTCTCCATGCCCCCTTACAGGCTTTGTAGATTACAGCTGGTACACACTGACCCAATAATAAAATGAGCAGCTTCTCCATCTTTTCTGAGACTAGGATCATCCCAATCCAGCATTTTTTCGACAGTAGAGCTCAGCTGTGGTGTTCAGCAGCTGCATGGTGGTATGCCAAGGTTCAATCCTGGAACGCCTCCTTTGTAATATTTACATGCTCCTACCAATCAGGTTATAATAAGAAAAAAAGATTAGTTACTATGCAGATGATACACAGATCTACATCACAATGCCACCAGGAATGCCACAATGCCACATTGAACAAATGCTTAGAACAAATGGTTCTAATGAGGTGCCATAACTTCAGCTGAACGTCATAATTGACGATTATGTATGTTTTTCATGATGTAAAGTAGGGGAGAAATGTGTTACACAAACAAATTTGACTTGACTTCAGAGGACAGCAAGGGGAGCTGAGAAGGTCAGGATTGTTCCTGTTCCTGCTCTGGATCAGTGTTAGAGCTAAAGGAACAACAATCTGAGCAGATTCCACTCTTCATATCCAGAAAACTTTCTAAGTGTAACATTTATGGAACTAGAACCACTGGATCATACTGCACATCTTTCTGGCTTTGACTGTTAAGATTATAGACTTGTTATTAAAAATACTTCATTGATCACAAGGGGAAATTAAATATGATTAAATAGTATTATTTTTGACGTTACCTGGGAGTTTTATGTCTTTAATCTCACATCAGCTTTTACAATTAATTGATTGAAATCTGAATCTGGATGTAATGCGTGCGTTGTAGAACTTCGAACACATTCCATCAAAAACAGTAGTAATATTAAGGAGGCGGTCTCTCCTCAGCCGTCCAATCAGCGCGCGCTTGTATGCTGGAAGCTGGACCCAATTGGCTAACAGTAGTCCACTTCAACATATCGATAGCTTATTGGCCAGGTTGATAGTCCACGGACGAGAGATCCGCCTGTTATGTTTTCTCAGGGTGGAAGTCATTTTCCATCCAGATTCCAGACTGGGAGAGAAAAAACGTCGGCGACCAAACATCCAAATGGAGGTTGAGTAGCATAAAACGGGTTATTGGCGCTGTTTTTATTGGGAATGCATCAGGCTAGCTAGCCGAGAGGAGCATCGGCGTTTCATTTCGGCTTGGCTCTTTGTTGGAGAGGTAGATCCAGACGGAGCCCAGCGGTGGTGGCATCATTTCAGGTTTGCTTCCTTTCTACGTTTTCTTCGGGTTGTTGGATTTCCATGTTTCCAGCTGGAGTGAGAAGACTGTATGTTTTTTGCTGTGTGCTGAATTAATTTGGAGATTTGAAACGGACCAGAATGTGTTGCACACTTCTTCATCCTGCCAACTTCTTAGTGCATGTCTGGTCTGGAAGCTGGAGAACTGAGATCCAGAAAGCAGCTGGGCTCTGGAAGTTCAGTCTGGCTTAATCCTCCATATTTCATGCACATGCCTGCTTTGGTTGCTACAGCTGAAATTCTGAAGTAATTCATGACTGATGTGTTAAAATGGGATTAAGTTGCTGAAGTGAAGAGTTCAACAAATGAAAGCAGCCGTAACTGTGCTTGAACCTGGTGAGTTACAGTAATATCTTCAGTCAATCGCATGAACTGGAATATCTTGGTAGCAGTGGGAAGTTTGTGGCGCAAATGCCATATTTTCACTCTGTTAACGTAATTTAAAACTGAAATGTATGACATAGGAATTTATTTAGAATAGAAAAGCAACAGTTATTTTCACCACTGATAACTTTCACAGCAATAATAATGTTATTAATTATATTGAGCATAGAATAAATAAAAGTTCAAGGTATTGGTAGCTTGTAAAGGGATATTACACAAAATGTCACCTCCTTCTGGTGTCTTGCTCTTTTCACTGGGAGCATTCCAAGCTGATCTCATCTGGTTCATTAGTCAGGCTGTCTGCTGCAATAGCCTCGTCGCCTGTAAATGGCTGCTTTTCAGATATCTTGCATAAGGTTTGCCAGTTATATTTTTAAACTGTCAGGGGTAATGCTCCTTCTGGTCTAACATGACTATCAGAGGATTTACTACTGTAAATGTTTGGATTGTAAACAGGGGGATAGGGATGGGCGATATGAACATAATGTTTTATCACAATACAAAAGGATTTCTCCATTCATTGTCTGAAGGCTCAACGACCCCCATTTCCAACATCAGAGTGATTTCCTCCTCCAATACAGGCAGCAATTTCTGTGCAATCTGGTACATTCTCTGCCTTATTGGTATACACCTTCATGCTGTACAAGGTTTGTTGGCTCAGGTTTCTCCTGAAAAGATCTGGCTGAATAATGGCTTGCATTTCTTTCTGCTGAGTTACAGAGAGATGAGAGAAGTCAAATGAGATTGAGTTAAGTCCAACAGGAGTAAACTCACCAACAACATCCTCCTTCTCAACTACAGCATGCACCAACAAGTGCTGTTGGATTGGACTATCCCAGGTTTTCCATTACTTTAGCAGACTGATGTGAAATGATTGTTTGAATTTCTTCACTCAGGATCTCATAAGTTGTTGTACTTGGCTTTCACAACACATGATCCACCTTATTCCTGGGAGGGTTACTGTAGGAACAATTATGAGTCTTACTTCCAGTGCCCACCGGAAGTAGCAGTATTTCTCTGTGTAATTTATAGCTTTTTGCTAATCTGTATTCATTGTAGATGCTACATTTCTCTTTTCCATTATTGTAAAATATTAGGCAAAAATAGTGTTCAGTAAGATGTCCTTTCAGAGCTCAGATACGTATTGTGTTGTCCGTAGCTGTACTAATGATGAGACCAAGTTGAATTTGTGGTTGCAATAAGTAAGTTTTGAACATGTTCCCAAAACAAAACAGGAGTGTTCCTGTGCAAACATACAGACATGAACTGGTGGGCCGGTCTGTCAGTCAAACCTCTCTCACTGTAGAGCAGAAGATAAGATCACCTTCACATGTAAGTATCAGCTGGTCACCGATCCCCAAAAGTTATGAAAATCGGCTGGCCAATAAATGTATCCTATATTATAGATCTATATAGGCTATAATGTAAACAGCACAGTACAAAATGCAATAAGTTTAGCAAGAGTGCGAGTGATCTAATCGTCTGACTGTTGATTGCAGCCAGTCCACATTATTAGCAGAAATAGAGGGCCCCAAAACCAAATTTCACTTAGGGCTCTATTGAGGGTTGAGCTGGCCCTGACCACATCTATCCCAAAGCGCTTACAATCACATGTGGAATGAGTGCACCATCCCCAGCATTGCCAAAATCTGTTGCAGACAGTATTTTGACTGATGTAGACTCTCTTGTACACAGGGATTCCACTCAGACACACTTGTGTCTTGCCTTAAAGCATTGGCTCCTGCTTCAACAATGCCTGTGGTGAACCAAATTGTGATTACCTTGATGAAGCTGAGACAGAACTTTGTCTTGGCTGATTTAGCACAGAGGTTCAAAATATCAAGTCAGTAAGACTGTTGGAATGTGGACATACATAATGCCTGAAAAAAGTCCAAAAACACAATTAAACAACAATTATAATTGAAACAATTAAAGCAACATTGCCAAAGTTTTGTAAGAGCATTTCACCAACATTACTTGTGTATTGACTGCACAGAGACAGTGTCACAGAAAGCTAAAAACCTGGACTCCAGAAGTGAATCATATAGTCGCTATTATGCAAATAATACTGTGAAATATTTAGTGGCAGTTTCTTCTTCTGGATTAATCATGTTTACTTCAAATGCTTATGGTGACAGTCATTCTCAAACTGTGGTCCCTGGCCCACTGGTGGTCCTCAGGCACCGTCTATGGTCTGCAAGGTAATGCATGTAAATGACCGTTTATTTAAAGTGAAGTTAGTTGAAAGTGTGATGCTACAGTTAACATACCAAAGGATTGTGTTAAAAATAATGATGGAAAACTGACTTAAAATTGGGTACCGGTGAAAAGAAAACAACTGCAGGACTACATATGATCAGAGGAAGCTAAGTCATTGCTGTTGAGAGTTGATCTGTCATTCCTTTGAATGGTTAGCGGTATGAATTGCTCCAGTTAGTCAGAACTATTCTTTGTTTTTCATGACTTTCCTTGGAATTATGGTCCACTTTCAGGTCAACAACTATTGTTGTTTTTATTTAATTAAAAAATATTAAATTATATAAATACAATAATAAATACAATTGCTAGAAATGGGTAAAATATTTTTATGTTTAATGGTCCAGAAAAGCATTTTTTGTTTCTGTTAAAGCAACTCAAGTCTATTTTTTTATTGTGCTTCTAAATCACAAATAGCTCTAAATGTTATTAATGCACATAACACTTGGTAGTAAAGAACAACTTTTTTATATTATTGTTTCCATGTGTTTGGAAGCGCTGTCCATGGACCTCTTCATTGATGTCATACTTGGCAAAAGTGGCCTCTTTTACTTTCTTGTAATTTCCATTTTCCTCTGCTGCCATGACCACATAGGCTGCTCAAACCCTTCCTGACAGGTATGGAATCAGCCTCACTGCCCATTCAGCCTCAAGTGTTTTTAGGTGATGCTCAATGTCATCACCTTCTTTCAGTTTTGGTACCACAGCTTTCTCCCAACCCCTGTCAGCTTGACCTCTCTGAACAGTGGGCTGGACCACCAATTCCCCTTCCAATTCAATATTCCAAGGTGGTGAGACCTGCCAAGGTTGGCCTTCTGTTCTCTGTTGCTGCTCCAAATAACCTCTTATGTTATTTATTTGGATCTGTATCTGGCACCACCTTTTCCCATCTTTCACTCAGGTCATGCTGGATGTTTAGACACTGCTGCAGCAAGCCAGTGTGTAAACTGGCTTGTGGTCCCTCCTTACGCTTTATTAGAAATGGCTGTTCTCCTGTTTGAAATTGACAGGAGGAATGAAGATTTCAACAGAAAGGGATGTGAGACTTAATGGAGCAGCAGACACACAGATCAGTGGAGCACTGGCACTATTTCTGTCTTTCAGTCTGTCCTCCTAACACACACAAACACACCATTGCCAGCAGCATCTAGCCTGGCAGGTGACTTCTGTGTGTGGCTGTCATGGAAACAAATGGGTTGTGGAGACAGAAGCTGAAATCCAGTCCATGTGTTCCTGTTTCCCACAGTTCACCTGCAGCCTAGGACAGCATGCTGTATATTGCTGGCTCTTTCTTCACATCTGCTCACTTTCCAAAATGTGAAATCTTTTCACCTTATAGTGATTCTGAGAACTGATTAGTCAATAAACAATAACGACTAACTAAGGTGTGTCAGTGTTAAAGAATCTGCAAGCTTTGCTAAAGCACAGGTTCAATGCTTTTACTCATCAGGGTTTTCATTAAGATGACAGTGACCTATTTCTGGGATGTTGCTTCATGTGATTCCAAAGCACCATTCAGGATGGCTGTAGAGGGGTGATGAAGACTATCACCTCTCGCTGCTACCAGGTATGGAGCTCTGACATACAGTTTTGTTTTGTTACTCATTCTGCTGCAAGTTGGCTCAATTTTGACGCGAAAGACGTAACCAGTAAAATCCGGTTTAGGATTTTCAAAATAAAAGATCCGGAAGTAGTTCATTGTTTCTTGCACGGCCCAGCACCAATTGGTCCGCGACCCGGTGGTTGGGGACCACTGCTGTATATATTGTGCATTCCTAATACTAATCATTCTCACATTTATAAATTAGTGCAATGTACATAATACATAGTGACATTACAAACTGCTCTGATTTGATATTAATGGGTGTGCAACAAAAATAAAACATCTGGCCTTTCTCTTTGCCACAGTTACACGCTCAGTGAGGCAGTTACAACTCATGGCACACTTTGAAAACTTGATGGAAATAGATACATGAAGTCAGCCACTCCTTGATTGAGTAAACATTCAGTATTGTAGCCAACTATAGTCGTGTTCCCATCAATAATTTTATGCACATTTCAAAGTATAACATTAGAAAAGGTTGAAATGTCAAAATTCAAAAAAATGTCTTCAGTTTCACAAAACGGTTTTTTGCTCACTTGAGATGGGTTTTGGCTTCTCTAAAAAAGAGTCATTGGAGATTGGAGCATGTTTCATGAGTAAGTTTTTACACTCATCCACTGGTGCCTCTCTTACTAGAAGCACCAAACTCTGAGAAAATTCTCCGAACCTCCAGCTTCGAGGGGAGGACTCTCTCCATTTTGTGGTGCATGCTAGTTTGCAACCTCTGCATCTTGTTTATTACAGCCACACATAATTTCTGATGAAATTACTCTTTGTGTAGCCTGGTTGATTTGCTTCCAATTCAAATTCAGAAATAACTTTATTGATCCCAAAAGGAAATTAAATGTAACTCAAATTAATTCAAATTCTTCAGAGTTATTGTAAACCAGTAGATGGAAACTTGCCTAATTTGCTTTTTCCCTCTTTTTTTTGCGCCATTTCAAAAGTTTGCTGACTGCAGTTTTTAGACAAAGCTACTGTTTTGTCCTCATGTGAAAATTGGGTTGACTGGGTTGTTCTGGTATGTGGTGGTCTGTTTCTGTCCAGAGGGTCTTCCTGTATGGAATATCAACATCCTCAATATTTTTGCTCCACCCTCTCATTGTCAGGCTGTACAAGGAGAACTGGTCTTTGTGTCTCTGACTACTTCCTTACAAATGCAGCTTAAACTAAACGGGAAACTTTTACTCCAGCTCTGACTGCTGTTGTATTGGGGGGTTTTGCATTTCATTCAAACCACTATTGACAGTCTTTTGTTTTTGTGAACAAATGACGATTGAAATGTGGAGATAATTCCGTTATTTGAATCAGATGTTTTGGAGCAGGAAGCATTTAGAATGTATGGAAATGTTGGCTTTGAAGGTCAGGACTATTGACCTCTGCTTTAGGCACACAGTGTCTCTTTACTCTCTCTGGTTGCTTTAACACATTCCAGCTCTCTTACTTTGTTTACCTTCCTTTCAGCATATCCTTAAGACTGCAACTTTCATTTACTTGCCTTTTTAGTTCAGCCTCTTCCTCCCTTTGTTTTCATCACCACCTCTCGGAAGAGAAGTTTTAGTGACGACTGGCTCTGCTGCTGATCTGTTGTGTGATTCTGGGATAGGGTGTCTCTGAAAAGTAGAAGGATATTTTGCTCATTACCCCACACTGACTTCACTATTGTCCCTAGATGAAGGAAACACCTTCTCTACAGTAGAGTTCTGAGAGTTGAGAACTAAATCTAACTGATGTTTAAAAATGAAAGCTGACATCCGATTTTCTTAAACTCCTAAATATATTATTGATTAGAAAAAAAAACCCAATGAAAATCTGGCTTATAAAGGGGAAAAAAGTTGTTTTTTTATCAAACAAAAAGAAGCAATGCTTAGCCCGGTGGGTGGCAAGTCAAGCTTGGCAGCCCACCAGCCTTACAATACACTGTGAGGAACCCTGCAGTATCTAAAAAGATTGATTTTCAAAGCTTTATTAACTTGTGCTTTTCATATTTCAGATTCCAGACATGAAACTGAATCCACTTTGTTTCTTCAGACCTACCAAGCTAAAGAGCTGTTGAATTAAAACTAAATTGCACTGCTTTCTTTTCTATTATTATAAAGTCTATTACCAGTGACATAACTTAAATGACTGAAGCATAAGATTATGTGAATTACATTCTTAGATCACAACACTAAGAGTATAATTATAAATCATTTGGACCTCAGAAGCAGCAGTGCTGAGGTGAGTTTGCCTGAATTTCCATGGCAATTGATATGGCTTCATATTGACAAAAATCCCACTTTTCTTGCAGTCCCCTGGACCGACACACACACACGCACACGCCCGCACCCCCCCCCACACACACATTCATTTACTCAAACCTGTAGACAATTGGGTTTGAACTGCGGGAGGAAACCACAGTACCTAAAACAAGCCAACACATGCGCAGGGAGAAACCTCCTTGCTAAAAGAACCAAGGATGGGATTCAAATGTTGCAAATCACCAGTCCTACTAACTGTGCCGCCATCAATTACTCTTGTTGGAAAATGTTAAAGTTCAGTTAAAATTAAATTATAGTGGGAGTCAACTAAAATACTAAGAATATTTCATTAGTCAGAATTTTAGCAATCTCCCACTACAAAACTCCATCATTGGTTCTGGGTCCATCTAAAGAGTACTATCTCCTTGACAGACTCATTTTTGGGGGTAGTTCCCAGTCTTCATCAATAATTTCTCAAGGAAAGGGAATGTGTAGAAAACTTTTCCCAAAAATACCTTACCTAGAAAAGGCTCCCGCTGGGAGAACGCTCCTTATGAAACACCTCCAGATGTTTGATATTCTTTAAATTTGTACACAGCATTAACATAAGGTTAATTTCTTCACTGATGTGCATTTTTACTTTTTAATATGGAACCATAAAATTATGTTGTTGTTGTTGTTTTTTTCAATCAAAGTATGGTTGTAATTGGAAATTGGATCAAACACTTAAAGAGCAATCTCTTTGTAGCAGAGGCTACATTTAGATTGGCGGGAGAAAGACAGTTAACTAGTGACCAAATCCACAGGATAAAGACACACTAAGGTGTACCTTTATCCTGTTTACTGTTACCCAAGCACGATTTTATTTTAAGAGAGAGATAGCATTGATAGGCAGCGGCATAATATCAATGATGAGTATCTGGTTAAATCAAAGTTAAGTAAATAAATGATAGGCAATTACCCAGGTGTACGTGAGCACATAAGACTTGATGGAAAGTCTTTTTTTTAACAAGACTTTCCATCCAAATGGGTAGATGGTGTGTCTGTCTGCATTTAGCTGCGTTTGTTTAGGACCTGGTAATTATGGCCAGCAGCAGAGTTTTAGTTGGAGCCTGCAGAGAAATGTTTTTAGTCCAAAAGCTTCCACTTTTGGAAGCTTTTTAGAAGCTCCTGTTTGACTATAAGCTTTTTTAAAAACATTTCCACAGTTTGTATTATTTGATTAGATTTTTCATTTATAGCTGTCTATCTTTGTGTAGGCGTGTATTTGTATATTTTTCACTGGATTAGTTTAGTTTTCTTTCCTTTTGCTAGTGTGCCTTAATGCGTAGACCACAGTTAGGAATGACCTACGTACTTTCAAGAACGTAAACCGGAATCTTTGCTTAAATTTTGGACATTATGTGTGGCTGTTTAGAAGTGGTTGAAAATTACTACCAACATTCCCAAACCTTACCTACACACTGACCCACTGAGAATACCGGAGTCTGTTTCTGGTGGCTTTTGGTGATCTATATTCCAGATGTGGCAGCCCAGCGCTGGAGCTGCATCTGCACTGGGTGGAGTCATGTTTTAAGCCCACTTCTGTTTTGATAACTTCAACACAAATAGATACACTTTAGCCCTAGCAGCTCAGAACTGACACTGCTGTCAGGGTATTATCATACCAGTGTTATGATAATAATAGATGATCTTTGTGTTTGGTATTTTAGCCAC
Organism: Xiphophorus couchianus; assembly: GCF_001444195.1. Classification (NCBI taxonomy): domain Eukaryota; kingdom Metazoa; phylum Chordata; class Actinopteri; order Cyprinodontiformes; family Poeciliidae; genus Xiphophorus; species Xiphophorus couchianus. The sequence continues at coordinate 33,878,979 of NC_040231.1, forward strand.
GTTTCATTGGCACTTCATCTAAAAGACTGAACTGGAGCACCTTATTTTGATTACAGTTTGTAGTGTACACAAGGAAACAAGCACGTAGAAAGAAAGACAGCAAAACTCCGATATGAACTCTAGTCAACCCTTTTGCTAGTCTTCTTCTCAGTCAGGATAGCGGTTATGATGACACCTAGTGTTGAAGTATAGTAACTGAATACACAACACATTTCTCCTCTTGTTTAAGAAGCTTACCAGTTGGGACAGAGCATGAATCTCCTAAATTCAAACAATATCCTGTCAGAAACATAATACATATTTAAACAGCTGTTTCCCTTAAGCAGTGTAAACAGTTCTTTTACTTTGTCGTTAAACATTGTATAAAATGTATCTTTTATAACTATGTCTGACTTTTAAGCAGAACTTGACTAAACATTTTTAAGAGTTGGTATCAAACATTCCCACTTACTCAGTATATATTTGCAAAAGAACTTAAAATATGAACACTCTCAGTGCATTTTAGTCACTCTGCATTCTTCAAGCATTTTAATTTTTTTAACATTACCCGTAATGTTCTTCCCTTCTTCCCCGAATGCCAATTAGTTCAAATAATGCTCATAATCGCTAAGCCGAGCAGGCTTCTTCCTGACCCCAGCAGGTCTTGCTGTTTTGTCATTTGAGTTTTGTGAAGGCCCTGACTCAGTTATGTCCAGCAGCAGGACCTGTCATGATGTCCATTGCAGCTTCTGGGATTAGAGAGAGGTGAACAGCGTTCCAAGTGCGGCCATCCTCCAGCACATAGGAGCACATTCACCTTCTCCATTACTTTGGAAGGTGCAAGGAATTTTGACAGTCTTTAACATGAAAGGGCTTTCTAACTTGAACTAGAATTCCCTTTTTTATCCGGGGTACTTTTGCACCTTGCTTCGCATCTGTTCAAGTTTTCGTTGCTTTCTGTCTGGAGGCAACATGATCACACAGTTGGCAGGGGTGTGACTTTACTAGCTGGGGCAATGTTCACTTTTGTGTTCATCCTTCTGTTATACATGAGTTCAAACCGTGAAATTCCTGTAGTACTGTGTGGAGTGGCACGATATGTGAGCAGGAACTGACAGACTTCCATGGCTTCCTCTCTCACTCTGGTGTGAGGAGGGTTTCTTCAGTTTTTTCCGTTTGCTTAAGGATAATATAGAGACACTTTCCTATGTGTGATGTCTCTCACTTCCAGGAAATCTGCAAACTCACCTGATGTGAATTGTGTTCCATTATTACGTATGAGTTATGTAGGATTTCCAAGCCTGGAAAACAATGTGGACAGGTGATTGCTTTGCTTTGTGCTGTAATGGTAGGCATGAAAACAACCTCCCGCTCCTTTGTGTAGTAGTCAACAAGAGTTATAGGATAGCGGCAATCCATGAGCATGGCCCCTAAGGCCATACTTCATAATTTGAAGCATTTGTTGATCCAATGGTTGATCCATTTCACTGTGTTCCCTTTTTTCCCTGTTTTTTATTTTAAATTATACTCTTTTCTGTGATGAACAGTGGTCAATGGTCCTTTTTTGTACATTTTTGTTCCCAAGAAAAAAATGTCTTTTATTGTTCAAACAAAATGCATTTGGTGGTACTCCTCGGGAAGGGAACTGGATATTGTTTGTCCTAATGTTTTTGCAAAAAAAACAACAACAAGAAAATGGTGGAAAAATACTATCGGAGCAACTTGGTAATTCTTTTTTCAGCAATTTTTTTTTTTTCAGGGCTTGGCTGACCGCCCTGGGTCGAAGGCGGTCAGTGCTAGGCTGTTCACAATGCACTCCTTAATTGTGTTGAAGCTTGACTGTGCAGCCTCAGTCCACTTGAATACATAATCATGTATGCAAACACGCATGGGCTCCACCTGTGATTATGCACCACCTGTGATGCATAATTTTGGACAAACTTTGAACACCATGTTGTGAGCCCAAGAACTGAGTGCAGAATGGGGACATCATTAGGTGCTGGAGCTTCAGTAATTGCTCTAAGATGGTCTTCATTCAATGGAAGACCCTAGGCTGACACTGTGTATCCCAGGAACTGCAGACTTTCCTGGTTAAAATGACACTTTTCCATATTGACCTGGAGACTCACTTCCTTCAGAGCCACCTATAATCATCATCTAGGTACTTCTGAACCCCTTTGAGGCCTTTGATCACCAGGGACATGAGTTTGAAAAATGCACTTGGGGCTGAACACAGTCCATACGGAACTCCACAGAACCTGGATAGTCTTTCATTTGTTATGAATGCTGTTGTGTCACGACTCTCTTCTGCCAGCTACACCTGATAATAAAGTTTGTGTGACTGAGCGAATGACCTTCATTCTCAGACTAAAAGAAAACATCTTTATGAATAAATGGGGGAAAAAATGTACACTGTGGCACCAAAGAAGAGACTTAACGAAGTTAAAACACCATTACCAAAGGACACATGTAGAGACATGCAACAAAGGTATTTTGTTTGCTTTTTGTTAATTTATTATTTTCTTTTGTCTAAATATATGTTCACCTCTTTATATTCTCTTCATGGATACAGTGAAAGTGGCCTTTTTATGCTTTAATAGTCTGTAAAATGTCTGATTTATCTTTATGTGTCCACAGAAAATGTGAATGGAAATTGAAATGAAAAAACCCCAACAGTACTGATCTCCCTAACACCACTGTCTTCCTGTTTTAAGCTGGACTCTAAAGTCCTGATTGTTGCTTTGAACTCTATATGTTTTTATAGCATTGATAGGTACATTATGTGAAACTAGTGGTTAGCTAGACAGTCTGTGTGCATAGTGTGTGTGTGTGGATGTGTGGGTGTGTGTGTGTGTGTGGGGGGGGTGTATTTGTGCTGGCTTATAGGGTGTATGCCTTACATACATCATAAAGACAATTGAGTCACGGTTCAGGAATGTACTGTAAAATTTACAACACTAGAATCTCTTATTGAATAAATATACCTGGGGGCCCATGTGATAAGGTTTTTTCAAATGGTGAAAAAAGGTAGAGGCCTGGGGTGCTTCTATATACGCAACAAGAACGTAAGGTAGCCACTAATCCCGGTCCGTACCAGTTTCATTGACAAACTTGCATAAGATTTGTTTCAAGATCTGAAGCGTTCTGTCAGGCCATCTGACTGAGGATGGTATGTAGTTGACTTCTGGCTTTTAATCCCAAGGAGTTGGTACACCTCCATCCATCCATCCATCCATCCATCTTCTTCCGCTTATCCGAGGTCGGGTCGCGGGGGTAGCAGCTTCAGAAGGGAGGCCCAGACTTCCCTCTCCCCAGCCACTTCTTCCAGCTCCTCCGGGGGAATCCCGAGGCGTTCCCAGGCCAGCCGAGAGACATAGTCCCTCCAGCGTGTCCTGGGTCTTCCCCGGGGCCTCCTCCCGGTGGGACGTGCCCGGAACACCTCACCAGGGAGGCGTCCAGGAGGCATCCTGACCAGATGCCCAAGCCACCTCAACTGGCTCCTCTCGATGTGAAGGAGCAGCGGCTCTACTCTGAGTCCCTCCCGGATGACTGAGCTTCTCACCCTATCTCTAAGGGAGAGCCCAGCCACCCTACGGAGAAAAACCCATTTCGGCCGCTTGTATCCGCGATCTCGTTCTTTCGGTCATGACCCAAAGCTCATGACCATAGATGAGGGTGGGAACGTAGATCGACCGGTAAATCGAGAGCTTCGCTTTTTGGCTCAGCTCTCTCTTCACCACGACGGACCGGTACAGCGCCCGCTTGACAGCAGACGCTGCGCCAATCCGCCTGTCGATCTCCCGCTCCCTTCTTCCCCCATTCGTGAACAAGATCCCGAGATACTTAAACTCCTCCACTTGGGGCAGGACACCCCCCCTGACCCGGAGAAGGCACTCTACCCTTTTCCGGCTCAAGACCATGGCCTCGGATTTGGAGGCACTGATCCCCATCCCGGCCGCTTCACACTCGGCTGCGAACCGATCCAGCGAGAGCTGCAGATCACGATCTGATGAAGCCAAAAGGACCACATCGTCTGCGAAAAGCAGAGATGAGATCCTGAGGCCACCAAATCGGATCCCCTCAACACCTTGGCTGCGCCTAGAAATTCTGTCCATGAAAGTGATGAACAGAATCGGTGACAAAGGGCAGCCCTGGCGGAGTCCAACTCTCACCGGAAACGAGCCCGACTTACTGCCGGCAATGCGGACCAGACTCTGACACCGGTCATACAGGGACCTGACAGCCCGTATCAAAGGGCCCGGTACCCCATACTCCCGGAGAACCCCCCACAGGGCTCCCCGAGGGACACGGTCGAACGCCTTCTCCAAGTCCACAAAACACATGTAGACTGGTTGGGCGAACTCCCATGCACCCTCCAGGACCCTGCTGAGGGTGTAGAGCTGGTCCAGTGTTCCACGACCAGGACGAAAACCACACTGCTCTTCCTGAATCCGAGGTTCGACTATCCGACGGACCCTCCTCTCCAGGACCCCTGAATAGACCTTGCCAGGGAGGCTTAAGAGTGTGTGATAGAGTTGGTACACCTACTTCAACATAGTGGACAGAAAGTTGGTTCAACAATCAGTGAGGAAAACCCAGCCAATGAGAAGAGCAGTATGAGACAGAAGGCAACTGCTTGGGCTTTTATTGATTTCAAATGAAAGACCTCTGGATATTTTGTAGCCTAATCCAGTATCACAAGCATATAATGATTGCCTGATTTACTTTCTTTCTAGAGGGCCAACAATGTTCATTCCTAGCTGTTCAAATGGAGTGCTGATGATTGGTAATTCCTGATTTAATTTGAAGGTGATTTATGGCTGTACATGCATGAGAGCTTTTTCAGATTTTAATTTGCAAAATATAGTTATCTATTTAATTGTGCTGGGTGGTCACAAATAGTTAGACCAAAATCCAGTTCACGTTTGTGGTTAAATGTAAGAAACTGTTAAAATGTGGAAAGGATTTGAAATCTGCAAGGCAGCATACTTTTGATTTTCTCTGCAGGTGACTCGTTTTAGGAACTTAGAGACATGCAAGTCTGTAGATTTTATAATCCCACTTATGAAAATATATTTTTTGATAAAGATTATGTTTTCTCTTTCATTAGGAAAAGTGTAGCTTATTTTTGTGGAATGTTAAGCTATTTTTCTTCGTCAGGCTTAATCAAGAGTCCTAAAACCCAGCCTCTGTTTTAAATTTTGGAGACTTCCTTCTGGCTCAGGTTCAAGAATTCTGTGACTAACAAAGAAAAAATGTTTGTTATAGAAGTTTGGAGCCAGTGATGCTTGAATAATTGGGCTTGCTCTAGAAATGATTTCACCATCACTCATTCTAATGTTATTTGATATATACTGAAAGCTTTAATCACTGTATCTGAAATACTGTAAGCACAACATAATTTTATGTAAAAGGTTTTAGTATACTGGCAGTCGCTTACTCTTACAATGATTTGCAATGCATAGTGTGTGTGGTGCTTGTTCCTGCGGAGGACTGATTCTATAGAAAAATATGACTTTGCTTTTCTGCTACCTGAAAAGAGCCATAAACCGAGTGAGTCTTGTGACACGACAAACTTCTTACACCTCTGAGCCAATTAATGATTGACGGCAGAGACGGTCCTGGCCTGTTTGACACCCTGTATGAACCACCCTTCCAGTGCTTATAGAAAAGGGTCAAAAAAGTTATGAACTACACAAAAAGAACAAAAGAAATTCTGGTAAAAACTCTGAATCCCAGAATGCACTGAATTTTTATTCACAGCCAGGAAGGAGGAGTTAGTGGGAATCCCTGTGACATCATAGAACAACAAAACTTAAAAAAGGACCATTTTATCCCAAAGGTTTTGTCCAAAATTCTTGGTATTACCATATTGGAGAATAACCTAAAACATCTGGGATATCAATGATGTTCTTAATGTTCTTATTCATGGAGAAAATGATTGGAAAAGCGCTATATAAGTTCAGTCCATTTACCATTTTTGTCTTGTATCATACTTGGGTCCATGGAGTGTTTCTCTCTGTCATCTGCCAAAAGTAGCACTGTAGTTTGTTAGCCGGTGATCAGCAGGTAAAACTGGCTTTTTGTGGTGCCATCTTCCACCTTGAACTGGTTTGTCCTTCTTAAAGCCAAACCATCTTCTCATGACAGATGGCCTTGTCTTGCCACAAGCTCTAAAAAGACAGACCTCTTCTGTCTGTACAAAGCTGTTAGCTTGTTAGTAGTTTGTCTGGCTGTCTTTCTGCAATCACTAACTGGCATGGTACCTATTGCTTAGTGTATGCATCCACACTTCTGGAATCCCTCCTCAGTGACTTTGCTGGAGAAAACACTCTATGCTAAAATCAGACTTTTGACGTTAGTGAAACATTTATGTTACATTGATAGATTGGTGACCGGCCGACACATGTGAAGGTGATCTTATCTACATCGGCAAAAGTTTTAAAATATCAGAAACTGTCCTCTTCTGCTCTATAGTGAGAGAGGTTTGACTGAAAGAGCGGCCCACCAGATCATGTTTGCAGTTAACAATATTCACACTACAGTTGCCAACTCAGCAACTTTCTTGCTATATTTAGCAACATTTCAGACAAAAAAATGAGTATTGCCAAAATCAAAATCAGCAGGTAAGGCTTTTCAAAGATCTGTAATCGACGATTGGCCAGAAAACTGTAATCAGTGCTAAGTCATGAAACTTTGTCATGAATCAAAGTTTTATGACAAACTTTGATGAAATTAATTTGTCTCTATTGGATTAGATTAATTCCAATAGCTAAAAATTTTATTTATTCCAGGTGAGTCTTTCTCAGCTGAGAATGTCTACATTGTTTGATGTAAAAACCCATACCGGTCAGCCCGTGTCCAGTTTGAGTGAAAGAAGGCGCACACGATCTGCGCTCAGATAAACTTCAGAGATCAAGCTGTGGCAGCCTGCGAGGAAACACCTAGAGACACCAGTGGTGTGACTGATCCACGCTTCCGGCTTTGTGGGCTGTGAAATGCATCAACTATAATCCCATCTTTTAGGAATAATTCTGCTCTGCCAGTGAAACTCTCAGTGCACTTTCAGATGCTTGCGGTCCGGGTTATTTAAAAAAAAATTTATGCTGCTAAATGTGCTAATGACAGAAAACTTACTGTTACAAGAAAACTGTTTTTCCATGGATAGCTATTATGTATCCTGTTTCTGTGTCTCCAGGTTTTTACAGACCAGATATGCTCTCCTGAATCTCCGCCTTGTTTCTTCACTCTATTTATCCTGGTCGTTCACTTTGCCATAATGAACCACAGCCCCAGCCCCCACTTGTCTGAAGGCGGGAAGTCAGCCGGAGGTGGCCTTCTCTGCAGCATCGGTCTGGGGTCGGACCGGGGGATCCGCTCCCCAGACAGCCTGGCCCACACGCCCAGCCCTACTGGGGGAACTCCCAGTTCCAGCCCCCCTCTGTTGCTGTCGCCTGGACTTGGAGGTCTGGGTCTAGGCCCTCTGGGTGAAGGAGTTGGAGGTGACTGGGAGACCAGGGAGGAGTTGAGACTCAGGGAACTGGAGGAAGCTCGAGCCAGGGCAGCCCAGATGGAAAAGACCATGAGGTGGTGGTCCGACTGCACAGCCAACTGGAGAGAGAAGTGGAGTAAGGTGGGAAAAGATTATTGACCCTACTGCAGGTATGATTATCCAGAAAGCCGTTAGTTAAGTGGTGCTGTTCCTGTTTGTCAGGTCCGTGCCGAACGGAACAGAGCTCGGGATGAGATCCGGCAGCTGAGGCAGCGGCTGGATACCCTCACCAAGGAGCTGACTGGGGTCCGGCGGGAGCGGCAGGAACTTGCCACCGAAAACGAGGCGCTACGCCAGGAGACACTGCATCTCCGGGGCGACCCCACTGCTCACCCGGCTACCGGCACATCTTCCTTACCTTTGTCACCTCTTCATCACAGTGCTTCCTCCTCTTCCTCATCTGCTACCCCCTCTTCCCCTGCACCGTCTCTCTCGCCCTCTAAGGTCATAACAGACTGCAAGTTTGAGGAGGGACCACCAGGGTCTCCCGAAGCAGAACCGGTGAGGGATGTGGACTTGGACAGAGAGAAGATGGGCCAGCAGAAGGTGAGAGGCCTTGTTCCCAGTGCTACCAACTTAATATATACCTTATTTTTATTAATATATGATTAACTTCTGTTTGTTTATTTTCCTTTAAGACTTTTTGAATGACGTTGTGTGTCAATACTCCTAGCTTCAGTTGGCTGGTGGATTCCTTAGCTCACCAACAGAGGGCACAGAATGATTTTATTTCAGTACCTAGTTGAAGGTTCCATTGTCTTCTCTGTGTGCAAAATCAACTGTCTTGTGTTTTACCTGTTGTACAACACTTTCGTCAACCATGTCTTGCTTTTAAAGTGCGTTGTAAATAAACATGATGTTGTATGGTAAACAGAATTGGACCATCCATCCATCTCCATCCATTCATCCATTCATTCATCCATCCATCCATCCATCCATCCATCCATCCATCCATACATACATACATACATACATACATACACACATACACACACACCCACACCCACACACACACACACACACACACACACACACATACATACATACATACATACATACATACATACATACATTCCCTCCCCCCTCCCTCTCTGCTTACTTGAACTTGGTTTGTGGATTTAACAGATCTTGAAGGGAAAACGAGAGTCCAAGGTGTTCCCAGGCCTAAAGAGTTCTGCAGTACATTCTGTGAGTTCTGGGTTTACCACTAGATCTACTCTGAGGTCCCCTGGGAAAGCTGCCAAAGGAGGCATCTGGAGAAACATTTGAATATTTACCTAAAGTACCTTAGCTGATTATTTTTGATGTGCACTCGCAGCAGCTTCCCTGGATAAGAGCTTCTCAGCTGTTCTCCAAGGTGGAGCCCAGTACCACTACAGAAGAAACCCACTTCAGCTGCTGGATCCAGAACCATGACCTCAGCTTAGAGTTAGACCGTATTGTAAAGTAACCCTAACAAACCACGGCAGAGAAGTTAGCCTTGGTCTCTCTCCATTTCCCACTCCATCCTGCTATCACCTTCTGGTTGATGCAGAGTGTGTGGTAGGTAACATCTCACTGAAGTGGACAGAAGTCACATGTGAGGTACCCCAAGGTTCAAACCGAGGACCCATCTTATTCAATATCTTTGTACTCCCACCAGTTCAGTTTATAACAGGAAATAAGATGAACTATACCATGACACCTGGTGATATCTACATCATGAAACTTGTGTGTGTCTGTGGCCTTGTATTTGATGCATTGTAAGGACCAGTTTCCTAACAAATGCTATGTTGTGGGGACCGACTGCTCCTTTTGGGACTCAAATGCGAGGCCCCGCAAAAAGAAGTATTGTTTTTAGGTTAAGGGTTACGTTTAGGACAAAGGTGTAATTTAGAGGCGCATTGATTTATCGGCACCAATTTTCTTAATTGTGAGATTACCTATACTTGAATATAACATCGATCTTATCCCCCGATCTTATCTACCTCAGCGAAGGCCTAAAAATCAACTGTCTTCTACTTTCCTGTGACAAAGGTTTGATTGACAGACCAGCCCACCAGGTCATGTCCTGCACGTTCACAGTTAGCCGTAGTCAGTCCATTGTTGCCAACTCTACAACTTTCTTGCTATATTTAGCAACATTTCAGACAAAAAAATTGGTATTGGCCAAAATCAGAATCGGCAGGTCAGGCTTTTTAAAAATTGGTAATCGGCGATCAGCCAGAAAACTGCAATCTGTTCACCCTAGTGTTAATTGAGTTTAGGTTAGGGTTATCCATGTACTAGTAAATGTTGGGTTTAGGGCTAGGCCATAGAAATGAATGAAAAATGAACAGAAGTCATTGTAAAATAAGCTTTATTGTGTCCTCACATACACACACTAAGAGCATTGTTATATTCTTCTTCATATTAAAAGTTTCTGAGTTTAAATCACTGACTTTAACGTGGTTGTGCATGCTGACCATCAGATTGTTGCGACAGTGAAAAGATGAGTTCACATGTGGGTTTCCAGTCCACCATGATTGTGTGTGGGGGTGTGCGTGTGTGTGTGTGTGTGTGTGTGTGTGTGTGTGGCTGCTCAGACACAGTTCAGCTTCATTTCCTGCCTCCCTTCATTGTTCCCTCAGAGTGCTTCCACATGTGGTTCAACACAGTTTTGCTCACACTAGGGCCCTCTGGTGCCTGCAATGTAGAACAACAAGTTTCTGTTTAAGTGTTTGTAGCTAAGCTAATGTGATAATGTAGAAGTGAACTTAGCAGAGGGGTGGGAAGATTGCCTTTATAATTTATACATAATGATTCCAGAATTGTTTACCTGAAAAAAAGGCAAAAAGAGATTTGGGGAAGAGATGAAGCAAAGGCTCCAAGGTCTGTACTGGAAGCCAGATCAGCTCTGTGGAGGATTACTAGCCTAGGCGTGACCAGTCTATTCATTTCTATTCAGTTTATCTATACACCACCACTTAAACAAAAATAGTCATAATCCAATTTACAGGGGAAAAAACTGGTTCAATTCAGATTTCTATAGCTCAAATTGGTCTAATCTGTTCATAGCAGTTTGTTTCATTCCAACATAATTCAAGAAATCACCACAACCATCTGACAAATAACTAAATAACTAAAATATGAATTGGGTTGGGTTTTCTTTGAAAACTAAATTCTTCCTGCTGCTATTGAGGTTGTTTCCAATCATTTATCTTTGTAGCCATTGTTTTGGCCATTCTCATATTAAATTTGTCTCAACATGATCATTTCTAAGGCCTTTCTTCTTCCTGGTTTGCTGTGTTTCTGATAGTATGGTCCATAACATGGAAATTTCTAATATCAACTGCCATCTTTTCTGGCAGTTGAGAAGATAGCAGTGTATGTGTGTTGTTGTAGCCACCAGCTGGTTACCTGGGAGATGGACATGATGTGGAGATGCAGAAACGGTCAGAGAGGTCTAAGCTAAGACCCCACGATGTTTCACTTTTCTTCCTATAGATTCTGACCTAATATTTGTATTAATGCTGTGATCACTAAAAAATTGTCACTCTCTATTAGTCTACTTTACCAAGCTTGGATGAGCCTCTACTAGGTAAAGAAGAAGGCCAAACTTGACCACATTTATCAACTAACAAGAACATCCATCTTACTTATTGGATCAGCTTTATCTGATAGAATCAGCACCTGTTCTAATGTGGCATGTTACACATGTGTTTTTGAAGAGTGCTGAGTTGAGTTGCTCTTTCCTCATGAGTGCTGTTATTTAACGTAATATTTGACTTTGTTTCCCAGCGCTAGATAATCCTGAGTGTTTTGTGCTCAGAGCTCACATTTAGCCTGGAGTGAATTTCTCTCCCTCTCTTTAAGGACTTGGAGCTGCTTGAGTCAGTCTTGCATTGTGGAGCACCAGGTTCTGACGCTCAGGACAGCTGGAGCAGTCGGGGTGTCAGCGCAACCGGCTCCCGCTCGTCATCATGTCTGAGCCGGCAGGAACGGAGCAGGCAGCTGTGGGAGGACATGAGCTCAGTGGAGGAAGATTCCAGCAAGCTCAACGCCCTGCAGCTCAGACTCGACGAATCGCAGAAAGTCTTGCTGAAAGAGAGAGAGTAAGAGGGAGCAAGCCTTACTGGGGAATGGGTCACTGTGGGTCACTGGATCGCAGGTTATAAGTTAGATTTGATACCTCTGACATTATGGGGAACTAACTGCGGTTGTTTTCTTCATTGTTATTATAGCGATTATCTTCAGTTTGGTGGTGACAAATGGAAAATGTGATTGTGTGACGGGAAGCAGCAGTTTTCCAGTCACTTAGAGAATTCATCTTAAGTTTCTTATCATTATCAGTGAAAATGATACAAAAGCTTAACTGTCATAGTGACTAAAACTGTGATTTAGAATGATTGACTTTTTCATTGAATACTAAAAATGACACAAAATACAGACTGATTCAATAAATAAGAATATTATTGAAAAGTAAATTTATTTCAATAACTAATTTCTAAGTATAGTTTATATAGATTAATTAGACTGATGTTTTAACACCTTTATTTCTCTTAATCATGATGTTCTGCTAACGGCCAAAGAAAATGTAAGATTTAAAATTAGAATATAACATCATACCAATAATTTAAAAAAAAAATTAAAAATCAGAAATCTGGACTTAATGAAAAGTATGTTTAATGTCTGCCTAAAGGTTGTTATTTTTAAAAGGTACTTTTAATCTCACAAATGGAACTCTTCATTATGTATTTTCTAATTTATTGAATATGACTGTAGTAAAGGAAGAAGGAACCCAGTCATATCTGATTTTAGTTGAGTAAGGTTAGACCGGTTCTAAAATCAGCCATTGAGACTTAATTAATCTATCGATAAATCTATTTATTGATTTATTTTTAGTTTCTGAAACTTTGTCAAACAAAACCATTAAAAAGGTAGTTTCAAATAAGCATTTGTCTGAATATTGCAAAATCCGGCTAATGGAGGATGTGCTATACTGACTCTTTTATGTGGAAAAACAGATTATGAGAACAAATTTTAAAGATAGCAGTTGCCATTTTATTCAGCCAATAACCCTTCATGTGGTGTTGCTAATGTTTGTTTCTGTTTTCCCCAGAGACAAGCTGGCCCTGAGTAAGAGCATTGAGAGACTGGAGACTGAACTCAGCCAGTGGAAACTGAAATACGAGGACCTTAGTAAAAGCAAACAAGAAGCGCTCAAACAGGTGAGATTGCTGGCAGAGGCTGTGGTTCATGGACTGGACCTAGTCGTCTGATGACAGTCACACACTACTACAGTGATTCCTTTAAACTGTGATGCTTAACTTTGTAACAGGATGATTTACATTTTCAGTCAGAATAAATGTTTTTCTGTTATCACAAAAAAAATAGACAAAAGTTCGTCAAATCACCCAAATCTGCTCCTCTGGTCAGTGTTTGTGAAACTGCACATCAGGTCTGAAACCAGATGGAAGCTGCTGCAGAGTTTCCCCCAGTATTTTATAAGACTGGCGGGCTCACAGGAGTACTGAGACTGCTCTCAACAAAGTGGTCATGACATCCACATAAATACAGACTGTGGAAGAACCACAGTGATGTTTCTGTCGGTCTTCAGTGCAGCATTTGACACTGTTGATCATATTATTGATCATAATATTGACATATTACTGAAACGACTGGAGAGTTGGGTCGGACTCTCCGGTCCAGTACTCAACTGGTTTGAATCTTACATAAAAAACAGAGAAACTTCTCTTCGAAGCAGACAGAAGTCACATGTGAGCTAGCCCAAGGTTCTCTTATTCGATATCTATATGCTACCACTAGCTCAGGTTATAACAGGAAATAAGCTTAGCTACCATAACTACGCAGTTGACACACAGTTCTACATCATGAAGAGACCAGGTGACTCTGAACCCATTGAAGCACTGAACTGATGCGTAGAACAAATTAGTGTGTGAATGTGCCATAACTTTCTCCAGCTGGACACAAACAAAACTGAAGTCATTATCTTTGAGCCTAAAGAATAACGATCTAGAGTCAACGCACAGCTTCAGTTATCACAACCATAAACTAGTAGTCAGGCCCAAAACCTGGGAGTAGCGATGGACTCTGAACCTTCAGACCCACATAAAGTGATAGAAGACCAACAAAGTCTTCACATGAAGAATATTTCCAGGATTAGAGGACTAATGTTTCAGCAAGATCTAGAAAAACTAATCAATGCATATATATTTAGTCGCATCAATTACTGCAGCATTGTCTTCACAGGTCTGCCTAAATAATCCTCCAATTGCAGCTGATCCAGAAAGCTGCTGCTGGCGCTCTGACTAAAATCAGGAAGATGAAGCACATCACCCAGTTCTAAAGTCCTTCCACCTGCTCCCTGTAGCTCAGAGAATAGACTTTCAAATACAGTTGTTAGTTTATAAATCCCACGATGAACTGGCGACCTGTCCAGGGTGTTCCCCGCCTCTTGTCCATTGACCGTTGGATATAGCCACGAGCAACCCTCGCAACCCCTAGGGATAAGCGTTTAAGATGGATAGTTTATAAATCATTGAACAGCTTAGCACCACAATATATTAAAGATCTGCTGTTGTTGTATCAACCTTCCAGACTTCTCATTCATTCTGGTTCTGGTCTGCTCTGCTCTGGTGTTTGTCTGGACAACAGACTGGACTGGAGATGCAACAGTGAAGCATCTATAAGTAGGGACAGAGCAGACTTGACTGCTTGAGGAAACTAAGATCCTTCAATGTTTGCAGCAAGATGCTGCAGATCTTCTTTAAGTCTGTGGTTGAGAGTGTCATCTCATCTTCCGTCATCTGTTGGGGCAGCCGCCTCAGAACCAAGGACCTAAAAAGGCTCAAAAGCCTGATAAAGAAGGCTGGTTCTGTTTGGGTTCTACTCTGGAGATGACTGTGGAACCTCTGGAGATGATGAAGGATTTTACTTTTAAAAAATTATGAACAGCCCTGACCGCCCTCTTTATGAAACTGCCTTGGGAAAACAGAATGTCTTCAATCAGAAGCATCTTCAGATTCCCTCTAATACAAACCGCTACAGGAAATCTTCCCTGCTGACAGCTATCAATGTCTAATAACGCTTTGAAGAATTTGAATTAATATGAGTTACAACCGAATGTAATGTCCTTTTGAGATCAATAAAGTATTTTTGAATTTGAATATGACAAAATGAAGAACTGAGGGAGGAGAAGGCCCTGCTGCTGTTGGACATCTGGAGCTTCTAATCCAACATTTGCTGATCATCTCAGCAGCACTGTCCTCTGTGAAGTCTTTTTGATTCAAACTGACCAAACTTTTAAAAAGGAAAAACATAAAAAGGAAAGATTTCATTCACCTGCTCTGCAATCAGTTGGGCAAAAAGCTAACTGGGCTGTTTGATATAGAGGAAATGATTTAGACTTGACATGAAGGATGACTAAAACAAGAACAGCCTGAATAATTAAAACAGAATTTTGCTGAAATAGTTAGCATCTTGTTAGCAAAGATTCAGTTTAGTGGTACTGTTGATGTCCCATCTGGGTTTTCAGTGTTTTTTGACAACCTGTTCTATGATTGGCTAAAGACATTTATTGTGTGGAGCCTTAACTCGGCCTGGACAGATCCAGCTGCAAACATCTGGCAACAAGGGCTCCGGCAGGGAGTTGGGGCAGAAAGGGAATGTGGCAGGTGAGGAGGTGTAATGTGGACACAAGTTGTCATTTACATTACTTGCACAAGGAAATATAACTAAAAAATTCACTAGGAGGTGCTGTAGACATAGAAAAAGGAGGTCAAATAAACAGTTATCATTTACAAATAAACAGGTACAAAGTAAGTAGACAAGATTTAAATAACAGCTTCAAAGATTAATCAATCAGTCAATCAAATTTCAGTAAAAAGGCCGGTCAAAGTGCTTTACATCATAAAAACACAAAAATCAACAATTGAAACACTATTTTGCCAAGTGCCATCATTACACATCAAAATGTTGGTTAGTGTTTCATTTATAATTGTTCAAAAGCAATTCTGAACAGGTGGGTTTTAGTCTTGATTTAAAGGAACTCAGTGTGTCAGCTGTTTACAATTTTCTGAAAGTTTTTTCCAGATTTGTGATGCATAGAAACTGAATGCTGCTTTTCCATGTTTGATTCTGGTTCTGGGGATGCAGAGCAGACCAGAAGGTTATAGAAACCTATAGGCTTGCCACCTCCTCCTTAGGAGAGGTGCCAAGCTGTACGATTTATAATCCAACTGTATTCTAAAATCTATTCTTTGAGCTACAGGGAGCCAGTGGAAGGACTGTAGAACTGGGTAATGTGCTCTATCTTCCTGGTTTTAGTGAGAACATCCGCTGCAACGTTCTGGGTCAACTGCAGCTGATGATGAATTTTATTAAGCAGACCTGTGTAGATATTGTTGCACTAATCAGTTCTTCAAGATGGCTTCTCTCAGACCTGAGCAGGAGAGGAGAAAGGCGAGGCTTGGAGAGGATAATGTGATGGTTATCCTCTCCTGTGTGTCTACTGTGCTTAGCAAGAGTAGACACAGAACATGAACCAGAGGTAACACACACCAACACTGGTAAAAAGCCGAGTGAAAACCTTGGAACTGGTTTTACAAGGACACATTTAGCATTGGAAAGAATTCTGCTTTGTTTAATAGCTGCTCTTTTCCCAAAATTCTAAAAATGAAATCCAACTCCTGAAAGATCCATGTTTTTTTAATACTATTCTTGTTTCTTTCGACACCATGTAGCTGAATCTGTTGAAGGAAATGCATCAGGATGAACTAGGCCGCATCTCTGAAGACTTGGAAGATGAACTGGGAGCACGGACCAATATGGATAAAAAACTGGCTGAGCTTCGAGCTGAGGTAAGGTAGCAGGACCACAAGGACAGGTGTGCGTGTGTGTGCGTGCATGTGGGGGTGGGTGTGTGGGCGTGTGGGTGTACGTTAGGGAATTTCTTGACCAGGGCCCCATGGATTCCACTTTATTGATATCAACTGGTGACAGGTGTTTCATCATGATGAAAAATACACAATGACCACCAAGCTGTTGCTGGATTGTTGTATTAGAGTTAACTTTCTTTTCATAGGAAGGGAGACAGATCATTTTATCACTAAGACATAATAAAACAATGCAAAAGAAATATCAATTTTGAAAAACAAAATAATTATTTTTATTTACAGTTAAGTAAAAACATTTTTACAAGGATTTACACCATTCTCAATCATTGGTAGAAAAATATTTATTATAGCAATCAAACTTTTCCAACTAACTGCTGCTCCAAAATGTTAACAGCACTTGCAGTTAAAGGAAAAATGTCGGCAAAACTCAAGGATTACTTTAAATCTGTATCTGCCATAGGTATGACATATTTTTGGTCTTATATGTAGGCTCTTGCACGCCAAAAAACCCATCAAGTTCTAGAAGCAGCAAAAACCTCCTGGCAGCGTTTTGCTTCCAGGCCGTGCTGTTGACCATCAGCTCATCAGCTGGTCTTTCAGTTGAAAATGATGTGGTTGTTATGACAGCTGACAACTAACCCAAGGAGTCGTACTTACGCCTGTCATGATAACAAATTTTGCTGGGTGATTAATTCTTCCAGAAATTCATTAACATGACAATGATAATATTGTCATTTTGAGACCAAAATTAATATCATAAAATGGCATAAAAATGCAAATACACCCTTTCAAAAATAATTAAGGTAATTTCTGAAGAACATTTAACACTGTAACTGGAAGACATTTTAAATATACAAAATACATAAACCATAAATAAATGAAATAGATTTTGAAGTCTCTGTAAACAAATTTGCCCTTCAAGATATATTTATCATTTGGCTCAAACAGGCTATACTGCCAGTTAAGACTTTTGTGGGGAAAAAGTATAAACTCACTACTGTGTACTGTAATACACAAATGTTTGCAGCATTTTTCAAAGTGTTGGCTTTTCAGTTAGATTTATAGGGCATCATGTCATTTGCGATTAAACAAACTCTTAGTACGCTTTATTTTGCATTGGCCTTTTATATTTGAACACCTCAATGAAAATGGACTGTCAGTAACTTGAGGCACCTGAATGAAATCTTTTGACATTCAATCTCTTTTGTAGGAAGAGAGATACGATGAAAACAAACAAGCAATCTTATCACCCATTTTCTTATAGAGCTCATTTTATTTTATCGTGCGATTAATTGATTTATTGTTTATTGCAATAGGCATAGCCATACTGTTCAGCTCACAGTTAGCAGTCAGCCAATTTTTTGTTTGTTTGTTGTTAGTTTGAGAATAATGTTTCACCAAAGACCAGATTGAAGCCAGTTAGGCTGACTGCTTAGGTGCCAGAATCTCCAGTGTTTCACTCAAACCAGTGTCTAATGACTTCCACATCTAGCTTCAGCTTTAGTCCCCTGCATTTATATCCTTTGTTCAGCGTTTTTCAGCTGAGCATCTGCCATGTTCTGGGTATCTATGCAATGCTGGATGTGTGGTATCAGGACTAATACTGACTGTACGTTTCCTTCAGATGGAGAGACTGCAGGTGGAGAACGCTGCAGAGTGGGGCCGCAGGGAGCGCTTGGAGACGGAGAAACTGGCCCTGGAGAGGGACAACAAAAAGCTGCGGGCTCAGGTGGAAGACCTGGAGGAGCAACTGGCCAAGAAACGTCGGCAGGCCGCCTCGGCACTTGACACAGACTTGAAGGCCATCCAGAGCGAGTTGTTTGAGAGAAACAAGGTGGGTACCACAAATCTGTAAGCAATCAAAAATTGTTTCTACAGAATTTACAGTAGTAAAGTAAAAAACATCAATTAAAGTAAATTAGTAAATTTATTATTAGTTTTCTGCTGCTTTGCTTGGTATATGCTAGAAAGCAATGGTCAGACTAGCTGTGCACAGACTCAACGCCCAAAACAAATGAGTAGGCTTCAGCTTTTCCACTCCCTCCGGTGGTGGCTCATGGGAATTACAGGTCCAGGTTGTCATACATTCACTGACTTAAAGTTAAAATGTCATGGGTAGGTAACTGAATTTGATTGGTTGCTGTTCCTTCTCTGACCCGCTGGAGGAGCCAGTGACACTACTTTAGTATAGCCTGCATTTAAGAAATGGAAGACAGGGTGTGTGCTGCCCATCTCTTTGTTGAAACAAGCATTGCCATTTCCAAACTGTGATTATACATAGTAGTTGAGTTATTATGGTATTATGTTATTATTGAGTTATTATGGCTCTTTCAGTTCAGATTGTTGTGCAGCAGCGGCTAAATTCCCTGGTTTAGAAAACAAGCTGTCATGTCTCCCTGCTGGAGGGGCAGACATCAATACAGTGACAAAGCCTTAACTGCTGGATTTCAATGTCGTCTAACTCCTGCCACGGAAACTTCATGTATTTGCTTGTAAAAAAAAAATTAAAACTCAGATGTTCGGCTGACACGTACATGTAAAGCCTATCTTATATACCTCAACAAAGGTTTAAAAATCAATCGCTGTCCTCTTCTGGTCTGCTGTAAGAGAAGTTTGACTGACAGACCAACACCAACAGTTTCTTGCTATGTTTAGCAACATTTCAGGCAAAAAAAAACTTTCAGGATCTGTGGCTGTTTGATTTTATGTTATTGTAGGAATGTTAATATTATTATTGTAATTAAGGTCTTACCATATTGGTTCATTCCTTTCTGTGGATTTTCTTGCCTTTCCTCAGTTCTTCTGCTCATCATTCCTCGACCACACAAACCGTTATCTTAATGTCAAACCTTTCTTTGTGTTTGGATGTGCATGTGGTACATTGGTGAGTTGACTTGGATTAAAGACATAAACAATATTATTACAAGATTAATACAAGATGATTTGCCCTCCATCATCTTGGAGAGCAAATCAAGATGATGATTTGAACCTACAGCTCTCATCCACCTAGAGTGGGAGTACTCAGTGTGGCTGAATGACACACTGAGTTGACAGCAGATTCTGTGGTTTATTCAGATCGATTTAAACTTATGAGGGTGAACCTGAGAGCAGAGGAGAACAAGGAAAGGTGGAGAACTCGCTGTGAGACTGGAGCTGGTGCAACCATAAGCACATCTCTGTAAGAAACAGCTCTGTAGCAAAAGCATGGAGGAACTCGCTGTTGCTCTTCTTCATCATTGCACCAGACTAGAGGGTGCTTAGCGGGCTGTTGTGCGTACATTCCTCAGCTCAGCAGCTGCACCATGCATGCTTTATGTTTCTGGAATTTTTATCATGAAATTATTCCTGTGCAATAAAATTCAGATTAATATCAGGGAGTTTTCTCCCTTTTCACTGGTAATACCAATTAGTGTGGCCGACGCTGCAGCTCTCATCTGTCTTCTAGTTCCCACTGATGCAGAGCAAGTTGACAGAAGCTTCTTGAAAGCTCTGTAGGGGGAGCCATTAGGTGAGAGGCAGTGAAGTGCCAAAATAAATCAACAACATCAAGCATGAAAGTGCAGTTGAAGATACTGCATAATTAATGAGTCCATTATCTTCAAACACAGATTTTCCATTGTCAATATCAGTGCAGTTCTATAGGTGGGTGTGGCTTCAACCCGACCATGACCACAACTTTCCACAGTTCCATCCTGAAAGACCAAATGTATGCAATGTAATACTTCCGCTGAGACCCATTAATGTGTCTGTTGGCAGCAGAGGCTGGATGATGTTTGTTGCCCTGCAGAGAAATGTCAAGGAGAAAGTTCCAACTGTATCTCTGTGCTGTAAACACACTGAAAGGAAAAGTTTGACTTTCATTGGGTTTTATTCTCACGAACAAAGTTCGACTGCAGGCGAGCTGAAAATGAAAAATCCTTCTTGTTTCAACAGAAACAGAAGAATGATCTACACACACACCTTCTGGTGAATTCCTGGATGTGGTTTTATTATTCTGCTGAATTTATCTCAGATGGATATTTCAATATAACCATGTGGGCTGTTTTTGCAAGCTTGAAAGGATATAACAATGTTGCATTTTAATAATTTTGCCTTATACTTAGATTTTTTGACACTTTATTGTTGCTATTAATGTCCACAAAAGTCAAACATTATTGTTACAAACTGGCTGGGATTAAATGGGTTCTGCTGCCTAGAAGTCATAATATTTCAAAATACAGATGTTCATATTGTTATACTTCTTTTCATATGCAAATATAGAAATTAAGGTGTAACTCTTGTTTTTTTTGTTTGCTAGTTTTTTTAGATTTTAGGATAGTTTTGTGCATCAAAATACAAATTTTCACATTTAACCCCCAAAAAGAGCTAAAAATAAAACAAGTACAAGTACTACATTTAGCTTCAAATAAATGCTAAAACCTGGTATTTAATTATTTAATTACAATTGAGACAATGGAATTGGTCATGTTTAATCTCCTATTTTTTCTATAACTTAACCTTGAACCTATTAAAGAAGTTGTGTGTGTCCTTCAGGCCTCAGAGATTTAGCAGATAATCAGAGGTGTCATGATCTCATTGCTGTGTGCTGCGTTTGCAGGAGTTGGCCGATCTTCGTCATGTTCATGCAAAGCTCAAGAAGCAGTTCCAGGAGCGCACTGCGGAACTGGCCCATGCCAACCGAAGGGTGGAGAGCCACGACAGCGAGGTCAAGAAGCTCCGTCTGAGGGTGGAGGAGCTGAAAAAAGAACTGGGCCAGGCTGAAGACGAGGTACGAACACATATATGTTCATCTTTTAGGGCCTGGGTGTCAAATATGCGTAACATTTCCTAGACTTTGTGAATTAAATGAGTAGAAGATCTGTTGCTTTAAATAACTTTTTCAAAACTGATCCAACAGCAGCACAAATAGCTTGGTATGTTAGAGTGTGATGCATTTCAATCTGGCAGATTCATTGTCTATAAAAATATTCACCCCTTGGATGTTTTAATCTGTTATTGTGTTTATTATTTTTAATGGCATAATGGCTTTTTTTTTGGACAAAAAAATTACAAAATGTTTAATGTCAAAGTGACAACTGATTTTCACAAAGCAATGACAATTAAAGCAATATGTAACATGAAATACTTATGTAAATTACATAAATATTCACCCCTTTAAGTCAATATTTAATATCCGCTCCTCTGGCTGCCATCCCAGCAGGTCTCAGTCAGGATGTAGGCCAGTTGCAATAAGGAGTAAATCAATCACAATAACAAGTTTTACTGAACAATGAATTCTCATTGCAATAAATGATAATAATGTTGTTTTGAAACCATTTTCAAGTAAACAATGGTAATGACATAGTGCAAGAACACATTCTCAGAGGTCAATAAACTGTAAATTGTAGAGAACAGGAAGACATTTTAAATATCCAAAATAAACAAAACAACAGAAACAACAAATAAAACAAATTATGAAGTCTCTGTAAACAAAACTGTCCTTCAAAAAATGGCTAGATGAGACCAAAGCAAATTATGGATATTATTGAGCTTGTTTTAATTTATCATGTGATTAATTGATTTATTGCATAGGCATGTCGCAACATTTTTTTTTTATGTGATGAACATACTGAAAACCATCACAACTCACTGTGTGGGTGTGCGTGTGTGTGTGTGTGTGTCCAGCTGGATGAATCTCATAACCAGACAAGGAAACTGCAGAGGTCTCTGGATGAGCAGGTAGAGCAGACTGAGAATCTGCAGGTCCAACTGGAACACTTGCAGTCAAGGTGAGATGTACACACACGTGTGGACGTCTGTTCATTTTTCATCTATTTTTACAGAGTGCCCCTAAACCTAACTATTACCAGTACATGGATAACACTAACCTAAAATAAACTTAATCCACACCTTAGTCCTAAACTTAAACCCTAGATCAAAAACATAACTTTTTCTCATAAGGAGAAAAAGTTATATAAAGTTATATATGTTGTATACAACAACATAGTATATATGTTGTTGTCCCAACAACATATGGAAGCTGGGGCTGTGTTTATGTTGATTTCTCAAATCACTCTGACACCTGGCATGGCACACAGCAACACAACAAGAGAGCTCTCTGTTACTACGGTAACATGTGATAGGGAGCTTGGTGATTGGCTGCTGAGGCTCATAGTGACAATGTGGAGAAAATGGAGAGACGACAAAGAGAAGAGGAGGAGTAAGGCTGATGGAGAGAGAGGTTAGCTGAGTGACAGAGGTTCAGACACATATGCACTCACACACACACCTCCAGCTGAACCTGGTGGGTTCTGAGTGGAACCCAAACACACTAACTCTACATATTAACTTCCACACAGCTGAGACCATGGAACCTTAATTGAAAGATAAGTTTGTTGAGTTTAAACTTTGTTAGCCATCATGACCACTGATTGATGAAATTAGTGACTTTCTCTGTAATGTTTCTTCTGGAAAACCAGTCTAAAAGCAGCCATCTATGTGGATGTAACTTGGATCTTTTGAGATTCAGTCTCATCCACACTGTGTGACATCTCCCCCAGTATGACAGCTGTGGGTCCTGTCAAAGCCGCAGAAGAGCATAACCAATGAAAGACTTCATCTGGTTCAGCAGGTCTCCGGTAGTTAAAGTTCTGCACATCTCAACAGATTTGTTGCTACCCCACAAACCCCACATTGTTTATTCTGGTTCCTGTTGAAACAGCCATGTTTGTCCCGGACAGCTGACCATAAATTAGTTGGCACTTCACAATAATCTGAAATGATAAAATAACCAACAAAACATCATGACTACATGGTTTATAGTGTGATGTTCTGGTTTTGTTTGGAGCTTTCTTTTTATTGCAGTCTATTGATGGTTCTGTTTGTAACAACCCATCCTGTTAAACTGCATGTCTTCAGAACAGATTTAGACTTTTAGACTTTATTGTCTCTAAGGGGAAATTTGTTCCCACTAACCAGTTAGCGCTAACGTTCTCCACAATTTTGGAGAAAGTTGCTTATGTCCGACTGCAGACTTATCTTGACCTGAATGAAATTGGTGAAAAATTTTAAATTGTAGCACAGCACTGAAACTGCCCTTTTAAAAGTTTTAAATGAACTTCTATTCACTGTTGATGAAGGTAAATCAGCAGTTCTTTTACTTTTAGGTCAGTCTGCTTCTTTTGACACTCACAACATCCTTTTGACCCGTTTATAGTCACTTGTTGGTATTCGAAGTACAGCACTAAATTGGTTTCGGTTCTTTCTTTTAAACAGAAGTTTTTCTGTAAATCTAGGACAGCATTTCTCCTGTGTCTGGGGTTCAATAATGGCACCTGTTCTTATATCTGCTGCCTCTGGATTATATGTTTAAAAAGCACAAAGTCTCTTTTCATTGTTTTGCAGACAACATTCAAATCTATCTACTACAAATGACCAACAGTCTGCTGTACATATGTTACAGGATTGTCTTCAGGATGTACTGTACATGCATGGTTAAGAGCAAATTTTCTGAACTTAAATAAGGAAAAAAACAGGTAAATGTAATCTCCCTGCTTCACAGTGGGGAAGGTGTAGGCCTGGAGATGAGCCATGCCTGGTTTCCTTCAAACATGATGCCGGCCTGCCATTCACACCAGACTTCAGTCTTTGTCTCATCAGACCAGAGAATCTTGCTCCTCCTAGTCCAAGAGGCCTTCAGGAGCCTTTAGGAAAACTGACCTGCACTGTAAACTGTGGTACCTATGTAGCCTGGTGTGTGCCTTTCCAAATCAAGTCTAACTGAATTCACTGCTGGACTCCATTCAAGCTGTAGAAACATTTCAAGGATGTTCAGTGGAAGCGTTTCCACTGAACATCCTTGGATGCGTATCCATTTTTAGCCTCATGGCACGGACTGTGAATACTTACATAAATTAGATTTCTTGGTTTTATCTTTTTAATAAATTTGTTAAACACTCATAAACAAAATCAGACTTATTCAAAGTGTAATGTGTTGCTGGCTCACATTGGTCTGAAACTTGGTCTGAGTTGTTAAATAAGCTTCATAATAAGCCTATTTAAACAGGACTACAGCATCTCCTGTTCTCAGCCTTCCTCTTGTAAAACTTCATCACCTTCCTTCTACAAACTCACTTTGATAAAAAAAAAAAACAACTAGTGTTTGGGGCTGTGTTTATGTTTTATATTTATATTTATATTTATATTCCGGAGTAACCTCATAACATTGGAACCTCAAAACATTGTTCTGAGCCGTGTGCAATGAAATTTCGTTCTGTATACACCCTGTGCATGCAAAATGATAATAAAGTCAGTCTAAGTCTAAGTCTAAGATAAGCTACTGAATACGGATAGCTACTTCACACAACTGTACATCCATAAATTTCTTTGAGATGCTGTACACACACGACTGATCAGCACATCACCGTATGAGAAATTCCCCTGCAGACAGACTGTGGGCTCTGTGCGACAGACTAACATGCTGACATGGACTCTCCCCTCCCCACCACCAGGCTGAGGCGGCAGCAGCAGAGTCCTGCTCTGTTTGGGAAGATGCGATCCGCTCGCTTTGGTCCTGAAAACCCAGATGGCCCAAGAAGTGATGTTGATGAGGAAGAGGAGGACCTGCAGTTACAGATTCCATGACATATGTCCCCATCCACAAATGAACAGGATATTGGGACGTCAGCAGTCACATGAACAATATGAAGTCTAGGAAGTGTTTTGCAGAAAGGGTGAAGTATTACTGGACATGAAAATATCCCAAAACTTTCATCTAGATTTAAATCCAAAAGTCAGTGTCTGTTTCTTGTTCAAACTGTAAATTCATGTAGACTTCTCAGGATGTCAAATAATTTCTGGTCATGAATTAATCAAATCTGAACAGTCAGCAGGTCTTCTTTTAGGAGACCTAGACCACAAGATTTAAATCAGGCTGCACCGTGCCAAGCACACACCAGGAGCCTCATGTATAAAAGAGTGCACAACTTTCACACTAAAAACTGACATACGAAAAAATTGTGAAAAGTGCAGCACACAAAAATATTCAGATGTATAAAACCATGCGTATGCACATACCTGAGCTCATTTCCTTTATAAATCCTAATTTGCAGGAAATAGAGCGCAGCTGCTGGTCTGTCCTGTCGCCACATATGTAAATTAGTATAAATGCCCAGAAGGCTGCCACCACAAGCAGCAATAACCATGGCAACGGTTTTTGCATGTAGCAGTATGAATATTTAAAATTATTATTATTACGTATCCTAAAAGGTGCTTTCAGGGCATATAAGATCACCTCACAAAAAATAAAAATAATACATTTTAGAGAAAAAATTCCAAAAAGAAAATTAAATGGAAATGCTTGTTTGAACAGCAGAGCTTTCAACTGAGATTTAAAGACAGACAGCGTGCCAGAGAGTCCTTTGGGGTGAGTAGGGAATGTGGAAGTTTATTCTATAATAATAGAGAAATCATGTGTATTGCACATTTACAGAATGGAGATGCTTTCTATTCATAAAGGTGTATTCAGAAAGCTGGCATAGCTTGACTGAAGGATGATTGTCTGACCCAGGGGTGCCCAAAGTCGGTCCTAGAGGGCCGGCATCCTGCACGTTTTAGTTCTCTCCCTGGTGGTACCAACAACCTTTTCAGCAGGTCAATGTTCTTCTTAGGCCTTCTAACGAGCCATCATTTGATCCAGGTGCTTTAAACCAGGGAGAGAACTAAAACATGCAGGATGCCGGCCCTCCAGGAGCGACTTTGGGCACCACTGGGACCTGTCAGCAGGTCCAGCTGAACCTGCACTGGTAACTCATAGCTCCTTTAAGTTCTGCACAGAGATCCAGGATGATCAGTCTGGACAATCTAAATGCTAATAAACCATCTTCAACATTTCCCAGCAGATCAATATGTCTCTGATAAAACGATCCCTCGGATTTCTACTATTGCTGGGTTGAAGATGATGTAGCACCGACGTCATCCAATGCAGATGGAGGGCAAGAAGTAAATTCAGAATGTTTATTTCTGCTGATCCAGCATCAAAATGCCAAAAGTCTGTGTCCTGTATGGTTGTTCCAACCGTTCTAATAGAGAGAAAGATAAACATTATCTTTTACATTTACTAACTTGTAAAGGTAGTTGATCACAGGATTCGTGTCTGGCCATGAACACAGGGTTTCTGTATCGCTGAGAATGGTTGACCTACACTGGACCTGAATCTAGCGTCCTACAACGACTCAACATTAACATACAACTTCAGCATGAAGTTGGGTTTACAGAAGATAAATAAATTATTTACCAGCACATAAAAATAACGTGTTAGTTTGTTGTTAGTGATACCATTGTTATCGTAGACTAATTGCTTAAAATAGCACAACTCACTACTCACCCGGCAGAAACAAGTCAACAGTCATTTAATGCTTCTTTTGATCCTAAATGGTCGACCCAACCTTAAACAAAATATTTGTATGTTTCCAGGTTTTTGAAAACTTTCTTCTGGCTCATTGTATAATATGAGGTTGCAGCACCAGATAGTTACAGTATGTCGATCTCCTCGACGCCGGGTAAATCCTCAAGATTGTATGACAAGTCTTTTTATTCGACGAGATGATATGGGTCACATCCTAAATATATGTGTATTTTTCCGAGATACCTTGTCTGTTCCAGCCTATTTAGAGCATTGGCGTACTCACTGTGATCCATTTTTCTCTGTTTTGAACTGGACCACTTCCGGACCTCCATCTGAATTTCGCACGTCATCCGGGTCATTTGTCTGAAACTCAGCATTTGGCGATGCTCTCCATCCGAGCCAAAGCATTCCACAATTATACAGCACACCTTTGCACAGCTACTTTATCTACACATCTTGATCACCTTTAAATTTTTCAAACCTCACCTGTTTGGAGTTAATCTGCTTATCTGACTCAATTTTCTTTTTCAGTGATAATAAATATTACCCTGCAGATAACATGCATTTTTTTCATGCGTTTCGGCGCATAGACCGATCCGTTACATCTTTATGTGACGAGCTGAGGAAATTTACTATGTACATTCAAGTGAGGTGTTCACCTCCCTTTATTTTATTTATTTTGTATGTGTGTTATGTTATTGTCTGAGGATAACTGTGGTTCAGTTTCATCGTTTACATTTAAACAATGAAAGATTAGAATTGTGAAAAAACATCGGGTTCAATGCTCCTTGGGTTAAATAACACTGAATGGAGTCAGATCTCACTGTATTTAGGTGAGTTTTGGCGCTTTGTTGTTTATTGTCCACAAAATTTGAGTGGCTGCCGCACATTTTCACAGGGGGTAGAAAGTTTGCACTTTCATTTTTATACATGCCAACTTGTGCGTAAAATATGGTGCCGCACATTTTTTGTGCGTACGCATGAGGCCCCTGGTCCTGACGAGGCTACGCACTCGCTAAATCTCACATATATATGAGAGGCCCCATGGGCCAAAACTTACTGACTCTCGCATATACCATCAAACTCCTATACATAGACCAATATGCTCTCAAATCAACCTTTCATACTCCATTAAAAATATGTTTTTCCCTGAAGGAAAGTCTATATGTGAATATAAAAAAATATTGTAAATAAAATAGTTCACTAAAATGTGAAATCAACTAAAATGATTTAGCAATTTTAATTACATTTTCTTTTTTGCTTGAGGAAAAAGTGCTTACAAATAACAGTTGTGAAATTATGTAATGTGTTTTAACATGGAGGCTGAAGAAACTCCTCCTGGCACTTGAGGACTGTGCAGTTTACCTCTTAATTTAAAAAAAAAACTTTCCTGATACATTTTGGTTATTTTAAGGTTGTTTTTTGTGAACACATTGCAAATAGTAGAAACATATTGGTAACGCACAAAAAAGCAATATTGATGTATTTATAGCCACACTATAAATTTTAAATTCATACCGAATTCAGTTAGATTGCCTTTTCAATGGGTGGTCCAGCTACCCAACGGTTGCATCATTGCTTTTAATGAGGTTGGACAAACCACAAAACCAAAGAAAAAGTGGCAAACTGTTTGATTTAAATATGATAAAATAAAACATGTTAGGCCTCCGGTCATGAGGGACTGAACTACAGGAGGTTGGTATAAGAACTATTAATCCCATAGGTTCCAAAATATGTTTCACTGTCTCTTCCTTTTTCCAATGCTCCCTGCCTCCCATCCCATGGTGGTATTCTTCCCTATCAAGCGTAATATGATAGGGATAATTAAATTCATGAAACTCTCTCGCAATCTGTGCCACACCACCTGATTCTTCCTGCCCAAACCAATTCTAGTCCTCAAGGCCTGGAGTCCAAAAACTTACACATGTTCCTGAATCAACAATTATCTCATCAGTATCAGTAGTAGTAGTAGTGTACTCATGTTGAAGTGGAGACACATTTAAAAGTTGCAGGACACTTGTGGACTGGAAGTGATGACCCCTAATGTACAGACATCGAGAGATAAGGTCAGTTTGTTTTTTAACGAGTTCTCCCTCCCATTAGGCCACAGGATTGGAAAAAAATGGGCAGCTGCTGTTCCACTGATGAACTTATTCTAGAGACAGACAGGTTTAAAATGCAGTTTTTTGTTTCCAAGAGTGTTGTCCTGCTCATGAAGCAGGTTTAAACAACTGTTAAAATTGTTGTTTAAACCTGTTAATATTAATTTCTATGAGACTGAACTTTTCGTTCTGTCTCATAGAAATTAATATTAATGTAATAAAATTGTATTTCATTTTATGATGAAAACTTGTCAGGGCCTTGAAATAACATCTTTACATCCAAATGGTAATCTTGACCTTTGGGATCACATATTTTTGCTTTGAAAACACTAATTGGCTATATATTGCACGATTTTAATATTTTTTTATGTTTCCACAGTAAATTATTTTTTTCTCACAAACATCATGGTGAATGTGAGATTGAATGGTGTATTGTATAAATAAGAATAATTAAAAGTGTGACTTTGAGCCAGGATCAGACTCATCTGTCGTTGTGGTTGATGGTAAAGTTTGACAGCTCTTCAGACTGGAGCTGTGAGGTCTAGGTGCAAAAAAGAACTAATATGACCTTTTAATAAACTTTCACAAATTAAGTAAATTTTTTATAGTTCACAAACTTAAGTTTCTAAATGTTATGTTATTGGTGAAGAATAATCTAATCCAGGTTTGAAGTTTCTAAATTGTGTAGTTTTTAAACTAGAGCAGATAAAAGATTCTCAAGATGGTGAGAAAAAATGTGGAATTGCCCTTTAGCCATTTCCTGAAGTAATAAGTGAAAGCCAACTTCAGCTTCATAACTGAAGCTGAAGTTCAGCATTTACTGCAGCAGCAGATGCCCAGTCTCTGACTGTCAGCTCGTATCTAACATTTCAGATATTGCTCATATTACTGTGGAAGCATTTACTATATTATTTAGAAGACTCATTACTTAAATGCCTGAGTGGCTTCTGCTCAGCTATTTTCTCCTAAAACCCATGACAATCTTCTTTATTACAGGCGTCCAATCAGAAACTGAGAATTGAAGATAATTTCCTTTTCCATCAAACTCTCTCACACATACCACTATACTCATCCACACAGACCACCATTAATTCTCACTTTCACAATCAAACCCTCCTATATTTACTGATATTCTCATGTTCTGTCATTCAATCTCACATTTACTATCATGTTTTCATAATAACGAAGCTACATAAATGGAGATAATGGTTGAATATTTTTGTAGAAATTTAAACTACAATCAGTTTAATTTGGAAATACAATAAACTCAAAAATGAAACTTAAAAAAATATGTTTATTGAAGGATAAAATAATTTAATAATGAATACATCTCTGGCTTTTGCAAAATTTCATTATGCTTTTTTTGTAAATATAAATTTAATATTATATATTTAATATAAAAAATTTATAAATATTTAAGTTTATTTCAAACAGATATTTTTGGTGTGTGTTTGGTAATACTGCACATAAGAGAGTTAATTAGTATATGTAAAAGAGTTTGATGGTATATGCAAGAGAGTTTGTAGGTTTTGGCCCATGGGGCCTCTCATACATATGATTTGATGTATTTACAAAGGCATACAACAAGCAGACAACAACCAGTGGCTGGAGTGAGACTCCATGTCTCATAGGATGAGTGCATGTGTTACTATATCATCAGAATCCAGTTTGTGTCATCAGTTTTTAATTTTACCTCAAATGCACAAATACTGCAGCTTTCTTATTTGAACAGTGCTACTGTAAAAAACGAGCTCAATCCTTCATTTACATAAGCAGTATCTATATATCACCCTATGTTGTTTTTCAGATGAAAAGTCTGTTCTGCTGGCTGAAGTGTTAATTGATGATCTTGATATCATCCTTGGGTTCAACTTACTGTTCTGATGTTTTTCTATATTTCATACCCATCCTGCAAAACTGAACCTGCAAACAATGATATGCTGCAGCTGCTTGATGGATGATTGTCCGACTGTAAGCAACATTAGCTTATAAACCCTATTGTAAATGATCTGGAAGTGATGTATTTAATATGGCTGCAGCTGATCAATGACAACAAAACCATGTTAGTATTAAACCAGGAGAAAGCATCAGTTAACATATGTATAGATACTGAAGGATGAGAAGCTGAGAGAGACTCTGTTACTTGGGAAATAACAGTCCATCAGTGAGACGTGCTTCTGGGATGGAAAATATCCCACAAAGATATGGTCAGGTCAAGTTTGGAAAATACCAACAAGTTAGACATGGAGAAAGCTCTGACCTCTTGGTATGAAGTCAAATGTCTACTTCATTTTACCAATCAGGCAGTATGTCTGAAGCACTGTCCACACACCAACTCCATCAGCACAACCAAGATGCTTGAGAACTGATAAAACTTGAGACACTGACTGGTTGTTTATTTCTGCAGATCTTTGCTGTTAATTATACCCAGAAGTATCTTTATTGGTGTCCGTCTTTTCAATTTTTTTTACATTTTCTGTGTGAACCCCCAGATTTCAGTCTGAGCTTCAGTGACATTGTGGTTAAAATGAAAGTGCTAAAACTCAGCAGACTTCTTTGTTACACTTTAAGTTTCAGTCAAAGTTGACACTTTGCACCAACTTTTAAACTTCCGAATTTATAACTCATCCTGTGACTTGCATTCAGACCAACTATGTACTTCCTCTGCTCACTGGGACATGCTGATGTGATTACTTGTTGATGGTCATCTTAAATAATGTACAGTTCTGCATAAACAGTTGTGGAATTTTTCAATTTTCCTCCTCAAATTCCTAAAGTTAGGATCAAGAGAGGGAGTAAATGTGTCATGAAAGAATGAATCACAGTTAATGCAAGCCAATGTCATTGCTTTGAGTTTTTAATGTTGAAACTAGCAGGTATTGAAGAGGAGGCTATGTTTGAGGACTATGTCTCTGCTCCTCTCGGTCTCAGTACTTACCCACTGAATCCACAATCACTCTGCCTCAGGCTTATCTCTGATGCTGGAAGAGGACCAATATATTTGTAATGATCGTCACTCTGTATTCCTACTATTTATGCTGTTGTTATAAATGTGTTTTTATAAAGGTTGTGCACCACAGTCGTTTCTATTATCTCTATAAATGTCAACTGTACATACAAAGAAATTTGTCTTTTTTAATGTTTTTTATTAGATGTTTTCCAGAAAGTGTCAGTTTCCTATGTCTGTTTTCACTGTAGCAGAAAACACCATAATACAAATAGTCACTAATACAGATGAGACATGTGGAATGACTGGAATGTTATGATACAGCCATAAAGTTTCTGGGAAAATGTCCTATTGACAGATGAGACAACAAATTTTACGTTTTCATTTGTCTTACAAACGGATAAGTACTCCAAACAGACAGCTAAAAACACCCAAGAATGGCTAAGAGGAAAACATTGGACTATTCTGAAGTGGCCTTCTATGAGCCCTGACCTAAATTGTTAGCATCTTTGGAAGAAGCTGAAACATGCCGTCTGGAAAAGGCATCTTTTAAACCAGAGACAAGTAGAGCAGTTTGAGGAGTGGCCCAAATACCTGCTGAGGGGTGCAGAAGTCTCATGGACAGTTATAGGAATCATTTGATTGCAGTGATTTCCTCAAAAGGTTGCGCAACAAAATATTAAGGTAAGGGTACCATTAACTTTGTTCAGGCCTGTTTCATTAATTATTTTTTTTAACATAATTCTGTTGAAGCATGTTTGAAAATGTCTGGCTTTCAATTGTTCATTTTCATCGCATCTTTATTCATTATTACCTTTGTCAGATTGAAGGTATTTATGTGACCGTTTCATTAACCGAGCGGTACCAACAATTTTGTCCATGTCTGTATAATGTCATCAACCCTGGAGTTCTTCTCCAGTCATCTATTCTTTGCTTCAATATTCCAGTTTTCTCACCACTTAGTTGACTGTAGTCCTTAGCTCACAAACCTCTTCCATAAGGCTCATGAGGTTGAGTTGTTTGACCTCTTTGCTGATTTCCTCAAAAGTAAAGTTGAGTGACGTCTTGACCATTAATTCCTCAACTAGTTTTTTGATTGTCATTGCTATCTTCTTCCAAGAAGATGGGGAAATATAAATCCATCAATTTCTTCTTGGTAGAGAAAGGACAGAAAGAAAAAACAAGACTTCTCTCACAGAGTCCATTTGATCTAGACCTCCAACAAAGCAGAGTGGTTTTGTCAAAATTCCTCCAAAATGGTTCAATAAAATGAAAATAACAAGTTTCCAAAGTGAAAATGTATCCTTGATTTAAACAAATAGCAATGTGTTCCAGAAAATTATATTGGACTGTAGCTTTCCTTTGCACAGGAGTAGTGTTTAGCAGTCATTCTTGAAGCGGCCATCTTGGCAACTTGCTCTATTTTGAGTTGAATATAAAGCCTTCCTTTTTTCTTCCTTATATGTCTTGCTGAGAGGCGATTCATGAGAGTCTTACATATATGTCTAATGATTCCATTTAGTCTGGTGGTGCCCTGATTCAACTAAAGAAACTCTACCAATAATTTCATTAATTATAGTTTATCACTCATGTTTTTTAAGGTTCTAGTGGTATTTATGTGAAGGTTGTCAGACAGGAAAGAGGGTTGTGAAAGACAGGGGAGACATGTGGCGAAGGTCATCAGGTGGGGACTCAAACCAGTGACGGCCGTGTTGAGGACTGACACCTCCGTAGACCCTTGCATCACCACAGCACCCTATTAGTCATCATTTTTATAACTTCATAAGCCAAATATTACATTATCTCTTTTGCACAACAATAATAAAAACAAAAAACATAATTTTTTGCCCCCATTTAAAAGTTCAATTGAGTGTTGTTTGCAGATTAAATTTTTGGGCTGTATCTTCTTTGCTGCTGAAGAACAGGTCTGCTCCAAAAGGTGTTGATTAGGAACATGTCCATCTTTTTGTATTATTTATGTAAATGAAGAACATGTTGCACCTCTTCTGTTTTATGTTGAGTGTCTGGTTTTCTTAAAGTGCAGCAAAAGTGACTAATAATGATGCTGTAATACTGTAGCTGCTGTGTAATTATAAGTGTGATGCAGCTTCTTTTATGGTACAATATAATTTCATAATATCAACTAAATAATTTATGTTGAACCCATCTTTCTGCTGCAGTTGTTTAGCTTTTCTGTTCAGTAACAGGTAAATGTATTCTGTTTGTCCTGAACAAAAGCACTGAAGACATTTTTACTACACAAAGTTGCTCTATTTTTATTGTTCCAAAATGATTATAATTCTAATTCTCTTTTTAATACAGTTTTGCAGAATATTTTACCTTCTCCAAATGACTGAAATTCTGAAAGCTGTCATTATTAATACTTTAATATTAAAATATTTCTTACATCCTTCTGTTATTCTGCTAAAACTGTTAAACAAAATGTAGTTGATGGAACATATGGTTTACACAGACAATAAAGACTGCTACCATCACCTTATAACTGGAATAGCTTTTTGGCATAATTAAATCTTTAATATGTTCAGCAGCAGGCAGCATGGAAGGAGTAGTTATACGTGAGGGAGAAAGAAGAAGCAGCAAAATTTAAAGTAGAAGTTGTCACATTATTAAGCTTGAAATAATTAAAAATCATGATTAAATCTGACCAGATCATCTTCCAGGTTGCCAGGTTTTCAAGTGGCAACTTTCTTTCACTTCATCCTGAAATTTCCTCTTCATCCTGCAGTCCAGGAGGCTTTTAATGTCACTGCTGATATGTGATGAATTAAGAAAAAATCTACAACTACAAGTCTGATGTTATTCATTGATATCTATTTTAGGAAAGACTTCAGTCTAAGAAACAAATATAAAAAACAGTTTCATAAATTTGTGAAATATCTTTTCATATTAAGTTTATGAATTGTAAATGATTACACATCCAGTTCTATTTATCAGAGGTAGATGTAGCAGTTTATTTTGTTGTTTATGGAAGTGCAGTTCCCACTTTTTTTTAACTTAGTTTTGAAAAGACAGTCACTGGGACAAAAATATGGTTCTTCCCAAGGGAAACCCATTCAACTGATATATGGGAAGATGAGGAGGTATGCATGAAAATGTGACAGCAATGAGAGCTGGCATGAAGCAGTGGTTCTGCAGAGTAGGCAAGAGTCTCCACCCTTTAGAACAGCTCTTAGTCTCAAAAGTAACAGATGGTCCTTAATGCTCTGAGAAATAAACAGACATAAAAAATAAAAACACTGTTGGGATTTTTTTTAGACTAAAACCATTTAAGGCTGTTCAGAGGCTGCTTAATGGTGATTTTTTTTGTGCAAAGTTGTGTGGGCTGCAGTCCATATGGCCCAATAGAGAATCCGAAGCTCAGAACACATCTAAAATGTAACCGTGTTAACAGGAAACTGAGCAGAGGAATAGCTATAGTGGAAACAGGCATGTGAGATTTATCTTCTTCAGTTTGAAGAAATTTCAAGTCAGCATTTTAAAAAAAACAACGTACATTCTCTGTAGTTAGTGCATTAAAGACTATAGTAAACTCTCTACAATTTATGTATTTTGTGACAAAACTGGCCTATATCAAGACACCTAACATCTGTGCCATTTTTATAAATGTCAAGTGTTAGTAGAAACTCTTATGCAGCAACCATTGTTGACAATAGAGGAATGAATAAGAAAAGATTTATTGAAAAAATGCTGAACAGAGGTGAAGCAGCCAGGTTCACACTGATTATATTATATTATATTATATTATATTATATTATATTATATTATATTATATTATATTATATTATATTATAGCCTCCTTGATTTTAGTGTGTTTTTAAATCCGTTTTAGATACAAATCCCTTAAAATAGCTTACAGAATCAATAGTGATAAAGGCAGTAATGCCACCGTGCCTTCACCCTTTTCCAGCTTCTTCCCTCTGGGAGGCGTTATAAAGTTCCCCTGGCTAGAAAAAATATTAAAAGAAACAAAATAAAACATCTGTCCCTTCTGCAATAACCTTATTGAACAAGATTTCAAACTTATTTTGCCTTTATAGGATCGTTTTAATGTAGTTTACTTTTATTATTTTATAAATGTTGGTTATATTGTAATTTGTGTTTTTTTTATGTATATGTTTTAAACATAGAACATAGTTAATGGTCTGTAACAACCCAACCTCCATCATCCCTAAAAAAAACAATAATAGAAATAACTTTAAAGCCTACACTATAATATACATGTTTTGACATTCTTGCACTCATCTGAAGTAAAACTGTCCATGGTTTATTCAAAAGAATGTAAAATGTAATGAAGTAGAAATATTTTCGTAAAGGTTTGTGGCTCTAGTGACCTGTATCTGATAGTGGTCTAGCAGGAAAGTGGGTTTTGAGAAAGAAGAAAGATATGTGGCAAAGGTCATTGGACAGGGACTCAAACCTGTGACGGCTGCATCAAGGGCTGCCATACACAGGTCACACTTTACCCCTGTACCATTGCCACGCCTGATTAGAGATATGTTTTACACTTAATCCAGCAAAAATCTTAAATTGATGTAACTTAGATGGTCAGAACTACTGCAACGCCTTGTTTGGCCACATGCCAAGCAAGAGTACTTGTCATCCATAAAGTAGCTTGTCTAGAAGAAGAAAGTGATTTATGACCGTTGAGGGAAACCATAATTCCATTTGGTTGAAGCTTGAACACTTACTTGGAAATACATCAGTCAGCAAGTGTTCATCAACAGCAACGATTTTTGTCATCAGGCCTTTCTTAGAGATACACACACTTCAGTGTAAGCTTTTGGTTTGTCTTAAGACCAACAGGTAAACAACCGAAACTATGTAAAGTATAATGAAGCCCATTTCTGCCACTCTGATAAAAAAATGAAAATCTCAGTATATTGAGATAGTTATCTCAATATAATTATAGGCTGAGCATGCAATAATTCATTGTGAAAAATATAGGGTGAGAAGAGAAAAACTAAAACAAGAAATAAGAAAATATGATGTGGAGACATTAAGAATGAATATTAGTAAACGTGACAAGATAAATAACTCATTTATTGCATTTCTAAAGGAAATTGAATTATGTATAAGAATTTAGTTTGGGTAGATAAGAAAAATAATCTGGCTTACACTCCAGCACAGTCACCCGCCATAAAAAAAAGAAGTCCTTGCCTGATGGTCAACTGTACAGGTAAAGTCAAGACTGAGATTGGTCCCTTGAGTGGTGGGGTTTTTCAGCCTAATTCTTACCTGCTGTACTCTCTGTGCCTTCTAGATTAATCCATTACTGGGTTGCTCCAGCCATCTCCAATTTCAGCTCTCAAAATCCTCAGAAGGTCTCTCTTGAGTATGCATTCTATAATCTTCCTGTTCCTGTCCCATCTACCTACAAGTGCTTTGTTGTTTGTAAGCCCATCAGGTTCTCACACCTCACTCTACTTCTCATTGCCTGGTTCTCCACTCTCTTCCATAGCAATGCCCATTCTGGAAAGTGTAAGCTCTTGGCCTCAGATTTTCATCTCTACTCCCACTCTACCCATTGTTCCATCCAGATGTCCCAGTAGCACCTTTTTATTACTAATTTGTTTGTAAATAAACTCAGTACTCTTTTTCTATTATTATTATTCCAAGTCCTTAGTGTATTCTGTATGTGGGTCTTGCCACGTTCTAAGAGGTTAGATTATCCTGAGCTATCTCTGTAGTTACTCTGCTAGAAGACAAACTGGCTACTTTTTCTCACTTCTGCTTGTCTCCAATTTGCATTATCTGCTCCTTCAAAAGTTATTTTGTTGTTTTGGGGCGTGCTGCGGTGGCGCAGGGGGTTAGCACGTCCCACGTTTGGAGGCCTCAGTCCTCGACGCGGACATCGCGGGTTCGACTCCCGGTCCCGACGACCTTTGCCGCATGTCTTCCCCCCTCTCCTTTCTGTCTGCCTACTGTAGAAAAAATATGAGCTGCTAGCGCCGCAAAAACTCCTCGGAGAAAAAAAACATATAAAAGTTATTTGATTGTTTTCTTCTCTCAGAGGCTACATCTGCTGTTTGGCTGGGAGGGGGGCATCGTCTGAGATAATGCTGCTGTTAGGTACCAGGCTGGTGGGTTCTTTTCAGATCATCCACCAGAGGGCGCCTGATGACAGCTGGTTCTTGGAGGGCGTGCCGGCAGGTCCTAACCAGACGCACCTGTGGGGAATTGCCATCTCCTGGTGGAGTATATGAGCAGCTGACTGCCAGCACATCTTCGCCAGAGTGTTTGCCTGATCTGGTACACTGAGCCCTCAAGAGTTGTTTCGCTGAGTACACTTGTTGAAATTCGAGTTGTTTGGAGATCTAAAACTTCCTTTGTGATCCTTTTCCCAGGAAACCTTCAGGAGAACTCGAGCCATCCCTTCTTTGGAAGGAATCCTCCAGAGGCGCCGTGAGAGTGGGAGCTCCCGAGCCTCACCATCATCTTCCCAGTTACTTACCGGTGCAGTCCTCAGTTGGCAGTCAGCTCCATTACTTCTCCGTGCGGTCTAAGCACAACCTGTCCGCCCTCCGACTCTCTGCCCAGCCGCCCAGCTGTCGCCTTTGGACATACCCACCTCCTGGTGCCTGGCCTTCCTCCTCCTCTGTTCGGACCCCGACTCCCACAAGTAAGAGCTTCAGAACCAGTTCAACTGAGTTGATTCGCTGATCCTGAACTCACCATATCTCTCTCCCTCAGTGAGTGGCTGAACCCGGAACCCTTTATTGAAGCCCAAGTCCAACTACCAGTTCTGAGTTTTTTGTGAATAAGAAAAAAATAAACCCTTTGAACTTTTACACCAGTCTCTCTGTGAGTGTTTCTGCATGTGGGCAAAGGACGTTAAACCCAACGTGACAGCTGCCTCTCCTGCTATTACCTTTTTACCTTTTATTGACCTAGAAAAAACTTATACACCAGGTTTTATTTTGTTTGTTTTTTTTGTTTGGGTGGGGGGGTTGTCTACTGTCCCTACTTGATCAGTGAAGTCAGTAAATAAACTGAATTGAAACCTTCCTGGCATCATGACAATTTCATCCTGTAACTCAATGAGATGGAACATAACTTTCATTTTGAAATTTTTTAACTCATTGATATTGTTTTGCTCCCATGAAGGGATTTTTGGTGAAGAAATGCTGCGCCGGTATGAAGTGGGGGGGCGAGGGGGGCGTGTCGCAAGGCATAACGGACCTGGCGAAAGACTGTGCTCCAGGTTCACTGAGCTCTATGGAGACTTTTCAGATTTACCTTGCAACTGCTGTGGTGAGGATTTATATAGGATTTCTAGAGATTTCTGGGTGGAGATTTTGGAGGAGACAGTCTGGCATTGGCAGGCAATGCTTTTAGGGGGTCTGTGTCAGCAGGTATCAGTGGCTGAGCTGCTCCTACATGGGCCTGGGATATAATCAAAGTTCTGAGGGTGTCATCCTGGCTGGGCCTTTGAGTAACATGGCTGGTATATCATCAGGGTTTTCGGCCTGTGCATGCAGTGGTTCCCAGGCATTGGTGGACTTTGGTGCCTCTTAAGCTGGTGTGGAGGTTTTTGCCATCTCATTGCAGGTGCTCTATCCTTTAGAGTCTGCTCTGTTCTGGACCAAATGTTGGGGTAGTGTTAACTTTCTTGTGGATGGCCTTGAGCTCTGTAGGGCTCACTGGTGCTGCTACCAAAGATGCTGGTAGCAGCACCAGTATTTAAGCATTTAAGCTCCTCTATCTCAGTCACAACTCGCCAGTCTGTCTTGTTACCCCGCTTGGCTCTATGCTCTTCACTTCCCCTGTGCTCCTTAGAATCTCCTTGTCTCAGTTTTGGATTTGCTTTGGATTGTTGTGTTCCCTTGGATGTTCATGTTTTGTAAGTTGAACTCTTACTTTGTTCATTAAATTGTCAAAACTGCACTATGTCTTTACCTACTGCTTTTGGGTCCGCCACATCATGACATCTTTAATATCAATCAAATATTGAATAAGAAATTAGACTCCGATGCTGACATAGTGTAAATCATACTACATTCAGACTGTACCCAATATTTAAAAAATACTAAATTGTAATGCTTAGGGACTTCACTTCAATCTTAGTTTTACTTTCAGTCTGGGAATAAACAAAATAATCTGCAAACCTTAAGTTATTAATCTTAGACAAATGAACATGCTTTGCAAAATACTTTTCCTTTACACTTGTTTCTTTGCAATTAGTTATCACACTACTGCTCACATTTATCAGTCCTTCCTTCCAAGCATTTTAAAATAAGATAAGGTGTAAAATCTATCAGAAAAAATAGAAAAGTAACTAAATTTTGCTACACAAAAACAGGTCACACAATTATTTTGGGTGTTCTACAATTAGGTACTGTTGACATTCAGGTCCTTTGGTTCTGAATGTCAACCCAAATAGTTATGGTTAAATTGGGCAGCACCTTGCTAGGGCAGTAGGTGGGCTTACGAGGGCATTTTGGCCCCTTCCCCAGATACCTCCCTAGATCACATCAATGTTCTTGGAGTGGAGACAGAGTTCTCCTTCTCTGCCAACATGCATCAACACCCCATCTAAGCAACCCCATTTTCTATTCACCACATTGGGTTGGAGGCTGGGAGAAGGTGTTGGCCATCTGGTCAGGATCTGGGCTAGTGGGCTACTTTGCTACTGCAGCTGGCTGAGTGATCTGCTTATTTCCCTAGGATAACAGAGAGTTATGTAAAAGCTGTATATTAATATAAAACAGCATCATTATGAATACTTTGTTTGCTTGTTGTGACAGTGTTGACAAAGAAAATATTCAGCCAAAAAAAAAACACCCAGGAGGCTGCACCATTATGTTATCTGATAGCCAAGTCAATCTGCTATAAACACATTAGTTTTTGTTTTATAGTTAAAACATTTATTGTTCCAAAGGAATACCTGATTTTGTTACATTCTCAAGAATTGCTGATATTCTAACACATGCTTGTGCTTTGATCATTGTAGCTCTGGCTGCATGCTCAGGGTCTTTGTCCTACTGGATTACAAGGCAATAAATAAACAAATAAATAAATAAATACGTTGTAAAACAAGGTTAAGTTTAGTTGGAACCCACAGATATATGTGGATTCTCTCCACGTCCCCGCTGCCTCTTTGTATTGCTTTGGGAGGCGGGTCCGACTGGAACGTGGATGGCTGGCTGGGCGAGTTCTGGGCGTGTGCCTCTGTTTTATCCTGTCGGATTCCGAAACGCTGTAGCTCTGACGGACCGGCTCGGCTCGGCCTGGCCAGGCCCGGCCCAGCTCAGAGCCGATCAGAGCTTCGGACAGACACGGAGACACCGGGCGGGCTGGGGGATGCACAGCCGTGCGTGATCACACAGGCGCTTTTGTGGCCAGTCTGTCGTGTGTTTTGGTTTTGGATTTACCGTGGCTTGTCCCCCAGCAGGCAGAGCTGGTGAAGCGGGTGGACCGGAGTTTTGAGCCGGCGGAGGAAGAGAGACCCAGACCCCGCCCGTCAACAGCTTCCCCGCGAAGAGAAAGATGAACCCACGATCACAGCTGTCACGCAGGTAACATGGAGGACTGAGGATGTCTCCTTCGAATCTTAACAGCTTACTGGCACTTTAATTCGGTTTTCTAGCGCAGGTATTTGTTGTAGAACAATAATATATTTATAGCCACAAAAAAAAGAAAGAAAATAAAAACCCAGCTATGTTCAGAATAACTGAACATAGCTATATTAAAAAAAGAATCAAACATGTTTTTTTGTTTGTTTGTTGTTTTTTTTTGCTTAAGTTTTTTTTTTCTCAATTTGTATGCCTTTGGCAGACTGAAGTACAAATAAATAACGGTGAATACCGGTTTTGCTATTCTTCTACCACGAATTATTAACATATTTCAGCCTTATTAGCCTTGTAACTAATTACACACAGTAGCAGTTTTTGTTTAGCCTATTTATTTTGGTAGTAAATACACATATGAACATAGACATGGAGTAGGACTGTATTTAATTCCCTCTCCATGTCCACAATTTAGCGATAACTGGGCTTCAAAAATAATATTCTGATATTTAAAGCAGCTACTTGAGTTTTTTTCTTAACTCTTTTTTTTTCAGTTTATTGGTGGGCTTAATGATGCCAAAAATGAAGAGTTTCCTGTTTCTGCGTTTGAGCATTGAGTGCTGGGTTCAGGCAGCCTCCCACAGTTCTAACATGATTAAGGAGGGACAGAAATACGATGGATAGATTTTTTTTATGGGCTGTTCTGTTATCGCTCATCTAGAGCAAATGGAAATACATTTAGAGAAATTGAAAATTAGTTTAAAAAATAAATAATTTTGCTGCCTTTAAAGAATCTATTGATTATTTGTTTACCCTTGCGGAGTGGGCAGATGTGGTATCAGCTTCATTGACGTTTCAGTTTCTCTAAAGCAAACTAAACTGTACTGCTCTCTGTCTGCAAACCTGGAAGACTTTTAAAGTTAGTACTAGATAAAAATTGAGTAACATAAGTCAAACTGTGCAGGATTGCCACCCTTTCATCTTGATACAGTGAAATGAGCTCCTAGCTGATTATAGTACACAAATTATGCATATTAAAATCATTTGCTAGTGTTGCTAGTTTTAGTGCAACAAGGGGTCCTTATATACCATTGGAAAAATTTAGCTCATGAATATTACAGCAAATCGCCTTTTTCTTGTTAGTAAATTAAAAATAAACCCATTCTACATCCATAGAACCAGGCTTGACTGAGCATCACCTTCACAGCAATAAGATGAGTTTACCAACTGCTATGTGGAGCACCAAATTGTTTTATTACATTAGGAAACAAGTGGCACACACCCACTATCTTAACATAACTATGAATTAATAAACAAAACCAAAATGCCTACCCTTACATAACTGACAGAATAAATTGTGGAAATATAAAAATAAAAGGTAGGCAACCATGATAAACTCTTATTGGTGGTAGAAGTTGGTCCTGTAACAGTGCGCTATTGGTGCAAACCCCTGGTCTATTTGGCTTGGTTATTGTGTCCGTGGGCAAGATATTTCACCTTCCCACCCTTCTGGTGGTGGTCAGAAGGCACAGTCAGTGTCACTTCTCTGACAGAAGTGATGGCGACCTCATCACTTCTCACTCTTTACACTCTACACTCATTGTAAAGAGTGTAGAGAACTTTGAGTCCTCTGAACTAGATAAAGCACAAGCTACAGGCCATTTTTCACAGCCTTAACAGATGAATTACATCACTGGTAACTTCACCATTACATTGTTTCTCTTTGGTTAACCGGGCCACATCAAATGGCTAATTACCATGATACAGAACGGTTTTATGTCATACTGACCCAGGACAGCTGTGGCTACAATCCAGGAGCTTGCTATCATCAGTGTGTGAATGGAAATTACTAATTTCATGTAAAACATCTTTAAATGTCCTGCTAAAAGCACTGTGGTAAGTCTGATGTTATTTAATTTAATTTTATTTAATTTGTTATTGAAATTCAACATTATTTAAAGGGGAAGTATTATATAAAATAGACTTTACTGAGTTTTATATCATGTGGCATTATTACTTCATCAAAAACACACCTGGAGTGTTGCTTTGATTCTTTCATTCATGTCTGATAAATCCTTAAATCTCCCCTAGCAACCATTCAGAGGAGCCTAAATGCTTGGTCTCACAAAGCACCTTCTAAAAGCTGCAGCC
This sequence comes from Xiphophorus couchianus, assembly GCF_001444195.1. NCBI lineage: Eukaryota > Metazoa > Chordata > Actinopteri > Cyprinodontiformes > Poeciliidae > Xiphophorus > Xiphophorus couchianus. The sequence continues at coordinate 33,922,497 of NC_040231.1, forward strand.
TTTCTATAACAATTGCAGGTACCATAGTTACTTTATTGTGCTATAGAATGGCACTATTTGCCTGGAAAATACATAAAACCCTTTGAGCACCAAGTTCAAGTTGGTGAATTCAAGCATTAGGCAAGGGAAGACCTAGTTCACAGCCATGGGCGACCCAACAAAAAGAGATATATTAAAAGAGAAACCCACAATAAGCTTTACAGAACTAATAAGAAACAAAGCAAGTTAGTGCTGAAATTTGCTCTTTAGATGGCAGATTGAAACATTGTGCTCCGCTGTGTAAAAAGCCTAAATGAGCAAAAAAGGGTAAAATACGAAATAGAAATGGCTGATCATGTTTACCAGCGATTTTGAAATGGCTGACAGTAATTTTAAACGTGGCTAGGCCTTCCTTCCTCTCCACAAACCTTCACTAATTGTCAATGGAGAAATAAAGTGGGAGGAGGCATTTCTGTTTCATTAAACTTTGAACATGTTTACTTATGTAGCACATTCTATAAACTTAATACCTCTGGTAGAATTAGGTTTGCTCAGGAGTCTTCTCCCTTGCATATAATGAGGCCCTTGTTTCTGAGCTCTTAATTGCTTACTGGTCTCTGTTATTACAGCAGTCATAAAGGCAAGATAATAACTAAGTCTTATAATGGTAGTCAAGGGAGAGAGGGGGGGCCTCAGTGGGAAGTAGATGGTGGGTTTGGTAGGTAATTGTGATCTAGGATGATGTTGGACACAGTGACCAAAAGAACATTTCCACTAAAAGCAAATAGTTTCACATGTCAGCTGTCAGTAATTGAAAAAGCTATTAAGAACTTTTGAGTGTGTCCACACTCTTTAGTGAACTGTAGACCCACTTACTTGACCTTGTCTACTAATAGTCAAAATGAGTATCCACACTTCAAAATACAGTCTTCCTTCCATTGTACAGTATTACCCCTGTATTAATGAATAAGTTGTTGCAGTTGTCATGTGTGAAATTTACAATCAAGCACAAATGGACACAATTATTAGAAGCTATTTTGACTTCACAGTTTTTAGAACATTCTTACATTGTATTAATATTTTTCCACATATTTCTTTTTCTGTGTAAATGCACTGTGCTTATGAAGGCAAATGATTCGCTTTAAAAAATGAATTTAGACTTGTATTGTGCTTTTCTAGAAGTTTTATTTCTGACCACCACCGGCGGGCGAGGTGGGTAAAGTATCTTACCCAAGGACACAACAACACAGACAGACAGTTCAGGTGTTTGAACCAGCAACCCATTGACTACAGGGCAAACTCCTACCACCCTCACCCTTATTATATGTTTCAAAGGGGTGGAAACAATTGTAACAAAAGATGTTGGATTTTGATGCCTCCGCTTCAGCATTCGTCTGGGTGAAAAGGCTGGAAACATGAATATATAGTATCAGTGAATGAAGCAGCTGCCATCTTCTTCCCCAGCTGTCCTCTGTCTGAGAAGGGACAGGAAGGTCTCCTCATTTTAGACTTCCTGGTGAAACAGTCTCCTTTTTGGTTCCGACATAAGGAGTGAACTAATGGAAGCGCCAAGAACGTTACTGAATGCATTTGGATCATGACAAAAATGGCATAAACAAAGCTTTAAGCAGCGCTGGAGGCCAGGCCAGTGCCGCTCTGGCCTCATGGCGACCGTGGGAGGTCCAGCTATACCACCCGCTTGCCACCATCAATACTTTCGCACAGTTCCCACACCTGCCCACTAGGGCTATGCGATAGACATCAATGTGTATTTGCATAGATACAGTATGTCAATGTGTATTGCATCAGTGCTCCATCAGCAGTGCTCCCTGATGATGCACAAAAAAATCTGGTGCAGATTGATTGATTCTTAAAGAGATATATCTGTTGGAATAACCTAGAGAGCACCCTCTAGGTTATTCCTGAGTGGAGTTAAACTGCAATTTGAGGCTCTTTTGGGCTCTTTAGAAGTTAACAGAGGTCAATGATAACAAGTTTGGTGTAAACATAGAATCAACAATCAAAACATGACATTAAGTCAAGTACCATCGTTAAATTTGTAATTGATTACGTTTCAAATACAACTCTAAACAGGTGGGTTTTTAGTCTAGATTTAAAGGATGTCAGTGTTTCAACTGTTTTACAGTTTTCTGAAAGTTTGTTTCAGATTTGTGGTGCATAGAAGCTGAATGCTGCTTGTCCTCGTTTGGTTCTGGTTCTGGGGATGCAGAGCAGACCAGAACCAGAAGACCTGAGGAGTCTGGAAGGTTGATTCAACAACAGCAGATCTTTGATGTATTGTGGTGCTAAACCGTTTAGTGATTTATAAACTAACAACAGTATTTTAAAATCTATTCTTTGAGCTACAGGAAGCCAATGTAGGAACTTTAAAACTGGTGTTATGTGCTCTATCTTCCTGGTTTTAGTGAGAGCACGAGCAGCAGCGTTCTGGATCAGCTGCAGCTGTTTGATTTGTTTTGTAGACCTGTGAAGACGCTGTTGCAGTAATCAATGCGACTAAAGATAAACGCATGGATGAGTTTCTCTAGATCTCACTGAGACATAAGTCCTCTAATCCTGGAAATGTTCTTCAGGTGATAGAAGGCTGACTTTGTGACTGTCTTATGTGGCTCTAAAGTTTTAGGTCAGAGTCCATCACTGCTCCCAGGTTTCGGGCCTGATCGCTATGTTTTAGTTGTAATAATTGAAACTGATTCTCATTAACTAGATTCTTTCTTTTTTTCATTTGTGTTCATAGGGTAAAGAAGAGGTAATCTAGATGGAGATAAGAAAAGAACTGCCTGAAGATCAAAAAGAAATATGAGAAAACAAGAGGAGCAGGAGAAGACATGGAGCAAAATAAATGGGAACGTTAAAGGAAAGTTAAAGAGGTATATTGTTAAATGAAGGAGAATTAACGTCCAATGGAACTAAAAGAAGAAAGTGGTAAAAGAGAGCCACATAGACCCAAAGAACAGAAGAACTACATATGAAAGTAGCTAAAAGCTGAGGAGAAAAAGGTGGCTAATTAGCTGAAGGATAGGAGAGACATCTGGAAGAGCTCTATGGGTGCAGGCAGCTGGTCCTCTGCCCTACGAAGATGGCCTCTAATTTCAGTGACATCGTCAAGCAGGGCTATGTACGAATGCGGAGTCGGAAGCTTGGGGTTAGTGTGTTTTATCTACATTAATGGAATGTTACTTGGAGTCTTGCTACTACACTGCCTGGCCTAAAAATCTCCTTGGATTTAACGTAGCAAATAGGTAGAAGCTTCCTGATGGATCATTTCTGCTTGTATGATTAGCTACCAATTGATTCAATGAGTAGCAAGTAGCTTTTTATTTCTTAAGCAACCATGTTAAACAAACACATCCTATGGTTGTGAAACAGTCTAGTGTTTAAGAAAAGTAAAATCTTTCAGATACATCAAGCAGAGAAAACTTAAAGCAACAGTGCCTAAGTCTAGTCCTCAAGAGGTGTGTTGAAGCTCTTAAGGACTTGGGCACTGAACTAAGGAGATGGTAGAAACTACTGAAATTGGGTTAAAATTGGGACTTGAATTGATTCATGGATACAAGCGACCAAAATGACCTTCCTTCGTAAAGCAGGTGGACTCTGCCTAAGAGATGGGGTATGGAGCTTGGTAGGTATTGAAAGGAGTCTGCTGGAGTGGTTTGGGCATTCAAGGAGAATGTTCCCAGATGCCCAGACCTCAGATATCCAAGGTTTTCTGGGCATATCCCTGTGAGGATTTGGTTTTCTGTATGTTAATTTAGTTCCTGTGTTGTCTTGTCTGCTCTTGATTGCTCCCAGCTGTGTCTCGTGTTCCCTCATTAGCCCTTGTGTATTTAATCCCACCTGTGTTAGCTGCTCCTTGTCGTGTCTATTTTGTCTTACCTGTTTGTCTTGCTGACTACCGGTTGCTACCAGAGTTAGAGTTAATGTCATTGCTCACCTTGTTAATTGTTTCCTTCATTAAAAACCATTATTCTCACTACAACCTGTGTCTACTGCCGTCTAATCTGGCTTACAACTCCACAACTCATGACAGAAGGATCCAAATAAGACTATGATGAGGTTCATGGAAAAGAGAAGAAGCAACTTCACAACATGTACCCAGAAGGAATAGAAAGTTTACAACAAGCTGTAAGAGAATTTATAGACACTGTGGCAAAACCATGCTCCATCTCCAGATGCTTTGGTGTAGCCACAAACTGTTTTGGTTCTACAATACTGGTCTCCGCGTGTCCCCTTCATGAACTTGACAGAGTTGTTGGAAGAGGCGGAGTGACATCACCAGGCAGCTTTAGCTGTCATGGCCGGCGAACCACTTCCTGCCAAGCCAGACATTCCCATCCTTTGCTCTTTGTCCATTTCCACAGCTCCAGTCCCCTCTCATTCTCCAGCACCATCCCCAGCCATTCTGCCAGCCACAGTACCCCTGGTCTTGGGGTTTCAACCAGCTCGACTGTCACCTAGTTGACAGATAGCATGGCTGATGGTGTGGCCGGTTTCCAGACTCCAGGCTGCCCAGCTGTCTCCAGAGCCTTCTGCTGTTCCCCGGTCCTCTGAACTCCTCACTGGCCTTTGCCCACCTGAGCTTCGTCTTGGTCTCAAGGCGCCAGCCCAAGAAAGCTCTCTTCTTGCCGTAAAGCAGAAGAGAGCTTTACGGCAAGCTCTTCTGCCCACAGAGACTGCGGCAGAAGCCTCTGTGCAGTCTCTGCGCAGTCTCTCTGCGCAGAGACAGAGAGACTGCTCTCCTTCCGCCGTCACAGTCTGCTCGCCTCCGGCAACAGTAATTGGGTCAGGTGCTCCGTCCAAACCCTCCAATGAGTTTCTCAGCATTCCGTTCGAGCATCCGTGTGCTCCAACTGAGACCCCCAGTGAATCTCTCAGCGCTCCTTCCGAGCGTCCTTGTGCTCTGATTGAGACCCCCAGTGATTGTTCCTGTGCTTCAACCGAGACCCCCAGTGAATGTTCCTGTGCTCTTTGCAAGACCCCCAGTGATTCTCCCCAAGCCGCCCTCCTAGTCCCCGAGCCACCAGAGCTGCCGGCAAGCCTCCCCGAGCCGCCAGAGCGAAGCCTCCTGGGACCTAAGCACATACCTGTTCCATTGCTTCTCCGCGGCTCCAGCTGCCCCCAGGGCCGACCACCTCTGCCTCTTCGTGGGTCCAACCAGCCCCAGGGCCGACTGCCTCCACCTCTTCATGGGTGCATGCAGTGTCCAGACCATCCACCGCAGCTTCCTCATGGGATTCGCCTCTTGCACCATTGCCGCCTGCCGGATCCTCCACAATGGGTCCGTCTCCTGCGCGTTGCTGGCATCCAGACTCGCTACCGTGGGTCCACCTTCTACATCGCCGTTGTCCACTGGACATTTCACGGCCCTGTTTTGTTTTGGACTGAGTTTATTTTGTTTTGTTTTCCTTGTGTTTTTCCTTGGACTCTGGCCCCCCGTCCAGCACCCCTCCGCCCACCTTAGTTGGGTTGTTTTTGTTTTTGGACTTTTAAGGCGTCTAGTAGCTGCCCTTGAGGAACCAAATACTGTGAGGATTTGGTTTTCTGTGTGTCCAGAGTCCAGAGTTCCTGTGTTCTCTCGTCTGTGCTTGATTGCTTTCAGCTGTGTCTCATGTTCCCTCATTACCCCTTATGTATTTAATCCCACCTGTGTTCCCTGCTCCTTGTAGGGAACACAAGCACATTTTTTATAGTCACTGGTGGACTAAACAAAAGCTTCTGAGGTTGTGATTCCTTTTTTTGCATTTGTGACTATCTGTGTGGGTGTCCCTGCATATTACAGATTTATCGGCGCTGCTGGCTTGTGTTTAAGAAGTCATCAAGCAAAGGACCTCGTCGTCTTGAGAAATACCCTGATGAAAAAGCTGCTTACATCAGAGCATGTCCCAAAGTAAGTTTGTGTTTTTGTAAAGAAGAGCAGGTATATTTTCTGTAGGGGAAAATGAATAAAGTGATCACCATCGTGTGTATGCACACATCCACACCCACTGACAGATGAGAAGAACCAACCTTCACATGTAAGCGGGACTCTTACTTCTACAAATCTCAGCAAGAATCCTTCTTTCTAGTTCTTTCTTCGTTAAGACGTAGGTTGACTGTCAGAGTTTATGATCATCATGTCTCCTTCACCTTACCCTTTCTTACCGCTTCATACATCTTTGGTTCTTAAGAACCAGAGATGTGTATGTATTCAGTGACTTTCCTCAATCAGATGATGAGGAAAGATGTAATGTAATTAATAATCAGTCTTAACAATATAACACCTATCCGCCAATACTATTTCTCTAATGGTTAATTAGAGAAATAGCCTCTTTGTGACTTCTCTGATTAATTTTTGTCATGGAGCAGATATTATTTGCTCATAAAACATTTTTTAATGTTTTTTGCAGGGCATATGTAAAGAGAAAAAAAAGTAACATTTGGAAACATATTTAATTTACTCTGCTCCTCGTATTATTTTATTTGAGGAAGATGATTGATAGTGTTTTTTTGGCAACAAGTTCATTAATGTTTGTATTAACTTGAGTTGTGAAGAAAGTACTTTGGAGGTGCACATCAGTAAGATTGCTTCTTCATGCTGCCTTGTTCATCTTCTCACCAATAAAACACAGTGCTCACACACATAGGTACGATCAAACATGCAGAGACACCAATGTATTTATGAACATACACTGCCTGGCCAAAAAAAAGTTGCCACCTGGATTTAGCTAAGCAAATAGGTACAAGCCTCCTATTGGATAAGTACTGCATAGGCTATTATCTTTCAGCTGGCAACAAGTTATTTAACCCCAGCTGATGCAATGAGTAACTCCTCATTTCTTAAAAAACCATGGCAAAAGACACTTCCTGTGGTCGTGGAAAAGACGTTAGTCTGTTTAAGAAGGGTCAAATCATTGGCATGCATCAAGCAGAGAAAACATCTAAGGAGATTGCAGAAACTACTAGAATTGGGTTAAGAACTGTCCAACGCATCATTAAAAACTGGAAGGATGGTGGGGAACCATCGTCTTCCAGGAAGAGATGTGGTCGGAAAAAAATCCTGAATGATCGTGATCGGCGATTACTTAAACGTTTGGTCAAATCAAATCAAAGAAAAACAATAGCAGAACTCAGGAGTATGTTTAATTGTGAACGCAAAAGCATTTCCACATGCACAATGCAAAGGGAACTCAAAGGGTTGGGATTGAACAGCTGTGTAGCCGTAAGAAAACCTCTAATCAGTAAGGCTAACCAGAAAAAAAGGCTTCAGTTTGCTAGGGAGCATAAAGATTAGACTCTGGAGGAATGGAAGAGGGTCATGTGGTCTGATGAGTCCAGATTTACCCTGTTCCAGAGTGATGGGCGCATCAGGGTAAGAAGAGAGGCAGGTGAAGTGATGCACCCATCATGCCTAGTGCCTACTGTACAAGCCTGTGGGGGCAGTGCTATGATCTGGGGTTGCTGCAGTTGGTCAGGTCTAGGTTCAGCAACATTGTGTGCCCAAAGAATGAGGTCAGCTGACTACCTGAATATACTGAATGACCAGGTTATTCCATCAATGGATTTTGTCTTCCTAAATGGAACGAGCATATTCCAAGATGACAATGCCAGGATTCATCAGGCTCACATTGTGAAAGAATGGTTCAGGGAGCATGAGACATCTTTTTCACACATGGATTGGCCACCACAGAGTCCAGACCTTAACCCCATTGAGAATCTTTGTGATGTGCTGGAGAAGGCTTTGCGCAGTGGTCAGACTCTCCCATCATCAATACAAGATCTTGGTGAAAGATTAATGCAACACTGGAGGGAACTAAATCTTGTGACACTGCAGAAGCTTATTGAAACAATGCCACAGCGAATGCGGGCTGTAATCAAAGCTAAAGGCGGTCCAACAAAATATTAGAGAGTGTGACCATTTTTTGGTGGCGACTTTTTTTGGCCAGGCAGTGTATTAAACTGTGAAGGACACATGGGATCGGTTTCAGAAAGCGGGATTAAGAAATTCTAAATAGAATCCAGCTACTGGTGGTATCAACTTAGTAGTTTGTGCTTAATGAGAATAACATAAAAAAGAACTGAATAGTTTTACTCAACATCCCCAGCTGGGCATCGAACTCCAGTGTCCCACATGACAGGTGGAGACACTCATTACTCTGCTAACAAAGACCACATTATGATTTTGTGAGGGATTATAACACCAGCCTCATGGACACCTCTGCTTTACAGAAACAATTTGTATTGCATTATTATTCCCTTTGGCATTAAAACAAATAATTTTTCTTATTTATGTCATACTAGCAATGTGCTGGGTGTAATTTTATTGAGATAAACTTTTGACTTTGAGCTATGTACAGCCCGCAGAGATAAGGTATGGACATGATAAACATTTGACCTGAAAACAAAGTACCACATCTGCTGAGATAATACCTACAGCACAAGTGTCTCTGATTTAGTGAGACGTCTATGCTGATCGAATCAGCACCTCAATAAAAGGTGCTGATTCTTGCTAAAGATTTCTTAGCAAGAGCAGGAAGCATAAAGGGAGTCTGGAGAATATGGTTTCTAGCAAAAACTCTTAGAATTTTTGGCTCTCTAGTCCCATAAAATTTAAACTAACTTCTTAAATAATGTTAGTGATCTTCTATCTGTGACCTTCTATTTGGACTGTTTAATAATTGTGAAAGATTTAAGCATTCATGCTGACAACCCCCAAGATGAAGTGGCAAAAGACTGATACACTTCAAAATTTTGGTTGACTCAATGTGTCAACATATCAATACATGTATGATTATTTTTCGTTTGGCTAAATATTAGTAATCTTTGTGAGCATCTATAAGTTCTATTTATTGCTTTGGAGCATATTTCTTCATTATATAAGCATTTTCGCTGTTCTCAATCTTGTTTGGATGACGGTTACAATATAACAAAAATAATCTTGGAGTAGAATAAAGCACATGCCATTTTCATTTTTGACGTTGGCGGGAGTTATTAACCTTTTTTTAAATATACTTCTGCATCTGTTTGCTCTGCTTTATCTCCAAGTTCACCTTTTATTGTGAATAGCTGTTATGTATAGCGCTGCTGTCTCAATTGTTCTGTTTTTATGGAGACTTTGGGTGTTGCTCTGTTATGGGTTTGTTGTCTGATATGGGGTTTGGGTGGTCCAACTCAGCTCTTTATTGTTATTTATTTTTTGTATTGTGTTTTTTATTTTCTTAAATGGTAGGACCAGGCACATCTCCTTTGCTTATTGTGGGGGGTGTCCTAAATTGTGTCATTGACCCAGTGTTAGATCGATCCAAAAACCTTGGAAAAAGTTTCTTTTTCTAAGGTGCATAATTCCTACTCCAGAATTGATTATTTTTTATTGATCAGATTATCAATTTATATGTAGTTTCTTCTGATTATTTGAGTATGATGATTACAGACTACGCACCATTAGTATTATATATTCAGTTGACTTCCCACAAGCCGACCTCCATGGCAGTTTAATTCTCTTCTAGCTGCAGATCAAGAATTTTGCAACTTTATTTCTAATGTAATTGATGAGTTCCTGGTGTTTAATAAGAATGACTGTATTTCTCATTCTTTGTTATGGGAGACACTAAAGTCTCAGAGGACAGATAATTTACTACACATCCCTTTCTAATAAAAGACACAACTCAACTGAATTGGCAATTATTTATTTATTATTTACTGTTTACTGAATTATTTACGTAATTCTCACGTAATTCTTTCAGTTTGGTGATGACAACTTACTTTTTTTGTGTTGAATTAACTTAAAAGTTTCAAATCTTTAACTTAAAGGAACTTTTCACTTTGACTTTACTTGAAACAATTAAGTTCAAAGCCGCATTTGTATCCTATGACTGACATCGTGACACAAGCTTCACCAGGGACAGATCCACCAGGGAGTTGTAGTGGCACAGGAGATAAGCACAACCCACATAAGTAGACCCTAGTCCTCGTCATGGTCGTTGCAGGTTCAATTCCCGGCCTGATGACCTTCGCCATATGTCTTCCCCCTCTTTTATTACCCACTTTCCTGTCTAACTACTCTCAAATAAAGGCCGCCTGAGCCAAAAAAGATCCTTTAATAGTTTACTTTTTAATTTGAAGTAAATTAAATGATTTGTGTAAGACTGACTTAAATTTATCAAGACAAACCAACTTAATAAATTAAGTTGGATAACTTAATTGAATTACTTGTTACCAATTGAATCAATTCAATTAAGTTGGTTCAACTATTTTCCTTTTTCAGTGCATGACCAGAAGCCAAATAGCCAAATGCTCATGTCAGTAGGTCTGTCACAATAAGCAATAAATCAATTAATTGCATGATGATGTGACAGGCCCGACCACGTCGATAATAAATATATACTGCTCAAAAAAATAAAGGGAACACTTAAACAACACAATATAACTCCAAGTACATCAAACTTCTGTGAAACCAAACTGTCCACTTAGGAAGCAACACTGATTGACAATCAATTTCACCTGCTGTTGTGTAAATGGAACTTTGTACAGAACAAAGTATTCAATGAGAATATTTCTTTCATTCAGATCTAGGATGTGTTATTTGAGTGTTCCCTTTATTTCTTTGAGCAGTGTATTAAATGTATAAGAAGAAGCTTATATGTAATAGATGTATAAGCTGTAACCTAAGAGTAACCAGGTTTAAGTCTTACTGTGTATTGGCCTACAGCATAAAATTAAAATAAAATACATTAAAATTTGAGCTATGAATATAACCAATACTTCAGCAATTTACTTTGTTTTTAATTTAGTCAACATATGTTCCCTTTGCTTCTTTTATTTAGGTGACAGAAATTAGTAACGTCAAGAACATCACCCGGTTACCTCGAGATACCAAGCGACAGGCAGTAGCCATTGTGTTTACAGATGATTCCTCACGCACCTTCACCTGTGAATCAGGTAAGCAAACTTACACTATCAAACATTCACGTACTTCAGCTCAGCTGCCGGACATCGCTGCTGAGATGTCCCAGGAACAGGCTTGTGTCAATTTAAGACGGAGTAGATCAGATGTGAAGTGCTGTGTGTCTTAGAGCTGGAGGCAGAGGACTGGCTCAAAATGCTGTCTATCGAGTGTCTTGGTATTCGACTGAATGACATCAGTATGGGAGAACCTGACCTGCTGGCTGCTGGAGTACAGTGTGAACACACAGGTACTTTACACACACACACACACACACACACACACACGCACACACACACACACACGTATTGTTGAGACATACAGCCTTAGAGGGAGGTTTCAGTCCACAGCAGAACTCTTCGGATATTCATTTTGATAAAATGTCTTCCCTTAGAAAATATTGTTTCCTTTTTATCCTGACATTCTATGTCTTGTTAGAGCGCTTCAATGTGTTCCTCCTTCCCTGTCCAAACCTGGATATCTACGGGGAGTGCATGATGCAGATAACCCATGAGAACATATACCTGTGGGACATCCACAACCCTCGCACCAAGCTGATTACCTGGCCCCTCTGCTCTCTCCGGCGCTATGGACGTGATGCCACTCGCTTCACTTTTGAAGCTGGACGGTGAGACCTGGAAGGGCTGACATTAGCAAAAAGTAGGCGAGATATACTATTACTGAACTTATCCATATAATCACAGTTTCCAAACTATATGTTAGAGTAGAGATACTGAAATTATTTTGTAGGCACGGCCCATTATTTTAGCACTTTAAAAGTGTGTGTTGTAGTACATATGAGATTTCTGCGGTATGCATGCACTACTCACTGATCTGGGCATCCATAAACACAGAATTCTAACTACTTGACTTTTAAGAAAAGGATATTGAACCCTTGAGTTACACTTTATAATGTTTGCTTAGCTAATGCAAAAGATCAAAGATTAAAGCCAAGATTAAAATAAAAGACAAGTGACACTTTTATATCATTACACATTTTGGAACATTTTCAGATTTCAACAAAGGGGATTTAAATTCTGTTTAATCACCAGAAAAGGTACAAGCTATTGTGCAACAATTTGATTTATTTTACTAAAATTTAATTTGAAAAAAAAAAAAAGGAGATGGAAACACATCTGTCAAATAAGTTCTCATGTAGTGAATTTTTCCATTCACTTGTGGGCAGTGATGGCATAGTTACTGTACTTTGGAAAAGTAACTTTAATCGGATTACTGATTATTCTTTGAAAAAGTAACTCTGTTAGATTACTGACTACTTGATTTGGAAAGTAACTTTTTAGTTACTTTCAGCAGCTGCTAACAACAACACTGTGAAAATTACATTGATCTTTGCCAATACTTAATTGTAAGTTATTTTATAATGGTAACATCAACAATGTGTCTCCACTTATAAGGTTGGACTGAAGGGGAGATTTTTTAATGATTACAGTACAAAAAAAAAAGTTAGTAATTTGTGCATGTTTTTGTGTGTTCCACTATTGTCTGGAAAACTCTAAGAAGGATTTAAATGGTGATGGGAAAATCTGAACAACATCCGTCATTTTTATTGATTAGAATTCACACACCTGCTACTTTGTGCAAACCTGAATTGATTGCCAACTTTACTCCCAGGCTTCATTTGTAGAGGTAACTGAATCAATTAGTAACATTTAAAATAATACTTTAAAAAAAATCCAATCTGCGTATACTCTGACATCTCACTATCTGGGAGCTGACAGCACGTTGAAGGGCTATGGAGACTTTGGAGCGCATCTGATGCAGAATGAGTGCATCCTCCTTTGCTTAGAGAATCTTGTCAATTTCTGATCACTTCAATTTGCAGCTTGTAATTCCAGTCTCCAGTATGGGTGCAGAGTGTGGATTCAGCCTCCAGGTCAATATCAAAACCCTGAAACATTTCATTACACACAACAGAATGCAGGATCCATGTCCATGTTCATAATTTAATTGACAAGTGTGAGCTACATGCATCCATCTGCCAGATGTGTGATTACACAATGTGTATTCCAGCTTGATGAATATTAATTGAATCAAATGAAAATGAAATGCATTTGAACATAATTATTTTAATTAAAGGTGTACCATTCCTAGGCCTGTCGCGATAAACGATAAATCAATTAATCGTACGATAAATTAAAACTATCGACGTCATTTCAATTTTCGCCATTATCGTCTCTTCCGGCCTTTTTCTCTTTCTGTTAATGACAATGAATGAAAAAGGGCTCTGCTCCGGTGTTCTCCACTGACTCCTCCCTTCCTAATTTCCTGTAAAGCCCAGCGCACACTACAGGATCTTAGAGCTGTCGGCGGATTGTCGGCCCATTTTCAAAACCTGAGACCACATATTAGCTGACAGAAATCCTAGGTATAAAGGTTCGATCGGGTTCGGTCCTGCCGTGTGGTGTCCAACAATGGGCACAAAATAATGGCTACAAGTCCAGTGAACTAATTTTAAAACCAGGCATTAATCAATGCTTTACTACAATCTACGGAGCCCTCTAGGGGACATGGGGAATTTTTTTTCTTTTGCGTTCCCTCGCAATACTTTTGCGTTACCTCGCAAAACTTTTGCGTTCCCTCGCAAAACTTTTGCGTTACCTCGCAATACTGTACTGGTCAGTTATGCAGCATAATTGAATACTGCAAACCTTTCTTACGGTGGGCGCCGTACTTTATGCTTTAATATAAGGTTATGTGAGGTTTTTCCATGAATGTTAGTATCTTTTTGTGAAATATCTGAAGTTTTATATCTTTCTTTAGGATAGAAAGGCACCACAAACCTACGATATAAACAGAAACCTTCCGTAAGTAGGAAAGAAATAAAAATACATTATAATTTGGACTATTTCTGAGTTATTATCGCGGGTAATAAATCATCTGACAGTTTTGATTGTGTCTCTGTTGTGTTCGTAGTCTGAATGGTTTAAAGAGCTGCTTTCAGTGCCGCTCCATCTTCGCCTTAACAGACATAAACATGCAGTAATAAATCGATTTTCAATCAGTGTTTTGCACCAAACAGTTTTTACTGTTAACAAGTTTTTATTATTAAAAACACGACAAACTAATGATGGTAAAGGGCCGCACTGGGTTAACTCGGGGAATCTCATCTGTCCGTTTATCAATCAACTCCAAACCTTTTCTTTGTTCTGTCACAATTATCGATTTATTCCATTTTGATGATCAGGTTCCAAACTTTGCAAGGACTGACCGCCCCGCTCATCTGCTTCCTAATACACACAAAGCCAGTATCCTTCCCATTCATACCTGGTGACGTCACGCCCACATCGACACACCCACCACACAAGTGTCAAAGCCGCTGCTCCTGTCATATCAATAATTACTTATTTCATTCATATGGCTCTTACAGAGCCTCAGTGAAAACTTGTTTATTATTATTAACTGTTTGGTGCAAAACACTGATTGAAAATCGATTTATTACTGCATGTTTATGTCTGTTAAGGCTGAGATGGAGCGGCACTGAAAGCAGCTCTTTAAACCATTCAGACTACGAACACAACAGAGACACAATCAAAACTGTCAGATGATTTATTACCGGCGATAATAACTCAGAAATAGTCCAAATTATAATGTATTTTTATTTCTTTCCTACTTACGGAAGGTTTCTGTTTATATCGTAGGTTTGTGGTGCCTTTCTATCCTAAAGAAAGATATAAAACTTCAGATATTTCACAAAAAGATAAAATTCATGGAAATACCTCACATAACCTTATATTAAAGCATAAAGTACGGCGCCCACCGTAGGAAAGGCTTGCAGTATTCAATTATGCTGCATAACTGACCAGTACAGTATTGCGAGGTAACGCAAAAGTTTTGCGAGGGAACGCAAAAGGTTTTGCGAGGGAACGCAAAAGTTTTGCGAGGGAACGCAAAAGTATTGCGAGGTAACGCAAAAGTTTTGCGAGGGAACGCAAAAGTTTTGCGAGGTAACGCAAAAGTATTGCGAGGTAACGCAAAAGTTTTGCGAGGGAACGCAAAAGAAAAAAAATTCCCCATGTCCCTTAGAGGGCTCCGTAACAATCTACCTGCAATGCATGTGGCTAGTGTCAGCGTAAAGTCCTGACTGAATGAAAATCATTATAACCTATTTACGTCACGTTAACGAAGAACAGCTGAAAAGTTACCGGGTTTATCAACTGCGGTAGCAATTTCGCTCCAACTCCTCCTCTTGTCATTTCTATATTCTTTGCATGTTCAATAAACATTAATGTTGTTTCCACATATCATCTCCAATGTCCGCTGGACTTCGGGTTGCGCCGTGTCAGCTGTTTGGGATTCCCCGACGTAATTTCCCCTGAGAAAGCACTGAGGGAATCCGAGCTTTCTGATTTTCCATTTAAATTTAATTATTACTGAAGGGCAACATAATATACAGACTTCATAATCTGCAGTCTTTAGGTTGAATGCAGTATTTATTTCCACTTTGGCTTTATGTTCTTTAGTTTTTATCAAGTACATTTTTTGTTAATGGAGACTGAGAATCCATTTTGTTTTTGTTTTTGGTTGTTTTGTTTATTTTGTTTATCAGTTCCAGTGTTTAGTGTTCTTTTGAAAATAAAGTGTATCTATCTTTGGCAGGAAATCACATGCATTATTACGTCATTTCCATTACATCAGTGTAAAAAGGTCTTCAAACAATATTATCGTTTATCGCAATAATTTTTTGAGACAATTAATCGCTCAGCAAAATTTGCTATCGTGACAGGCCTAACCATTCCATTCCAGTTTTATTTTCTAAAGCACTTTAAAATCAGCACAGTTGACCAAAGTGCTGTAAAATATAAATAGAACAACAGTAACTGTAAAAAACAACATTTCTTTCTGGCTGCTAGCTAAGCTTGAAGAAAGGATTTAAAAACATGAGCAGACTCTGTTTGACTAGGTAAAACATTCCACAGTTTGGGGGCAGCAACTGAGAATGAGCAGATACTGCTCAACTTCCTCTTCAGTGACTCCTCATGCACTAACAGAACTAATCTTGCTAGTGCAACTGAGGGAACATACGGCTGAAGCAGATCAGACAGATACAGTGGGGTAAGGCCATGGAGGCATTTGAAAACAGACAGAAGAATTTTAAAATCTTATCTTAAAATTTATTGGAAGCCAGTGAAGAGATGCTAAAACAAGAGTAATGTGCTGTCAAATTTTAGTACCGGTTAAGAGCCGAGCAGCAGCATTTAAAACCAACTGGAGTCTAGAAAGTGATTTGTGACTGAGGCCAACATAAAGTGTAGTAGAGTAATCTTAATGAATTGTGATAAAAGCATGAATTAATCTTTCAAAGTGATGCAGAAAAAAAAGGTTTTTGGCTTTTTTGCTAGTTGTCTCAGGTTGGAAAAATGGATTTGACAACTGAGCCTTAAATTTGACACGTGTGTCAAATCCAGCCTTTGTTGCAGGTTTGTTGCAACAGCTGTCACATAGTGAATAAAGAGGCCAAGTGAACATGAGGTTTTGAGCTGTTGCTAGACCTAAACAATAGAACTATCTATTTGTCTTTAAAATGCAAAAAACTACAAGACATAAAATTTCAACAAATGATTGACAGAGCATGGATTTCTTTGGATCAGTGGGACATAAATTTGGATATAGTTGGTATAAAAATGAAAAGCAATGCCATATTTCCTAAGAATGGCACCCAGTGGAAGCAGGTAGAGTGAAAAGAGAAGAAGTCCAAGAATAGATCCCTGTGGTACTCCATACTTGAGAGGCGCTGGAGAAAACCTGCTGTGTGAACGTAGCCAAAGTCAGAGGTCTTCCAATCCATCCCTCACAGCCGGTGTCCTGCAACTTTAACAAGTCTCTGCTTTAATAAAGTTCAGTCAGGTAATGAAGTCATCAGTAGGACTCTGGAGAATTTGACTGCATAGGCTACTGAGGAGGTGATTCAGCCATTTGCTTCAGGTGTGTTGGTCCAGGGACTGATCTATATTTGCATAACTTTGCTTTTCTTATTTTATTGTTACCAGTAACTTAATTTATCCTGCAGTCATGCCAAATGAGGTGTATGGCCCTGACATTGACTCAGTGTCGTGATGTGATGTAGCAGTGGACCCAAACGCAGCAGGCAGTAGACGTAGAAATAAATGGATGTTTTAATGAAGAAAATTAACCAACAAAAAATCCAAAATCCAAGGGTACAAGAAAATCCAAAAACAAAACAAACACGAGGGAACAAAAGGTAATCCAGGAAGGGAAGCATGGGTAGTGACAAGATGGACTGGCAAGTTGTGACTGGGATAGAGGAGCTTAAATACTGGGAGGTAGTAAATGGAACAATGGCCTAGCTAGATGAGAGGAGTGATTGCAGGTGTGAGTAATTGGCACAGGAGCTGACTGACGGGCGGGGAGAAGGTGGCACAGGGAAACTAAGGAGATCTGCTGGGAACACAAAAGAGAGGAAACGGGAAACTGAAAAATACTATTAATACAAAAGACACTAAGAGTAAGGAAAACCTGATGAACTAGGAGAGAAGGATATGAGGGAAACCATAACCGAACCTAAATAGAAACATGGCTGATCTAACAACAATAAAAACTAAGGAACATAGAGTTAGAGAAACTAGGAGATCTAAACAAAGAAAAGAAACTAGAATTACTAAAGAAAGACTAACCAAACCAAAAGAGACCAAATAAGAATTAGTAATACTATTGGGAAAGGTAGAAGGACTAAAGAAATAACCTAACTAGAATTACTAAAGGAAGATATACATAGATTCGGACATGGAAGAATAACTGAACTGATAAAATTAATAAATAAACATTACTCAAACGTGACTCAAACAAGGACAGAACTTGAGGTAACTAAAGAATAAACCTAGAAACACTATAAAGGACTGAAAATAAGGAAAGCAATAAGAGAATTCTTATTTCACTAAATACCTCTAATAATAATAATAATAATAATAATAATAATAATAATATCCAAAGGACCAGGAATGGCTAAACTAAAGTTGAACTAAAACATGAAGCTAAATAAAATGAGAAGCAAAACCAACCCA
Organism: Xiphophorus couchianus; assembly: GCF_001444195.1. Classification (NCBI taxonomy): domain Eukaryota; kingdom Metazoa; phylum Chordata; class Actinopteri; order Cyprinodontiformes; family Poeciliidae; genus Xiphophorus; species Xiphophorus couchianus. The sequence continues at coordinate 33,940,455 of NC_040231.1, forward strand.
AAAACCCAGAGTCCTGACACTCAGAGCTTATCAGAAGAACAGCTTAATGAATTGATGAATTCTGGACTAAAACGCATTAATCAAACTGCATTAGCTTAAAGTCAATCGGCTTCGTAGGCAGTGTTGGAGACAGACGAGAAGTCATGCTGATCAAGACTCCAGACATCAGCTCCATTTGCAGTTGATGTCAGAATCTCTGAGTGAAGTTAGTCCAGCTGCTTCAGTCAGAAGGTCAGCAGATCTACCTGAGGTAATTTAAGATGAAGCCAGACCTCATCAGGTTAGGATATGGATTACTTTGTTTATTTATTTTTCTTTCTTTTTTTTAAGATTACAAAAAAATCTTTAAAGTAACAGACATCTTCACCACATCAATTCTTTTCTTCAAATAACAAATGTTCATCAGCTAGTTTATTTATAGGTAAAACACCTGCTGTTTATTTTTGCATTATTTTATTCATGGTTTTATCAGCTTTGATTCACTATTTTATTATCTTCTGTTTTCCATTGTAATAAATTAATCACAAACCATTTTTGAGAGATATTGTAATGGGACATTCAAATGTAGTTGTATATGTAAATACTTTGAAAGAAAAAATACCATAAGATGTACAAACTGTATCTTTTTGAATTTTCCACCATGTATGAATTTAGAATTCCTCGGTGAAACTGAACTCCCATCCTGTGCTTAGTTTGTAGATTAATGAGCTAATTATTACCTCTCTGGAATATATATTTTTAATAATTTTCTAAATCTCTTCGTATGATCAAGTAGTGACACAACAAGTTGTGAACTAATCATTTGGCCAAAACACTACACAATGAAAAGAAATGCAACAATCAACAACAACAACAAAACCTACACCAAGAAATATGTAATTTGGGAAAGAAAAGTGTAGGGAATTTGCCTTGAAACCACAGAACACAACAATATGTCATTTTCAAGAGCTAAAAGTACCAATCATGGATTGTGGAATGTTTTAAATATGTAACTTGCAAAAACAATTATGAAAAATTTCATATTTTTCATAATTGTTCTGAATTCTTTCATTTTTTCTGAAATGACTGCTAAATTTCCAGTACATCAGTTAGTGCGGTTTTATAACCTGGTATAATACAGCAGTGTCTTTGTGTGAAGGATGTGTGATAGTGGTGAAGGCCTCTACACCTTCCAGACCAAAGAGGGGGAGCAGATTTACCAGAGGGTCCACTCCTCTACACTGGCCATCGCTGAGCAGCACAAAAAGGTTCTGCTGGAGTTAGAGAAAAACAGAAGGGTAAGAACCTGGCTGACACACACGCACACACACCATCATGTCTCCCTGTCTTTGTGGGGACTTTCCATTGATTACCATTAATTTCTAAAGCCTAACCCTTACCCTACCCCATGCATACATACATACCTAACCCTAAGCCTAACCAAAACTCAGTTGACACCTTAGTCTTAAAACTAACCCATCCATCCATTGTCTTCCGTTTATCCAGGGTCGGGTCGCGGGGATAGCAGCTTAAGAAGTTAAACTTAAAGCTAACCCCTAACCCAAAAACAGCAGGACTTGAGTTTCTGTGGTGCACATAATAAGCTGGCAAGACATCCAGCACAGAGAAAATCAAACAAGAATACAAAATGTAAAGTTGTGTGGAGTTCATTAATTTTTGTCTCTGTGCACCACCCAGGTTCGTTAACCAGTTTCAGGAAAAGACCCAGAATTGCTTAGTGTAACTTACCTTGAGAAATAATGAAATTTGGTTATATATAATAGGCTTTAGTGCTGAAAAATGATCAAATGTTACAAGCCACACATGTCATATAAATGGAACAGATACAGAGTTACTTTCACCGTCCAGCTCTGGGCCACACTCAGCTCACCTTATGGATGTAACCAAGTGAGGTAAAGATTGTAGCGAGTTTAGCTTTCTATTTTTCTCTGCAATCTGTACCCTCAATGAAGGGTAGTCTAATCAGATTCAGTCTGTTTACAGATGACTGGCGGCAGTCACACATAAGCATGGCTATGCAAGCTGCAGCGGTGCATGTAAGCAAATAGAAGAAGATAAGATAGCGGAAAACACAGAATCCATAATGTGCTGATCTACTTATTATAATCTTTTATCGTCTACCTGCTTCTTTTCAAACAGATAATTGCATGTCAATTGGGCACGATAATTTGTGTTATTTGTATTTTTTCTTGTTTTTACTTTTTGTCTGTTCGAAATAAATAGAGGAGCCATCAATTTACCCTGTCGAGGAAGGAAAGAAAGTAAAGGGCAGAAGTTTATTAGACTGTAAAAAGCATAGCTCACTGCACAATGCAGCCACCATCTGCTCCGTGCCTATCAGTCACACATCCCAGCTTATATGCACTTGACTCATTCTGATGTTACAACAAGTGATAAATGGAACTGGGAGATGTTAAAAATCTCTTTTGTTGTCTAAACAAAATAGCTGCAAAATCTTAATTAAAATAATATGCCTGGTTTAATTTCGGGCGTGGGCCCGTGATTAAGGTTAATTAGTCAGTTTGGATTGAGCTTGGATGCCATGCCCATGGGCTTGGGCTGTGTTAGGATATTTTTGGCCTGATCTAAACTTTAGTGTACGTGTGTCTGTATCTGGAACAGATACAGACATGAAGTATTAAGCTGGTCTGGATGAGTAGGCTGGAATTTAAACTGGATTTAAGTCAGGTTTATTTTATGATACATCTAGAAATATAGGAGAGTATAAAGTTGCTTCTTCTGTTTGTGAGGAGTGACTGCTGTGGAGACCAAACCATCCATGTAATGCACGAGGTCTCATTAAAAGTTATAAAGAATGTTGTAGTTTATGAATTTCATCTTGATTTCTTGTGATGTTATGTGCATTTGACATCTAGATGTTGTCTAAGGACTCAGAGGTTGGCTCCTACCCATGTACCCCAACTGCCATCCTACCCCGGTCTGCATATTGGCACCACATCACTGGAAACCAGACTGAGATGGATCCTGGAAGTGGTAGCTCACATTCAACTCTTTCAGTTTAATATTTGATCAATTGTGAATGGTATGGCATAAAAACATGAGCTGCTTTGTAACAACTCTATTCCCACTCTTTTGAAGCTGATGGTGTTGAAGAGGAACTGCTGTCCAGCCATCTGCCAGCTAAGGGCCACATCACGTTGCCCCTAAATACACAAGCACAGTCCCTGGCGCATATTCATACACTTGTGCCATCACACTTTCCTACATTACCAGGACAGTGACACTCACGTGCATATTTATACATGCACACATAGAGGAGAACTTGGATATGTGCAAGTATATTGAAACGTACAGTGAGGACACTTATCTTTCTTGTTTCGAATGCTGCAGTTTGATACTGTTGCATTGTTCTGTAAAGGACATGTGACCAACTGCAGATGGACTCAAATGGGCTTCCTTCCATGACTGTAATTCAACAGTCAGCTAATGTAGACATTCAGCTCTGCCTGGGGATTTGTAAAAGTTTCTATGACTTCCTGTGAAATGTGGTAATGTTCTGTAACCACCAAGTTTGTTTTAAAGACTCAATCAAAAATTGTAACAATTTTAGACACTCATCTTTTCTCTGGGCTATACTCAAGGTCTCTTGAAAAACAAACCAAGTGAGTAGCACTGTAACAGAATTTGCATCCTACAACTATGTAAAGTAAAACAAAAAAGCATTTTGTTTTCCTTCTTCAGTTATTTCAGTATCTGTAACTTTGGGAAGCTGTAGCACAGTTGTAAATGTAGACAGCTTGCAGTTAGAACAGTTTGAGTTTCATTCTAGCTTCCTCCCCATGCCACCGGTCAGTGTGTCTTTGAGCCAAGCACTTAATCCCAAATTGCTAACGATCTATGTATGAGTGTGTACATGTTTGAAAGGACAACTGAGTGAATCTTGTAATCTAAAAATGCTTTGAATTGTCAGTAAATCTAGAGAAGCACTGAGAAATTTCAAGTCAGTTATTTAAGCTGTCTCTGGAGCTGCTTTTTATTCCTTTTAAAGCTGACTTTCAAGTTTAGCTGCTAAGTATATAAAATCTAACAGGATGTTGTTTAAACTGTGCAAATAATTTTTCAACAATTGGCACATTAGTGTAGTCGAGGTCTCAATGAGAGAACAAATTTTCCTTAAAGAAGAGAAATCTGGGACATGTGGACATTTGTAAGACATGTCCCACATAGATTGCATAAAGCATATTTAGGCTTTAATGTCAAAATAAAAGCCTAAATAGCTGCAGATTATAGCTGCATGCCTTGATCTAGAAGTCAGTTATTTTTATTGAAGTATAATGAAATTCTAACTTTTGCTCCTTTTTCATAGTTTGTAATGTGTGTATATGTTGGAGCTGCCTTGGATCAGATGGATTAGATGTTCAAAATGGGTTTCATGGAATTTTCTTAAGCCTGTCTTGTTAGATGGAATAATGCAGTGACCAAGGCTGCAAGGTGCCTTACTAGCACCAAATAGAATGTGCTACTCCTGGAAAGGTAAGATTAGTTTTCTAATTCGGAAGATCCCTAGTTTTTCTACTTCTGGACTGATACCTTTGATTTTGCCCAAAATAATGTGACCTTTCAGAAGGAAAATCTGTTTACTGACACTTGAAGCAGGTTTTGAAGTAGGGGATGATGCTGTCACTAGAATATTTTTTTATATGTGCAAAAATTGTAAATAGTCTTTGTAAGAGCTGTGTCTTGTGCTGAATTTATACAACACTGTCATTATTTCAAGACTAATTTATGATGATAATGACTTGTGAGCATACTTTGTAGAACAGACATTGGCTCTGGTGACTGAAAAGCCAACCACCCACACATATTAAAATTTGTAAGCCAACGTCAAGCAAAAGCTTAAGGTAAATACTGTAGGTCCATAATGAAATCATCTACTTATAGCAACATAAAGCATGAAAAATTTTGAATTCATTTATTTTCATGTGGAAATATTGGAAAGGCCAGCAGGTAGTGAAAGGTTGACTTTACCAACATGTGCAACACCAACAAACTCCAAGTAGATATCCAAGATTGTTGGTTTATTCAGTCTAAACTATTGGCTGACAGTTCAAAATGATAACATTTTACCTGCTCAGAATCCATGAAACTTCAGGCTCATGTGAATGAAAACTGGATTGTTTAGAGTTAAAGATTCAAAACAAAAACCTGAAATAGTCATACAAAGCAGTTCTACATTATGCATGAGATGTTTACATTTTCTTCTTTGTTTTTCTTGACTGTTATTCTTAACTACAGGTGAGCACAGAAAAAATTACCTGCTGCAAACATGCAGGATTGTAAAAGGAAATATGCCCGTTTACTGTCAGGAAAACATCCTTCTTTACACATGAACTCAACACTTATTGAAATTGGGATGTTGTATATAAGTCACTTTTCTGTTGAGAGCACTGTCAAGTCATGCAGTGGGTCTGCTTTAGGCTAATACAGGGCATGACTATTCTGTTGTGTTTTGCCACTGATTGTTGAAAGGACATTTAAGATTTTAGGAACAAACTGACTATCTACACAGAACAAACTGTAAAATAGGATTTAGCTGGAATTATACTGAAATTCCTGTCTAACTTCCACTCCATGGCATAAACAAAAGAGGGCTAAGCATTTTTCTGTTTGTTTACACAATGTTGATTGTGAATTGTTCATTTTTTGTGTACTTATGGTCTACTATTATATATGATGCCTTCTTTATGTACCCTTTTACGTGAGTCTATTTACTCTAAAATGTTTATGTTTCATGTTTGAAAATAACAGTGTTTTTGCATGAAAGAGTGTGACACAATATTTCAACATATGTTTATGAAAATGCAGACAGAACCTAGCTTGCACCTTGTGCAAGCAGATGGTATTCTGTCCACACTTTGCCAGCATGAATCTGCACCTGTTTGGACAATAAGAATACATTCACCTGAGTGTCTTGTGCCTGCACTTTCCCATGTGCTTTGTGGCAGTAGATTAATCACTGCCACACAATGTGTTTGCTTGCTTTCCTGGAGGAAATAACTGTAGCAGAAAGCTACAGTGTTTTATAAATCTAGAAACAAATGTTTGCTGATTTTGTTAGACTGAAATTGATGTAAATTGTTTTGTAACACCAATATACAGTTTAGGGCAGTCCAGTCTGGCTATGACTGAATCGCCTGGACAAGCAAGGGCTTGAATGAGGTTCAAGAAACATTGAAGTCTGTCAGTGAAGAAATGCGAATACTTTGACAAAGAAATGTAGACCTTCAGTCTGCCTTGTTTCACTACTTATCAAAGTCAGTTACTGCATCAAACGTCAAACTACAGGACTAATTAAGAACCTATGTGTGTTTCAGCTTCTTGATGTAGCTAAGTACTTATTGGCTAAGTACTTAGCCAATAAGTACTTAGCCTTATTGGTACTTATTGGCCAATAAGCCAATAAGTACTTATTGGTTAGTTAATTAATTAATTAATTAGTAATTAAGTTGGCTAAGTACCCAACAGTACTTATTGGCTAAGTACTGTTAGCCAATAACCAAAAACTGAGCCACTGTCATTCCTTATTAGTGTCACAATAGCTATCTTACATTATGAAACAGAAACACAATCAAGAGCACCACAAAATTTCATGTATTTGATCATTAAACAAATTAGGAGTCCCAATTTTGGCAAAAAAAAAAAATTACTTTGACATTTCATACCAAAATACTTCCAGAAATTTCTCCTCCTTTTCCCACCCCCAAATAACAATGGATAACTGTCCATTGTTGGAAAAATGGACAGTTATCCATTTTCAATGAAAAATGTCATTGACAAGACTTTGTTTCTGTAAATACATAAAAACTGTGATTATTGCTAAAATAACTAGGAAACAGTCATTAATCTGAGTCGAACTGATGGATAGTGATAGAAGACATATGTTGACTGCTAATGCCACTTTGTAAAACAGCCTTTGGGCCACTGAAGCTGCATTTACCTGCTGATGATGATGATTTAAAGATTTAATTGAACAAATATGCTGAAAAGCAGAATAGAAAGAGACTGCAGTGCCAGTTGTCCTTCAGGCTAAAAGCAAAGCTATAGCATGTGTTAGTCTGTTTTCTTATTATCACCTCTCACTCCTGACTGTGACCTCCCTGCAGACTGATGAAAATTAGATGTAACCTATCACACTGTTTATGCTAGATGCACGTTTTGGTGAAAAATAAAGTCTTACCTGCTTACTCAGTGGTGGAAGCTTTCTGTCAGTGAGCTGTGCCACTGCTTTCTGTCACTTGTCACTATTTTTTTCTGTAGGATGTAAAGTGTCTTACCACTGAGTACATTTGTGAGCAAACGGCCTTTAAAAAAACACCTTGTCACTCTCTTGGAACTCCTTCAAACTTTTACTGAAAATACTGTCACATGAAATAACTAACAATGTAGCAGCACTAATGTTGCTGTGGTAATATAGTGAGTTGAGAAAAAGTTTTAAAAAAAAGAGTAAAACATAACCTAAATAAATACACCCCCTACTTTTGAATTAGCCTTAATTTCTGTCTTCTTACATGACATAGCACAACATGACATAACTATTAATAGGAACATACTAACAGGTGTCATGAAGTTTCATTTGGTAAATAATGACACTTTTAATGATAAGTTGCTTTAAAAGTTGGATGACAGGTGTTATGTTAGTCTTGTGCTTGTCTGATTATAATAAAGTGTTACCAAAATGGTAATATATTGAAAACACAATGTAATTAGTTTCACCTGTAAAGTGTGTAGTAATTGATCCTTCTATGTTCTGGTAGCCTGATATGTTTGCAGTACTGCAGTGTGTATGAAGCATGTAATATACAAAGTGGCAAAGCAGATCAATAAAAGACATTAAGTAACTGAAAAGTGTACTTCATTAGCAATTATAATAAACCAAAAGTGTAATTGTAGCATACTGTAATCACACTACTAGTATATAAAATATGTAATGCCAATATACTTAAAATACATTCTAAGTATATTTTAAATGTAATTCAATAACAAAAATAGTACACTCAAAATATACTAATCAAGCATGTTTATATTACATACAAAGCAATATACTTAAAGTACACTAAGTGTAACATAAGTTGTCCAAAAAAAGTACGTTGAAGTACATTTAGTACACTTTAAATTGTGCTATATTACAATTTAAATACTATTAAAGTACACTAAGCACAAAATTTGTTGTTACAAAATGTCACACTTTAAGTTAACTAATCCTAAGTGAACTTGAAGTATACTCATGATTAGTCTTATTTAAAGTATGCTCAAGTACGTTAAAAGTTAACATACTTAGTATATTAATTTTTCACCAGAGAGTGGAACACGTTTTATTGTTCTACTGCTATTGAGAGAAGAGAGCTAGTTAATCTACAGGACACACTGCACCTGGACATAGTTTAAAATGTTATTTTTTGCTAAGGAACCTTAGAAAGACTAAATTAATAGAAAAATGGATTTTAAGAATGTATTTTTTCTTGTATGTAGTATCCATGTAACAATTTAGTATCCCAATTCACACTCCATTCCAGTTGGTGGCAGTAATTCCCCAAAACATTGTCGGCCAATCGCCATTGAACGAGAAAAAGAAAAACAGCCAAACAATATGCTGCTGGCTTGTAATATGCCCTTCATCCTGCTGAGTGCAGCATCACACTGACAGACTTCAGCCGAGGAAGTGAGCTGTGTTGCTTTCCTGCGGAAGTGACAATACACTCAGCATCGTAGAAGCAAACAACTCACTTATTAAGGTTTTGTGCGAACAAGTTGTGAAGATAGACCACAGTTTATATTTGTCCTGTGACGTGTTGATTGTGAACACAAGGAGAAGAGAATGGGTCGTAAAGTGACCTTGTCAACATGCTCTTTAAATCAGTGGGTTCTGGACTTTGAAGGCAACGCGAAGAGAATATTGAAGAGTAAGTGGATTTATTTCATTTATGTTTGCACAAAATTGGTGGTATTAGTTTATTGTAAGAAAACAACGTTTAATGCTGTTTACTATTGATGACGAGATAAAGCTTCATGAAGCATTGAGGCATTTTGTTTTACTTACCAAACAATACCCCTTGAACTTCTTCAGATTCTGTCAAGTAACAACCAGATCTTTAATGGATCTTATTGGGATTTTTAGGCCACAAAAAGAAAAAGTGGAAGCAAAAGGACAACATCTTTCTCAATTTTTTTATTTTCACATAAAAATCTCGAAAGTTTTGGATGAATTTGTTTTGGTGCAGAAATATTACAGTATACGCACACAGGTTTTTTTCTACATCTAAAGCCAGTAATGCATCCTGCTCGGTGTGTGTTTCTGCAGGTATCGAGGTAGCAAAGGCAAATGGAGCCAAATATCGGCTGGGTCCAGAGCTGGAGATATGGTAGGAAGAAAAACAAACCAACATCAAGTTCTGCATTATGTGCAGTATGTTCTATATTGGATGAGAAGTCACCTTATCCCCCTTCTTTTATAATGCAATTAATGCTTCACATGAACATGTCACATATCGTATCAAACCATTTTTATTTGATAATAAAGAGCTAGAGTCCTGAAACAACAGGACTCTTTAACCATGGTACAGGAGTTTCCCGGTCTCTTGAGCAAGCGTGTCTACTCAATGTCTAGCAGCAAAGATATCAGCAGTGATCTTTTGTGAAGCAAATGTTATGCTCTGTGAGTGGTTGTAGCATTAGTTCTATAATTTATCACAAAACAGCGAACACAGTTTATGTTTTTATGTGTTTCAAACAAAACAAAAAAAAAACTACCTGAATTTATACTGACCAATCAGAGGGCTTAGTTTCTGTTTTCATTTGGTTTTACTTCACTTTGCTAAATCCCTTTTCTCTCCATCTGGTGTGTATTTGATAGTGGGTATGGCTGTGCAGACCACTTCTATGAGTCAGACACGCTGCTTCACAGCTTTCAGGTCCTGAAGACTCTTCTGGAATCCCCAGTTACCCAGGACATCATCTGTGATGTGGGAATGTAAGTTTTAGCTTGAAATAGAGTAGATGTAAAATCTACTGTAAAATCACTGTCGAACTCCTCCCCAGAAATGATGGAGTCGTTTCTTCCTGAATAATGCGGCTCAGTAAATGGGGTTGCAGTCTGTCAGTAGAACCAGCTTTGTCTTCTTCCTCACTCCATCTAGCTTCTTCATTCAAAACTGCAGATAAGTCGCTCACAACTTTCTCCGCTTCTGTGTATTCAGTCTTGGTTGTTTGCAGTTTGACTTGCCCTCATTATGCCACAAGATGGCACCGGCGTTTGACCTAGTTGCTACAAACAAAAGCAGCAACAATCTGCAGTGCAGTGGGATTTATAGAAGTCTACAAGAAATATTTATTATCAAAATCTTTTGTGTACACACAATGAAAGTGCAGTTGTTCATCTACAGACTTATCTGTAAAATTCAGTTCTTCCTTCTTTGTTCAGCATATTTTTAAACAATATATATAAATGCAGTAAGAATGAAATCAAACACAATTTTCCAGTATTCCACTGAGAAGATGGATGGCATTTCTGTAGGAAAACTTAGTGGAGACCAGCGGTCGTGTTAACGGAATATTTTCTGTATTTGACCTGTTATCTTTTTTAAACAACGGGAAAATTTGAAGCCCATCCGTCATTTGACAGGTTATAATTCACACCCTTGACTGGTTCACACAGGCAGACATTACAGACTACTGTATATGCAAAGAGTTAATCGCAGAGGCAACTAAAATCAATCAATTAAAACAATCCTTTCTGAATTTCATCTCATGGACACTGAACTAAATGCGTCTTTCTGACCAGGAGCTGACAGCGTGCTGAAGAGTTATGGACCAGACACTTTGGAGCGCGTCTGGTTAGGAAGCGCTTTTCAAACCTTTGGTTGAAATGGCTCATTTAATTCAAGTCTCCATTACAGACCAGAGAAAACTACTGTTAAGAGAATGCAATGTTAAGCTAACCCATGTATAGTCTAAACAGAGGAGCCGGCATTTTATCTTGAGGAAATAAGTAAAGGTGCAGAAAAAGTTAATTAGACCGTAACAAGCGCAGTCCGCTGCAGAACTAATGCGGACGCGGCTCTGCCGTTGGGAAGAATTAAACTTCACTCGTCCTGCGGTTTTAACAAATGGAGCTGGAAGTCATTACCCTCCCGCGTCCAGATGTAACATCTGTCCGTTTCAGGGAAGATGAACCACGCAAAAAGATCCTCGTAAAAGTGCACGCCCAGACCGCACAGAGTAAAAATCTCTTGAGTTCAATTGATCGGTCTGGATCAGACAGATCCAACTGACTGATGAACTCGGGCAGTTTCTCTGCAGATGCAAACCAGGAGGAATTTGTGAGACTGTGTCTTCAGACCCTAGCTGGTGAAGCGACTGTAATTTAAGTGCAGTCTTTAATTTAATTTATTATAAGGTATCGGGGCCTCAGTCTGTGGTTTGTATCACTACCAAGAAAAAGTTAGATGTGTTAATCTTTATGTGTGATGGGATCTGGATTCACGGTTCAACTAGGTGAATATTACCTAAACCGCATAAAAATGCTGCTAAATGGCCTATGTTAATATGATTATAATTTGACGGGTAAAAATAGTATTTGACCGATTTTTTTATTTATCTTTTTTTTTTTTTTTTATGCTGAATAACAAAAAAAGTCTAGCGCGACCTCTGCTTGAGACTGTAAAACTCTTGAGATTGGGGCAGAGGTTCGCCTTCCAGCAGGACAGTGACAATCTGAATGAGCTTCATCTATTTTGCGAAGTGGAACGGTTAGATTTTTCAGATCTTTAAATGTGCTAAAGCTGGAAGAGACATACAGTACCTTAAATTTTATGATAATTGCTAAAGGTATTGCATCTGTTGGCCCTAAGTATCAACTTAGGGCCTTTATTTTAATTTTGTTTCACAATTATTCACTTCTTTCTTTTAATCACAAAAAACACAGAAGGTATGAAGTGAAAAAAAAAGTTTAACTTTCAGGGTTATGAGTATATTTTCAAGGCCCCATGTGTGACTTTCTTCTGTTTTTCTCTCAGGCCTATCATGCATCATAATGTACGTTACAACTGCCGTGTCCTCTTTCTGAACAGGTATGTCAGAGGTTTAGTCCAACCACAACTACAGTCTAGAACGGGGGTGGGAAACTCCAGGCCTCGAGGGCCGGTCTCCTGCAACTTTTAGATGTATCTCTACTTCAACACACCTGAGTCAAATAATGAGGTCATTAGCAGGACTCTGGAAAACTTGACTGCACTTAAGAGGTGATTCAGCTGTTAGATTCAAGTGTGTTGGACCAGGGAGACATCTAAGAGTTGTAGGACACTGGCCCTCGAGACCTGGAGTTGCCCACCCCTGGTCTAGAATGTTTGTCACCTGTATGAGCTAGATAATGTTTTTCAGTGTAGCAAAAACTATAAATCTGCATTCCTTTTGCTTCCTGTAGAAAAATCCTGCTAATCAGACCTAAGATGCTGATGGCCAATTCTGGCATCTACAGAGAGATGCGTTGGTTCTCACCTTGGAGTCGGTTAAGGTTGGTTAGTCTCTACTAATTAAATTTATTCGACACAATTTGGGTTTTTTTTGTCTTGATTCACAACAAATGGCCTCTCAATTTACTTCATGAAACAAAGACAGATTGATAGTTAGTTGGTCACAGTTAAGTTTAATTCAGTTGGTTCAGTTTTCTAAGGAAATCCAACAGTTTGCATTGACTTACTGAGGAAGCATGTGGCAATGGTGGAAAGGAAAACTCTCCCTTAACAGAATGAAAAACTGCTGCAGTGCTTCTACAGTAACAAAGCTACTTTTGAACAACACATTGTCCATGTGCAGCAACAACTTTTATCATTGTCAGTTGAGACTATACTTCGGTGGTCTGTTGTGTTGTCTTCATGTTCTACTTAACCAGTGTGGTTCACTTGTCCTAATGCAGCTACTTTTACAGCCTTTTATCCAGTAAAACTAAATTTGCTTAGTCTCTTAAAAGCAGCATTGTGTAATCTTGTGTAATCAGTATGACTTCTTTTCATAATACCTAATGTAGGAAATTTGATACAAATTAATGTTTCGTAAGCCATTTGTGTTATTCCCTTGTGGAAATGTGAAGCTACTCTTCTCTACAAAAAAAGTGCTTTTAAATCTGATGTGAGGAAAAATTAATTTTTCATTATTTCTGTGACCCAGAGAAAGAAAAAATATAGTAAAGCTGTTTTGCGTAATAGCCAGCCCTGCCCTAAATCTCACAACTCCCATGGAATGACTACTGACCAGCTCTCCATCTAATGGGTCTGGGAAATCTCTATAAGTCTTACCCTGAGACAGGTCTAGAAGAGATAATCTGTCTAAGCTGGTGTCTAGAGAGACTCATCTAGCCTTTAACTACCTTCATTCAAAAAGTAATAACCTTTTTCAGTTAAGAAGCAATTAGCTGAGTAGCCCTCACAACTGCATAACTTCCATAACCACTCTTGTTAACAATAGCTTTCTCCCTATCAACAACGAGCATTTGTTACAGACTAGACCATTTTCAGTGGCTCAACATAAGCCCCAAGGTCATTATTTTACCAACACTAAAGGAACTTCTGAAGCCTCCACATTCCTAGAGACATGTTCATAAGTTTTACACTAATTAGAAGAACCAAACACAATAGATGACTCGATTAATTTCACTGTCTGCAAATCTCATTAGGATTTTAATGCTTCTTTATTAAGCAAGCTTTTAGCAGGGGTAAATGACAGACAGGTTAATTATCAATGATTACAAATTAAGAATAAAAATAAATAAAATCATCTTCATCCTAATTTCTTTCCCTAAACTGTGTCACTAATTTGCTGAGCGAGGCTTTGGGGTACAGTTCAGGTCATACCCACATGGTTGATGATCTCAGCAACAGAAGACGTTGATGTCCTTGGTTAGAGTGTTATCTTTGTATGGCAAAATCCTCTTCTGAATAGAAGCAAAGCAGAACTGGTTGTTGACTTCCGAACACTCAGATCTTCATCACTCAGTGACCTTTGTCCATTCACCAAGTCTGTTGCGGTCTGTTGAGATCTTGGGTTGAGCGCAAAGCGGCGGTCGAATCAGGAATCAGGGTCGATGGGCTTTGTCCCCTTCTAGCCGCCTTATTCATCTTCACCTCCTCATGGTTCCAGGGTACGGTCCTCTGCTGATCTTTGGTCTGCATCTTCTTGTTGGCTTGACTTCAGCACCGGAGACTAAGAACCACTTGTTCCTCTTTTAATGGGTTATTATACTTTCTCACCCCATAGTTGTGTATGGGGTGATGGCTTACGTGACTTCTTGAACGTTCGATGGCTTTGCGGAAAGTACCAAACCTTTCCACATCGGTCAACGCATTGTTCACTTCTCCTTTTTAGTTGTTTGTCCTCTGACCATCTGGTTTCAATTTTTTAATCTGGTTCAGAGAAAACATTCTAGGTCTTCTTTGGAGTTCCCCTGCCTTCCCGCTCAGCTCAGACCCTTTACTGGTCCTGACCTCTGGTCTAATTATAACACAGTCTGAGAATTACATGTCAATGTACTTCACACAATGTATGATTACTTCAGTTACAGTTCTATATATGCTGTATGATCATCATAAATTATTAAACACAATCATCTTTTAATTTAATTTTTCAAACATAACTTTTAATAAACATCCGAGTTTAATTCTATTGTCAACCTTCAGTTCACCATTTTATTTATCATGCTATTCATTTCTTGATCTACTTTTTATTACATAAAACTCTTTGTATAATCATCAATAAATCAAAATACAAAATTACTTATTTTATAATCATCAGTAAATCAAAGTACAAGGCTTATGTCTCAGGCTTTTATGATCTGTTTTCTGCGATAACCTGGAAAGATCTCACCACTTTGTGCCAGTTTTCACAACAAAGCTTCAAGATGCTCTATTGACCAATGTTGTGTGTCAGGAGCTATCTCACCCTGTTGTTCTACTCGCACACCATGATATGAGTTTATGCATAAATCTAATCCTGTGAACTTGTGTGTTAAGACAGGTGGAAGAGTATTTCCTGCCCAGAATGATCCAGGAAGTAACCGGCCAGGTACTGACTTATGACTGATGATGCAATCTACTTTATGATTTCATCCTTTAATTTCTAGAATGTTTTTGAAGAATATTGTTTTAATTTATCAGCTGACTGGTAAGTTCTCAGAGCAGTTGTCATAACAGTGTCTGTTTGTCTTCGGTTCCTCAGGACACTGTCCCATTTGGGGATTGTGTGCTGTCCACTAAGGACACCTGTATTGGCACGGAAATCTGTGCAGAGCTCTGGAATCCCAACAGGTAGAGCAACTCAGACAGAGACGCAATGTTTTGTTATTTCTTTCACTTCTCTTGATCCTGTTAGCATGTTCGAACAGGCGGGTTGTGTGACTGTGTCCAGCTCTGATGTACAGTTGTTGTTTCCTCAGCCCTCATATTCAGATGGGGCTGGATGGTGTTGAAATCTTTACCAACTCTTCTGCCAGCCACCATGAGCTCCGTAAAGCGGACCAAAGAGTCAACCTCATCAAGTCAGCCACCACCAAGGTAGTCATTCCCCAGTAGACCTGGAACAACAACTTGCCTGTTCACATAGAAAAGATTGAATGTAGTAAAACATTTCATCTCACTGACTTAAAATCATAGATATTAGAGTTATGTTCTAAGAAACTTTGTGTGCACTGCTTGACCACTGAAACACTAGAGGGCAGTGTTGCACCACAACAGTGGAGAAGAGCGACATGCTTGTTGTCTGTACAGTAGTGAGGTTGTAAGCTGTTGGTGTTGTTTCAGAGTGGAGGGATCTACCTGTATGCCAACCAGAGGGGCTGTGATGGAGACCGGTTGTACTATGACGGCTGTGCCATGGTGGCCATCAATGGAGGGGTTGTAGCTCGTGGAGCACAGTTTTCCCTTGATGATGTGGTAGGCATGGCAACACGGTACAAGACAAACCTGCACATATATGATATCCCTGTGGGGGGGGGGGGGGGGGGGGTGCATCCATGTAGCATGTAGTGTGGTTATTTTAGTGGAGAGTCCCAGTGTTTCCAGATTGATCTGTTGAGTGCTGCTGAGCTTTTAAAGTGTGCCATTATAACCTGGGAAGTGTTTGTTTTTACTACAGGAAGTGATTACAGCCACTCTAGATCTGGAGGACGTCCGCAGTTACAGAGGAGAACTCTGCCAGCCACTCATGGTTAGAAAATATTTGCTCCGAGTTTTTGGAAGCTGGAACGTGTATCTTGTGGTGGTTTTGTTTACTTACCCTCAGCTTCTAACAGATTGTGTCAATTCTGCCTGGGGCCTCAAAAAGCAACGTTAGGACAACATTAGTATCAGCTGTCCAAATATTAATGACTTACTGTTCTTCATTTTAGTAGGAACAAGTGAAGAAAGATGTACAGTGTGTGCTCATTATCAGTATTTGGATGTTCTCCAGAGCTGTACATAAATCACTGACTGTTCAGCCTTCATGACCCATTCAGCTTATTTCCCACTAACACTAGATAAGGCATCCACAAAATCACTGCAGCTGAGCTTCTGAGTCACCAAAGGGCTCTTATCCTAGTTTAACAAAACTAGGATAAATGATTTTCCGGATATCCTGGCTTAATTAAGCCTCAATTTGTTTCAAAAAAACGGTAACATATAAGTTACCATGGCGATTTATCCTGTGCAGTTAGCCTTCTCCTAGGTTAACAGTCTATCTCTTCAGTTAGCAGTCACACCACTCAGAAACTAATAAGTTTTGTCTGTGATTCTCATGTCCTATTTGTCTTTCTGTTTTTTAAATTTTTTTTATCATTTTAACTTATCTTAAAATAACAATTACAACATAAATTAGCTTTAGTTTTGGCATATAATTAAACAAATGCACAGTTTAAGATAAGATAATACTTTTTTGATCCCCTAAGGCAGGGGTCTCAAACTCCAGTCCTCAAGGGCCGCTTTCCTGCAACTTTTAGATGTGCCTCTGCTGCACCACACCTGAATAGAATAATTAGGTCATTAGCAAGGCTCTGGAGAACTGATCTACACAAGGAGGAGGTAATCAAGCCATTTCATTCCAGCGTTTTTGTACCTGTGGCACATCTAAAAACTGCAGGACAGTGGCCTTTGAGGACTGGAGTTTGAGAACCCTGCCCTAAGGGATAGGGGGAATTGTGTTTGTCCCAACGTAGCTGGTGCCTATCTACAGCGAGACATTTCGGGCGGCAGGCGGGGTACAACCTGGACAGGTTGCCAGTCAACCATGCACACACACACCCACACCCAAGGAGAACTTATACACTCATGTTTTTGGACTGTGGGAGGAAGCCGGAGTACCCGGAAAGAACCCACGCATGCACAGGGATAACATGCAAACTCCATTAATCAAACCCTGGACCTTCTTGCTGCAAGGCAACAGTGCTACCAACTGTGCTACTGTGCAGCCCATACAATAAACATACAATTAATAATAATTTACAGTGATAGTCTTAAGGACACATTGCTCAGCATATTGCTAAATATATATTCAACATTTAAAACACACAGTTCTAAAGACTGTGTGTATAATAAAGTCTGATCTTGTAATCCTACAATTGTGAAATATCCCTCAGGCATTTGTCTGAATTATCCTGACTAATACAAGCAAAGTAACAAACATAAAGGCTAAAATCATTCTCAGCCCTGGTAGATTTTGCTTAAATGTCATCTTTTAACTTTACCAGCCTGTTTCTGCTGACTAGCAGTAATGTTGATGTTTACTAGTGCCTCAGCCAGAGTCCTGTCTTGGTTTTGTGGAGGATTACTTTACGATCCCTGTGATTTATGCCATCTTCAGCCAGTTGCAGTTTTAATGACATCATTCATGCTTTTGGTGTTGCTGTCAGTCCCAGAGTTACAGCTGGATGGTGCTTGTAATTGGTTAATACCTGCTTGGCTTGGTGAGTGACCCTGCTCTTTATCGTGTTCTCTGCTGTAGGAAGGACAACAGAAACCTTGCTATAGGATCAAAGTAGATTTTTCTTTATCGAGCTCTAATGATGTCTACCTCCCCACACACCAGCCAATACAGTGGATGTTTCACACACCAGAGGAAGAGATCAGGTATAAAGTGCCTTTTACTTGATTTATAAAAAGAGTGAACTTTTTACAGACAGGATCTCTGGTTGTTCAGTCTAGGGCCAGCCTGTTGGCTGTGGGACTACCTGAGGAGAAGTTGCCAGGTGAGGACTGGAACATCCCTGATGTGATTAGTCTTGGTGAAACTTAATGCTGCTGACTTCTGTTGTAGGGTGGTTTCCTTCTGCCTCTGAGCGGCGGTGTTGACAGCTCCTCCACTGCCTGTATCGTCCACTCTATGTGTGTGCTGCTGTGCCAGGCTGTGGAAGACAGCAGTGAGTAATAGAAGTCTCCTGTTTTACCTTAACTAATGCAACTTCACAAATGGCTGTCCTGCTAAAAGATGACATTCAATTAAATGAAGAACTAACAGCATGGTGAGGTTATGTGGTGATAATGGCTCAGGAGATCGCCTCTGTTGTTATGTCCTTGGGTACTTCACCCACCTTGTCAGTTGGTGGTGGTCAGAGGGCCCAAAAGGGGGTGCCGATACATGGAGATCTCACCTTTGTCAGACTGCTCCAGGACAGCTGTGGCTACTATCCAGTAGCTCACCATCATCAGCATGTGAATATGTGCATGAATAACCAGGGCTATGAAGTCTCAGTAAAAGGAACAGTTTGTTCCTTTTTACACGTATGTGTTGACAGAACACTCCTCCATGGGCTGCCACCTTATCGTGGTGGAGGGGTTTGAGTGCCCCAATGATCCTAGGAGCTATGCTGTCTGGGGCTTCATGCCCCTGGTAGGGTCACCCAAGGCAGACAGGTCCTAGGTGAGGGACCAGACAAAGTGCAGCCCGAAGACCCCAATGATGAAAGAAAACCTTGGACTTGGTGTTCCCTCGCCCGGACGCGGGTCACCGGGGCCCCACTCTGGAGCCAGGCCTGGAGGGGGGGCACGATGGCGAGCGTCTGGTGGCCGGGCTTTTACCCATGGAGCCCGGCCGGGCTCAGCCCGAAGAGGAAACATGGGCCCCCCCTCCCATGGGCCCACCACCCGTGGGAGGGGCCAAAGGGGTCGGGTGCACTGTGTGATGGGTGGCGGCCAAGGGAGGGGACCCTGGCGGTCCGATCCTCGGTTGCAGAAACTGGCTCTTGGGACGTGGAATGTCACCTCTCTGGTGGGGAAGGAGCCAGAGCTAGTGCGTGAGGTCGAGAGGTTCCGGCTAGAAATAGTCGTTCTCACCTCGACGCATGGCTCTGGTTCTGGAACCAGTCTCCTTGAGAGGGGCTGGACATACTTCCACTCTGGAGTTGCCCAGGGAGAGAGACGTCGGGCAGGAGTGGGCATACTTGTTGCTCCCCATCTCGGCGCCTGTACGTTGGGGTTTACCCCGGTGAACGAGAGGGTAGCATCCCTCCGCCTACGGGTGGAGGGGACGGGTTCTGACTGTCGTTTGTGCTTACGGGCCGAACGACAGTTCAGATTACCCACCCTTTTTGGAGTCCTTAGAGGGGGTACTGGAGAGTGCTCCTCCTGGGGACTCCCTTGTTCTGCTGGGGGACTTCAACGCTCACGTGGGCAACGACAGTGAGACCTGGAGGGGCGTGGTTGGGAGGAACGGCCCACCCGACCTGAACTCGAGCGGTGTTCTGTTGCTGGACTTCTGTGCTCGCCATGGATTGTCCATAACGAACACCATGTTCAAGCATAAGGGTGTCCATATGTGCACTTGGCACCAGGACACCCTAGGCCGCAGTTCGATGATCGACTTTGTCATCGTTTCATCGGATCTGCGGCCGTATGTCTTGGACACTCGGGTGAAGAGAGGTGCGGAGCTGTCCACTGACCACTACCTGGTGGTGAGTTGGCTCCGGTGGTGGGGGCGAAAGCAGGTCAGACCTGGCAGGCCCAAACGTGTTGTGAGGGTCTGCTGGGAACGTCTGGCGGAATCCCCTGTGAGACGGAGCTTTAACTCCCATCTCCGGCAAAACTTCGAACACGTCCCGGGGGAGGTGGGGGACATGGAGTCTGAGTGGACCGTGTTCCGTGCCTCCATTGTCGAGGCGGCCGATCGGAGCTGTGGCCGCAAGGTTGTCGGTGCCTGTCGCGGCGGCAACCCTCGAACCCGTTGGTGGACACCTTCGGTGAGGGATGCCGTCAGGCTGAAGAAGGAGTCCTATCGAGCCTTTTTGGCCTGTGGGACTCCGGAAGCAGCTGATGGGTACCGGTGGGCGAAGCGGCATGCGGCTCGGGCGGTTTGCGAGGCAAAAACTCGGGCGTGGGAGGAGTTTGGAGAGGCCATGGAGAAAGACTTCCGCACGGCTTCGAGGCGATTCTGGTCCGCCATCCGGCGTCTCAGGGGGGGAAGCGGTGCAGCACCAACACTGTTTATAGTGGGGATGGTGTGCTGCTGACCTCTACTCGGGACGTTGTGGGCCGGTGGGCAGAGTACTTCGAAGACCTCCTCAATCCCACCAACATGCCTTCCACTGAGGAAGCAGAGCCTGGGGACTCTGGGTTGGGCTCTCCAATCTCTGGGGGCGAGGTCGCCGAGGTGGTTAAAAAGCTCCTCGGTGGCAAGGCCCCGGGGGTGGATGAGATCCGCCCGGAGTTCCTTAAGGCTCTGGATGTTGTAGGGTTGTGTTGGTTGACGCGACTCTGCAATATCGCATGGACATCGGGGGCAGTTCCCCTGGACTGGCAGACTGGGGTGGTGGTCCCCCTGTTCAAAAAGGGGGACCGGAGGGTGTGCTCCAATTATAGAGGGGTCACACTCTTAAGCCTCCCTGGCAAGGTCTATTCAGGGGTCCTGGAGAGGAGGGTCCGTCGGATAGTCGAACCTCGGATTCAGGAAGAGCAGTGTGGTTTTCGTCCTGGTCGTGGAACACTGGACCAGCTCTACACCCTCAGCAGGGTCCTGGAGGGTGCATGGGAGTTCGCCCAACCAGTCTACATGTGTTTTGTGGACTTGGAGAAGGCGTTCGACCGTGTCCCTCGGGGAGCCCTGTGGGGGGTTCTCCGGGAGTATGGGGTACCGGGCCCTTTGATACGGGCTGTCAGGTCCCTGTATGACCGGTGTCAGAGTCTGGTCCGCATTGCCGGCAGTAAGTCGGACTCGTTTCCGGTGAGAGTTGGACTCCGCCAGGGCTGCCCTTTGTCACCGATTCTGTTCATCACTTTCATGGACAGAATTTCTAGGCGCAGCCAAGGTGTTGAGAGGATCCGATTTGGTGGCCTTAGGATCTCATCTCTACTTTTCGCAGACGATGTGGTCCTTTTGGCTTCATCAGATCGTGATCTGCAGCTCTCGCTGGATCGGTTCGCAGCCGAGTGTGAAGCGGCCGGGATGGGGATCAGTGCCTCCAAATCCGAGGCCATGGTCTTGAGCCGGAAAAGGATAGAGTGCCTTCTCCGGGTCAGGGGGGGTGTCCTGCCCCAAGTGGAGGAGTTTAAGTATCTCGGGATCTTGTTCACGAATGGGGGAAGAAGGGAGCGGGAGATCGACAGGCGGATTGGCGCAGCGTCTGCTGTCAAGCGGGCGCTGTACCGGTCCGTCGTGGTGAAGAGAGAGCTGAGCCAAAAAGCGAAGCTCTCGATTTACCGGTCGATCTACGTTCCCACCCTCATCTATGGTCATGAGCTTTGGGTCATGACCGAAAGAACGAGATCGCGGATACAAGCGGCCGAAATGGGTTTTCTCCGTAGGGTGGCTGGGCTCTCCCTTAGAGATAGGGTGAGAAGCTCAGTCATCCGGGAGGGACTCAGAGTAGAGCCGCTGCTCCTTCACATCGAGAGGAGCCAGTTGAGGTGGCTTGGGCATCTGGTCAGGATGCCTCCTGGACGCCTCCCTGGTGAGGTGTTCCGGGCACGTCCCACCGGGAGGAGGCCCCGGGGAAGACCCAGGACACGCTGGAGGGACTATGTCTCTCGGCTGGCCTGGGAACGCCTCGGGATTCCCCCGGAGGAGCTAGAAGAAGTGGCTGGGGAGAGGGAAGTCTGGGCCTCCCTTCTGAAGCTGCTACCCCCCCGACCCGACCTCGGATAAGCGGAAGAAGATGGATGGATGGATGGATGGATGGGTGTTGACAGAAACCCTGTTTTTGTTCTTTTCCTTTTTTTTGTGAAAAAAAAAGCAAATAATACTCTTTTCATGAAAAGCCGCATAGTTCAGCATCTTTCCTTGTGCCTCATATATGCATGTCTGTTGTTAATTTAGCCAAATAGCAGTGAGAACCAGGAATGAAGCTGTTCTCCTCCAACAAACTTTCAAAGAATAATTCTCTTTTGACGTCGGACTGATAAGTCCTAAAAGTCTGAAACATTTCCCTGACCTCTCTGAGCAGAGGAGTTTTGTGTGTAACAAGAACAAGATCCTTTATGTACTTGTGTTAAGTCATTCATCCACCATCTATTCCTGCTTGTCCTTTCTTAGTACCTATCATCTGTGGTCATTGGGTGGAAGATGGGGTACACCATGGCCCAAATGACCGCCTTGCCAGACCATCATAGAAAGACACATAGGACAAACAACCAAAGCACAATTTCGAGAGACCAATCAATCAATCAATCAAATTTTATTTGTATAGCACATTTCAGCAGCAAGGCATTTCAAAGTGCTTTACATCATTACAAACACAGAAACACAGTGCAATATAGAATCAACAATCAAAACACAGTATTAAGTCAAGTTCCATCAGTAAATTTGTAATTGATTACATTTCAAATACAATTCTAAACAGGTGGGTTTTTAGTCGAGATTTAAAGGAAGTCAGGTTCAAGACGAACCTGCACAACCAGCTGTTTTACAGTTTTCTGGAAGTTTGTTCCAAATTTTTGGTGCATAGATGCTGAAAGCTGCTTCTCCTCGTTTGGTTCTGGTTCTGGGGATGCAGAGCAGAGCCAGAAGACCTGAGAGGTCTGGAAGGTTGATACAACAGCAGATCTTTGATGTATTGTGGTGCTAAACCGTTTAGTGACTTATAAACTAACAACAGTAATTTAAAGTCTATTCTTTGAGCTACAGGGAGCCAAAAACTGGTGTTATGTGCTCTATCGTCCTGGTTTTAGTGAGAACGCGAGCAGCAGCATTCTGGATAAGCTGCAGCTGTTTGATTGATTTGTTGGACAGACCTGTGAAGACGCTGTTGCAATAATTAATACGACTGAAGATAAACGCATGGATGAGTTTCTCTAGATCTGGATGAGACATTAGTCCTTTAATCCTGGAAATGTTCTTCAGGTGATAGAAGGACGAGTTTGTAACTTCCCAGAGGATCCATCACTCTGCGTTTCTGAGGTCTGAGGCCGGGGTCTTTTTATCTTTACACCAGTCTTACTCCAGAATGTGTCTGGCCCCTCGGCACTGCAGAACAGGACATTACCTGTCCGGATCACTACAAGAAAATGTATAAGAAACAGAAACATAAAATACAGCTGTTTTAATTCAAACCTCAGACTGTTCCCCTGCCTAAAGGAACCTCAGACTGAAGAACTCTTGGCCTCCAAGTCACGTAAACTAGCTCTTTTAAATACAATATCTCTCTGTGCTAAAGCTCTATTAATTAATGATTTCATCACTGACCATAATATCGATGTTATGTTTCTGACAGAAACATGGTTGAATGACAATAATGAACCGATCGTACTAATTGAATCTGCGCCTCCTAACTACAATTTCTGCAGTGAGAATAGAAAACTGCCTGTTATTGCTACTGATCTGATCCAAATAGTAAACTCATCGCTCTCATCAGGCGTTTTCCCCCAGGCTTTGAAAACAGCAGTAATCAAACCACTTATAAAAAAGAACAATCTGGACAAATCACTAATGCAGAATTACAGGCCGATCTCCAACCTCCCATTCATTAGCAAAGTTATTGAAAAAGCTGAGTGTAAACAATTAACTAGCTTCCTAACTATAACCAACCTCTTTGACTCCTTCCAGTCTGGTTTTCGTGCTCACCACAGCACAGAGACCGCCCTCGTAAAAGTATTCAATGACATCCATATAAATACAGACTGTGGGAGAACCACAGTGCTGGTTCTGTTGGACCTCAGTGCAGCTTTCGACACTGTTGACCATGACGTATTACTGAATCGACTGGAGAGTTGGGTCGGACTCTCCGGTCCAGTGCTTAACTGGTTTGAATCCTACATAAAGAACAGGGATTTCTTTGTTTCAATTGGAAACTTGTCATCAAAGAGGTCAAAGGTCACATGTGGAGTACCCCAAGGTTCAATCCTATGACCCCTGTTATTCAATATTTATATGCTCCCACTAGCTCAGGTTATAACAGAAAATAATATTAGCTGCCATAACTATGCAGATGACACATAGCTCTACATTACGATGTCACAAGGTGACTCAGAATCCATCCAATCACTGAACAGATGCTTAGAACAGATAAATGTGTGGATGTGCCAAAACTTTCTCCAGCTGAACAGAAACAAAACTGAAGTTATTATTTTTGGACCTAAATAGGAACGATCTAGAGTCAATGCACAGCTTCAGTTATTACAACTAAAAACCAGCGATCAGGCCCGAAACCTGGGAGTAGTGATGGACTCTGACCTGAACCTACAGAGCCACATAAAGACAGTTAGAGGAATGCTTAACTTGAACATGTCGCCACAGTTATCCTGGACATATCTATAGAGACAAAATTATGTTTGGGACATTCATGAGCTGCTTGCATTTTGAAAAAATTATATGAAGATGTGTGGCTGTCACTGACCTAGTCCTGACGGAGTGAGCTTTTCACAACTTTACGTCTCACTACATTCTGCATTGTAGAAACCAGGAATGCAGTGAAAATTTGTCTGGTTGTTTACACACCGACTGTCTCAGGTTCATCTTAGCTCACTTAAAGTCCATTTCTTAACGTAATGTCAGTAAACGTTTTCACAGAGGGCCAAACAGAACAGGAGTTCTCTTGTTAAACATGTTTTTTATTTAAAATGATGTTGACTTTTCAGACAGCCAGGTGCTGAAGGATGTTCGCAGAGTGGTTGGAGATGACTCCTACACACCGCAGAACCCAAAGGAGTTGTGTGCTCGCCTCTTTACCACCTGTTACATGGCCAGTGAAAATTCCTCCCAGGATACATTCTGCAGAGCCAGGGACCTGGCTGGGGAGATAGGAAGGTACACTTTCATCAAAATGTTGAATTTTGTGTTTTATATTTTGAACTCCAGCTTGGAATAACACACAAACCTTTGTATCTGAGAACAATGTCTGAGAGATTGTCTGTTCAGTACATCTTAATTTTCTGAGGAAGGAAATTTGTTCTTCATAAATTTGTCTGTTTTTCTTCTTTTTCATGTCTCTCTCGTAGCACACATGTGAATATTAACATAGATGTGGCTGTCAAAGGCATTCTGGGTATCTTTTCAGTGGTAACTGGACGGTGGCCGCAGTTTTGTGCAAACGGTGGAAGCAACAGAGAGAACCTGGCTCTGCAGAATGTGCAGGTGAGACCTTTCCTCATGCTCTGTTTCATTATCAGTCATCACGGAACTGAATGTTTTAGCACTTCTTCTTGGATTGGAGTTCTGTCTCTGCTGTGACAGTTTTACCACAATGCCTGCTCTGATGCTGGTAGCTCTGACTATTGAGTGGTTTCATAATCACTTTGTTTCCTGTTGAGGTGTGAAGAAGACAGAATGTCGTTCAACACGTTCAAAGTATGGTGCAGAATGTGAATGTGGTTAGGATGATCTGTACACAGTTTCTTGGTAACAGAATTACCCCCACATTTTGAACTACAGCATCAAGCAATACTTTATTGCATGATAATAGACATGGCCAATGAGTACTGTCGTAGTAAGGTTCAAACTGCTTTGGACCAACTAACACTATTAAAGTTCAAATACAACGACTGACACGAAATGTTTGCCGTATAATTAATCTGCTTATCAAACACCTCGAAGCTCATGGCAAAACATTTCATATTCAAAAATACAGAATCCAATTCAGTCCAAATCTCAAACAATTCAATCATATGGTCAGCTTCAGGGTAGCTTTTATGTCCGTAGACATAAAAACTTGCCTGGCAACTAAAAGTGACAGTTTGAAGTTCTCAAACTCTAAAAAGTGGGAAATGAGGATTTCTGTTGTAGTCAACCCTCAGTCAAGGAAACCAACAAGACTTTCAGCCATAACTGGCAGAAAAACAGGATGCAAAAAATCCCCATAAATAACTTCAGCTGACATCTCATAAATGTTTCAAGACCTGCAATAAGGAGGCACTACCAGAAATATGGGCTGCATGATGGAAATGCCAGTGGAAAGCCATTATCACAAAGAAAAGCCATTGAAACATTAGGATTCTGTAGAAGAGAATAGTCTGGTCAGATGAGGGCAGAACTGAAAAATGTTTATGTAATCTGGAGGATATGGTCCTAAACACCCTCCCCAAAAAACACCTTGCCAAAATTGAAGTCTACTTCTGGAAACACAATTGGCTGTCATAGTTACAGCAAAAGGTACTGGCAGACTGAAGGATGAATTGAGAAATGTAGGACTTTATAAGAATCTAAAGATGACAACAGTGGGTCTTACCAAGTAAGACAATAGCCCCAAACACACAGCAAAGGTAAGTCTTAATTGGTTTCAGACAGAAAACAAAACCACTGGAACCACCGAGTAAATCACCTGACTGTAGCGAATTATAAATGTATGAAAAGAATAGCTGTTGTCATCACCAAGTATGTTCAATTCTTATTTGAAATGCTATTCCAATTATTTACCCATAACTTAACGTAGGGGCTAATTTTGTTTGGTTTCTTTATATGTGGATTACTTGGATTGTTGCTGACTTCTGGTGGAATTTTTATGCCAGTAGTGTCACTGAAATATCTAAACTGGAAAAAATGAGGAAAATCCATTTTTTCCCCCGGTTTAATTTACAATCTATATTTAAGATTATATGTAGAGTATAGAAATTACTCCACATCTTTGCTTGTCTAAGCATTTATAAAATGACTCAAACTCTTAAAAAGATGCATGACTAATCAAAAACACCCTTGGTTGGTGACTCCTGTTTGTGCCTGAAAAAGTCAGGTATGAAGACACCAAAACTGCAAACATGCAAAATGGTGAAATGACTGACAGGGTTTATGTAAAACATGTGCCACTATGTAGGCAAGTCATTTTGTTAGTTGAGATTCCTCTTGAGGTTTTGAACAGAAGTGTGTTTGTGCCGTCACCAGGCCCGGGTCAGGATGGTCTTGGCCTATCTTTTTGCCCAGCTGAGCTTGTGGGCCCGCGGTAGACCTGGAGGACTGCTGGTTTTGGGCTCAGCCAACGTCGATGAGAGGTACTATTACAAATGACTGGAATGGTTGGTACTTCATAGACCTTTGGTTTACTGCACATAATTTGTATTGTGGCCTGCACACAAATGATCCAGATTATATTCATCTGATAATGCCTGTGGCATAAATGATTAAATCTCAAATCCGTTGCTGTACGTGATACAAAAATCGGATGCAAAAGGTGTAACATCTAATTATTTGGACAAAAATAGGTTCCCTGATCTTTTAGACATTAATACAGAAAGATTGTACACAACCAAGCTGTTAAAGCGACTCTGACAAAAGGCAGGAACAGAGCTGTAGTTTCCACAGGGCTTTAACTTGTTTGAATAGAAAAAACATATCAATCTGAGGAAGAAACAATCTATCAATAAACAAATCCCTGGGATATTAAATAGTCAACTGTTGTGTAATCATTAAGTTTCCCCCTAATAATTCTGTTTTCAGAAATTCCTCTTAGCTTGGAAACATTTTAGATCAACTGTGCATGCACTGCAAAAACACAAAATCTTACCAAGTATTTTTGGTCTAGTTTCTAGTGCAAATATCTTAGTACACTTTAAATAAGACAAACCTAATTGACAAGCAACTTCTCAACAGGATACAGAAAGTTGTTTTAAATAAATAATTCCTTAATATTTATGAAAAAGTACTACTTCGGGGTGCTGTGGTGGCGCAGGGGCAAAGCATGACCCATGTTGAGGCCTTAGTCCTTGTAGCAGTGGTCGTAGGTTCGATTCCCAGCCTGGCGACGTTTGCCGCATGTCTTCCCCCTCTCTGATTACCCTGTTTCCTGTCAAACTACTTTCAAATAAAGGCCACTAGAGCCAACAAAACCTTTAAAAAAAGAAAAAGTACTACTTCCACTGGCAGATTATTTCACTGTAACATGGGAAAAATGCTGTTTTTCCCATGTTACATAATTTCTTCTGCTCAGCCTTACAGGATATTTCACCAAGTATGACTGCTCCAGTGCAGACATAAACCCCATTGGTGGAATCAGCAAGATGGATTTGAAGAGCTTCCTTGCTTACTGTGCAGAACAGTTCCAGCTTACCTCTTTGAGAGGGTGAGAGGAGTTCAGGACTCTAAGGTTTCACTTAAAAAAAACAACAACAAAAAAACAAGGACCTGTCAGGAGTGTGTGTGCATCGTCCTCTGTGTCTTTCAGTTTGTGTATGTGTTTTTGTGCTGTGCAGCATTCTGGCTGCTCCCCCCACTGCTGAACTGGAGCCTCTGAAGGACGGACGGCTGTCCCAGACAGATGAGGTACAGACTGACGCTCAACAGCCAGCGTTTAGTCAGCTCTTTTTACTGTATTCTCTAACTAGATTTCACTGCTGTAATGGAGCAACTGGCCTCCCTAATCATCCAAACTAAATGTCATAAAATGATTAAAATCTAAACTGTTTTAATTTTGTTCTGTACAAGAGCCAGAAAGATACACTACCCTCTGTTTAAAGCTGTTTAGTCTTCAGTTCCGCCATGCTGTACTTACTTTTTTAGAAAAATTAATTGGGGGAAAAAATGGCTTAATTTTTTTTTTTATCTTAAAGCCGGATTGCAAGCGTCTCCAGTGTTCTGAGAGTTTCACTTGCGGAGCAGATGTATTTCTAAAAGATTTATAGGTTTATAGTTTATGCTTTTAAAGTTGGGAGCGGACTAATCACACAGCTGGCGCCTCTGCGTTGCCTCCCGCGCTGCTGCTGCTTTATCTCTGTATCGCTGAAGTTATCTTAGCGCGGATCCCGCTCGCCTCCTTTCACTCAAACTGAACACAGGCTGACCTGTATGAATATTTACATAAACCCCCAGT
The DNA here is from genome assembly GCF_001444195.1 of Xiphophorus couchianus. Taxonomy (NCBI): domain Eukaryota; kingdom Metazoa; phylum Chordata; class Actinopteri; order Cyprinodontiformes; family Poeciliidae; genus Xiphophorus; species Xiphophorus couchianus. The sequence continues at coordinate 33,969,652 of NC_040231.1, forward strand.
GAGAAATTATTATGTTATGCAGTGTTGTATAGTAACGAAGTAAAAATACTTCACTACTTTACTTAAGTATATGTTGGAGTACTTCATACTTTCCTGGAGTATGAAAATTTTTGATGACTTTCACTTTTACTTCACTATATTTCCGAACTTAATTGCGTACTTTTACTCCGATACATTTTCAATGTGTGGTTTAGTTACTCGTTACAAAAAAGCGAGAGAGAGAAACGCAAGTGTTTTGATCCCACCTACTGATTAGCAAGTAGCAAGCAGGCTACCGAACAAAGTCCGTAGCCTGCTTGCCTGGGCTTGTTCATCACCACCAATAGGATACACCTTCTTCTTCTTCTTTTCTATTATGGCGGATCACAAGCAACTTTAAGGTGCATACCGCCACCTACTGTACATGAGTGTGTAGAAGCATTACTTCATATCTATTAAATTCTATTTTTTAATTTTGTATTCTTAAGATAAATAAACAATGCTTTCCTTAATTTGTGAATATCTGTTATGTTTCCTTCATTTCCTAATATACCTTTAAGATTCCATTCATGCCCTATATTTCTAACTATTCTCTTTAATTCTTCCCTTTCGAGTTCATTTGACTTACAGTTCATCAATACGTGTTCTACATTTTCTTTCTCTCCACATCTCTCACATTTATCATTATTTTTCCTCCCTACTGTATAAAGCATGTCATTTAAGTAGGTATGACCTACTCTTAATCTACTAATTATTATTTCTTCTCTTCTGTTTCTTTCATTAATGCTTCGAATTTGAACTGACTTTTGTACTTCATGTAATCTTCTTCCTTTCTTATCTTCATTCCACATTTTTTGCCATTTCTTGATTTCTTTACTTTTAATTAGGATACACCTGTTTCGCTTCTCCCATTAAACACAAAGCAAGTCTCGCAATCAGTAGCAGTCACATGGAAATTCTATCTTACAAAAACTCCCCGTCCAACTTGAAGAAACACATCGAGGTAACTTCTTATGAAATGGTTATAATCCTCCTGTTTCAGTAACTATAGCTTGATCACTAGGCACTACTGTATTGTGAAATCTTGACCATAAATGAACTTTGTTTGGCATTGTTTCAGTTCCACACGTGATGTATTTAGCTTAGGCTTAATGTTGACTGTAGCAGGCTACCTAGACTCCTCTGTTCAAGGGGGGACAGAAGCCATAGCGATAGCAATTTAGACTAAATTTAACGAATATAGGAAAGGCATGCAAGTTCAAAACCAGGTTTACAGATGCCAATAAGCTGCATTTCCCTCCCAATTCTTTTTTTCTTTTGCATAATGACCAGTTGTGTGCACCACCTACTGATTGTAGGATTGACTGATTTGTGAAGTAGAGTAATCGTAACAGCTATTTTTCTTCATGTTGGCCGCATTTTCTGTACTATTTATTTTTCTCATTTTCAGCACTGACCTTACTTGAAGGGAAAACTTAAGGTTTACAAAAACTTTGTATTTTCTGTCCTGGAGGGTTTACTAAGAAGCTGGTTCAGTTGTAAAGCAGGTTAAGTTAACCTTGTTGTATAGGTAAAGCACCTAATTTTCTTAACTAAATGATGCCTGCAGGTATATCTATTAGCAGGTTTAATTTTGCCTGCACTTGGTTGTGTACATTATTTTAAGTGTATTTGACAAGTTTACCAAAATATAAAAAATGTCATTCAAACTGCATTTGCTTTGTTTTACTTTTTACTTGTACTTTTCATTACATTACTTGAGTACATCCATTTTTACAGTAATTTCCATACTTAAGTACAAGAAGTTTCAGATACTTTAAGACTTTAACTCAAGTAACATTTCAGTCAGTGACTTCGACTTTTACCAAAGTCATATTTTGGAGAGGTACTTGTACTTTTACTTGACTCTGAGATTTCAGTACTTTATACAACACTGATGTTATGGAGAACATCAAGGTAAGAGTTTAAAACGAACCGCGTTAGCTCTGGTTGCGCATCTCTATGTGAACCACAGGAATAACTTATAGTCACGCTTTCAGAGGTGCGCGTTGAGCGAGCAGTGAGAATGACTTATATTTGTGGACAAAACATTATGCGACCTTTACATCTCAACAAGATGCCCCGCATGTGGCTCTATCTTCCCTGTAAAGTTTATGTATTGTCCCGGTTGGCCGGTGTGTTAGTGATTAACGAACCAGCGCTAACCTCATCATGCAGGTTCATATGGAGTGAAAATAGTGTCAAAAAGATTTGTGTGTGCGTAAAATGATTTGTGTGTGCGTAAAATGATTTGTGCGTGCGTAACAGGATTTGTGCGTGCGTAACAGGATTTGTGCGTGCGTAACAGGATTTGTGCGTGCGTAACAGGATTTGTGCGTGCGTAAAAAGATTTGTACGTGCGTAAAAAGATTTGTGCGTGCGAAAAAAAATTTGTGCGTGCGTAAAAAGATTTGTGCGTGCGTAACAGGATTTGTAAACCTTAAAAATAAAATACATGTGACACACAAATCACCTGGTACGCACACTACTTGAAACGTAAAACGTAATCTGAAATAATCTAAAAAATACGCATTACAACGGTCAGTAAAACGTGCAAATTTTAACATCCACTTACTTCGGACGGTAGACCATGAACACGATCACTCGGCTGACCCGCCATTCTCTTGTTTCTTCTCTCAGTTTGAATGAATGCTTTTCCCAGTCAGAGCGGAATAAACTTCCACCACCTAGTGGTTGAATTTTTTTACCCAAGTAATTACAGTTGTATAGGTCCCAAATGCGGATTCATATATAAACAATCTTATAGTATTAAAAAGTAGACGTGGGTGTAATGACATATGTATTTTTCTCTCACAAAAATATGTCTAAGCCACGAGACAAGTAAAGAGAGAAATACGTATTGAACTATGGAAAAAAGAAACAGTTCCGAAGAAAACTCAGATGTCCCAGCTTTTACTAGCATGTAAATGCACCATCTACACACAAATCTTGGAGCTTCCACCGAGGCATGAAATGAGTCTCAAAAATAGTTGTGCACTCGTAACCGGATTTGTGTGTAACTGCAGTTTTGTGTGTGCGTACCAGGTGATTTGTGTGTACTTTTTCAATATGTATTTTATTTTTAAGGTTTACAAATCCTGTTACGCACGCACAAATCTTTTTACGCACGCACAAATCTTTTTACACACGCACAAATCCTGTTACGCACGCACAAATCTTTTTACGCACGCACAAACCCTGTTACGCACGCACAGATCATTTTACTCACACACAAATCTTTTTGACACTATTTTCACTCCATAGGTTCAGCCGGTGCGGAGCTTTCATGCTCTCCTCGTAGTCACGCTTCACGCTGGTTTTATATTATTTTATCATTATTTTTAGTATAATTTTTCCGGTTACACGATGCATCAAACCGTATCAAATGCTTAATCTACTTAGTCAGCCAGAGTTAATGCGCGCGGCCGCACGGAGATCTGAAAAGCTCGAGCAACAAACTTGAGCAGCCAGAACAGTTTCTGTGTCCCCTTATTAAAAACACAATAGACAGAAACTGAATAGCTACTAAAGCCACATTAGCGGCAATAAATTAAATCTCCCGTTTGTTGCGCATCTCTGAGCACAGTGCAGCGGATTTGACTCATCATGCAGGGCCGGTGTTATGCCGAGAAACGCATGCCTGCCGAGAATTGTATGCCCTGTCGCGGGAGCGCGCATCGCTCTAAACTCTCGCATATCGATGAGAAAACGGACTGAAATATGACCGAATAGAAAACTTTTAAAGATATTCGTAACATTATCACGTTTCTTAACCATGTAAGCCATAAAACGGTGGGTATTATTTCGCAGATTAATTGAAATAAATACGGTTTTTATACCTTTATTGAAACATATGAGTCGAACGTTTTTCAGTCAGTGTCTGATAAAAATGTTCTCCGCAGATGGTTTGAAATTCCCCAATTTTTCTTTTAACACCATAATGGCTTAAAGCATTACAAAGCAGAAGCCAGTTATGTAGAACATTTTATATCATCCTTAACTGTCCAGTCTATTAATGTAGGGGGGATGCATTTTAATTTCTGAGCCTGCCAATATTTGCATCCCCTGTCTATTGTCCTGTTGATATGAAACTTACAGAAGTAGCTCAGAGAACAAGTGTCATTACGTAGAAAAGGTAAAATCCCTCTTAACTATTCATTTCTCCGTGTTAGCAGGGGATGCATTTTTTGGCAAAGCCTATTATTAGCCTGCCAAGGGGATGCATTTTTGCTATGCATCCATTGCTAACATGGAGAAATCAAGGGTTAAGAGTGAAATAACTTTTTCTACATAATCACACTTGTTCTATCAACTGCTGGGATGAGTTTCATATCAATAGGATAATATTTGAGGAAAATAGAGAGGGCATGCAGATTTCGGCAGGAACAAAATCCATATTGCCAAAAAATGCACCCCTGCTAACATGGAGAAATAAAGAGTTAAGAGTGAAATAACTTTTTCTACATAATCACACTTGTTCTATGAATTGCTGGTATACGTTTTATATCAATAGGATAATATTTGACGAAAATAGAGAGGGCATGCATATATTGGCAGGCTAATAATAGGCTTTGCCAAAAAATGCATCCCCTGCTAACATGGAGAAATAAATAGTTAAGAGGGATTCTACCTTTTCTACGTAATGACACTTGTTCTCTGAGCTACTTCTGTAAGTTTCATATCAACAGGACAATAGACAGGGGATGCAAATATTGGCAGGCTCAGAAATTAAAATGCATCCCCCCTACATTAATAGACTGGACAGTAAAGGATGATATAAAATATTCTATATAACAGGCTTCTGCTTTGTAATGCTTTAAGCTATTATGGTGTTAAAAGAAAAATTGGGGAATTTCAAACCATCTGCGGAGAACATTTTTTATCAGACACTGACTGAAAAACATTTGATTCATATGTCTCAATAATGGTATAAAAACTGTATTTATTTCAATTAATCTGCTAAATAAAACCCACCGTTTTATGGATTACATGCTTAAGAAACGTGGTAATGTTACAAATATCTTTAAAAGTTTCCTCTTCGGTCATATTTCAGTCCGTTTTCTCATCAATATACAAAAGTTTAGAGCGATGCGCGCTCCCGCAACAGGGCATGCAATTCTCGGCAGGCATGCGTTTCTCGGCATAACACCGGTCCTATATGAGGCCTGGAGCAGAATTTGACCTAGGGGCTCCTCTTGCTGCTAAAAACATCACCACTTCTAACAGCTTCTGTGTTAGGGGGAGGGGGAGTAGTTTAATTGGCCAACCTAAAAAGCAATAAGTTATAAATGCAGTTTACTAATTTGTATTTATGAACAAGCAGAGCTCAAACACAAAGATTAAACCCACAGGCCCCTGGGGGGCCTGATGGAGCTGCTGGCTTAATTTGGATTAAACAGAAGTGCAAGTAATTGATATTCATTATAATTGTATTTTTTGATTACGGTAGTTGTTTTTAAGACTAGTTGTGGGTTTAAATAGCTTTTCACTGGTGATGTTTTCCCATAACATATAATTATCCAGTAATATTTTTACTTTTCCTGTCAACTTAACGGCTTTTAATACAAAAACAGAGTGGACCGCTGGTGAGCCATCTTAGTTCCCCGACCACCGGGGCAAGTTTTCTGGGGGAAACCCTGAAGGAGAAACAAAGATTCTGGGTGATAAATGTTTTAATAGTACCTTAGATACCGTGAATTGTTTAGAAATCACTGTCAATCTAAAGAAACCTCTTATGAACTGTTTGTTGGTGTGTGTGTATGAAATGTTGGTAAGTTACTCCCATAAACTAGAAACTGAACTGTTGTTGCTGACGACGTGTCCCTCTGTGCTCAGATTTCTTTGGGTTGGGTGTAACCTGTATAGTTGGTGTCATTCATCAAATACTGCATGTTTGTAAAAATGAAACATAAACCAGTTATAATCTGATAACCATCTGCTTAGCACCTGGGAACTCACTGCAGGGCCGTTGGTCCTCAGCTCTTACTTCTTTAAACTGAACAAAGCAAAAGATTTGTGCAATGTTGTGTGAAATGCAGATTAATCAATCAGTGTGGTGCTCACTGCCAGTCTATCCATGTTTTCCCTTCGTCTCTCCAATCACATTAAATTAAATGTCTATAATATCTTCTGTCTGCTTAGATTAAACTGGAAATTCAATTTGAAAGACTTCCATCACAAGTCTTGCTGATGTGGCTTAAATGTGTGACTTTCTTGTTTCTTTTCTTTCCTCAGTCAGACATGGGAATGATGTATTCTGAGTTATCGGTGATTGGAAGGCTGCGGAAGATCTCAAAGTGTGGACCCTTCAGTATGTTCTGTAAGCTCATTCATCTGTGGAGGGATGTCCTTTCACCTACTCAGGTTAGTTGGCTACTAACCTGGTTAGTGTGCACATTGCACAACACAAAGGATCTGAAAGCACTATATTACAGGAAATTTGCTTTGTCCAATTTCAGTTTAATTTGCATCAACCAAAGAGCAGGATGCAAAAAGGATGAATTTCCAATGTCGAATTTTAACAAAACATGAAGTTTAACAGAAAACCTTGCTGAAAATGAGGCTAGTGCATCTGTCTGGTGAATATCTCAGTCAGCAGATGTCAGAGGGGTCATAAGGACAGACAACAAAAACAAACCTCAAATTAAATATGACATTTCGGACATTTAAAGGTATGAACCCTGGATGAACCCTTCTAGTTCTTGACATTTTAAATTATTTGGTTAATTCATTTTAGGGTTTGGAAATGTCCCTTTTGGAACAAAATGGTTTTTGTGTAGTTGCAATACCATTAGTGTTTACTTTAATAGATTACAAGAAAATCTGACTCCTAAAATCTTCAGGGTTTCTTTAATCCCACCAGCTGCTGGAAGGCATTCTGCATCAGTTTGGCTCCTCTGGACTCACACAGCTGCTTGTTTGTGCAGGTGGCCCAGAAGGTGAAGCACTTCTTCAGGATGTACTCGGTGAACCGCCACAAGATGACCACAGTGACTCCTTCCTACCATGCTGAGAGCTACAGTCCTGATGACAACCGCTTTGACCTTCGACCTTTCCTCTACAACACACACTGGAACTGGCAATTCCAGTGTATTGATAACCAAGTAACACAACACGATGACCTTCTTATAGATCAGTGGAGATAACTTTTGCCAGAGTGTCCAGGGCCACATATGGGCCCTGGACATTAGGCAAATTGTGCTGAAGCACAAGTTGTCAGTGTGTGAATGTGGCTCTAAAGTGCTTTGAGTGATTAATGAGTACAAAAGCTCTATTTAATTCAGTATATAACATGAGTCTATTTGACTGTCCTACTTACACTGGATAAAAACAGTAGTTTCCACAGTAATCTTATCTTTAGGTGTGTTTTCCTCTTTCCATTTTTCTGCAGATTTCCCAGATGCCAGCAAGCCCAGCTGACGGGGACCAGGGAAGGCTTGAAGAGTAGAAAAACTCCACAGCCCTGTTCTCTCTGTCCAGGGTGTGTTTGTATCTCTGCAGTGGCTCAAATCCAGAACACATTTCCTTCAGCTGTTTCAAAAGTTCAGGAGCTCACCATGTCTGAACACATTAAAAACGTGTTAAGCATTTTAATGACAAGTGTCATTGGATTTTCAGAGTTATATCCTGCTTACTTCTGTTCTGAACCAGAAAGCTAACTATAAAGACTCAGGTAGCTTTTGCACCTGGTATCCATCAGTGTCTTCCATGTTAGCACACACAGAGCCACGTCAGGTTATGGTTCTGAAACATTTTCTATATCTTAAACTGTTATTACTTGGATGCTACCACAGCTTAGATTCATCCCAGTGTTATGTTATTGACTTTTTTTCAGCTACACAACTCTTAATGAGCTTAATAATGCAGCATAACTCACTGCATTACTGATGTACATTATCCTGAAATTATGCTTTTTATTTACAGCTGAAATTAAAGTTACAGTTACCACTGATGATTTTGGGATATTTTCAGGAGACTTATTGTAGCTGTTGAATTTGTAATGTGTACGCAGATGTGCTAAATAAATCTCTTGGTTGGCCTGATCAGAGAAGAACAGAGATGAGCCCTGTGTGATGATTTCTTTTATTCCATAAGTTTGTCACTTTTTAATTCCCCAACAATAAGAGTAACAACAGAATAAGCACCACATCCTTTGTGCTTAAGTCAAGTCCGAGGGACATTTAATAGCAACTGATTATTTGATTTTAAAATTCTGAACACTGTACTTTCTGGGAGCCAACCCATTTTAAACTTTAGAAGTTGTTAAAATAATCTTAAAATCTATCTGATATAAAACAGGTAGCAAGGTTAAACATGCCAATATTGCCCTTATATGTTTAGGAATGGGGGTGGCTGCTGGGAAAAAATATTTATAGCTGTAATTTTAGAGTTGTGCTGCTCAGAATATTACAGCAACTCTGATACTTTAGTTTTGATTACCGGTAGTTCTGTTTCCAGACTTTTGCGTTTAATTGTTGCTGTTTGGACAATTACAATCCAGTTTCTGGATGAAGTGCAACTGGAGGATTTTTACTTCTATTTTTGGACATTTGTACATATATTTTCAAATGGGAAAAGCTGATTAGCATCTCAAAACCTCAAACAATACCTCAACTGTGATACCAAGTTAAGGTGAAAAGGAGGCTTTATGGATACAAAGCAGGACCAGAGGAAGTTCAGACCATCTCTTCCATCCATCATGATGACCAAGGATCATATCGCAGGCTCCAACGTCTGCCGGCTTTCTAACCGTACACCAGAAAGAAATGTAAAGAGGAATGGTTTAACTGTTTTAACCAGGTAAGATGACTGAAGCACATTAACAAAAGCTTAAAGAACCACAACCAGTCAATTATCAGAAAGATTCAAATTCCAACTCTAATTCCACTCCTTCATTTGGCCAATGTTCCGAAAAACCCAAGTAAGTTAGGCGGCAGATCTCTGACTTGCAGGCTTTTATATTTTTCAAATGTGTCCTTGTACATATGTATCCTTGTGTTCCTGGTATGTGTGTAGTGTTGCGGTGAGCCCGATTCGGTCCAGCAGTTCAGTGAATGTATTGTGGGGGTTCAGCTACCTCTGCGGTCCGAACCGAGCCGGGCTGCTGGAGGTGGAGTCCAAGCTTCGGTCAAACACCGCAGTGAAGTTAGTTTCAAGTTGGATATTCGATATTCGAGCTCCGCGGAGTAAGCGGCGTTTAGCTCAAGGTTGATCCGATTTATGAACGTTACTGTCGGCCAGCGGTTCTCTATCGCTCCCGGCCGCAGCGCCCGAAGGTTCACTTAGGGACTATCAACAAATTACCGAACCAAACATTCCTATCAAAGAAATGTTAATAAATGCCTTGAATTGTAACCAACTAACTAATTGTCATTGCTAATTCATGCTTTTACATGAGCCAAAATAGCATCTATAAAATTTTAAAGTCATATACAATATTTTCAATAATTTTAATATTAAATAATATAATGTTTTCTTCAATAGCTTCCAGGTCATGTGACCTAATGACTCTAAATCACTTTGAAACAATTACAATAGTCTCTATAGATGAGGCACAGACATTTGATTTCCATTTTTAGCCATTTTCCATTTTTTTATTAATTTTTTTTGTCAAAAATGAGGGTTTTTCTTCAATAGCTTCCAGGTCATGTGACCTACTGACTCAAAATCACTTTGAAATAATTATAATAGTCTCTATAGATAAGGCACAGTCATTTGATTTCCATTTTTAGCCATTTTCCATTTTTTATTAATTTTTTTTGTCAAAAATGAGGGTTTTTCTTCAATAGCTTCCAGGTCATGTGACCTAATGACTCAAAATCACTTTGAAATAATTATAATAGTCTCTATAGATAAGGCACAGTCATTTGTTTTCCATTTTTGATTAATTTTCCATTTTTTATTAGTTTTTCTTGTCAAAATTGAGGGTTTTTATTCAATAGCTTCCAGGTCATGTGACCTAATGACTCAAAATCACTTTGAAATAATTACAATAGTCTCTATAGATGAGGCACAGACATTTGATTTCCATTTTTAGCCATTTTCCATTTTTTATTAATTTTTTTTGTCAAAAATGAGGGTTTTTCTTCAATAGCTTCCAGGTCATGTGACCTACTGACTCAAAATCACTTTGAAATAATTATAATAGTCTCTATAGATAAGGCACAGTCATTTGTTTTCCATTTTTGATTAATTTTCCATTTTTTATTAATTTTTTACGTCAAAATTGAGGGTTTTTATTCAATAGCTTCCAGGTCATGTGACCTAATGACTCAAAATCACTTTGAAATAATTACAATAGTCTCTATAGATAAGGCACAGTCATTTGTTTTCCATTTTTGATTAATTTTCCATTTTTTATTAATTTTTTACGTCAAAATTGAGGGTTTTTATTCAATAGCTTCCAGGTCATGTGACCTAATGACTCAAAATCACTTTGAAATAATTACAATAGTCTCTATAGATGAGGCACAGACATTTGATTTCCATTTTTAGCCATTTTCCATTTTTTATTAATTTTTTTTGTCAAAAATGAGGGTTTTTCTTCAATAGCTTCCAGGTCATGTGACCTAATGACTCAAAATCACTTTGAAATAATTACAATAGTCTCTATAGATGAGGCACAGACATTTGATTTCCATTTTTAGCCATTTTCCATTTTTTATTAATTTTTTTTGTCAAAAATGAGGGTTTTTCTTCAATAGCTTCCAGGTCATGTGACCTAATGACTCTAAATCACTTTGAAATAATTATAATAGTCTCTATAGATAAGGCACAGACATTTGATTTCCATTTTTGATTAATTTTCCATTTTTTATTAATTTGTTTTGTCAAAATTGAGGGTTTTTATTCAATAGCTTCCAGGTCATGTGACCTAATGGCTCAAAATCACTTTGAAATAATTACAATAGTCTCTATAGATGAGGCACAGACATTTGATTTCCATTTTTAGCCATTTTCCATTTTTTATTAATTTTTTTTGTCAAAAATGAGGGTTTTTCTTCAATAGCTTCCAGGTCATGTGACCTAATGACTCAAAATCACTTTGAAATAATTATAATAGTCTCTATAGATAAGGCACAGTCATTTGTTTTCCATTTTTGATTAATTTTCCATTTTTTATTAATTTTTTACGTCAAAATTGAGGGTTTTTCTTCAATAGCTTCCAGGTCATGTGACCTAATGACTCTAAATCACTTTGAAATAATTACAATAGTCTCTATAGATGAGGCACAGACATTTGATTTCCATTTTTAGCCATTTTCCATTTTTTATTAATTTTTTTTGTCAAAAATGAGGGTTTTTCTTCAATAGCTTCCAGGTCATGTGACCTAATGACTCAAAATCACTTTGAAATAATTATAATAGTCTCTATAGATAAGGCACAGTCATTTGTTTTCCATTTTTGATTAATTTTCCATTTTTTATTAATTTTTTACGTCAAAATTGAGGGTTTTTCTTCAATAGCTTCCAGGTCATGTGACCTAATGACTCTAAATCACTTTGAAATAATTACAATAGTCTCTATAGATGAGGCACAGACATTTGATTTCCATTTTTAGCCATTTTCCATTTTTTATTAATTTTTTTTGTCAAAAATGAGGGTTTTTCTTCAATAGCTTCCAGGTCATGTGACCTACTGACTCAAAATCACTTTGAAATAATTATAATAGTCTCTATAGATAAGGCACAGTCATTTGTTTTCCATTTTTGATTAATTTTCCATTTTTTATTAGTTTTTCTTGTCAAAATTGAGGGTTTTTATTCAATAGCTTCCAGGTCATGTGACCTAATGACTCAAAATCACTTTGAAATAATTACAATAGTCTCTATAGATGAGGCACAGACATTTGATTTCCATTTTTAGCCATTTTCCATTTTTTATTAATTTTTTTTGTCAAAAATGAGGGTTTTTCTTCAATAGCTTCCAGGTCATGTGACCTAATGACTCTAAATCACTTTGAAATAATTATAATAGTCTTTATAGATAAGGCACAGTCATTTGTTTTCCATTTTTGATTAATTTTCCATTTTTTAGGAATTTTTTACGTCAAAATTGAAGGTTTTTATTCAATAGCTTCCAGGTCATGTGACCTAATGACTCAAAATCACTTTGAAATAATTATAATAGTCTCTATAGATAAGGCACAGTCATTTGTTTTCCATTTTTGATTAATTTTCCATTTTTTATTAATTTTTTTTGTCAAAATTGAGGGTTTTTATTCAATAGCTTCCAGGTCATGTGACCTAATGACGCAAAATCACTTTGAAATAATTATAATAGTCTCTATAGATGAGGCACAGTCATTTATGTTTTATGTTTTTATTTTATAATTCTTAGGAATATTTTCCTTAAAGTTTAAGATTGTTGCTTAATAGCTTTCAGATTACGTCATAAAATGACTTCAAATCTCTTTGAAATCATTCAAGTACACTTTATACATCACACATAGCATCAATGCCAAACAAACATATTACATTTTCATTTTCCACAGATATTTTCAAAAAGTATTTCGAACAATAATGAACACAGTTTCTAGTTTCAAGATTAACTACACAATACACATTTCCAACTGCCTTTTTTTTTCTTTTGAAATTCTGTGCTCTTCATATTCATGCACAGGGCATGGTACCATCGGTCACAGTTGTCACACTGGATCTGTTCACAAATACAAGAAAATATACATGTTTAGCAGTACTGAACTTACTCATCTCCTGTCACACAGTTTGGTGTTTACTTGCTTGTCATTTGTTATATAAAACATTTCATGGCTCCCAAGAGTTATTTCCTGTGTCTACTTCTGAAATTTACATTGACAACTCTTGATTTCTCACCCAGTCTGTCATTCCAGGGCCAGACCCCGGGGCTTTGTATGCAGCGCACATCGCACACCAACAGTGGTCATCGAATACTGTAATCAAGAAGAAATATACAGCATAATATACAGCATATTCAAACAAGATATATATATATATATATGTATATATATATATATCTATATCTATATCTATATATATATGTATAAAACAAAATAGCTAATTATTTCAGAAAATTCATTTAAAATTATTAATACTTGGAGATTACTTAAAATACATTTGTAAAGTAACTTCTCTAAATTATCAAGGTTGCATATCGTTTAGGTATTTTTGTCTGTTTGGATTGGCACTGTTGGTGGTTTATATTTTGTTAAATGGAATTTGCATTTTGTAATGTTTTTATGTTTTTATTGACCTCACGGGCTGCAGGAGCTAATGAGGGCAGACCCTATCTAAGTTGACAGAGTCATTGAAACAGTGAATTAATCGAACTGTCAAGATGTGCTTGTCACAAAGAAATCAAAACTTAGTGTTCCCCAGCGAAAGCAGCGAGATCTGTTTAGTTTTGTTATCTTTATTGTAAGTTCATGTTTTGTATTCCAATGTTTGTATATGTTTTAGTTTTCACATTTATTGAGGTTATTGTGGTGACTTTGATGATGGTGGTTGATCTTAATCAAATAAAATAAAAAACCTTAAATTCACCAGTCGAGACTGGTTCAGTAATGAAAGAGATGGGGAGATTCTAAAATATATATGTGTGTATGTTTATGTATTGTAAGTCGAAATGAAAGACATGCACATATGGTATACCTGATGCATCAAGGATTTGAAGAGCGAGAGTTCTTCTTTCACTTTTCATTGCCTTTTTTGTTGTGTCAAAATCTACATCTGGCATCAGAGGGAAGGCTTCCATCCAAGCTTTTGCCATCTAAAGAAAAAAAAAAGTTTTTAAAGACTTTTTTTATTGCATTATAATGCATCAGACTTAAACATTCATGTGGACATATATAGTGTATCCACACATACTAAAACAGGTATGTTTGTTAGTACAGATACCTGTAGTGAAACATCTAAATGTTTCAACATTTAGAAGATGATGGAAGAAGTGTAATTACAAATACTGTGTGGCATGTTGCACTGACCCCAGTTATGGGCTACTGTTGGGGGAGTCTGTATTCCTCCAAGTGAATACACACTCTTTCCACAATTCCGAAAGCCCATTTTAACTAACCATAGAGACTGTATTTGATGATAGACAACTTTTCTCTATAATAATTACACAGTGTCCACACTTGTATAACAAAAAACATGAACTCGTTAATTTACTTTGACTACAATAACTCCACAGCTGCTTCCGTCTTGTTGAATAGGGTGGCGCATTGTCCCCCCTTTCCATTGGATCCCAACCCAGTCTGTTTTTCCATGGCATGTCCTTCTCATTTTGAAGTATTCTCTGGATAACAAACAAAATGATTTGTGTAAGAGCAATTGTATTCTGTAATTACACTCATAAGACAACTCACGCTTTCCTCTTATCAGTTTCTATTAACAACAACAATGTTAAGTTTATTGAAATTAATATTTACATAAATATTTAAATTAATGTAAATATTTTTTACACAATATATTTGTAAAAAATATTAAGGATAATATATTTCCATAATGTATTCTTAAATCTGAATGTCACATACATTAAGATTTTTAACTCAATCTCTATGTGGTCACTTTGCAAATTTATTAATTTTTAATACATTTTAAAAATTTATTAGAGCTTTATTTACTGTATTCTTTTAGCTGCCTTTTGGGAGTCCACAAGCTCAGATGATACTTGTGCAGGATCTATTAGGAACACAGTTCTGGCTTCTGCATTGATGTACTAAAACAGATCAACAAAGGAAAGGGGCATAACAAAGAAAAATTTCATTAAAACTAATGTGAATATGTCATGCTCTATCCAAACCATAAAATGAAAAAATATTTATTATAGACAAAAAATTACAAACCAGCAACTTCCAGTGATTGTTGTTCACAAGGACAAATGACAGAACTGCTTCATAGTTGTCAAAGTTTACCTGAAATGGCATTTAAAAATGTTCAAAATTTAAATGTTAACATAAAGAAAAACTTTAAGCACATGTCTCGCAATTAATCTTTTCCCACATGTCAGTATTTACTTTTACTTAAAATTTTTCTTTTCAATGACAAGGTGTTTTAAAAATGATAAAATAATCAATACACTGTTTTACAAGAATTAAGGTGTTAAATATTGCCCTGTACAGGCTGCTGTGGGATGGTGTAAAGCTTGCAGTGATGTTGATGTTAGTTAGTAGGACACATACAAGATATCAAATGAAATTACTTAGCCAAGATTAATGTGGGTGCAACTAGATCAAGATTCTTACTTCTACTTTATTAAATGATTGACATTTACATTACTCTGAAATCCTATATGTAGTGTCTAGTACAGAATTTTTTTTAAAATGTGGAATTAATTATGTAATGTTTTCTAAAGAAGTTGTCCAGCCTTACTGCCATGTTCAGCTCTTCATTTGCATGGATAACCATATATATGACACTTATATTTGGAACTTGCATGGCAGTGAACAATTACATTAATTTTGTCAAGTGTTTCAATGTTTAAAACAGCCAAGTAGTCAGTAAAACATGGCAATTCTTTCAGAAGACTCTTTTAAAACCAACCCAGCTTTTAATTCAAACCTTTTCAAAAAACTAAATCTTGTTCTTCTTTTTATCAACAAGCACACATATTTGCCAAAAACACATTACATATGATTTCATGTTAGAAGTAATTTTGTTGTCAATTTTGTAGCTCTGTGTAAATGATGTGTAACTGTGAAAGTTCTGTTCATTCATCTTATAATGACATAATATAGCAACAAAGAAATCCATTACCTTTGGTAAACTTTGTCTAGGAAGCTCAGTTCTGTCCCCGAACAAAATCACACCAGCTGAGTAGTGATTCAGGATGTAGAAGGTGTCCATGACTCCCAATGCATGGGCAGCCACATGCAGAAGGCTTTCAATGATCTGCACAAGGAATATCAGCATTTCCACATATTAAACATGCATCCAAAAGTCTTCTCATACAAATCTCAAAATTGGTTTGTATTAATATTGAAAATGAAGATGTTTTATAAATGACTGAAACAAACACATACCTCCCCTGTCAACCACTGATATGGTCGAAGAGTGCACAAGTCAGAATGATGAATCACAATGCTCCGACCTTTAATCTGTGACGGAACAACTGCTACTACAACTTCTGTGTCACTCTTTTTCCAAAGCAAGGTTAACTGCAAATCAGATATACAAAGAAAAAAAAATCAAAACATTTGAAAGTAATACAATAAAAATTTATATTTTACAAAATTTAAATAATACTTTATGCTAACAGCCAGCCATAATAAAGACAAAATCTATACCAGACTGCAATACATAGATGTCAATTATGTTATCCCATGTTAACCACATTATGAAATTGTGAAATGCAGGCTATTATTACTTGTTTACTTCTAATGAAATTTCAGAAATGAATATTACAAAAAAATTTTATCAGATAATTTCATTGTTTTTAACAAACTAATTCTTTATGTGGAACTGCAACAGAGCCTCAAAGGCAGGTGAAACCTTACCTGTGATTCTTTATTATTATCATCATCATCAGCTTTGGTGATTTGTTTGTTTGTGCCTTTGGAAGTTCTGGGATTGGGTAATGTCTTTGGGGGATTGAAATACTTGGATTTGGTCTTTGTCTGACCAGCAGAAATTTCCCTCTTGTTCCATTTTTCTTTGGGATCATCCGCCGGTTTAGTCAAAACTCTGACAGTTTTGTCCAGAAGTTTGTCTGGCAGACCATGCTGCATAACATGTTCAACATACCGACCTTGTAAAGATGTATACAATTTTGTGATGAAGTCTGCTGGTCTGAGGTACTTTTTTTTGGCCAAGATGTTCTTTTTTACCAAGCCAAACCACAGCTCCACATGGCAGTTTGTTTCTCTTGATTTGCTTGTTTTATTTGTTGCAGCAGATGTGGGTGTTTTGTACCGTGTTAAGTCGCCAAGTAACATTCCGCTCCACAGTGGGATGATTCCCATGTAGTTCTTCACAAGCACATCAACTATACCAGGACAGCAGTAATGATTTTCTGTGATCTCTGATTCCTCGGACAGAATGTCAACCTGAGCTTGGTCCCGTAAAACTTGGAAAGTCTTTGTAAATGGTGAGTTAGCAATAATGCTGTTGCTTTTGTCACTTTTGCTGTGTTGTGCTTCTGCTGTATGCTGGCCATCTTCATCTTTCTCTGACTTGTTGTTGGAGATACAGCTGTTGAGGTATGCTTGACTTGTTTGTACTAAGGGGTTGCAATGTTTTGCATCAAATAGTACACACATGTTGTAAAACACCTCCATGGCAAGTTGGAGGTTATTGCAGTTTAAAAGGGATGCAAAACAATAGCTTGCATACTCTTTTAAGCCTCGATCACGGGTCTTTTTCCCAAAAGCTTGTGTAACAGCCTTCATAATATGGGCAGAGCACAAGTGCAATACTGTGAAGTTTTTCATTACAACTTTATGTTCATGCACAATCTCAAACGCTCTATGTAGGTACTGTGAAATATCCTCCTTGTTAAAGGCTAGTAGCACACTATTAATGAGAGCCCAGCTGTAGTCAGTTTCTATCTGTGCTATTTTGATTTTGGTAGTGTGGGTCAGTTTTCTGTTGAATTCCATCAACCAGTGTGAAATGGAAGGAACAGTATGGCTGTTGGTCAGTAGCTCAGTTATGGGCAAAGGAGGTTTGTCCTTGCCCATCCCTGGCAAAACCATAGCATAATACAGAATTTTTTTTTCCTGACCAGGTATTTTTTGTACAACACTCCCTGTGGCATCAAGGTGGGGGGTAACAGGTGATGAATTTCTTAGATGGTGGGCCAATATCTGTAATCCAGTGTCTGTTTGTAAATGCACTGCAAAAGGGTCAATGTGAAGTTGTTGGAAATATCCCTTGGAGTTTGAATTAATGCTTGTTTCTTTAATCAGTTTTTGTGTTAACACGAGCTCAAGTATTATGTCATCATGGAGTCTTGTACTCTTCTTTAATTCTGATGAAATTTTTCTTAAAACATCTTTAGTGAGGCTTTTCGTAATGTTCCCCGCTGTGATTTCTTGGATTGGTGTCTGCCTCAACTTTGAATAGTAGTATTTACTGACACCATCTGCTACAGCTTTGGCTATCTTACCTCTTTTTAAGTATTTTGCTGGTCTGAATCTCCATTCTTTTTTACGGTGTGTCACCGAACCAAGCCGTTTCACAATAAAAGAGATTTCGCTGTCAAATGGTTTAGGGATGTTCTTCTTACTAAAAGTAAATTTTAGTCAATTTTGACGTGAAAAATTAATAAAAAATGGAAAATTAATCAAAAATGGAAAACAAATGACTGTGCCTCATCTATAGAGACTATTATAATTATTTCAAAGTGATTTTGCGTCATTAGGTCACATGACCTGGAAGCTATTGAATAAAAACCCTCAATTTTGACAAAAAAAATTAATAAAAAATGGAAAATTAATCAAAAATGGAAAACAAATGACTGTGCCTTATCTATAGAGACTATTATAATTATTTCAAAGTGATTTTGAGTCATTAGGTCACATGACCTGGAAGCTATTGAATAAAAACCTTCAATTTTGACGTAAAAAATTCCTAAAAAATGGAAAATTAATCAAAAATGGAAAACAAATGACTGTGCCTTATCTATAAAGACTATTATAATTATTTCAAAGTGATTTAGAGTCATTAGGTCACATGACCTGGAAGCTATTGAAGAAAAACCCTCATTTTTGACAAAAAAAATTAATAAAAAATGGAAAATGGCTAAAAATGGAAATCAAATGTCTGTGCCTCATCTATAGAGACTATTGTAATTATTTCAAAGTGATTTTGAGTCATTAGGTCACATGACCTGGAAGCTATTGAATAAAAACCCTCAATTTTGACGTAAAAAATTAATAAAAAATGGAAAATTAATCAAAAATGGAAAACAAATGACTGTGCCTTATCTATAGAGACTATTATAATTATTTCAAAGTGATTTTGAGTCAGTAGGTCACATGACCTGGAAGCTATTGAAGAAAAACCCTCATTTTTGACAAAAAAAATTAATAAAAAATGGAAAATGGCTAAAAATGGAAATCAAATGTCTGTGCCTCATCTATAGAGACTATTGTAATTGTTTCAAAGTGATTTAGAGTCATTAGGTCACATGACCTGGAAGCTATTGAAGAAAACATTATATTATTTAATATTAAAATTATTGAAAATATTGTATATGACTTTAAAATTTTATAGATGCTATTTTGGCTCATGTAAAAGCATGAATTAGCAATGACAATTAGTTAGTTGGTTACAATTCAAGGCATTTATTAACATTTCTTTGATAGGAATGTTTGGTTCGGTAATTTGTTGATAGTCCCTAAGTGAACCTTCGGGCGCTGCGGCCGGGAGCGATAGAGAACCGCTGGCCGACAGTAACGTTCATAAATCGGATCAACCTTGAGCTAAACGCCGCTTACTCCGCGGAGCTCGAATATCGAATATCCAACTTGAAACTAACTTCACTGCGGTTACCCAAACTTTAGGACGGGGCGGTACAGGGAGGAGCAGCACAGAGACTTCCTAAAAACAGGTTCCTGTCGTCTGCTCACGCATGTTGTTCTTCCTCAAGTTCTAAAACTCCAGCAAGAACCGAACTCGTCCAGACCTGGCCCCTTAATTTTCACTCTGGCCGCTGATGAACGTTTGCCTTACCAGTTCTAGACCTCCTGGATGGAGACAGACCGTCTGCTGACCGGGGCTGAGGACCAACACAGCGGGGACTATGGCTCTGGCCCGGCCAGAAGCGGCGGAGATTCGCGGGGAAGCAGGCGGATGTCTTACTCTACTGCTGGGGACTACTGCCATTTGGACGGAGGTACGGGACAGCAGGCTGACAATGTGAGGTCTCTTGGTTATTGTCCTGGTATCAGCAGGTTATTACAGTAGATCGAAGTTGCAGTTGACTTTAATTACAATGTCATGTTTCCAGAAGCGATATGAAATAACATGTTGTGACTTCTCATGTTTTCACTGCACTGACCTCGAATAGACTCTTAGTACGATTTGGACTTGATGAATATCCTGGTGTGACATCATATTCTCAGGTGAACGCGTTCGATCTCAGTAGAGGGGCCACGTGTGGGAAGCTGAATTCCTTTTGAAACTTTCCCTCCTTTCTGTGTTGCTCTTGCTTGAAAACCTTTAAATGTTTTTCCTCAGACGTTTGGATTAAAATCAATGCTGAACATTGTTGTTTTCCCAAAAAGCCACTACTCAAATGTCATTCACTAAAGACAAACACTTTTATCATAGCTGCTTTCAGTAAAACTCTGGCTTAGTGTTAGATGAGCCTGCTTTTCACAATTCATCTTTTTAGGCTGTGATAATTAAAATTAGAAGCCGTCTTGTTTCCAACTTTTAGCAGTCATAATAAAAACAAATAACCAGAACCTGGCTGAATATGTGAAATAAAATAGCTGCGGAACAAATAAACTAGATTGCACCATTTCTAACTGGATCATAGAAAAGAAGACAATAGTCATTGGTCAGTTAGCTGCACTTTATTGAAACCTGAAACCTACATTGTTCTTTGGCCAAAGTCCTCCTAAGTTTTTACATCTATAAAGCATCTCTGGCACGTCATAAGAACTCTTGTAATAGTAAATTAGTAGCTCAACGATTGACAGAATGTCAAGACAAACTGAAGCATGTCACTTGTCGGTCTCCATTGACCAATAAGTTGTGTGTTTTGTTGTTGTGACCTGGTGCCTATCTGGAGCAGAGATGAGGAAAATACCTTCAACATGTCAACCAATCAGTGAAAACATAGAAGACATAAAACATATTTTTTTATTACCTAAAAGTGGGATATTATGTAAAATAGATAACTGGTTTGAGCTTTATTGTGTTTTAATGTTAGTTCCTTGTCAAACACGTTCCTGGAGTGTGGCCTCGATTTTTTTAATGCATGTTAACAAATCCTTTTTTCTCCAATGGCAACCATTTCTATGCTTTACACCACTGCATCCGACACTTTGGATTGCTCTTGGTGTATGGCTTGGATGCAGCTGCTCCACCATGGAAACCCATTCCATGAAACTCTCTGTGCACTGTCCTTGAGCTAATCTAAAGGCCACATGAAGTTTGGAGGTCTGCAGTGATTGGCTCTGCAGAAAGTTGTCGACCTTTTTGCACTATGCGCTTCAGCATCCAGTGACCATGCTCTGTCAGTTTACATGACCTACAACTTCATGGCTGAGTTGCTGTCATTACCAAACACTTCCATTTTCTTATAATACAGCTGACAGTTGACTGTGGAAATTTCACGGCTAGATTAATTGCATAGGTAGGATCCTATCACAGTTCCACGCTGGGATTCACTGACCTCCTGAGAGCAAGCCATTCTTTCACAAATGTTTATAAAAACAGTCTGTATGCCTATCAGACTGTTTCTATACACTTGTGGTCATGGAAGTGATTAGAACACCTGATTCCAATCATTTGAATGGGTCAGCAAATACTATTGGCAATATAGTGTAATTACTAGTGCCATTTTATAGTTCTGTGTGCCTAGAAAGTGCATAATACTACCTCTTTAAAATGCTTTTTTTCCACACTCAGGAGTAAATTAAGCACAGTATTTTCAGAAAACAAATATAGATTTTTCCAGAGTTTTGTCAAGTTTCTGTAAATCGTTGCAGATGCAAAACAGTAAAAGTTCCTGTTAGCCTTAACAGAAGAAACACATACAATCCCCCAATTGTTGGGTTGACTGTTTTCTTTTTCCTTGGCTTAGAAAATATTTTGTGTTAATTTTCTGAAATAAGAACAGGACATTTTCTCAGTTTAATTGATGTAGCTGGATGGTAAGGTTTTGGCTCATTATGCAATGTATATGAAATAAGGTGTATAGAAGGAGGATACTGTGCGTAGTATATAACTTTTGCATTCAGAAGTTTATTTGCTTGCTGTTTCTTAGAACGGCCTGACATCAGTGACTGACTCAGTCTAAGCCCATTTTAACAGTCATCTGCACTGGCAGGGATCTCCACTTAACTTAACCTGACCTATCATTCATGTTTCATGGCTGGTAAGAAAATGACAGAAGCCAAACAGGCACAGGGAGAAGCCCCTCCACACTGAGCTACGATACTGATGCATCCCACACACAAATCTTCTTATGACTAACTAAATTAAAGCAGCAGGAATGTTTTCTATCTTTCAATATTTTGCTCTTAATACTTAAAAGCTATACTTTACTGGAACTTTACAAATATAGAAAGTTGATATGTAAACTTTGTAAAGGTTCAATAAAGAAATTTAAATATTATGAGGTGAGGAAACAAAAACTAGTCTCCACAGTATTTCATAAAATTGCTGCCATTACAAAATGTTACTGTATTGTCAGCGGTTGTTGCTGAAGCTCATGGTGTTGCTGGGGTTGTGTGTGACTTTGTCACTTCTGCAGAATAAAAAGTTCTGCTGCATATGTCTGTCCCAGGTACTGGCTGCTCCTTCAGAGGCACCCATAGCCAACCTGATACACCCTGCTGTGAGTCAGCAAACCACGTTGTGAATTTTTGACTCATGTAGCTGGAACAATTGAAGTCACTAAACAAACATCTGACTGAAGTGTGCCGATTGTTTTTTGTGTTTCAAACAGCAGTTTCTGCTCTAAGGTTTCTTAACTCTAATAAACTCCACCTGAACGCAACAGAGTTTATTAAAGTTTTTTAAAACTACTTTATTAACCCCAAAGGGGTATTAGGCAGACCAAAGCAAGTTGGTTTTAAAGTCTAGTTAAACTGAAGCAGGAAGAATGCTTAAGACATGCTGTGATCTCAGATCATTATAGTTGAGACACAGTTCTGATCACCTTAAACTTACAGGAGGTCTAAGGTGATCTTCTATGGGTCACCTTATGTGTGTGCCTGTACATTAAAGTGTAACTTAATGTACAGGCACACACTCTCACTTAAGGACAATTTAGAGAGACCAACCAACCAATAACTAACAGTCATGTTTTTGGACTTGGGGAGGAAGTCAGAGTATCCAGAGAGAACCCACGCATGCACAAGGAGGACATGGTTAGTCCATGCAGAAAGACCCCTGGTCAATATTCAAACGCAGAATCTTCTAGCTGCAGAGCAACAGTGTGATAAAGATGCTACCACTGAGTGAGAAAATACAATAAAAGCGATCAACAGTGACATCGCTTCTCCAAAACAAAAAAAAGTTTTGCTTTTAGTTAATAATGGTTCCTTTATGATCTGCAATAATAGTGGAAAAAGTTACATAATTTTCTGAAATTACAAAGAGAATGAGTTTATCTAAGAAAAACAGAACATTTCTTAAAAAGGTCTTAAGCCTAGCAATACCTCGAAGTTTTTTAAAAGTAAAACACTTTGAACATATTTCATAGAAGTGATCTTCAGATTCATTGTTTATTTCAAACACAAGAACAATAATCTTACAACATTTGGGCAATTAACAATATATTTAAGTCCGATTATCCTGAAATTTTGCCTGTCGCTGTTTGAAAGGAGTGATGTGATCAATGGTTTGCTCATTAAAGTCATTAGCTGGAAGCAACGGCTCACTGAGACCTGAGCCGTTGCATTCCACAAGAACAACTTCATTCTTGTTAGAATGGACAAACAGCAGCAGTTATAATGGGAGGAGTAACAAAGATGTTCAACAATATAACAGTCTCAGATTTTGACTGGAGGTTTATCTCTGGAGAACCTGATGCCGCCCTTGAATTCAAGATTCTCAC
Source organism: Xiphophorus couchianus (assembly GCF_001444195.1). Taxonomy (NCBI): domain Eukaryota; kingdom Metazoa; phylum Chordata; class Actinopteri; order Cyprinodontiformes; family Poeciliidae; genus Xiphophorus; species Xiphophorus couchianus. The sequence continues at coordinate 33,993,383 of NC_040231.1, forward strand.
AAATGAGGGAAAGTTCTGACTTGTGTTGAGCCTTTTTTGACTGTAGATTTCACTCACAGTTTCATTCAGAGGTTAATAGATATAGCCAATATAAAATACCAAATTTTCTCCAGAGAAAAATTATTTTCTTCCAATCCAATTGTTAACTTTATTAATTCCAAATTTATTATCTCATTATCATTCAACTTGCATTTAGTTGGAAGATAGCTCATCAAGTTGACAAAATTGAGCTACTTCACAATCCATTAGTCAGTCAATCAAGTTTACTTGTATAGCACGTCAGCAACAAGGCACTTCAAAGTGCTTTACATCGTAACAACATCCATCCATCCATTTTCTGGGGTTGGGAGGGGTTCTGGTGCCGATCTCCAGCTAACGTTCCGGGAAAGAGGTGGGGTACACCCCGGACAGGTCGCCAGTCAGTCGCAGCATCGTAACACAAAACTAAAAAGTCATAAAAGACGCAATACAGATAATAATTGATAAACCAGTGACAACACTACATTGTGACAAGTGCCATTATGAAAATTATTAATACACATCAAATATGTTGGTGAACGTTCCATTTATTATGGTTCAAAGTAATTCTTAGCATCCAAATAGTTTCTGTTATAAACTTTGTGCTTCAGTCTAATCCAGCTGGCAGAAAAATGCTCATCTGGATCCTACAGTGGGATTCTCACTTTGGAAGGAGTAGAGCTCTAATGTCCAGAACTGTGACAGACTGGGGTTTGGGAAGGCAGAGCACTCTCATAAAAATGAAAGAAGCATTTGTTCATCAGAACTTTTTATGTTTAAATAATAAGTGAAAGGTGAATGGAATTAGTGGCTTCATCTTGGAGAATCACAGCTAAACAGAGTTGCTCTGAGCCAGGAGGAGAACATTAAGGGTAAAAACAGTATACACAGTCCCACGTGAGGACTAAAGTATGACCATCTGATCATCTCCATCTTCAGATACTTTTTACTTAATGTTTTATCTATTTTGATGTTCCCAGCTTGTTCCAAAAAGCATATTCTTGAATTCAACATGCTGCATTGACTGACAGCAGCTCCTGACCAATGTTAGCTGTCTGCATGTTTTTTGCTTCTCAGACTGAATTTTGATGGTTCTGCTGTTTTTGTTCATCTCAGATGATGAGGACCTGTACATCCAGCAGGCAGTTGTTTTTATTGAAGATGCCATCCATGTGAGTGTACTCAAAGATGATTCATTTCTTTTTAATTTGAAAAGGTTAAAAAGACTAGTGTTGTTCTGCTCTCCAGTCCACCTAGGTGTAATACATTTATAAGGGCTTGCTCGTCAGGTTGCACAAAGTGAAACATTTTTGTATTGGAAAAACAGTTTTTCTTTTCTAATGTTGTATATGGCATACAGCACACTTTATCCACCTTCCAGTCTATCATCAGCAATGGAGGAGGATGCATGCACCCAAACATCTGCTTGAGGCAGATGTTGCCGTATATAAGGAGCTTTTTTGTAAAGCTAAACACATTAATGCCCAGTGCTAAAAGTAGATTAATTTTGATATACACTGTTGTAGAGCAAAGCTTGATGGTTGTGTATCAGACATTATTTTTCTTCCTCCGATTGATTTTAACAGCTTTTTTCTTTGTTGCAGTTTTTAGTTCAAAATGGTTCACTGCTGTATTGATAAAGTCTGCCTGTTTTCAGTACCGCTCCATCAACCACCGGGTGGATGCCGGGTCTCTTCGTCTCTATCGATGGTACTACTCAAGAATATGCCAGTGGTGAGTTTGCACTTTTCACCAGCTTTGACTAATAATTAAATTGGTTTAATGTTCTGAAACACTGAAGTGTGACAAACATGCAAAAAAAAGAAAAGAAAAAAAAGAAGGAACTCAGGAAGGGGGCAAACACTGTTTCACACCACCATAAAGGAAAATGAAGAGATTGTGCACGCTCCGCTGGAGCTGGAAGTAACGAAGCATAACTCAACTTTTTGGGAGTGTTGGCATCACCAGGTGTCGACATCACCACATCCTCTGAAAGTAGGATGGAACACTCCGCTTACAGAGCAGGGAGTGTCCCATCTCTGCTCTGTAAGCATCTCCAAGCATCTCCATCACAAATTTCAGCTGGAAACTGTGTCTGGATAAGGAGCATGGTTCCTGCATCCAATGCACCAATGTCCTCCACCAGAGTCGAAGACATCATTGAGACTGCTGAGAAATACACTAACCCTACCTCACATATTCCAAATAACCAAAATATATCATCATCGTATCATTTTTCATCTGTATGAACAATTTAATATCTGAAATATAAATGGAACAATGACCCAATGCTACATAAACCAACATTTCCCCATTTGTCCCTCTCCTAGGATCTTGGGCACCATCATTGCAGTTGTGCTGTTATTGGCGTTTGTAGAACGTCCTTCCTCCCTGTCCATCTCTTCAGATCCCCGCCACCAATCCAACCGATGGGAACCTCCCTGTGGTGCCCCAGAGAGCGTCGAGATGCTCTGTCTCTTCATCTTCTGCCTGGATCTTGCTGTCAAAGTGAAGAGAAGATCTCAAAACATTTTTTGAGAACCCAAAGTTTCTGACATGCACTTTGCCAATGTTGCCTGATTCTTTTCTTTGAATTATTTGTTTAAAGTTTCATGTTGCCTGTCTTCTTGTCAGAGCTACCTGATTGGCTGGGAGGAATTCAGGAAGAGCAAATGGCTGATCAGCTACACTGTAGTCATTTGTGTTTCTGTCGTTGACTGGGTGCTCTCTGTCAGCATGGAGTGTGATGAGGTAAGACTCACACTTTACTCTCTGAACTCTGAACAGTAATATGTTCATGTCTAAATGAAGAGTGGGTTTGCTATGATGTACAACATGAAATGGAAGGGCTGCTATTAGTTTATTACAATGATTATCTAACATACAACAACAGTGATTTTCTCCTCCACAATTATTTGTTTAGATGTCCATCAGCAAGTTTCAGAGAAGCCAGACACGGTTTTAGCCAACAACAACACTGTTTAATTTTTAATCGAGATGTTACATACTCTCATTTTACACACAATCAAATTATTTCAAAACGATTTAAAACAAGGTCATTTCAGAAGCCCAATGTAGCTTGTTTTATTCACCCCAAAAGTGTTTTTTATATGTGCTGGGATCATTGTTCTCTTGGAATTGAGTTGAAGTTTAAATCATGCAGGGGAAGTTCAATAATCTGGAGGTAGACCTCTTTCTTCATTAGTCTATACACTTTTTGTAAAGCACCAATAAAAAAAGCAACTGAACAAGCAAACAACTTGTTGCTACCATCAGCAAGCTTGATAGTTAGTACAGTATTACGTTTGAAAGCATCATGTAGTGGGGGTGGTATGCTTTTTACCATACCACTAACAACCCGTTAGTGTTCCACCAAAGGGTTATTCTGTAATAGGGTAAGGATTTTTTGGATGTCACAGAAAAGGAATTAAAGTCATATAGCTAAAATAGTATAGCTGTTGTTGCTCCTTGCGACAGACTGGCGACTTGTCCAGGGTGTACCCTGCCTTTCGCCCAAAACGTTCGCTGGAGATAGGCACCAGCACCCCTCCTGACCCCACTAGGGACAAGGGTGTACAGACAATTGATGGATGGATGGACGTTGTTGCTCCATAGACCTAAACATAAAAGTATAAACTGTAAGGTTAGACAAAATAGACATTCACAGTGGTTTATGTGCCATCACGTCAGATAACATAGGATACTTATCAGGTTGGATGGCAGGTTTCTTGGCATAAAATGTACATTTCTTTGATTTTATTTTGAAAATACCATCCTTCTCCTTCTTTATTATTCAGAAATTGAGAGTACGACGGCTTGTCCGGCCATTCTTCCTTCTGCAGAACTCCTCTCTGATGAAAAAGACACTGAAATGCATCAAGAGAACCCTACCTGAGATTGCTAGGTAGGTGAATCATGTTACTTTGTAGATAAACATTTGTAGATGACTCAAGTGTAAGCACGGTTACCGGATCTAAAGCTTAAAATTCACAGAGGCTTTGTAGTTTTACCAGTTGGTAACTGCTTCCCCCCCAAAAAACATAAGAACGTTTGATAATGTGACTCGATAATTATGTGTAATAACAATAATGTTATTGACAATACTTATATACCAGCTATAGAGTCTTAAAAAGACAAGCTCAATAAAATAAAATTAAAATATATATAATTTGTTTGCACCTCAGTTAAATCAGCCTAAATGTATCTTAGTCTGAACAACATGTACTTGTTATAGACTGTTGTTTTTTAATGCACACATGCACATTTTGTACTTTTTTTTAAACGTACAAGTTTCCTTTGTAGTTATTGGATGACAGTAATTATTTTTTCTCTTTTTAATTTTTCAGAGAAATTAAAAAGAAAATAAAAAGTTAAATTAACCAACATAGGAAAAAAAATGCCTAGGAAAATTCAATTTTCCAAGGCAAAGCTATAATTTTTTTTGCAGATTTAGGTCATTTTAGCAAATTTTGATTTGCTAAAATTACGCTTCTCGGGTTATAAAGCTAATAGGAACAATTTAGGATCCAGTGAAATGTGCTTTGAGAGATTTTTTTCAATTATATCTTTCACCTCTTTCCAAAACGCATTGATTCGTCTACATTTCCACATGCAGTGTATAAAAGCCCCTTGGGCATGCCGTGGTGGCAAAGTGGTTAGTGCGACCCGTATTTGGAGGCCTTCAGTCCTCGACGCGGCCGTCGCGGGTTCGACGCCCGGACCCGACGACATTTGCTGCATGTCTTCCCCCCTCTCCTTCCCCGTTTCCTGTCAGCCTACTATCATATAAGGGACACTAGAGCCCACAAAAGACCGCCTGGAAGGGTAAAAAAAAAAAAAAAAAGTCCCTTTAGAATTACCATCCATCCATCCATCCATCTTCTTCCGCTTATCCGAGGTCGGGTCGCGGGGGTAGCGGCTTCAGAAGGGAGGCCCAGACTTCCCTCTCCCCGGCCACTTCTTCTAGCTCCTCCGGGGGAATCCCGAGGCGTTCCCAGGCCAGCCGAGAGACATAGTCCCTCCAGCGTGTCCTGGGTCTTCCCCGGGGCCTCCTCCCGGTGGGACGTGCCCGGAACACCTCACCAGGGAGGCGTCCAGGAGGCATCCTGACCAGATGCCCAAGCCACCTCAACTGGCTCCTCTCGATGTGAAGGAGCAGCGGCTCTACTCTGAGTCCCTCCCGGATGACTGAGCTTCTCACCCTATCTCTAAGGGAGAGCCCAGCCACCCTACGGAGAAAACCCATTTCGGCCGCTTGTATCCGCGATCTCGTTCTTTCGGTCATGACCCAAAGCTCATGACCATAGATGAGGGTGGGAACGTAGATCGACCGGTAAATCGAGAGCTTCGCTTTTTGGCTCAGCTCTCTCTTCACCACGACGGACCGGTACAGCGCCCGCTTGACAGCAGACGCTGCGCCAATCCGCCTGTCGATCTCCCGCTCCCTTCTTCCCCCATTCGTGAACAAGATCCCGAGATACTTAAACTCCTCCACTTGGGGCAGGACACCCCCCCTGACCCGGAGAAGGCACTCTACCCTTTTCCGGCTCAAGACCATGGCCTCGGATTTGGAGGCACTGATCCCCGTCCCGGCCGCTTCACACTCGGCTGCGAACCGATCCAGCGAGAGCTGCAGATCACGATCTGATGAAGCCAAAAGGACCACATCGTCTGCGAAGAGCAGAGATGAGATCCTAAGGCCACCAAATCGGATCCCCTCAACACCTTGGCTGCGCCTAGAAATTCTGTCCATGAAAGTGATGAACAGAATCGGTGACAAAGGGCAGCCCTGGCGGAGTCCAACTCTCACCGGAAACGAGCCCGGCTTACTGCCGGCAATGCGGACCAGACTCTGACACCGGTCATACAGGGACCTGACAGCCCGTATCAAAGGGCCCGGTACCCCATACTCCCGGAGAACCCCCCACAGGGCTCCCCGAGGGACACGGTCGAACGCCTTCTCCAAGTCCACAAAACACATGTAGACTGGTTGGGCGAACTCCCATGCACCCTCCAGGACCCTGCTGAGGGTGTAGAGCTGGTCCAGTGTTCCACGACCAGGACGAAAACCACACTGCTCTTCCTGAATCCGAGGTTCGACTATCCGACGGACCCTCCTCTCCAGGACCCCTGAATAGACCTTGCCAGGGAGGCTTAAGAGTGTGACCCCTCTATAATTGGAGCACACCCTCCGGTCCCCCTTTTTGAACAGGGGGACCACCACCCCAGTCTGCCAATCCAGGGGATCTGCCCCCGATGTCCATGCGATATTGCAGAGTCGCGTCAACCAACACAACCCTACAACATCCAGAGCCTTAAGGAACTCCGGGCGGATCTCATCCACCCCCGGGGCCTTGCCACCGAGGAGCTTTTTAACCACCTCGGCGACCTCGCCCCCAGAGATTGGAGAGCCCAACCCAGAGTCCCCAGGCTCCGCTTCCTCAGTGGAAGGCATGTTGGTGGGATTGAGGAGGTCTTCGAAGTACTCTGCCCACCGGCCCACAACGTCCCGAGTAGAGGTCAGCAGCACACCATCCCCACTATAAACGGTGTTGGTGCTGCACCGCTTCCCCCCCCGAGACGCCGGATGGTGGACCAGAATCGCCTCGAAGCCGTGCGGAAGTCTTTCTCCATGGCCTCTCCAAACTCCTCCCACGCCCGAGTTTTTGCCTCAGCAACCGCCCGAGCCGCATGCCGCTTCGCCCACCGGTACCCATCAGCTGCTTCCGGAGTCCCACAGGCCAAAAAGGCCCGATAGGACTCCTTCTTCAGCCTGACGGCATCCCTCACCGAAGGTGTCCACCAACGGGTTCGAGGGTTGCCGCCGCGACAGGCACCGACAACCTTGCGGCCACAGCTCCGATCGGCCGCCTCGACAATGGAGGCACGGAACACGGTCCTCTCAGACTCCATGTCCCCCACCTCCCCCGGGACGTGTTTGAAGTTTTGCCGGAGATGGGAGTTAAAGCTCCGTCTCACAGGGGATTCCGCCAGACGTTCCCAGCAGACCCTCACAACACGTTTGGGCCTGCCAGGTCTGACCGGCTTTTGCCCCCACCACCGGAGCCAACTCACCACCAGGTAGTGGTCAGTGGACAGCTCCGCACCTCTCTTCACCCGAGTGTCCAAGACATACGGCCGCAGATCCGATGAAACGATGACAAAGTCGATCATCGAACTGCGGCCTAGGGTGTCCAGGTGCCAAGTGCACATATGGACACCCTTATGCTTGAACATGGTCCCCAGGAGGAGCACTCTCCAGTACCCCCTCTAAGGACTCCAAAAAGGGTGGGTAATCTGAACTGTCGTTCGGCCCGTAAGCACCCTAACCCTGGCCTTTAGAATTACACTTTATGCAAAAATCTGGGATGTTAGATTTATTTAAATGCACAGGCGTAACATATAGGTGCATTAGCCAATGTCCAGCTATCTATAGACATTGTGTGGATTTTAGTGCAGACCCTTTCCCGATCTTGCTCACTGATAGTTTGTCAGGTTTAAACACCTATTGAGACAGATTTAACAAACACAAGAAAGACAAGAGAGTTAGATTCTTTTGTACTCGCGAGGAGAACAGCCAGAGATATGTTTTCAGTCACACATCTCTTCCGTTCTGAAAACATATGTGTCCGTTCTCCCTTTTTATTGCTGTTAGGATCCCTGTTACAGAGAGTGTCTCAAAGGGGTGGGGAAAACACTTCAATCACATGATTGCAACGCAAATGCTAGTCACTAACAAAACACATGATATCTACACACTAGATTATTCTGTTCCAGACACAGGGTAAAACAGAGCAAGTTGTACGTCTTCACAGCGATGGTTTTATAGCTATCTAACAGGTAAAGGATGCAGAGGTTTCTGCTGAGCGATAACCCTGTTGAAATCAGTTGTCTCTGCTCTTCCTCAGAGAGGCCTTCTGAGAAAGGAATCAAAGTAATTCAACAACACAGAAACTTCCTTTATGCTAAGATGAAACAAATAAAGGCATTTAGGACAAGAACATTATAAAGGCGCATGAAACAACAAATATTTGATAATAATATATACAATTTACCTAACATTTCCCCCCTGTTTATCACATATTTGTTCCAATTCTCATATCCCTCCAAAACAGCCACTTCAAACGATTTCCAGCCAGGAGTTCATTTTTAGGAGCACATATATGCTTACACTCAGGGATCATACTCAGTCCAAAGGTTAGGATCTGGATACAGGTCAGGATAATCCTCATCAGAGTATTCTTTGTCAGTCTCAGGATCTTTGACTAACAAAGGATACATCTGTGCCATCCGGTCCTCCATGGGAGAGATTGCTGTGGTAATGAGACGGTTAAACAAGGAACGCAGACAAGGAATACAACAACATCCACACAAGGTTAGAATGGCAGCAAAGACTGCAATTGATACTAAGACAGAGGACACAAGGGTTCGGTACTTTCCAAAAACATCCATCCATGCATCCCACATGGAAGTATTCACTCCAGAGAGTTCTTTCATTTTGCCATTAAAGGTACGGAGCCCCGCAATGGCCTTCGTCAGGCTCCCATCAGCTGCTGTGTTGTTTGGCGGAAATGCACCTTTCTCCAAAGATGTCACACCCGCCCCCCTCCCCCCCTTTTCAGCTAGCAGCATGTCAAGAGCTATGCGGTTTTGGAAAGCCATCAGTGAGGTAGCGGCCAGCTGCTCATGAACCGCCTCGAAACCAGCCTGTGTCCAGACGCCCAGTTTTTGTACGTTGTAATGGATGTAATTAATTCTGTCTACGTTTTTGTTTACCGTACACCACCAACAAATTGTAGATTGGTCATTATTATTTTTCCATGTTAGCTCTCATTTCTGTAAACGATGCCACTGCTGTGGCAAAATGCTAGATAAAGTGTGTATTAGAGATTTTTTTTCAGACATAGGATAGACAGATTCTGGTAGCAATAAAGAAACTAATGCACAAAATCCTGTTACTTTTCGAGGTAATCTATCAAAAAGTCTATCATCACCGCACCACCACCAAACATCTGCACGAGAAACAGGGTTAAAAACATTGTTTACAGAGATAACAGTAGTACACATAGTACCTTAAAGATTTCCCAATCTTTTCCCGGTCCCAGTTATGTTAACACATGAGAAGTTCCATGGAGCTATCTTCCTAGAAAAAAAAGGTTTCTTTTCATCTGCTGCTGTAAGGGGAAATATTGAATCATAAATCACACAGGTGCTATTATGTTTAGTTTTAGTCATTACTTCTAATAGACATTGTTCTGTAATGGTTGCTGGAGTCACACGAAGTAGAGGCCTTGGTTCCATACATACTACACAATACAACAGTCGTTCCCTGATGAAAACACAAAATAAAAACAAAAACAACATATTTTCTCACCATTTCATTAAATATGCAAGCTTGTTCAGCTCCTAAAGACACTACAGGGTTGTGGACAATCTTCGCCAGTTTTGAGATGACTAAACTATTTGGTTTAGCCCCCTTTGTACGCTGGGCTTTGCCCTGTAGGTTGGTGAGTGTCCCAAGCTGTTTTTTCTACTTTTGAAATGAAATGACCTTTTTGCAGTGGGTGTAAAATGTACCCAAGTCGATATTTCTGCTTTTTTTTTTTTTACAGCAGTGGGGTGTAGTCAGCAACACCTGACTACAAAAAGTTTTGTTATTTTTTCTTTCTTAGTATAATGTTGATGTATCTGTCCTACCATCCCGCCTGTTGAGACATGCGAAACGCCGTGGCTCAATATTGCCACCCATTTATACAGATTTTTTGGTAGGATAGATTTATTTGCAGGTCATTTATAGATATCATCTTCTATTTTTGCTCCATGTTTTATCCAAAATCTTTTTTTTTGCCTGGCAGGTGATAAGAATGTCATATTTGACTGCAATAGTAGTGCTGAGACCGCATGTGGTACTTTTAATGTTGATGGATGGAACAGAACTATAGGAGTACTAATTTCTACTGCCATAGAAGCGCAATAACAGCTCTCACACAGTGGGATAAGGCGCACGCCACACTATCAAGTTTAGAAGAGAAATATGCTATCGGTCTCATTTTATCACCATGTTGTTGAACCAGTACAGAGGTCATAAAATGACCTTTACAATCCACCATATAAGAACATTATAAAGGCACATGAAACAACAAATATTTGATAATAATATATGCAATTTATCTAACATAGTTGATTCCAGTTCATAAGCTTATTACTTGAATTCTCTGTTGCATTAGAGATCAGTACATTACAAAAGTCTGAAATAATGCTTTTTCTTGACTTATTCCTAATCATTAATTTTTCAAGCAATGTAGAGGGAGGCTTGTTAAGATTACTGCAAATTGCTTTAACAAAGTTTCTTAGTTGAAGAAATTTAAAATAATGCTTTTTATCGAGCTTGAACTTGGTCTGTAACTCTAACAATCACAAAAATATATCAGAAATGAATGAGTAAAGGTCACCAATACTTTTTAAGCCTAGCAATACCTCAAAAGTTCCATCTGGCTTACACTGTTATTTTTAATTCTGTTTTTACACGTGTGACTCCACATGCTTTGATTGCCTGTCACTTTTCTGCTGTCACAATGGAATTTCCACACTGTGAGACAACAAAGGAAGTGCAGAAACAAAGCCAGAATACGGATTGAGTGAACATTTGAGAGATAAATGCACACTACACATAATTCTTTGTTCACAAAGAAATATGTGCTCAGATTAGTCTCTCTGCAATCAATGTAAACCTCTATAAATGTAACTAACTCAGACTTAAATCTAGGTTTATAGTTGGTCCATTGGACTGTGTGCAAAGGAGGCATGCACCTATCTCGCTTTTAGAGGTCTGTTTTGAATTAGTTAAGCAACAGTGAAGCTTTTATACTTGACATGTACCTTGGTTCAGTATTCTCCAAACAGAAAAAAAGACAGCCCTCATAATCACGTAAATACCAATACAGATGAACCTGTTCTGCAAGAACACCTTCCAAAAAAAACATTTTGAGTGAGAAGTGACACTGCGTCAGCACTAAAAATTAATGAGCTGGGGTGGGGACAAAGTTCAGTGTGTCAGCTATATTCCTACCATAACTAGAATTTGCTGTCACTATTGCTGGTGTATTACTGGTGTAAAAGTACCAGTAATACCAGGCCGCCAGACTTTACTTGATACTTATCTAATATCACGTTCAATGATAGATGTTTGAAGAAGACAGCTGTTTTTTCAAAAGTCTATTCTGACTTTATATTGATTTTCATTTTAATAACTGCATTTATACCTAACCTTTCCTAAATATTAAGGAATATCAAATTCCTTAATATTTAGGAATTTACCCTATTCCTAAATATTACCCATATTTTACTAACCCTAACCCTATCTAAAACATTAATTCACACCATACCTCTAAGCCTAACTGGTTGAGCTTAGTACAGTTGAAAAAAGTAAGTGTCATGATCTGTGTTTTTCCTTGTTTATTTAGAGTTTACTGTGTCGTTAAGTCTCTTCGTTGTCCTGTCCTCCCCTTGATTGTTCCCAGGTGTGTCTCGTCTCTGTGATTACCCTCCAGTGTATTTAACTCCACCTGTGTTCCTTGTTCCTCGTCGGGTCCTCGTCAATGTTAGCTTCTGTGTGGTCAGTGTTTCCATGTGCCTGCTGCTCGTTGTTTGGATTAAGTTTTCTCATTAAATCTTCATATTCATCATACCTGGGTCCGCTGCATCTGCCTCACCACCTCACACCGCACCGCTTCATGACAGTAAGGATCAGAAACATGTCCTCAGTATCCAAAAATGATCTCTCTTTGTTGGCTAAAAAATGTTCAGTTCTCAGTATCTACAAGCACACACTCAGGATTACTGGATGTATGTACAGCATCTAGCAGGAGTTACAGGCCAAGTTCAAATGGAGTCATGTCTCAGTATTACATGCAGTGTTGTTGGAGCCGTGTTGTTGCATTGTTTCTGTTGGTGAAAAGTCAGAGGATTAGTATTGGATCCTACAACCCTTCTGTTAAACCTGGAACTGTTGCTTTTTTTACAGTGTGATTCTGCTGCTTGCTCTGCATCTCTGCCTCTTCACCATGATCGGCATGCTGCTGTTTGCTAAAAATGCAGTGAGTTCATGTCTTTGTGGTCACACCTGTTTGTGTGTAATTATGTGCTATGACATTATTGACAATACTTAAACACCAGCTGTAGTCTTAAAAAGGTAAACACAATAAAATAAAATTAAAATAAATAATATAATTATTTTGCATTTCAGTTAAATCGTAATAAATAATCAGTCTAAATGTTCCTAAATCCGAACATTTTGTTTAGTAATGTATGCAGCTTTTTGCAGTATTTTGATTTGCTGGTTATGATTGGTTGTTATTTATCTAAGTGACTGCAGTAGTTACCAGGAGTACTCTGATTGGACATATCACAGAGTGAAAATACAGGGCACACTCATCAAAATTGCTTTGTAATTTAACCTGAAGTATTAAGAGATAATCAGAATGGTTTAATAGTGATGTCACAGAGCGACCTCGTATGGACAAAACCCTGAATATCAATTATACTTTAGGTAGTTTAGAAATAAACGTTTTCTTCAGTTCAGCTTAACCTTACTTGGTTTAAAAGTTTCTTATAAAAGCTAAACTGTTTTATCATCATTAACAACCAGTGGATCGAACAGTGCAGCTATTCTGTCTGTGTTACTCTGCTCCAGGATCAAAAGAAGAATGGTGAGTGGGAGTTACATTTCAAGAACCTGACCACCTCCCTAACTTCTCTGCTGGTGCTGCTCACCACAGCTAACAATCCTGATGGTACAGTGAAATCACATCCAATCACGTCTTGTAACTCTAACTGCTTTCACACGGACCAATCATGTTCTCTGTTACAGTCATGATCCCTGCCTATTCCCTCAACCGATGCTACGCCATTTTCTTTATCACCTTCAGTATCATTGGTAAGCAGTGAGGATCACTATGAACAACCAACCAGCTACAAGTAATAGTGATTGCTGAACATTATGACTGTCCCATAGTGCTGAGTTTCAGAAGGAATCTATTTTGCTTCCTGCAGGAACATATTGTCTGATGAACTTGCTGACCGCCATCATCTATAACCAGTTCAGGGGATATTTACTGGTGAGACTGTCTTGATGTATCTGTGAATCAGTAGATGTGCTTTCAGAGCCAGAAGACGCCATACTGGAATGTTTACACCTAGCGTCACGTCACGATTTCTATGCTGACATGTGTTGATGCACATGAATGCGGAACACCAGGATGGTGGGTCACATGGCTTTAGAGAGTCACAACCACAGAGATGGGTTATTTCCGCCTGTGCTAAGTTCCTGCCATTGGCTCTTAGATTAGCTTTTTACTACATAAATAGTGGCTGTTGTACCAATACTGTTCCCATAGGGGACTGAAAGTATGTCAGTGCATGTATGATGTGTTACAACAGGAAAACTAAGTGTTGTAAGTATTAAAGAGTTACTCTTCATCAGGGGTGCCCAAAGTTGGTCCTCGAGGGCCGGCATGCTGAATGTTTTAGTACTCTCCCTGGTGGTAGTAACATTTTCAGCATGTAAATGTTCTTCTTAGGCCTCTAATGAGCCATCATTGGATCCAGGTGCGTTAGGTCAGGGAAACATGCTGGTTTCCCTGAACTAAAGCCAGCATGTTTTAGTTCAGGGAGAGAACTAAAACATGCAGGATGGCGACCCTCGAGGACCGGCTTTGGGCACCACTGCTCTACATTATGTTTGATTGAAGGCTGTGTCACACATTCTAATAAAAATCTGCCTCCCAAACAAAGGAAAATATGTCTGACAGTGGAAAACAGCACAGAATAGGTTGGATCATGTGTTCTATGAAGTAGTAGAAAATACACAACCTGTTATTAAAAATACCACAATAAACCATCCGGACATCATGATAAACTGTATGGTCAGTCAGTCCTGCCATCTATTGGAAAGGAACAAGAGATGAGAGAAATGATAGAAAAACTTTCACGTAAACAGAATGTTATAATGAATGTTACATAGTTCAGTATAGGTGAAGAAAACACAAATGCTTTGGAGCCAGGCCTGGAGGTGAGCCATGTTGGAGTGTTTAGTGTTTAGTTTAGCATAAACAGGTCTGAGATGAGCTAGTCCACCCACTTATCATTAGCACTGCAAACTCAACATGCCAGCTGACTGTTCATGTTTTTGTCCAGATGTCGGTCCAGACATCCATCATTAGGAGACGGCTGGGGATCCGAGCTGCTTTCCATGTCCTTAGCTCTCACAGAGCACAGACAGAAACACAGTAAGACATACACATAATGTCTTTCTATCTTTACAGGGACCCTTGAATTGACTTCCATTCATTTTTATTGATTTCAAAGGTCTCAGCCTTACTAAACTAAACTCAATTCACACCTTACTGCTAAACCTAACCAATAATTCAAAAACGGGACTTCTTCTCATGGGGCCCAGGCTTTGGTCAGCAGATTTTGCTCACCAACATCCCTTCATGTTTCTTTGTCTCTCAGAGAACTTGTGAGAGTCGATGCTGTGCTTCAGGTGATGTCCAGAGTCAACATGAAGCACTTCTACAAATCAGCCATGACAGCGGTCAGAGCCAACTTATGTCTGTTCACCTTTATACACACACACACTGAAAACTCTCCCATACTGCCAGCAACAGAGCTTCGTTCTCGTTCAGTACAAGCAGTCATCTGCCATGACCAATTGGGGTTTTGAGAAGACAGAGCAGATACACATAAAAGAAACAGATGAACTGATGTAGGATTATTTTAGATGCTCATGAAACATCTAAAATAATATGAAATTGATGGCAGCATTATGCCAATGAATTATGCCAATTCATTGATGGCAGCATTATGCCAGCCGACGTCCTCTTCCAGGAAGAATTTGCAACCAAATGGAACGCCAGACCAGGTGTAGGAAAACATCTGAGGGAAAATTTTTTTAAAAACCACAACAAATAATGTAAATTGGGGATTTGAAGAAGATGAAAGTGAGAAAAAGTGGTCAGTCTGTCCTCCAGCAGCAAACTACAGAAATAGCTCAGGATAATCTAAGTTAGTATAACTATGTTTTATCCAAAAGGAAAGCTTTAAGCCTAGTCGTGTTCTTCCTTGTTTCTGATCTCATTCTGTAAACTTCATGCTGATCTGATTATGACAGAATGTTGGTGAGAATGTTGCTTCATGAGGTCCTCCTTCTTTTCTGTTGAATATCTTAATACTCTCATCTGCACATCCAACACGCCAGGCATCGCAGCAGTTTGCAGAACAAGGCTACATAGATCAACAGCAATTCAGGAGGATATTTGATGAACTGGATAAAGATTGTATCAAGGAGGTAGATCTAGAACTAGAGACTCATTCTAAACAGTTGTCCGACAACGATTTGTTAAGACGATTGTTTATATTTTCCACGTTTTTGCTGCAGCATCCTCCTTTACCTCAGTATACATCTGCAACGCTGCAAAAACTTCAGGTGGTCTTCAGTCACTACTACCTCACTGTCCTAGGAAACCTGGTGGCACTGGCCAATGTCTTATGCATATGTGTAAGTTCTGCACACCTTTGCACACATCAGCACATACACTACCACAGCAGGTAAATCTGTGATGCAACACTTTTGTGTTTCAGACTATCCTGGTTCTGAACTCTGAAAAGTCAACTGAAGAGAGAGACAACAATGTCTTAGAGGTGAAGATATTTAACAACTCCTTTATCACAGGATGACAGTTTTCTTAAAATTGACCATAAAACAGGGAACCATGCCGCAACAGTAGTACCCTGGAAAAAAGGAAGTCAGGAATTTAAGATAATGAAAGAAAGGGATATTGGAAGGAATGAGGGATGACTGACATGACTGCAGGAAATGCAAATCAATGCTATTTCAAATATTATCATGTTTCTCTGTATTGGTTTCAGCACTTACAATCATGTCTAACAAATTGTGACCTCTTTAATGTCAGTTTTAACGATTAGTCTTTTTTTCTCTCTAGTTAGTATAAAAGGCATGTCAATGTTTGAAGAATAATAAACAATGATAATTCACCCAAAAATACAACCTGTTCAAATGTTCTGCCATTTGCATCAACAAAAATAAAAATAAAGAATATATATGTAAAAATGTGTCCTGGTACCCTGAAGAACTAAATATCCAATCACTCCAGTGTTTTGTTCCTGCCACAACTTAGCCCAGTGCTGATGTTCAGTGAGATATGTATGGATTACATTTTTAAACTTGTATTCCCCTTAAAATTTTTAAGTGGTGGAAAACATAATTGCCACTGACTAACCATTCTCTTAACTCACTGCCAGGTTATCAACCTCTGCTTCATCCTCTTCTATCTTTCTGAAATGAGCGTCAAGATATTTGCTTTTGGATGGAGGGGATACCTATCCTACAGGAGCAACATTTTTGATGGCTTCCTCACCGTTCTGTTACTGGTGAAAACACTAGACCCATTTCTTACTGACTCCTATTCTATTTTATGCCTCTGTTAACCTCTTGTAATGGGTAACAGTACAATGCTTAGTCGGGGAGCGAGGAGGTTAGAGTAGGCCTTGGGTACAAAAATACTCCCATTAGGTTTCTGTGGAAATCTGACTGTTACCTTTTAGATTAAACCCTTACATACACTATGGGAGCATCTATGTAAGTTTGGGTTGCAAACATGCTTCTGAGTAAAACTTCAGAACCTGTGAATGATGTCATTCAGATCAAACCGATCAGCGAACTCAGAGGCCAGGAGAGTATTTCTGCTGACAGGAAAGTAAAAACTAATAAATTATGACTTGTCTGAAAGTTAGCATTGTTTCTGAAAGATAATTTACATATTACATTTTATTCTTGATGTAGGTTTCTTACTTTAAAATTCTCCACTGACCTCACATGTTTGGATTATCCCTTCCAGATCCTACAGATTGCTATATTCATCACCTACAGGCTCCCTTATTCCCAGTAGGTTGGCATGTCTGTTCTATGCATAAAATCTGGGTGTGTGTGCGTGCGTGTGTGTGTGCATCTGTTTCAACATTTATTAGAATTACACAAAGCTGCCCAACAAATGGTAAGTTATAATTCAGTACACCTGTGTGACTGTTCTAAGACCTTTCTGTCTATATCTGTACATCAGGTATTCTACACGACCTGGAAGCACTGAGATAAAATGCAGACTTACTTTTATTAATTAGTAGAAATTTCAACCACCTTTGTAATTTATATTAAATGTTGACATCTATTCCACGTTTCCTCTGGAGTGTCATTATGTTTTTATATGTGACTTAGGGAGCCTTCATCTCGTGGTGTGATGTCTTTGTGGGAGATGGTTCGCCTGGTTAACATGCTGATTGTCTTCCGGTTCCTGCGCATCATCCCAGATATCAAGGTACATACTCGCTGGCTGAATGCTAAAGGAAATGATCTAGAGTGTTTTGACAAGCATAAACTGCATATCGAAGTTTAGTCGTAGGGATTTTCATTTTAAATATTGTCAGCAGTCTGGCTGCACTAAGCTGTAACACCCAGATGTCTTTTCCCCACACAATTTGTGGAACAAGCAGCATAAAAATATGATCTGCATCAACATTTCTGGGCTTTATAGATGCACTCCAGCAGAGCCACAAAACATAACATTATCCTGGAATTATTTGGCAACCCAGCAGCTTAAAACTGACACTGCTAAAGGGTATTTTAAATCTGTATTTTGTCATTTATATTTTATATTCTTTAAATGTTCCAAATATTTCAACAGCAACGTTTTCCATCATTGTATCCATGCCTCCATCTCCCAGTAGTGACCACAGACAGCTTAGCGTGCCAGTCCATCTGCCCGCCCTGATTATCAGTGTAGGTTTTGCATATTCATAAGTTTATGAGAATAGCAGGTGCAATAGATTTTGAGTGTCTGCATAAATGACAGAACGAGAACACAGACACCTGCTATTCTCCCCATTTTGCTGACGCGACGTTGTTTGCGTGTTGTTTGTAGATTAGGTTTGTGTGCTCTATCAAGTTTGCACTTCTTTTTGCACAAATCTTTTAGAGATCAGGCCCTTAGGGGAAAATTCAATATTTTTGCAAACTACATAGGCCTAAAACTGAATGTGCTACTTTAGGCTAACTGTTGTCTCTGCGTGCGTGCGTATGTGCGTGCATGCGTGTGTGCGTAAACAGAAGTAATGGGATATCATAAAAGCCATATTAGCACTCATAAATAACGTGTAAGCCCCAAATTCATCTTCACATCTTTTCCTTTTGGTCTGCAGCTCATGGCTCTGGTTGCTAGTACTCTGCTGGATCTGGTGAAAAATCTCCGAGCATTTGCTGGGATTCTAGTGGTGAGCAGCCTTCATTCATCCACCTGAGCTTCATGGAGGGTTGTTCTATATGAGAAGCTGAATGTTTCTTTCCAGCTCATCCATAAAGTAAAATAATATTCCTGTAAATTGACCTGAACTGGAACCTGTCATCATGCAGGTAGTGTACTACGTGTTTGCTGTATTTGGGATCTGGCTGTTTGAGGGTGCCATTAAACCTCCTCCACAAATGAGGTATGAAGTCTAACGAAATAAAAACACGAATAGGAGAAATTTTAAAAATAGCTCATGAAGTGTGCTGAAACACTTTAGTGGTATGTTTGAAACAATGCGTGTAGATCCCAATTCATTCAATGACAGGTAAAACATTCCAGATTTGATGTGCAGTTTTACTGTTTGTAGATTTAGTTGTCAGAATGTTTAATAAACCAGTTGTAATAAGTGGGTGCAAGGTTTCCCCCAGTGTATTATAAGCCTGGCGGCCCGCCATGCTTTAACAGGCCAAATTTATTTTATTTCTAAAAGATAAGTTTATAGTTTATGCATTTAACGCCGGGTGACCAATCACACAGCTGGCGCCTCTGCGCGTTGGCGCCCGCGCTGCCGCTGCTTGATCTCTGAAGTTTACCTCAGTGCACATCGTTCGTGCCTCCTTTCACTAAAACTGGACACAGGCTGACCTGTATGGATATTTACATCACCCCCGCTGTTATTATTTTCCTTTGGCGAACTCCACACAGCAAGGTAAGAGTTTAAAACCCACCGCGTTAGATCTGGTTGCTCAGCTCTATGTGAACCACAAGAATAACTTGCAATTGCGCTTTCAAAGGTGCGCGTTGAGGGAGCGGTGAGAATGATTTATATTTGTGGACAAAACATTATGGGGCCTTTACATCTCAACACGCTGCCCAGTGTGTGGCTCTGTCTTCCCTGTAAAGTTTATGTACATGGTCCCAGTTGACCTGTGCGGTAGTAGTTAACGAACCAGCTCTAACCACATCATGCAAGTTCAGCCCTGTGATGAGCTTTCGCGCTCTTCTCGTAGTCACGCAAAAAAAAAAATGCAAATTTTTTAAAATTTATTTTAGCATTATTTTTCTGGTTACACGATGCACCGAACCATATCAAATGCTAGTGATGGGTCCGGCAACACCGATGCGTCGGCGCATGAATCAACCCGTGTCGGTGCGCGCATTGCTTTCAGCAAGTCCCGTGGACCGATACAGGAACTGTTTTGAAATGACACTGGCGTGCCAAACTGTGTTTATAAGGAAACGAATCTGTCAACGGGATGCATTTGCCAAAATAATTCTTGATCTTTTACGGTACAGCGTCAACTATGGAGCAGGCTCAAGGCAAACCAAAGGTTTCGTAGTTTGGGACCATTTTGATCTTACATCAGAAAATAAGGTATTGGTTATCACTTCGTTGTTGTTTCATCCGGTTCTTTTCAGTTTCTACTTGATCTATCTGAATCCAAATTTAGCTGAAATTGACTCTTAGTTTACTTTCATATTATGTTCTGCAGGTTAAGTGTTGCATATGTTTGACAGGACTGTCTTATTTAAATAAATCCACCTCCTCAATGCTGAGGCATTATAGGCATAATTATAGGCATTATACAATAAAATACAATGACTTAAATCCTATTGTATAGTCTAGTATATCAAATCAGTCTGTCAGCTATGTTGCCTGTAGGGATTTTTAATGTCCAGCAGGTGTCAGTATTCAGTGACACAGTGTCGACACAGTATCGATACAGTTTTGCTATGGGTCGAAACACTTAATGACGCATCATTTACCCCATCACCGTCAAATGCTTTGTCCATTTAGTCAGCCAGAGTTAGTGCGCACAGCCACGCGGAGATCAGAAAAACTCGTCCCATAAACTTGGACAACCAAAACAGTTTCTGTGGCCCTTATTAAAACCTCAACAGACACGAAATGGAAGAGCTATTAAAACCACATTAGCAGCATTGAATTAAATCTCCCATTTGTTGCACTTCTCTGCATGCAGTGCTGCGGATTTAACTCATTATGCAGAGCCGGTCCAAAGCTGTAAGAGGCCTTGAGCAAAATTTGACTGAGGGACCCCTTTTGTTGCTAAAAACATCAACACCTCTAACAGCTTCTGTGTTAAGATTTAGTTAAATCTGGGAGAGGGGGAGTAGTTTAATTGGCCAACCTAAAAAGTAATAAGATATAATTGCAGTTTAC
Source organism: Xiphophorus couchianus (assembly GCF_001444195.1). Classification (NCBI taxonomy): domain Eukaryota; kingdom Metazoa; phylum Chordata; class Actinopteri; order Cyprinodontiformes; family Poeciliidae; genus Xiphophorus; species Xiphophorus couchianus. The sequence goes on from NC_040231.1 coordinate 34,013,939, forward strand.
TAATTTGTATTTGTGAACAAACAGAGCTCAAACTCAAAGATTAAACTCATAGCATCAGATTGTTGCTGTAACAAAATAGTCTAACTATGAAGATTGTTCTTTGAGCTTTTACAAAGTAAGCTCAAAGCTTACTTTGAGCTTACTTAAAATCTTACATTTAAATGTTAAACAATTTAAAATATTTAAATTTATGTGTGCTGAAGCCATTAAATCAAATTTAGTAGTATTGATAATCTCAATAAACAAATGTTACATTTATATATCTGTGGTCTGTGTTCAAAATACCAAACTTATGAAACCTATTTTAACTCTCTCTGGAAGTAAATTTTCTTAATTCTATCATTATATATGTACTTTCAACTCTTTCACCAACTATTGTTTTCAACGATCGTTTTATCTGAGTCACCTTCACACCCTTATACTCTTTTTAAGCTTTTCTAGGTCTTCATTAAGTATTCTTGATATCATTCCTCTTGTTACTTTCTTCTTTCCTTAAATCATTTTCTCTCACACAGTTTTTATACAGATACTTTCCATATTCAAAGCTTTGTCTTTCTGTTCTTCTGTTTTACCAATGATCATTACATTCCCAACTTTAAAACAGGCCTACAAGCGGGTATTAGAGGGCATTGCCCGCCCACGGGGTCTGTCTTCCTGTCCACCTTCCTGGACTGGACGCTGTTGTTGTTTTTTTTGTTTGTTTGTTTGTTTTTTAAAATTATTTTTACCTCAGAGTGGCCAACTTTTTACCTTTCCCATTTCGATTTGATGCAGTAGGAACTCCCGTACTTCCCGTATCCGACTGTGCCCTCTGTCTCTGGCACTTTTTTCAGTCGGTACAACAGTTTAATCCATTATTAACATGCCATAACATGTTTTTCCGAGTCACCTTTAAACGAAACAAAACCCTAAGACACTTGCGCCGGTTTTAACAGGTGCGTGACAGAGACAGGGAGATGCTGCTACTGTGCAGTGGCCTCATGCATAAAAGAGTGCGCAGTTTTCACACTAAAACCTGGCTTACGGAAAAATTTAGAAAATGCGGCGCACAAAAAAAATCGGATGTATAAAGCCGTGTGCAAGTGGCTGCAGCGCACCTTTCGGGAAATTGAGCGCAGCTGCGTCTGCCCTGTCGCCACCCATAAATACATATGTAAATTAGTATAAATACCCGAAACTCTGCCATCACGTGGAGCAATAACCATGGCAACGTCCTTGTTTATAGAAGTGTAAATATTTATAAAAATAATGATAACTGCATATTTTATTTAAAAGGTGCGTTCAGGACACATAATGTCACCTCACAAAAATGAAAATAATACATTTTAAAGAAAAAAAATAAATAAAGAGATTGTGCAAATGCCTGTTTGAACAGTAGCTCCTTCAGCCGGGCAGACAGCGTGTCACAGAGTCATTTGAGTGGGGAATGTGGACGTTTAATCTAAACAGAGAAATCATGTACATAAGTTGTACATTTACAGAATAGAGATGCTTTCTGTCCATAAAGGTGCATTCACAAAGCAGGCGGCTCGACTGAACGATGAGCGCAGCTGTACCGGTACTGCACAGTTCTTTAAGTTTTGCTCAGAGATCCAGGATGGTGATCAGTGTATTTAGGTGAGTTTTGAATCTTTGTAGCTTGATATTGTTCACAGAAAAAGTTTGAGTGACTGCCTCACATTTTCGCGACAGGGAAAAGTGTGTGCAAACTTTGACGCAAAGTTCATTTTTATACATGCCGACTTGTGTGTGTAAAATATGGCACTGCACATTTTTTTGTGCATACGCACGCTTTATACAAGAGGCCCTAAGTCAAACAACAGTTTGACTGAACTGTCAGGTGAACTGGAAGTCTGATAATTACCAATGCTGCCCTACTTTTAAGCTATCAGTGAAATCTATATCATCACGTCATCCTCTCTACCTGAGCTGTCACTCCAGTCCAGTCACAAACCAGTTTATGCCAAACCACCTGTTCCTTTTCGTCCAATTTTCTTCTGTAATGAAAATCCTTCTTTTGATAATTTTGCTCCTGGAGATAGCGTTTCACCTGTCGATCACCACCGAGGAGTCTCACCTCAGACACAATGGAGCAGCATTACTGATTCATTTAACTTTTGACTGACAGATGACAAGTACAGTAGGCAGAAATGTGCCATCCACATTTTGAATGTCTGACAGACCACCCATTACTGGTGGTAATGCTACTAAACGTTTTTTGCCGACCGCCAATAAAAATCAGCAAGAAGGGGGCGTGCCGTGGTGGCGTAGGGGTTAGCACGACCCACATTTGGAGGCCTTCAGTCCTCGACGCGGCCGTCGCGGGTTCGACTCCCGGACCCGGCGACATTTGCCGCATGTCTTCCCTCCTCTCCTTCCCCATTCCTGTCAGCCTACTTTCGTAAAAGGGACACTAGAGCCCACAAAAAGACCCCCTGGAGGGGTTTAAAAAAATTTTTTTAAAAATCAGCAAGAAGAATAAAACCACCCACTGACATTTTCGTCTAGTTTTCATCTCGTCAACAAAAACTTACAAATAAATTGTCATGTCTTAGTCATCAGAGAGCAATGTAATATTTGTCATCGTCATGACAAACAGGTCGTCAACAAAATCATTTAGTTATCGTCATTGTTAACTAAATTAACATTAGTTCACTGGCACATTTCTGATACTGTGTGTGCGTTCCAGTGTGTTCTCCATGGACAACACCACATCTAACTTCAGCACGGCGTGTGGCACTTACGAACAGCTGGGATACTGGCCCAACAACTTTGACGATTTCGCTGTGAGTAACAAAACACCCAGATGTCAGTCATTGGGATTCATCCCCTGTATTATTTACTTGTTCTAAGCCATCATGTAGTATAGTTGTATTCACTAAGACGGATAGATTTTACTGTTATTGTTTTATGTTTTTTGAGGGTTTAAAGTCTCAGCAACATTAGCTTTAAATGTGTTTCTGTACTGAAGCTAACTGAATGATGGCATGCTGTGCGTCTGCTCAGGCAGCCATTATTCTGCTCTATGATGTCATGATCGTCAACAACTGGCAGGCCTTCATGGAAGCATACAGCAGATACACATCAGAGTAAGGAAGCTTTCTACACATACCACGGTTCTTACTTTTCAGAAGGGCTCTGTGGTGATGATGATGATGATGATGATGGTTTCTTTCCCCTCCAGGTGGTCCAAGGTGTACTTTGTGTGCTGGTGGCTCACCTCCTCTGTGATGTGGGTCAACCTGTTTGTGGCTCTCATTCTGGAGGTCAGTTTGCTGATGGAACACTGATACACAGAGTATATGCAGAAAACACCACATGAGCCCAAAGTTTGAAAGTAGGGCTGAACAGATTACAATTTTCTGGACAATCGCCGATTACCGATCTTTAAAAAGCCGATTTTGGCCAATACTGAAATTTAGCTAAATATAGCAAGAAAATCACTGAGTTGGCAACATGATCAGTTGTTGATCGTCAACAACTGGGATGGCTTTTGTTAACTGCACACATGTTGACATGACCTGGTGAGCTGGTCTGTCAGTCAAACACCTCTCACAGCAGACCAAAAGAGGACAGTGGCTGATTTTTAGCCTTTGCCGAGGTAAATAAGATCAGTGGATTTGATTGGCTGACACTTACATGTGAAGCCAATCACTAAATCACTCCCAAAATTAAGAAAATCGGGGCAGATTTATTAGTGCGCCCCTAATCTGAAGGCTTTCCACCATCTGAATAAATAATGCTGAGGATGCTGGAAATAATTTCCATATCAGCATTCATGTGCTGATATGCTTTGCTTGGTTTATGTTGAACATGCCGTGGTATATTATGGCCAGACCTCTGCTATGAGGTCTAATGTGTCCAACAGACATTGTTCCATTGTTTCATTGTGATGCAACTTTACAACTGTTGCCATGTGTCTGGGTTCTCTTTAGCAAGAGGATGCTTTTTCCTTCAGCCCCTCTAAATCAATTTATGAAGTCTGAGATGCAGTATATCTTTTTGTTCTGATGTATTTATTTTATTTCTTGCAGACTTCAATCCTGCATTGACTTTACTTGAACGTTTACACTCTGGAATACTGTCAATCTGTTGTCTGTCTTAAAGGTTTTCCATCTTTGTCCATTTTGAGTTTTTTGATAAAAAGTTTTTGTGCTGGAATGAAGTATCAGCCGTTTCGAAGTAGATGCATTTTGCAGAACTGTTTTGCATCACACGAATCATGTGATCAATAAAAAGTGGTGTCATTCCAACGTGTTGAATTCATAGCTTTCCTGTAGAATCACTGACTACAATTTTCCCACAACACCGCATATGTAGCTGCTCCCAAGAAAGGGGCTTGTTGCTACAATTAAGAAGCCAATGGATATGAACATATCTTTAACAGGAAGACACCTCCAGCCGAACCAGAACCTGACCCACTCTGAGTGTCCATCTGCCATGACCAACTGGGGTTTTGAGAAGACAAAGCATGCACACAAAGAAGAGACAGAAGAACTGATATAGAAGTACTTAGAAGATTTGGTTAATGAAATTAAAACTATTGTAGAGAGTCATGTAAGGAGAATCAGCTTTTAGCATATAAATGGCTTCTCAGCCAGGTTTAGTGTTATCAACATTCCAATAACTGCAGATAATGATGAATCTATAGGACCAAATCTACATTTTCATAAATAAATTACTCTAAAAGGGGAAAAGAAAATTGAGATTGGTTTTTGCAGCAGATTTGATCTTAAATCTGATGTGTGAGAATATACATTTAATGGTTCTATTTTGTCTGACAGAACTTCATCTATAAGTGGGACCGTAGTCACAGCTGCTCTGTTACAGATGTGGAGAAAATCCGATATGAAACTTCAGTCCAGTTCATGTTCAAGTACGTCACCTTCCTGTTCCTGACGGTTCCAGGTATATCTGTCAGATCATCACTCATCCCTCTTGCTTGTTTTCTCAGAGAACAGATCCAAGAACCAACTGAAGAGGAATTAGCTTGCCAGTTACACCAGCACCCTCACCTCCACCTGGAATGGAGACATGAACATCAGAACATTAGGCCCTCTCTGCCTTCTCTGAGGCCCTGAAGCTGCTGGTGGAGTAGGAAGGTGTTCAAGTAAATCAAAAGTAGACTTTCCCTTCAGAAGAACTAAGCACAAGGATTCAACTGGAGGTTTACTTTGAAACTCAAACCATTAATTGGGTTAATTCAAGAGTTTTGAATGTGTAGGTTTTTTGTTTTTTTCTCTCTGCAAAGAGTTGCTGTACCAAATCTGTCATTTACAGAAAAGTAAGCCATATTTTCTCTTTTTTTATTAAACTGGAGTCGTTTGAACAATACTGAACCAGGAGAGAGAGTAGAGGAGGATATGGGGATGTGGTGGAGGTTCAGAGCTGCCATGGCCTCTTGGACCAGTAAGACTGAGAAGCAGCAGTAATTCCTCTGCCAGGCGAGAAAACGGGAAGGCCTATTTCCTTAGAGCTCTGACTATATCCAAACAGCACTAAATACAAAATCAGTTCTCTGATTTATAGTTCGTTCACCAACATTCTTGGAGCTGATTGAACCCACTGTGGTCACCATGACATAAATTACTCTGCAAAGTGCAAAATATTTGACTTCTGCACAGCACAACATGCCTGAATTGAAGTAGCTGCGCAAACCGTTTTTAACTCGACTTATGACCTTTCTGTCGGGTCAGATTCTAATACAATTGTCAGTGTTCGGGCCGTCTACTATCAGATAAGCCCAACTCAGTCAGATACACCCTGCAGGGTCACGGCTTGGCTAAATCAAGCGCTCCCTCTAATGTGTTGCAGACACAAACATGTTAGAATTGATCCAACATTTACAAAAACATGTCATCCAAATTTTGTTTTCTGGGCATAGAAGCCACTGTGGCGTCAGTACTAAAACAAATACTTAAACAAATCTGATCAGAGATTCTTTTTAGCGACAGTTGTGTCTTTAGGTTAGACTACAGTCCCAGATTTCATAGTTCTGCATTTAGGAAAAAAAGTACCCTGAGTCCTAAAATGGTTTTATTTTACCTTGGATGTATTTTAGGTATCGCTGTAAATATATGAAAAGGAATTAAATCAGATTGTTTAGTTTAGTTTAGTTTGTAAGTACTGCTAAAAACTTAGTCTGATGTATCGACGTTTTTCTATTTATTAAAATAATGAGAACATTAGCCCTCTTGTGTAAGAAGCTGCTGGATTGTTGATGTGATTGGTCTGATTGCTCGTTCTAGGAGGTTGGCTGCAGTCAGCATGCTCTACATGTGGAATGAAGGGAGTTTCCAGGATTTTGTGAATTATATCAACAGGATGAGAAAAACAATCCAGGAAACACCTTGATTTGCAGAATAAATATCTTGGCTTGTGGCTGGACAATAAGCTGGACTTTACAAGCAACACAAAGCAGCTCGCCCAGACCAGGATGTACTACTGAGATCCTTTAACATCTATGAAAAGCTGCTGGGGTTGTTTGACCAGTTTGCTGTTGCCAGCATTTAGTGATGCGCTGTGGTATGCTGGGGTAGAAGCATCTCAAAGGCTGACCTTTCCAGGCTGGAGAAACAAATCCAGTAGGCTGGCTCAGTGGTCGGTATGAGGCTGGACTCTGGCAACAGTAGCAGAGAGGAGAACGTTGCAGAAACTCCAGGCTATTATGGACAATGCCAGCCACCCTCTTCATTCTGTCATCAGCAGCCAGGAAAGCAGGTTCAGTAGGAGACTGCTTCTTCTAAAGTGCAGGACCAACAGACTGAGGAAGTCCTTTGTCTCTTGTGCAATGAAATTGTTCAACTCTTCACTGGAGGTTAGAAGGAAGGCTAACAGGAGTACAACAAAAACAGTGGGACTATAGGGTAGGGATGTTTATGTATTTTTTAAAAAACAACATTAATTTAAGTATTTGATGTATGGGTGCTCTGCGAGAGATGGGAATTACAATTTCCCTAAGGGAAAATCCTAAAGGGATTAATAAAGTTTCTATCCATCTGTCTGTCTGACTGTCTGCCCGTCCATCAGGTCATCCGTCAGTCTGTCTATTGTTATCTAATCTCATCTATCCAAAGCAGGTTGATTTGTCAGACATTGCTTTCCCAAGTACAAATGTTTCCTTTTGGAACACGGCTTAACACTGCGAATTGTCAAACACAGATCTAACTTTCCTAAAACACATTTAATCAGGGCTAAAATGGAAATCCCATATTCTCAATCTGTGTGTGACAATGTTTAATGTATGCGTGTTTGTGTTAGTGTTATTATTTCTGGAGAAACTATATGTTTTCCCATTTTGGGCATTCAGGGAGGGAATTTGTTTGAAGCAGGGTTCATTGGTCCTGCTGAGGTCTGGGCCCTGCCCTTTCAAATCACGGATAAACTTTATCTGAAAATCTGATATCTGCAAGAACCATTTTACTCAACTTGTATATAAAAAAACAGAGTTCATTCCTTGTGGAATTCTTTTGGTATTTATGAAACAAATTTTTTTATTGGAAAGATGAGAATATTTTATGTTAAGTCTGACTAAAGCAAAAAAAAACAAAAAACATGTTTAATAAAACTTTATCTTTTTTGTGTTGTCTTAATTATTTTTCCTAAAGGGCTTAAAATTGCCATTATTTCTAGTAGTTATATTCATATTAGACCATAAATTGCTAACTGGCAACAGTTATTTTAATTTAATTGAGGGGAACATCAACAGCAGCAATAGAAATAGTAATGGGAGAAATGCTATTAGATTTAAGAAGAACAAAACTAGAAATAAATTATTGGTTAAATTTACAAGGCAATAACTTTAATCATACAACTTGGGAAATTTTAAATCCATGTTGGGAAAAGAAAGAAATGAGGAGTTTTGGATGGAAAATTGAAAAGAAAATAAAAGAATTTAAAATTAATAGTTTAGAAATTAGTCAAACAACATCCATATCAATTATACCACCTTGGATTCTACCAGAAGCAATAGTAGATATGTAAATAATGGAAAAGAAACAAGATAAATCTTACATCATAGTTATTCAGTACAATTATATTTAAACAATTATTATCAATATATTCAAATCTATACAGATGCATCAAAAATAACTGGAAAAATAGGAATAGCTTTTGTAGCACCAGAATTCAATATAAACATAGGAAAACGAATTACAGATGCATTATAAGTATAGACAGGAGAAATGTTATTAGCTTTACAATGGGTAGAAGACAAAACCATTAAAAACAATATGTTCAGATTCAAGGTCTGCATTATTAAGTTTAAAATAATAATTCAGATAGCAGGATGGACATTTTATTAGAAATATTTAATACATTATTCAGAATAGAAAATATGAGTTTCATAGTTATATTTGTGTGGGTTCCAACTTCCAGCACATATTGGAATAGAAGGAAATGAGAGGACTGATAAAATGGCAAAGGCAATTCAAAATCCTATTAGTTTTACAGTTAAAACAAGTAAATCTGAGGGAAAGAGTATTGTTAAACAAATACTGATGAAAGTACGGCAAAAAAATGTGGGATGAAGAAAAAACAAGAAGAGGGTTTTATAAAATTCAGAAGACTGTAGGAGAAGAAGAAATAGAAAGGAGGAAAGAATGATAGCAAGGTTGAGATTTGAACATACAGGACTTAACTATGCACTCTTTAAGATTCATAAGTACAATACTGGTAAATGTGATCACTGGAAAATATGAAGCAATGGAGCATGTTATTTTAGCATGATATATGAGGAGAGAGTTTGAAAGTATTAAGGAAAAGGTTAATTTATTAGTTATTTTGAGGAAGAATTTGGGGAGTAAACATGTACAAATAGTTATTCGGTTTTTATAGAAAACTAAATTATTTCATGGATGGATGGATGGATGGATGGATGGATGGATGGATAGATAGATAGATAGATAGATAGATAGATAGATAGATAGATAGATAGATAGATAGATAGATAGATAGATAGATAGATAGATAGATCATCACGAACCACACTCCATACCAGTAAGTGGCGGTAACGTCACTAACAGTTTGTGGCCAACCGCCAGTAAAACCAAGAAGAAGAAGAAAAAGAAGAAGACGCAAAACAGTGACTTCTTACACTAAGCTAACGGAGTCGATGGTAGCTCTTGCGTAGAATCTAGTCTGCAGTCAACCTTAGAAAGCTGCGATGGAAGGTGAGTTGAAGTCCGAGGGAGCTAAATGTTGCTCAGCGGACCGAAAGATTGACTCCTTTCGAGTCTAGGACACACACTCACACATGTTTGCGTGGCTACCTTTCTGGGGACTTTCCATTGACTTCCATTCATTTTTACAGCCAAAATCTTACCCTTATCCTAACCCTAACCAAAACTCAATTCACACCTTAGTCCTAAATGTAACCCCTGACCCAAAAACAGCGTTTCTCCTTGTGGGACCAGGCAATGGGTCCCCACAACCTAGTATGTGTCAGGAAAATGGTATCCACTTCCATTATGTGTGGAAGTGGAGGGAGTGAGAAAGAACACATTTCTTGAAACTAGTTAGCTAACCAAGCTAGCCAACATTACTGTCTGTGTCCTGTTGTGCTATGTGTATCACGCATGTGTGTGCAGTTATTTATCCATCCATCCATCTTCTTCCGCTTATCTGGAGTCGGGTCGAGGGCCAGATTTTTTACTTTATTTTTTGAGATGATAAAAGAAAGAACCTTGAACACATTGATCAACAGGTTATGCATATCATTCAACACATTCTCTCTTTTGGTTTTCTCATCCAGGGTGTCAGAGGCACACACAAATAATACACATGCACAATAATTTTATTAAGCTAGTTAACATTATCGCCTATATTTATAGGCGATAATGTTAACTAGCTTAGTTAGATAACTGGTGTTAGCTAACTTCGAAGAAGGCTAATATGTTGATTCGTGACAATAACACTTTCGCAGTACTTATAATTGATACACACATACACATTTATGAGGTAAAAAATAAAGATAATACTTGTATGTAAGAGTTCTTGCTGTGGAAAATATTGTTAAACTAAAAATTTTAATTGCATGATACAAGTAGCATGTTTTTTGCGGAATACCTAGAATATGAAGTGATGAAAACCTTTCATTGCAAATAGTGAAAAAAGATGACCTCACTGGGTCAAAAAAGACCCACTTACGCATCAGAGGGTTAAGACTGCTTTCTGAAATAATGAGATATTGCAATGGTGCGGGTCAGAGCAAGGTTAGAGGAGAGAGGGTTAGTAACAGGTGTTAGCCTTTTTGACTTGAAGTACCCTCATCTGTCTTAGACCTTAGCAGAACACGTGGGTAAGTGATTCTACACTATCACTTTATTTTGCATACACACATGACTATACAAAGCCAGGCCTCCACAGCACGTATAATGTGCTTTCATACCTGAAAAGTAACATATGGTACAGCTGCCTCACAAAAATCTGTCTCTAAAAGCAATGTGACCTGAATTCACTCACTCAAAACGGAATGTGTGGTGCAACCAAATCGTTTTTAAGAACCAAGCAGTTCAATAACTGTCAAAATAATCTACCATATTTTTCACAACCAAAAAAGGTTCTTTGGCTGTCTTTTTGATATTACTGGATTCTTCCAAAACAAGATTACACAAACTGTAAAACTACTTCTGAGGTATTGCTTAATGATGTTAGCAACAGAATTGTTTACTGTATTCTGTAAAAATTAAGACATTAAAAAACACTTTATCGATTAATAATTTGGTGATGACTAATTAGAACACCAAGGAGCCGACTCAATGACTGCAGATGGATATGTTGTACAGCTCTGTTGCCAATTAGTCTAATGCTCAGAAACATCCTTTATGTGGTTTCCATCATACTTTGAAATACTTCCAGTAAAAGCAATAGTTCTAGAGGCAGAGTCCTAACACTCAGGCAATCAAAGCCTGATTTGATTGCACCACATACCGACTTCTTTGAAGTTTTATTTTAGAAAAGCCAAATTCAGGAATGTGTTAAACGATGACTATTCTCATGTCCAGCTCATTGAAGTCAGTCAGTTTAGCAGCTCAGGGTTTGATCATGTTGGGTCTTTTTCTGATGTTCAATTTTCCAATAATTGTGGTATTTTTCATGCAGTACCATGTTGAACCCTACAGATGACCTCTGTTTCTGTCCAATGGGACATTTGTTTGTGTCTTTCAACAGAAGCACAAATTTACAGCAAAATTCCTCGAGATCTAGTGAATCGTCTTGGTGTTGAGGTGAGCGGACTTTCTCTGATTGGAAGTTGCACATAATTTTGTTGAAAATCAATGAGGTACGCAATAATCATCTGGGTTTCTTTTTGGGCAACAAACTCTTTTTTTTTTTTTTTTTTACATTTGTCTGTCTCGTAGCCTCACAACAGCTCTAAAGCTGCAAAGTTTACTGAAGCCCATCTGAAGCAGTGCACTCAGCAGCCGAGCCGACTGGATGTGAAGAGCATGCTGACTCATAAGGCTGTGCTGCTGGGCTACAGTCGGCCCAAAAGAGACACAGCCAAAACCAGAAACAGGAAGAAAGCCAAAGGACTCAATGCGCGACAGAAGAGAATGATGAAGGTTTTCCACATCAAGCCTCAACACCAGAGGTTAGTTGGGGTGATGTGATATGTGTGTGTGTGTTGGGGAAAGGGAGGTACTTTTTTTCCTAAATTCCCCCTGTCATGGATTTCCAGGTATGAGCTTTTCTTGCCGCTACACCAGCTATGGAGACAATATGTTGTGGACCTGTGTGGTGGACTCAAACCGACGGTGTAAGTCAGTCCACCAGGAGGCGGAGCTCCCAGATGTCCAACTTCCTGCTGCTCCTGATGATTGTCTCCATGTTTTCTTCCAGGAATCCACAGATTGTGCAGCAAAAGCTTCTGAAGGCAGACTTGCACGGAGCCATCATCACAGGTAGATTTCCCATTAAAGAGCCTGACCCTCAGTCACCGTTGACCCATTCAGGCTGCATTGTTGGTGGGAAAAAGAAACATTTTCCCCTGAGAATTTTCCTGAGTTATAAAATCTGTCTGCAGGAATCAGAACACTTTCCTCTAAACTTGTGAATTTCCTGTTTTTATTTCTTCTGACTTTAGTTGCCACCTTTTTTGATTCATTAGCAGGAAAATGTGTGTCACAATTTTAGAAATCTTACCTGAATGCAGCTGCAGTGATCCAACAGAACACTAGTGTCAGCTTGTGACACCAGACTGTAACATGCTTCTTTCTGTCACAGTGGTGCGTTCTAAATGTCCGTCCTATGTGGGAACTACAGGGATTCTCATGCAAGAATTCAAACATGTGTTCAAAATCATCACCAAAGAAGACCAGGTCAAAGGTCAGTGAAACTGTCCTGGGTTCGTTTGTATCTGATTGCTGGGCTTAGTTGCTTCGCACCATCAACTGGCAAAACTTAGTCTAGGGCTCATACTGCAGCCTGAAGTGACTCGAATGCGATTTTTTTGTTTGTTTGCTTTTTTTGTACTTATGCAAAATGTATCTGATCTCTTCATAATAATTTGAACATCTCAGATCTACAGTGTATCACAAAAGTGAGTACAACCCTCACCTTTCTGAAGATATTTAAGTATATCTTTTCATGGGACAACACTGACAGAATGACACTTTTACACAATGAAAAGTAGTCTGTGCAGCTTAAATAAAGTGTAACTTTATTCTTCCCTCAAAATAACTCTATATACAGCCATTAATGTCTAAACCATCTGCAACAAAAGTGAGTACACCCCTAAGAGACCGAAAGGTCCAAATTGAGGACTTCTTGTCATTTCTTTCCAAAATGTCATGTGACTAGTTAGTGTTACTAGGTCTTAGGTGTGCATAAGAAGGAGGTATTTTCAATTCTTAGTACAGCTCTCACAATATTTCATACTGGTCACTGAAAGTTCCAACATGGCACCTCATGGCAAATAACTCTCTGACCCCAAATAGATGTGTTCATAATTTGTTGTGGCCAGTCACATTTAGAAAATAGCACCAAAGATGACAATATGTGACTTAACAGACTAATATTTTCATTTCAAGTTGTATTATATTAATTAATTATATTAATTATGCATGGCAATTTCAAGTTAGGTCAGTGAGTGTTTGTTAAAGTGGTCTACAGACTGAAAAGGTTTTAGAAACTCTGACATAGAATCATTAAAACTCCATCTGAAAATGTTGAAGATGACAAACTTTTCAGCCACTGCCTGAACTTTTGCGATAGCTGTAGAATATATCACGTATTCACCCAGATACAATTGCTGTCAACTGTCCCATCAGTCTGTATGGGAGACAGGTCTCTAAACATCTGCTTGTTTTCTTGTCTCCTGTGTCCAGTGATCCCAAAGAGGAACAGTGTGTTTTCTGTAGAGTTGGACAGCTTTGTCTCACACATTTATGGAAGCAAAATGGAGTTCCGAGCCAGCGAACGTTCTGCCAAGAAGTTGAAAGTGAAAGGAACTATAGACCTCTAAAGGCACCCAGCGATGTCATCTCTCCTTGCCCCTACTGGATGATAAAGGAACTGCACACATGCCAAGCATGCAACAGGGCATGTACTCTACACAAACAGCTTGTGCAGAACTCAGACTGTTCAATCAAATCTCCTGGCAGTGAAGAGTGTAGACGGTCATCTGAATGGTGGGCGGAGCTTCTTCAAAGCAGAGTCACTCAGGATCCTGGAAGTCAGCTAGCAGGATCTCATTCGGGCTGTTACTTGGAGCGCTAATGGTTCGTTTTTGACAGTCGGGAGTGAGTCTTGAGTGAGAAACAAAGTGGATCGCTGTCTGAACTCTGGGCCATTTTCACCCGAAGAGCTCCTACAGTCTTGAATCGTCCAGAATTTGATCCTTTTTATTTTTAGATGCATTTGGAAAAATAAAAAGCAAGATTCTAAAAATGTAAGCTTTTCTAAAGGATAATAATCTGAATTTCTGATAAATGAATGTGCAACAGTGCAACTAATTTTTTTGTTGTTTTTTAAATCAGTAATATATAACCCAAATATATGGAAAATAAAAAAGCTCAATTTCGCAACATTTTGGGCCCTCAGACCCTTTTAGGTTTTGAAACTAATCCAGTCCTAATGTAGCTAATTAGACTTAAGTGTTCAGCATGGAGTTCTTTCTGGGTCATACAGATAATAATAGTAATGCGGAGATGGTTTCTAGTTGGGTATCTAGAATGTGATGAAAACTACCTGAGAAATCTGGAAATGAAAGTTTGGTTAAGTACAGAATTTTCAAACTGAGCACAAGCTTCCATACTGTAGCATTCTACCTCAAATATAAAAATTCATACTATTATGAAATGTAAGTTAAACTAAATGTGTTTTTTTTTCTTCAGAAATAAATGACTCACTTCACTGTTTGATGAAACAGTCATTTTTTAGTTAACCCTTAGCTAAACCCTTATCTAATTCAACTCAAATCATCAAACAGCCAAGGTGGGGTATGAATACCACTTGATGATGCGCACTGTGCTCATAGCAAAGATGATATTTGGAGAACATTGACATCTAGCTGTCAACTACAAAAATTAAAATTTTCTGCGTAAATACAGTGCTGAATGTTTTTTGTTGAAAATTGCAAAAGCGTTTGAAGTCAACTGCAGAAATGTAAGAAATAGGCAGAAGCAGCAGAACAAAGCAAAAAACTGCAAAGTACCTAAACAGGATAATTACCACAGAAAAACTGTTGAAGAGGAGCAAGAACTTGTGAACAACACAAAAATCCCACCCATTGAGTATTATTAGTATTAGAAATACCAGGTATTTCTAATACTAAAACGGTGCATAGAAAGCTAAACTGTTGGGTCACAACAGTTTATGAGTTAAAATTAGACAAATGGTAAAACTAGCTAAAATAGTAATGATAGCATCTAGGCTAGCACTAGCATTTTGACTTGCGGTAATATATTTCATGCAATGTGAAAAAAGTGGAAAAGGTAAAATGAGCTAAATAAGCTAAAACTAGCTTTAAAAACTGATAGCACATAGCATGTTTGTTGTTTTTTAACTTTCAAACAAATAACATGAACATACAGTACATAGAGGATCTTTAACACAATGACAAATGCCACATAAAAAACAAACAAAAAAAAAAGAATAACCACAGACATTGACAGGCTGCACAGTGGCGCAGTTGATAGCACTGTTGCCTTGCAGCAAGAAGGTCCTGGGTTCGATTCCCGGCCGGGGTCTTTCTGCATGGAGTTGCAGTGCAACCCTGTGCATGCGTGGGTTCTCTCCGGGTACTCCGGCTTCCTCCCACAGTCCAAAAACATGACTGTTAGGTTAATTGGTCTATCTAAATTCTCCCTAGGGGTGTGTGTGTGTGAATGGTTGTTTGTCCTGTATGTCTTTGTGTTGCCCTGCGACAGACTGGCGACCTGTCCAGGGTGTATCCCGCCTGGAACGTAGCTGGAGATGGGCACCAGCAACCCTCCCGACGCCATTAGGGACAAAGGGTGAACAGAAAATGGATGGATGGATGGATGGGACAGACATTGACAAGTTTGATGTTGATGCCTTGCAATCTTCAAAGTAGAACAAAGTAAAAAAACAAGTTAAACATGCACATAAATTGGTAACATAAAACAATGTGCATCTTTCCGTCTATATTATTTTCTTAAAAAGTGTCAAATACATTCAAATACATATAACAAAGGGTTTGTTACAGCAAAAGAAGCAAATATAAATATAACAGATAAAGTTAAATTTCTCTCCTCCATGGGCTGCCACCTTATCGTGGTGGAGGGGTTTGAGTGCCCCAATGATCCTAGGAGCTATGCTGTCTGGGGCTTCATGCCCCTGGTAGGGTCACCCAAGGCAGACAGGTCCTAGGTGAGGGACCAGACAAAGTGCAGCCCGAAGACCCCAATGATGAAGGAAAACCTTGGACTTGGTGTTCCCTCGCCCGGACGCGGGTCACCGGGGCCCCACTCTGGAGCCAGGCCTGGAGGGGGGGCACGATGGCGAGCGTCTGGTGGCCGGGCTTTTACCCATGGAGCCCGGCCGGGCTCAGCCCGAAGAGGAAACATGGGCCCCCCCTCCCATGGGCCCACCACCCGTGGGAGGGGCCAAAGGGGTCGGGTGCACTGTGTGATGGGTGGCGGCCAAGGGAGGGGACACTGGCGGTCCGATCCTCGGTTGCAGAAACTGGCTCTTGGGACGTGGAATGTCACCTCTCTGGTGGGGAAGGAGCCGGAGCTAGTGCGTGAGGTCGAGAGGTTCCGGCTAGAAATAGTCGGTCTCACCTCGGCGCATGGCTCTGGTTCTGGAACCAGTCTCCTTGAGAGGGGCTGGACATACTTCCACTCTGGAGTTGCCCAGGGAGAGAGACGTCGGGCAGGAGTGGGCA
This sequence comes from Xiphophorus couchianus, assembly GCF_001444195.1. Taxonomy (NCBI): domain Eukaryota; kingdom Metazoa; phylum Chordata; class Actinopteri; order Cyprinodontiformes; family Poeciliidae; genus Xiphophorus; species Xiphophorus couchianus. The sequence goes on from NC_040231.1 coordinate 34,030,290, forward strand.
TACTTGTTGCTCCCCATCTCGGCGCCTGTATGTTGGGGTTTACCCCGGTGAACGAGAGGGTAGCATCCCTCCGCCTACGGGTGGGGGGACGGGTTCTGACTGTCGTTTGTGCTTACGGGCCGAACGACAGTTCAGATTACCCACCCTTTTTGGAGTCCTTAGAGGGGGTACTGGAGAGTGCTCCTCCTGGGGACTCCCTTGTTCTGCTGGGGGACTTCAACGCTCACGTGGGCAACGACAGTGAGACCTGGAGGGGCGTGGTTGGGAGGAACGGCCCGCCCGACCTGAACTCGAGCGGTGTTCTGTTGCTGGACTTCTGTGCTCGCCATGGATTGTCCATAACGAACACCATGTTCAAGCATAAGGGTGTCCATATGTGCACTTGGCACCAGGACACCCTAGGCCGCAGTTCGATGATCGACTTTGTCATCGTTTCATCGGATCTGCGGCCGTATGTCTTGGACACTCGGGTGAAGAGAGGTGCGGAGCTGTCCACTGACTACTACCTGGTGGTGAGTTGGCTCCGGTGGTGGGGGCGAAAGCCGGTCAGACCTGGCAGGCCCAAACGTGTTGTGAGGGTCTGCTGGGAACGTCTGGCGGAATCCCCTGTGAGACGGAGCTTTAACTCCCATCTCCGGCAAAACTTCGAACACGTCCCGGGGGAGGTGGGGGACATGGAGTCTGAGTGGACCGTGTTCCGTGCCTCCATTGTCGAGGTGGCCGATCGGAGCTGTGGCCGCAAGGTTGTCGGTGCCTGTCGTGGCGGCAACCCTCGAACCCGTTGGTGGACACCTTCGGTGAGGGATGCCGTCAGGCTGAAGGAGTCCTATCGGGCCTTTTTGGCCTGTGGGACTCCGGAAGCAGCTGATGGGTACCGGCGGGCAAAGCGGCATGCGGCTCGGGCGGTTGCTGAGGCAAAAACTCGGGCGTGGGAGGAGTTTGGAGAGGCCATGGAGAAAGACTTCCGCACGGCTTCGAGGCGATTCTGGTCCACCATCCGGCGTCTCAGGGGGGGGAAGCGGTGCAGCACCAACACTGTTTATAGTGGGGATGGTGTGCTGCTGACCTCTACTCGGGACGTTGTGGGCCGGTGGGCAGAGTACTTCGAAGACCTCCTCAATCCCACCAACATGCCTTCCACTGAGGAAGCGGAGCCTGGGGACTCTGGGTTGGGCTCTCCAATCTCTGGGGGCGAGGTCGCCGAGGTGGTTAAAAAGCTCCTCGGTGGCAAGGCCCCGGGGGTGGATGAGATCCGCCCGGAGTTCCTTAAGGCTCTGGATGTTGTAGGGTTGTGTTGGTTGACGCGACTCTGCAATATCGCATGGACATCGGGGGCAGTTCCCCTGGATTGGCAGACTGGGGTGGTGGTCCCCCTGTTCAAAAAGGGGGACCGGAGGGTGTGCTCCAATTATAGAGGGGTCACACTCTTAAGCCTCCCTGGCAAGGTCTATTCAGGGGTCCTGGAGAGGAGGGTCCGTCGGATAGTCGAACCTCGGATTCAGGAAGAGCAGTGTGGTTTTCGTCCTGGTCGTGGAACACTGGACCAGCTCTACACCCTCAGCAGGGTCCTGGAGGGTGCATGGGAGTTCGCCCAACCAATCTACATGTGTTTTGTGGACTTGGAGAAGGCGTTCGACCGTGTCCCTCGGGGAGCCCTGTGGGGGGTTCTCCGGGAGTATGGGGTACCGGGCCCTTTGATACGGGCTGTCAGGTCCCTGTATGACCGGTGTCAGAGTCTGGTCCGCATTGCCGGCAGTAAGCCGGGCTCGTTTCCGGTGAGAGTTGGACTCCGCCAGGGCTGCCCTTTGTCACCGATTCTGTTCATCACTTTCATGGACAGAATTTCTAGGCGCAGCCAAGGTGTTGAGGGGATCCGATTTGGTGGCCTTAGGATCTCATCTCTGCTCTTCGCAGACGATGTGGTCCTTTTGGCTTCATCAGATCGTGATCTGCAGCTCTCGCTGGATCGGTTCGCAGCCGAGTGTGAAGCGGCCGGGACGGGGATCAGTGCCTCCAAATCCGAGGCCATGGTCTTGAGCCGGAAAAGGGTAGAGTGCCTTCTCCGGGTCAGGGGGGGTGTCCTGCCCCAAGTGGAGGAGTTTAAGTATCTCGGGATCTTGTTCACGAATGGGGGAAGAAGGGAGCGGGAGATCGACAGGCGGATTGGCGCAGCGTCTGCTGTCAAGCGGGCGCTGTACCGGTCCGTCGTGGTGAAGAGAGAGCTGAGCCAAAAAGCGAAGCTCTCGATTTACCGGTCGATCTACGTTCCCACCCTCATCTATGGTCATGAGCTTTGGGTCATGACCGAAAGAACGAGATCGCGGATACAAGCGGCCGAAATGGGTTTTCTCCGTAGGGTGTCTGGGCTCTCCCTTAGAGATAGGGTGAGAAGCTCAGTCATCCGGGAGGGACTCAGAGTAGAGCCGCTGCTCCTTCACATCGAGAGGAGCCAGTTGAGGTGGCTTGGGCATCTGGTCAGGATGCCTCCTGGACGCCTCCCTGGTGAGGTGTTCCGGGCACGTCCCACCGGGAGGAGGCCCCGGGGAAGACCCAGGACACGCTGGAGAGACTATGTCTCTCGGCTGGCCTGGGAACGCCTCGGGATTCCCCCGGAAGAGCTGGAAGAAGTGGCCGGGGAGAGGGAAGTCTGGGCCTCCCTTCTGAAGCTGCTACCCCCGCGACCCGACCTCGGATAAGCGGAAGAAGATGGATGGATGGATGGATGGAAGTTAAATTTCTGAGGAAGGAATGTTTGTTAAAGTTAAGTTTTTCAAGCCAGTTTCCTTAAATTTATTAAATGAGGGTATTTTTTCACTCCATTTCATCTTGTGGACATATTTTGTAGGATTATTATTGGATTTACTACATATATTTCATCTTGAGAACCTAAAAGAAAAGAAAGGGGAGAATAACAACAAAAAACCAGGATTTCTAGTAGACAAATCCTCCATCACAGCAGCACAAAGCTGCACCACACATGCTGCCCAATTGGCCAAGAGGCCAAAGTCAGTTTCCCAGCTAGCCTTATACTCTGCTCATCAAGAGGCAGAGTGAAACCAGCTGGGCCTGCTTAACCCGCCCAGAGCTCAGCAGCAACCTGAATTGGGGGGGAAATCCTACATGCAGCCACCACTGCATGTAACACATCTAAAGAAAAGGTTGAATTGTTAAATATGAGCAACATTTGCAAATTTGATAAAACAATGTTCTTTCCAATTTTTTCTGTAAGGAGTTTTTGCAAATCCGACCAAAATATTACAGAATTAGAACACTCCACAAATAAATGTTCAATACTTTTGCCCTCACACTGACAAAAAGAGCAGTTGTTGCTGATATTTGGAGAGAAGTGCCAAATGTTACTTTTAACTGGATAATATCTGTGTAAAATCTTAAATAAAAGTTCTTTGATCATATTAGCAAGCATTTGTTTATGAGGCAATAAAAAAATTGCACTCCACAGATTTTTGTTCAAATAACCCCATCTATGTTTGCTTGTTGGAGTACAGAAAGTTTCTAAGTGAGTTCTGATAAACCTGTTTGTAAATTTCTTAAGCATTATATTTGTTCCATCAATTGAAATTAAGTCATGAAGGTACAGTTTGTCTAGATGTATGATTTGTGCTAAGCAATGTAAGCTATGAGGAACAGACTTAACGACCAATTCAAATTCTTTGGGTGATACACACGTGGACAAAATTGTTGGTACCCCTCCATTAATTAAAGAAAAACTCACAATGGTCACAGAAATAACTTGAATCTGACAAAGGCAATAATGAATAAAAAGTCTATGAAAATGAACAAATGAAAGTCAAACATTGCCTTTTAAATATGCTTCAACAGAATTAAAAAAATTAAAAATAAACTAATGAAACAAAATGAACAAAAATGATGTTACTATTTTGTTGCACAACCTTTTGAGGAAATCACTGCAATCAAATGATTCCTAGAACTGTCCATTAGACTTCTGCACCCCTCAGCAGGTATTTGGGCCACTCCTCATGAGCAAACTGCTCTACTAGTCTCAGGTTTAAAGGATGCCTTTTCCAGACTGCATGTTTCAGCTCCTTCCAAAGAGGCTTCAGGTCAGAGCTCATAGAAGACCACTTTAAAATACCAGGGGTGCCCAAAGTCGGTCCTCGAGGGCCGGCATCCTGCATGTTTTAGTTCTCTCCCTGGTTTAATGCACCTGGATCAAATGATGACTCATAAGAAGGCCTAAGAAGAACATTGACATACTGAAAAGATTGTTACTACCACCATTTTTAGCTGTGTGTTTGGGGTCATTATCCTGTTGCAAGACACATGACCTACATCACATTTCTGACACATTAGACACATTTCTTTCCAGAGTCTTTTGATAGTTTTCAGATTTCAATATACCCTGCACAGATTTAAGTCACCTTTGCTGCCAGATGCAGCAAAGCAGCCCCAGAACATAACAGAGCCTCCTCCATGTTTCACAGTAGGGACAGTGTTCTTTTCTTGATATGCTTAATTTTTCCATCTGCGAACATAAAGCTGATGTGTCTTGCCAAAAAGTAACATTTTTGTCTCATCTATCATAGGACATTTTCCCAGAAACTTTATGGCTAGTCAACATGTAGTTTGGAAAACTACAGCCTGGCCTTTTCATTAATTGTTTTCAGTAATGGTGTTCTTCTTGGTCGTTGCCCATTAAGTCCATTTTGGCTCAACCAATGACAGATTGTGCGATCTGATACTGATGTTCCTTGAGCTTCAAGTTCACCTTTAATCTCTTTAGTTGAATAAAGTTTTTCTGGGCTCATTTGTTATCGTTTGTACTATCCGACACTTTGTTTTATCAATTTTCTTTCTGCAGCCACGTCCAGGGAGGTTGGCTACAGTTACATGCATCCTAAATTTCTGAATAATATGTGCAACTGTTGTCACAGGAACATCAAGCTGCTTCGAGATGGTCTTATAATCTTTACCTATAACATAATTGTCTATAATTTTCTTTCTAGTGTCCTGAGACAACTCTTTCCTTTACTTCCTCTGGTGCATGTTAAACGTGGTACACCAAACAGCACAATGACTACATGGAGCTCACTGAAAGATTACAAGAATGTAGACACCTGTGATGCTAATTAGTGGACACGCCTTGATTTAAAATAATTATTATTTTCACATTATTTTCAGTGGTGCCATCATTTTTGTTCAGGCCTGTTTCATCAGTTTATTTGTTAACATAATTCTGTTGAAGCATGTTTGAAAAGCAATGTCTGACTTTCATTTGGTCATTTTCATAGAAATTTTATTCATTGCTACCTTCGTCAGATTCAAGTTACTTCTGTGACCATTGTGGGTTTTTCTTACCGAGGGGTACCAACAATTTTGTCAACGTGTGTATTTACAGGCAGTTATGTAGCTGGTTCCTCTGAAAGAGTCAAAAGAACTATTAATGGTCCCCACAAGGTATTACAAACAAACATGCACACAGGTGATTAGATTCAGATGTTTTTGAGATACAATCTTAGTTGGACCACTAAATAACTCCATTGTAACCTGCTGTGGAAATGTTGACCTAATATTAGCATCTGTTTGCACAAATAGAATTGCCACAAGTTAGGTCTTTGTGTTAAAAAAATAAATATTGTTGAAATAAACCTTTAATGGAAGCCACCAAATCAAGAATTTATTGTCACAAGCACAGTTTTACACAAAATAATGGGTCACATTTACACAGTTTAATCAGGTCTAGAAGTCAATGTACAGTTTACTACCTAACCAACACGTACTAATAGTTAAATACACACTCACATTATACACAGTATCATTAAGACTTACACAAAAATGTACTCTGTGAATGTAAGATGAGTTGACATAAAAGTCACAATATTGAAAAAATAATAATTTTAGATCCTCAGCAAAAGATGTCTAAAGTTTATTCCATTTGTCAAGGACATGCAGTTCATCATGTAAACGTTACTTCACTGCAAGCAGTTATTCAGCCTTTTGGTGGATAAATATATAACAATAAATTAGAATCAAGCAGTGACAGCTGAAGACAGACATACTGCACACTGCTGGGCAGCAGGCCGGTGTGATGAACAGTTAGCGTCATGAAATGCACTTTAAGCAGTAACTCAGCAATGGTATACTAAAATTTCTTCATTTTTAAAATGCATTTAATCCTGCTATTGTTGCATGAAGTGTTTTCTAAAAATCAGGACATCACTACATAGGTTTACAGAGAGACGGAAACGGATTGTCTTCTCCTGCTGCTCTCTGCAGTCAGTGATCTTAACACGTTTTTTTTTTTTTCATTTTCCAACTCAAAGGGCTTTAGGTACAGACATACATTGAGAAAATAATGGTGACTGGACTTCGCACAGTCCAGTCACTCATCCCAGGTGAAAAGAGAAGAAGACTTTGAGATGAATTAGAGGATGACAAGGTTTGTTCCACCTGCTGCGGGAAGCAAGGACAAACAGACCGAAGAATAGTTTATACCCAGTAGCCATAAAAGCATTAAATGCCATCTAGTACTATTTATCTACTTATTTATCACCCACTTTCGTCATAGTCCATGTTATCTTTATTGTCATGTTATTACATGACAATAAAGATTATAGTTTATTACTGATTATTGTTTGTGACACTTGTTCAATCTGCATTAATTGGGATTTACTAGCCCAAGATCCAGTGGTCTTTAAAGTTTTACCTGTCTTGGCTGATTTTAATTTACTTTTAAAGCCTTTATAACGTAACGGCTGGGGCGTCTGACGTGCATCAAAACATCTGCTCATTATTTTCCCTAAACCAACCCAGAGAGGCTGTGACTGGTCCACGTTCTAGGCAACAATCTGTTCAATGCTGTTCTGTCTCTAAACAGTAAAACATAAAGGCAAAAACTACTTTATGTTGCTGCTTTTCTTCTGCGCTGCATTGCTAGTTCCTTTATTTTTGTATTGTAGTACAGCTTGTGGTGGTACAGTATTTCAAAACGGATGAGGAAAGATTCATTTATGATGTTGAAAACATAAGACCCACAATGTCGTCATTATAAAGAAAATGGCAAAAAAAATCTTTCCTTTCTCATGAGATCTGCTACTTGTCAGAAGTCTAATTAAAGTGAAGATATATAAAAGGAATTCTAATGTAGCGTTTTAACATTTTATAAAATATTTACATAGTGAACATATTGTAATATAGTAAATTCCTTTTGGTGCACTAAGTTTGTTTCTTATAGAAGGCTACGCTACCTGCCTTTTGTCAATTACAATTGACACAAATCGCAGATCTGTTCTGCGCATTCGCCTATAAAGATACGACTTCCTTCAGGTGAACTTTATTTAATTCAAAAATAAAAAAGCTGAAGAAAACTTTATACTGACCATAACTGAAAAAATGTTCTGCGGGTTCCTTGGTGGAGGTAGAAGTTTGGAATTCAACAGAGAATGAAAGAATTCCAACATTATTCCTATTTTTACTTCAAAGAATCTGTTGTAACCTTTATAAGATTTTACTGAACTATCCATCCATCCATCCATTTTCTGTATATCCTTGTCCCTAGTGGGGTCAGGAGGTGTGCTGGTGCCTATTTCCAAGCAGCGGCACCAGAATTACTGAACTAAAACAATCTAAATAGAAGAGGTTTTATTATAGATACATTCAATGAACAGGAACAGGATCTAATATCCAAAAAACATTCTAATTGTTTGGGTATTAGATCTCAATTGATTGGTGCAATATTAAAAAAAACAACTTGATGTTTTAGATTAGATGGACAGTTTGAAAGTAAAAATCATAGCATGTAGGAAGAGTTGGACATTTAAGGTAATACACAGTTTTCCATATTCCTCTTGTTCTTTAAGAAAACTAAAAATAAGTTCTCCTTCATTCAGTCTTAATGATGGTGATGAGCTCTGACAGATGTGTCTGTTCAGAATGCTGACAGAATGCATAGAGGACACACACAGCGACCTGAACATCAACATCCAATCACAAGAAAGGTTCGACTAACTAAGACTCTCCATTAAGCAGAATCCCTAGGGTGTGAGGGCATCCACCAGTTCATTCTTCAGGCCTTATAGATGGAGCATTATTTTGCTATGAGATAACAGTAATGAATGTCTTATGGAGATACGAGTAATGAATTACTATGACATTAACTTTTCTAAGGTGGCCGAGTGCTGCTCTTATTAAAAAAAAATTTGATGAAACATAAGAAACATAAGTCCATCGGTAGGTCGTAGAGGCAACCTTTACTCAGAGAAGGGTGGAAACATGCCGAGATCCGCAAAATCCTCAATGTTGTAGTTCGCTGTCCCCTGGGTGGGATCTCCAGCCATAGGCAGCATGTCCTACAGAGACATGGGGTCACAGGTCACATGTCTGTAAACAGGGGTCAACTGCTAAGTGCTTTGGGTTGTACCTGGAAGACCTCTGTCTGGCTGGGGTTGGCGTGTGAGTGCTGCTCCCCCGACTGCTGGGAATGATGCTGGTTCTGCCACTGGGACCAGACCTCACTGGGGCGACCCTGGAACTGGCCTCCACTTTGACCACCTTCTCCTGACACATCTGGAAACATCAACAGATTTATTGGTTCACAACTTATTTTTGTAATATTCTATTTAGCATTTAGAAATTCTTTAGCATCTTCCTTTCTGATTCTCAGACAAAGATCATTAATGTCACAGAGCATTAATAAATAAATTCCTTTTGGGATGGAAACCAAAAGGAATTGCTATAGAGGAAATTGATGCAAACTTCTGACTCTGAGTTTTATTTATTATTATATAAATCTCTGACAAATAAGAAATAATTGTGGTAATTCTAACTGAGCTGAAACAAGAGAAGCTTGATCATTTCAGAAAATGAGAAAAAGATAAACTTTTTTCCAACTGTGTAATAGAACTGTGTACTAGACACACATAGTTCCAATCTCAATAAATTCTTTGCCTAGTTAATGTGATACAGTTAGCTAAAGTGCTACTGTTAGTCATTAATAATTTGGATCTTAATATATTTCAGTGCGATGGTCCTACTGGTGTGGATATAACTTGTCATAGCAAACAAGAAAAATAAATCCTCTTACTTTATAGACTTTTCTTTGAATGCCATAAAAATGCCATAAGTTTAATGAGTTGCTTTAATAAATGCCTTATTAAATCATTAAATATTTTAAGCAGTTAGTTCAGATACAACTTTTTAGGGAAAGCTGTTAAATTAATGAAACAATGTAAACAGCCTCCAAGACACTAAGTGTTAGACTTACTGGGAACATAAAACATTTTTCCCCTCTGCCCCAATTCCCATTCTCCTCTGAGTTCTACAGTTTACAGAGAAATGTGCCTTGAATGCCATGCTCCCAAACCTCTTTCTATCCACCCTTCATTTTACCATTAGCCCTTTACCAGATAAATATACAGTTTCCAGTAGATTTTTATTTTGCTTTGACATGACACTAATAAAGACACATGGTGGTAAATGTAAAAAGGAAATCAATCGATGTCAGATCTTAATCTCTTTTAAAGGGAAGACTTTCAAGTATAAAACACAAAGGATACGTTTAATTTTTTAAAAGGTTTTATTGAGTGGTCAGACAGGAAAATAGGTAATGAGAGAGAAGGAAGGCATGTCCAGCCTGGCAAGGCCACCAGGCCGGGACTTGAACCTGTGACGGCTGCGTCAGTTGTGTTTTACCCCTGAGCCACCATTTCACCCTGAAGTACATGTTTATATACTGAAACATACCAGATGTTTAGTATTCTTGTTACATCGTCTATTACCTCTCTTCTAACCCTATTTAGTCGGATTACATTTACATTGTCAGATGTGCCAAAAACAACAGTAAGCTCCACTGACATGGTGGCCAGAGAGCAAGGCTTACCAAAGGCTGTGCTGCGATTTGTCAGGCCTGAGTAAGCATTTCCACTGGGCGAGGATGTTGCCGGAGACGATAGTGGACTGTAGGAGGCGGGGTCAGTCTGGTAGTTGTGGCCAGAACCGATACCAAACGGACTGGACTGGGATTTGCTGGGCTGGACACCAGAAAAACAGGTTAAACGGTCAGAGATGATTTAAAAAAAACACGTACTTAGTTTACAATTGCTGTTGGTACATTCCTGTTATGCATTCCTGAAATAAACAGGAATGTACCAGCATCTCACTGAGATGAGGAAACTTATGGATGTAATTTGTGATCATTGGAACAAACAAAACTGTCTGGACATTAAGTGAACATAGAAGACCAAGAAATAATAAAGCACATTTAACTAAACAAAAAATTGTTCCAAAGTAAAACATTTGATTAGCAAACAAGGTATTCACCTAGTGGCATAAAATAATTTTTCACTTTGGTTTTATCCTAAATTGAAATGCTCTCACAGCTCCCTCTGCCCTCTCTTCATACTTTTGCCCCTTTTCCACCGGCTCTACTTCAGCAGTCCCACTCTACTCGGCCTGACCTGGCTTCACTCTACTTCGGAGTGAACGTTTTTCCACAGACCCCGCTCGATCTGTAGCAGGCTTACGTCTCCTGGCGGTGGGTAGCGCACCTCCACCAGGTGCCATGTGCTTGTTACTATGCAACCTAACCAGTTTTTCCGAGACAAAAGAAGAAGAGCGAGCAGAGCTATTTCTTATAGCCTGATTGTGATTTTTCTGAGATTTCAAGAAAATGTGCAGAGAGGAATACTGCGTACGTAGCTGATCGCCTTGCAGCAGGAGGAAAGCTGTAGAAGCCGTTTATCCTTTACTGTGTTTATGGCCACCAGGTGGCGTATTTCATTTTGAGTTCTGAGTGTGTCTGAAGTGTGTGGGGTTATTTAAGGTCAAGTGTGATTCTGTTCAGATGTTGTTAATGGGAAGATTTATGCCGGATTCATATGGATCTATGGAAAATGGCAAGACAAAGGACATTGTTCTGATACTAAATGACTTTATTATGCTGACTTTATTATACTGCCGATTTTCAAAGTGAAAATCTGCAGTATGAATCTTATTTGAGCGCACGTAAAACCAGTGCCTACCAGGAACCAGTAGCCTAAAATATAGGACTTTAACCGCTTCATTTAGGTACAAAACTGCTTCGTTTGGAAGATCCACCGATCCGGCTGCATTTTGGTTCCATGAAGCCGTAAAGTAATCGCCGCAATGTAGCACGTTATTGGAGCCAGCTGGACAAAGTGAACGCAATGACGGAGGGTAACAAGGAGTTGGAATCTGTGCTACCGGGGCAAAGAAGAACCAGGCGTCACCTGGCATCAGAAACCAGAAACGCGGAGGAATGATTTGGACACCTGGCGTCGGAGAGCGAGTATGGTACAGCTACGGCTATTTATATCAGAATCCAGAACATCAACAAGAGGGTACAACAGTCGGGAACAAGAGGGTATCATTCTTGTTTGGCAAAGCCAGAGTAGCTCCTCTCAAACTTGTGTCTATTCCATGTTTAGAGCTCACAGCCGCCGTTAGACTGAATAACATGCTTCAGTCTCTGACTTCAGCTGCCATTGTAGAAGACCTGTTCTAGACTGACAGCACATTAGTTCTAAAGTATATAAAAAATTAAGACAAAAGGTTTCAAACTTTTGTTGAAACAATCATCAGGAATAACACAGACGTTGAACATTGGAGGTATGTACCTACATATTTAAAGCCTGCTCTAGGTTCCTAAATAATGAAGCCATAAACTTGACGCTCTCTGTCTTTCCCCTTCGGTCAATTTGATGATGAAACGACCAAAAACAAAGACCAGACTGGATCCTCTTGATAAAGTTAAACGGTTTACTTCAGAAATAAAAACGGTACAAATGTTTACACAAAAATAATAAGAGTAAACAAAAGAGATGAAAAAGAGTCTAAAGAGAGCGGTCACAAAGCTGTGTGGCTCCACTCCAACTGCCCAACTAATTCTCTCTAGCCACACCCTAAAATCCTTAACTGCAATTAGATATGCAAATTTACAAGAAGGCTTTAGTATAGTCCAATACTCTATTGCATACTAACAAATTAGTATGCAATAGAGATTTAACTAGTAATCATTTTTATCCAAATAAACAAATTATCATAAGAAATAGACATAATTTATCCTAAAGGTCTGAATGAACTAAAACTGAATTTAGGCTTCCACACCTGCCAATGATGCTTACCAGGGGTTTAAAGTTGACAGACGTTTTGAACCAAAAATGGATGGAATGTCCTAAATTTTTGTGGGAACCTGAAGATAAGTGGCCCAAGTTTCCAATGATTTCAGTATGACTACTGATGAGCACACTCCCTTGATCAATGCTATAATCATTAACTCAAATGCAACTTCTCAGACTGGCAAAAATTGCAGTCTGCAGTTGCTTGGTTCATCAAGCTAAAAGGAGTTCTGCTGAAACTGAAGGCCAGCTGAGTATACGGCCATCCCTGAGAACATTAAACTTCCTCGTATTCCAACAAAGGACCAGCACATCTCCGACCTTATCCACTGACATTTTCACTTACAGCTTGGTCATGGAGGTAGAAATTATGTCCTCTCAGCTGTAAGAAAATGTTGGATTACAAATGGAGTTTCTGCTGTGAAAAGGGTCATAACAACATGTTCATTCTGCAGGCTGTATGGAGAACAAACCAGTCAGCAACAGTCAACAACAGATGGCAAGCTTGCCAGAGGAATGGGTGGTCGCTGATCTATCACCATTCACAAATGTTGGTGTAGATCAGGGGTCTCAAACTCAATTTACTCGGGGGCCGCTAGAGGTAGAGTCTGGGTGAGGCTGGGCCGCATTCACACACACGGTCTCCTCAGTCGAACCTTTCTGATTGTCTATTACCATATTTGGCTGTAGTCAGGCGCTGTAACAGCCGTAATTGTGTAGTGTCTCTTTAAGATACTCTAGTATTGCTAATGATGTCAGAAGTATGCGCCACGGCTTCTCTGTAGAGAGCGTGGGAGAAACATGCTAGACGGACATGTTAGCTCCCTAACTTTTTAGTAATGTTGTTGTTTGGACGCTGCTCAATTTTCATGTCTGATAATATAGCAGCCGTTCAACCGGGCTTTGAAAGGTCGGTGAAGAGCGTATTCATTAAAGGACAACACTGTGGAATTCCCAGTACCAGTGTGGTTGTGAGTTTTTGACCGTCCTGACGAATCTGCCGCCTCCTCTCCTCCCTTAAACACAACCCAAGAGTTACAGCGCCTAACCTTAATTACGTTACACTGATCAGCAACTTCCGGGTCTAGACTGGATGCTGAAGCACGTGAAGCGGGAGCGGCCGCGGAAATTGCGCATGTACCACATGCAAATAATGACAAATAGAAAATGCAAATAGGCCCGGCCGATGTCCAGCCCCCGAGAGCAATATACTCCACCGTGATTGGTAAGTTCGTTCAGCTCCGCACACAACACTGAAAAGTGCCAATTATATCAAACTCGCGGGCCGCACTAATATTAAACTTTCATATTAAGGCGGGGGCCACAAACTATCGTCCCGAGAGCCGCGAGTTTGAGACCCCCGGTGTAGATTATATCAAAACAGCAGCTCCGGAAAGGTATTCTGACATCCTGCAAAGAAATTCAAGCAGAAACTTTCCACAAACTCACAAGTTCAATGGATGCAAGAATTGTGCAGGTGATATCAAAGAAGCGGTCCAATGTTAACATGTACTGTAACTCGGTCTGTTAAGATGTTTTTGATTGAAATAGCTTCTGATTTTAGTACATGTGACCACTTAATGCTGCACATCCTAAGAATGACCGTTTGCAGTTCTTTATAATCCATAAAATGTTTAGAAAATCTGCTGTGGATAATAATTTGGAACAGTGCATTTTGAGATTTTTATTTTTAAATAAATACTGTTCTCATGGGGAACTTTGCTCAGTAAAATTTGATTTATACTGTAATAGTTCATGACTTGAAAATTATACTGACCATCATTTGCATTGACCATTTAAGAAAATCTGGGAAAATATGACTTGCATAATAATTTAGCCATGCATTACACACGGTGCAATGTGAAACTTCTGTTAAAAATCAATATAACTATAGCAAGAAAGTCACTGAGTTGGCAACAGTGGGGTGAATATTGTTAACGGTAAACGTTCAGACATGACCTGGTGGGTCAGTCTTTCAGTCAGACCTCTCACTGTAGAGCAGAAGGTTTAAATATCTTCGTCAGCAAAGATTTTTAAACCTTTGCTGAATAAGATCAGGGGATAAGATGGGCTTCACATGTAAGTATGTAAGATCACTATCCCCCAAAATTAAGGAAATCAGCACCCAGAAATCGACTGGCTGATATACGTATCCTATGTTATACATGCATTGTATATAATGTAAACAGCCCTATTTACATAGTGGTAAATAGTGCCATGGAGGCTTGGGCCGGCCCTGACTGTGGCAGGTACTATGCTTCTAAAAAGAAATTTGAAAATCGGGTTTTCAAAAAGTACAGAGGGAGAGAAAAAAAGGTAAGATTTGTAACCCAGTTTTTCTCCGATAGGTGGGATTATCAACCATTCAGCATAGTTAGCTTAGCTACAGACTACTGTTTGCCTCCATTTCACTAGCATTTAATGAATTAAGGAAAAAAAATTACCAAGATTACCAAAAATTATCAAAGTACGTATTACCACACTTGACAACAGATGAGACAGTCAACAGTAGCTGTTTAGCTTAATAGTAGTTCAGGGAGGAAGTGGAGGAGATTGATACTGTCACGACATGCTGACAGCTTTAACAAGTGTGGAAAAAACATATTTTTTTATTAAAGTGAAATATGCAGCTTGAATAAAATTCAACTACATAGCATTTTTTGAGAAGTCTGAATTTCTTTATTTGTATTTTGCACGTTGCCTATAACTGTTGCTTGTGGGGAGACATTTCAGTAATAGAAAAAATTTAAGCAACCTACTTGCATACTGTATGCAGACTGTTTTTTTACTTTTGGTTTTATGTTTATTAATCCTATAAATTTAGTAAAATCTTCTTGAAATGACTCGAAATGCATAGTTTTGAGTAGATTTTATTTTAATTTCCGAGGCAACAGACCACACTAGGACTATGTCACTCCACAGCTGCTTGCGTCTCATTAATGTTAGCTGATGTTGGCAGGCATGATGTAGTCTTGAGATTCTGTTTCAAACTGAATATATACACCTCCGGAAAAAATGAAAAGTTTCTCTGATTTTACTCTTTATAAGTATGTGTTTGAGTAAAATGAACAGTGTTCTTTTATTCTGTAAATTACTGACAACATGTCTCTTAACTTTGTTTGTGAATGTACTGTAAGTAGTTAGATTTAGAAAACTGCACCAACGAATATCTTCTCATGGGTCTTAGCCCTGCTGGGGGCTAAGCACCTCTAAAGGTCAGATCCTAGAATCGCCCCGGCTGCGCAGAGATGCGCAACAAACAGGAGATTTAATTCAATGGTGCTAATGTGGCTTTAGTAGCTCTTCCATTTCGTGTCTGTTGAGTTTTTAATAAGAATTACAGAAACTGTTGTAGTTGCTCAAGTTTGAGGGACAAGTTTTTCAGATCTCAGTACGGCCGCGCGCAATAACTCTGGCTGACTAAGTAAACAAAGCATTTGATATGGTTTGGTGCACCTGACAGTAATGTCAAAATATTTGGTTTGCTGAATAATGCATGTTCACTTTTGGATGTCTTCATCGGTAATCTACAAAGTCAAATGTTAATGAAATACATATATAATATATTATATATAAAATAACACTATATTATGATATAGTGTTATTTCACTCTGTCAAAGGCTCCTCACATTTTTGGGAGGATTGTATTAAGACCTTGATGCCATACAAACTACAGTATGTACAATAATGTGTGGAGTGGGTATAAAAAAGAGACTTAATTGAGGAATATTCAAGTTGCCACTGAATATTGAAGTCCGATGCAAAGAAAAGCTGGCATCTCATTGTTCCACCGCTTGCTTGTAGCTTCCATCACTCCTGTGTTGCAGCGAGTTTGAAATTTTATGCCGTTTGTTTTTCTTCTCTTCTCTTTACTGCTATGTCTGACCACGCCCACGGCCTATCAGTTAATAGGAGCAAAGCTTGCGTCACCCACACAAGTAGGGCCGGCCCGGCTGGCCCTACTCCAAAAGCAGGAACCTAAAAATCAGGACTGGCCTCGAAAAATACTGGTGGAAACACTCACAAAGCAAGTCTAGAAGAGTGGAGCTGGGACCATTAGAGCCAGTGGAAAAGGGGCATTTCTTCCTGAAGCAGATACGGTTTAGTACTAGGCATTTGATGAAGATCAACTTTGTCTGGAGAAGACTTATTACCAAAAATCCACGGTATGTATTTGTGCGGTGTTACAGGGATAGTTTCTATTGTTCATTCATCTTACCAATGATTAATGAAAGACTTTCATAAGTCTAAATTATTTCACACGACAGTAGAACAAATGCTGATAATCCTAATAATATGTGGGAGATATGTAAACTCACAGTACTTTTTTAAGTTTTTTGCTGCAGGGTTTTAGTTGTGTTGAATAATTTTCTAAGTTATTGATGTGTCTGTGGCTCTCTGGGACGTTTTTGTATCATTAAATTGATCAGAGGACTGAAATTCTATCCAAAACACTTTATGTCTTTAGATGAGTTGAAGGAGAAAGTCATTGACTTGATCCAGGCTTTGACCTCACAGATGAGGCCAAATCTGTTATAAAGCATTACAACAGATTTGGATTAGTTAACTTGACAACAATCACACAGCTGATGCAAAGTCACCTCAGCCATGTGTTGTTTTTTTTCAAATGTCCGCTTTCACTCCATGTGCATTACCTGCCCAGTGAATGGGGGTCGGTTGCCTGACCAAGCTACCTGGCCTGTATTAAGTTGTCTAGAAATCTGAGCTAGATTCTGATTGGACGACCCTGAGGACTGGATGTCATTTACACCAGGAACATGGATCACAGAAGAGCTGTGAATAAAAACACAAAACCAGACAAAAAGTCAAATACAAAGCTTTTACTTTACAGATGTAAGCTGCCAGAATAGAACAAATCCACTAACTGAAGCGTACCTGAAGCTTTTGGCAGAGTGGCCCTGCTGGAAGGGAGAGCTCTGGGTGTAGAGAGGCTGTCCTCCTGCCGTAGAAGAGGGAACCATCATCTTCTTGTCTCCCGCTTTGGATAAATAAAAGCCCCAGTTACACATCAAAGCAGTCTATGTAAATAGGAAGTATGTGTGTGCGTGCGTGTATGTGTGTGAACCAGGTTTTTATATCCTGGTGTGGCTCTATTCCTGTCTACAATGAGGGGTTGTGGGTCCTCCTTGTCTTCCTCCTTGTGGGGACATTTTTTTGATCCCCATGAAGGTAAATGCTGTTTTACCTTCACATAAGTGTTACGTATGTGATGGTTAAGGTTAGGGTAAAGGTTAGGTTGTAGAAAATAAATGGAAGTCAATGTAAAGACCCCACAAGTCACAAAAACACAACTCTATCTCTGTGTGTGTGTGTGTGTGTGTGTGTGTGTGTGTGTGTGTGTGTGTGTGTGTGCGTGTGTGTGTTGCAGACATACAGCCAGATATGCTGGTGTACATTTCAGCAAAGCGTGGGTCTCTTTCCTGGGAGAAGAGAGTCTCTGTCTTATCAATGGTCTTCCCTGTATCGTGGACTCCACTGCTGACTCCTGCCACAGGCACCTGAAGGAACAGTTACATGTTATGTCAATTTCATTAAAAATAACATAAATACATGGTTACATGTAGTTATGTGCATGTAGGACATGTCCGAAATATTCTTCTCCATTCGCTAAATGGAGAACATTTATAGAACAAAGTTGCAGGTGTTCTTCTGCAGTGCAGACACCAACTAGTTTTAGAAAAGGACATTAGAAGATTTTGTGACCGCAGTTACTAAATTCTCTATTGAACAGTGGTACCAGTTTGAAGAGTCGGTGTACTTTTAATCACACCCTTTATGGATACGAATTAACAAGGGAGGAAATCCCATGTCATTATTAGGGACCTAAAAATTCATTCTTATTTTTTTCTTAGATGAATGACAGATTTAATTCGTTCTTTGTTTCTTTTGCCTTTTCATATTGCTATTGTTATAATACAAAGGTTTCTTTTATGATTTCTTTGGGGAGGGAGGGATCTGTGAAAATACACAATCCCAGGTTATGTGATTATGGACCTTGCCAAGCTCCGCCCACAACCGACCTAGAAAATCCCACGTGGCCGCAAGTCTCACAAACAAAGCCTCGCGGTGTGCTGTTTCTATATAAACAACATCTTCCACTTCGACTGATTCTCTGCAGTGTATTTCTGACTCGATTAGTGCATCATTTCTACCGGATTTTCACAATATATCAGCTACTACAATGGACAGAGGAACTAAGAAGTTCATGTCATCTTTTTTGGATGAGATCAAGGTGTTTGAGCCACGAGATGCCTCCAACATTGTGCACGTCACAGCAAAATGCTTTCACTCAATAAGGAAAAGGGCAGATCCACACACCCTCTGCATCAATATAGCTGTGGACAAGATCACTGATGCCTATAGTTCTTGCAAGGCTGGGTAAGTCAGGCATTCATCGTTTTGTAGGTTACTTTTGAAATCAGTGGATGATTCCTGTGGTTTGTTGGCAAATGTTTGAGTGTGCCTAGGTCTGATACTAGCACCAAGTTAGCCACTTGGTGCTAGAGTGGCTAACATGAGTAACATGAGTTTAGTCCAAAGACTTTTCTGCTAAAATAAAATCTTTAGTGTAAGTCAGATACAATACACATTGCATATTGATCTGTTTAGCTAACATAAGACTGAGTAGCTGACAGGCTTCAAGGTGTAGAAGTTGTATCAGTACTGCCATTATGCTGTACTTAGCTAACGGGAAGCGTGTGTTTGTGAGACAGCCACGCACTAGGTAGCCGCACTACCACATAGAATGGGCATCAGCCAATGAAAAGCGGCCCCTGTGGTAAGGTCCATTTTCATCTTGGCCTCAGAACATGAATGTTATCAAATAATGTAACATCACCTGATTAAATCCTAATAATTTCTAATTTCTAATAATATGTCATAGATTCAGGGCCCACAGTTTAAATGATTTCAAGTATCATTTGAAACCCACGAAAACAGGACTTCAAAAAATTAGAATACTCTGAAGAAATCACCCTAAACCACTTCTCAGTTTTTGTAGAAAAAAAAAAAGAAGAAAGACGTTAAAATTAAAATATTGTTTTTAAACATATCTTGGTTGGGAATCCCTTTGCCTGAATCACTGCCCCGATGCAATTGCCTGGGAGTTATGGAAGCCCAGATTTCCTTGATGCTTGCGGTCAGCTCTTCTTTGTTGTTGGGTCTGGTGCTCCTTATTTTCCTCTGGAGTAAACCCCATAGATTCTCAATGGGGTTTAGGTCCAGAGAATTGGCTGGCCAATCAAGTATGGGCATGGGCATCAAACCAGGTTTTGGTGCTTCTGGTGGAATGGACAGGGACCAGTTCCTGCTGGAAGATGAAATCTGCATCGCCATACAGGTCCTCAGCAGAAGGAACCACCAAATCCTCTAAAACATTCTGATATACTGTTGCAGTGACCTTGGGTTTAAGAAAGCAATTTACCAACACAATGTGCCCCAAATCATGACTGACTGTGGATATTTCATACTGGACCTCAAGCAGTTTGAGTTCAGTTCCTCACCCGTCCTCCTCTAAGTCCTTGGATCTTCATCACCGAATGAAAGGCACACTTTACTTTCACTGGAAAAGAGAACCTTTTCCAGTGAACCTTTTCCAGTGAACTGGGCCAAGGAGAAGAAGTCCAGCACTTCTTCTCCTTGGCCCAGTTGAGAAGCTTCCTACGTTGACTCAGGTTGAGAAGTGGCGTGACACGAGGAACCCGACAGTTGTAGCCCATCTCTTGGATGTGTTTGATTGTGGTGGTTTTTGAAGCTATGACTCCCGCCTCATTCAGTTCTTTCTGGATCTCTACCAGATTCTTGAATCTTCTTGGTTGTAGTCCATGGTCATCTCTTTGACTGGTGCATCTTCTCCTGCTACATTTTGCCCTTCCACTACACTTTCAATTCATAGACTTGGACAACAGTGACGTGTGGTCAGGGGAGGCAAGTGAGGCAGAGAAAAATAATATAGAGTGATAAGATAATTAGGTTCGAGCAGCTAAGAGATGTGAAGTCCTATTATAATCGTAGTGTTTATTATTATAAGGCCCGAGCAGCAAAGTGCTGCAAAGGTGTATTGTAATCATAGTGCTGATTATTATTCCGATTCCGCTTCCATCAAATGAATTGGCTTTTTGGAGTCAATTCAAAAACTCACCAAACTTCACCCAAAATTGTCCCCCAAACAAAATGTTCAAAGTCGGGTGTAATTGCAAGTGGGCGTAGCCAAACTGCTCCACAGCGCCCCCTAACTACTACGGTGAAACCGTAGGTCGTAGATATCTGAAACTCGGTACATAGGTAGAATCCCCCAAGTCAAGAAAAAAAGTCTCTTGGAAGTGCCCCCAGTTAGGTGGCCATTTTGGGTCAAAGGTCAAGTTGGGAGTCAATTCAGCAAGAATCCCGCCATCATGTTTCAGCTAAGAAAAGTATTCTACTTTTATTATCACTTTGAGGAAAACTTTCTGTAAAAAACCCGAGTGAAATAATGCCTTCAAAAGGATCCAAGACCATGATTAGACCGGATGAACAGTTTGTATTGCTCACGCAAGTTAAAGAGTTACTGAACCAGCAGAAGGAATTGCACACAGAGTTGCTTCAACAAAAACAGGACAATTTCTAAGGCTTTGTTAAAATCATTATGGACACTACTGTTAAGTAAAATAATTATTTACACTATTACTTTTACTAACCAGCTTATTCATCAAATTCTTACATTTTATCATATATATCTTAGTTATTAAAGGTGAAGTTGTTCTCCTGTTCAGAGCTGCACCTGCATCTTCCAGTTTCAGGAAATCGTTTAGACAGGAAGCACCGACCACATTCTGCAGAGTTTGCAGCTCGGTTCTCTCCAACAACTCATTTTATGTATAGACATCTAGCTGCTGACGAAGAAATAGTATTCATACCTCTGTGGCTTGAACTATTGAACTTAGGGGGCGAAATGAGAAACATCTATTGGAAATACATTTGTGCTGACTACTCTGTACAAAGGTGATTTGTGGTTAGTACAATGTCATGATGTCCCGCCTAAGATGTCTGTTTGACTGAAACTTCACCTACTGCCTCTTTCTTCTAAGAGGGTATTGATCGTTTAGCTTCCGGGAATTGTCTTGCTCCACCTAAATAAAATCTGACATTCTGTGTGGTGTAGTCAGAGTTGCTCTGACAGTGTTACTGATCAGTGCTCTCTCCGCTTGCAAGCGAAATAAAGCTGTTCTTTGTTCTCTAACTTTTGACTTTTGGTTTTCCCGAAATTCCCAGATTCCACAGTTTGGCGTCACGAACAGGATCCTTCAGGATTTGTCCGCACGGTGAAAACCGGGAGAGGGCTGATCACCGAAATCTGGAGCCCCTAAACAGGCTCCACGGTTTTTCCTCTATCTCCAAAACGGCCTATTTAAGAGAGGGAGGACTCCCCGGTTCTTTCCACCGGGCGGATCGATCGTGACAGGATCCAAAACAACCTGTACCAAGAAAGAACAAACCAGCAAAGGCATTAAGGTAAAAAACGGACTATCAGGGATAGATTCGTTTCAGAATTTTAATTTTAAAAACCTGAGGGTGGATTTTCCTGGGCTTAGGAAATCTACAATAGTGTTCAGAGTTGAGACTTAACTCTGAGGGAATTAATGTAGGTTATTTTTAAAAATAACTGAGGAAGGATCCTGTAGGTCATAGGAAATGACTGAGTTAAGTAGGTTATCTCTTTTAGAGTAACTGAGAGTAGGCTATTTTCTTAAATAACTGAGTAAAAGTAAAATAGGTTACTATTGGAAAATACAGTAACTGAGTGTAGGTTATTTTGTCTAAAATGACTGAGTATTGTTTAGAGAGTATCCAGATGATAACTGAGGATTTTCGTAGATTGTTCTAGACTTAGACAATCGAGGTTATTGTGCACATAGAGATATTTTAGGCCTAAAATATTCTCAGAGTAAGTTGTCTCAATGTAGACAACTGAGGGTAAAAATAAAGTTGCAACAAATATAGAATAGGAAATAAAATAAAAAGTAAATAAAAGTAAAAATAAATTAAAATAAAACAGAATGATAAAAAAATATTAATTATAATAATAATACTAAATAAAATAAAATAAAATAGAATAAAACTAAAAATAATTTACAATGAAATAGAAATAAGAATAACCTAAAATGGGAGGATTTTTCAATAGAGGTCAAAAAACTGAGGATTATATACCGCGCGGCCCAGAAATAGATCACATGGCAGAGGTTGTTATCAACATGTTTCACAGTGATTTTGGTTTTCCTTAAAAATGGCAGTTTTGAGGTAAACCACATTAGACAACTAGAACAAATGCTCCTAAATCAAAAGGCTAAGTTAATGCAACACACTCCAACACACACCTACAGGCATTACAATCACACAAAGAAGCATTCCAACTCTGGAAGAGAAAGACTCTGCCCAGAGATCAGGAACACCTGAGTGAGTTAATTTTCATTCAAAGAATAAAAAAGAAAAAACAACCAGAAAGAAAAACAACAGAAAAGGCTTAACCCTAAAAAATCTGTTTCTCTTCCTACATGCACAACACCGGCTGGATCTGGCTTGACTCTGGCGGCACCTGTCAACCTGACAAATCTGTTTGTGGCTCCGCTCTACCCTTCCCTGTTTGTCCCTGGAGTCCTCTGCCGCCATACAAGGCCCCCAAGAATAAGTCATAGACTATTATCAGCGCCTGCTAGAAATCTTCTCTAGCCATTCTGGACTGGAAGTTCCCAATTATGATTGGGTCAAGAAAAAGGAATACACAGCATTTGAAGTTGTTCTCAACGAAAAGTTCCTGGATGGCCTACGCCCTGACATCAAAGAGGGAATGAAATTCTCCTACATCGGCTGGGACATTACTCCCCGCATCAAAGACTTCATCATCCATGGCCAGCACAATGAGACACTGTGTAATGAGCACAGCGCAACAAAAAGGCCAAGGATAAGAGAGAGAAAAAGAATGGAAAATGCTTAACTGACCCTCATCCAGCATGTCACTGACAGGGCTCAGCATCCACAGAACTGTCATCCTCCACCAGTTGACCAGTATGGTGGGTCACCCTTACCAGATCCCTGCTTCGTTTGTGGACAGATTGGACATTGGGCTTGAGACTGCCCACAAAGACCCCAGGGCAGAGACAGAGGATGTAGAAACTACAACCAATGTCATCATGACCACAGTGGCCCCAGAGGGGGTGTTTTCAACAGCCAAAGAGGACATTATTCAACTGGACTTAGAGCCAGCCACTAGCCGGGTGCCGATGGATCAACCCAGTCCAGTGAACGCAAGTAGTCACACACACATACATAGGCCTGTCATGATAGCAAATTTTGCTGAGCGATTAATTGTCTCAAAAAATTATTGCGATAAACGATAATATTGTTTGAAGACCTTTTTACACTGATGTAATGGAAATGACGTAATAATGCATGTGATTTCCTGCCAAAGATAGATACACTTTATTTTCAAAAGAACACTTAACACTGGAACTGATAAACAAAATAAACAAAACAACCAAAAACAAAAACAAAATGGATTCTCAGTCTCCATTAACAAAAAATGTACTTGATAAAAACTAAACAACATAAAGCCAAAGTGGAAATAAATACTGCATTCAACCTAAAGACTGCAGATTATGAAGTCTGTATATTATGTTGCCCTTCAGTAATAATTAGATTTAAATGGAAAAGATGGGCACATCGACTACCTGATGCAATAGTTCACACTAACAACAATCTTAGAAAGTTGGTCTTTCTAAGATCGTGTGGTGTGTTATGGTAGATCGTTGTTGCCGCTCCGATCTAAATCAGGGTTTTTTCCCCGACTGGGATCGTTAACGCAGCCTGTTGAATGTGACAGGTAGCCAATCAGAAAGCGCGGATTCCCTCAGTGCTTTCTGAGGGGAAATTACGTCGGGGAATCCCAAACAGCTGACACGGCGCAACCCGAAGTCCAGCGGACATTGGAGATGATATGTGGAAACAACATTAATGTTTATTGAACATGCAAAGAATATAGAAATGACAAGGGGAGGAGTTGGAGCGAAATTGCTACCGCAGTTGATAAACCCGGTAACTTTTCAGCTGTTCTTCGTTAACGTGACGTAAATAGGTTATAATGATTTTCATTCAGTCAGGACTTTACGCTGACACTAGCCACATGCATTGCAGGTAGATTGTAGTAAAGCACTGATTAATGCCTGGTTTTAAAATTAGTTCACTGGACTTGTAGCCATTATTTTGTGCCCATTGTTGGACACCACACGGCAGGACCGAACCCGATCGAACCTTTATACCTAGGATTTCTGTCGGCTAATATGTGGTCTCAGGTTTTGAAAATGGGCCGACAATCCGCCGACAGCTCTAAGATCCTGTAGTGTGCGCTGGGCTTTACACTAAGGAAATTAGGAAGGGAGGAGTCAGTGGAGAACACCGGAGCAGAGCCCTTTTTCATTCAGTGTCATTAACAGAAAGAGAAAAAGGCCGGAAGAGACGATGACGTCGATAGTTTTAATTTATCGTACGATTAATTGATTTATCGTTTATCGCGACAGGCCTACACATACATATGCTGGATCCACACTATATGTCTCCTCATTGTATGCATTTTTCTGAACAGTGAGGTTTTTTTGGGGGTTTTTTTTTAATGATGATGAGTCATTTCCACATGTCTCCCTGGCTAAAGACCACCTGATAAGTGGAAATCACCCGGCCCCTTGGCTAGAGCACCTATTGCTTTAGCTAAATCCATACACCATTCTATTTTAGAATCCCACCAGAAAACACTTATTGTAGTGGATTTAGCTAATGCAATTCTTTGTTTGTTGTTGTTTTCTGTTCATCCAGATAATCAGTTCTAGTTTGCTTTTCAGTTTAATAGTTTAATGGCAGATCATATACTTTTACTAGGTTGTGTCAGGGCTATTGTGAATCACCTATCATTTCCATTTTCTTTTGAATGATAATTTATCAGCTTTGTCTCTACATTCCAGCTGTGCTCTGTTGCAATATGTTGATAACTTCAGCCCCTGAGGTAGAACTCTGCAAATCTTAAAGTTTGAAATTGCTCCATTAAAACAAAATTGCAGTTTGTGCAAACCATGTGTGATTTTTCTGGGATCTCTAAACAAGGGAGAACTATTTCTGAAAAGCGTGTTTCAGCAATAAGTTCAGCTGTTCCTCGCATAAACACAAACCAAAAAGAGTTGATGTTTTTATTTAGGACTGTGTAGTTACTGTAGGCATTTTATTCAAAATTATGCTGTGTTTGAGAAACCTCTTAGAGATAAATGTCATAAAAAAGGGTTATTAATGAGCTCAAAGGTTACATGGACTGCTGCAGCCTTAACATTATTTGAAGTGCTCTAAAACAATTGCAAGCAGCACCCACTCTGGGAATTCCCAATCCAACTTGTCCGTGTACACAGACAGTGGATGAGTGAGGTGGCTGTATGACGTCAGTATTGCTCCAAAAACACGGTGACAGATTGAAACCAATCGCCTATATTTTCATCCAAATTGGATGCTGTAACAGCTGGTCGGTTTCCACTATTTGAGCAGAATGGTAACCACAGAAAAAGCTGTTTTAGCATCCCGAGACATTGTGGGTTATTCTGATCTGAATCTATTCGTTCACCCACGCTGTCACTCTCATTCTAGATGAGCAGAGGACTGCGCATCTGTCAACTGCCAGATAGCTGCGTTATTACATTGCACTTTTAGACTTTTAGATAACAAATGCTGTACAGTTTTAATATCCAGCTACTCTTTTGCCAATGCCTGAGGAAAGCCAACCTCATAACTGCGTTGCTGAATTGGACGTCCTATGTTACCCCAGACCTGATCTGAAGCAGGAACCACTCTCAGATGAAGAATTGAGTGGTTACGCTGTTGTCACTCCTTCCGGTGTGCTTGAAGCTGCACCCTTACCACAGCTCTCAGCTCAAGCTTGTGAGTTGATTGCCTTAACACATGTATGTGTTTTATCTAAGGATCAAAAAGTGACCATTTTGCATCACAAATTCATTTTTGACATTTTGGATACTGTAATACTGCCATCATCTGTGGCCATTATTAAATGTGCCACTACCCCACTCGCTGCTAAAAGTTCCAACACCACCTGACCTACCTCATCTATTAACTGATCTACCTCGTTTGTCATTATCCGATCTTCATGCAACCCCTCATGTACAATCTATCTGTAAACAACATGGTGCCGTGCTAAAAGACTCTGTTTGAATTGGCCCTTATGACAATCCCTGCCTTCCTGAAACATTTTTCCGACCTTTCTGTGTTGTGACGCAGGGTGTTGATCCCCTTGCGTCACAAGGAGGGAAGAAATGAATAAATTATGGTACAGTAAAATTTTCTATGGTTTACAGTAAAACCATTTTTGTGAAAACTGTGATTTGTGCTCAAAATAACGTTTCAAAAGGTGCACACCAGCCAACTGCAGCAACATTTCAGCATGCTATGATAGTTTTATTGAACTAACCCCATGTGACAAGAAAAATATTGTTTGGTGATGGTTGACATGTTTTTTAAAAATGAGTTGAAACGTTCTCAGTTCAAACAGCAGACGGCTCCAAAGTAGCAAAGATTCTCTCTCCAGGTAATTTGCCGCTGGGGAGTGCCCATGGTAAACATTTTGCAAATCAAATTCTTACTGAACTGTCTAAAATGTTGAATCTGGATCTAATAAAACATTGTTTTAAGGAAGAAACAGGTCTGAACTGGGTACAGACCAATTGCAATGTATATGAGAATGAGACGTCGTCAGAGAAAAATAACCCCAACCTTTTGAAATCCTTTTTGCAGGTTTTGTCCCAAATTTAGGCCCGGGACCTCCTTGCAGTTCTGGAAAAGATTTAACCACCTGTGATGACTAATTACTACATTTCTCTAACAGATAAACTAAAAACCACCAGACAGCAGGCACAAGGAGACCAGCCTGCCCCCAGCTATTAAACCACTGCATGAAATACAGCCAGGAGATTTTTTTGTTTATTAAATTATATTTATTATAGGAGAAAGAACTGGCGATTCCACCGGTGGCTAGGACCGTTCCAGACCGTTCCAGGTGTTGATGAGAGGCCTACCTAGGCCCATGCCAGCCACTGTAAGAAGTGCTCAGGAGACATCCCAGGGGCTTACAAAGAAGCGTCCAACTAAGCATCTCTGAAATAACAGAGTTGCCGACTTTCAGCACTCAGTAGCTTCTATCTGAGAAAGATGTCAGGAAGAAGGAGGTCCCTGGAGCTGGAGCTGGAGGAGGAACCCAACCTTTTTCCTCGAAGTAGTCCCTGGCCATAGAGGACTGGGATGTATTAACAAAATACATCCTTCGATTTGCCATCACAATCTATGCCATGCTCATGTATTGAGCACCACGGATTCAATTGAAGAGTGTATGTTGTTTTGCTGTATTCTGTGGCGGAATAAATGGACACATTTATTCTAGCAGTAACAGTGTCTAGTCTCATTATTTGCCGCCGATCACCTCCAATCCTGTTTAAAATTTCATAAAACAACCCACTACATTTTTCCCTGATTTGTGAACAAGACGTTAACATACTTAAACTCCACTTGGGGCAGGAGCTCTTTCTTGACCCTGACAATAATGAGTATATACAGAACGGTGTCAATAGGTAACCTTGACTGAGTCCACCTCTCACTGGATTGTGTCCAACTTACTGCTCTCAATGTAGGCCCGGCCCTGACACTGGTCCTACTGGGACTTACAGCCTATATCAGTACCCGACCCCTTGATATGGGTCTAGTATCCCATATTCTCGAAGTACCCCCCACATCCTTCTGAATGTGTAGAGTAGGTCCAGTGTTCCATAGCCAGCACAACACACCGCTCCTTCGGAATCTAAGGCTTGACTTTCCAGAAGACCCTCTGTTAGAAAAATTATCTAAGTCCATTTACTTGTGAGTTTATTTGAAAGGTTATGTTTTCATATTATTATTCTGTTTGTTGTTTACTTGACTTCTTTCCTTCCGTGATACACTTTTAACTATTTTTAGGATGTTTGCCTGGAGGCTAGAGACGTTTGCACATTCCTGTGTTGTCAGCTTTCTGTGGGGCTGGTTGGTTGCGGTCAGCCTTGTGCCCTTGTAAGAGCATGTCCACAGAAGGTTCCAGAACATCCTGTAGTAAAGGTCATTGGTCAATTCTTTGTGTGACTATGTGAAAAAGCCCAACCTCCTTCCTTGTAAACATAATAAAGGCAGTGGGGACAAAAGAGCCAACGGAGTTGATCACAGACAGTGTTTGACGGCGGTTCTCCGCGTCTGATTCGGCTCCCCTCTTCTGCAGAAAAGTAATTTGTGTCTCTGGTTGATTCTTTGCAGGTTAGGACAAAAAATAAACCTATCACCCTCCTCTCCAGAACCCCTGACTAGACCCACAGGCCAAAAAGACCCAGTAGGACTCCTTCAGCTTGAAGGCAGGTGTCCATAAGCGGGTTTGAGAGTTGATGCTACAACAGTTACTAACCACCTCACAACTGAAATACAACGCTGGGAATTATCAACAATTTTGGACCTTCTCATTTAGAAACTTAAGCCTTAGTTCAGGGTAAATCCTGAAGGTAATGTCCCCCTTTTTAGGGTCATTTTCTAGTACAAATTTATAACATTTACTATGTCACTTCTGAATTAGTTTAAAGCACCTGTTCATGTAGACGTCCATGAAATCAGCAACACTGCATTTATACTCAAGTTATGGAACAGTTTTAAAAAAGGGGATTACCTGGGATAGATCATAAGCTGTGATTCCATCTCTCTGATGAACCTCTAACTCTGCCTGTTGCTGTTGCAGTTGCCTGAAAAAGCCAGGAGACACAATCAGCTTCTCATTCAACATCCCAAACATCTGCGAGAGTTCATATCTGAAACAATGCTTATAAACCATTGGTTTGATGTTGTATGTGTTGCTGTAATGCATTACAGGTCATACCTCAATAAACTAACATGTAACTTCTTCATGCATGATTCAGATGAGTGACACCAAGATTGAATCTCTTCAGGAAATAAATTATTGCACATCCCAACTGCACGAGTAGAGAGCAGGTAGCACCCCTGGCTAACTTTCAAGGCACTTCATTTAACAGAAGACTTTGTTAAAACCAGTGAAACATCTTTAAGACCAGAGAGTGAACATTTTCACAGAATACACAAATACATATTATTGTATCTAAAAAAAACTTATGTCATAGTCCGACCTGGAGAAGGCCTTTTCTTTAGGTCACTACGTAGTAATCTAAAACAAACCTTATTTTAGTAGCAGCTTCACAAAATGAAATATAAGGCTCTGGAACAGAGGGTTTGGAAAGAGGGGCTTGCCTAAGCTGCCACCGATCCTGATAAGAGATTTGATTTTTCTTCGATAAAGTTCTTGTTTAGTGATTTCAGAATTAAGAGATCCAGACTTTTAGCAGAGTTTAAATGAAAGTAATAAACAGAATGTAAAATAACTTACTTGACGTTGGTATTGGTGCAGATTATGTACTCTATCTCGTCAGAGTAGGGGTTCTGGAAGGTGAAACTACTGGTTCTGATCAGCATCCACTCTCTGTTTTTCAATCGGAAACGATACATGACAGACAGCACCTGTCCCTTCAGTTTCACTACCTGCAGAGGAGCAAACATACTTAAGTGCAGTATTGTTTAATTTACTGACTAAAGAAACATATCATTTGACACAGTCTTTGATCTCAGTCTTTTGATGACTGTTGTTATTAACTCACTGTTTTTGGCATCACAAACCAGGAATAAGAACATCTCATTATTATTTTTTTTTAATTTATTTTACTATTAATAAAGTACACACTGACCTGACCATTATATTTTCCTAACATATTAAGAATTAGATAGCAAAAGGTGCTTAATGTAAGTTTTCTTTGCATAATTTAAACCCAGTTAACCTAAAACTGCCACTTGAGACGTTTTAGGTAGAACATATTTACAAAGAGGGTTTTTCACATTAAGTGCAAAATGTATATTTTTTTAAGTTTTGGCTTAATAACTGCTCTGAATATGTTCTTTCAGCAAAATGCCTTTTTTGAGTCCTTGTACTCCAGTTAATTATTTGATCACTAAATTAATGGACAATTACTTCAGTAATAAATTCCTTACCTTTAATCTCAATTGTTTCAGCCCTACTATCTTTGTACACATCCTTTACTATCCTCACATATTTTCCCGTCACCTCTGACTTCCTCATTCAGTTAACACACTTCCTCTGTAGGCTCACTGTAGGCTCACTATTATATGCTTTGTCAAGGTTCACAAAATGCAGCTCATTCAGACCTGTGTACATCTTTACATGAACTCTAAGAGCAAGAATTGGACCATTGGTGTGCTATCTACGTATGACTAGACTAGATTGGAAAAAATAGAAATATCCTTTCTTGTCATACAGTGGAAAAATTCAAAGAAAACTGCTGTTCATTGGTTGGAACATCTCGTTTCACTTCAACCACACTTTCCCAAAATACAAACTCAATTCCAATGAAGTTGTGGCTTTGTGTAAAACATACATAAAAATGTAATATGATGACTTGTCAATCCTTTTCAACCTTTTTTCAATTTAATACAATTTAATACTACAAAGGATATTTAACATTCAAACAGATAAACTTTATCGTCTCTTTGGCAAATATTCACTTATTTGGGTTTTGATTACTAAAACACCTTCCAAAAAAGTTGAAACAGGAGCAACAAAAGACTGGGAAAGTTGTGGAATACAGTGAACCCTTGTTTTTCGTGGGGGTTAGGGTCCAAAAAGAACCCATGATAGGCAAAATCCGTGAAGTAGTTACCTTTATTTTTTATAATTATTATACAGCATAATTAAATACTCTACATTGAAACCAAAGAACAAAAACTGTTTTCAGGCCTAAGCATTTTTTTAAACAAATAGAACGCTTTCTTACAAATAACTACAGTAAAATAATCATTTTAGTCATCAATACAAAGTACAGTAGGACAAACTGTGACTCGCGTATTTCACTGTTCCTCTGACTGTGACGCTGCGGCCTCACTCAGCTCTCTAGTGTCTTTTTCTTCTGAAGACTGTGGTGCAGGTGTGTTTTTTCGAGAGAAGAACATAGTTATCGGTAGTTGTTGTCGCTCTTTTTTTCTTCTGGGCAAAAATATTTGCCAAAATTTGCCAAGCTGTATTATGTATATTTAAATACCGTAACGTTATTGGCACACAGGTAGAGAAGAAGCGCGGAGGCTGTTTAGCTAATCAGGACGCAGAGCACAATGCACTGTGAAAAAAAAAACGGCACAAAAATCTCCGCGACGCAGCGAGGCCCTGAAAGGTGAACCGCGTTATAGCGAGGGTTCACTGTATTCAAAATTCACTTATTTGGAACATTCCACAGGTGCACAAGTTAATTGGAAAGAGTATGGGAGAATTTCACTGTCATAAGTCCAGAGCACATATTTTGGTTTCAAAGATATGAAATCAGGATTTCATCTTCTCAAAACTTGTAATGCTTGCACTGAAAACCTCTGCTCTCTTACAAATATTCCCTGTGCTTTCTCAAACCTTTCTACTCGCACTCAGATTTTCTCCTTGTGAGCAAAACTTCTCTCTGTACCGATTAACTCTCCGCTCTCTACTGACCTGCAGTAGAGAGCGGCAAGACACTCTCTCTTGAAAGAAAAAAGTACTGTCACCTGGCAACATTCCAGCCAATAGAATGAAAATGTTAATAACGGGATTCAGCCCCGTTATGAAGCCTAACCAAGTTTTGTAAATATTAATCAATTTTAATTACTCCCTAAAATTGATTTATATTACTGTATATGACACAAGAGCGCTGCCTTAGAAATAAAACAATATTATATATATTATTATAAAATTATATGTTATAACTTTCACAATTGGTGGCAAAGACAATTATTTATATGTAATTCTTTCATTTTATCAAAAGTAAGATACTTTTGATAAATGTCAAAATAAAGGAATTGCACAAACATGTCAAAAGTAACACAGAAACATACAGAGAGAATCCAAATCTCCCATTTTTGTTTTGAATGTAAAAAATTATGTTGTGTCACTAAAACTGTAATATAGCAAAATGATTAGCATGGCGACAAGGCCTGTCCGAATTCAAAGGCTCCCCCAGTACTGGGAGAAAGGCTGCATTTGAGTCAGGATAGATCTACTAGCAATAGGGAATTTATAACATGACTTAATCAGTCTATATATAGCATTTTCACAGTTCAGAAATGATTCATTCCGAATTTGCTGCTGGAGCTGATGTTTGTTTTCCAACTACAGTCATATATAATCTATAGGGGTGCTCAATTACGATCGAGGAAAGGTTTTGAGTTGATCTCAGCAGTAGGTGACAAACTGAACGCCGCCAGGATGCTGAGACCAGCACGTCCTCTGATCACTAAGATCCAAAACACTTTAAGGAAAAAAAATCAACAAACGTGTTCAAACCCAACAAAACCCAACGAAATAAATAATCTCAGTAATTATTGTTTCAACTAGGTCTTGCGCCATTCTGTGCGTTTCGATTCCATTACCAAAATAAAAAAGGGACTCAAAGACCGACTGAACGAGTTTAAATCAGCTAATCAACCACCGCTGTGTTCAGGGGAGCGCTTCTTAACAACCGCAAAATAAATATCAAGCTTGAAGGCCTAATTTCGTAATGAACTGAATGTTATGTTTTTAACGTAATCTCTGCATCTTTTAAAAAAGTAGATCTTGGTCTAAAGAAGTTTGGGCACGTGAGTGTTAATGGAAAGTTAATATATTTCAGTAACTCGGCTCTCAGATAAACCCTATATAGAGTAATTATTACACAGACCATTCAAAGCTTTTATTTAAGTTAATGATGATTTCTTAGTAAGTTAATGCAAACATATTGAGGATTAGAATATTACATCAGCAGTGAAAAATATGTTTATTACCTGCTTTAATGTCATTTTCAAAACGTACTTTTAATCCAGTAAGCCTCTTTGAAACTCATTCTAATTTATCAAATATGACTATTATGAAACAACTTTTTTTTTTTTTTAAAGTACAGCTTGCTGGCACCACATATTAATTAAGGTTTCTGTCATGTATGTTTTCAGATGTTAAGCTGTCACAGCAGACCATCCTGCAGGCCTCTTGTCTTAGTGTTTTCCTTCAGACTCCCAGTGGACTCATGACTTCAGGATGTCCAGAGACCTTCACCTTTCTGGAGCAGGAACACCCGGCCAAATGCACTGGTGACACATTCATTTAACAAAATCTGGCTGTTATATTGCTGTTGTATATTACTGTTTTGAATAAACAAAATATGTTTGATTATTATGAAAGCTGTGTTCCTTCAACTCTGCGTAGTTCTAATTTAATCAAATCTCATGTTTTCACATCCCAGAGACACTAAAATGGATTGTTTGTTTGGGGCTTAAAATGAACTCAACATAATCTTCATAGAACAAAGCTACAAAAATAGAATACAATAATGACTTAAGGTTTTGGGCCCATTTTATTTTTTGGTTTCATATTACACTGAAGATTCTTCAACATGACAGCTAAACAGTGAGTGGAGTACCTTATATGTACAAGGTAGAAATGAACAAACATGACATATTAGGTTCTTCTTAATAGCAACCCTAACAGTTATTTGACACTGCTTGGTTTATTGAATAATGAATGTGTTCACTTATGGATGCCTTCATTTAGAAATCTGCAATCTGAAAGTGTCAGTGAAATACTTTAAACCACTCAGTCATCAGGTCTGTCTGCCCTGCATGTCTCAAGTGCTTCCTTCTGTCACACACCTGGCCTCAATAAATGTCTGATTAGTGGATGAGCTAATGCTGTCGTTTGTATCAGGTGTTCTGGAACAGACACTTTAAAATGTACAGGGCAGTGTTAATGTCCTGTATAACAGTATAATATATAGACAAATGTTTTCAGCTCATTGTGTTATTTTCACTCTGTGTCTGAAGTTCATCACATTTCTGGATGTTCTGTGTTTCAATTAAATTGAAGTTAGCACAGGTTTTTATCAGGGCCACAACACCATGTAAACTATGTGTTGGGTTTAAGAGGCTGCTCTGTTTGAGCACACCAGCATTTATTTTTCCTCTGATGTTTGGCTGAACTCTTCTCTGTGGAGGTCGGCCATCTCTCTGCTTCTTCCTGAAGGAGATCCATCAGGAGTTCTGATCCTGCTCACAATGCAGATGGTTCTGCTCACTATTCATCATGTCAGCCATGGGCCCTCTCTCAGCGAGACTCTCAACAGTCATTCTTTGCCTTGACCCTTGAATAAACATAATAACAGAATGCATTCTGGATGTTATTTCTGATTTGTTTGTTAATTGAAACAGTGTCTCATATCAAAATAAGATTAATTTATTTCCTTAACAGTTCCTTCTCCTGTTCCCTGAGAAGGGCAGAGTTTAGGAGTGACTAATTACATTTACTCAAATATATTTGAGTAACTTTTTGAAACAAATGTACTTTTAAGAGTACTCTTACTGTGCTGAACTTTTTACTTTTACTCAAGTAATTTTATTTTGAAGCATCACTATTATTTGAACAAAATTGTCATTTTGTCTTTAAACTACCAAAATTTCCACTGAAATTTATATTTTGGGCCCTTTGTGTATTTTTTTTTAGATATTAAATAATTGAAAACTTGATCAGTTACTCAGTACTTGAGTAAACTTTTTACCAAATGCTTCTTTACTATTACTTGTGTAATTTCTTAGTCAGCGACTTTTTACTTTTACTTGAATAAAAACATGTTGAAGTGCTACTGTTCTTGAGTACAATTTTTGGGTCCTCTGCCCACCTCTGGACAACAGTAACCAAATGTTGAGGCACATATGTAGACCAAAAACAGGCAAACTAAGGTGGGCAAGTTATACATCCACAAAGAACAACTTAAATTAATACAGTCATATTTACTTTATATGCATATGTATGCATGTGTGCCACACTTAGCACACTTCAGGGATATAACCAAGAGAGGCAAAAATTGTAGCACGAGTTTAGCTTTTATCCATTCTGCATTCTGTACCCTCCCTACAGGTACTGTAATCAGTTTGTCTGTTTGTATGACTGGCGACAGTCACATAAAAACAGGATTATGTAAGCTGCATAACCCTGTGCATGTAAGCAGATAAAAGAGAGAGGAAAACACAGAATACATGACAGCATAAACATAAACCTTGCTTTGTACTATAGATATGGACAGCCATTAAAAAAATATACCGTTATAGTTTTCTTCATTTTAATGTTCAGTACAACTATTTTCCATGTCTTCATGACTATGTGGGCGACCATAAAATACAATATAAACCATACCTGCACACTGCTCACCTTAATGGCCTCTCTGGACGGACAGCAGCGGTGGATGTCTGGTAATGGAAAGATGGCCTTCAAGGCTTGCCACTCTCTCACAAAAACAACTTTTGTGAGAGAGTTGTTTGGAGCTAATCAATGGAGCTCATTGATCAATCAGCTCCATAGGGCTGCCTCTGAATATTGCAGTTCCCTTATGATGTACAGAAAAGTCTGCACCGTATAGTCGGATCACAGCTGGTAGCTACGGAGGCATCCCGAAGCTTCAATCGTAAGCCAACTTCAGCGGCCGCTTTGTCCAAACTATGAAAACCCCGACAGTGAAGCTCTGAGTCCATGAGAGCAGTTAGCTGAAACACGTTCTGTCTGAGCGTCCACACAAAAAATAAAGTCATGGGTCATAACACTACTTTCTAATGAAGTTGCTGAGCGATCAATCATTGTCATTTTTTCTAAATACAGAGTGAAAGAAAAAGTAATACAGACGGCATGGAGTAGATACTGTATAATGTTACCCACCACGGCTGAAGGATGTACTTTGACCGAGATTATACCGCAAACATACAGAAGAAACGTAAACAGGTACAAAAAGTTATCAAACAACTTAAGGACAAAAACATGACAGCAGTGTCACCTTTTCCTGCCCAGCTGAGAGTCTAACTGAACTGTGGTGCGAAGACATTCGCTGCACTTAAAAGAGCAGCCTGGAAAAGATGGGAAAACACAGTAGTATGCCGTGGGGTTTCAGTCAGGGCCTTCAATAGACGTCAACTAGACCTGAACAATACACACATTGTGCAGGACAATGCAATAACTATGCACCACACCAAGCCACAGGCATCCCATAATATGCAAATAAATAAAATATGTCAAGTAGAGCAACAATGCAGCCCAACAATGCATATATCAAGCAATATCAATGTATATTTTAACAAAATACACAGGCAACAGCGCACATAATTGAACAACCAGCAATTTATCAAAACCTTTCTATGTTCCCCAGTTAAGGTGGAATTGAGCAGCAAATAACTGATACCAACCAAAGAGTGAGCGACACTTTGGTGTTAGGCAAACCCTGGACCACGGTATCCGGAAAAGCAGGAGAAGCGATGCAGAGTGCAACGAACATCCAGGCGCTTCTACAAGGTGATAATCAATGATTTGTGAGAAATAAATGGACAGATAAATCCGAACTCAAAATATGACCTTAGTGCTAAAATGACTTGAAAGAAGGTTAAAATAGTAATACATATTACAATCCTAAAGATAAAAGGTACTTTCCTTGCCATGTGAGAATGTAAGATGACTTACTTGTTTTATTTTATGTACACTTGTGTTTGAGTAGGGAAGCAGGGGAGCAGTCTATTGCTGGGTTGCAGATGACACAGTGCCGATGTCACGATGACAAATGGGGGTCAGAAAATAAATGCAGCCTGTTTACTTCTGTTGATCCAGTTTCAAAATGCCTAAAGTCTGTATTGTGTATGGTTGTTCCAAGTGTTCTAATAGAGAGAAAGATAAACGTTATTTTTATGTTTTGAAAGTAGTTGGTCACAAGGGAGTTGATTTTTAAAAAAAACTTACCAAAATAAGAAGTAAAATGCAATCTATGGCTAAAAACAGGAGGTGGAGGAACTAACAATGCCAGAGTTTGCAGTGCCCACAGGTAACGATCGCATTGTTTAAATTGTATTTTCAGATATTTTATTGGACAGTTACTTAGAAAGACAAGCATTCACATGTAAGGTAAGATGTATTATTTTTACGCCCTAGCTTGGTTGTCCCCAGAAAAGGTTTGAGTGCTAATGTTGTCATCAGCTAGCTTAGTGCTAACATTGGCATTTTACATCTTACTTTAATATTTTTAAGGTTGTTCAAGTGCAGCAAGTGATGTAGACGCCCAAGACTGGACCCCTACTGTTAACCTGGGCTGTAACTATTTCCCCATTTTCTCTGGCCACAAATCCATGTTTTTAATGGGGTTTCTGTAGATCACTGCAAATGGTTGACCTGCATTGTAGAAATGCAGTATGAAGTCCAGAATTTAGTTGGGTTTACAGAAGCTAAATACATTATTTACAAGTAGATCCAAGCACATAGAAATAACCTGGGTTAGCTTGTTGTTTGAAATAACATTGTTATCATAGACTACTCACCCGGCAAAAACAAGTCTACAGCCATTTAATGCTCCTTTTGATCCTAAATGGTTGTAGGCCTTTGAAAGCTTTCATGCGGCTCATTGAATAATATGAGGTCCGCAGCATCAGATAGTTAGTTATGTCATTGTCAATTGCCTCGACACCGGGTAAATCCTCAGGATTATATGATAAGTCCGATCCTATATGGATCATGTATTGTTTTGAGATACCTTGTCTGTGCTAGCCCATTTAAGGCATTAGTATATTCGTTGTGATACATTTTGCTCTGTTTTGAACCTGAGAAATTCACTTCCGGAGCCCCACTTGTATTTCGCATGTCATCCGGGTCACATGTCTGAAACCCAGCAATTGCTGTCGAACAATTGCTATTACACAGAGTGTTCAGACAGAGGGCTTTTGTCACACCGCCTTCATTTCCATGGAGACCGGTTTTAAGGTTGCATGGATGCTTAGTTCATTGTTTGGAAGCTTGTTCTCTATTAAGTTCAAGTATGTTCGATTACTTGTAAACGCTACTTTAGTTGATCTAAAAATGTGGAACCACACTGTGTTAAATGCATATTCTACAATAGCAATGAAACCTACAGAAATAGTAATATGAGAAAGGTATATATCTTCAAAATTTAGTAAACCAAATATTTTTCAACTATTACCTGTCTGAATAATATCAGTATTTAACTTTCACTCATTGGGGAAAGCTAGCGGGACTTTTTAAAACGATGTGCCAGGAGTGAGGCGTTCTCTCCCGGCACACCAAACCTGGTGAGCCCAGCTAGCTGACAGCTGGTCAGGGAGCTGGCTGTTAATGCAGACATATCAGAAAATTAACAATTAGGTGATGAATTGATGAATAGAGCAGATATTTGAGACTTGCGCAGCTAGGAGTCTTCAAATTCGGACAGGCCTTGTCGCCACACTATGATGTAAGTGGCCTTCAAATCCAGCCTTTGGACACAGCTTTTCATTCTATTGGCTGAAACAATGCCAGGCGATGGTACATCTTTGTTTTGAGAGAGAGCAGAAAAGAATTCGCAAGCGAGCAAAGAGGTTTGCAAGCAGAGGTTTGATCCGAGCAGAGGGAAGTCCATCCATCCATCTATCCTCTTCCATAGTTACAGGAGTAGCAGGAAAATAAAAACTTGCCAGGTGTAAAGACTGGCCATGCCTCAAACCTACCTGCTGGAAACTTTCTCTCAAATGACTCTGGTCCTCAGGATGGCAAAACTCCAGAATGTCCTTTCCCAGCAGGTCCTAAAGTTTTAGGACAACAAAAGATTAACTAAGATTTATCATACCAAAAGAGACTGAACAAATTCTGTACAAAAGAAATCCCACAGAATCTCACTCAAAATCCACAACCGTTATGATGTCTAAACAGAAGAAATCACACACTAGAATCTGGGTTCTTTTCCTGACATATTGACTTAAATAATGTAGTAGAATCTGATCTGTTTCCTTCGGTTGGTTTCTTCTTTCAGGATCACAGTGGCATATTCATGCTTGGCAGTGACAAGCAATAGCTGGAGGAAATGTTTTAACTTAATTGGAAGTAATCTGTGAACTGCATCAAATATGGGGTTATGTTTTCTGGTCAGTATCCAGCTAAGAGTTAAAAAAAAAACAGGCAAAGTTTAGTAAATCCTCCAAATCATCTTTATCAGTATATCCATGCTGTAAATTTTACAAGAGATGAGCCACAATATTTACAAATAGAGCAAAGCCACATATTTTACTGTAGTTGATAATGTTTGTGAAGCTACAATATTGCTAATTCCAATTACTAGTAACCATTGCATGCTCATAGGTGGTAACTGGCACTACAGGTGCTAGTGCTAAAATATCATGAAAAAGATAAGACTTCTGGTTGGACTGGAAGATGGAGTAGACGGTTTTTCTGAAGCTCCCGCCTCTAACACTACTAATATATTAAATTCCACTTCTTGTTTGATATCTCA
Source organism: Xiphophorus couchianus (assembly GCF_001444195.1). Classification (NCBI taxonomy): domain Eukaryota; kingdom Metazoa; phylum Chordata; class Actinopteri; order Cyprinodontiformes; family Poeciliidae; genus Xiphophorus; species Xiphophorus couchianus. The sequence continues at coordinate 34,069,873 of NC_040231.1, forward strand.
AAAGTAACTATAGTGCTGTATTGGAATTGCGACCAGTTAATTAGACAATGACATGCAGAGCAAAAAAAAAAACCTAGCAGAGCCTAGGAGATGCAAGGCAAGTTAAAAATGTGAAAGGGAAACCCATTTCACATTTTTGAAGATTACTGTTTGGAGGTTTTACAGCAGCACTCGGCTTACCACAGAATCATGAAAGGACTATATGATCGGGGACTCAAGCCTGCATTGCGCTACCCAGCCAAACTGTTCAGAATGGGAGTCAAAAGTTCCTGGCTTCACCTGATGACGCCAGATCTCACTGGATCTCTTCATCTGTCCAGCTCACGTCCACCAGCGGAATAATTATTAGTTGGATTTATTATTGCTATTAAATATGCCACTTGCAGAACTCAGATGGTTCTTCATAGCTTGTGTAATACAAAGCTGACTCTAGAATTTCTTTACTTGATTATTATTTTTCTGATTAATCTGTACAATTAAAATTAACTCTGGACTTGACTATTTTTAGAGAGACTGTACTAGAATGTCATGATGACCAATAGACTACTCATTAAGAGCCAGTATATCTGTATTGTGTATTATGATTGTTGTATTATGTTGATTTAACTGTTACGGAGTTTCTCAGAAGTTCTTCTACAGTTGAATTTGTGGCTGTCTGGTTTGAACTGGTTGCCTTCCAACAAATGACTATTCTGATTTTGGGAAGAGGAAAATGGTAGTCTATACTGATGGAAGTCTCGCAGGGGATAGAAGATGCCCTGCTGTGCGATGGACACTTAAATTTTTGTTTCTGCCTTAAAGGGGTCGGGGTCCAGATATGCATGTTTTCCGTGGAGATGTGTATGTTAGTGCGTGTCCTTTACCGTTTTTTTTCTCTGTCTTTTTCTTTTTTTTTCTTTTTCTTTCTCTACAGTTGCCGGCCAATGATATGCCAAGTGCCAGTTTCCTTCGAGCCAAAACCGGACTGCCATACTGCAATGTATATACTGTACGTCTTCGGGAATAGTAAGGTATGACCAGCACAGGTAATAATTTGACGGTTGTTTCGTGAAACCTGAGAGGTTTTGGAAATGCCACCAAGATTACTAAGGCTATGGCTTATTTGCAGCAACTTAAAGGGGACATACTCTTCTTACAAGAGACACACCTTCGTAATAGGAAGATAATGTGATTTAAAAGAAGTTGGATTAGCCATGTATTTCATTCTAGATTCAATGCCAAGGCTCGAGGAACAGCCATACTTATTCGTAATAATATTATGTCTGAATAACACAAAATAATAGCAAACACAGAGGGCCGTTTCATAATTGTGTTCAGCATAATTGTGTTAGAGGCATATATGAGAGTTCAGCTCATTAGCTTTATTTCTAATTTGACAAGGACAGATTGCAAGAGTTAGAAGTGGATTCTAACTATGCAGCCAACCTGGATCCTGACCTTTATAATGAGCATGTTAAACTCCAAATCGATTTCAATTTGACTACCTCTATGACTGCTCTACTTCAACTAAAACAGACTTTTTTGACTCTAGCAACAAAGCGGGGAAGCTTTAAGCTTTCCAGGTGCACGCTCAGGCAACCTTCAAACTGATCGCGTTCATCAGATCAGCTACAGGGGACATTCTCTCTGATCCCAGCAAGATAAATGATAGATTTGCATCATTCTATTCAGAATTGTATACCTCCCTAACTCCGACCATCCTCACATGATTTACTTAATGATATCAGCTTTCCACAGATAGATAATGAATTGATAAGAGGTCTAGGTAGGTCCTATCATTATTATGGAGGAGCAGGAAACTACCAAGTCCATAAATTAGGGCAAATCCCCTGGCCCTGACGGTTTCTCTTCAGAATACTATAAGGCCAATGTGGATCTTCTGGTGCCAGTCTTGATATACAGTATGTGTATAATGCCCTAATTAAACAGGAGTCTGCCTAGCACCTTATCAGAGGCAACAATATCCCTGATTCTTAAGAACGAGAAAGATCCCTCATTGTGTAGTAGCTACAAGACCCATTTCCTTCCCGAATGTAGATTTTAAAATTTTATCTAAAATTCTTGCAACCCGTCTCCAGGAAGTACTTCCCCTCATTATTTCATTAGATCAGACAGACTTTATAAATGGGCGGCAGTCATTCCATAACACTAGATGTCTTCTCAATATTATCCATAGCCAGGCACCTTATCACCTGAAATAATTGTATTTCTCGATGCAGAGAAGGCATTTGACCAGGTTGAATGGGGGGTTTTATATGAAGTAATAGAAAGATATGGCTTTAATAATGATTTCATCCTTTCGGTTAAGCTGTTGCACTTATCACCGGTGGCCTCAATTAAAACAAATGACATGGCGTCTTCACCCTTTCCTCTTGGAAGGGGAATGAGGCAAGGATGCCCTCTGTCCCCTTTGTTATTTGCTATCGTAATAGAGCCTCTAGCCATCTGGTTGCGTGCCGAGGAAGGTTTTATATACAGTGAACCCTCACTATTTCGCGGTTCACCTTTCGCGGTCTCGCTGCTTCGCGGATTTGCATCATGCATTGTGTTCTGCATTCTGATTGGCTAAGCAGTCTCTCCACTTCTTCTCTACCTGTGTGTCAATAACTTTGCGGGTAATATGTACACGTACGTAAAACAGCTTGCCAAATTTAACATAATCGATGGTGGCATGTCGGTTTATAAGAATCTTTTTGCCCAGAAGAAAAAAGAGCGACAACAACTACCGATGACTGTGTTCTTTTCTCGAAAAAACGCACCTGCACCGCGGGCTTTAGAAGGGAAAAAAAACCCCGCTACAGAGCGGAGTCAGGATGCAACAGCTCAGTCAGAAAAGCAGTGAAATACACGCAAGTCACTATTTGTCCTACTGTACTTTGTTGGTTTTTTTTCATAATCATTTTTTATTTTCTCCCGTTCTAATCCAATGACTCAGGTCGCGGTGGGGCGGCGCTGATCTCCGCAATTCGGGCACGGGAATCCACCTTCAGTTCGTATTAAAATTATTATTTTACAGTATAGTAGTTATTTGTAAAAAAAGAAAAAATGTTTATACAGTACTTTTTATTTGTTATACAAATGTTTGGGCCTGTAAAAAGGTTTTGTTCTTTGGTTTCAATGTAGAGTATTTAATTATGCTGTATAATAATTATAAAAAATAAAGGTGGGACATGCGAATCTGGTTAAAATGGTCATTTCCCCCAAATTTTTGTACCTGTTCCTATACTAATTACATAAACATTTTTTGATAAATTGCACAAGGAAATATCTCAATTCTTATGGCTTAAAAAACCTGCCAGACTTCGTAAATTAGTGTAAAGTCTGGTCTGCCCTCAACATATGAGGGCTCTTCCGAACTTCAGGCAGTAGTACTGGGCAGCTAATATACAGAAACTATTATATTGGGGGTGTGATGCTGATGCCTCACCTGCCTGGGTGCAGATTGAAAGGGCATTTTATTCATTGTCCTCTGCTGAGCTTTGTTCTCAGCTCCCTCTTCCCCTCTCCGTGGTAGAGTACAATCCCATAGTCAGGGCTACATTAACTATCTGGAGCCAATTCAGGAAAAAGCTTGGCCTGCATGGGCCTTTATACAAACTCCTTTAGCCAAAAATTATAACGTTATGCCTTCAGTCACTGGTGTTGTCTTTAGCTTGTGGCATGGCAGAGGGATCAAGACAGTAAAAGATCTTTATAGTAACAATGTCTTTTTATCCTTTGCTGAACTATCATTTAAATTCAAATTGCCCAATTCCCATCTCTTTCCGTTCTTTCAGGCCAGAGATTATGTTAAAAAGGTGTTTCCGCACCTAATCGACCCCCTGAAACACTTTTGGATACTCTCCTGCAATTAGACCCACAACGGGAAAAAATTATTTCCTTTTTATATAATTCAATTAATAATAATGCCTCAAAGTTTGCAGCGGTTGTCAAAACAGCATGGGAGTGGGAGCTGGTTGCTGAAGTGGAGGAGGAACAGTGGGAGGCTGCCAAGAATTTAATTCATAAATACTCAATTTGTATATACTCAATGCCCGGCATGCCTTAATCCAGTGAAAAATATTCTATAAAGTGCATTAAACAAATACAAAATTAGAAAAAATTTACTCATCAGTCAGTGACCCTTGTAATATGTGCGGACAGTCGCCAACTAACCATACCTACATGTTTTGGGCCTACCCAAAGCTAAGCGGGTTTTGGGGTAACATTTTTAAAATACTTAGTCAAGCATATAATCAGACAACTGTCCCCAATCCATTGTGAGCTATATTTGGCATCACTCCAGACTTGAGCCTTTTGCATTCTCTAAAACAGGCTCTAGCTTTCACTACCCTTTTGGCTCGCAGACTTACTGTATTCTACTTAAGTGGAAACTAATCATCCTCCCATCTCATGACCACTGGTTTAGAGAAGTTCTTTACAACCTGAAGCTGGAAAAACTCTGATTTTCACTTAAGGGTTCCATCAGCATATTTATGGAGACTTGGAAACCTTTCCTATCTTCAATGGTTACCATCAACTTGCTCCGTGAAACAGAAGCAAATTAAACTATCTGTAGGCCCACATATCTTTATCCAGTTATTCCAATTATAATTTTATATATTTTTTCTCTTTCTCTGCCTCTTTGGAATGTGTGTTGACTGGACTTGAAGCAACATGTATTCTGTGCCTCTCCTCTCTTCCTCCAGACTCTGGGACCTTGATTTCCAAAAGAAATTCAAAATTGACTTTCATCAGAGAAAATATCTCTGGACCACTCAATAGCAGTCCAGTCCTTTTGTCTTTAGCTCAGGTGAGATGCTTTTGATGATGTCTGTTGTTCAAGAGTGGCTTGACAAAAGGAATGTAACATCTGAAACCCATGTCTGTGTGGTGATTCTTGAAGCACTGACTCCAGCAGCTGCAGTCCACTCTTTGTGGATTTCCCCAACATTTTTCAGTGGGTTTTGTTTCACAATTCTCTCCAGGATGCGGTTATCCTGATTGCTTGTCCAGTTTTTTCTACCACATCTTTTCCTCCCATTCTCCTCTTTATGAATGTGCTTGAACATGGAGCTCTGAACAGCCAGGATCTTTAGCAATGACATTTGCGTCTTACCTTCTCGTGCAAGACAGTCATCCCGATGGTTGTGGATGACTGTGGATAAATAGTCTTGACTGAGAGACTATTTAAAAGTGTTTGCATGTGTTTTGAGTTAATTAGATCAGTGTTTTTCAACCACTGTGCCGCGGCACACTAGTGTGCCGTGAGTGATCGTCAGGTGTGCCGTGGAAATTTCACCTAATTGGTCTAAAAAGATTTTTTGAAAACAAATTAATTATCTGCAAATAATATGCTATCTTCGAGTGTCTGTGCTGTAGTAGTGACTAGCGGCATAATCATGTAATTTCCTTACCACTAGATGGCAGTAGGTACATAGCATTGTACGTTAAAACAAGAGAATTAGTGATGCGTGAATGTGACAGGTAGCGGTGAGAGCGTTGTATCTAGCAAGACTGTGATGACAGTGATGGAAAAGTTTTTGAAAAGAAAAAATGCTAACTCCGATCTGGTCCCTGGACAAAATTCGGACCCAGGTGAAGGCCCTAGTATGAGTGGATATCAACAGAATGCAAATACCGTGAGCTCGAGACAATACAGTGAGAGTTACATTTCATTTGGATTTACTTTTACTGGGGATGCAATGATACCGACTCCGTTATGCTTGGTATGCGGTGAAAAGCTATGCAACAGTTCTATGGTACCAAGCAAGCTTAAACGCCATCTCCAAACAAAACACCCTTCGCTTCAAAACAAGAAAGCAGACTATTTTGTTCTCCTGCGTAAACACATGGAGAAACAGGCAACTTTTATGAGAAAAACCACAAAGGTAAATGAGAGAGCCCTTAAAGCTAGCTACCACGTAGCTGGACTTGTAGCTAAATCAAAAAGGTCCCACACTATGGCAGAGACATTAATATTACCCGCATGCAAAGCCATTGTAAATGAGATGCTTGGACCTGAAGCGGTTAAAGAAATAGCAAAAGTCCCTCTCTCAGATAACACAATTTCCAGACGTATTGATGGCATGTCTGCAGAAATCAAAAGTGTGGTTTTAGAAAAGATCCGTACCAGTGAGAAATTTGCATTGCAACTTGACGAGTGTACTGATATTAGTGGACATGCTCAACTCTTGGCGAATGTGTGTTTTGTGGATGGAGATGCAATCAGAGAAAACTTCCTATTTTGCAAGGCATTGCCAGAAAGGACAACAGGAGAAGAAATTTTTCGGGTCACATCAGAATATCTTGAACAAGGAGGACTTAAGTGGGAAAACTGCACGAGTGTCTGCACTGATGGAGCTGCAGCCATGGTCGGGCACACCAAAGGCTTTGTAAGCAGAGTGAAGGAAAGAAACCCAGATGTAATTATTACGCACTGTTTCTTACACCATGAGGCCCTCATGGCCAAGACTTTACCAGCAGACCTAGCGCCTGTGTTGAATGATGTTGTAAATATGGTAAACTTTGTGAAGGCACGATCTGGGAAAAGCCGCATATTTGCATCTTTGTGTGAGGAAATGGGAGCGGAGCATAAGACCTTGTTGTTTCATATGGAGGTCCGATGGTTGTCGCGGGGCAAGGTACTAGCCCATGTGTATGAGCTGCGGGAGGAACTCAGAGTGAATCTGACAAATGAGGGGTCCGATTACGCAAAGCTGCTTGCAAGTGATGAGTGGTGTGCAAGGCTGGCATACCTGGCGGATATTTTTCACCATCTGAATGAACTGAACACACGAATGCAAGGCCGAAATGAAAACCTGCTCACAAGTACGGATAAAATAACAGGATTCCGCTCAAAGGTGCACCTCTGGCAACAACATGTGGAAAGTGGCAACCTTGAAATGTTCCCACTAACCAAGAAATGGCAAAATGTTCACACTGCTGCACTGTGTGAAATAATAGGTACACATTTAAAAACTCTCCAGGAGAAGATGTCATTTTATTTCTCTTCAGCCTTCACTGAATGCCTTGACTGGGTTAGGGACCCATACAGCTCAGCAATTGTTGGAAAGAACATGACTTTGCAGGAGCAGGAAGAACTAACTGAACTGAGACAAAATCGTGGTTTAAAGCTGAGCTTTGCTGATCTACCTTTGGACAGTTTTTGGTTGACTGCTGCCAAGGAGTTCCCTGTTCTGGCAAACAAAGCTATTTTAACATTGCTCCCATTTTCCACAACATATCTGTGTGAAGTGAGCTTCTCAAGCCTGGCTACTATTGTATAAAAACTAAAAACAGAGAGAGACTGAGAGCTGTTGAGGAAGAGCTTCGTGTTTGTCTTTCTTCAATTCCTGCCAGGATATCAGCTCTGTGTTCATCCAAACATGCACAGGTTTCACACTAATGAGTAAAATATACAGATATTAACATTTTGTACATACAACTCTTCATATTGTAACAGTGAAATCTTTCCCAAATATTATTGCTTCTCTCAGTTTTCTACAACCTCTTTAAATTTAAGACCACATTGTTGTGCCACTGTTCAGGTGTTCTTTTGAAGTGGACATGTTAAGTGCAATTTGAAATATGAAATATAAAATATGATAAAAAATAAATTTTGTGTTTATTTGATTCCAATTCAATACACTTTGATAAGAATGACTATATATTTAATATAGGTGGCAATAGAGAATCATTTGTTTACATTTTTGGTTGGTGGTGTGCCTCGTGATTTTTTCAATGAAAACAATGTATCTTGGCTCAAAAAAGGTTGAAAAACACTGAATTAGATGACTAGTGTTTGGCACCAGTGGTCTTCAATATTGAATCTTTTCACAATATTTTCTGAGATACTGAATTTGGAGTTTTCATTAATTGTCAGTAATAATCATCAACACTAAAATAAATAAACATTTGAAATCAGTCTGTATGTAATGAATGAATATAATATACAAATTTTACTTTTTGAATAGAATTACTGATTTAAATCAACTTTTTCATGACATTCTAATTTTTGACCAGCACATGTACACTGGAAACCTCAAGTTGCTGAGAACTTAAAGAAGTGGTTGAAAAACCAACATCTATTTTGCCTTCTTATGTAGAAAGTCATTTCTACATAAGTCATTTTTATGACATTAGTCATAAAAACTATGACTCTTCATGATTCAGTAAAACCTTAGAAACAAACATACATAAAGCAGTATGTTAGCTGCTTTTTAATTGACCAAAGAAAATAACCAGTTTTACAGTACTGTACCAGTCAGCTTTCTCTAACAAAGTTTCTGAAAATCTGAAGGAGCAACACAGCATCTTGTAGAAGAAGGAAGTTGTGAAATCCTAGAGAGCTTACCTGAGGTTGATAACCAATGACGTTAATGCAGCGTGGATCAACAAATGTGATGACACCATCGGAGTTATGACGTGAGAGGAACTCTGTTGGAACTGACAGGCCATTCATATCCATGGAGACTGGAGAGCTGGTTACCTGAAGGGGGTGCATACAGACGCAAAGGTCACCACATCATGCAGCAATGGAGAATAGGTCTTAAAGAAAGCCACAGTCAACCAAAGTGTTGAAATATTAAGAAACCCACAGAACTGTGTGTGCTGGTTTTTGGCTTTCATTTATCTACTGTCAGTTCTGTTAAACTGCAGTGTGATGATGCTATTTACCCACAATGTCATTTTGTCATTATGTGATTATTTTCATAATATGGATCAGTAGGCCATCTGTCTCTGTACACCAGATAATAATGAGCTGGTTTTATTCGACGGTAAGGGCCAATGATCAGTAGGTGGTTAATGTGTAGGAAGGGCATTTTCTCATGGCATCATTTCTTCTGGGACACTGGAATGCAAGTCTCATATGTAGCAGTGTGAAAAGAGTCAGAGTTCTAGGCAGATTGAAGAGGAAGCTGCAATCATGGTGTAGGAGTTGAGTCTGCTATTATAGTGGTTGAGCTGAAACACACCTGCAGTCTCCCAATGGCCACCAGGCAGTATTTTCCTGTCTGACTCGCTTCTGAATCCTCTTCTGGTATGGCCATGCCTGAGTTATATAGGGAAAGGAAGATGTCATAGCGGGTGCAATGAGTTAGAAGTAACGCACGAACAAAAGAGCAAGGACTATATTTTGCAATAAAAGCCAGAGCTTTAGTGATGTTATGTGAGGAACTAATTGGAAGTGATGATTAAACCTGCTGCAGACAGCATCAGAGCCAGTGTGAGCATGAAGATGAAAGAATCGCTCTCTGTTACTCAGAGCAGAGTTTATTCAGGAGAACATTTAGATCATACACCTCAACATTTTCCAGCTCATTTTTTAAATAGTTTGCCCATTCTGCTTTGTCTCTTGCTTTTGCTTCTTTTCATTCACTGAACCTCAACTCACAACCTGGCTCTGATCCACCAGGACCAAATGCTAATACTTTTAACTGTTTTTCCTGTCTTCAGATATTGAGTTTGTGTGAAAGTGGCTTCTCATTCCACTCAAACACCCTTTATCAAAATAAGGTTTGGGTAGTAGCACTGAGAGATCTGGGCTTCCTAGAAATTTTCCAGAAATAATCCTCTGTATTGGCATCAAAACAACAGAAATCTAAGTGTTTGCTGAGAAATTGATTAGATAAAATAACAGTATTTCACAAAACCAGATGGAAGCATTTTTCTGAACAGAGGTCAAACTATGTCAAATTGCTGGAGATATGTGGAAAGACCCAGCTGCAGCTGCAGAACATCTGTTTACCTGCAGGGGGCCAGGCTTTGATGTACCCAGTGCAATGCACCACAGAGTATTGAGCCTCTCCTTCTTTGGATGGTCCCAAGCCGTTCCTGATAATCAAACACGGAAGGACAGAAACACAGCTGCAGGTTAGGGTGAAACATACAGATAGACTAAACAACAGGATAACTGCTACTCTCTTGCATACAGGCTTTTTACACCTAAACCACATGTATCTGACAGAAGAGTCATTCTGTGTGGTTGTTTTGTTTATTTCAGTTTCAAGCTCACATCTACTGTGGTGCAATGAAACCTCATCTCTGTGGGTTGCTGGATGAAAATCAAGTATCGAGTACTACTTCCGGCTTAAACATTCCGTCCCAAAATTCTTTCTTTATGCATAGAAGATGATCTAAATATTAGACATGCAGCCTCAGAGTTGACAGGAAAACTTTTTTTTTTACCCCTCCAGGGGGTCTTTTGTGGGCTCTAGTGTCCCTTATATGACAGTAGGCTGACAGGAAACAGGGAAGGAGAGGGGGAAGACATGTGGGAAATATCGTCGGGTCCGGGAGTCAAACCCGCGACGGCCGCATCGAGGACTTAAGGCCTCCAAATATGGGTCGCGCTAACCCTTACGCCACCACGGCACGCCCCGACAGGAAAACATTTTATCATGGACTTTGAATATAAAAGGTGAGGCAGAAAAAGCCTACATATGTCAGAGCTACTAAAAGCAGTTTCTATGAAAACTAAGTTTCTAAATGATAAGTTTGGTTATCACAACACATTATTCATATTTTACAAAGGATAAAGTCAGAATCCACTAAAATTCTGAATCATAGATGTTTTTGGACTCTACCTGTATCTTTTCCTCATGTTAGACAGACGATTTAGGGAGATGTGATCCAGTGGCGCACTTCCACACCTAAATGACAAGAGCACACATTAGATTTCAACTCATCATGGCATACACTGGAAGATTTAAGAACAGTTTGTAAATGCCACCATCTGTGTTAAATCATGTAAAACTGTGAGAAGATGTGAATGGAGCAATAGAGATGTCCCCTGCCTCATGAACAAAGGTTGTCCCATAACAGAACAAATATAAGATAAGATTTTTTTGTCATTGTCGTCAACAGATTACAACGAGATTGAGATTTGCTTGACTCGAGTTAAAATGCAGGTTATGTATATATGCATAATATACAATATACATATACAAACATAAAAAAGATAAAGAAATAAATAGTACAAAATGAGAAATAAATAGACATCAGAAGATGGTTGCAGCGCCTGGAGGTGTCGCAACAGAATTTACATTTTTTAACAAAGTGGTGTCAAGAGCAGAAGTTCTTATGCCTTTGAATTTAGTGCCATGATTGTCATCAGGTAAAAACTGTTTTTTAGGCGATTTGTCCTGTTTTTTATTGCTATGTATCTCTTGCAGCTGGAAGAGACCATGGCCAGGGTGTGAAGAGTCATTTAAAATGTCCATAACTTTCTTGTGGAGCCTGGAAGTGTAAATCTGTTCCATAGTGGGGATGGGGCAGCCTATGGTTCTCTCTGCTGCCCTAACAACCCTCTGGAGAACCTTCTTGTCCGCAGATGTGCTACTGCCGTACCAGACACACAGACTGTACGTGAGCACACTCTCTATGGAGCAGTGATAGAAGGCCTGCAGCAGGTCTGAGGGGAGACAGTTCTTCTTGAGTATTCTCAGAAAGTACAGTCTCTGCTGTGCCTTTTTCAACAGCTCCTTGGTGTTGGTGTTCCAGGTTAGCTTGTCCTCCAACTCCATGCCCAGAAACCTGAACACTGGGACCCTCTCCACAGGTCCCACTGATGGTGAGAGGCTGGATGTCCGTTTTGTTCTTTCTGAAGTTGATCACCAGGTCACCAGTATGAAGACATTTGAGGACCCTAATGTTGTACTTTGGAACAATCTAATCTCACGTCCCGCCACATGGATGGGGCCCAATATTGCATTTAAACGTCAACATTTACTCTTTCTGAATCATATTAACAGAAACTACCTAAGACAGAAACATACACTAACTGGTTCTTAAAACAAGCCTTGCTGTATTTAGCAAGACCCAATGAATTCTTGGGTCATTGAGGGTAAGGCGATGATGACCCATTCCAGTTCTGGTATATTCTTGGGGGAGTGAAGTGTATGTTGGTTCAATTCAATTAAACAATTATTTATTAATAACAACAGGAAATTAAATTAAATTAATTAAATAAATACATTACTGAAATTCACCCAAAGTGGGTCAAGAATACTGGATCCAGATTTTGTTTGTCTAACTCCACTAGTTTTAATTAGTTTTTACAGTATGTTTGTTAGTTTTTAAAAGGGGTTCTTAACCCCATGAAGAGAAATAACATACCATCTAGAATGAAGGAAAAGATCCAGATAGCTATGTTGCAAGAGACACATCCTACATCCGAGGAACATGAAAAATTAAAAAGGATGGGCTTCTCTAAAATACACTGCTCAAAAAAATAAAGGGAATACTTAAACAACACAATATAACTCCAAGTAAATCAAACTTCTGTGAAATCAAACTGTCCACTTAGGAAGCAACACTGATTGACAATCAATTTCACCTGCTGTTGTGCAAATGGAATAGACAACAGGTGAAAATTATTGGCAATTAGCAAGACACACTCAATAAAGGAGTGGTTCTGCAGTTGGGACCACAGACCACTTCTCAGTACCTATGCTGTCTGGCTGATGTTTTGGTCAGTTTTGAATGTTGGTGGTGCTTTCACACTCGTGGTAGCATGAGACGGACTCTACAACCCACACAAGTGGCTCAGGTAGTGCAGCTCATCCAGGATGGCACATCAATGCGAGCTGTGGCAAGAAGGTTTGCTGTGTCTGTCAGCGTAGTGTCCAGAGGCTGGAGGCGCTACCAGGAGACAGGCCAGTACACCAGGAGACGTGGAGGAGGCCGTAGGAGGGCAACAACCCAGCAGTAGGACCGCTACCTCCACCTTTGTGCAAGAAGGAACAGGAGGAGCACTGCCAGAGCCCTGCAAAATGACCTCCAGCAGGCCACAAATGTGCATGTGTCTGCACAAACGGTTAGAAACCGACTCCATGAGGATGGTATGAGGGCCCGACATCCACAGATGGGGGTTGTGCTCACAGCCCAACACCGTGCAGGACACTTGGCATTTGCCAGAGAACACCAGGATTGGCAAATTCGCCACTAGCGCCTTGTGCTCTTCACAGATGAAAGCAGGTTCACACCGAGCACATGTGACAGACGTGACAGAGTCTGGAGACGCCGTGGAGAGCGGTCTGCTGCCTGCAACATCCTTCAGCATGACCGGTTTGGCAGTGGGTCAGTAATGGTGTGGGGTGGCATTTCTTTGGAGGGCCGCACAGCCCTCCATGTGCTCACCAGAGGTAGCCTGACTGCCATTAGGTACCGAGATGAGATCCTCAGACCCCTTGTGAGACCATATGCTGGTCACACAAGGGGTGGCCCTGGGTTCCTCCTAATGCAGGACAATGCTAGACCTCATGTGGCTGGAGTGTGTCAGCAGTTCCTGCAAGATGAAGGCATTGAAGCTATGGACTGGCCAGCCCGTTCCCCAGACCTGAATCCGATTGAGCACATCTGGGACATCATGTCTCGCTCCATCCACCAACGTCATGTTGCACCACAGACTGTCCAGGAGTTGGCGGATGCTTTAGTCCAGGTCTGGGAGGAGATCCCTCAGGAGACCATCCGCCACCTCATCAGGAGCATGCCCAGGCGTTGTAGGGAGGTCACACAGACACGTGGAGGCCACACACAATACTGAGCCTCATTTTGACTTGTTTTAAGGACATTACATTAAAGTTGGATCAGCGTGTAGTGTTATTTCACTTTAATTTTGTGTGTGGCTCCAAATCCAGGCCTCCATTGGTTAATAAATTTGATTTCCATTGATGATTTTTGTGTGATTTTGTTGTCAGCACATTCAACTTTGTACAGAACAAAGTATTCAATGAGAATATTTCTTTCATTCAGATCTAGGATGTGTTTTTTGAGTGTTCCCTTTATTTTTTTTGAGCAGTGTATATTACTCATCGTATAAGTCCGGTCATAGACGGGACGTAGCCACATTAATATCGCAGAGAGTTCCATTTGAACTTATTTCTGAAACCAATGACAAAGAAGGGAGATAGTCGTTGATAACAGGTAGAATAGACGGAGTCAATGTAACACTATGTAAAACATTCCAACTGGCGGTGACTTCATTGTATAAAAAGCTATTTGTGTCATGTTCTGTGTTTTTCTGTGTATTTATTTAGAGTTTTCTGTCCCTGTGTCTCCGTGTTGTCCTGTCCTCCCTTTGATTACTCCCAGGTGTTTCTCATTCCCTGATTAACCCCCTGTGTATTTAGTGTCACCTGTGTGTCTGTGTCTTTGTCGGGTCCTTGTCTAATGTGCGCTCAGTCCTTCGTGTGTCCAGTCATAAACCAGTTGCTACCGGCGTTGAGCCCTGGCTTCCGCTCAGTCGTGCTGCCTGTGTTATTGGACATGTTTTTGGACTGTTTTGACGTTTATTTTTCATTAAAACAACCATCAATCATCTCAACCTGGGTCTACAGCGTTTGCCTCACCACCTTCATCACACCATTCCTGACAATTTGATGTAATGGGACAATCAACGGGTATACTTATTTGTGGAGGAGATTGAAATTAGGCCTGTCACAATAAACAATAAATCAATTAATTGCACGATAAATTAAAACTATCGACTTCATTTTAATTATCAGCTTTATCGTTTCTTCCGACCTTTTTCTCTTTCTGTTGATGACACTGAATGAAAAAAGGCTCAACTCTGGTGCTCTCCACTGACCTCTCCCTTCCCAATTTCCTTAGTGTAATGCCCAGTGCACACTACACGATCTTAGAGTTGTCGGCCAATTGTCAGCCCATTTTCAAAACCTGAGACCACACATTAGCCGACAGAAATCCTAGGTATAACGGTTCATTCGGATTCGATCGTGCTATGTGGTGTGTCCAACAATGGGCACAAAATAATGGCTATAAGTCCAGTTAACTAATTTTAAAACCAGGCATTAATCAATACTTTACTACAATCTACCTGCAAAGCATGTGGCTAGTGTCAGTCTTGTCTAAATGAAAATCATTATAACCTATTTATGTCACGTTAACGAAGAACAGCTGAAAAGTTACCGGGTTTATCAACTGCGGTAGCAATTTTGCCCCAACTCCTCCCCTTGTCATTTCTATATTCTTTGCACGAAATGTTGAATAAACATTAATGTTGTTTCCACATATCTCCAATGTCCGCTGGACTTCAGGTTGCGCTGTGTCAGCTGTTTGGGATTCCTCTCCGTAATTTCCAACCAGAAAGCACAGAGGGGAATCCGCGCTTTCTGATTGGCTACCTGTCACATTCAACAGGCTGCGTTAACGCTCCCAGTCGACGATCTACTGTAACACACCACACACTACAGGATGATTGGTTAAGAATTCGCTAGCAACAATCTTAGAACGGTGGACGTTCTAAGATTGTCGTAAGGGGAAAATCGGGGCAAAAAATCGTGTAGTGTGAAATATTGCATCAGGTAGTCGGATGTGCCCATCGTCTCTATTTAAATCTAATGATTACTGAAGGGCAATATAGTATACAGAATTCATAATCTGCACTCTTTTGGTTGGATGCAGTATTTATTTTCACTTTGGCTTTATGTTGTTTAGTTTTTATTTTAGTACATTTTTTGTTAATGGAGGGTGAGAATCCATTTTATTTTTGATTGTTTTGTTTATTTTTTTGTCAGTTTCAGTGTTAAGTGTTCTTTTGAAAATAAAGTGTATCTATCTTTGGCAGGAAATCGCATGCATTATTACGTCATTTCCATTAAATCAGTGTAAAAAGGTCTTCAAACAATATTATCGTTTATCGCAATAATTTTTGAGACAATTAATCGCTCAGCAAAATTTGTTATCGTGACAGGCCTAATTGGAATATAAGACTCAATCCATGGCTGGACTCTTCAAAACAAATTCCCCAAACATCTTTACAATAGAAGATTAAAATTCTCATGTCAGAATATGGTGTTATAGATATCTGGAGGAGTTTATATCCAACAAGCCGTGATTATACTCTTTTCTCTCATGCACATACGGTATATTCTAGAATGGATTATTTCTTTACTTTTAAAAGAGATTGTCATAAGATTTGTTAATGTGAGATAGGCAACATTGACCTCTCTGATTATGCCCCCCTATTGTTAACTTAAGGTGAGGACCCTAAAAGTACACAATGGAGATTAAATACTCCATACTGAATGACTTCCAATTTATAAAACTAATCAAATCTGACATAAATATATTTCTAAAAGAAAACAATAACGGAGAGGTAAGACCAGAAATAGTTTGGGATACACTACAAGCAGCTATGAGGGGTAAAATTATATCTTTTTGCGTCCAAAAAAAAAGAGAGCAAACTAACAATATCTGTTATTCCAAAAGAAGGAAAAGACCAACTGAGCTGCAGTTCTTACAGACCTATCTCTGTACTTAATATTGATTACAAGCTATTCACATCAATTCTCTCAAGGAGAATACAGGAGATACTCCCAGAACTTATTCATACCAATGAAACCGGTTTTATCCCACAAAGATAAACCCATGATAATATACATCGCATATTGCATATCTTGAACCACATTCAAAAATACCAAATACCAGCTGCAGTGATCAGCCTATTTGCTGAAAAAGCTTTCAATACAGTAAGCTGGGACTTTCTATATAAAGTACTTGAGAAGTTTGGTTTCCACTCCAATTTTATTGACGTGATCAGGTCACTATACACAAAACCAAATGCACAGATAAAAATCAGTGGACATCTGTCAAATACCTTTGAATTAGAGCGTGGAACGAAACATGGATGTGGACTCTCTCCATTACTATTTGCCCTTTACATAGGACCACTAGCCCAACTAATAAGGCAAACTGACAATATCAAAGACATAAACATTTCTGGTGATGCACACAAGGTGGCGCTATATGGCACTTAATCGGAAAATTATTAGGCATACAGATGAGCAGGAATCAGTGCTTAAAGAAATACTAGTGGCATATCAGGCGAAATCCAAAAAAGGTATTATATCACGGTTATACAAAGGACTTATGAATAAAAAAAACATATTCAACTTTATATGTGAAAACAAAATGGGAAAAGGAAAGTAAAATGGAAATCACAGAAGAAGAATGGAACAGTTACTGCTTGACAGTTTGGAGATGTACCAATTTATACTCATTGAGAGAATTTAACTGGAAATGCTTGCTTAGATTTTTTTATAACACTGAAACAGAAAATTTCTTGTACCAGGGGGCACCCTAGATGCTGGAGGCAAAGTGGAAACACAGAACCCAACCACTGGCATATATTCTAGGACTATACAATTATAAGACATTATTGGATAGAAATACACAAAAATGTAGAAAATATCTTGAATATAAGAATACCTCTTAAATTCGCTATTTTTATTCTAGGTAACACAGAATCCCTACCTGACAACGCAAAATATCTGTTTCAAATACTAATTACATCCTGTAAAAAAAAAAAAAAACTGGCACCAGATGCTGGCTCCTCCCTGAGCCTCCCACTACAGATGAATCGATAGTGTGTGTTAATGAAATCTATCAAATGGACAAAATAACATTTTTAATTCATTTTCAACTGAACAAGTTTACTATCTTGTGGTCCAAATGCAGTGTTGTATAGTAACGAAGTAAAAATACTTCACTACTTTACTTAAGTATATTTTGGAGTACTTCATACTTTCCTCGAGTATAAAAATTTTTGATGACTTTCACTTTTACTTCACTATATTTCCGAACTTAATTGCGTACTTTTACTCCGATACATTTTCAATGTGTGGTTTAGTTACTCGTTACAAAAAAGCGAGAGAGAGAAACGCAAGTGTTTTGATCCCACCTACTGATTAGCAAGTAGCAAGCAGGCTACCGAACAAAGTCGGTAGCCTACTTGCCTGGGCTTGTTCATCACCACCAACAGAATACACCTGTTTCGCTTCTCCCATTAAACACAAAGCAAGTCTCGCAATCAGCCGCAGCCACATGGAGCAGGAGACGGAGACCACAACGACTGCAACTACGTCGGACACGGCTCCAGGGGAACCACCAGCTGGTGATGAGAGCCCATGGCCTTATTTAAACACAATACACGCTTTCGTGGGTGTTAAAGATGCAGTTTATGTATTCCTGCCCGAAGATGTGGAAATTCTATCTTACAAAAACTCCCCGTCCAACTTGAAGAAACACATCGAGGTAATGTCTTATGAAATGGTTATAATCCTCCTGTTTCAGTAACTATAGCTTGGTCACTAGGCACTACTGTATTGTGAAACGTTGACCATAAATGAACTTTGTTTGGCATTGTTTCAGTTCCACACGTGGTGTATTTAGCTTAGGCTTAATGTTGACTGTAGCAGGCTGCCTAGACTCCTCTGTTCAAGGGGGGACAGAAGCCATAGCGATAGCAATTTAGACTAAATTTAACGAATATAGGAAAGGCATGCAAGTTCAAAACCAGGTTTACAGATGCCAATAAGCTGCATTTCCCTCCCAATTCTTTTTTTCTTTTGCATAACGACCAGTTGTGTGCACCACCTACTTACTGTAGCATTGACTGATTCACTGATTTGTGAAGTAGAGTAATCGTAACAGCTCTTTTTCTTCATGTTGGCCGCATTTTCTGTACTATTTATTTTTCTCATTTTCAGCACTGACCTTACTTGAAGGGAAAACTTAAGGCTTACAAAAACTTTGTATTTTCTGTCCTGGAGGGTATACTAAGAAGCTGGTTCAGTTGTAAAGCAGGTTAAGTTAACCTTGTGCTATAGGTAAAGCACCTATAGCTAAATGATGCCTGCAGGTATATCTATTAGCAGGTTTAATTTTGCCTGCACTTGGTTGTGTACATTATTTTAAGTGTATTTGACAAGTTTACCAAAATATAAAAAATGTCATTCAAACTGCATTTGCTTTGTTTTACTTTTTACTTGTACTTTTCATTACATTACTTGAGTACATCCATTTTTACAGTAATTTCCATACTTAAGTACAAGAAGTTTCAGATACTTTAAGACTTTAACTCAAGTAACATTTCAGTCAGTGACTTCGACTTTTACCAAAGTCATATTTTGGAGAGGTACTTGTACTTTTACTTGACTCTGAGATTTGAGTACTTTATACAACACTGTCCAAATGGGTGTCCTATGTCAACAAAACACAATATGGAAGAATACCAGATTGTTGAGAATTAAAAAATAGAGGGTTCATTCTTCAGAGAGTGTCTATTTGCTATATAAATTTACTTACTGTTCTATACATAAAAGTAATGTTTTTTCCAAAATTATACCCCCTTGTTCCATCTTTTTGTTTTTGTAAATGGAAATGTAAAGAGAAGGAATTTTGTGTCTGATCACAGACTGAAATTGTGCTCTTGTAATCTTCTCAATACCTCAAAAATAAAGTATTAAAATTAAATAAATACCTTTTTTTGGCCTGACAGGGGTGTTTGGGGGAAAGGGGGTTAGTAAAGCATGGGGACCACCAGGCTTATAATACACTGGGGGAATCCCTGATTATTATTAATTAAATATTTTAGTTTAATTTTTAGTTTAATTTTTATGAGTTATAGTAGTAGTTTTCGTAGTTTTTTTATACTTTGATTATTTTTTACGTACAGAATTCAAAAAGGTCAAAGATTTGTAATTATGTATACATTAAATGGGTAATGAATACTCAATAGAATATATAATGTTTTAAATAATTATTCAATTATTGTTAAAAAACCAACTGACTATTGTTTTCTCCCACCTTTTTCTGTTGCCATTTTGCAACAAGAAAAGTGTAAATGCCACCAGGAAGAGTAGGGAGTGGTGTAATTTGATGACAATAGATATAAATTGCTTGGGTGGAAAAAAACCCCAAAAACTAAACTTCACATCAGTTCAAAAGGGAAATAAATAGATTTGTATCATACTTATAAGTTATCTGGAGTGAGAAGCCTTTGCTCAAGAGATTCTGAAGCTCATCTCTGTGGTAGAAATGAGTCCAGAGTGTCCTGGATGTCAGCTGAAGTTATTTGTTGTATTTTTTTGTATCTTGTTTTTTGTCACTTGTGGCTGAAAATTTTGCTGGTCTATTTGACTGTGGCCTAGTTTAAACATAAATCCTCACTTATTACTTCTTACACTTTAAGGACTGCTAAGGTTTTATAGCAGGTTACCTGCTATGATGTTTAGCTACCTAGTCCTCCAGAATCCTTGATAATTACTTTGCTCTCTATATGGCTCAGAATCCAACAGCCTGGGCTGAACTGGATACAACATCCAGAAGCATTTTAATCCAGGTCATTTGGCTTGATTCTGTGGTCAAAATTTTAAAATGAGAAAACAATAATTGTTTGATAATACATACGTTATTCACTGGCCATCATACTGCTCAACAATACCATCACTAAAACCGTCAGACTGCTTGAAAATGCTAAGTTATATATATTCAGCAATATATTATTATTTGTATATTATTATGTCTAAGTCTATTTGGTCAAAAATGGTTCAAAAATAGGAATTCTGCCTGAAGGTGTAAAATTATGAGCTGTGCTACTGAACAGCTGCGTGAGGGTCCATGTGTTTCTTCTCTCCTATTAACACTATTAATGATGGACTGACCAGAACTCTGCCGTTAGCTTCTCCACACATTTCTCCTTTCATCCTGGCTTTCATTAAGGGATAGCAAAGAAAATAGGCTCATGCAGAACGAGTCCGGCCCTGCACCCGACCTCTCACCTACCCTGTATAGTTAGGGGAAACACCATAATGCAAAAGGCACCTGAGTTCATCACTATACTTAACTAAAGTAATATTTCTTAGTAACCAACAGACCTCATGCGGCAGATAAAGGAGCGCCTTGAGCCCATACACATCCTCATGGAAGACTGCTGCCCTTCCTTCTTTACAGTCCCCGTCTTCAGGTCCAGAATTCGTCCTGTGGAACCACGAACGGAAATGGAAAATAAAATGTGAAGGCAACACAGTTTGTCGCCTACTTGATAATTTCCTCAAAAAACATGCTGTGTTTTGAGGAAATTGTAATAGGCGATTTTACAGAAGAGCTATGGATTGAACACGTTGGAATGGCACACAACTTTTTATGAACTGTGCAATACTGTGAGAGCTTTGGTGGAGCCAGCTGCGCATTGTCCGAAAAAGCAAACACACTACAAACCACAAAGAAAGACTGCTTCCTGTCGTCTTCTTTGTGATTTTTGTCAGTAGTAACATCCAAGTACACCTCACTGCAGCAAACAGAAAGGGGTGAGGAAGAACCATGCAACAGATCCTATTTGGAAATGGGACAATTGCACTTCGGAAATGAGGGGATGCTATATTATCCGCGGCATCTCGTTTTTAATTTCTTTTAAAATCTGTGATATTTTCACCTTTATGAAGGAGATCCACTGTCGGCATGTATTTAAACTTTTCTCTTTTATTTACTTCAGCACCGCTCACAGTTCTTAAATTCTGTAGCTTTCTATGTACTTCTAAATCTACTTGTTAGTAGAATCCTTTGGGGTCTGATACTGCCTCTACTGGTGTGATGGTGGTAACACAGCTAACATAAATACATCACTAAAACAGAATACCACAAACTCTTTATTTATTAACTCCATAAAAGTTAAATTCTTTAAAACACAATACTATCTAATTTTCTTAAAAATGTAGAGCTAATTAAACTATCTAAACAACCCCTTAAAGCGGGCCCGGTTTCACTTGTTGGCCAACCTATTGAAACTGTGGCAATTGTTTAATACCTTGGGTCATTCCTGGACAGTCAGCTCACTTTTGATGAAAAAACTGATTATATTTTTAAGAAATGCTCACAGAGACTGTATGGCTACATTCACACTTCAGCTTGAAGTGACCCAATTGTGTGTGTGTGTTTTTTTTTTGTTTTCTTTAATGCAACCTTATCTGGGCTTTACATTTAACAGATCATTTTAGGGTAGTGTCTACTCTCATTTTCATCCCTTGTAGCAGGAATGGCACACACAGCCTCAGGAGTGATATTGCTCAATTTTTTTGCATGGGGTTGTACATTTGTCAGACTTCGAGATTCTGGCAACCAACTTCAAAACCATAAAGTAAAAAATAAAATATTTAACACAAATGATAAGCAGAGCAATTGTCAGCAGAAAAAAAAACATGTAACTACATTTACCTGTCATTGAGTTTTCTGAAGTGCTGAGTTGTTCTCTCAACTTGTCCACATCATCTGGGTGAACCTGCTCATACAGGGTACTGCCAAGCCACTCTGACTGGGGATGGTTCAGCACTGGAGTCACAGAATCCGACACATAGATGACTCGGCCAGTCTCTGCCGCCACCACAAACAAGAAGCCGTCTGCTGCTTCCAGAATAAGGTGCTTCAGTTCCTACAGGATCAAAGAGGCCCAGGGACGACTTTTGAGAAACGAGATCCATTGTTTGATCACCTATGAAATGTGGCACATTGAGTTCTCTGTGCAAAGAAAAAACCTGCCATTGCAGGGCAGTCAATATAGTGATATCAGAAGGAGAGAGAGAAAAATGTTGAAAAAGGTCAACAATGGCAGGATGATGGCGGTAGGAGTTTGTCCCACAATAAGTGGGTTGTCGGTTCAATCCCAGGTCTGTCCGCCTTTGTTGTTGTGTCCACCTTTGTTGTTGAGACACATGATGCCTCTGTCAGACTAACCCAGCTGTGACTACTAGTTCAGAGAAGGATAGACCAAAGTTTCAGCCAGGAACGTAAAATACAAATCTGATAAAGTGAAGTAGTTATTCAAAAAGAATGACTTGTTAGCCAGTGATCTGGTGTTCAACAGATGGCCCTGTTGAACACCAGAGTGTTCTATAGCTTGTTTCTACTTGTTACTTGTTTCTAGCTTCACAGAGCTAGAAACAAGTGCATGTTCCAGCAAGCTAATGTGTGGAGCGCCAGAAGAATATTGCTAAACCACATTCAGTGAACAGGTGCTAGAGCAGAAGGAAGGATGGGCCTGCTATGAACTGACGGACAGTCCAACAGATTTCAGCTTTGTCTCATTCTGTATCAGGACGGCATCACGTTGCCCCCGTTTTACCAAGCGCTTCCCACGGGAAAAGGTGCCAAGTTGATGGTGGAGACAGTTCAGTACGCCCAGTAACAGTGGAGTAGGTCTCCTTGGCTGGCTTCTCAGATCAAAATTGCTTTAGCAGGATGACGGTTAGAAATACTGTGCAATTTTAGACGAACAGAGAAGAGTCATCAGGGCAAAACAAGAGGAAGAATATAACAACAAACAGCAGAAATGACTCACCACACACTCAAGCCACATCACATTATGATGCTCATCATTTTTACGGCCCTTTATGATCCTCTGTAAGAGTTCACTTTACCTGAGTAGTTGACACATTTTTTGGTAAAACTGTAAGTTCACTATACAAAACAATCCTGATATTATAATCTGCTTTTTCTAAACTGTTTATATTACTTTTGGTTGATCATCAGCTTTCATTACACTACCTGTTCAGTGAGAAAGGAGGGCTTATACGCCCCATCAGTAGAAGTGTTGCCTGTCCCCCGCATGGACTTCATATGGGAGACCGCCATACGTAGTATGGTTAGCTTATCGGGCTTTCTGGCCAGGGCACTACATGTAGGGACCATGTCTGACAGCTCAGTGATGTACTGGGTCATTTTGTTACGCCGGCGTCGTTCAATCTCACTGTGGTTTTCTCTAAAACAGAGGAAAGAAAAGAATACACAGCTAATGACTGTAGAATCACACCTACATCTAATTTAACTGACACAGATTATCAACAGCTTTATATCATGTCATCTCATGTCATCCTTTAGGTGTTAAAACTAAATGTTTCAAAGTTAGTTAGACATTAATAATTACTGAAGCAAAACTCCATCAGACAAAAAGAGATTAATTGCATTTAAATATTTACGTGACTATTTAAAAACATGACCTAGAATTACCTCAGGTGAATATCTTCCAGAGTCAACTGCTTTAAATATTTATTTGAAGAATGATCAAAATGTCATACAAACTCATATTTTGAAGTACCGGGACATTGTCTGAGTTAAATGTGCTTAGTTTAGTGTTCACCAGTCCTCACCATCAACATTTTTACATTTCTCCAACTCAGATTGAGATTATTTAGCTGTGTTAGGATCCTGTGTTTTGAGGTTTGTTTATTCTGTGTTCCTTAGCCTCTTTCTTGCTTCTCTTTTACTTTAGTTTAGTCCTTTCTGAGTGATTCTAGCTTATTATTTTTATGTCTTGAGCCTAGTTACTCTTTGTATCTCTAGTTTAGTTTCTTAGTAGGGATGCTCTGATCAGGTTTTTTGCTGCCAATTCCGATACCGATCACCCATGAGGCCGATCTTTGCCGATCACCTGGACTGGCTGTTAATTTTTCTCTTTAGGTATAAATACTACTACGTGATCTGGCAATAAATTTACCTAATTTAGACATAAATTACAAAATATTTTCAGGCACAGTACAGTAGCTATTCAGTCAAAAGGACAACTGAAAAACCTGCAATTAGTAAAATAATATTTAACAGTAGGTCCTCAGTACCATAAGTTATGCATAAGTCAAATAAATCTCACAACACTGCTTATATCATATAATTCAACAAAAAAGAAATATTCATTCAGAGTCAAATGTAGGTTGCACCAAAATAAACAATACTGAGTTATTGAATCAAAACTTCCTGAGAGCATGGCTGGCTCTGATTGGTTGGTTGTGACTGAGCGGAATAATTGTGCAGAACGCAGGGAGGAGGCATCGATTATTTTTTTCAGAGATTATCTATCTCATGCTATTACATAGTGAAAGTTTTAATATATATGTAAAATCTTTTTTTTTTTGTTTAAATTACCTGTTGCAACTTTAAGCAGACGTTCGGTGTGAGAGTTCACTGCGGGTGGAGCAGAAACGGCGCTCCGTCTGTGAAATATTACTATCTGTAACGCGTAGCGACGGTCCAACAGCAGGAGCAGAACCACCGTCTTACATCGCTAGCTTGTTGATTTAAATTATTTTTCGGGTTTAGCTTTCTGACCGTGATGCTCTTCCGGGTGAGTGTTGGTAGCTGTGCGCTGCTTTACCTGCTATCTGGCTGCTCCGGATGTCCCTTTTTCCTGCATTGAGCCTCGATGTAGCCAAACTCAGTCAAATGTTTGTGTTTTAAATGTCATATTAGATTAATTGTGTTGATGCATTTTGACGTGCTTCACCCCCGAGGTATTTCTTCGGCGGAACACGCGAACTTCCCCATTCACTCTCAGAGCGTTATAGTTCCTCGCCACATAGCTTAGCTTTGTTGCTGCGTGTTTGCAGTGAAGTTAAGAGGATATCAGCTGCGCATGCATGCTGCGAAATGAGATGCATGTGATCAGTTTTGGTGATCGTCAACAAGAGACAGTGATCGGCGATCACCGATCATACACTTTTTCACGGAAATCGGCCGATCGATCGGCACTCCTCTATTCCTTAGTGTTAGATTTATTTCCTAGTCTCCTGTGTACTTTCTCTCATACCATGTGCCACTTTCTCTCTCCCTCTCACCAGGGCCGCCCCAAGTCCCTAAGCGAAATTTGGGTTTGGGGCTCTCTAGTTCTGCTAGCAATCAGTAGTTGATCATTAGATAATTCACCCACCCTCTATAAACTTACTGCATCTCTGGCAGTGCTGTTTACATTATGTATGTATATGTATGTATAATGTAGAATACATTTATTGGCCAACTGATTTATCGACCAGTTGATTTCTGGGCGCCAATTTCCTTAATTTTGGGGGATTGTGATTGGCCAACACTTACACGTGAAGCCCATCTTATCCCCTAATCTTATCTTCGTCAGCAAAGGTTTAAAAATCAGCCTCTGTCCGTTTCTGCTCTACAGTGAGAAGTTTGACCAATAACCAGCAATTGCCCAGAAAACTGCAATCAGTGCAGCCCAACTTAAGATGGAAAACATACACACATATTCATGACATTCTTTGAATAAATACATTTCTCTTAAGTGCAACTCCAATAGCTAAAAATAAAATGTATACCACGTGAGTCTTTCTCCCTTGAGAATGTGGATTAGTACTGGACTGATTCTGTGCCTTCAAATGATTTTAACAGAAGTTTCACATAACTTAGAAGTTGATGTAAAAATAATGTTTGTTTTAGCCACAAAATGATTATGTTCAGCAGCAAACAACATACCCCCAGCTACAGCATAGAGTAGCTCAACTAGACAATATCAAACATTGAGAAGTTTTAATTATTGTTATCAAACACGGCGCTCTGAAGCCAAAAAACCTTAGTTATATACAGGGCCAACAAAGAGAATCAACTCATTTAAAGTTTAAACTCAGTTTCACATAAACACAAAGACCCTAGCATAAATATTTGGCTGTTGAACTGGACCGTTCCAGGTCACTATCAAGCTAATTTTCTATTAGCAGCTTTACAAATCTTTTACATTACAATACATTACATTACCAAGGCACATGAAAACAAACCTTTATCTTGGCTTTTTCTATTCTTCCTCTTTCATTTCTCCCTCCCTGAAGGATAAGTCTTTTTTTGAGACATTGTTTTGCTTACTTACGTTCTGACTGGAGCTTTGGACGTTTGGATGCGCCCTGCACATTGCACATCAGCTCATGTTACCGGCAAAGCGTGCGGTACCTACCGCGGCCACCAGGGGCCCTCTGAGCAATTTATTTATTTCTTTTTATCCATAAAGTAATGATTTCTACATACATTATCAAATATATATTATTGTAAAAACAACTCAACTCGTAGTGAAATTGTGTGTTTTTGATATTATAATGACATAGAAATTATTACTAAAAAAAAAAAAATTGCTCTGCTGAGGGCCCCCTTAGTGGCCCTAAGCAGCTGCTTAGTTTGCTTATGCATTGGGCCGGCCCTGCCTCTCACTCTGGAGTTTTTGTAAGTCGTTCATTATTGTTTCTTAAATGTTCAAATCAACTCGCTGCCTAAGCCTGTCCGCTATCAGATCCTCTTCAAAACCTCAGCAAACAATGACAGAAGCTGCACAAAAACCATGAATGATGCAAACTCAAAAAAATCACAAATATGAAAAAGAAATGCAAACAAAAAATACTGGCAATCACAGGAGGGAAAATGCTACAAAAAAACAACAGCATGTATGAAGTGCTGCAATCTCGCTCCACAAAATGGAAATGCTCCACACCACTAGGAAGAGTCAACCAACAGATTTGTACGGGACAAGACTCTCAGTAAAATATACTCACTATTACCCAGGCGGGGCTCAGTAGAGCCCCGCCTGGTTTGGCTCTACTATAGGGTTACCACCCGTCTTGTAAAATACAGAATCATCCTATATTTGGTTGTTAAATGTTGCGTCCCAAATTGAACCGATACGGGACAAGATTTGTTCCGTATTTTGATAAATGTCCAATAGACACGTCTATCACACACATATGAACACCCAGTGTAACAATGATGATGAAAATAAAACACGGAAAATATTAAAGTCAGCTAAATTCTCATGGAGGGAACTATAAAGGACCCCCGGAACACTACGGACCAACACTGTTGTTGTTGCCTAGAGACGGATATTACTCAACTGCGGTGAGCTGCTGTCAACCCGCGTCTTTTTAAAACGTCCTCAACCCGATACCATCATGTCCTTAGAAGCAAGAACTGTAACTTGTAAAGATACAGACATGAGAGGGAAGATGCAAATCCCAGGCTGAACAATGTCAGTGAGGATGAATACAGGCAATTTAAAAAAATGTGGCCATAGTGGCACAGTGTGATACCAGACAGAATGGATCAGGAGGGGAACACCGCAGACCCGTCAGAACCTTAAGAACCACACATCAGCAACAGTGTCTCCTCATCCCTCAATTGTCTCTTGCAGGCTGATATGGTGCAGAATGATTAGCCATGATTAAGTTTCTTATTGTGCTTTTAGTAGACTATTATGGTTTGATTATTTGCTTATTGTATAATATCAGCCAAAATAAATGGCCATTTAAAGAACAAATCACAGATTAACAATAGATTAAACATTTTCAACTTTAAAAAGGTTTGTAAGGGCTTTCTGCATGTTTTATTTAGAAATGTTGATACATTTTCTGAATACATTGTTAAGTGGGTAAGGGTTAAACAGCAACCCAAAGTCCAGCGGATATTGGAGATGATATGTGGAAACAACATTAATATTTATTTAACATGCAAATAATATAGAAATCACAAGGGGAGGAGTTGGAGCGAAATTGCTACCGCAGTTGATAAACTGGTAACTTTTCAGCTGTTCTTCGTTAACGTGACGTAAATAGGTTATAATGATTTTCATTCAGTCAGGACTGACACTAGCCACATGCATTGCAGGTAGATTGTAGTAAAGTATTGATTAATGCCTGGTTTTAAAATTAGTTCACTGAACTTGTAGGCATTATTTTGTGCCCATTGTCGGACACCACACGGCAGGAACGAACCTGATCGAACCATTATAACTAGGATTTCTGTCGGCTAATGTGTGGTCTCTCAGATTTTGAAAATGGGCCAACAATCGGCCGACAGCTCTGAGATCATGTTGTGTGCGTTGGGCTTTACACTAAGGAAATGAGGAAGGGAGGGTCAGTGGAGAGCACCGGAGTTGAGCCTTTTTTTCATTCAGTGTCATTAACTGACAGAGAAAAAGGACGGAAGAGACGATAATGCCGATAATTAAAATGACGTTGATAGTCGTCATTTTATCGTACGATTAATTGATTTATCGTTTATCGCAACAGGCCTACACTGAATGAAAAAAGCAGTGTTGTATAGTAACGAAGTAAAAATATTTCACTACTTTACTTAAGTATATTTTGGAGTACTTCATACTTTCCTGGAGTATGAAAATTTTTGATGACTTTCACTTTTACTTCACTATATTTCCGAACTTAATTGCGTACTTTTACTCCGATACATTTTCAATGTGTGGTTTAGTTACAAAAAAGCGAGAGAGAGAAACAAAGTGTTTTGATCCCACCTACTGATTAGCAAGTAGCAAGTAGGCTACCGAACAAAGTCCGTAGCCTACTTGCCTGGGCTTGTTCATCACCTCCAATAGGACACACCTGTTTCGCTTCTCCCATTAAACACAAAGCAAGTCTCGCAATCAGCAGCAGTCACATGGAGGAGGCGACGGAGACCACAACGACTGCAACTACGTCGGATACGGCTCCAGGGGAACCACCAGCTGGTGATGAGAGCCCATGGCCTTATTTAAACACAATACACGCTTTCGTGGGTGTTAAAGATGCAGTTTATGTATTCCTGCCCGAAGATGTGGAAATTCTATCTTACAAAAACTCCCCGTCCAACTTGAAGAAACACATCGAGGTAACGTCTTATGAAATGGTTATAATCCTCCTATTTCAGTAACTACAGTTTGGTCACTAGACACTACTGTATTGTGAAACGTTGACCATAAATGAACTTTGTTTGGCATTGTTTCAGTTCCACACGTGGTGTATTTAGCTTAGGCTTAATGTTGACTGTAGCAGGCTACCTAGACTCCTCTGTTCAAGGGGGGACAGAAGCCATAGCGATAGCAATTTAGACTAAATTTAACGAATATAGGAAAGGCATGCAAGTTCAAAACCAGGTTTACAGATGCCAATAAGCTACATTTCCCTCCCAATTCTTTTTTTCTTTTGCATAATGACCAGTTGTGTGCACCACCTACTGACTGTAGGATTGACTGGTTCACTGATTTGTGAAGAAGAGTAATCGTAACAGATCTTTTTCTTCATGTTGGCCGCATTTTCTGTACTATTTATTTTTCTCATTTTCAGCACTGACCTTACTTGAAGGGAAAACTTAAGGCTTACAAAAACTTTGTATTTTCTGTCCTGGAGGGTATACTAAGAAGCCGGTTCAGTTGTAAAGCAGGTTAAGTTAACCTTGTGCTATAGGTAAAGCACCTAATTTTCTTAACTAAATGATGCCTGCAGGTATATCTATTAGCAGGTTTAATTTTGCCTGCACTTGGTTGGGTACATTATTTTAAGTGTATTTGACAAGTTTACCAAAATATAAAAAATGTCATCCAAACTGCATTTGCTTTGTTTTACTTTTTACTTGTACTTTTCATTACATTACTTGAGTACATCCATTTTTACAGTAATTTCCATACTTAAGTACAAGAAGTTTCAGATACTTTAAGACTTTAACTCAAGTAACATTTCAGTCAGTGACTTGGACTTTTACCAAAGTCATATTTTGGAGAGGTACTTATACTTTTACTTGACTCTGAGATTTCAGTACTTTAAACAACACTGGAAAAAAGGCTCAACTCTGTTGCTCTCCACTGACATCTCCCTTCCTCATTTACTTAGTGTAAAGCCCAGCGCACACGACACGATCTTAGAGTTGTCGGCCGATTGTCGGCTCATTTTCAAAACCTGAGAGACTACACATTAGCCGACAGAAATCCTAGGTATAACGGTTCGATCGGGTTCGATCGTGCCGTGTGGTGTCCGACAATGGGCACGTAATAATGGCTACACATCCAGTTAACTAATTTTAACACCAGGCATTAATCAGTCCTCTCCTTGGGCTGCCACCTTATCATGGTGGAGGGGTTTGAGTGCCCCAATGATCCTAGGAGCTATGCTGTCTGGGGCTTCATGCCCCTGGTAGGGTCACCCAAGGCAGACAGGTCCTACGTGAGGGACCAGACAAAGCGCAGCCCGAAGACGCCAATGATGAACGGCACCATTGGACTTCGTATTCCCTCGCCTGGACGCGGGTCACCGGGGCCCCACTCTGGAGCCAGGCCTGGAGGGGGGGCACGATGGCTAGCGCCTGGTGGCCGGGCTTTTTCCCATGGAGCCCAGCCGGGCTTAGCCCAAAGAAGAAACATGGGCCCCCCCTCCCATGGACCCACCACCCGTGAGAGGGGCCAAAGGGGACGGGTGTATTGTGTGATGGGTGGCGGCCGAGAGAGGGGACCCTGGCTGTCCAATTCTCAGTTGCAGAAGCTGGCTCTTGGGACATGGAATGTCACCTCTCTGGTAGGGAAGGAGCCGGAGCTAGTGTGTGAGGTCGAGAGGTTCCGGCTAGAAATAGTCGGTCTCACCTTGACGCATGGCTCTGGTTCTGGAACCAGTCTCCTTGAGAGGGGCTGGACATACTTCCACTCTGGAGTTGCCCATGGTGAGAGGCGTCGGGCAGGAGTGGGCATACTTGTTGCTCCCCATCTCAGCGCCTGTACGTTGGGGTTTACCCCGGTGAACGAGAGGGTAGCCTCCCTCCGCCTACGGGTGGGGGGACGGGTCCTGACTGTTGTTTGTGCTTACGGGCCGAACGACAGTTCAGATTACCCACCCTTTTTGGAGTCCTTAGAGGGAGCACTGGAGAGTGCTCTTCCTAGGAACTCCCTTGTTCTGCTGGGGGACTTCAACGCTCACGTGGGCAACGACAGTGAGACACTGGAGGGGGGTGGTTGGGAGGAACGGCCCCCCCGATCTGAACTCAAGTGGTGTTCTGTTGTTGGACTTCTGTGCTCATCATGGATTGTCCATAACGAACACCATGTTCAAGCATAAGGGTGTCCATATGTGCACTTGGCACCAGGACACCCTAGGCCGCAGTTTGATGATCGACTTTGTTGTCGTTTCATCGAATCTGCGGCCATATGTCTTGGACACTCGGGTGAAGAGAGGTGCGGAGCTGACAACTGACCACTACCTGGTGGTGAGTTGACTCCGGTGGTGGGGGAGGAAGCTGGTCAGACCTGGCAGGCCCAAACGTATTGTGAGGGTCTGCTGGGAACGTCTGGCGGAATCCCCTGTGAGACGGAGCTTTAACTCCCATCTCCGGCAAAACTTCGAACACGTCCCGAGGGAGGTGGGGGACATGGAGTCTGAGTGGACCATGTTCCGTGCCTCCATTGTCGAGGCAGCCGATCGGAGCTGTGGCCGCAAGGTTGTCAGTGCCTGTCGCGGTGGCAACCCTCGAGCCTGTTGGTGGACACCTTCGGTGAGGGATGCCGTCAGGCTGAAGAAGGAGTCCTATCGGGCCTTTTGGGCCTGTGGGACTCCGGAAGCAGCTGATGGGTACCGGTGGGTGAAGCGGCATGCGGCTCGGGTGGTTGCTGAAGCAAAAACTCGGGCATGGAAGGAGTTTGGAGAGGCCATGGAGAAAGACTTCCGTACGGCTTCGAGGTGATTCTGGTCCACCATCCGGTGTCTCAGGGGGGGGAAGCGGTGCAGCACCAACACTGTTTATAGTGGGGATGGTGTGCTACTGACCTCTACTTGGGACGTTGTGGGCCGGTGGGCAGAATACTTCAAAGACCTCCTCAATCCCACCAACATGCCTTCCATTGAGGAAGCTGAGCCTGGGGACTCTGAGTTGGGCTCTCTAATCTCTGGGGACAAGGTCGCCGAGGTGGTTAAAAAGCTCCTCGGTGGCAGGGCCCTGGGGGTGGATGAGATCCGCCCGGAGTTCCTTAAGGCTCTGGATGTTGTAGGGTTGTGTTGGCTGATGCGACTCGGCAATATCGCATGGACATCGGGGGCAGTTCCCCTGGATTGGCAGACTGGGGTGCTGGTCCCCCTGTTCAAAAAGGGGGACCGGAGGGTGTGCTCCAATTATAGAGGGGTCACACTCTTAAGCCTCCCTGGCGAGGTCTATTCAGGGGTCCTGGAGAGGAGGGTCCGTCAGATAGTTGAACCTTGGATTCAGGAAGAGCAGTGTGGTTTTCGTCCTGGTCGTGGAACACTGGACCAGCTCTACACCCTCGCCAGGGTCCTGGAGGGTGCATGGGAGTTCGCCCAACCGGTATACATGTGTTTTGTGGACTTGGAGAAGGAGTTCGACCGTGTCCCTCGGGGAGCCCTGTGGGGGGTTCTCCGGGAGTATGGGGTACCGGGCCCTTTGATACGGGCTGTCAGGTCCCTGTATGACCGGTGTCAGAGTCTGGTCCGCATTGCCGGCAGTAAGTCGGGCTCGTTTCGGGTGAGAGTTGGACTCCACCAGGGCTGCCCTTTGTCACCGATTCTGTTCATTATTTTTATGGACAGAATTTCTAGGCGCAGCCAATGTGTTGAGGGAATCCGTTTTGGTGGTCTTAGGATCTCGTCTCTGCTTTTTGCGGACGATGTGGTCCTTTTGGCTTCATCAGGTCGTGATCTGCAGCACTCGCTGGAGCGGTTCGCAGCCGAGTGTGAAGCGGCCGGGATGAGGATCAGTGCCTCCAAATCCGAGGCCATGGTCTTGAGCCGGAAAAGGGTAGAGTGCCTTCTCCAGGTCAGGGGGTGTGTCCTGCCCCAAGTGGAGGAGTTCAAGTATCTCGGTATCTTGTTCACGAATGGGGAAAGAAGGGAGCGGGAGATCGACAGGCGGATTGGCGCAGCGTCTGCCATCAAGCTGGCGCTGTACCAGTCCGTCGTGGTGAAGAGAGAGCTGAGCCAAAAAGCGAAGCTCTCGATTTACCGGTCGATCTACGTCCCCACCCTCATCTATGGTTATGAGCTTTGGGTCATGACCGAAAGAACGAGATCTCGGATACAAGTGGCCGAAATGGGTTTTCTCCGTAGGGTGTCTGGGCTCTCCCTTAGAGATAGGGTGAGAAGCTCAGTCATCCGGGGAGGGACTCAGAGTAGAGCCGCTGCTCCTTCACATTGAGAGGAGCCAGTTGAGGTGGCTCGGGCATCTGGTCAGGATGCCTCCTGGACACCTCACTGGTGAGGTGTTCTGGGCACGTCCCACCAAGAGGAGGCCCCGGGGAAGACCCAGGACACGCTGGAGGGACTATGTCTCTCAGCTGGCCTGGGAACGCCTTGGGATTCCCCCGGAAGAGCTGGAAGAAGTGGCTGGGGAGAGGGAAGTCTGGGCCTCCCTTCTGAAGCTGCTACCCCCGCGACCCGACCCCGGATAAGTGGAAGAAGGTGGATGGATGGATGGATGGATGGATGGATGGAATCTACCTGCATCTACCTTACTACAACCTACATACCTGCAATGCATGTGGCTAGAGTCAGTCCTGACTGAATGAAAATCATTATAACCTATTTATGTCACGTTAACGAAGAATAGCTGAAAAGTTACCGGGTTCATCAACTGCGGTAGCTAGTTCGCTCCAACTCCTCCCCTTGTCATTTCTATATTCTTTGCATGAAATGTTGAATAAACATTAATGTTGTTTCCACATATCATCTCCAATGTGCTGGATGCCATGTCAGCTGTTTGGGATTCCCCTCCGTAATTTCCCCTCAGGCTGTTAACCTCTCAGTCGGAGAAAACCCCTGATTTAGATCAGAGTGGCCACGATGATCTACCGTAACACACCACACACTACAGGATGACCTACCTGCACCAAGCGACAATCTTAGAGAAAGCCCAAAATTCTAAGATTGTCATAAGGGAAAAATTGGGGCAAAAAACTGTGTAGTGTGAACTGTTGCATCAGGTAGTCGATGTGCCCATCTTCTCTATTTAAATCTAACAATTACTGAAGGGCAATATAGTATACAGACTTCATAATCTCCACTGTTTTGGTTGAATGCAGTATTTATTTCCACTTTGGCTTTATGTTGTTTAGGTTTTATTCAAGTGTGTTTTTTGTTAATGGAGACTGAGAATCCGTTTTATTTTTGTTTTTGGTTGTTTTGTTTATCTTGTTTATCAATTCCAGTGTTAAGTGTTCTTTTGAAAATAAAGTGTATCTATCTTTGGCAGGAAATCACATGCATTATTACGTCATTTCCATTAAATTAGTGTACAAAGGTCTTCAAACAATATTATCGTTTATCGCACTAATTTTTGAGACAATTAATCGCTCAGCAAAATTTGTTATCGTGACAGGCCTATCCACCGATCTTATCTACCTCAGCAGAGACCTAACAATCAAACACTATGCTCTTCTGCGAAAAATATTTGACTTTCATCAGGTCAAGTCTCCATGTTTGTATCTAACAATAGTCACCACACTGTTGCCAACTTTGCCACTTTCTTGCTATATTTAGCAACCTTTCAGACAAAAAAATTGCTCATCCATCTATGTATCCATCCATCCTTCCAAAAACAAATTAGCGTCAGCTAAAATTGGAATTGGCGGGTCAGGTCTTTTAAAGATCGGTCATCGTGGATTCGCCAGAAAACTGCAATCTGGTTTGCATCGATCATGTGTCTGCAGTTCATTTTGTTGTTTGCACCTGTCAGCCACTGTAGGTTTGTCTTTGACACCATTCATTTGCACTGACTTTATAGATTCTGACACTTAATCTATTAATATAGATTGTAGACCACTTGTTTAGTCACTTATTTTATTCTTTTCTACATGGAGCTACATTTAAAACCAACTGAAATATCTTAAATGGGGGACCGTTCTGTTGTTTGCTCCGTGCTAACTAGAGACCTATGCTGCTCTTAACTTTGCTGCTCTTAACTTTGTCATCATCAACTGTTTCCAGTATTTCAACAGTCTCGGCTTTGTGTTTTCAAGTTGGTTTCAAACATTTCTCCTAATTTATAAAATGACATAATCAGCAGACTTCAGATAATAATTACTTGGAATTTTTTCTGACATCTAGGCAAAATATCAGAGGAGTGAACAAACATCAGATTTACACTGTACCCACCTATTGTTTCTGTAAAATATAATACCTGGTTGTATTTCTGATGGTGAAAAATACAAATAGGAGAAATAACTTGTTCCTATCGGTGTTACAGGAGACTCACAAAAAGTAAAAAAAAATATTGTCTTGCTATTTCAATTAGCTATAGCCATTTGTACCCTCTACAAATGAAGATCCAGTCCATGCTGCTTGCTTTCACTGCTCTCACCTTGAAAATTTGCTGGGTCCTTCACCATCCTCATCATCAAAGTCCATTCTGTAAAATAAAATGGAATGACAGTTATCTAGCTGCCAACTTATGGCACTTTGAATCACTTTAATTATGATTGAATTTATTTCAATGTACTTAAAAAGACAAACAGATCCAATATCTATGTTCAAATATTTCATTCAAATCCTGTATCTAGTCAGGTATAATGTTGCTGTTTTTGCTGCTGACAGTCCTGGAGGTCTGTTGATCTGAGACTGTAGCTGTTAAACAGACCATCGGAGAGAAGGTCGCTGGTTATGAAGTAATGAAATAAGCAAATTTGCTGCCATTTTACTAATTAAGCCCTAAAAATATCTATTTAACCTCTACAACAACTTGGCTGCAGACTGCTTTATAGCTCAAAAAAGGTCAAAGGGGTTAACTTTATATAATTTTTTGATGTTAGAGCCTCTGAGATCTTGAATTGTAAGACTGGGATATCAAGGCAAAGAAAACTGAGTAGCTGCCGGTAGGGGCCTCCAGACATTCAGGGGCAGAAATGGTTTAATTGTAACACAGACCATAGATCCAAACCTGTAGCATTCATTTATAGAGAATTACAATGTTATTAAATTTTATATAATGCAATCAGTTGGAAAAAAAAATACATTTAGGATTTAATTAGGAAGTTTTCTTTGTAAAAGTTTAAAGAATCATCTTGATAGTTTGATTGTTGTGTTACCATGGCTACAATATGGTGTAATCTTTGTGTTTGAATTGGGTTTGTTCACAAATACATCACAGCAAATAACCAATAATCAGTGATTGATTTTAAACTCTGCCAATAAACCTGGTCTCCCTCTCATAGACTTCACCTTATCTATATTTAAACACTGTTAGTGATGCTGAGGTTCTTAGTAGGAAGGATTTCAGGGAGTGGGGGGTTCTGTCTAAGGCCCCATATTACCTTGGGCCGACCCTGCATGAACAGCTGCTGCGATGTGCATCTCTGGCATCTACCTGGAATCCCTCAGTGGCCCCTATGTGAATCCGCCGATGCTTTGGGGACATATTGATTCATTTAATTGTGGCATGTTTGGCTTTATGCTGCAACTCTAATTATTGCTACAGTATTTTCTCTGATGTTTATTTTATGAGCTCTAAATGCTCTGGGCCAAATCTTCCTTTAACACTTGAGGTTCTGCAATAACTTTTATTTACAGTCGCTCACCTCCAGCCCAGATCCTGTCAGCAGCGACATTAACCTGCCTGGTAGTAACGTTAAGGAGAAGCAGAGAGAACAGTCAGCAGGTGGTACCGGGGCTTTGAGACTCGTGGTGACAGTCGCAGTACCATGTCTTATATCAGAATATCTGATATAAAGACAGACATTTTTTATATCTGTCGGTGGGACCGACTTAGACTGCCTGTAGCAAACCAGGCATTTAGCAGCCTGATTAAGTTAAAGTCAGAAGTTTTCTCTGCAGCCGAAGCATTTCTGTGTTTAGGGGCAAGGCAGGTTTTGTCCCGCTATTGCAAGGACAATTATGAAAATATAAATAGAAACAGTTTTTCTGACGCCAACATCAGACCTACGTTTTTATTCACAAACCAGTGTATGAATATATATTCTTGCCCATAATTTGTTAGTTAGGGGGCTAACTCTCCCTGGACAGGTCAGCATCCATTGCAGATGTTAAAAAACATTTGTAATTTTTCTTCCAATTCATAATTACTCATAAGTACTTGTAAGTTACAAAGTAATGCTAAACTTCTTTTTGTTTAATCACATAAAATCCCAGTGAGATACATTAATTTATCGCAGAATGCCAGGTTTGAAGGGTATGAATATTTTTGTAGGATTCTGAATAAATTTGGGATTTTTCTTCTGTGCTAGAAAATAAAGTGTTTCAACAACAGAG
Source organism: Xiphophorus couchianus (assembly GCF_001444195.1). Classification (NCBI taxonomy): domain Eukaryota; kingdom Metazoa; phylum Chordata; class Actinopteri; order Cyprinodontiformes; family Poeciliidae; genus Xiphophorus; species Xiphophorus couchianus. Next base: position 34,107,423 of record NC_040231.1, read on the forward strand.
CAGAACTAAAGACACTTACCCTCCTGATCTCCTCTTCCCACCGCGGCCTGACACGGCACCTGCCATTCTCACCTGGCCACTCCCAACTCCTCCAGGCATCACTACCGGACCTGGCAGCTCACTGGCTATTTCTACAACATGCAACAATTAAGAGCAGAGGACACAATATAACAAACATAATATATTTCACCAAAAATGAGCAAATCTTAAATTTTACACTAACTCTAAGAAATTCCACTGTTGATGCAAAAACATTGCTTAATGTACTGTATGTCAGCTTGTGTTATCTTTGGTATCGTCAACATATTCAACTGATGAAAATAAATGTACCTTGAAAATTAGCCTCTTTTTCTAATAGACTAAATTCATCTATACCAACACTGAGTGTCATTTCAGGAGACATTGTTGCTGTGTACTGTATATACACACTCACCGGTGACTTTATTAGGTTTGCCTTCTTACCTAATAAAGTGGTAGCAAGGATACTAGGGGATTGGACTACCAGGGGGGATCCAAACCCTAGTATAGGGTTGGACCCCCTTTTGCCTTCAGAATTGCCTTAATCCTTCCTGGAACAGATTCAAAAAGGTACTGGAAAAATTCCTCAGAGTCTGGTCCATATTGACATGATAGCATCACGCAGTGGCTGCAGTTTTGTCAGCTGCACATCCATGATGTGAATCTCCCGTTCCACCACCCAAAGGTGCTCTAATGGATTGAGATCTGGTGACCGTGGAGGCCATTCAAGTATAGTGGACTAATTGTTGTATTCAGGAAACAAGTCTGAGATGATTCACGCTTTGTGACATGGCGCGTTATCCTGCTAGAAAAAGCCATTAGAAGATGGGTACACTGTGGTCATAAAGGTATGGACATGGTCAGCAACCAGGGTTTCCCCCAGAAAATTTGCAAAGCCCGGTGGTCAGGGCGTCGAGGCGGTCCACCGGCAGTTCACCATGTTTATGTATTAAAAGAAGTTAAGTAGACAGGAAATGTACAAATATTAATGGGTAATTATGTGTTATGGAAAAACATCGCCAGTGAAACGCTATTTAAACCCACAGGTAGTCTTAAAAACAACAAATCAAACAATACAATTAAAATGAATATCAATTATTTGCACTTCTGTTTAATCCAAATTAAGTCAGAGGCTTCATAAGGACCCCCCAGGACTTCAAGGGGCTCATAAATGCTAATATTTTAACACAGACCACAGATATATAAATGTAACATTTGTTTATCGAGATTATCAATGCTGCTATATTTGATTTTAAATGTTTTCAGCATACATAAATTCAAAGAATTTAAATTGTTTAACATCTAAATGTAAGATTTTAAGGAGCTAGCAAGTTTACTTTGTAAAAGTTCAGAGAACAATCTTCATAGTTAGATTGTTTTGTTACCATAGCTAAAATCTGATGCTATGAGTTTAATCTTTGAGTTTGAGCTCTGTTTGTTCACAGATACAAATTAATAAACTGCAATTATTTTTGATTGCTTTTTAGGTTGGCCAATGAAACTATTCCCCTTCTCCCAAATTTCACTACATCTAACACAGAAGCTGGTTGCTGATGTTTTTAGGAGCAAGCGCCCCCCCAAGTCAAATTCTGCTCAAGGCCTCATACAGCCTTGAACCGGTCCTGCATGATGAGTTAAATCTGCTGCACTGCTCCAGAGATGCGCAACCAACGGAGAATTTATTTAATGCTGCTAATGTGACTTCAGTAGCTCTTCCATTTTGTGTCCGATGAGTTTTTAATAAGCATCACAGAAACTGTTTTGGTTGCTTAAGTTTGTGGGACACATTTTTCAGATCTTTCCGTGGCTGCACGCATTAACTCTGGCTATTATGTGGGCAAAGCATTTGGTATGGTTTGATGCTTTGAGAAACCTCAAAAATAATAGAAATTAGAAATAATAATAAAATAATATATAAAACAGCGTGATGCGTCACTACAAGAAGAGCATGATAGCTCCTCATCGGCCTGAACCTGCATTTATCGGGAACACAGAGCCACACGCTGGGCAGTGTGTTGAGATGTAAAAGCCGCATAATTCTTTGTTTACAAAGATAAATCAATTTCACCACTCCCTCAACACGCACCCCTGAAAGCGGGCTTTGCCTGTAGTTCACATAGAACTGCGCAACCAGAGCTAACACAGTGGGTAAGAGTTTAAACTCTTACCTCGATGCAGAGTTCTGCAAAAAGACATAATTCATCACAGGGGGTATCCATACATGTCACCCTGTGTCCAGTTTTAGTGAAAGGGAGCGCGCGCAATCCCCGCTGAGGTAAACTAAAGACATAAAGCAGGGACAGCGCGCGAGTTAACACACAGAGGCTTCACCTGTGGGATTGGTCCGCTCCGCCAGCTTTAAATGCATAAAGTGTAAACCTATCTTCTATAAACCTATATTTTAGGAATAAATATGCTCCACCAGTGCAACAGAGAAGCTTGCAATCTGGCTTGATTAAAAAAAAGTAAAATTAAGCGTTTTTTGTTTGTTTTTTTAATTCTGATTTTCCTAAAAACAAAAACAAGCAAAGCTTAGCCTGGCGAGGGGCCTAGTAAAGCATGGTGGGCCGAAAATCTTATAATACACTAGGGGAAACCCTAGTAACAATACTCAGGCAGGTTGTGGCAGCGCCACCATGCTCTGTAGAGCTTTGGAACCAACGTCACTGCATATGACATTGGAGGGCGTTTACGTCTCGCCAGTCGCTCAGCGCCATCTTTGAAAGCCACAGACCAAAACAAGTATTATTCCTGTGTTTTTATTGTATTACCGCTGTATCCTCTTCCATAATGCTCAAAAGCAATTCAAAACAAAGTGGGCTATGTTGCAACAAGCTTCAACCAGATACCGAAAAAACAGTACATGGAAAAAATAGCTAAAACTGGAAATTTTGACCAGTTTGAAATTAAAAGTTGGAGCAGGGACCCTGAGGCTCCTGCCTCCACTGACATTCCCAGATATATTTGCTTATCTGGTTTGTGGTGTCAGTGCTTACACCACAAATGATTTCAAGAATTACAAGTCAGTGGAGGCACATGTCCAATTTATGAATGGCTGGGTACATGATTTGAACATTTTTAACCCTCTAGATTGTGAATATATGTGGTTTGAACAAAGGGAAGTTCTTGGTTCCTTAATTTTATATAAAGTATTAATCTACACTCTTTTACAATAAATCACAATGTTGCTTGATATGAATATTAAAAAGTGTGAACGTGTTATTTTTAAAGTATTAACTAATACAGAGGTCGGCAACCCGCGGCTTTAGAGCCGCATGAGCCCTAGCGGCCCTCTGGAGCTTTTTCTAAATCTTTGAAAATGGGAAATATATTTTTTGTTTTAATATGGTTTCTGTAGGAGGACAAACATGACACAATGATTCTTAACAAATTTTTTTGAAAGAAAAAAAACTGGAAATGTCAGTGAAAAATCACTGATATAGTGATTTTTGTCAGTATATATTTAGAATGACACTTAGCAATATTATTTTGATTTGTTGCTCAGGTCCGAGGATAGTTGGTGTCAAAAGGGAAGAGTATTGTAAGTATTGTAATTTTTAAATAAGTGGATCATACAGTAGATGCTCAAGGAAGTGGATAATAAGCTGAAGTATGCCTTTAACCCATTTCCTTGACCTGTATGGATATTTACACCAACCCCCTGTGAGGAATTATGTTTCTTTGGAGAAATCGAGGTAAACGTTAAAAATGAACCGCTTTAGCTCTGGTTGGCCAGCTCTATGTGAACCGTAGTTATAACTTGTAGTCGCGCTTTCAGCGATGTGCACTGAAGGAGCAGTGAGAATGATTTATCTTTGTGAGCAAAGAATTATGCCATGTGTGGCTCTGTCTTCTGTGTAAAGGCATGTGGTCCCGGTTGGCCGGTGCATTAGTAGTTAACAAACCAGCGATAATCACTCATCATGCAGGTTCAGCCCGGTGAGGAGATTTCGCTCCTCACGCTTGTTTTATATTATTTTATGATTTTTTTTAAATATTATTTTTCCGGTTACACAAAGCATCAAACTGTATCAAATGCTTTGTCCACATAGTCAGCCAAAGTTAATGAGCACAGCCGCAGGAAAGATCTGAAAAACTCGTCCCATAAACTTGAGCAACCAAAACAGTTTCTGTAACGCTTATTAAAAACTCAACAGACAAAAAATGGAAGAGCTACTAAAGTCACATTAGCAGCAATAAATAAATTCTGCCTTTTGTTGCGCATCTCTGTGCGCATTGTAGACGGCCTTTGGGGCCTTATGGAGCCTCTGACTTAATTTGGATTAAGTTATTGGAAATTTTGACCCGTTTGAAATAAAAAGTTGTAGAAGACCCTGATTAGCCTGCCTCCACTGACATTCCCAGATATATTTGCTTATCTGGTTTGTGGTGTCAGTGCTTACACCACAAATTATTTCAAGAAATAATTCGTGGTGTAATTCAGTCAATGAATTACAGTGACTTGTAATTCACTGACTGAATTACAAGTCAGTGGAGGCACATGTCCAATTTACGAATGGCTGGGTACACGATTTGGACATTTTAACCCCCCAGATTGTGAATACATTGTGGTTTGAACAAAGGGAAGTTCTTGGTTCCTTAATTTTATATAAAGTATTCATCTAGACTCTTTTACAATCAATCAGAATGTAAATAAACAGAAGTGCAAATAATTGATATTCATTAGAACGGCATTCACACTCTTGAGCTAGCTAAAAAGGTAAAGCTAGCGTTACCTTTTCAGAAATTCAGTAGATTAAGTAGACTATTTCTTACCTTTCTGCAAGTCTCCAGCAGTTGGCTTCAAACAATTTTGCCATTTCCACCAAAAGCATTCAGCATTGAGTATTCACACTTGCATTTTCATAGGAAATGCACACTTTCTAGTTGGGGTGAATGCTGCAGGCATTCATTGTCTTGTTTTCCTGTTTCTCCTTGTTCTTTATTATTATTATTATTATTATTATATATTTTTTTTTATTATTATGGTTGCTTCTGTACACTCTTCGCCACGCTTGCATACTTTGTACTATTTTCACCATTTAACTTTTATACCATTCAGCTTGCTCTGCTAATGCCGGCTACATCTTTTGGTAGTCATAACCTTCATACTTTTGATGATATTCAACTTTTTATGAATTTTTCACCCCTGTAGAAATGGGGGAAACAGCTACATCCTGTGGCAGAATTGCAAATTACAATATAAAATGTCTGTTGTGTTTCACAGTTCATGTCTCAGGTCAGCTGCAAACACTTTTGCCATTTTCACAAAAAGCATTCAGCATTGACAATTCAGCATTCACATTTACATTTTCATAGGAAATGCATACTTTCTAGTTCTTAATTATTTTTATTCTGGTTGCTCACTTTTTCGCCGCGCTTCTTCTCCTGCATACTTTGTGCTATTTTCACCATTCAACTTTTATACTATTCACCTTGCTCTCTTAATGCTGGCTATATCTTTTGGTATTCGTAACCTTCATACTTTTGATAATATTCAGCTTTTTATGAATTTGTCACCCCATAGAAATATGGGCAACAGCTACATCATGTGGCAGAATTGAGAATCACAATATGAAATGTGTTTCACAGTTGATTTCTCAGGTCTTGCATATTAATTGCAGTTTTGGTGCTGTCATGGAGGACACAGGGCAGTGGCCATTTTGAAGTTGGGCAGTTTAACAGCTTTTATGCTGTATAACACCTGGGAATAATTTAAGCTTTTGACATTGCTTTTTTCGTACTGCATGTGGCATGTTTTTTGTAGTCACCATGCTAAACGATGCCTCCAAACAAATGGTATCTCAGGAACCATAAAAAGTTTGGATTTCATTCACCCACAGTTTTTATCAGAAAGAATAGGGAGACGTTTCTGTCAGGTTTTACCTGAGTTTATATGTATATATATATATTGCATAGAACATATTACTTCTAATACTGTTTGGGTGGAATTTTTGCATTGTTCAAAAGATTTACTCCTCTTCAACAGTTTTTCTGTTATAATAATCCCATTTAGGCACTTTGCAGGATTATAAATTATAATTTTTTAATTAAACAGTATCAACATTGTCATGGTTTAAAAGGTAAGTTGCCATTGGCTTATCAGCACCGCACACATGAATATCAAATGCCCCAACAATAAAAATACAATATTTCAACTAACAGATTAAAGAGTCCTGACTGTGTTTTGGGAGGTCCAGATGGTACAAAAACACCCTGAGCAGGTAAAAGGTTATTTCACTGGATGGATCTTTGTGTGGGCCACGAACACTTCTGCTTCTGCCTATTTCTTGCATTTCTGAAATGCAGTTGACTTCACACGTTTTGGCATTTTCAACAAAAGCATTGAGCATTCACACTTGCATTTTTGCAGGAAATGCACACTTTTTCTAGTTTGAATTGTATTGTTTGATTTGTTGTTTTTGAGACTATTTGTCTCAAAAACAACAGTAACATAATTACTTCAGTAAATTATGTTCAGTAACATAATTATATGTTACTGAAATATGTTGGTGAAAATGATGTTTTCAGTAACATATAATTACCCATTAATATTTTTACACTTCCAGTCAACTTAACATCTTTTAATACAAAAACATGGTGGACCGCCTCGGCACCCCAACCACCAGGCTTAGCAAGTTTTCTGGGGGAAACCCTGAAACCAAATCATAATTATTACTGAAACCCTTCAATACAGATGGGCTATACTGCACAGGTGCACATTACACTTTGGTTTGACATAAACTGATGTTATAAACAGATCAACATTCATTGTTCAATATTCATGTTTATATCTTTAATTGCCTTTATTGAGTCTATTTACTATCCCTTCAGGCTTTATCGTTGGTTTTGTAAACTAAAAGGCAATCGGTCGCATAAGCTGTGTGATTGTGGCTGACCAACAAGTTATCCTACAATTGATTATCTTATTCAAGATGACTAAGCAACAACAAACGCTCATCCTGGAACAACTAATAAGTAAGGTGCCTTAACCAAGCCTCATGTGCTCCTTAAACCCTAACCATGGACCAGTCATTTGGTTCATATCACATTTGGTTATTAAATCTGTGACTATTTTCTTGGAATACTATTATATGTTTGAGAAATATACTAGCCTTAGTTTCACACCGGTTCATGTGGAGGATAGATAACAGCTCAAAAGGCTTTCTTGGTGGTTCAGTTGTTGCTAAATTTCTACTGTTGTTGAATGAATGTATAAAATTAAACAGCGTTTAATAATTGTCTTGGTCAGGAGTCCTTGTAAGCTGCTAACCGTGTTAAGTAGAATTGCCCCTGGTAACTGTTCCAGTAGCTGTGGAATAATTCCAGACATGCTGCTGCTTAAAGAACATTTCTGCCTCTCATTTGGCTCCTCATGTTGGACCAACAATGAAGCAGACATCCCGTCCATGCGCCCATGAAACTCTCTGCAGACCGTGGGAAGGACAATGATTGTGGAGAGCGATACGCTGAGCTTTTGTATGGCCCGACTGAACACACGAACGCACGCACCCCCACACACATACACACTCTGTCTCCGTTTTCTGAAGCAACCAAGATCACGAATACAACTACAAAGCATCCAGAAAGTCACAACTACCCATCTGTTTTCCACGGTTTGAAGCACTGAAGAATGGTAACGGTGTAACCATGAGCTGAGTGGGGGAAGGGGATGGATGCTGGCTGGGGCTGCAGCGGCCTGTCGGTGTCGGTACCCCGCTCCAGCTTCTCCCTCGCCGCTCACATTCATCCACACACCAAGAAAAGTACTTACCAGACGGGTTCACCGCAGCGGGAGTCGCCATGTTGTCACTGCGTGGATAAAAATATATCTAAGCGATGGAGATGACGCACAATACGGCGCGAGAACCCCCCCGCTAGAAACCGTTTGCACTCCGTGGAACTGGCACTCGAAGCTTCTTCCAGCCTCCCACTTCACCCGCTTTGATGCGGAGGGAAATGATTCGGTCCTTCAACAAACGCGTCTTTGTGGGAAATAAGAACAGTGTGAATGTTGCTATAACAGCAATATCTCAGAGACTAGACTTATTAAAATGCAAGATGTCTGAATCGTAACACCGCGAGACTTTAGGGTTGCATTAATAATTGAATGTTAAACAGTGCAGTTATGTAGCGTTACAACTCCTTATTAAAATGTTCGACAGTGATTATTTGTTTACTAGTTTCTGCTGAAATATTTTGACTCAATATGCTGCCTTCTCTCTTCCAATATCACTGACCTGAATTGGAGGTCACCTGCACACCAGCCATTATTTCAGAGTAAAACTGAATGACGATAGTTTACGAAAAAGACGTTTCAGTCTAAAATAACATCGCAGATTGAAAATAAGCCCTATGTAGCAGTTCTGGAGTATCTGCGAGTTTTTCTCTTTAAAAAATCTGTCAAGCAGAAGAGAAAGAATTCTGAACTTTAATGGTGCCATTTTAAAAAGAAAGTCAGATCCTCTTGACAAAAAGTATTGGCACAGCATATAATTTTCTTAATGGAAGGAAAATTGTATGTTTTTTTCTTTTTGAAAATTATAAGAAAAATTCTAATTTTCTTGTGGAGAGAATCAAAGCTTCAATCCTAACTGTACAGGCACGTGCAGAGGAGGGGGTGCGTAGGGGACTTGAGCCCTTGCCCCTTTAATCCTTGATGCCCCTAGTCCCCTTTTTGAGTTTCAAAAAAATTTTGTTTTTCAATTTTTTATTATTATTTTTAATCTGTATGTCAGGAGGCCTGCTTGTGCCTCTCAGGAATAATATTTAGAATAGAATAGAATAGAAGTACTTTATTCATCCCAGCAGGGAAATTACTTCGCAGTTACAGCATAGAGACAAGTCACAATAACAACTACCACTGAGTAGTAGTTGTAGATAAAATAAAAATAAAATATAAAATGCTATAAATTGTAAAAATATGAAATGCTGTTCATATAAAAGCAACTTAAGAGCAGTCCTTACAAAGATACAAAAAAATGTAGATATGTATATGTAAATATATGTACAGCAAGTGTGCCACAGTGCAGTTGTGCAAAATCGGACTGATTAGTGCAGAACAATGATTTAGCTTTTATTGTACAGTGAGGTGGCATGTGGCAGGAAGGATTTCCTGTATCTGTCCCTACGACAGCGGAGCTGGAGCAGCCTATGTGAGAAGGTGCTCCACTGTCTGTCCACTATGTGGTGGAGAGGGTGCTGTTTATTGTCCATAATAGACAGAACCTTCTTCAGTGTCCTCCTCTCCACCACAGTTTCCAGGGACTCCAGCCTTAGTCCCAGTACAGAGCCAGTTTTCCTGATGATTTTGTCTAGTCTATTAGAGTCGCTGGCTCTGATGCTGCTTCCCCAACACACAGCAGCAAAGAAGATGGCACCGGCAACAACACTGTGATAAAATTTCTCCAACATCTTGCTGCACACATTGAAGGATCTCAGCTTCCTTAAAAAATAGAGTCTGCTCATCCCCTTCTTGCACACAGCGTCAGTGTTTGATGCCCAGTCCAGTCTGTTGCCGATTACAACTCCCAGGTATTTGTAATCCTCCACCTCCTCCACCACTTCTCCTTTGATCTTCAGTGGCTGTGAAGATGTCTTCTTCCTTCTGAAGTCAATCACCATCTCTCTGGTCTTACTAATGTTGAGCCTCAGGTGATTCTGCTCAGACCACTCCACAAAGCTGTCCACCGGTGTCCTGTACTCCCCCTCCCCTCCATCCCCTATACACCCGACAACCGCTGAGTCATCAGAAAACTTCTGTAAGTGACATGACTCAGAGTTGTACTGGAAATCAGTGGTGTACAGGGTGAAGAGAAGGGAAAGGGAGAAAGCACAGTTCCCTGTGGAGCTCCTACGTCACTGACCACCACATCAGACAGGACACTGCCCAGACGGACAAACTGTGGCCTGCCTGTCAAGTAGTCAGTAACCCAAGAGATCACTGAGTCGTTGACACCCATCCTCCACAGCTTCTCACCCAGTAGCAGAGGCTGGATGGTGTTGAAGGCACTGGAGAAATCAAAGAATGTGATTCTCACAGTGTCTCCTCCACCATCCAGGTGTGAAAGTGCTCGTTGCAGCAGGAAGATGACGGCATCGTCCACTCCTAAGTGGGGCTGGTAGGCAAATTGCAGGGGGTCTAGAAATGTCCTCACCCTAGGCCTCAGCTGGGCCAGGACCCGTCTCTCCATGACCTTCATCACATGAGATGTGAGAGCAACTGGTCTGTAGTCCTCTGGGTCAGATGGCCTTGGCTTCTTGGGAACAGGAACCACATGTGATGTCTTCCACAGCAGCGGGACTCTCTCCAGCCTCAAGCTCAGGTTGTACATGTGTGCCAGTACAGGGGACAGCTGGCCGGAGCAGGTCTTCAGGATCCGTGGTGTAATGCCATCAGGTCCTGCAGCCTTCCCCTGGTGTAATCGCTCCAACTGTCTCTTAACCTGGCCTGTAGTCACCGTTAGCTGGGAGTAGGTGTTGTTGTCTGCAGTGGAGATGGGGGAGGAGGAGGGGATGGGGGGCTGAAGGAGAGGTGGTGTGCAGGAGAATGCCGGTAAGTGGGTTGAACAACTTGGGGCAGTGTGGATGTGTGGGGGGATGGTGGTGGTAGGGGAGTAGCAGGAGGTGAGCTAAACCTGCTGAAAAACTGGTTAAACTGGTTTGCTCTATCCAGGCTCCCAGATGTCTGTGTGTCCTTCCCCTTCAACCCAGCAATTTGCTTCAATCTTTTCCACACATCTTTCACACTGTTCTGCTCGAGTTTGGACTCAAGTTTCCTCCTGTAGTTGTCCTTGCATGTCCTCAGTGTCTCTCTGAGTTCACGCTGGACTCTCCTCTGCTCCTCCTTATCTCCAGACCTGAAAGCCATCTTCCTTTTGTTTAGAAGTGCCTTCAGGTCACTGGTAATCCAGGGTTTGTTGTTGGAGAAGCAGCGCATGGTCTGGGCTGGCATGACAGTGTCCTCAGAATCTGATGTAGTCCGTGATGCAGTCAGACATGTTGTCGATGTCCTCCCCATGAGGCTTACAGAGCACATCCCAGTCTGTCGACCCAAAGCAGTCCTGCAGTGCCTCAGCTGCCTCCTGTGTCCACCTTCTCACCGTCCTGATGCGCACAGGCTGCCTACTCACTCGAGGGACATACTTGGGAGTCATCCTTACCAAGATGTGGTCCGACCTGCCAAGGGGGGGCAGGGCTGTGGCGCTGTATGCATCTTTGGCATTAGCACACAGGAGATCCAGCATTTTATTTTCCCTGGTGGGACAGTCAACATACTGCTGGAAGTTGTATAGAGTTTTGTCCAATAAGGCATGGTTAAAGTCACCTGTGATGGCCATGAAGGCGTCCGGGTGTTGAGTCTGGAGTTTGACAGAAGGTGCCTTGCCCGAAATACAGGTCAACGAAGTATGTGCCATTACCAGGCTGGGCACAATATGTAAATAGCTACTAAATGGTGAAATTCTTCTTTTTGTTTATTGGTACCACAGTGACACTTAGTGGTTGATTTGTGAATTTATTTTATAGAGCGGTAGAGTTCTTCTTCGCGTATTTTTGTGTTAGGCACTTCCTGTTTGCTAACCACGCCGAGTGAGCGTTAGAGCCTAAGGAAAAGTAAAGAAAATCTGTAAAATAGCGCTCTTGGGAAGCAGAACGAGGTAGGAATGTGCGCAATTGTGTTTTGTGAACATTTATGTTTATTTATACATCTTGTATCCTTTGTTTATACTGCAGTTTTCACGATGTCAGACAAGGAAGGTTAATAATAAACTGCACCCGTTTGGAACTCCCTGCGTCTGGCTGTTCACTCCAAGAGGCCGCTACAGTGAAAACTCGCTGCAAGAGACCAGATCTTTCTGCAGGGAAGCCGACACCATTCTACCTGGAACCCAGCTGTCGCCGCTTGCATCGATGATGTCACACAGGCAAGATAAATGGACAATCACATGAACAAGCTCACAGCATAACTGAATTGGCATAGTGTGTCAAAGGATAATTAAAAAGTCTTCGGTGAACCAAGGCAGTTGCAGGAAGCAAATAAGATGTCACTTCCAACAGAGAAAACGGATAATCCTGTAGACATGCCACTCAGGTCTAGCTCCAGAGAAAGAAAGCTAACAGAAAAAGGCCAAGAGATGCACGTCCAAGACAACAAAAAACGTGAGAAAGCGTTTCAGAAGGCTTATGATTCTTGGAAGTGGGTAGCAAGAGAAACTAGGAAAAAACTAAAGGCCCTCTGTACATTAGAAGACCTCAATGATTTACAAGAAAACATTCAGGCAAAGTACGATGCTGTAAGACTGCAGTACGAGCCCATCCTACGTAACAGTAACACCACACCAGAGATTGTCAAAAAGATGGAAGCTTGTGTTACGCTCACAAAGGAAATTTGTGACCTTATAAACAATCGTACAGAGACTATTGATAAAGATTATAATAGTCATCTTGAGAAAGAAAGAGTGAGAGAAACATTAAACAAAGATGAATATGGCTCTATCTTTGGGCACACTCAAACTGAAACCGTAAGCTCATCAAAATCATCAGAGAATTCAAGCAGCCAATCCAGCTCATCTAGTACCAGTAACAACAAAGCAGATGCGCAAGCAGAGCTTGCTGCTAAAGTGGAGCAATCAAAGGGCACCAAAGAAATTCAAGCACAGCTCCAAAAATTAGAAAACGAATGGAAACTTAAAGAGTCAAAAATGCTGTCAGAAATTAAGCAAAAAGAAGTGGAAATGCAACAGCAGCTGGATCAGGAAAGAGCAAAACTGCAGCGGTTAAAAGAAGAAAAGGAAATAGCTGTAGCAGCAGCTCGTGTGAGAGCATATGATGAATTTGAACGCAGTGAAAACAATGTTGAAGATACTAATTACAGAACAAACCCTATCTTCTTTAGAGATAAACCCTGCTTGAGTCCAGAAGCTACATCGTTCCAGCCTTACCAATCAGCTCCGGAGGTGACAATAAATCCTGAGTCATCCAATCTAGCTGAAGCAATCGCCAGCTCATTAAGTATAAGTCGCTTACCAGTCCCTAAACCTACTGTATTCAGTGGGGATCCTTTAAGGTTTACTGATTGGAAAATGTCATTTATGACTCTCATTGACAGAAAGCCCCTCCCAGCTAGTGAGAAGATGTTTTATCTCAGAAATTATCTTGCTGGAGAAGCACGCAAAGCTGTTGAAGGTTTCTTTTACCGAGACTCAGAAAGTGCATACATTGGAGCTTGGAAAGTCTTACAGGACAGATATGGGAACGCGTTTATTATACAGAAAGCTTTTCGTGACAAGCTTGCAAGATGGCCAAAGATTAATGCAAATGACTCACTTGCACTACGTGAATTTTCTGACTTCCTCCAAGGTTGCAAGGAAGCAATTCCACATGTCAAGGGATTAGCTATCCTCAGTGACTGTGAAGAGAACCATAAGTTGCTCAAAAAATTACCTGAATGGATTGTTCGCAAGTGGAGTCGAATAGTTGTGGATGAACTTGATGAATCAGGTGATTATCCAGATTTTAAATGCTTCACAGAGTTTTTAAGCAAAGAGGCAAAAATAGCCTGTAATCCCATTGCCTCACCCCTGATAGGAAATTTCAAGTTTGCAGACGACAGAACCCAAAAGAGAGCCAAGACTTTCAACACAAATGCACAACAAAAGAGTTTCAGTCATGGGATACAAGATACAAATGACTGTAAAGCAAAATCATCTTGCTATGTTTGTAAAAGTGAAGCCCATGGCATCACCAGATGTCCCGCTTTTGCTTCAAAGAGTGTTGAAGACAAAAGGACATTCATACACGAAAATCGGCTCTGCTTTGGATGCCTGAGAAAAGGTCACGTGACCAAGGAATGTAAGAGACGACACACATGCAATATATGCAGACGTCGTCATCCAACCTGCTTACATGAAGAGAGGAAGGAAAGATCTGTGGAGACAACAACAAATAGCTCCACTTCCACAGAAGAACATGCAAACCAGAGTTGTGTCCCATACATTGACTCAGCATGTTTCTGCCACTACCAGTATTGTACCAGTACTTGTGTCTTCACTACAAGAGCCACACAGAGAAATACTAACATATGCAATGCTGGACACACAAAGTGACTCGACGTTTGTGTTAGAAGATGTAATTGACAGACTGAATGTGGATTTCCATCCAACAAAGCTGAAACTGAGTACTATGACTGCTGTCGACACAATCATTTCCAGCAAGAGTGTTCATGGTCTACAAGTTCGAGGACTTAACTCTGAGAGTCGCATCCAACTACATCAAGCTTATAGCAGAGATTTTATCCCAGTGGACAAGTCTTATATTCCGACGAAAGAAACTGCATTAATGTGGCCCCATCTCAGAAACTTGGCAGATAAGTTACCTCCCGTTCAGGACTGTGATGTAGGGCTTCTCATTGGATACGACTGTCCAGCTGCTCTAGCTCCACTTGAAGTTATAACAGGTGATAAAAACCAACCATTTGCACAGAGATCAGAACTAGGATGGAGTATAATAGGCTCATCAAACCCCCACCTAGACAGACAAGGAGGTCAAAGTTTTGTGCATCGACTCACAGTAAAGGAGCTACCAAGCCCGTCTTCAACTGACATTTTAAAGGTCTTAGAGTCGGATTTTACGGAGAGAAGTTACGAAGAAAAATATGTGTCCCGAGATGATGTTAATTTTATACAGTTTCTCAGTAACAACATCACACAGAGGGATGACGGGCATTATGAAATGCCTCTTCCGTTCAAAGGCAACGACCCGCCTAACCTACCAAACAACAAAAGACTAGCCCAAGTTCGCCTGCAGGGTCTTAAGAAAAAATTAAAGACCAGCAAACAATACTATGAGCAATACAAAACATTCATGGAAGAAACCATAAATAAGGGTGATGCAGAGCCTGCCCCTACAACATCTGAAGGAGAAACAGAGTGGTACCTTCCACATCATGGCATCTACCATCCCAGAAAACCAGATAAGCTGAGAGTTGTTTTTGATTGTTCAGCCAAATTCCATGGTGTTTCTCTTAACGACACATTGCTTACTGGGCCTGATTTAATCAATCCTTTGGTAGGAGTACTATGTCGCTTCAGGAAGGAGACCATAGCTATAATTTGTGACATAGAAAGAATGTTTCACCAATTTTCTGTCACTCCTGAATCCAGAAATTATCTCAAGTTCCTCTGGTGGAAAGATGGAGATTTGGAGAAAGAACCACAGGAGTTCAGAATGACAGTTCATCTCTTTGGAGCTGCTTCATCTCCAGGATGTGCCAACTTTGGGTTAAAGCATCTGGCACAGCAACACAAGGCTAACTATCCTCAGGCAGCCACATTTATTGAGAAAAACTTTTATGTGGATGATGGCTTAGTCAGTGTGCCATCAGTTGAGGAAGCCAAGAAACTGATCATTGAATCACAAGAGTTGTGTAAGAAAGGAGGCTTAAGGCTTCATAAATTCAACTCAAACAAGGAAGCTGCTCTCACATGCTTGGATTCTTCAGAAGTAGCAGCAGCCATCGAGCCCCATGGTTTGGATCCATCCTCATCTGAGCGTGCACTCGGGATTCAGTGGTTGATAAAAAATGACACCTTTGTTTTTAACATCGGCTTAAAAGATCAAGCTTCAACCCGCCGCAGCTGCTTGTCCATCATTGCTTCACTTTATGACCCTCTCAGATTCATTGCTCCATTCAGCCTTAGTGGAAAACTGATTCTTCAAGAGCTTTGTCACCGAGGCATAGGATGGGACGATCCTCTCCCAGAAGACATAAAGCCACGGTGGGAGAAATGGACAAATGATCTACTGAAATTGAAAGAGATCTCAATTCCCAGATGTTATCACCCCCCTGACTTCCACAACATTGTCAGAGTAGAGCTGCACCATTTTTCTGATGCTAGCTGTGTAGGATATGGTGCATGTTCTTACCTGAGATACATAAATGACAAGGATGAAGTCCACTGCAGTCTTGTGATAGCAAAGGCAAGGGTTGCTCCCTCAAAGATCACAAGTATCCCAAGATTAGAACTTGCAGCAGCAGTGATTTCTACAAAGGTCAGTGTCATGCTTAGATGTGAACTTGACCTAAAGATTGATCAAGAAATTTTCTGGACTGACTCACGAGTTGTACTAGGGTACATCAATAATGATGCTCGCAGGTTCCACATATTTGTTGCCAACCGTGTTCAACTGATTAGAGATAACAGTGATCCTAATCAGTGGCATTATGTTGAAACGTCAGAAAACCCGGCTGATCATGCATCCAGAGGTCTTTGTGCTTCAGATATTCATTCGACAAACTGGCTGCAAGGACCAAGGTTTCTTTGGGAGCATGAGTTACAACTGACGACCAGCACTCCAACGGAATTACTAGTCGGTGATCCTGAAGTCAAGACAATTCAGGTGCTCGCAACTGATGTCAAATGTAGTAATGATATCCTCAATCGCCTGAATCGATTTTCCTCTTGGACAACACTCCTCAAGGTAGTTGCCAGAATCAAGAGACTAGGTTCAAAGCAACAACATGGCGAACATGTGACTGTTGACGAACGTGAAAAGGCTGCTGAAACAGTGATTAAGATTGTACAACAACAAACCTTCCCAAATGAAGTAAAATTGCTTAAAGGTGAAAAGAACATTCCAAACACCAGCGCTCTTTTCAGTTGTGATCCCATCTGGTCTGAAGGGCTTCTTTGTGTCGGTGGAAGATTAAAGCAGTCATCTCTCTGTCTTAAAGTCAAACACCCAGTGATACTACCCAACAACAGTCATATTACTAAGCTGATTGTGTCCCACTACCATGCTAAGACATGTCATCAGGGTCGAGGCCAGACACAAATGGAACTTAGAACCAATGGCTTCTGGGTCATTGGTGGGAGTAAGTTGGTGGCCAAGATGATACGCGATTGTGTGTTTTGCAGAAAACTTAGGCGGCCAACAGAAAAGCAGAGAATGGCTGACCTTCCTAAAGAACGCGTCGAATCCTCTGCACCTTTCACATATAGCGGCATGGACTGTTTTGGCCCTTTCATTGTGAAGAAAGCCCGCAAAGAATACAAAAGATATGGTCTAATTTTCACATGTCTCTACTCTAGAGCTGTCCATATCAAAATGCTCGAAGACCTGTCGACTGACTCTTTCATAAATGCACTGAGATGCTTTATCAGTATTAGAGGAGCTGTAAGACAACTGCACTGTGATCAAGGCTCTAATTTTGTTGGTGCCAGGAACGAGTTCACACAAGCACTGAAACAATGTGACACTAAGTTACTTGAAGTTTTCTTGACGGACAAACAGTGTGAATTTGTTTTCAATTCCCCCTCTGCCAGTCATGCAGGTGGTATCTGGGAAAGACAGATCAGAACCATCAGAAATGTGTTGAATGCTACTTTTGCACAGTGCTCAGGCCGACTCGATGACGCCTCCCTCAGGACATTGTTATATGAGGCAATGGCTATTGTAAACAGCCGCCCATTAACAGTGGATGGAATCAATGATCCACGAGCATTGGAGCCCATAACACCGAACCATCTCATTATGATGAAATCTAAGGTTTCTCTTCCTCCCCCTGGAGTGTTTGTCAAAGAGGACCTATATGCCACAAAGAGGTGGAGGAGAGTGCAGTATCTCATTGAACAATTTTGGAGTCGTTGGAAAAGGGAATATTTGTTGAACATTTCCATGAGACAGAAATGGCACTCAGCTCAGCGCAACCTCAAGAAAGGGGACATTGTCATTATCAAAGACGACAACCTTCCAAGAAATCAGTGGCAACTAGGACGAGTGGTTGAAACTGTTCAAGGCGATGATGGATTGGTCCGTCGAGTCAAAGTTCAAGTCGGAGAACGAAAGTCCAATTCCTCTTCCAAACTCTCAATTATTGAGAGACCAATCCAGAAATTGGTTCTTCTTTTGGAAAATGATGAGAAGTGATAAACAACCTTTGTACAGTTTATTCACCACGTTATTCTTTTCTGCAGACATGCTCATTTAGTAGAGTCAAGAAATCCTGTTCAATTACTTTCCTCATGTCTTCTTTTGTTCATTTATTGAGACAGGATTTGGTGGGAGTGTAAATAGCTACTAAATGGTGAAATTCTTCTTTTTGTTTATTGGTACCACAGTGACACTTAGTGGTTGATTTGTGAATTTATTTTATAGAGCGGTAGAGTTCTTCTTCGCGTATTTTTGTGTTAGGCACTTCCTGTTTGCTAACCACGCCGAGTGAGCGTTAGAGCCTAAGGAAAAGTAAAGAAAATCTGTAAAATAGCGCTCTTGGGAAGCAGAACGAGGTAGGAATGTGCGCAATTGTGTTTTGTGAACATTTATGTTTATTTATACATCATGTATCCTTTGTTTATACTGCAGTTTTCACGATGTCAGACAAGGAAGGTTAATAATAAACTGCACCCGTTTGGAACTCCCTGCGTCTGGCTGTTCACTCCTAGAGGCCGCTACACAATATGCCTCTGTGTTGCATGCTAAGTCTAGAGCAGCCTATAAGGACTGGGTTGCTATAGAGAAGCCAAGATCTGGAAAGACTTTGGAGCTTAAGAAAATTGCAAATGCTAAGCTTAAGAATGCTGTCTGTTATATTAAAAGGAATGATCAGAGAATGTGGGTAAACTCCCTGGCAAATAAACCCCATCACAAAAGTTTTAGAATGAGATAAAGTTAATTAATAGCAGTAAGCCTCTGCTGTCAACAATTATTGAGGGGTTACTGGAGATAAGAATATTGCGGAAATATGGAGGAAGCATTACTGTGGAATTTTTATCTGTGTAAATAGTCAGAGGTTCAGTGTTGGCAATATTGACCTAATGATGGTATGATTGTATGTTGCTATTGAGCAAATGTCATTAAATAAAGCATGGGGTCTTGACCATTTATCAGCAGAGCACCTGAGGTACATTAATCAAGGAGTTCATGTGTTACTTTGTGCTTTAGAAGTTTTCTAAAACATGGCCTTTTACCTGACTCCATGTTATAAGTACTTTTTGCCAGGAGTAAAATGAAAAACTGGGAAGATATCAAGTATTGTTAAATACAGATCAATAGCCTTGGCCAGTGTATTGTCTGAACCTTTGGAACATATTCTATTAGAAATACTTCAAGAGTGTATAACAACAACTGATAATCAATTAGGTTTTAAAAGTAAGCTCAGTACTGATTTATGTATTTATTAATTGAAAGAAATTGTAAGTAAATATGAGACAGAATACTTCTGTTTTTATGTTTTTTTTGGTTGCATCTAAAGCTTTTGACAGAGTTAACCACCATAAGTTGTTTATCAAACTGCAAAGTAGAGACGTCCCTGCATATTTAATCAGGATATTACATTATTGGTATCCTCATCAGTCTATACAAATTACCGTAAGTGGAATTCGAAGGTTTCTGAACCTTTTTCTGTATCTAATGGAGTCAGACAAGGTGGAATTTTGTCTGGTGTTCTTTTTATATTGTACCTTGATGATTTCTCTGTTAAATTAAATCAGTGGTACCCAAAGTCAGTCCTTGAGGGCCGGCATCCTGCATGTTTTAGGATGCTGGCACCTGGATCAAATGATGGCTCATTAGTGCCCAAGAAGAACATTGACATGCTGAAAAGGTTGTTACTACCACCAGGAGAACTAAAACATGCAGGCTGCCGGCCCTTGAGGACCGACTTTGGACACCACTGAATAAAATGATTGCAAGACTGGGTGTACGATGGGTAAACATCTTGTAAATCATTTAATGACGATCTGGTCCTTTTGTCTCCCTAAAGTGCTGGCTTGCAGCAGTCACTGCGGTAGTGGCTGCTGTAAGCCAGTCAATATATACAGTACGCTGTGTATATTGTGTCCAGTTTGACATCATGTTTAATCCCAAAAGGAATGTTGTTATGATTGCTACAACTAAGGGGTTTAAAGTTTGAGAAGATTAAATAACTAAGTCTACTTGAGTTATTTGCAGTCTCTGACAGTGTGGATTCTAAGTTTTCCAATGATATCAAACACATGGAAATCAAAAAAGAAGTTGTGTTGTGTGCATTAACATACTTTTTGGGCTATTAGTAGTTTAGAAGCATAATAAAAGAAAAATCGACTTGCATTGCTTTGGCAGAAACAATAATCCTTGTATGCATTATTACATATAAAAATGTATTTCAATTGTATTTATTTAAAGATTAAATAAAAATATCAACATTTGTTGACATGCGAGCAGAGCTTTACAAGCAAGCAAAGTTGTAAAAGGTTTTCACCAAAGGAGATTTTTTTATGGCATAGACTTGTTCAAAGAAATTGAATCGCTTATGAATGACACATCAATACTCTTAGGAGGTATAACTTGGCTTCCTGTTAGGTAAATTGTATATATTGTTATCAAATATTTGTTGTTTCATGTGCCTTTATAATGTTCTTGTCTTATATGCCTTTATTTGTTTCATCTTAGCATAAAGGAAGTTTCTGTGTTGTTGAATTACTTTGATTCCTTTCTCAGAAGGCCTCTCTGAGGAAGAGCAGAGACAACTGTTTTCAACAGGGTTATCGTTCAACAGAAACCTCTGCATCCTTGACCTGTTAGATAGCTATAAAACCATCGCTGTGAAGACGTACAACTTGCTCTGTTTTACCCTGTGTCTGGAACAGAATAATCTAGTGTGTAGATATCATGTGTTTTGTTAGTGACTAGCATTTGCTTTGCAATCATGTGATTGAAGTGTTTTCCCCACCCCTTTGAGACGCTCTCTGTAACAGGGATCCTAACAGCAATAAAAAGGGAGAACGGACACATATGTTTTGAGAACGGAAGAGATGTGTGACTGAAAACATATCTCTGGCTGTTCTCCTCGCGAGTACAAAAGAATCTAACTCTCTTGTCTTTCTTGTGTTTGTTAAATCTGTCTCAATAGGTGTTTAAACCTGACACTTCGTCTGATCATATAAGCAGTCCTGGCGTTTTCTTTCCACCGATACCTTCAGTTTTTTTTTTTCTTTTTGAGTGACCCAGTCTTAACCCACTTATGTATTTTTATTTTATTTTTTTACCCCACCAGGGGGTCTTTTGTGGGCTCTAGTGTCCCTTATATGACAGTAGGCTGACAGGAAACGGGGGAAGACATACGGCAAATGTCGTCGGGTCCGGGAGTCACCGCGACGGCCGTGTCGAGGACTCGAGGCCTCCAAATACGGGTCGCGCTAACCGCTACGTCACCACGGCACGCCTCACTTATGTATTTTTGTTTTTCAAACAAGACTGTATTTCAATCTGGAGAGACTCACACAGAGAAAGACAGTGATTAAAAAGTTTTATTCTTAAAGTTAATTTTTTTTTTTTTACAAATTAATTTATGGGAGAAGGAACTCTGACCTCCACAAAAGACACTGTGCTGTGAATTGGGTTAAGCTTGGATGAACATTTTGCGATGCTGATTGGTGACATCTTCCCCCCTGGAAAACACATGGTGCCATGGATGAAGGTCCTTATAAACAGAAGGTTGACTGATGACTCGCTAAGACGAGGCATGGTCTGATGTTGATAGGCTGCAGCAGATGAACGTAATGCAGGTAGGGCTGAAGAGTCTTCCAGTTTGAATTTACAATAAGGCTTCAGTTTATTATTTATAAAAATAATGCTCCATTCTCAATTCAAATTCAGTATTTGGGAAATTAAGACACAAACATCATTTTCCAGTACAACTAAAAAAACAGTTGAACAAGAACATCTGAACATCTCGGCAAGCTTCATTATTATTTTTAAACACAATCCTTTGGTGAGTTAATTATAGAGTCGCACTTTGTGCTCACATTATGTAAGATAAAAGGTTGTTTACATGCAGTACCTTGAGGACCACAGTTTGAAAGAAATTGATCTACAGAAATACACTGCTCCATCAGAAAGAACAAATCAGTACCAGGAGGAGGTCTTAGAGATGTCAGTCACCTCATGTACATGCTGCTCACATCATCTCCCTGTCCCGTCTGGTACCAACAGCTGGGTCACCACAATGGAGCTTGCTAAGACTATTTAGCATCATCACTGATGACGGCAGATAAATCGTTTTCCTGGAACAGTAAGTTGTCTCATCATCAGTAACACATTAGGTAGTACATACTGTACATAAGCATGTTTAACAGTCCTAAGATCTTCCTCATGGCTTCGATTGATTGTTTTTTGATTGGGAGAGGTGCAGTTTTGCAGACAACAGTAGTAATACTACTGGGAGGAAGTGGAGGAGCTCAATCTTTTCACAGATTATCTGTCTCATATTATATTGTCGAAACATGGTGACAGTTTGACCAAATTTTGGTAAAAGTTACATATTGCAGCTTTAAGTGGTAAGAACCATATCTATAGTATGCAGTTTTGAATGAGTTTAGAAAATGCTGATGCTGTGGAGACTAAGGTGAACTGGTTTTTATTGAGCGAGGGATACAAAAACAAATAATGTTGTTTACTGAGGCTTTATATATACTATATATATATATATTCCGTGAAATGATGACTTCAGCAATAACTGTTGGTTTTAGTCATTTAGGGCTGGGAGGATGATTCCTTTGCAGAGTCCGAACCCCACCCTGTATCCATCTCCTTCACAGTAACCTAAGAAGAAATAATCATTATTACAAAATATTACTGACATCATTCAGCCGATGCAGAAGAATATAACAATAATTAGACAGCATACATCAAAACAATACATAAACGTTTTAAAGTTATGACGAGGCTTGGTTATCAGTGTAAAAGTAACTTAAAAAATAACAAGGTTAAGTAGTTATTGAATACACTTATTACTAAGTCTACATCGCTCTGTATTTTTTAAATATTGATTAGTATCCTAAAGTTAAGTGGTGTGGTTTCAGTAATATGCCATTTACTGACTTATTATGCCATTATTATTAATATGCCATTTCTTCAAATGCCCTTTTAGGATCTGGTTTCTGCAAAGCTTTTTAACTGTTTTTTTCCCTCATTCTTTCGTCTTTACTTATTCCAAGTGCCTGCTTGTTTTCTTCTCTGTTCAATTTCTTCTCCCAGCAGTGTTCATTCCACAACACATTAACATCTTCCCATGCTGCATCCTACAGCTGACATCTCATATTGTAGCCTAAACTTGTTGTACTATTGTTGACTGTTTTGACCTTGAGTTTATCCTTGTGTGTTCGTTTAATAATTTCATTCACAACTACTGTATGTAACATTTTGCCCAAGAAAAATTTCCCTCAGTCAAAATAACCTATATTCTTTTTTTTATACATTTATTTATGATTTTTCAAAGTTAAACAACCAAGGCAGAAGAAAAACAACAACAAAAAGTAAACAAATACAACAAAAACAAAATTCAACAAGACAAAACTGTCAAAACAGTGTCAGCTTACTGGAGTACTGATAAAAGAGGATATAATATGTGCCCATCAGTCCGTAAAGCGTAATCAAACACGAGACAAAGTCAAAGGGAACAACAGACATTTCTGAAAACATTGTATCAAACAGTTCACTATTTGATACTTGATGATTTACATTTACAAAATGTCTGAGTTTAGAAAAGAGATGGGGAAACAGCTTGACGACATTGTTGCAGACCTGAAAGACGTAATGAACAGAGTTGAGGAGGCTGAGCAGCGAATAACCGAGGTAGAGAAATTCAACATGGATGTCAAAGACGTACTGAGCCCCACGCTCCAGGTACAAGAAGACCTACAAACACGTCTAACAGACCTGGACGCCCGTTCACGCAGGAATACATTCATATTCATGGGGTCACAGAGGGAGAAGAACGAGATAACCTACAAAAATTCATAGAGAATTTTATTAAAACTGAACTGTCCCTCACGGATATCACACCGGGCATACAGCGCTGCCAAACAGCCGTTCGGTTCCAACCCCAGATCCATCGTGATACATTTTCTGGAGTATACCACGAAGGAACTTGTGCTTCGTACTGATTGGGGTAAGAAAATGATACAGCTGAGAGGAAAACAGATGTTCTTCGATCAAGATTTCCCCAGTGATATCCTTGCTAAACGTAAAGCATACAATCCCATCAGGAAGATCTTAAAAGAGAAGGGACTTCGCTCCCAGACCATGTACACATCCAGACATCGTGTTTTATTAGAACGGCCCTATGTTTCACAACAGTGTACAGGACACGTCTGATGACATGAGGAAGAGGAACACATGGTGCCATGGATGAAGGTCCATGGATGAAGCAGCGGACAAACCAACGTAGGATGCCTCCCAACCCAAACCGAGAGCTTTCTCCCAGGAAGGAGCGAGCGGAACCCAGCGGTGGATCCGGAAAACGCGAGTGAAACACATCTAGGAAAAACTTAGGGCCTTTAGGTGCAACAACAACAACCTGTAGCTTTCTGGTGAATTCTTCTGTAAAGTACAAGTATTGCGGACAAATTTTTTTTCTAGCCAGCATTTTATGTACTTAACAGCTGTTTGTGTATGAAATGATCAATAAATGGAGTTAACGTTAAAGTTAACAAACTTAGGTTTGGGAGCAGGGCTACGCCCCAAACCACACATCTAATTTTTCAAGTAGCCTATTTATACTTTGCTCGCCTATTCATCTCTGTCTGTTACATTTCGTCAAAGTTACGTTCGTCACTTCAGACTCAGACTCGTTTCATCAAGAATCTACTTACCATGGAAGATGCCCTGACACTTCAGGGCATCTTCTGACTCGGACAACCTATTCAACTCTCCACCCACTGCAATAAACTCCCCTCCTGACATTATGAGACAAGCCTCAAGCTCCAAACGCTTGCGGTCCGTGATCTTCGATCCTCAAACCCAGTCTAACTCTTCATCTTCAGCCATTCTTTATCCAAACAAGGTTCATCCATCTCCTTCAACACCATCTCAACCCCGCGGCCGTGGACTGCGTTGTGGTTCTAGACATCAGACTCGTTTTATAAATACAGTGTTTTGTGGTCAATATTATTTCATCATTTTATTAATGTGGGTGGCCAGTTTGAATAAGACTTCCTATTAAGCTATAAGAATGATATAAAACAAACATGTACAAAAACACTGTACATCCATAAGCTAAATTATGGAAAATCAGTTCACATATTGGACTATATATATATATAGTCCAGAAAACTTGCTAAGCCCGGTGAACTGGGTGCCGACATGGTGGTCCACCATGTTTTTGTATTAAAAGATGTTAAGTAGACAGGAAATGTACAAATATTACTGGGTACCGGTAATTATATGTTACGGAAAACATCGCCAGTGAAATGCTATTTAAACCCACAACTAGTCTTAAAAACAACAAATCAAAAAATACAATGAAAATGAATATCCATTATTTGCACTTCTGTTAAGTCAGCGGCTCAAAATCTGTAATTAATTTATATATTTGGAATTGTTTTCATTACTTTGGTAACTGTCAGACCCATTAAATTGAGTAATTAAGAACACACCGGATGCTTGATGGAGGTTTATTGTTTTGGGCAAATGTCCAGTGTGATGACTGGAGGTTAGTAAAATAATTTTTTTGACCACCTTCTGTACTTGAAACATCAGATTAAGTTAACTTTCATTTTCAACTAAGTTGTAAGAGATTTTTTGTAATAATTTTGTCAATATTTTAACAAGAAGTAAAGCATATATATTTGTCATGGAAGAAATTACTTTATTAAGAGTCTGGATGAGAAGAAATAAGAAATTTATTAAAACCTTGCAAGGTGAGAACAGAAATACAGAGTCAAAGGAGTCTGTCAAGTCTGCTCTGACCAACAGTGGATCTGCCTTCCTTTTATAGGTTCTGGTCAGAGAAGAGAGACTTAATTGGATGAGAGGTGTGAATCCTTGATTGTGATGTACCAGCCAGGGATTCTGTGGAGCCTAACACAGATGGTCTTGCCATCTTTTTTGTGTATCGTTAAGGATAGGTGGTTGTTCTTCCATGCTAAAGAGGGCAGATAAGTTCTACATCTAAGTAACACTTAGATAGTCTCCAGGCTCAAGGAGCTCTCCCCTGCTGTTATATGACACTGCATAAGTCTTGAGAGCAGCTTGACCAATCTCACGATAAGACTACGCAGAAATACCTAAAGCAGAAGAGGGGTGAGGAGCACATTATAAAATTTTACATTACAATATTTTTTCAAACAATTTTGTCAAAGTGCGTGCAAGAATCAAACCACCTGTTATCACCCACCGCCTTTGTTGGAAATGTTTGTTTTTGGAACCTAGAAGGCCGCTACAGTGTGTCTGATGAGGGCGCATTTGCGAAATTGTGAAAAAGTGTGACAACTTTGCCGAAACACGTGCACTGAGCGTTGCGGAGCCGCGAGGAGGGAATCGTATCTGATGGGGAAACGCGGATCGAGAGGGGATGTCCTCTTTATCCTGAATCTTGATAGCATCTCATTATTTTGAAATAGTATCTCATTATTTCGGGATTGTATCTCCAAATAATTAGTTTATATTTTTATTCATTTATTTATTTATTTTTTGCCACAGTGGCGGAAACAGGCTTCAATAGATTCATATTTATGTGAATATGTTATTCACCTTTGACACCAAAATGTCTAACCTGTGATGGTGATCTCATCTCCATCCTTCAAGAATGTTCTAGTTTTTCCTCCTCCAATGTCAATACTCTTTGACCCTCTCCAAGACAGCTCCAGCATGGAACCAAAACTGCCAGGGTTCTGTGGAAATAAAGTAAATTTTCTTTTAGCCAGAGTCATAATTATATGTAAAGAAATATACCTTTGGCAACAATGCACTGTGTGATCATGTCAGCTTCTGCATTGTCAGTTAAACATAATTTAATGTGACCCAATTTTTACTCTTTTCATTATTAATGTGAAGTACTTATCAATAACGTAGAATCCAGAAATCTGATCCACCAAAAGAAACCTAACCTACACACAATAATGATATTATTGCATATAGCTAAAAAAAACTTTTTTTTCCTGTCCATTTTCATCTTCAGTTCTCGTATTGCCTGTTGAAAATAAATAATTCTCTGTTTTCCTTCTATCTCTTTCAGCTAGTTGCTAAGTTAAACCTAAAGGAAATGACATGTTCGGAAATGCAAATGAGAGCTAGGGTTAGAGGGAATGACACACTAGGGAACGCCCTCTTTAGGGCGTAGCTTACAGGCTAAGAAAGCAGATCACAAACTGTTCTTGGTTGCCATTTTGTCTTGCTAACTCCTAAATGTGGCATGAGAAATGGACCAGGTGTATTTTGGTATTAATAAATGGAATTCATGAATTCAACTTACTGACTCTTCTTTAACCTCATACATCAAGAACTCAGCGTGGAGAACGGTTAATTCTCCACATACCACAGTAATATTTTACATGCATGTTCTTTTTTTGACTCAAAATCTTTTGTATTACATAACATTATTTTTAACCATGGAAAACAAATAAGTTAAATTCCTTTTAACCATAAAATTATGATTAGTGTTTTTAACCAGTTAAATAATTGATTCTTAAATAATCCATTAAGCTTTTGTAAAATGTGACATGAAATACAATTACCAAGGAGACTTAGTCTTTCTAGATCAAATTTTCTCCTTTATAGTTATCTTTTGTATCAGTAAAACTCTCTCTGAGCAAATGAGTTCATCATTACATATGTAATGATAAACTTTCTTCTGATATAAAAAGGTACATTTAACATAAATAAAAATTGCATTGAACTAAAAATTGTAATTCCAATTATAATCCTGCTGAACCTAGCAACTGATCTATAACTTATGAGTTATTCTAAATTATTTTTCTGAGTCAGGGGTAACACACAGCTGGAGGAAAAGAAGAGAACTGGGTCAAAATCGAATGCAGCTGGGTCTTCCAAGTCACCAGCACATCACAGAGATAGTCACTTGTGGGTCCATGATTCAGAACCGAATACATATTGAATGAGAAAATGGATGCACTAAAACATAATATCATCTCTAAGGTGGAGACTCTGCTCAGGTATTTTGGAAAATATTAAGAAGAAGCAACAACGGCACCCCCAGAAAAAAAGAAGAAATCACTGGCCAGTTTATTCCAGCACAACACATCAGAGGGGGAGGGAATAGAAAATTAACTTTCTAGATACATGTTCTCGGTTTGTGTAGAAAGTGAAAGCATTTGAGTCGTGATCAGTGGTGGTGAAGAGGCAGCAGACACAATCAGCAGGACAGACAAAAACTCACAACCAGACTGGTTCTGAGAATTCCACAGTACCACACTCTTTGTCAACTTTACAAAGCCTGGTTGAATGGCTGTATTATCAAACATGAAATAGCAGTGTCCATGTAATGTTACTAAGAGTTAGGGAGATAAAATATATAGGTCCGTCTCAGTCCATGTGTCCATCTGAAACACGTTTCTTCTATGTTTTCACACTCCTATGTTTTCTGTAGTGAGCTAGCAATAACCTAGCAATCACTAGTAATAACCTAGGCTGTGTTAATGAGAAACCACACAACTATGGCTGTTACAGCCAGTAGGTATTTTTGAGTCATTTCTTATGTACGTTTACAGCTGTTTAAAAAAAGTGTCTGCTATCCACAGGGGTTTCCCTTCCCTCTCAACTTCCTCTGTTTTGCTTTTGTGAAACGGTCGCAGAGAGCCGCAGTTTTCTTCAGACAGCCTCCTCTTTGAGCAACGACATTACAATTTCCATCAAGAAGTTAACTTTACATCAGTCTTATTTTTATAGAAGTTATTTAGTAAAGTATTGTACAAATGTATATAATTCTTTATTGTGTCAGATAAATGTTTCTCAAAAGAATCCATGTCTCCTGCAAATACCAAAACCAGATAGTGTTAGTAGACTAGTTAATGCAAAAGCATGGCAACAAACTGACAATTTTTGTCACGGATCTATGTCAATGACATCCAACTTTAGCACTACGGATGAAGTATGAAGTATGACCTTTCAGAGCTTAGGTTTAAGCTCTGAAAGGGTAGGGTTAGGGTTAGGTGCCGATTGAGCTTTAATTGACTAATGGGTAGTATTAGAGAAAGGTCAGGGCAAGGCTATAGAAATGAATGGAAAAATTAATGGAAGACAACTCAAAGACATTGTAAAGACAGACAGATATACTGTGTAGGTGTGCATGCATGTGTGTGTGTGGGTGTGTGGGGGTGCGCGCACGTGTGTGTCCGCGGGCGTATGCAGGGGTGTGTGTGTGTGCAAAACCACTTAATTATTAACAAGGCAGTAAGGTTGCTGACACTTACGGGTCCACTGATGGTACCGGAAGCCAGTAAGTCTCCTGGTCTGACATTGCAGCCATTACTTGTGTGATGTGTGAGCTGTTGCTTCATTGTCCAGTACATGTACTTTAAACAAAGAGAGATACAAAGAGGAAATTATTTCATTTAAATTTACTGTAAACTCTGCTTCTCTACCCTTGATTTTATTACAGCTTTAACACTCACATCTGTAATGACACTCACAGTTGTGAAAGCCTGCAGCTATGAAATCATGATCATCTCTTCAGACAACATACCTTCACAGTCTCTTTCTGTAACAAACCTTTGTTATTCTGCAATATGTTGGATCTGAAAACCATTTTTTTGAAGCTCTAAATTAAGTTTCGCACTTTATTATCACAACATGTGAGTGTATCATAAGGCAGGTAATTCTATAAAGTACTATCTCTTACAGAGATTACTGGCAAGTCTAATGAATAAAGTAAATACTGTATCTACAGTGTTAATAAAGGTGTTAACAACCAACATCAAGGCAAAGGCAATAGGCAAAAAACAAGAACAACAATTCAACAACAACATCAGGTCCGTGAAATTATTTGCCGGAAACAAAGTTGTTGAACCATCTGATTGATTTGGTCAGAAATAATAGAGAAAGGTTAATCAGATAATCATGTGACTGTCTGTGTTTAGAGTCTACTTAAAATGCCACAATGTCCTCTTGAGGTTTTGTTCAGATTCTTACCTTAAAATTTGAACTACAGATGTTTACAGCCTCAGTCATGTTCTGACCTTGAGGGAGAAAAAGCAGAGAACATTTTAGCATATATGACACAAGGGTAGGGCATCAAGTCTCAAGAATCACTTGTCAAACTCAAGCACAGAGCTAACATTTCAGTTCTCCCAGAATGATTGAAGTTTGTACATTTTGATTCCTAATTTCAATTCCCAGTCCAGCAACTGAAGAAGCCGTCAAATTTCAATAAAGAAAAAGCAGCTGTAGTGTGTGCGCAGCCATGGACAGTGTGCGGCAGCAACTGAGAGTATGGATTCACTTTAATAAATGAATGGACCACTCGGCTCAGTGCGATCCAGATAGTGAGATGCAATGAGCTCAGTGTCTATGTCACAGGTGATGCTCTGATAAGAAATTTTTCTCTTATTGATGGATTTAATGTGCATAAATTCTGCGTGTCTGGACCAAGTGGTCTGGTGTGTGTGATATGTCAAAATGACAGATGCCCTTCATATTTTTCCATCACTGTTTAAAGAAACCTTAAAAGACAGAAAATATTTGGCCACAAATCAACTTTTAAAAAACAAAGCTCTCCCGTGAAAGATGTAAAAAGAAGATTCATAACAATATTGTTATGAATATATTCAAGTACATATGTGCGATAAGATATCTATATATTAGTTAGAAGTAGTCCTGTGGAAAAAAATGAATAATTAAGTTCATGAAAGGTAAAAAGATCATACAATTAAAATTGAGAAATTGAGAGTATTTTTTTCAGAAGCAACTGGTTAAATTTGTTTCATAGTTGACTTTTTTTTGACTCTGTCATTCTGTCTTTATATAGAGTTTGAATTGAGAATTGTTAGGAACTGGAATCATTCAATTGCAAATGGTGCCTAACTCTATATGACACAGACAGTCCATGTAACTCACAGCTGTAGAATTAAGAAATACACAGAACCTACACTTGAACATACATGCACATACAGTATATATATATATATATATATATATATATATATATATATATATATAAAAAAATTCCCTTCTCACCCACCGCGGGTGGTTCTTATCCTCTGAGCTCGGGTCCTCTACCAGAGGCCTGGGAGCTTGAGGGTTCTGCGCTATATATATAATATATATATATATGTATTGGACCAGGCTGGTCCAATTTAGCCATGAAACCTCCCACACTAAAATGAGAGGTATTTCACTTTCATTGTCCCTGTATGTTCAAGTATGTGTATACTTTATCACGCTGAACAAGGGTTGTTTGCCTATCTCCAGCAGTCATTGGGGTGGGGTACAACCCGGGCAGCACAAAGACTCACAGTGCTAACAACCATCCACACACTCACAGCAGAGCAATTGAGAGAGCCCAACGCACTGAACAGATGTATTTTTGCTGGAGGTAAACTTAGGCCAAGATTCAGACCATGGCCTTTTTACTACAAGATACAAGGAACCCCACAGTGCACCCCACATACAAAAAATTCAATAAGAAACTTCAATTGAAACTTTGGACTGTTTTTTTATATTCCTGATACAAAAGACATTGTCAGAGAAGATTTTGGAATTTCCATTACGTATGTATTTTATAGGAATTTGTTTTAATTGGACGGCACATTAGAAAAGCAATTAAAATTACGATTTACAGTTTGTTTGTTTCTAATGAAAAAACCCTTTAATTTAAGGATTCTGGATTGGGTGTTGATTGTTCCAAGTGTAGACATGGTTGTCTAAAAATATTTGAGGAATTTTATGATATGAAAGAAGTCATACAGTTTAAATGACAATGATCTCTGATGTTGATGTTGTATGTAAACTTCTGAAATAAAAAATGGCAAAAGAAATCCCTAATAAATGTGTCCACTAAGTTCTCTAGCATTTATAAACAGAAATAATTATAATTCTAACTTAACACAAGAGAAGATTGGTCTCATTAAATTCAAACTGAGAAAAATTGTTTTTTTTCTGCATGTAAACTTGTGGTTTCAACTGTAGATGATTGTATATGACAGATAAAAACTCTTTCATCTGCAGTTCCATGTACACCAAATATTTGCAAGTTTCTTGTGTGTGTTTGGATGTGTACCCTTGAGTGACACAAACAGGTTAATGTTGAAGGTATATCCATCTTCATGTTGTAGGTATGGGAGAGGTTGGGGATCCTGTAAAATAAGGTTGAAAAAAAATCAACAAAGGGGGTCTCAAAGTCACAACACTGAAGCACAAATGGAATGACTTTCTATCAAATTAATAAAGTAAACAAAATTAACTAAATCAAATATTTTTGTTTTAGTTCAGTTAATTTTTTCATTGTAGGATGGCAGAACAAAGTGAAAAGGTTTTTTGGCGAGCTGTTACTCCATGGTTATTTACGAAAGAGAAGAACAGATAAAAATCTATTATAGAAAAGGTTAAAAGTGTAGCAGAAACACGCAAGCTGACCTAGAGCATACTTAAACCATACATAGATGGACTCTTGCACACTCTTCACTATTCTAAATTAGTTTAAGAAGGCCTTTGTCTTGATATATCATTTCACAGATTATGCTTTGATTCTAAGCAGTGCTGGCCCAAGGTGCTATTGGACCTTAAAGGATCCTACATTAGTTGAACAACATGTTTCAATGTTGTGCTGTTTGTGCATGTCACAAACAGCAATTTTTTTAGTTAATAGGGAAACTGTTAAATAAAAAAATGCTGTTTGTGCCAATGTCTATGCTCATAATTACTTCAAAAAATGTATATCTTTCATTATATTTTTCACCCATGGAGGTTGCCATGTTTTCACCTGCTGGGTTGATGATGCGGTTCTGTGCTGGAATATACAAAGTACACACAGGAAGGCTAACTTTCCCTGAGTTGTTGTTTAGCATAATGAGTTTGACAGGTGAAATTTTAAATAATGCCACACATAGATGGACTCTTGCACACTGTTGGCTGTAATTTAAATTTTAAAAGAAAATAAAAACAGTGAGGTGAGTCTGGATCGCTTCCCACATGAAAAGAAAAGAGTGCAGTGGGAGAGAGCCAGAGCTGAACACAATTTCTGAAGGACCTACTCTCAACATTTCTCTAGAGAAGATTTTGATTCATTTGTACAGGCAAAACTGATGAAGGCTCTATAGGTGGGCGTTACCTTTACAAGCTAAAAACAATTGCATTCCAGCAGTTTTTATCCACAAAGGGCCTAAACCCACTGCCAAACAAATGTATGGGGGAATTTTACTGCCATAAGTCAAGAGCGCACATTTTCACTTTGAAAGCAGAACTTAAATTCTTTGTTCTCAGAACTTGCAATACTTGTGCTTAGGTTTTCAGTTTGAAAGCAGGGTTTCATCCTTTTGTTCTCAAAACTTGTAATGTTTGCATTCAAAACTTTTAAATCTTCTCTGTGCTCTCTCAAATCTTTGTAGTCACACTCAGAGATCTTCCTCATGCAAAACTGCTCTCTGCACGGATTAACTCTGCACGCAAAGTTCCCTGCTTGCTTGCAAATTCTTTTCTGCTTCTTCAGTACTGCAGCCAGTCTGACAGTAACAGCCAACACCATGCCTTCACCAAATAGTCAGAGCATGTCATAGTCACCCATGTCACTCTGTATCAACATTGCAAATACAGTACATCACACATTTGTAAAGTTGAGTACCACTATCAATCAATGCTCGCAGGTTGCCATGGCAACCTTTACTACATCAAATTCTGACTTGCCATTGGGCGGGCAGATGTGGGGAGGGAGCGCTGTGCTTTTATATCTAAACCGGGCTGTGATGAAGTTGTACCAAACTGCACTTCTGAAAACTCAACTGTCAAAGAAAGCCAGTAGTGAGATGCTTTTAGGCAAAATAATGAGAGAATAAGAGAATGAATGGGTTAATCCAGAACAAAGTGGCATGAGCTTCTCTTTTTCTGTCTCCTTGCAAATTTATTACATCTAAATTGCACACTCAATCACAGTTATAGGGAAAGATATTTAAACATATGATTTTTGCAAGTCATCTGTTTTTCCAATTGTTAGGAGAAACACCTTAGCAAGTGTGCTGTATCTGCTAAGCTTTGCAAATTAAAGCAATCAAAATTCTATTGGAGGTTGTAGAAATTAAAAGTATTAAGTTAGTCACCTTTATGGGGTCTTGATTGTCATATAATTCACAGTGCTCGTACAGTGCACAGTACTATCCGAACTTGTAAAATGAATCTATCTGGATAACAAGCGCAAGACATACTGCCAAAGTCTCTAAAACAGACTCCCTTTTTTCTGTTTCCTTTCTAGCAAGCTCAGGAGGTCTGGAATAGAAATTGATACGGATTTCCAAAATTAATTCTATTCAATTCACAAGGGCTCGAGTGGAATCAATCAGTTTGACTGATTTTCCATAAGGATATTCGTTAAGGACCAGTACCAATTTTACTTGGATATGTGTATTCTCAGAAGAACTAATGCGGCAAGTAATAGAAACTAACTAATTTGGTGCATTAATAAAAATATGAATATTTCCATTAAGAACTTAACACAATGAAATTACATTAATCATTTACTTATTAACAAGACCTGACCTGACCAAAATGCATTAATTTAAATAAATTCAAACCACTAAAGTTTCGCCTATATCAGCATTTAAAACTCGTTATATGGCCCCTCATTTGTAAAACGTGTTGACAAACAATAATGACTTTCCACTAAGGTTTGGCGATATGCAACATTTTCCCAGCCACTTTGATCAATCCAACAAATGATGATGGGCAATATATATTTGCACAGGTGACATTTGAACTTTTTTGTGAGTGGAACAATGTAAGCATGAATGGACTGATTTGTCATTTTAGAACATAAAAGTAAAAAAAATTGAGTACAAAAACAATGGATTTTTTTGACAAATAGACAAATTTATCAAAAACAAATTTGCCTATTTGGGATTACTTAGGCTTTAAACAGGTTCAAAGAAGTAAACCACAGGATGTAACCAAAGTGGTTGCCACAGGATTCAAGTAGGTAAGCAATAACTCAACTATAATTTTCCTACAAAATGGACTATGACGGTTCTTAGTATAGTTCTGAGCATGACTAAGATTTTGATTACTAATTCATAAAATGTGTGAGAAGTACTGTAGATGGTTTTAATAATTTAAACATTTGTTCAAATGAAGTCCCAAGAAATTTGATATCTATGATGTCTGAAAGAAACTTTTAGAAAATACAAATATAACTTTGTCTAGTAAGATGGCACTTGGACATTGTCTTCAGAAAGTTGCAATATTTGTACAAACCTGCAAGGGATTAGACTCTGCAAAAGGTAAAAGTGCTTCCATTGGCACAACCCAGGGTGAGATTGTTGTCCCAAAATTCTTTCCCAGGAAAGGTCCAAGAGGAACATACTCCCAAGCTTGAATATCTCTAGCTGCAGACACACAAAAACCAACATTATCATTAAGTGGATAGTAGGTTCAAAGAATTGTAAAGGACTGCCAGAGGAATAAAAAATAATAATGCTGATAAAAAAAATCTCACGTGTACCTACTTTTTAAAATAAACTTTTTAGCCATAGCAATATATTCCATAGAATACAAAAGAACAGAATATACCTTCCCAAGGGGAAAATAGACCTTACCAAGCTCCGCCCACAACCGACCTAGAAAATCCCACGTGGCTCAAGTCTCACAAACAAAGTGCGTCTTCCACTTCGATTCTCTGCAGTGTATTTCTGACTCGATTAGTGCATCATTTCTACCGGACTTTCACAATATATCAGCTTCTACAACGGACAGAGGAACTAAGAAGTTCATGTCATCCTTTTTGGATGAGATCAAGGTGTTTGAGACACGCGATGCCTCCAACATTGTGCACATCACAGCAAAATGCTTTCGCTCGATGAGGAAAATGGCAGATCCACACACCCTCTACATCAATATAGCTGTGGACAAGATCACTGATGCCTATAGTTCTTGCAAGGCTGGGTAAGTCAGGCATTCATCGTTTTGTAGGTTACTTTTGAAATCAGTGAGTGATTCCTGTGGTTTGTCGGCAAATGTTTGAGTGTGCCTAAGCCTGATACACTGTACTTGGTGCTAGAGTTGCTAGCACCAAGACCAGAGTTGTTACACGAGTAACAGTTTAGTCCAAAACCTTTTCTGCTAAAATAAAATCTTTAGTGTATGTCAGATACAGTACACATTGCATATTGATCTGTTCAGCTAACATAAGACTGTGTAGCAGACAGGCTTCAAGGTGTAGAAGTTGTATCAGTACTGCCATTATGTTGTACTTAGCTAAGGGGAAGCATGTGTTTGTGAGATGGCCACGCACGTGGTAATGTGGAATGGGCATCAGCCAATGAAAAGCGGCCCCTGTGGTAAGGTCCATACTTACTACTCTACTCAAGGTGTTAAATATTAGTAATACAAGTACTATAAGTGATAAAAATGTATTAGTATTCGTCAGTCAGACGTCTCCTGTGAGACGTTTTCGTCATCTTCACTGAAGAGAAAAGTTGCTCACATACATATGTAAACAGATATTCTGTCTCCCACCTGTCCAGAAAAGTTCTACTTTCTGTCTTTCTTTTTGCCATTTTTTGGTAGGGTAACACAGTGACAGCTGTAGTTTGAGGTAGCAGTGTGGTTTGGGGGAGAGGCACGGGGATGCGGGGTGCGCCGGGGCTTTCAACCGAAAGAGTGCGCAAGAAGACGGATCACCACCTTCCTAATACATCCATGTCCGCTACCATAAGTGCTACTGACACAGAGGAGGATGCGTATCTGCCTCTGTCCTGATTGACGTGCCAAA
The DNA here is from genome assembly GCF_001444195.1 of Xiphophorus couchianus. NCBI lineage: Eukaryota > Metazoa > Chordata > Actinopteri > Cyprinodontiformes > Poeciliidae > Xiphophorus > Xiphophorus couchianus. The sequence goes on from NC_040231.1 coordinate 34,144,129, forward strand.
AAACAGCAGAGCATTATGGGATTTGTAGTATAAGCGGTGAATGCGGCGTCACAGCGTTGCCAATGTATAATACCGGCAGGCTGGCTCTAATATTAATTTGAAATTGCCTCGCGGGCCAAATATAATTACACTGCGGGCCAACTTTGGCCCGTGGGCCAGAGTTTGACACCTATGGTCTAAGTGGTGCTGCTTTTGGGGTGTTTGTGTGTCTGGACGGGAGACATGTCTGTGGACTGTTAGTTGGCCATCTATGGTGGAAGGATTGTGAAATGCCACCCAATGCTGAAAAATACAATGTCCTTGCTCATTTCGCTGTGCTTCTAGATTTTCCTCTTTCTGAAGTCAAATCAGAAAAAGGAAAAAAAAACATGCGCTCACTATGTTCCACACGGACCTAAAAGAGGGATGGACAATGAAAGAAAAAAAGGCGGAAAAGAAAGCCAGAGAGGACTGGAGTTTGGGGACGCTTCATCAGAAATCCTGGAATTTGTGCAGATCTGGACAAATCTGTAAACGAGCGGAGAGGCAGCCGGTAAGACAGATCGGACTGCAAAGTTACTGACATCCCGACAGCGGGCCGCCAGCTTTACCGGCCAAATTAACGCCTATAACCGCAGCGTCTGAACTGAAGCGGTGGATTGTGGTGGTGAAGTCTGGAACTGATTGACTGATTTTAATGATTGAATTGATTGTTGTTATTGGGTGTTAAGGTTAACTATTAATCAATTTAGCATTAGCTATTTATATTTATAAAGTAAATATTTATGATTAATATTGAAAGGTGAATATTTGTATATTTAAATAAATTAAAACATTATGTAATTGTAAATATTAATGTGGAATGTATTTTAAAGTTAGAGAACTTAAGTTTAGTTACTTGTTCATTTAACTTTAATTACTTTGTGGGTTTGATTCACAGTGGTTTGCTTAGTATTGTTTATATAGTTTGTCATCATTTGCTTTGTAGTTTGAGTGGAATTAATTTATGTAAAATTACATGCAGATTAGTAATTATTTTTTTCTTTTGGGTTTGTTTAAAGGTTTTTACCTGCTTCTGGACCATTCATGTAATATCATGACACACATTTAATAAATGGAGGATAAAAAATGAAGAAAACTGCTTGGTCCTTTGAGTAAAATCCCTGTTAATAAAAGTTTACATCGATATGTCCATCCCTTCTCAAGTGGGGAAGCTGCATGAATTAGAAAATAACTTGACACTCTTTATAACCTTTTCCTTTACAGGTACTTTACCTCTTGTTTTTCCTCTTTTTCTTTGAATTAGCAATATTTTTATTATATTTAATCAATCTTATTTTAGAATCACATTACATTTGACATGTTTTTAGCCATGTTTTTGAAATGGTTAATCACTTCAATCCTAGCATAGTTTTAATTTTGTGGAACATGTTCACATGCAACACCGAGGATTGCAGGCCATTACTGGAGACATGGTGTTCCATGTGGGGGGGCCATGGAACTACGCGAGGGCTGGAAAGAACAGTCCGCCAGATCTTAGCTTAGGATCCTCATGCACCACATGGAGGACGCTAATGAGAACCAGCCACGAGAGAAACAAGTTCCTGTTTAACCAACGAGAAAGAAGCAGATGAAATATTCTCCAAGAAAATTAGGTAAGTCATTTTTGTGTTACTATTTTCTCCATGTGAAGGGGGGTTGGAGGGGACAAGTAAGTGGGGAACATCCACCAGCTGAGTAAATAAGCTACGTTTTAGACAACTGTTGTCAAATGTAAAACTGGTGTTTATTCTATTTATTTATTAATAAACTTGCAAACATCCACAAGCCACAGTGTGTGGTTGGAAATAATTTTGAATACTCATTAAATGATAAGTTACACTCATGTACCTAAAACTATACATTAAATGATGCATTCTGAATAACAATGGTAGACTGTATGAACTTTTGCTATACAAATATTTGATCAGAATAATTTTGTTCAGCTCTAATCATAATGCTTCTTGCATTAAGAAAGCATTATATTGCACTTAATAACAACCATTCATGTTAACTAGACATTAGTCTGCCAGTCTACCATTCTGAGAGTGTGCAGCAAGGGGCATTCTGGAATGGTACTTAAATAAATGCTGAATTAAGATCACATTGTTTTTTGTTCATTTGTTTTTGTTCCTTTTTCTTAAGTGACCACAGTGGATTGAGTCATCACCGGCTATGAGAGTGTCCAAGAAAAGATTCACCAAGTTTGAATTTATGACAAGGCTTTCACCATGATTAACATTGCAACACCATTGCAAGGACAGTTATAATTTCTGAGCATTTCCGGACACCTTCAAAGAGCTGTTTCCTGGAAATGAAGACAACAAGGAGATCCTCCTGTTTTAAGAGCTTTAGAGCAAGACTGTAACGAAGGAGAAGGCTGACAAAATCAAAGCAAAAAAAAAAATGTTAGGACTGTTGAAAGAACATTTTTTCTTAAGTTAAAGTAAATCTGTTTAATGTTTTAATCAGTATTTCAGAGATGCAATATGCTGAAGAGAAGTTAAACCCTCTGTTTGAAGAAGTGCAAGTTATCCTTTGTTTTATTCCAATGTACAAAGGGTTTGTTCTACAGCTATGATGGTAGTTATAAATAGTCCAGTGTTTTCCACTTTACTTGTGGCAAGACTTAATATTAATGACTATGTTAGTATAGCACTGACACCGTAATAACACTTAATGACATATTCATAACTGTTGCTACTTGTTTCACTTTACTTGAGGTAAGCATTAACATTAATGCCACTTTAATAACACTTAATGACATCTTCATAACTGGTGCTACTTGTTCCACTTGATGTAAGATGAATTATTAATGACTGTTAATAAATAATTTGTTAATGCAATAAAAGTTAATGACAACTTTATTATTGATCCTACTTGTTCCACTTTATTTTAGGTAGGGGGAAATATTAATGACTGTGTTGTTAAAGCTTTTTGCAGTGTAATAACATTTGTCAAGTTGTTATAACAAAGACATTTTGAATAATGTCAACTTTGAATAGTGTCATTATTTACCGAATGACACTTCATGACAACAGTCATAAATATTCCTGAAGACTTAATCATGTTCATTACAGGTGTTATGTCATGTTTATGACAGTGTCATCTCAGTCTTCTGCACCCTGTCAAATAAAGTGTTACTGGATAAGATCAAATCAGACCTCGCACTACAATCTTTGCTTCACTCGATGTCACCCTAAATGCTAAGTGGAGCCCAGGGCCGGATGATGAGTGTCAGTCTGTATCTGTTTTGTTTGTATGATTTGTAACATTTGATTATTTTTGGCATTAAAACCTGCTTTATACCTAAACAAATCTCATTATTTCTTAAAGTAATGATTCTGAGGGATTTTGGTAAGGTTGTCTTGAGGAAATCTCTCTTTCAGTCCCATTTAAAAAAAGACTGAAAGGAATGATTTTGGACTTCACATGACATTCTAACCTCTTATCCTTCTTCCTCTTACTTCTCTGAGCAAATGGTTGAAGTTATTTCTCTTATTGCAGCTTAGACAATTGCCACAGGACAGTCATGACAGTCTATAAATTCATGTTATGCATTTGGAGCAGTGCAGTGCATTACTTGTTTTTTAGAATAATTGGAAAATGGAAGGGCAGATTCTGCTGTAAAAATACAGCCAACTCTTCCCTCCTGCTGATTTTTGTCTTTTGTTTCCACAGGTGAGAAGTGTCTATGACAAACTGCAGGTAAGGCACTCTCAGATGTTGTGGAGAGACCCTGATGTTGAATCATTTTTGCTTTACTATTTCTTTCCAGATTTGACCAAATTGACACACATTGGCAGTTTTGCAGAAGATACTGAAAATCATGCATGGTTTGCGCCACACACAATGTGGTAAGAAATGTTTTAAGGGAACAGGACAGTGCTTTGTGATGATGCAAGTGGAGAGGTCATGAAGTCATACAGGCTACAAAAGCTGCACACCTGACCCCTGAAGAGACCTTTTGCAATGACTGAAGCCTGCTGACTGGACGGTGGTGAAAAAAGCCCCATAGCAACCAGTGGTGACTTCAGAAAGAACCTTCAAAGTACCATAAAATTCTTACTTTTTCTCATTCACAGTCTTGTTAAAGTAATTTTTTATGGCATGGCACCACTATATTTATGAGGTAATTCCTGTAAATAAAAGAAAAATCTTGTGTTTTGCAGGCACATTATCTGTGGTTTCTTCCTCTGCAGAATTAGTTTGGGATTAGCATGGATTCAGAGATAATAGGAAGGCACACAGTTTGGGGCCAAAGCAATCTGGGTAAGAACCAGCATTTTTATTATTTTTTAATACTTGTGCAGAAGTCCAAATGCATAATTTTCTTCAAGAAAATGTGAATAAACTTCAAACATGGATAGCTTTTAAGCAAGCACATATAGTTCTTTGTCAGCAGCTGTGTACGTTTAATCATTCCATTGTGCATTAGCCCATCTAAGAGCTGCATTGGAACTAATTCAATTTTCTTTGATTTAAAAGTCAGTCAGCAAGTTTGAATTCAAATCATTCTGGATGATTAGATTCTTGTGTACTACATTTTGTTAGATGACTACTCATTTTTAAGTCATGTCAATAAAAAGATTCTTACCACTCCAGTCATTCATAAGTACCATCCCAAAGATATGTTCATGGGCTTTGTTGATGGGAATAGGCTCCCCCAGTTGACTTTTTCCACCAACAAAGAATGCCTGTTTACAAAAAAAGGAAGTTCCAGAGTCATGGAAATTTCATTTATCAAAGAATGAGAATCTGTTTCAATAATAAGAGAAAGATTAATCTTTGTCTTTAAGTTTCTTTATTCGAAGGCAAAAGCGTTCGAAGACCCGTCTCACTGAATGCAATCAGGAGAAGAGCCCTGAACAACACACATTACATATAGCCACAGCAAAAGTCTGATCTTCACTTCCATCTGTGGTGCCAGATGGACCACAAAGACCACATTGTCTTTGTGGTCCACAAATAAACTGTCCCTCACCTCTTTGGAGGGAATGGTTTAACGACAGGAAAGAGAGCTGAACTACAGAAACTTCTAGTTCTTCACCCATAGTTGCAGGGTCAAACAAACGTACCAATAATGCATTCCACACATGCCAGGTTTATAAGACAACTGCCAGGTCAGGCATTCAGCATTTCCATCAAAGATGAAATAAGGTTAAAAATGAAATTTTTTATTACACCAGCAACAATGGCACTGATGTATGTTAACATGCATTAAAATATAGTATGACGAGAAAGAAGGATAACCCTTTCTCCAGTCAACAGTTTGTGTTTTCACATATCACTCTACTCTGTACTCTGTCTCTCTGGTTCATAGAATGAACAGCATAATTACCATCTCAAGCTCAAGGTCCAGTTGCTTGGAAGGACCAAATATTGGCGGTTTCGCTGAAAGGCAAAAGGTAAATGTTGTTACATTAAGCATAATAAGTCAGATAATTTCTCAAAATATATCTTCCCTTACTTCACAATGTTTAGTACAAATATTTTATTTCTATTTGAGCTACCAGTCATGCTCATAGCTATTAAAGCTGCTTATAAAAAAGATTTTTTTACATATTTGTTAAAACTATCACTATGTCCTGACAGTATAAGAGCATGAAAAAAACTGAGCTACTCTACCTCCTTCCATTGGTCCTCCTGCCATCTGAAATACATTGCTCCCGGTCAGAAACAAATCCAGGAGGGTGCTCCCCACACAAACTCTACAAGCTCAAGATTACCGGTTTACGGTATCACGCAGCTACGAGCAGACTCGTTGCCATAGCCCCTGACAACAACGCCACAAAAAAAAAAACACTCAAATATTTTCCGCACAAAGAGCAGAACATTCAGTCTGGTGCAGTAGTATGGTTTTAGGCTTAATGTTTATTTTGCGATTATTAATACGTGATTGCTGTGGTAAGAGGAGAAAACTATAAATATATCGCTGCACTTGACTTTACTATATGGCCAGCTCACCGTTAGTGTCTCTTACTCCACAGTTGTGGAGTCACAATGTCAGGGATCTTGAGCGCCCCCTGCCATGAGGCAAGAAAACTGCCTGCCTCACCTCAAATCTGTTCTTTGCCGTTTATGATCGCTCCTCAACACACGAAACACGTTATACATACAGTTGGTGACAAAAAACACTGTACATTATATACATAAGCTAAACTATGGAAAATCAGTTCATACATTAAATGTTTTTAGCTATTTTATTGCCGACGTACAAACAGGAGGAGCATGCTCCCATAGAATGGCAGCCAGCGCAGTTAATCCCAGGCTCTGCATCACCTGCCTCCCCTGACTGCACGTCACTAATCTATTGGAGGGATGTGAGTGAGAAGAGAAGGAGAAATTCTGGAGTGAGTTATATAAAGTAATGCAAAATATTCACAGACGTCCGAGAGTGGTGATTGGGGGAGATTGCAATGGACATGAAACAGAGGTGATGAGAAAGTGAAGGGGAGGTTTGGCATCCAGAACAGGAACGCAGAAAGACAGATGGTGGTAGACTTTGCAAAAAGGATTGAAATGGCTGTAGTGAATACTTTCTTCCAGAAGAGGCAGGAACATGGGGTGACATACAAGAGCGGCGGTAGGGGCACACAGGTAGATTACATCTTGTGCAGACGATGCACAAGATTGTCAGTGACCCCACACCACCTTGCAGTCACTGAATTCCTTCAGATTGCATAATCCACCTGTGTGCTCCTACCTCTGTTCATAGATGAGAGTGTTGCTGGACAACACAGGATGGTGGTGTGTAGGATGACTGCAGGTGAGAAGGGTGAAGAGAACAAAGGCAGAGCCAAGGATAAACTGGTGGAAGCTGAAAAAATTAAAAAGAAAGAAAGTTGTGTGGCTTTCAGGAGGAGATGAGACAGACTCTGGTTAACCATGAGGTGCCCCCAGAAAACTGGACAACTACTGCTCATGTTATCAGGGAGACAGGTAGGAGGGTAGTCGGTATGTCTTCTGGAAGGAAAGTTGGCAAGAAGACTTGGTGGTGGAACAAGGAAGTGTAAGTGTGGGTACAGAGAAAGAGAGTAGCTGAGAAAAAGAGGGACAATTTTTGTGGCAACTACAGAGGTATAAAGTTGATGAATTCAATGAAGTTATGGGAAAGAGTTTTTGAAGTCAGACTGAGGTTAGAAGTGTGCATCTGTGAGCAGCAGTATGGTTTCCTACTGCTGATCACGGCAGAAAAACGTACTACAGATTCAGTCTTTGCAGATTTTGATAGTGAAGTGCAGAGAAGGTCAGACAGTGCTGCATTGTGTTTTTATAGATCTAGAGAAAGCATATGGCTGGATTCCAAGATCGGAGTTATGGTACTGCATAAGAAAGTCTAAAGACTTCTGTAGAAATAGGGTTAGACCAAACCCTATTTCTCTGGAGGTGGTTGATAGCGAGATGAATACCTCGGTGTTCATCACTAAGCCCTCGTCTGTTGTCCAGATCGTCTGGACAACAGACGATCTGCAGCAAGATGCTGCAGATCTTCTATAAGCCTGTTGTTGAGAGCGTCATATCTTCTGCAGTTGGGGCAGCAGCCTCAGAACCAGGGACCTAAAATGGCTTAAAGCCTGATGAATAAGGCTGGCTCTGTTCTGGGTATGACTGGAGCCTCTGAAGACGATGATGCAAAGGATTCTTCATAAAACCAAGAAAATTATGGACAACCCTGACCATCCTCTTCATGAGACTGCGTTGGGAAAACAGAGTATCCTCAGTCAAACACTTCTTCAGATTTGCTGTAATACAGACCGCTACAAGAGATCTTTCCTGCCAACAGCTAAATTACCTACAATAACTCATATGAATTAAAATGAGTTACAACAACATCTAACTTCCCTTTGGATCAGTAAAGTAATTTTGTATTTGAATTTGAGTAGCAGAGAACTATGTTACAGTGGCGCAGGATGTGTTATGTATGAGAGTTGTAAGACTGTGGTGAGATGTGCTTTAGGAGTGACAAAAAGGAGTTCAAGGTGTAAGTGGAATTTCATGGAGGAACAGCACTAAGCCCTTTCTTGTTTATGTGGTGATGGGCAGGTTGACAGATGGGGTTAGACAGGAATCTCCATAGCCTATGATGTTTACAGAAGACATTGTGATCTGTGGTGAGAACAGAGAACAGGTGGAGGAAAATCTTGAGAAATGGAGGTTTCCCCTGGAAAGAAGAGGAATGTAGGTTATATATATATAACATATATATAACATAGCAAGACAGAATACATGTGTGTGTGAATGAGAGGAGTGGAGACATGAGGTTACAGAGAACAGAGATAAGAAGGCAAAGGATTTTAAGTAGTTAGGATATGAAACAGAAGTAAAGAAATGTGTCCACCCAGGTTGGAATGGGTGTAGAAAAGTGTCAGGTGTGCTGTGTGATAAAAGAGTATCAGGAAGGATGAAAGGAAAGGTGTACAAGATGGTGGTGTGACCTGTAATGCTGTTTGGTTAGAGACAGTGGCAACGACAAAGAGTCAGGATGCCGAGTTGTAGGTAGCAGAGGAGAACATGTCACTCCCAAGGAGAACCTCAATAAGAATGGATAAGATCAGAAATGAATACATCAGAGGAACAGCTCAAGTAAGATGCGTGGGAGATAAAGTCCGAGAAGCCAAACTGAGATAGATTCCCTCAAGGGAAAAGTGAAGAGGAAAAAAAGAAGTCACTCTGATAATAAAGTCTAGCTAGTGGTAGTCTCTACTATGTCAAAATATCTTCAAGTTGGTTTTATGTAGAGTGACCTCTACTCAGGTCACTAGTTAAACTTATATTTTTTGGTATGAAGAGAAGAAGATGTGAAACAGGATTTGAAAACCCATCTTCAAACTAGGTTTGTCTGTCTCAATTAATGAATAACACAAAAATGCTTAACTCAAAATGAAATTAAAAAGGACATTAACACTTAGACTGGCAAACATTAGGAGATTTGGAGGTTACTTTGATCAGGCCTCATCTGGCCACAAGGGCGGCGAATCGGGGTTCCAGACACAACCAGTGATGATGCTCTGCCATGGTATCCCACTGGAAGCCTCAACCTGCCAAACATCACAACCCAGTTTTGAACAACAAAATCACACAAACAACAATTTGGGTTGTGTTTTTGCACAAACCTACCCAACTGGAAAACTGATAGCTAAAACCTTCTATTGTTTGACTTAAACTTGGTACAAAGTTTTTAAATCAAATCTTTCAATATCAATAAAAAAGTGATAGATAATCACGTTAAACCATAGCAATGTTATTTAGGTCTATTTCTCATTTAGTAAATTGAAAACATACCACCCTCTGGTGTCAAGCTCTCTTTGTCTTGAAAAACATGTGTAAACATAAAAAAATTAATTTGTTTTACATGGGCATGATGCCACCTGCAGGATTATATTTAAGCTGACTTTCTATATTTAAATATTGTTCATGAAATTGTATTATTAATTTGGTTTGTTGCTCTAGATTTTAGCATGGCATGTACCAGTTTGGCATCAAAGCGTTCTCCTTTCCCCGAAACATGATGCCGACATTAGTGGCGTGATCCTTGGAGGAGTAGAAATCAGTGTAATCACCTGTGAAACACACAGAAGTTTTCTATTTTTAATTAATTTGTAAAACACTCCAAAAAATCTTTTCACATTCTCATTTTCCCACTTTTAACACTTGGGCTTAAAACATACTGTATCTTTTCCCTTTTAAAGTTTATGGTGATTCTGCAATAGGCTTAGGCTATTGGAAGACAAAAATGACCACTTTTTCTCATGTTCTTATTCTAGTCCTCTACTGTTAAAGTTTTGTTTTCTCTCAGTTATTTTTCTTTCCATAGAAGCTACACCTAGTCTGACATTCCATTTAGCTGTGATTCCTTCCTGGAGGGGGCATCAGCTGAGATAATGTTGCCTGTTGCCATAGCAAATTGTTCTCCCTTTCCTGAAATTACCTTTTTTCTCTCATGAACATAAAAAATAATTCTATATCACTTCATCAATTTCTTCTTGTGCATTCCTCGTCTTCTGTTGGGAATCAGAATTCACATTAATGTTAGGCTTATGCAATTATTAATAATTACAATTAATAATTTATTCTTAATGAGATTATTAATAAAATTTAAATTCATTCTGTAATTTAACTCTTTCATTAAATTACAGAATGAATCTAATCAGTAGTTAGATTTCATGTAATCTAACTACTGACAAGACAAAAGGAATATGTAGAACAATAAAATGGGAATCAAATCAGATTAATGAATGAGCTATGACAAAATGGAACTCGAATACTGAAAAATTTATCTCAAGCCCAACTATCTAATAAACAAGAAAAAGGAAAAAACAGTTGCACAACCATAAATGCAGCATACAGTATTGTAAAACAGAATAACTGTTATGTCCTGAGAGTTGTTTCACAAAAGTAGGATTCCAAAATCCAGGATAAGAGACAAAGTCAGGCTGGACTTAGCGCCAGCAGTTCATCCTGCCTTTATCAAATTCACAAAGAAAAACCAGGTTCAAGAGGTGTGACTATTTCGAGCCAAACTCAAATAATTTAGGCGAATGCACAACAGATTTCTTCAACAGACTATGAGATTGATCACAGACTCACTGATTCTAGATAAACTGCGTACACCATACCGCACACCAATCAAACAACACCTTTTGATTTAGGATTATGAGGAACTGAAGCACAACATACTAAAGAAAAACAAACTGCTGCTACAATAGCAAACAATCGGAGATAATGTGTAATTAGCCTAAAATATACATTTCTTAACCATTCTTAACTGAAAACAACATACCTGTCATACTTGTCATTTGCTCAAATAAACAACTTTAACCTGGTCTGAATATTTCAGAAACTGCTGATCTGGATTTTCACGTTCAACCATGTCTAGGGTTTACAGAGAATGGTCTGAAAAAGAGAAAATATCCAGTGAGCGTCAGTTCTGTGGGCTCTGTGGGTTGATGCCAGAAGTCAGAGGAGAATGGCCAGACTGGTTTAAGTTGATAGAATGGGAACAGTAACTCAAATAACCTCTCGGTATGCAGAAGAGTATCTCTGAACACACAACGTGTCAAACCTTGAGGCAGATGGGCTACAGCAGCATAAGACCACACTGTGTACCACTCCTGTCAGCTGAGAACAGGAAACTGAGGCTACAATTTGCGAAGGCTCACCAAAACTGGACAATAGAAGATTGGAAAAACGTTGCCTGGTCTGATGAGTCTTGATTTCTGCTGCAACATTCGGATGGTAGGGTCAGAATTTGGCGTCAACAACATGAAAGCATGGATCCATACTGCCTTGTGTCAATGGTTCAGGCTGATGGTGGTGGTGTGGGGGATATTTTCCTGGCATACTTTGGACCCATTAGTACCAATTGAGCATCATGTCAATGCCACAGCCTACCTGAGTATTGTTGCTGACCATGTCCATTCCTTATGACTACAATGTACCAATCTTCTGATGGCTACTTCCAGCAGGATAATGCACCATGTTATAAAGTGCAAATCATCTCAGACTGGTTTCGTGAACACGACAATGAGTTCACTGTGCTCGAATGGAATCCACAGTCACCAGGGGCCTCATGTATAAAGGGTGCGTGCGCACAAAAATGTGCGGCGCTACATTTTACACACAAGTTGGCATGTCTAAAAATTTTGCGTCAAAGTTTGCATAAATACATATGCACCTTTTTGCTGGCGTGAAAATGTGCGGCAGCCACGCAAACTTTTTCTGTGGACAATATCAAACTACAAAGCGTCAAAACTCACCTAAATACACTGAAGTCTGACTACATTCAATGTTATTTAGACCAAGGAGCACCAAACCCGATGTTTTTCATGATTTTAATATTTTATTGTTTAAACGTAAACAATGAAACTGAACCGCATTTATCCTCAGACAATAAGCTAACACGCACACAAAATAAAGAAAATCAGAATAGAATGATGTGAAAACCTCTCTTGAATGTAAATAGTGCTTTTCCTCAGTTTTCCAGGTATTTATACTAATTTACATATGTATTTGAGGGTGGCGACAGGGCGGACCAGCAGCTGCGCTCTATTTCCCGCAAATTAGGATTTATAAAGGAAAGGTGCGCAGCCACGTGTGTGCACATGGCTCTATGCATCCTATTTTTTTTTTGTGGGCTGCACTTTTCTAAATTTTTCTGTCAGTCAAGTTTTAGTGTGAAAACTGCGCACTCTTTTATGCCTGAACAAGAACTTCAAGCAGTGTCCACACAGGACCCTCTGTTCAGCCAGCTTCATGCCTTCACTCAAGAGGACTGGATCTAGTTCCCTTCTTCCGCATAATAAGGGACTTCCCTGCTGGAATGATGTCTGCATTGCCAGAGAGCTGTGTACAGTGATCCCCACCACCTTCAGAGCACGCATCCTTAACATGGTGCATGAGGATTACCTGGGCGTTGTAAAATTTAAACAATGCTGCAGGGGCCTGGTCTGGTGGTCTGGGATTGACAGAGATCTAGAGGCGATGGTGAAAGACAGTGCAGCTTGCCACACCAGTGGTAAGACTGGCCCTCCTCAACCACCATTGCTGTGGTTGTTGATTTCCTGATGCAATCACCTTAAACAATTGGCCCCAATTCCTCTCAGCTGACTTTGTGACTTTTGTGGAGGAAAGAGGAATCAAATACATTAGAACCGTATTATATCAGCGAGACTGGGCCAGGTAGAGAAGGGATGCTGACTTAAAGCCAGTGGAAAAGAGGCACATGTGTAAAGCCAGAGCGGTTCTGCTCAACTGACAAAATTAAGTACTCAGAACAACTAGATATCACTAAGGCTCTATTCTACAACTTAAGATTTCTTATTTGGTAAAATTCACCAAAACGTTATGATGGAGTCAGCAGGGGCACCTGCAGGATATTATCGGAGCGTATGCGCAACATGCACAATTTTTTACATATCACACTAAATAATAAAGACAGGAAAGCAAAGCCTCTCCTTGGGCTGCCACCTTATCGTGGTGGAGGGGTTTGAGTGCCCCAATGATCCTAGGAGCTATGCTGTCTGGGGCTTCATGCCCCTGGTAGGGTCACCCAAGGCAGACAGGTCCTAGGTGAGGGACCAGACAAAGCGCAGTCCCAATGATGATTAAAAACATTGGACTTGGCGGTCCCTCGCCCGGACGCGGGTCACCGGGGCCCCACGGCGAGCGTCTGGTGGCTGGGCTTTTTCCCATGGAGCCCGGCCGGGCTTAGCCCGAAGAGGAAACATGAGTCCCCCCTCCCATGGGCCCACCACCTGTGAGAGGGGCCAAAGGGGTTGGGTGCATTGTGAGATGGGTGGCGGTCAAGGGAGGGGACCCTAGCAGTCTGATCCTCAGTTGCAGAAGCTGGCTCTTGGGATGTGGAATGTCACCTCTATGGTGGGGAAGAAGCCGGAGCTAGTGTGTGAAGTTGAGAGGTTCCGGTTAGAAATAGACAGTCTCGTCTCGATGCATGGCTCTGGTTCTGGAACCAGTCCCCTTGAGAGGGGCTGGACATACTTCCACTCTGGAGTTGCCCAAGGTGAGAGGCGTCGAGCAGGAGTGAGAGGGTAACCTCCCTCCGCCTACGGGTGGGGAGACCGGTCCTGACTGTCGTTTGTGCTTACAGGCCAAACGGCAGTTCAGATTACCCACCCTTCTTGGAGTCCCTAGAGGGGGTACTGGAGAGTGCCCCTCCAGGGGACTCCCTTGTTCTGCTGGGGGACTTCAACGCTCACATGGGCAATGACAGTGAGACCTGGAGGGGCGTGGTTGGGAGAAACAGTCCCCCCTGAACTTGAGCGGTGTTCTGTTGTTGGACTTCTGTGCTCGTCACGGATTGTGCATAATGAACACCATGTTCAAGCATAAGCGTGTCCACACGTGCACTTGGCACCAGGACACTAGGCCGCAGGTGGATGATTAACTTTATCGTTTTCTCGGATCTGCGACCGCATGTCTCGGACACTCGGGTGAAGAGAGGTGCGGAGCTGTCCACTGGTGGTGAGTTGACTCCGGTGGTGGGGGAGGATGCCGGTCAGACCTGGCAGGCCCAAACGTGTTGTGAGGGTCTGCTGGGAACGTCTGGCGGAATCCCCTGTGAGACGGAGCTTTAACTCCCATTTCCGGCAGAACTTCAAACAAACTTCCCCAAACTTCTGGGGTAGGTGGGGGGCATTGAGTCTGAGTGGACCATGTTCCGTGCCTCCATTGTCAAGGCGGCTCATCTGAGCTGTGGCCGTAAGGTTGTCGGTGCCTGTCGTGGCGGCAACGTTGGTGGACACCTTCGGTGAGGGATGCTGTCAGGCTGAAGAAGGAGTCCTATCGGGCCTTTTTGGCCTGTGGGACTCCGGGAGCAGATGATGGGTACTGGCGGGCGAAGCGGCATGCGGCTCGGGTGGTTGCTGAGGCAAAAACTCGGGCATGGGAGGAGTTTGTAGAGGCCATGGAGAAAGACTTCTGTACGGCTTTGAGGCGATTATGGTCTACCATCCGGCGTCTCAGGAGGGGGAAGCAATACGGCACCAACACTGTGGGGATGGTGTGCTGCTGAACTTGACTTGGGATGTTGTGGGCCGGTGGGCAGAATACTTCGAAGACCTTCTCAATCCCACCAAAATGCCTTCCATTGAGGAAGCTGAGTCTGGGGACCCTGGGTTGGGCTCTCCAATCTCTGGGGACGAGGTCGGCGAGGTGGTTAAAAAGCTCCTCGGTGGCAGGGCCCCGGGGGTGGATGAGATCCGCCCAGAGTTCCTTAAAGCTCTGGATGTTGTAGGGTTGTGTTGGCTGACACGGCTCTGCAATATCGCATGGACATCGGGGGCAGTTCCCCTGGATTGGCAGACTGGGGTGGTGGTTCCCCTGTTCAAAAAGGGGGACCAGAGGGTGTGCTCCAGTTATAGGGGGTCACACTCTTAAGCCTCTCTGGCAAGATCTATTCAGGGATCCTGGAGAGGAGAGTCCGTCGGATAGTTGAATCTCAGATTCAGGAAGAGCAGTGTGGTTTTCGCCCTGGTCGTGGAACACTGGACCAGCTCTACACCCTCAGCAGGGTCCTGAAGGGTGCATGGGAGTTCACCCAACAGGTCTACATGTGTTTTGTGGACTTGGAGAAGGCGTTCGACCATGTCCCTCGGGGAGTCTATCAATAGACATGGCATTCATGCGAGAGATGCTAGAAGGAAGCCTCTGCTTTCTAAAAAGAACAAAGCCGCCCATTTAAACTTTGCCAGAGAGCACTTGGACAAACCAGAGGCTTTCTGGAAGTCCATTCTCTGGACGGATGAGTGCAAAATTGAATTATTTGGCCACAATCACAGGCGCCATGTTTGGAGAAAAGTAAACACTGCATTTAAAGAAAAGAACGTCCTCCCAACAGTGAAGCATGGTGTTGGATATGTGAAAGTCTGGGCCTGCTTTTCTGCCTCCGGACCTGGACGACTCCGTATAATACAGGGAACCATCAATTCCCAGGACTATCAACAAATTCTTGACCAGAATCTCCTGCCATCAGTCATGAAGTTGAAGCTGGGATGGAAATGGATTATGCAACAAGACAACAACCCAAAGCATTCCAGCAAAAGTACCAAAGAATGGCTTAAGAGAAAGGAGATTCGCACTCTGGATTGGCCCAGTCAAAGTCCGGATCTCAATCCCATAGAAATGCTGTGGCAAGATCTGAAACGGGCAGTACATGCCAGATGTCCCCCTAACCTCAATCAACTGGCAGAGTTCTGCAAGGAGGAGTGGACAAAAATTTCAAAAAGCAGATGTGAGACACTCGTTTGTGGTTACAGAAGATGTTTAGTTGAAGTAATGGCTGTAAAAGGAGGAGCCACAAGGTACGAATCGAAAGAGTTCACATACTTTTGCACTTGGCAGATTTTCAGTGTTTTGACAGATAAAATACTTTTGTTGAATAAATTAGACTTAGACTGACTTTATTATCATTTTGCATGCACAGGGTGTATACAGAACAAAATTTCGTTGCATACGGCTCAGAACAATGTTTTGAGGTTCCAATGTTATGAGGTTACTCCAGAATAAAATAAAATAGGCTACAATATAAAATATAAATATAAGTATAAAATATAAAGTGCAGGAATGACAGTAAAATAGAAGTTATTTAGCTATGTACATGTGCAAGGTATGAAGTGGAGACCAGTTTTTGAGTGCAGTCCAGTTAAGAGTTCAGCAGTCTGATGGCAAGGGGAAAAAGCTGTTTCGGAACCTGGTGGACCTGCACCGGATGCTGCGGAACCTCTTTCCAGAGGGCAGCAGGGAGAACAGTCCATGGTGGGGATGTGAAGGGTCACTGACGATGTTTCGGCCTCGGGACACTCAGCGCTGGGATGAAATGTCCTGAATGGAGGGAAGGGGGGCCCCGACGATCCTCTCTGCTGTCCGCACCACTCTTCTCACGTTCTTCCAGTCGGAGGCGCTGCAGCCTCCACACCACACAGAGAGGCAGCTGGTCTCTGAGGTGCTTCTGTAGAACGTCTTGAGGATGGGCGGGGGCAGGTGTGCTCTTCTCATCCTCCGCAGGAAATACAAGCGTTTCTGTGCCCTCTTGACCAGAGACGTGGTGTTCACAGTAGTCCAGGTGAGGTCGTTTGTGATGTGCACCCCCAGGAATTTAGTGCTGCTGACCACCTCCACAGCCGAGCTGTTGATGAGCAGTGGAGCGTGGCTGGGCCGGTTCTTCCTGAAGTCGATGATCATCTCCTTCGTCTTGTCAACGTTCAGGATCAGGCTGTTGTCTCTGCACCACTCCACCAGCTGCTCCACCTCCTCTCTGTAGTCCAGGTTGTTGTCGTCTCTGATGAGGCTCACCACCGTTGTGTTGTCCGCGAACTTCACGATGTGATTGGTGGCGAACCTGGGGGCGCAGTCGTGTGTCATCAGAGTGAACAGCAGAGGGCTCAGGACGCAGCCCTGAGGGGAGCCTGTGCTGAGGGTGATGACATCGGAGGTGTGTTGTCCGATCCGGACTGACTGAGGTCTGTCGGTGAGGAAGTCTAGCAGCCAGTTGTGCAGGGGGGTGCTGAAGCCCAGGTGTCCCAGTTTTCCTGCCAGATGCTGTGGGATGATTGTGTTGAACGCTGAGCTGAAGTCCAGGAACAACATCCGCACATGAGTGTTCTTCTCCTCCAGGTGAGCCAGGCTCAGGTGTAGGGCGGAGGAGATGGCGTCCTCAGTGGAGCGGTTTCGGTGGTAGGCAAACTGGAACGGGTCGAATGTGGAGGGGAGTCTGGAGATGATGTGTTCTTTTACCAGCCTTTCAAAGCACTTCATCATGATGGGAGTCAGTGCCACAGGCCGGTAATCGTTGAAAGAGGTGACTTGAGGTTTCTTTGGCACCGGAATGATGGAGGCAGTTTTGAGACAGGCTGGCACTGTGGCTTGGTCCAGTGAGGTGTTAAAAATGTCTGTTAGGACACCAGCCAGCTGACCTGCGCATTCCCTGAACACCCGCCCAGGTATGTTGTCGGGGCCTGGGGCCTTCCGTGGGTTGACTCTTTTCAGAGTCTTCAACACATCGACTGTGTCCAGGCAGAGTGCCTCCTCTTCCTGGTGGGGAACAGTTTTCTTTGCCCGGAGTACTGTTCAGTGCCTCGAACCTCCCAAAAAAGTTATTGAGTCCATTTAGAAAGTCAGCATCAACTTCGCCCACTGGGGGGAAGAATGGATTGTAATCTGTGATCGCCCGTATGCCTTGCCACATACTTCTGGTGTTGCTGGTGTCGTGGAAGAACTCCTGTATTTTCTGACTGTGGGTTCGCTTTGCTAACCTGATAGCACGGTTCAAGTTGGCTCTCGCTGTCCTCAGTGCCTCCTTGTCGCCAGACTTGAAGGCTGAGTTCCATGCTTTTAGCATTTCCCGTACCTCCTTAGTCATCCAGGGTTGTTGGTTGGCCCGGGTGATAATGTTCTTAGTGATGCTGACGTCCTCTGTGCACTTGTTGATGTAGGCTGACACAGTCATGGCATACTCATTGATGTTGATCTGGTGCCTCCATGGCCCCTCAGTCCACACCCTCACCTGCTTCACTATAGGTTTTGTTCTGATCAGCAGGGGCTTGTATGCAGGAATTAGCATGACAGATAGGTGGTCTGAAGAGCCAAGGTGGGGGCGGGGGGCTGCTCTGAATGCTTCTTTGATGTTGGTGTAGGCCAAGTCTAGAGTATTTCCTCCCCTGGTTGGAAAATCCACATACTGGTTGAAGTGAGGGAGAACAGTCTTCATGTTGGCCTGGTTAAAATCCCCAGTAATGATGAAAACGCCCTCTGTGTGTGAGGATTGCAACTCACTGATGGTCCAGTAGAGAACACTCATAGCCTCTTTTGTGTTAGCACTGGGGGGCACATACACAGCAGTGATGCTAACAACAGTAAACTCCCTGGGCAGGTAAAATGGTCTGCAGTTAACAGTCAGAAGCTCGATGTCCGGGGAGCAGTAACTGGCGACAGTCATGGCATTTTTACACCAGTTGTTGTTGATGTAAATACACAGCCCCCCTCCTCGGGTTTTACCGCTGAGAGCGCTGCTCCTGTCTGCACGGAATGTAGTGTTGAGGAAAAATGATTATTTTTAGTGCTTAATACAGCTAATCTTACGACATGTGTAAAAGGTATATTGAACATTCTTATTTTGAACAAATTTCTTAATTTTGAACAGGTTTGTGTTAAGGATTTAAAACTAAACTATTGATGGGCAAGTATGCAAACAACAGGAACCAAATGCAGATCAAAAGGGGATCTCTAAATGGAGCTCCTGCTGTGTTGTCAGAGCACAGGAGGCCGTAAAATTAGCATCTCCCCCAAGGCACTATCATTTGAGCCTGGAGGAGAGAAGCCTGTTTGGTTCACAGAAGATCAAAAGTCTTCCAGAACCAACATCTGGGATGGTGTAAAACTGAATACAACATAGAATGTTGAAACCACTAACATTTAATTTCTAAGACATTTTTCTAAGTATTAATAGCATGTTTTTAATGAAGATTGTATTATCTAATTTTAGAACTACTAATCTAGTAAATGATGAATGTATTTGAAAATTGTACTATCTGTGACAATATCAGAATCAAATGGAGATTGTTTGAATGAAAATGTTTTGTTTAGTATTAGAAAATTGCTCAGGATTTATGCTAAGTGGGGTTTTGTGAAGATAACCTTTCCTTGAACCGAAATTACTGGATTTAAGTTTCTCCTGAGAATTTATGTAAGGAGAGATAACGGGAGAGACTCCGGATTCCACAGGTATCTGTGAAATCTTATCTCATGTTTTTCTTTGCCCAAAATGACCGTAGAACCCAGGAGGTCAGGACGCAGCTGTTGGCTCTTTTGTTTTACCAGAGAGCAAATGGCCTTTGATCTTTGGAGTGAATTAGGGGAAGTTCTAAGTTTCTCTGAGTGTCCAAGGTAGCTTCCAGTTGGTCAACCAGAGGTACGCCTTAATTGAATATATTAAAAAGGAAAGACACACCTTCAGTATAAGACTTCGTGCACAGGAGTAATAATTCAGAAAGCTGCCACTATTTTGCTTTTTTGCATCAGCTCTCTCCAAAGACGCGTCTTTGTTTGTCTTTGTCTGTATAAGGTAATGAATATATATCTCTGTTCCTCTGCAGTTTTGTTGTTAATTCATACGTTGCTTTGTATGGGATCAAACTCTGTAACTCTGTGACGTTAACACGCATTGTTGTTTTTCCTTGTGGCCGCACGTCACCCGCTAAGAGGACCTGGAGTTTGAGGAAGAGAGAGAGCCAAACTTTTTTCCAAAGTTAATTTATAAATTATTCTTCCTTAACAGTAGCGAGTCCCTCCAGGCTAACAACGTTGTCCGGTATGGACGAGTTAAGCCATGTCTCCGTCAGAATAAGAGCGCAGCAGTTCCTCAACTCTCTTTTTGAAGACAGTTCCAGTTGCAGATGGTCTATTTTGTTGTCCAGAGAGCGGATGTTGGAGAGGAAGATGGACGGAAGCGGCGATCTGTGGGGGTTAGTGTTTAGCTTAGCTGTTAATCCACTTCGACAGCCACGCTTCCGCTGCCGGTCGCACCGCCTTCGCTTGCTCCTCGTCCAACTAGTGCAGGGGTCGGCAACCAATGGCTCCGGAGCCACGTGTGGCTCTTTCATCCTTCTGTTGTGGCTCCCAGTGACTTTGGGAAATAGAATATTTTATTAAAATTAAATCATTAAAAAATTATAAATTAAAATCATTTTAAAATAAATGTCTAAATCTGAAGATTATGGTAAACTTGTAACATTAAAACAAAAGTTTTGAACATTTTTAGCATCCGAAACATACGTCATGTCCGCCGATGTGTGACAGGCATTCCTGGCGTACCCCACATGTCTGGCAGACAGCATTTTTTAGCGCACTGATTTATTGACTTTTTGATCCTTGCCTGGAAGATACATCATGAATAAATCCAAGAAAAGGAAACATTCTGAAGATGGCAGAACATTTAATGCTACGTGGACAGATCATTTTGCTTTCACCGCTGATGAAACTGGTTCACCAGTCTGCTTAATATGTGGCAAAAGACTGGCAAACAACAAGAAGTCAAATGTCTTTGCTAAAAAATATCCCGAGGGAGAGGAGAGAAAAAAGGCCGTTTCGGAGCTGATGCGAAAGGCTGAAGCGTACGGAGCGTCAGCCTTTAAATCAATATTGTGACAGAATAAAGAAGAGGTTTGGAGTTGATTGATACACGGACAGACGAGATTCCCCGAGTTAACCCAGTGCGGCCCTTTACCATCATTAGTTTGTCGTGTTTTTAATAATAAAAACTTGTTAATAGTAAAAACTGTTTGGTGCAAAACACTGATTGAAAATCGATTTTTTTACTGCATGTTTATGTCTGTTAAGGCTAAGATGGAGCGGCACTGAAAGCAGCTCTTTAAACCATTCAGACTACGAACACAACAGAGACATAATCAAAACTGTCAGATGACTTATTACCCACGATAATAACTCAGAAATAGTCCCAATTAGGATGTATTTTTATTTCTTTCCTACTTACGGAAAGTTTCTGTTTATATCATAGGTTTGTGTTGCCTTTCTATCCTAAAGAAAGATATAAAACTTCAGATATTTCACAAAAAGATACTAACATTCATGGAAAAACCTCACATAACCTTATATTAAAGCATAAAGTACAGCGACCACCGTAAGAAAGGTTTGCAGTATTCAATTATGCTGCATAATTGACCAGTACAGTATTGCGAGGTAACGCGAAAGTATTGCGAGGGAACGCAAAAGTTTTGCGAGGTAACGCAAAAGTATTGTGAGGGAACGCAAAAGCTTTGCAAGGTAACGCAAAAGAAAAAAAATTCCCCATGTTCCGTAGAGGGCTCCGTACCGTACTACAGGACACAGAAGCAGACTGCGCATTTTTTGGTTTGCTTGGTTCGTTCAGTGCCGGTGGATAATATTTGGATAAGTTTTGATTTTTATCTCCTGAATAAGAGGAGGACAGGTGACTGCATTCTGTTTCTATTTTTCCTTAAGTGCGGGTTGGGTAAGTTTCGATTTTTATTTCTTAAATACAAAGACCCAAATAGACAGAGGGTATTTTGTTTGAAATTGAGCATCAACAAAGTGTAAAATGCGTTTTGTTACATGCAGAAATAAAATTTTGTGTTCTCTGCAGCAGTTCGTTGATTTCATAAACGCAACATAGTATCGATTTTTGTACATAGCATATAGGTTTTATATATATGACTTCAAAATGGGTTGTGGCTCCAAGCGCTTTCTTTTTATTTGGAGGCGGTCCCAAATGGCTCTTTGAATAGAAAAGGTTGCCGACCCCTGCACTAGATTGTAAAGTGGGAAGCTAATCCGGGAGGAAATTATATAAGTACCGACAGCTTTTATTTTGAAAAGTCGACAGATCCATTTCAAAACAGCGGGTAACTTCCTGTTTCAAAATTATTATTTTTATTAAAATTTAATGTGTTACGAAGGAAAATGCAAATTATCATCTTTACTGTTGAATATATTGAGTTCCTGGATTGTTGTTTTGAGCGTCAGTTCAGCATTTTAAAAGATAAGTTAACAGATCATACCATTATAGTTTGATAAGGGTTTTCCGCGCTCTCTGTCGCGCTCTTTCTGTCCAGATTCTGTGGGAGAAGGTATGAAGTTTTGCTTTCTGTGTTCAATAAGTGTTTTTGAGCATAATAAGTGACAAATTGATTACTGTACTTGTAAGATAATGTGCTTTGGAGCACTTAAACTGTTAAACAGTGATAGAATTGTGTTAACAGCTAGTTATGCTACATGAAACATTGCTAATGGAAATGCTACATTCATGTGCTAAAAATAGTGATGTTCATGGTTAAACAGGTGTGGAGCACTGTGACAAGAAAAGCCTGTTTTCAGTCACTATTTTCTGCTGTTTGAATGCAGGTATGTGAATTTTCATTACTTTTGGTGTGAGATTATTTTATTTATTATTTTTTTGGTTTATTTGTGTACTGTTTAAGATCATTTTGCTCATCTTTGGGCTTAGTTATTAATTATTGTTCCAATCATTTTTTATTTTTGTAAGGTAAATGTGTTATTTTACACAAGCTGCATGCTCTCTGTGCTCTTTCTGTCCAGATTCTGTGGGAGAAGGCGCTGTGGAGCACTGTGACAAGAAAAGCCTGTTTTCAATCACTATTTTCTGCTGTTTGAATGCAGGAGCATTAAAAGTGCCTTCAGAGCAGCGGTTGTCTGGCTATTATTTTCACACAAGATACAACGCAGAATCAACTACACTACACGTATCGTATCCCCATGGCACGGAGTTCTTGTCTCGCGCCATCAAACTCTTTCTGTTTTTTGTGCACACTGGCTGCGAGGTCCTCATAAAATCTCACCGGATGGTTCTTGAATAGAATCTGTCCCTTCATCCTGGTGGCTCTTATCACAGTTGCTTTATCCCTGTAGTTTAAGAACTTCATAATAAGAGTCCTTGGTGTAGCGGTGTTAGATGTGCTTTTCTGGCTAAGCCGGTGTGCTCTCTCCAGTGTCAGAGTGGTGTGTAGCGGTGCCAGGTTCAGAGCCTCCGGTAGCCACTTTTCCAGAAAGGCACAGGCGTCCTCTCCCTCCGCACCCTCGGGAAGGTTAACCAGTCTCAGGTTAGATCGTCGCGATCTGGTCTCCAAGTCCAACACTTTTCCTTCGAGCTCTTTATTTTTATTTTCGAGGACCTGGACCCTAGCTTGTAGACTGGTGATGTTATCTTCTGCTGCAGATATCCGCACTTCCGCCTCACCAACCCGCTCGGCGAACTCCTTAACATCCTTTTTTACATTCTCTATTGCTGATAGA
The DNA here is from genome assembly GCF_001444195.1 of Xiphophorus couchianus. Lineage (NCBI taxonomy): Eukaryota > Metazoa > Chordata > Actinopteri > Cyprinodontiformes > Poeciliidae > Xiphophorus > Xiphophorus couchianus. The sequence goes on from NC_040231.1 coordinate 34,167,451, forward strand.
ATACCGTCCAGTCTGGAGGAGAAATCTGATTTCAAATTTGCAATTGCAGCCAGTATCGCCTCTGAACCAGCTTCAACCGTCTTATTCTTCTCATTCAACTTGCAGTTTTCCTCCTCCATTGACTCGCACGTGGTGGCGTTAGCCTGGCTATTTTCACAGCTAGCTTCAGAGCTCACCTTAGAAGTGAAGTTAGATAACTTCGATTGAGTCGGTTTGCTGGAGTTTTTACTGGGCTTCCTTTGTGAGAAAGGTTACAGCTGTTTTAAACGTCGTTCAGTGTCACTTGTAACGAGTACTTTCCAGGATTTTACAGAAAGGTAGCGGAGCCAAAGCGAGCGCGTCCTCTCAGCAAGCCACCATTACTGGAACCCTTGTTCAGCGCTCTTATCTAGAGAATTACAGAAACTTTAAAAGCTCAAACAACGTGTTTCAGCGAAGTTGAACTTTTTTCCAGCTGCACCCTAATCAGACACACGTAGTGCGTGTTTTCCCCCAGTATCTGGGGGAACAGTATCTGATGGGGAAACGCGAATTGACCTGCTTTCAATTTTTTTTAAAATACATGTGCACTTAGTTTCACCAACTAGTGGCATGACGAGGGCATTACACCTCTTCAATGTGTGCCGTTACTGTTTAAACAAAGATTGTAATTGTAATGTCTTCATGTAAATGTGTTAACAGAAATGGAACAAAGATTCACTGTTTTGATCAAATTCCATGTTTTCACATTTTGTTCACTAAGAAGTGATTGGGGGCTTAACAGTTTAAACTCACAATCTTCAAAAAACAACAAAACAGACTCCAGTAATTCTAGTAATGATTACATTTTCTCACTTTCTTACATTGAAGATTCTCTAAAAAGACAGCCAAACAGTGAGTGGACATTATTTTGTTGGACAAAGCAGAAATTAACTAACATGGCTTTTTTTGGGGGGGGGGTGTACATGCTGAAAAACGTGATGTAGGCCTATTCACTTTTGGGTGCCTTCATTGGAAATCCACAATGTCAAGTGTTAAATACAAAAATAATATAATACAGTGTCATTTTCACATTGTCTAAAGTTCCTCACATTTTGGGGGAAATTTTATTAGAACCTCAATGCCATGCAAACTACAGCATTACGTACATGTGGCAAAGTGGATTTGAGTAAATTTGCATATTTTACTTTTTTTTTTACATTTGCTGTGTTTGTTTTGGATTTATTTAGCTCTGTTGTGATATTTTGGAATTTATTTTGTTGTATTTTGGATTTATTTGGGATTGTTGTGTTGCATGTTTTGCTTCCTTCTGTTTTGAGACTGGAAAAAGACTCATGGACCGACTGTAAACCAATGGTTGCGGCAGATGTTATCTGCCCTCCCTCTGGAAAAGATTACATACATATGTATTCAAGGGAAAACAGGAATTGTTAGAGTTCATCTGGAATCCCTTCATTATGTATGTCAAGGATCTGAACATGGCATGTTCAGATAAGACGTCACAAGTGACTGAAAAACATGTTAACTGCAGTTCCCAAAGATAATTCTATTAGAGGATATATACTGTTGAATTTAATATCTCAATATGAAGATGATATGTGTAATTTGTGATGGGTTGCATTATAACCAGGATTGTGAGAGGCATTTTGTTGATTTCTGTTTGTATTTTATTTTAGCCTGAACAACACTACTGCTACTGCCATACTTTGCAGAATGTTCAAGCTGTTTGTCTAAACTGCTAAAATTCCAATAACGGTATTTTGGAAATAAAGAAAAAAAACCCAAACATTTTAGTTCCATTACTCTTTTTATTTTTCAAACGTAGCATCAGGCCTTTTTTTGTTTTGCCGTATGTTTGTCCTTAACTTGATCTTTGTTAGGATGTTAGCTCCACTTTATACCAAATTAACTTTGGTATAAACCATCTCTCATAAAAGAGATGGTTCTATGAATAAAAAAATCATGTCTTTAGTTAGTCAAATGGCAGACAGTTAAATTTAATATTTGTACATTTTAATTTAACAGAAAAGATGGCCAGTTTTCTTACCTGAAAAAATGTTTAACTAAATGTCACAATGCAACTAAAATAAATAACTAAAACAGGAGACTGTAAATAAAGTCAACAACATAATATCAACATTCCTTTATTAGTGATGGAACCCCTGGTCTCCATCACAATAATAAACTGAATTGAATTTAGTCATAAATTCAAACCAATTTATAACTAAGAGTGTAGAGGACAGAGATCAATTTAAAACATTTCGAAATAAAACTAACATTGTGAATACTTCCTGTATTCAGTATGGAATCCTGAATATATAATCGAATATGTATTGCTCCTATTAGATCACATTCAAACTGATCTAAAATGAGCTAGTACATTGCTAATGTGAAGAGAGAGGTAGAGATACCTCTGGCCCAACTGGAGATGTTATTGTACCTACTGTTCATGCAATCAAATAAAAACAGGTCTGCAAATGTAAGCCATTGTTTCTTAATGAGACATTTTGCTGTTGAGGCAATAACAACAAGAAGGTGAAATATCTTTGTGAAGATGTATGCAGTTTGTTAAATGTTTTCCAAAAGAAAAAGAAAATACTCACCAACATCTGCAGGAAGGTGCATGATGGCTTCACTTTGACTGACAAATGCCCTGCAGAAAGCAACAGATAAGTTCAAATAAAACTTGCTATCTGTGGAAAGATTTTATTCAAAGCAAAGTTCTAAGTCCAATAAAACCTAATAAATTATTTAATTTGAATAAGGGACTGTACAACATGAATACTTAAACTGTCATGTGTATGCAAGATTGACAAGCCCAGGTACTCTTAACTGGTGACCTTATTGAGAACTTGAGAGGGGCACTTGTTATTACGCAAGTTGTAGTTTTGAGGATTAATTTTATTGTTGAACAACTGCAGCGCTCTCGGTTAATCCAAAATGTTAATAATCTTTGAAAATCAATCCAAATTTTTTATCTTTCTTAGTACAATATCTGTGTGTGCATTATTATTGTGATTATTGGGCAACTATTAGGGTCCAGAAATATTATGCAACTGAATTGAAATTGAAAATTTTCACATCTCACTTACTTATTATCATCTGTTCAAGTGAGAATAATAAACATACAACTTTATTATGTTGACAAGCATTTCTGACATTTAAAAAATAAATCAATGATTAATATAGCCACCCTTCTTTTCAATAACGGTTATAAGCCTTCCAGTCATGGAGTCTGTTAGTTTCTTGATCTGTTGACTATCAACTTTTTGTGCAACCACGGCCTCCAATTTTTTTTTCTTCATCAATATTTTTTATTGATTTTTGTTCACAAATGTTGACATACCTCCCATATAACCAATACAATCAACAAGAACATCAAATGCCCTCTTTGATACACATCTGCATAAATTCCTTTAAATATACAGGAGATAATAATCCATTGTAGAGACTCCATTGCTTCTTAACATCATAATCTTATGATATTCTTGTCTTTAGTTGACTTCCTTCTCTTGACACAAGTCCACACCTTCAACAAAAGTCCGGAGGGGTTTTTAAATGCTTTCAAATAACTCGCTTTTCCCTTTTTGGAGATATGCGTTCCAGGGGTAAAGTCGTCAGCATTTGTCTGATTCATTGCTTGATATTTGGCCTGTTGTTCTCTTCCAAAAAAGTGCTATCAGTCTTTTAGCTTGTCATAGACAAATATCAATAGTTGTTCACATTTGGTAAACATTTGGTATTTTTGGGATACAGACTTAGAATGAGGAAAAACTGGACATAGTGCAGTGTCCTTTGAGACAATATCTTCTAGTTTATTTTATTGCTTTCCAGAACTTTTTAATTTCCCTGAATTCCTAGATACAGTAAAATAGTTTCCATTTTTCTTCTAAGCATTTTGTACATGTTTCTGGTATATAAGAATTATACCAATTTAAATTGACTGGTGTAATATAGATTTGCATTAACCATTTAAAATACAGTAACCTTAGGTGTGAGCTAACTGTTTGTGTGCCTTTGTGCAGACAGATGTGGAGGGGCGGGGGCTCAAAGCTAATAAGGGGTACATGGAACAAGAGCTTAAAACACCGTAACAACATAGCAACAACCCATATTAATCAAGAATGTAATATTTAGTCTGATCATACTATATCATTGTCATTATGTGGGAGCAATTCAAAGCAAACTTAGTCTATGTTTTCCCCGATAGTTATGTTTCTGTTTCTGCTGCTGACAGTCCTGGAGGGCTATGTTGATCTGAGACTGTAGTTTTTAAACAGATCATCAGAGAAAAGGTAACTGGTTATCAAGTATTTTATGAAATAAGCAAATGTGCTGCTATTTTAATAAATAAGCCCTACTACTTCTGTTTAGCCTCTATTGCTGGGTTTCAGACACGTGACCCGGAAGACGCGCAAAATTCAGATGGAGGGCTGGAAGGGGATTTCTCCAATTCAAAACAAAGCAAAATTGATCAAAAATTGATATTGATATACAACGAGTATCTAGATAGGCTGGAACAGATAAGGCATCTCGAAAAAATATGCGTATATTTAGGATATGATCCGTATTATAAAAAAAGACTTGTCTTATAATCTTGAGGATTTACCCGGTGTTGAGGCGATCCACATAACTAACTATCTGGAGCTGCAGACCTCATATTATACAACAAGCCAGAAGAAAGTTTTCAAAAATCTGGAGCATAAAATTATTTAGTTTCAAGTTGGGTCAAGCATTTAGGATCAAAAGAACCATTAAATGGCTGTTGACTTGTTTCTGCCGGGTGAGTAGGGAATTCTGCTATTTTTCGTAAGTCTATGATAACTATGACATCGCTAACAACGAACTAACCCATATTATTTTTATGAGCTGGTAAATAATTTATTTAGCTTCTGTAAACCCAAATTCCTGCAGGAGTTGTACGTTAATGTTGAGTCGTTGTAAGACACTGGATTCAGGTCCAGTGTAGGTCAACCATTCTCAGCGATACAGAAACCCCCGTGTTCATGGCCAGACAAACATGTGGGGGAATAACATCTTAATGTGACTGTATGGCTGTGTAGGTTATATTTAATTTATTTAGCTTTTTTTTTTTTTTTAGCATGAAAGTCCCACTGAATAAACATTATATTTTTTGTCCATGACTCGGCATTGAGCTAGCGGCTAACAACATTAGCACTCTGAGGTCAACCACGCTAGGTCATAAAAATAATACATCTTACCTTACATATGAATGCTTGTCTTTAACTTAATTGTCCAATGAAATATCTGAAAATACAATCTAAATGATGCGATCGTTACCTGCTAGAAAGTGGCGCTGCAAACTCTGCCGTTGTTAGTTTCCTCCCCTCCTGTTTTTAGCTGTAGATTGTTGATCCACTTTTCTCCTCTTTTTTCGATACGTTTTTTAAAATTTACTCCCTTGTCACTAGCTACCTTCAAAACATGAAAATAACGTTTATCTTTCTCTCTATAAGAACGATTGGAACAACCATAAAGGACACAGACTTTAGGCATTTTGATGCTGGATCAACAGAAATAAATGGGCTGCATTTACTTCCGGCCCTCCATCTGCACTGGGTGACATCGATGCTACGTCATCTGAAACCCAGCAATAACAATTTGTCTGCAGACTGCTTTAAAGATCAAAAAAGCTCAAAGAGGTTAACTCTCCATAATTTTCTGATGTTAGCACCTCTGAGATCTGGAATTGTAAGACAGGCAAAGAAAACTCAGCAACTGGTAGGGCCCATAAATGGCACCCATTAGAGGCCCCATTTATCAGGGGCCTCTATAAATGATTGAATTGTAATAGGTTTACCATACATCTAAACCTATAATAGCCATTTATTAAGAATGACAATATTATTAAATTTTATTTAATGCATTCAGCAGAGAAAAAAAGTATATTGTACATTTAAGATTTAATTAATAAGTTTACTTTGTAAAAGTGCAAAGAATCACCTGGATAGTTTGTTTATTGTGTTACCATGGGTACCATATGGTGTAATCTTTGTGTTTGAGCTGGGTTTGTTCACAAATACATTACAGCAAATAATAACCAATAATCAGTGATTGATTTTAAACACAGCCAATTAATGGGCTCCCTGTCACAGACTTCACTAGATCTACATTTAAACACTGTCAGTGATGCTGATGTTCTGAGTAGGAGAGGGTTGGTGGGGGTTAAATCATGATTCTGTCTAAGGCCCCATATTACCTTGGGCCGGCCCTGCATGAACAGCTAGCCGCATCTGTGTGCTGGAATCTACCTGGAATCCCAAGGTAGCCCCTATGCCAATCCGCCCTGCTTTTAGAACATCTTGATTCATTTAATGGTGGCATCTTTGGTTATTGCTGCGGTCCAAATGGTTGGTAAAGTATTTCGAAGATGTTTATGTGATATTTTGTGAGCTCTAAATGCTATTGTTAGGATCTGGGGAAGGCTGGTTGGGGGGTCTCTAGTTTCTCCACCAGGGGGCATCCTGGGACCTTCCGGAGGGCGTGAACCTGGAGCGGCACACCTGCTGCCACTTACCATTGTTTGGAGGGGTTTATCAGGACGGAGCCGCCGACACTCCAGTGCCAGAGTGTTAGCCTATGATGGTACTATCATTGTTGCTCACCTCCGACCCCCTATTCTCCAAGTAACCTCCTTTTGCGCTGCCTTTCCTAGATTGTTTCCGTGAAGCCCTGAGTATCTCCGAACTTCTACGAACCGGATCCCTTCCGGCACCTGTCAGAGATCTCCCTCCATCCACCTGGCCGCCCTCTAGAGAAACTCACGCCCTCGTTCCAGCTTGCAGCTCCGGATCCTAGCGGTTCACCTCTCCGTGCTCTGACGAGCTCACCAGCAAGTAGGTCTCTGGCTGGACGGCATTCCCACGATCTCTGAACCCCTCTTACCTGTCTTATTTCCACCCAGAGATCCAGAACCACACAGACGAGCACCAGTTCCGGACCACCTTTGTACATACCTGTTTGCACAGTATTTAATAAATCACCTTTACCGTTACCCGTCTCCAGAGTGTGTTCTGCGCATGTGGGTTCGAAAGATTGACCTCAACATGACTGAACACTCTGGCCAACAACAAACCCCAGCAGATGCACTCCGAAGAAGTTTAGCGGAACAACATTCCCTAATTCAAAGCCACGATGCTGCCTTACGAGAACTAAATAAACGCCAGATCGAGGCAAATAACCGTCTTGATGAAATCGCAGGTTTTTTACAGTCATCCCGTCAGCAGTCTCCAGAACCTGTACCAGTTCCCCCACCCAGTCCCAGTTCCGCAGCAGCCGTAGTCCATTCCATGTCTTCAGAGTGTCGGCCACCTAACCCGGAAAGATTCTCAGGTGACGGGAGTAAGTTCAGAGGATTTCTTTTCCAGTGCACTATATTATTTAATCACTCCCCGCACTGTTTCTCCCATGACGGAGCCAAGATCTCATTCATAATTTCCCACTTATCAGGCCAGGCGTTAGACTGGGCAGAGTCGAGGTTTTCTTCATCCACAACTTATGATTGCACCTTTGAGGAGTTCTTGAAAGAATTTAAACAAGCGTTTAACCAAGACTCAGACAAGACTGTAAGTTCCCGAGATCTGCTAGAAATTAAACAGGGTCAGCGAACCGTAGCTGAGTTTGCCATTGACTTCCGCATTAAAGCGGCGGCGTCTGGGTGGAACCCTCCGGCACTTAAAAGTGCTTTCTACAACGCCCTCCAAGATAACATAAAGGACTTACTAGCAACTTTAGACGAGCCCAAGACCCTGGAGGAGTTGATTAGTTTGGCTATCCGTTTGGATAACAGAACCCGCGCTCGGGCTAGAGGTAAAATAAATCCATCTGTGAGAGTGGCTGTGGAGGGCTTGTCACCTAACCTTTCTACTGCAGTCGTTCCGCCGGCAGCAGAAGCAGAGCCCATGCAGATAGGGCACACTCGCCTCTCCCCTGAAGAAAGGCAGAAACGAATGAATGCCAAACTCTGTTTGTATTGCGGCGCAGCGGGCCATTTCATCGCTTTCTGTCCAACAAAGGTAAAAGCCAGGGTCCGCTGGTAGATGCGAGGAGGCTGGCGGACTATCAAATTAAAGACAAATCTCCTCGTTTACTATTACCCATCACTCTTTCTGTTCACGATCAATCCATAACGCTTTCAGCCCTGGTTGATTCCGGTTGTGAGCACAATTTAATGGATTCCAGCCTCGCGCAACAACTGTCCATTGAAACTGTTCCTTTAAAGGTCCCCTTGAAGGTTTCAGCTCTGGACGGCAGAGCACTCCATCAGATAATCCACCAAACTGTTCCGCTGAATCTTCTGATCTCTGGTAATCACCATGAAAAGATTTCATTTTTTATTTTTCCCGCAGCCAGTTCCGCTATCATCCTGGGCTTCGACTGGTTAGAATGTCATAATCCCCACATCGACTGGTCTGAACGACACATAATTTCCTGGTCCATTAACTGTCACTCGTCTTGTCTCCGCTCAGCCTTGCCGCCAGGTCCGTCACCGGAGGGCCAGCAGGAGGCAGACCCACCTGATCTCTCAGCTATTCCGGTGGAGTATTACGATTTAGCCGCGGTTTTCAGCAAGGTAAAAGCACTGTCACTCCCTCCGCACCGGCCGTACGATTGTGTGATAGATCTGTTACCCGGAGCTCCCCTGCCTAACAGTCGCTTGTACAATATTTCCCGGACAGAGAGAGAAACCATGGAAAAATACATTAAGGAGTCCCTTGATGCAGGAATAATCCGCACCTCGTCTTCCCCGTTAGGGGCGGGGTTTTTCTTTGTTGAAAAGAAAGATGGGTCTCTCAGACCATGCATTGATTACCGAGGTCTCAATCAAATCACAGTTAAAAATAAATATCCATTACCCCTCCTCTCATCTGCGTTCGAGCCTGTTCAAGGAGCCACCATCTTTACTAAGCTGGATTTAAGAAACGCTTATCACCTCCTACGCATACGCATATTTAGTCATGCCTTTTGGTTTATCTAATGCCCCAGCCTGTTTTCAAGCTCTGATAAACGATGTCCTGAGGGATTTTCTGAACATTTTCGTTTTTGTCTACCTTGACGACATTCTGATTTATTCTAAAAGTCTTCCAGAACACCAGAAACATGTCCGTCTTGTTCTCCAGCGGTTACTGGAGAACCGGATGTTCGTCAAAGCTGAGAAATGTGAGTTTCATCAACCATCTGTTACATTTCTCAGTTATGTCTTAGAGGGTGGACAGGTCAGACCATCAGAGGACAAGATCAGAGCAGTTCTAGAGTGGCCGGTTCCTGAAACCAGGAAACAGCTCCAAAGGTTCCTTGGGTTTGCAAATTTCTATAGGCGGTTTATTAGGAATTACAGTCAAACCGCCCTGCCGTTAACTGCTCTAACTTCACTCAAGACCACCTTCTCCTGGACTCCCGAAGCAGACGCCGCCTTTTCGAAGCTAAAATCGTTATTTGCTAATGCACCCATACTCGTCCAACCTGACCCCACCAAACAGTTTGTCCTTGAGGTGGACGCCTCAGATTCTGGTGTAGGAGCCGTCCTTTCACAGTTTTCAGACTCTGACCATAAGACTCATCCCTGTGCCTTTTACTCCCGCAGATTGTCTCCAGCTGAAAGAAACTATGATGTGGGAGACCGTGAGCTGCTCGCCATCAAACTGGCTCTTGAAGAGTGGAGACATTGGCTGGAGGGCACAATGCACCCTGTACTGGTTTGGACCGATCACAAAAATCTTGCCTATTTGAAAACTGCTAGGCGTCTTAACCCCCGACAGTCACGATGGTCGTTATTTTTCTCCCGGTTTAACCTATCCATTTCTTATCGCCCTGGCTCCAGAAATACTAAACCAGACGCGCTTTCCCGGTTGTACTCCCCTGACGATTCTGACAGGTCTCCGGCCCCCATTCTGCCCCCCAATTGTTCCATCGCGTCAGTCACTTGGGAGGTTGAAGATCTGATTAAACAAGCCCAATTATCTGAACCCGATCCTGGTACCGGTCCTCCCAACAAGGTTTATGTACCCACTTCTGTCAGACCGAGACTCATCAATTGGATGCACTCCACCAAGTTCTCTGCCCACCCAGGGGTCAGTAGAACTATTTCGCTCATATCCCGTCGATTCTGGTGGCCGTCGAGCTACAAGGACATTAAGGAGTATGTGTTAGCCTGCTCCGTCTGTGCTCGTAATAAACCATCCCATCAACTTCCGGCTGGTCAGCTCCAACCGCTTCCTACCCCTAAACGACCCTGGTCTCACGTTGCTCTGGATTTTGTTACAGGACTACCCGTCTCGAGGGGTATGTCCACCATCTTCACAGTTATTGACCGGTTCTCCAAGGCTTGCCACCTGATCTCTTTAAAGAAACTCCCCTCTGCCTTTCAGACGGCTCAGCTCCTGGTCAGGCACGTTTTTCGACTACATGGCATCCCGCAGGAGATACTGTCTGACCGGGGACCTCAATTCGTAGCGCGGGTATGGAAACATTTTTGTGCAGCTTTGGGGGCTAAGGTTTCCTTGTCCTCTGCTTATCATCCACAGAGTAATGGCCAAACTGAACGCATGAACCAGGAGCTGGAAGCTATGCTCAGATGCCTCACATCGACCAACCCCACCGACTGGAACAAGTACCTTTCGTGGGTCGAGTATGCTCACAATTCTCACGTCTCCTCCGCTACTGGTCTCTCCCCTTTTGAAATCTCATTAGGTTGCCAACCTCCGTTGTTTCCTTCAGATGAGAAGGTCATTGCTGTCACCTCGGTGCAACACCACATCCGCCGCTGCAGGGCCATCTGGAAGACTGCGGTGTCCGCCCTTAATCGCACCCTGGAACAGAACCGCCGATTTGCTGACCGCAGACGGAAACCTGCACCTGTCTATACTCCCGGTCAACAGGTTTGGCTCTCGACCAAGGATATACCGCTGAAATCCATGTCTAAGAAGCTGTCCCCCCGCTTTATTGGGCCGTACAAAGTCGAATCGGTTATCAGTCCATCAGCGGTCCGTCTGCAGCTACCCTCTTCACTCAGAGTTCATCCCACCTTTCATGTTTCCCAAATCAAGCCCGTTGTTTCCAGTTCCTTGCACCCGCCACCAGAACCCCCTCCGCCCGCCCGAGAGTTTGAAGGGGGCCCCGTTTACTCTGTCCGCCAGATTGTCGATTCCCGCAGGCGGGGTAGGGGTTGGCAATATTTAGTGGATTGGGAGGGTTATGGCCCTGAGCACCGTCAATGGGTTCCCACCTCTTATATTGTTGACCCGTCTCTGATTTCGGACTACCGTTCCTCTCTCCCTTCTGGGTCTGCTGGACCGCCAGGTGGCGGTCATTGAGGGGGGGGTACTGTTAGGATCTGGGGAAGGCTGGTTAGGGGGTCTCTAGTTTCTCCACCAGGGGGCATCCTGGGACCTTCCGGAGGGCGTGAACCTGGAGCGGCACACCTGCTGCCACTTACCATTGTTTGGAGGGGTTTATCAGGACGGAGCCGCCGACACTCCAGTGCCAGAGTGTTAGCCTATGATGGTACTATCATTGTTGCTCACCTCCGACCACCTATTCTCCAAGTAACCTCCTTTTGTGCTGCCTTTCCTAGATTGTTTCCGTGAAGCCCTGAGTATCTCAGAACTTCTACGAACCGGATCCCTTCCGGCACCTGTCAGAGATCTCCCTCCATCCACCTGGCCGCCCTCTAGAGAAACTCACGCCCTCGTTCCAGCTTGCAGCTCCGGATCCTAGCGGTTCACCTCTCCGTGCTCTGACGAGCTCACCAGCAAGTAGGTCTCTGGCTGGACGGCATTCCCACGATCTCTGAACCCCTCTTACCTGTCTTATTTCCACCCAGAGATCCAGAACCACACAGACGAGCACCAGTTCCGGACCACCTTTGTACATACCTGTTTGCACAGTATTTAATAAATCACCTTTACCGTTACCCGTCTCCAGAGTGTGTTCTGCGCATGTGGGTTCGAAAGATTGACCTCAACATGACAGCTATGAGCTAGATCTTTCTTTAGCAATTGAGGTTTTGCAGTATCTTCTATTCACAGCCACTCACCTCTAGCCCAGATCTCGTCAGCAGCGGTCTTGTGCGAAATTCTGTTCCCCTGTGAAAATCTGTGCCCCCTGTGTCGGGAGCGCGCATTGCAGCCAGAGAGGCGGATCTGACCATTTTCACAGCGCTTCTGATAGATTTCTCGGTAAAACAACTCGTATAATCATGTCAAGGTTGTAACATTCAGTTTTCAAACTTACATTATTTATTGTTGCTAAAGACAGGAATAAACAGAGTTAAAGACTTGCAGGTAAATTAATTTGTTCCCATGTTATGGAGGGGGAACGGATTGTTTCAGGTGGCTAAAATATACGGTTCCGCCCTCATAGCTCTGGCAAATAAGGAGCAAATGCTACCAAAATCATATGATTTGTTGTTGATGAAGAAGGGAATAAACAGAGTTAAAGACTTGCTGGTAAATTAATTTGTTTCTATGTTATGAAGGGGGAACGGATTATTTCAGGCAGCAAAAACAGCTAAAATATATGGTTTCCCGCTCATAACTGGCAAATAATGATGAAATGTCACCATATCCACAGTATTTGTTGTTGATGATGAGAGGAATAAGCACAGTTAAAGACTTGCTGGTAAATTAGTTTGTATGGAGGGGGAACGAATTATTTCAGGTAGCTAAAATACTATATATGATTCCCCCCTCATAACACTCAGACTTAGGCAAATAATGAGCAAATGTTTTCAAACTTTCATAATTTATTCTAGATGATGAAAGGAATTAACACAGTTAAAGACTTGCAAGTAAATGTAATTTCTTTCCATTTTATGGACAGGGAGCAGATTATTTCAGGCAACGGAAATATCCATTCTCTCCTCTCCTTCCCCCATTACTTTGGGAAATAAAGAGCAACTGTTTCCAAATTCTCAAAAATTGTTATGTGTGATAGCATGTAGTATACTAGAAATGTCCTTAATCCAGTAATCTGTCATATTTTACATTAGAACGGGATTTACCAGAAAGGCAACACTCTCGTCTTTTCAGGAAGACTTAATTTTTGTGCCCTGCTATCAGCCAGCTTCCATCCTCTTATATCAGCAATGAAAAAGTATAAATACACACTACGTGTTGGAAAACTGTGTTGGGTGACTTACTTTTATTTGTCAGGCTTAAGTAACAAAAGTTGGAAAAAGACCGATTCTCTTTGCGTTTAAAATAACACAGAACAGCGTAAGAAGACCTCGTTTATTTATTTCTTGTACAATTTTGCAAACAACAGCTGCCGATTAAACTGAATGTTACAATCTTGACATGATTATACGAGTTATTTAACCGAGAAATAGATCAGAAGCGCTGTGAAAATAGTCAGATCCGCCTCTCTGGCAATGCGCGCTCCCGACACAGGGGGCACAGATTTTCACAGAGGAACAGAATTTCTCACAAGACCTCTTCTCTGAGGTGCGTCGCAATGACAATCGCGGTACCGTTTCTTTATCTGGTTCTGACCACAGCGATACGGCCGACTTAGGCTGCTTGTAGCGAACCGGGCATTTAGTCCAGATGTGAGCCATATCTATTTGTCCGTGTGTTGTCTACTGGGAAACAGTTTGCAAGCTGTTGACGAGGGGAAATAAACTAAAAAACAACAATCGAGCCGCATCAAGACCTGGATTAACTAGTGACAGCCAAACTGGGTCCTCAACACAGATGTGACCTCAACATGACAAAAAAAAAAAAAAAGAAAAAGAAAAAAGCTTAGGTTACTGTGTCGTTTCCTGATCAAAACACAACAAATGTAAATAAACGGATTTGAAAAACGTGAACGTTGTAAAATGTTAACAGTTCTGATATCATGCAAACTCTAATTCCTTGCTCATTTAATTGAAGCCACATTATTTCGTTTGCACCTTAAGACATCTCTGGGCTGCAGATACATCCTGTGCAACTTGGTAATTTGGCAACATTACAGTTAAAGTTTGCCTGGCAAACCTATTAAAAAATATTAACTCCAAAACGTTTAACCAGCACCCCTCCAGAAAGGGGTCCTTAAAACCCACGCCCACAAAAACATCTGTCTCTCCCAGCTGCCACCACCAGTTAATTTAGCCATCAGTTAATCCATAACACCGTCTGTGCTGGTGAGTTGGGACTTTCCACGATCTCCCTGTGCGCAAAGCTAGCAGTTACAGTATGAAATTAAATTTAGTTGCTAAAAAAGATGGAGAAATATAAAATTAAGATTATAATAGCTGTTTTGATAAGGTCTGTGTTTGATTTTGTTCCACTATAGTGTGTTTGGTAGTCTCCGTATTTACTTTGCCCCCCTCTGCTAGCATGGGAAGATTTCTGTGTTGGGAGCTGTAGTTGCTGTATCCATAGATTTGTGCCTTTCGTTGCTGTTTTAAAGGTTTGTTTTTCATGTAATTCATGACAAAATGAATTTGTGAAATTACTGTATATTATCAGTCTGGAACTGTACTGAGCCAAATTACATTATATTAATTTTATTCTTATCTGAATATGAATTTGGATTGTCATCCAATTAATTTTTATTTTATTATTTATATATGTATTAATGCTACAGTTGAGAAGTGCTGCGTGGGAAGATTTCTGTGTTGGGAGCCGTAGCCACTGTGTCCACTGATTTGTGCCTTTTGTTGCTGTTTTAAAGGGTGCTTTAAACGTGCAGTGACCAGACTTATGCCTCTTGTGTCTGTGTACCATTCTGGTGACCATTTGGAACCTGCTACATATACAGTAAATGATTGCATCCAGACTGACCTGCTCCGAAGGTTGACATTATCTCTCAGAATACCCTCATTGTCTGACAGCAGATTTTGCAGCGTCCTCCTCGCCTCACTCCAGGCTTCATAACCAAGACTCATGAAAGCGTTTAGTGTAGGCTTGAAAAAAAGAACAGAGTGAAATATTAGGGTTTGAATGAATTCAGATACTAGGACCATACAGGGTCTCATTCTGCAGTTCACTTATCAGCTCTTAACTTGTATAGCATAAAAATCTAGTGCAAACAGTTAGAAGCAGGTGGTGAAGGACTTTCAAATTATACTGAAATTAAATTTTGCTACGGTTGTTCCATAAAAATATTATAGCCACAGATAAAATTTTCAAAGATGCTGTAAATGAGTAGTAGATGAATGTATTGTATGAAGTATAGTTCTTTAATGTGACTGATTAGTAGAAGGTTGTAGCTAGAAGTGTAAAACAAGTCTAAAAATAATCAACTTTACCTGGTCAAAGACATCACAGTGTTTGGACATTACAGGTCCTATAAACAGAGATCTTATCACACTGAGGTCAAGGATTTGGTCTCCTATTGCAACACCAATGCGATGTCTGGGCTGGTGAATAGAACAAATAGAAAGCAAATCAAATTTTATTTGTATAGCACATTTCCGCAACAAGGCATTTCAAAGTGCTTTATATTATGAAAGCACAAAAATACAAAGTCATAGAACATACAGTCAATTGAAACATTACATTTTGCTGTCATTACACATCAGATTGTTTATTAATGTCTCATTGATTATGTTTCAAAAGCAACTGCAAACAGGTGGGTTTTTGGTCTAGATTTAAAGTGTTTCAGCTGTTTTGGAGCTGAAACACAGCTTCTTGTGGTGCATAGAAGCTGAATGCTGCTTCTCCATGTTTGGTTCTGGATGCAGAGCAGAAGACCTCAGAGGTCTGGAAGGCTGTTACAATAACAGCAGTTCTTTAATGCGTTGTGGTTCTAAGCCAGTGTTTCTTAACCTGTTTTGGGCCAGCGCCCCCTTATTCATTATCCAGGTCCCTTACCTGGATAATGGTAAGGGACCAAACTTGACCAAAACAAGTTCAGGTTACTATGCACTGAATATTTTTTTATTATTAATATGACTATCACTATTGCTGATGTTTTGATTTTTATGCTTGTTTTTGTATTTATCATCAAAAGTAATTTTCCAGAGAACAAAAAAGCCATTTGAATAGAAATTATTTTTACAGGCGTCTACGAAAAATGCAATGGACATTCAACTTAAAATCTGTAGGCCTAACAGCAGCCAATTAGAGTGGAAAAAATATACCTGTTCTGTGTAATTTTCTGATGTTAGTTGCTAAATCTTGCACAAAATGACCAGATAAAAGATGTACAGCAATGCCAGTTTAAACTTTGATCTATTTGCAAAACGACAGTGCTCTGCAACATTAAAACATGGATATAACTGCAACTATATTAATCATAACTCATAATCATAACAGTGTTTCTATGAGTTTCTGGTGGAGCAGCTCTGTGCTGCAATTCAGGAGAATGGGACTTCAGAGTATCGTCTATAAAATTTCACCCACATGGTGTAACTGTGCAACAGAGCTTTCAGTGGAAAAACAAAAGTTCCATTTCCTTTCAATGAAAACAAATAGGAGACAGGAACATGGATTATGTCTTTTTTTTAAATTTTTGCCGTATTCTTATTGCTCAAGAGATCTTGCCATACTAGCTTATTCCATCCATCCATCCAGCCATCCATCTTCTTACACCCTTGTCCCTAGTGGGGTCAGGAGGGTTGCTTGTGCCCATCTCCAGCTAACGTTCCGGGCGAGAGGCAGGGTACACCCTGGACAGGTCGCCAGTCTGTTCAGAACACAGAAGCAGACAGGACAAACAACCATGCACACACACACTCACACCTAGGGAGAATTTAGAGAGACCAATTTACCTAACAATCATGTTTTTGGACTGTGGGAGGAAGCAAGCCGGAGTACCCGGAGAGAACCTACAATGCACAGGGAGAACATGCAAACTCCATGCAGAAAGACCCTGGGCCGGGAATCGAATCCAGGATGCCTTCTTGCTGCAAGGCAACAGTGCTACCAACTGCGCCACTGTGCAGCCTAAGCTTATTCCTCTGTATTTAATTTAGTTTCTTATTCTTGCATTTTGTTCTTCATTCATTTCCATTTAGTTTTCTTTGATTAGCATTATTCTCTCTTGGTTTATTGTTATGTTCTCTTTATTCTCTTTCTTTCATTTCTTTAGTTCTTTCTTTTTTTAGTTTCTTTCATCGTTTATTGACGCTCACCAACAGCAATCTTTACTCATCATGCTGCTGCGCCGCCCTTTCACATCATGTGTTGATTCACCACTCATATTGATTTTTCACTGTTCACTGTTCATTTTTCTCTGTTTTTATGTTTGTCGCTCAGTTCGATGTCCCGGCAGACAGGAAGGAGGGTGAGGAGAGGGGGGAAGACATGCGGCAAAGGTCGTCGGGACTGGGAGTCGAACCCGCGACGTCCACGTCCGGATCACTTGCAACACCAATGTCTGTCGTGGAAGGATTTTTTTTATTATTATTTAAATGAGTTAATATTTCAGACAGATACACAGGGATGTAAGAGCGATATTCCGTTGTCCTTCATGGAAGCGGGCAGCATCCAGATGGACAACAAAACACTTTAGGTTATAAGTTGCTGCTTTGACATGATAACAGCACTGCCAAAACAAATGTACAAAAATCCTCAATAAAATATAAAATATTTGAAAATGAGACACCAGACAAGTGAATCACAGCAATGTCATCAGCCGGTGTTCAACTGATGCAGTGAAGCTACCATAGCAGGACCATGGAGCTGTGCCAAGAAGCTACAAACACTGAAGAGAAGAAGAGCTACCATCAACCGTAGCCAAGCATGTTTTAATGTTACACAATACAATTTTAACAAGTTGCTCAAAGTCTAAACTGGTATTGTTGTGCATTTAAGGTGTAAAGTTTGCCTTTGAGCAAACGAACCCCAAAGGAATCCCAGTGCCCCCCTTTTGTAAAATTTTCTGCCAGCGCGTCCTGCCGTCGTCTGAACGCCCCCCGGGGAGGGGCGGTACCGCCTCCGTTGAGTGATTTATAAACTAACAACAGTATTTTAAAGTATATTCTCTGAGCTACAGTTAACCAGTGTAGGGACTTTTTAAAGTGGTGTGATGTGCTCCGTCTTCCTGGTTTTAGTCAGAGCGCCAGCAGTAGCGTTTTGGATCAACTGCAGCTGTCTGATTTTTTTAGGCAGACCTGTGAAGACACTGTTGCAGTAATCAATGTGACTAAAGATAAATGAGTGGATGAGTTTCTATAGATGTTACTGAAACATTAATCCTGTAATCCTGGAAATGTTCTTCATGTGATAGAAGGCTGACTTTGTAACTGTCTTCATGTGGCTCTCAAGGTTCACTACACACAAATTTCAGGCCTGATCACTGGTTTTTAGTTGTAATAACTGAAGTTGTGCATTGACTCTAGATCGTTTGTTTCTCTTTAGGTCCGAAGATAACTTCAGTTTTGTTTCTGTTCAACTGAAGAAAGTTTTGGCACATGTTTATCTGTTCTAAGGCATTTGTTCGGTGCTTGTGTAACCCTGGTTAACATAGCCCTCACTAAATATAAGCCTTTTCATAAAAATAGCTATAAAATGCGTAAATAGAAAATAAATAAATAGAGAATAAATAGGTCTTAAAATAGTTAAAAATATAAAAATAATAATTACAGACATTATAAATGCTGTATTTCATGTTATGATATTTTATTTAGTTTAAAACCGTATAAAACAGAATTTTATTTTGTCAGCAGCTAAAACGGTCAAGTTGAGTAAAATCTCTTATTCTGAAGGGTCTACACATTGATGTGTAGCCCATGTGACTTGCTCCTGCCAACCGGGTTGCTACGTTCTCTGGCGCTCGAAGAAGAAGCAGAAAGAGCGAAGAAGAAAGAGAGAGAACGAAGAAGTTAAGAGTTGTGCTGTGAAAGAGAGAGAGATGAGAGATTTAAAACAGGGATTTAATACAATATTCTGAAGGAAACAGGGAAACTTTTGGATTGAATTTTGTGTCATTGTACGTCAACTGTTTGTAATATTGTTGTTTCTTTTCTTTTCAACAAATAATAAGCCAGCAGTTTAAACTTATTTTCTGCTCTGTGGTAATTAATACATTTACACATTTCTCGACTCACATAGCTGAACCTAGCACTGGTCTTATTGTCTGTTTTATTAACTGTAAACAGCAGTGACGTGCGGTGAGGTTCATAGCTGGTGAGGCACTGACGTCATCAGAATCAGATTTGCAAATAGATGCATAGATTGACAGCAGTTTACAGGTTATGTTTCACTATCTCTATTATAATCTATCGCTGCACTTGACTTGCTTCCCGAATCGTTTAGCCTAGCTCGCTGTCACTTACTCGGCAGTTGAGGAGTGAACAAGACGAACGTCTGGGATCTTGAGCGCCCCCTGCCATGAGGCAAGAGAACTGCCTGCCTCACCTCGAACCTGTTCTCTGCCGTTTATAATCGCTCATTACACGAAACACGTTACACAAACACAGTTGGTGACAAAAAGCACTGTACATTATATACATAAGCTAAATTATTGGAAATAAGTTCACATATTAAATTTGTTCAAACCATTTTATTGACGCCGTACAGCAACATGCTCTCTCCGCTTAGCAGCCAGCGCATAGCCAGGGGTTGCGCAATCCAAGGTGAGGCAGAGCTCGCTGCTGCCTCACCCGCATCGCTTCCAAGCATTTGAATGGGAAAATAAGAAAATTCAGCGATTTTGAACAAATAAAAATCGAAATTGGTGAAGCTACATGAAAAATAAATATTTTTTAATACAGACCACCGGATGAATATAACAATTTAAATTACTTTATGATTATATATTTTCTTTCTTTCCATGATGGCTGGTGAGGCACTGCCTCACCTGCCTCCCCTGACCGCACACATCGTGAGTGTTACACTTGGCTAGGTTCTGAGTCAAGTGGTGATATTGTTATGTACCATATCATCTAGTTATGGTAGCTAAACTTATTTCCTCTTATAACCTGAGGAAGAAAGGTTATAATGTGGGGCCTTGAGGTGTCCCACATTTGTTTCCTAATGAAACAAAAAATCCCTGTTCTGTATAAGATTCAAACCAGTTGAGTATTGGACCGCAACTGGAGAATTGGGTCCGACCCAGCTCTAAAGTTGTTCCAATAATATGTCATGATCAGCAGTGTCAAATGCTGTGCTGAGGTCCAACAGAACCAGCACTATGGTACTTCCACACTGTGTTTATGTGGATATCATTGAACACTTTGACGAAGGCAGTCTCAGTACTGTGGTGAGCCCGGAAACACGTCAAAGCAGTTGGTTATCGTTATGAAGATAGTTAACTGTTTAAACACAACTTTTTCAATAATTTTTTTGATTAATTTGAGGTTGGAGATCAGCCTGTAATTATGCAGTAGTAGTTTGTCCAGATTGTTCTTTTTTATCAGTGGCTTGACTTGACAATGTTTTCAAAGAGTGAGGAAAAAACACCTGATGAGAGTGATTAGTTTACTATTCGAATCAGATCATTTGTAATGACAGGCAGAACTTTTTTAAAGAAATGTGTGGGTAGGGTATTGTAACAGCCGTTATTGTGTAGTGTCTCTTTAAGATACTCTAGTATTGCTAATGAAGTCACAAGTATGCGCCACGGTTTTCTCTGTAGAGAGCGTGGGAGAAACGTGCTAGACGGACATGTTAGCTCCCTAATTTTCTTTAGTAGCCTAATGTTACGGGTTGTTTGGACTCTGCTAATTTTAATGTCTGATAATATAGCAGCCGTTCAACCGGGCTTGTAAGGTTTGTTTATTGTGTGTTTATTAAAAGACAACACTGTGGAATTCCCAGTACCAGTGTGGTTGTGCGTTTTTGATCGCCTTGACGAGTCTGCCGCCTCCTCTCCTTCCTTAAATACAACCCAAGCGTTACAGTATTCTGACAGCAGGACCTTGAGCTTAATTGATTTATAAATTTTTTCTAGGCTTATGTGTAAGTAGTTAAAATGTAGTAATTTTTCCACATTTGTTATGTTTGGGTATAGCACTGGTACTGGATTTAGTGTGGAAGTGCAGATTAACATTCTGATTTTAAAAAAAAATTCTCAAAGATGTTAGCGAATTTTTTACAGGCTGTGTTCAGGTGGTACAGTCACAGGAGGGTTTGTGAGCCTGTCAACTGTTGCAAATAAAGTTTGAGCACTGTTAATGTTCTTATTTATGATTTCTGCAAAGAACATTTCATCTGCATGTTATAGTGTTGAGTGATTGTTTCACAGTCTTTCTTTTTAGATCTCATAATAGATGTTGAGTTGTACACCATTTGTGAGACCAGATGGTGGCGGTAAAGCACACTTTCAGTTTTTATTAGAAGCGGCATAAAAAGAATAACATCATCGTGAAGCCATGGAGGATAAGAGATGCTGTTCAAATTCACCATTTTTACTCACATAATATTGCCTTAAAAGCAGAGGCGTCCTTGCTAGTAGTTACTAGTTTGGTAGTCTTGTGACTTCCTATTCCGAGTTAGATGATTACACAACAGGACAAGAACTGGATGGAAATTAAATGTGGGTCACAAAAGGAGACCGAAGGGGGAAGGATGCTAACATGTTGCTCCAGTGGCGTATCTAGGCCTGTTTTAGGGGTGCTCAGCACCCCTGAATCAGGTTGCCACCCTTCCCGTAAAATACGGAGTTGTCCCATATTTGGCTGTTAAATGTGCATCCCGTATTGAACCGATACATAACTGTCCGATAGAAACGCCTATCATACACACATCACACTAAGTTTAACAATAATGACCAAAATAAAACACAGGAAATATTAAAGTCAGCTAAATTCTCGTGGCGGGAACTAAAGGACCCCAGAACACTACGGACCGACACTGAACGTCAACGTTGCCTAGAGACGGACACTATGCAGTTGCGGTGAAAGCTATCAACCCGCATCTTTTTAAAATGTCCTCGACCCGATTTCATGTCCTTAGAAGCAAAAACACTTTCAAAAATAGAGACATGAGTGAAAAGACGCGCATTTATAAGCTGATCAATTTCAGAGAGGATGGATACTGTGTACATCAAAAGGCAAAAAAAAAAAGTGTCCGTTGTGGCGCATTGTGCTGCTGTATATCAGACAGAATGGATCAGGAGAGGAACTGCAGACCCATCAGAACCTAAAGAACCAGAAATCAGCGTCTCTTCATCCTCAATCATCTCTGGAGGCTGACATGGTACAGAACATTTAGTTGTGATTGATCAAGTTTCTTATTGTGATTTTAGCTGACTATTGTGGTTTGATTCTTTGTTTAGGATGTTGAGTTTGGATATTTAATAAATAATACCATTAGCCAAAATAAGTAGCCATTTAAAGAGCAAATCATACGAATAGATTAACAGTAAATATATAAATATTTCCAACATTACATTACTTTCTGTGTGTTTTTTCAGAAATGTTGATATATTTTATGAATAATTGTTCAGTGTTCATTTAACGTATTATTTCACAAATATTTTATTAATGTGGTTTACCAGTTTGGATAATCTGCAGCAGCTGCCAACGGCACAGGCTGGTCAGAGACGCTGAATTGGGGAGCTACCTGTTAGCTGTGGCTCTGCATCACAAATAAAAACCCTTCCAGTAAGTAAATACTTACAGCAAGAGACATGTAAACATATTATTTACTTTCACTGCTCAGTGGCAAGAAACACAATAACAATAAAGATCAGACTGAAGAGCTGCGCACACCCAGCTCTGTGTGTGGGAGCCCAGAACAGAAGAGATAACAGATAGAAATTGACAAATAGTTATGCCTTTATTTTTCATTGTCTTCAACGTAGAGCCTTTAAAACCACAAAATAAAATCTGAATATTTTTCTATATAAACTTGTGCTTTAAGTGTTACCTTTAAATTGTGATACTCCACAGATCAGTGAGGCAGTCAGGGGAGGCAAGTGAGGCAGAGCCTCACCTGTCATAATGGAAGAATATAATGATAAAATAATTTATATTGCTATTTTCAGCCTGTGGTTTATACTGTAAAGTATTAATTTTTTATTTAACTTAACCAATTTTGATAAAAAAATTTTCTTCAAAATCGCAGAATTTTCGCATTTTCCCATTCAAATGCTTGGAAGCAAAGCTGGTGAGGCAGCAGTGAGCTGAGCCTCACCTGGGATTGCGCAACCTCTCACTAACTGCACTGGCTGTCATTTGATGGAAGCCTTTTTCTCCTGTCTGTACGTCCCCAATAAAATTGTTAAAAAACATTTAATATTAGAACAGATTTTCCATAATTTAGCTTATGTATATAATGTACAGTGTTTTTTTGTCACCAACTGTGTGTGTAACGTGCTTCGTGTGCTGAGGAGCGATCATAAATGGCAGACAACAGATTCGAGGTGAGGCAGGCAGTTTTCTTGCCTCATATGGCAGGGGGTGCTCATGATCCCAGATATTGTGACTCCACAACTGCAGAGTAAGATACATTAATAGTGAGCTAGCCATGGAGCTAGCCATGAAGTAAAGTCAAGTGCAGCAATATATTTATAGTTTTCTCCTCATACCACAGCAATCACTTATTAATAATCGCAAAATAAACATTAAGCCATAATCATATGTATTGATGCATTAACATTGACAGCCTTAGATAGACAAACAGACAGACAGGTCTTAATTTTGATTTGGTGAAATCTGCAGAAACCCTACATAAAGTCAATGACAGATTACATGATTCCAAATTATATCCATGAGACCCTTTTTAACTTTAAGCACCCACCCATCCAATGACATCTGCATGGCCCTGCTGTTAAGCTTACTGGTCTGTTTAAATTGTACTTAAAGTGTGAGTGTTGCAATTATTGCTGATGTATGGCTGTGCAGTTGCTCTGTAAAAAATTAATAAAATTTAAGTTCTAAAAAAAAGTGTGAGTGTTGCGTGATTGTTTGCCCTATTTTGCCCTGTGATGGACTGGAGACATGTCCAGGGTGTAGACCTCTCACACAGTGACCACTGGAGAAAGGTATTAGCACTCCTGTGACTCTGCATTGATAAGGTATAGACAATGAATTGACAGCACATTCCATGTATTTTGAGGAAATTTCTCCAGGAAGTTTTAAACTACTGATTTTTAGACCTCTTAAGATGGCATGGCTAGTTTTGTTTTTGTCTTCTTCTATAATCAAGGTCTTTTAGCATTTCCATGCTCACAAAATCTGATGGTTTTTGCTGTAACATTTTTGCAGTTACTGCATTCTAACACCCCTCCATTCAGATTTAAATTAAATTATTTTTTCTTCTCTCTCTTTTAACTACTTAGTGTGGTTGAAAGCAAACTTACATTGTCAGATGTGGAGAACACCCCATATGGAAGATTCTGGTAGGAGAAGTCAGAAGCTGCATTTACTCTTATGAAGGACATCTTCTGCTTGTCTCTGCTGAGCCACTCAGTTTCTTCGACTATCTGGAATACTGAGCAGTGTTAAGTGCTTCCAGAAGAGTAACTTTGGGTAGATACGCCTCCCACGGTACAGCCAATCATATGCCACAAACAGCATCCGCCCTACTCCAAGTCCTCTTGGTTAATTCATAACAGTCCTGAAATGACTAGG